>NC_138060.1:24958194-26320621 GCF_964194185.1 Rhinolophus hipposideros
CAGGCCAACCTTCACACCGTACTTTCGGAGTTCATGAGCATAAGCTGCACGAACTATCATATCTCTTTCTCTACGGGCATAAGCAATCTGACAAATGATATCTCTGTCGGTTACCCGAACAATCATCCTGTATTTGGGCATGCTGTATTTATTTTTATCCTGGATTACCAAGCATTTCCGGGCATAGTAATCAGTTTTATCCTCATGGTGTCTTCTAAATTTCACTTGGTATCTCTTGAAGTAGGCCTTATTTATTCTCGACAACTTTAACAAATCCCATCCTGCTGAACAGAGACCCACGTCCACGGCTCACCACAGACCTGCAGGTCCAGTTCAGCTCCGGGGGAGAAAAGCCCGTGTTTTTCTTTGTTAAATCTGATAAATCTACCCCTACAGCTACCCCAGTCACCTCTGCTTGGTCCCCCCACTGTTAGAGCAAGACAAGTCCTGTGGCCATCCAGTCTCACTCCTACTTGACAGGTGGGAAAATTGAGACGGGAAAATGACTTGGCCCAGATACAGGGTAATCCAGGTGCAGAGCCGGGGCTGGTCTCCTGACTCCTGGCCCAGGCCCTTTTCACCAAGGGAGGGGACATTCATCTTGCTCAAGTGTACTTTAAAGAGCTGAGCCTTACTGAGCACACACAAATTATGGCCATTTCATATTCTCTCTCTGTCATTTAAGGGATTTGATTCAGACTGTCCTGAGGTGACCCTGAGAAGCCTTTATCTCATCCCTTTGGGAAAATGGAGCCCAAAAAGCCATTTTCCTCTCCTTCTGTGAAGGGTCTTGATGTTGAACACAGATATCTGAGATGTCATCAAGAAAGGAGCTTCCCTATTATTCCAGGAGGGGGCGCTCTGCAGAACTGCTGCCTGCAGCCTCCCAGGGCGGCTTGCAGAGAGGCAGAGGGGGCCAAGGGCCAGACTTGACTCTACCCCTTCTGAGACCTTCTGGGCAAGTGGTGTCATCTCTCTGAGCCTCAGTTTCCTCATCCTCAAATTGGAGCAGAGGGACGACCTAGCTCTGCCCACTGGGGTGAAGATGAAAGGAAGTACAAGATGCGAAGTGCCTGGCACACAGTTAGTGTCCAGAATTTGGGCAGAAAAATCCCTTTCCTCCCGTTGAACTCAAGTGCCACCCCTACACTGCATTGCCAGCTGTGGCAGAGTATTCTTGTCTTCTCACTGTTTTGTGACCTTGAGTAACCCCTTCCGTGATGCAAGACCCCCCAACCCCCCTGCCCAGTCTCTCCACTACACTGGGGCTGCAGATGGGGGGAGGGGATGGCGCTATATGTGCTCTTACGTGACCATCATTCTACACAGGTGACTTGCATTTAATCCTCCTGGCCGTTTTATAAGATTGGGATCATAAACTCCATTTTATGGATGGACAAACTGAGGCTCAGAAAGGAAAAGTGAGTTGCTCAGGGCCACACAACTAAAGCCAGGATTTTGAACCCAGATCTTTGAAGCTCCACAGCTGTACTCTTTTCACACCATGCCAGGCTGCCTGCTTCAGCAATGAAATCAAAGCCGACACCTCCACCATTCTCCTTGCTGCTCTTGAGACAGCCTTTTGCTATAAATGGAGACTTGGCAATGGACAAGAACTAGTTCCCAGGGATGCCAAGCACCTGAAGGGAAATGGGAAACTTAGTCACCAGGCTGGGTGTTGCTAAATATTTGTGTTGTCACCGTGATGTGGGTTCCTCCATTGGCATAAATAAAAGTCGTATATTTTTGAAAGAAAAAAAATCCACAAGCATTTCAAAAGCTTCAACATTTATAGAAAAATGCATTTCTGTCTTTGGAAAGCGAGTGGGCTAAATAAATTGCGGTACATCCAGTCCATAAAATACTATGCAACAGTTTTAAAAAAATGAGATCCATTTATATGTACTAACATAGAAGGCTTTCCAAGACAAACTGTTGAGTGAAAAAAGCAAGTTGCAGAGCCACGTGTATAGTTTGATTCCATGTATGTAAAACAGAAAACTCAACAAAACAATAGTTTACATTTTCTATGGGTACACATATATGTAAATGTGTAGCAAAATGTCCGTAAGGATCTGCTCCAAACACATGAGGGTGGAACCACTGAGTAGGGAAAGGATCGTATGATTAATTGCAGTGGGCAAGGGGACTTTAACTTCGACTGAAATATTTTAATTTTAACGAGGAGAATGTGTTTGTGGTTTATTTGACTAATTCAAAGTTTAACCTAAAGGGGGAAATCAATCCATACGGTAAGAAAATACAGGTTTGTTTCCATAGAACCTTTGGATGGAATGGACTTGGGGACATATATTCCTAGGTTAGAATTTTGCTTTCATCACTTACCACCTTTGTGTACCTCTGCCCAAATAAATACTTATCTCAGATCTGACCACTCTCCTTCACCACCCGAATACCAGTACAGGGTGACTGCAGAAACCATCTCACGGGTCTCCCTGCTCCCACCCTCCATCCATTCTACACGCAGTGGTCAGAGGGATGCTGTGAAAGTGTAAAGAGCACTGTGTTAATTTCAGGCCCTTGAAAATCCAATCTCCTTGCCGAGAGGTCTGGAAGGCTCTGTACAGTGTGGCCCTTGCTTTCTTCTGATATCTCATCTCTTCCAGCCTATTTTCTGTGGCTTCAACATAAGTGCTTTTCTGTCTCAGGGTCTTTGCATGTGCTGTTCCCTCTACTTAGAATGCTCTTTCCTCATGTCACCTAACGCAGCACTTCCTTTGGCTGAAGCCACCATTTCCCCACCCCAGGTTGAACCCCTTTTTGAATGTTCTCATAGCTCCCCGAAAATAACTTTCATTTTAACATTATTTTAAGAACTAATAATGTAATTGGTTTTCTTAGTGTTTGACTCCCCTGCGGAGTCCAAGCTGCATGAGGGTATCAGGGACTGATACATTAATGTTCAGTCCACACGTGGCCTCTCCTAGACACATTGCATAAGAAGGGAGGGGGAAGGCATGGGCAATGCATAACTCCAATGTCTGCTCTAAGGCATTTTCGGACTAAGGACTGGGGGGCAGGGGAGATACTTGGGGTCTTTTCGAGTAACTCCCCTCTGTGTCCAATTGCCTCAGTGGACTCCTTTGTTCTTGTTGCTGAGGGGAGGGATGTAGGAGCCTCCAGCCAGTTCCCCACTAAAAGACTTGGGGAAGCACACATGTCTAGCCTCAGCCTCACCCGGGGGCATCCCTCACACTTTCCGTAGGTGTCTGAAATTACTTCTGGGAGACAATTGTTGGTAAGATCCAATATCAGAAATAAAAGCCAGGAAAGCAGAGGCTTTCACTTCTGTAATACTAGCTTCTCCTGCTCTTAACAATGGCAGCTTCTCTGAGGACCAGAAGTGGTGTCTTAGATTCTCACTCAGGATGAAAGAATTCTGGGGGGAATGGGAGAGCTGGGAGTGGGGAAGGAAGGTAGGGAGGTGGCAGTTAAGAAGCAAATCAGAAAACCCATGAAGACCCTAGAAAGTTGAGAGGAATCGCCTTGTGAAAGTTGTCTTAGGAACTGCGTCTACACCCATTACCATGTGTGGGCCCTGCGAGTCTGCAAGGCTCGTATTAAGATGAAGACACCTTGGTTCACAGATGCCTCACGCCTAAAGGTCAAAGCAGTGATGGCCTCCATGGCACCCCTGAGCATTTACTCTGTGCCAGGCCCCATGTGGGCATGATTCCATTTACATCTCATGGTTTCCCTATGACTTCATTTTGTTACCCCCATTTTACAGATGGGGAAACTGAGGCACAGGGCTGTAGAGAAATGGATCCTCCGAATTTCAGCTCCAGGCCTATCTGAATCTAGAGCCTACGTCTTAACTACTGTATCATGTTCCCCAGAAGGTGAACCTCAGTGTAGGAAATTTGTGCAATCTCTTCCCACCAGGAAAATCCTCATGACGGAGGCTGGAAAGGTATTATAGTAGCCCATCTTATGGATGAGGAAACTGAGGCACAGAGAGGGGAGAAAGTGTCTCTCTCCAAGGCTGGAGAGGGCGTCTGGATCCACACTCTGGGCTGTCCACGCCAGCATGCTGCCTCCTTTGAAGAGGAATGTTTCAGAGCCTTGAACCCTGACATGTTCCTTATACCTGGGCCACCTGGAAGGTTCTGATCACCTGGGAGGCTGGAGGCTTAAGGAGGCTTAAGGCTGGAGTCAGGTAGACCTGAGTTTGAATCCTGACTCTGTCACTTTCTAGCTGTCTGACCTTAAACAAATTACAGAAACAGCTCTGGGCCTTGGTTTCTGTACCTTGGGAGTCACTGGTGGGTACCTCCCAAGACATGTATGTGCATTACATGAGGTAATACCCATAATGCCCTCAGCATGGCACTTGGTGCGGGGAAATACCTCAATTAATGGAAGCCATTATTGGTACTATTGTTATTTCCTAAGGAGCTGTGACATTTGTCTTTGGTTCCCAGGGCCACAGCCCCTCTGTCCTGGGACACTCCACGCCACGGCCATGGCGGGCAGCTCCTGCGCACGGTGGCCACACTCCTCACGTGCCCTCCAAGTCTGCCCTCCAATTCAGGACTTTTCCTGTAGCTGGGAGTTCATTAGGTGCTCCCAAGCAGGGGCCCAGAAGCGCCCAGTTACCCAGCCCGTGACCAGCAGGAGCTGGGAGTTAGGACAAAGGCCTTGCACGGTTGGAGGGGCAGCTCGGGCGCAGCCCGCACGCTCCCTGAAGTGGGGTCCCTGTGGCCCAGAGCAGGAAGCACCTCAGTCGCTCTCCTTACACGGTTGTTTCTTGTGTTTTCCTCTCCTCACTCTCTCACTGCTGAGACCACACCCACACAAAGCACCTGTACCTCATCCTGGACTCACACTGCTTTTTGGGGAACCCAAGCGAGGACAGGTCAGTAGGTGAGCGAGTGTATGAGAAAGCCCTGGGGTCTGGCTCTCATGTTGCTCTTCTAATCACTGGCCAGGAGGCCTTGCTAGGCCTCTGCTTCCTCTTGACTGAGGGACTTCCATTAGCTCTAAGGGTCCTCGGAATATGAAAATTCCGAGATCCTCCTTCACACTTCTCTTGTAACTGTTTCACATTGATGAAGCCGTTAACCTTTTATAAGGGGCCTTCTAAGGATTCTGGGTCAGCCCTGTGGCCCCACACCCAACAGAGGGTGCTTCCACTGAGTGAGGGGACAAACCTGTACTGTGTGGGGCACACAGCACGCAGGGCGCCCCACTGACCAAGTCACTTTGGTGACAGACATCTCTTCTTGTGCTGTCTCCAGTGTGCCTGCTCCGTCTATGCCTGGCCGCTCACCTGACCAGCTGCCCTTCTGGCCCTCACCCTCCTTGGATGGCCACAGCACCTTTCCCAAGAAACCACCTTTGGTCACCCACTCTGATCCAATGACTGCTCTCCACTGCCTTGTCCCCCATACAAGTTATCAAATGGTATTTTAACTGACTCTTCTGATTATTGAATTTTGGGCTCCTGAAGGGCAAGGCCTATGTCATTTCATCTTGTGTCTTTGGTTATGCCTGGCACACAGTAAATCCTCACTATGTATTTGTAGGGGGAGGAAAGGCAGAGGGAGAGAGAGGGAGAGAGGGAGGGAGGGAGAGGGAAGGAAAAGGAGAGAAGGAGAGAGTGGGAGAGAGGGAGGACCCTTGGCTGTGACAAAGGATCCTTTGGAGCAGCAGCTATAACAATCACAACATCCATATGAAACCCGCTGGTTAAATCCCTCACCATCACAATCATCACAGATGACACTTATATCTGCTCTGTGCCAGCTTCTACACTACCTGCTCTCACATGTACAAACGCATTTAATTCTCGAAGTGACTCCTCGTGGGAGGGACTATTAGCATCCCATTTTACACAACTAGTAAGTGGCAGAGCTGGATTTGGATCCAGGGAAGCTGGCCTGAGTCCTGTTCTGAACTGCTACGTGTTTGGCCTCATTCATTCATTCATTCATTCATTCATTCATTCATTCATTCATTCAATACATTGTGACTGTGCACTTCCCCGAACCAGCATCCCACCAAGCCCTGGCCATACACTGGTGAGCAGAAATTCCAGTTCCCACCCTCTGTGGATTTTCTGCACCCACTTGGGGGCTTAACTTTGTAATGCTGTCACCATATGTTTTGAACTGTGTGGCCACAGCGTCCAGTGATTAACTGTGGTTCCAGCCATAGCTCTTTCCAGCGGTGTGACCTGAGACAAGTCACTCACCTTCTCTAAGTCTTTTGGGATAGAAAATGGGGGAGATCCTGCAGACCCCAGGGGGCTGAGGAGAGGGTTACGTGAGGCAATGCATGCACACACTGGCTCTGATAATTACTCCCTAAATGTACCCAGCAAACTACATGAGGCCAACAGACTTGTCTACGCTCCTTGGAGGACACTGAGGCTCAGGAGGTGACGTGACTTGTTTGAGCTCATGCAGCCACGAGTGGCATAACCAGGCGAGAACCCAGGTCTGGAGAAGCCAAGACTCCATGCTCTTGTCCCATCACAGTGGTGCGTGTGGGTATCTCGTTTGGGAATAGCTAAGCAATTGCACCGGTATCTACCATCATGCAGATGTTTAACCGCACACTGTTGGCTGTTCTTTTGTAAATTGTTTGTGTGTCTCTCCAATGATTTGGCAAAGGCTGCCTGTGCAACAGAGAAGGATTAGGCACTTCCTGTGCGGGGCTGGCGTGGTGGGGAGTGCAGCACCAAGGCTTGATAAAGGTGCCGGACTGACCCCGGCTCACACTAATACGCTAACATGACAACCACAGCGACCGCTGGGAAAACATGCTCAGTGAATCCCATTGGAGCAGTCACTGTCATCCCTACACTGATCTAGTGATCTGTGGCAACACCCACTGACGTCTCTGTCTGGAAACCTGCCACATTCTCTCCTAAGTGTTATTTAGAGGTGCGTTGTTTTGGGAGAACACGTGCTTCCTTTGGCAAACTGTTTCTGAAGTTTTGGTCATTCTAAACACTGGAGAAGTTGCATGTGTCTGGTTTAAGGATTCAGTTCCTGTCACCCGAGGGCCCACAGGTGGGCCCTCTTCACTCCTGAGCTCATCACCTGAATCGGGGGTCCCAGCGTGTCCCATTGGGCTATTGCTGCAATGGCTGCTTCGGGATCTCCCTCCCAGTCCCATCACCTTCTGTCCCATGACACAGGCTGCTCTTATCTCCCACTATGGCCTTCTGCTTCTCCCTTCTGGAACTTACAATGGTTCTAAATGAAAACAAATGGTGTCTAACACCCCGTTTGACAGTGAAGACCCGTCTCACTCATTCATTCCCCTTTCCTTTATCTTTGTTCACATATCTTTTAAACAAACATTTTTTTTCTTTCTGAAAACAACACACATTTTTTATCTTAACAGTTCTGGAGGTCCCAAATCTGTCTCACCGGGCTGAAGTCACGGTAACAGGGCTGGTGCCTTTGGAGGCTCCGATGGCCAGATCTGTTCTTCGCGTTTTTCTATTTCTAGAGGCTGACTACATTCCTTGGTTCTTGGCCCCTTTCCAAGTTCCAGCAGTGTGGCATAGTTTCTCGACAAGTTACTTCACCTCTCTATGCCTCAGTTTCCTCATCTATAAAATAGATACATAGTGCGTTTCTCTAAAGATGAAATGCCTATGTGTGAGGCACTTGGAACAGTGCCTTGTGTTTGGTAATCAAAATGTGTTTTATCTATTATTTTTAAAAGGGGCATAGTAGGCTGAACAAACATTTTGTGATTGCTGCATCCAAAATGTCACATGTGTGCTGTCTGCTAAGGACACAAAGATAAATTCGCATGACCCCTGCTTTGAGTTGCTCGTGGTCCGGGGTGGTGATGGTAGAGTGGGGACAGACATCTAAAAAATTAGTTTCCATACAAGGTGATAAAATGCCACCTGAAATGCTTCTCCTTCTGTCTTTGGGTCCTTTTCCATAGCTGGGTCTGTCACCTCCCCTTTGGGATTTGCCCCAATGCCATCCTCTCCCAGCATCTTTTCCTTCTCTCTCATAGTATCTACCACACTCTGGTAAATATTATGATGGTCTGTCTGTCTCTACTCTACCAGCTTGAGCTCTTTACCTCAGTTCTGTAGAAGGTAAATTGTCCAGCACACAGTAAGGCTTTAAGAAGAGTTGAATCGATTCAACTCTAGTTTTTGAGTAAACCTCTTGTGTGTTCTAGTTCTCCTTGCTGACTCCCAATCAGATGTCTCAGATGGACCATCCATCCATTTGCTTCGGCGTTGGACTTGGGGCCAGACTGCCTGGCCCTGCCACTTACAGGTGGGCATGTTAACCCTCAGGTGCCTCAGTTTTTCCATCTTTACAATGGGGAATATGATAGTATCTACCTGATAAGGTTATTGTGGAAGATACGATGATATGTTAACGTGCTTAAAACAGTGTTTGGCACGTGGTAAAAGTGCGGGCCACTATTGTGATCCTAAAAGACTTTCCCCACATATTGGGATAGGTCCTTCTCTATTTTTCCTTTGGAGCCCATTTAATGTCTGTTTGAAATTGTCACCCTCTCCTGTTTTTGTCTACTTTGTATTTTGCCCTACTGGTTGTGAATTCCTGGGGTTCTCCTGACTGGCTGGGAGGGTCTGGGTCTTGGGAGGTTTTGGGGAGGAAAGGGTGGGTGGACCAGCCACTTCTCTCTGGGAAGAATCATCATCCCCACTGCTCACTGGGTCATACCTGGTTGCTTAGCAACCTGGAACACACATCTCTGCTGCTGCTTGCAATTTTATGGGGAAACAGAATGTTCCCAGTGAACCCTCAAATCACATCCCATTGAGTTTTATTCAGCCTGAGGCCCAGCAACAAAACCAAAAGGAACAGAACAAAGTGCCAAGACATTTGGAGGCAGGGCACTGTGATAGGAAACGGGCTGGGGTTCTGGCCATGCCCACACCTAGCTGGCTGGGTGATGCAGAGATTCTCACCTAGGTCTGGGTTCAACAAGTAGCTTTGCCACCTCCTCAGTGGCTGAGCCATCTTTCCTCTCAGCCTCTGTCACTGCTCAAGTGCTAGATTGAGGATCTGGTACCTGCTTTGCAGGGCCTTGGTGAAAATGAATGAAATAATGTATTATGTCACTCTCTTGTTCTCTGTTCTCCAGCAGATACCTCACTTTAGAGGAAAAACCCACACTCCTTCTGCAGGCTCCCATCAGCCCCTGCTCATTGTCCTGGCATCACCTCTTGCCAAATGTCCCCTCAAGTCCCACATCCGATACTTTGCCCACTCTCCCCCTCATTCCATGTGGTGGCTGTCCTTTCATTCTCCAGGTCTTTTCTGCCTCCTGACCCCAGGATTTCAGAGGATCTATTCTATTATTCTCGTGTCCAGGCTTTTGCTTATTTCCTCCAGAGCCCTTGCTACAATGGACAATCTTAGTTATTTTTCCATTTACTTTTTTTTGGTTTGTTTGTTTTTGTTTTTTTTTTGCTCGCCACCCACAGTCGAATGCAAGCCCTCTATGGGCAGTGACACTGATTGTGTTCATGGCTGCATTTATCCGCAGGGCCTAGAACTATGTCTAGCACATAGTAAGTACTCAGGAAACACGTACTGAAGAAGTGAAGACACAACTGAAGCAGCTTTCCCAATGTCTGGTGCTTAGTAGGTGTTCATGGGCCTCTCACTGTTCATTTCACTTTAGGCTTTTCTGCGAAGCAGGAGGGAGGGGCGGGTGGGCTGACACCCTTAAACCCTGTACTGCTTAGTCCCACATCTACTGATGGCAATTCTTTTTTGGATATTTATAGCAAAAGGTAAAAATCCCCATTAACTGAGAAACACTTATCAGAAAATCATCATTTCTGGTACTTTTCAGAGACAAAATTTCCGGACAGTGTTGGCATGATGTGTCCCAGGAGGCTCTGAAATTTAAGTACATGAAATAGGGAGAGGGAAAAATAGCTAAGATTCCAGGGCACCTGGAACGCATGGAAAGACCAGGGGCTTGAGTCAGGCAGGCCTGAGTTGGAATGTCATTTCTGCAACCTGTTGGCAAGTGACCTTGGGTACACTGTGCCTCAGTTTCCTCATCTGTAAAATGATGATAATACTGAAATGAGATGCAAGTCCCCCAATCTGCCCTCGAACTCAGACTGAAACTGCAGGACTGGGACTCACTCCAGCCCCAAGGGAGGGCTCTATCAGGCTCCAACCTCATGGCGGTACTTTCTTCATTACAGAGCGGAGGCTGGAGGCTTGGCTGGCTCCCCAAGATGGTAATTGTTAGGACAATTTAGGAAAGCTTTTGGGGGGCTGACAGAAAAACTGGCAGTTCCAGATCAAACAGCTAGCCATAGAGGGAGCCCATCATCAGGACATCAGAGGGACAGTTTTACAGCTTGGCCTCGCATTAACTGCAGCAGTCAAAAAAATGATTATTCCAAACCCCGGCCCTCACTCGCTCAATACTTTCTCCTCTCTCGGTAATTAGATCTCCCAGGACTTCAAGAGGATGCTGTGGGCTTCGTGCCAGCTCATACCTCCTTGAGGCTGGCCAGGGGACAGCAGGAGGTGCGTCTCTGCCAGTCAGATCATGGCCACGCCCAGGCTGGTAGCCTCCCCTGGGACCCAACCTCTAGGCCAGGATGAAAGGGACATCCCTTTCATCCCTTTGCACGTGGGGACAGAGGGAATGAAGGGAAGCTGGGAAGGGTTATGTGCAGGGAGGGTAGTGGAGACACTCCTCGTAACGTTGGCCATGGTTACATTCTCTGATATCTCCACGGTCCTCAGGCGGAGCTGGGCAGTGGGTTCTAGTTGGGGGAGGTGGACTGGGGAGTCCAGCACGAACATATGCACACACGCATGCAGTCGTTACTCATGTTCTCATTTACTTAGAATCCTTGCTAGGTGCTGGGGTTTCAGAGGTGAATGAAACTGTCTTCAGGAAGCATAAAATCCAAAAGTCTAGGGCAGTGCTTGCCTACCCACCAGATATGCTACCGCTGCCTCTCTCAAGTGGAAATAAAATGTTTCAGCCCTTTAGGAGTTGAGCCAAAGTGTGGTAATTACAAAGCTACCCTCTCTGCTCTATGGTTTGCCTTAGCAGGGATTTTTTCTTTTTTCTTTTTGCAATAGGGCTTGGCCAGGATTTTTCTCAGGGATTGGGCCACAGTTTGGTAACCTCTTTTCTCACTGAACACCCAATGGCCTCTTGGGACTTCGTGATCTCCCAGCTGACAATACCAGCTTCTGACAGACTAGGAAACTTTTTTTCCCAACACCACAATTTCTCCAATCACATCCCAGCAAGGAAAGAGGCACAGGACCGGGCACGTTAGGAGACCCAAAGACAAGTCCCGACTCTGTCACCTACTCACTGTGTGACCCTGTGCAAGTCCTTTCTGAGCCTCTGTTTCTTTACTATAAAACGGGGGGCTGAAAATGCTTATCTCCCAAGGCAGCTGTGATAGAAAAAGAGATCATGAAGGCTACAGGGCCTCGCAGAGTGCCTAACAGAGCCCAAGAAATGGACATAGGGGATGTAAAACACTGAAGAGTAGGAGTCCCATGGGAACTCACCCTCAAATCACAGGAAGCAATTCTTAGGCATCCAGCATGTCAGCTGAGACTCAGGTTACAGGTGACCGCCATAGGGAAGCCCTCCTTGACTGTCCATCTAAGCTGTCCCTCCTCCTGGTTGCCCTTAAAACCCTTACCCACTAGACATTTTCTTGTTCATTTATTCCTTTATGCATTTTTTCCTGGACTCCTGTACGCTTTGTGAGGTGGGGATGTTTGTTCACTGCTGTATTCCCAGCAGCTATGACAGCACTTAGCATCAAGTTGGTGCTCAATAAATGCTTCTTTAAAGGTTGTGTGAATTTATAAATGAATGCAGTGATTCTTCGCCAGGGGGTAGGACATAATCCACCAGAGGGTGTGTCAAAATTCAGCAGGGGATAGTACGGGGCAGCGCATTTATAGTCTCACCACTCCCATTATTATTATTGATTTTCAGTTACAATCCCATTTATTCTTGAATCCCAAATGGCACTTACGGAGGCATGAGCTCTATAATTGTAAAGGAAGCTCTGGGTTTCTGTAGGTTGGGGACTCCCATCTCCTATGGGCCTGGCAGCTGGTTCTTGAGGACCCTGCACTGGGTTAGTGGGCGGGTCAGGCCAGGTCTGCAGGCCACAGTCAGGAGTTTAGATTTCATTCTAAGAGCAGTGGGAGCCATTGGGTTTTGAGCAGGTGGTGGCACAAGTTGAGTCATATTTAAGTTTACTCAGGTCACTGTGGGAAGAAGAACTGGGAGGCGGAAGGATGGAAAAGGAAGGAGCTTGCTTACATATCCATTATTCTCATTTAATATCCCTAACAGTCCTGTAGGGAGGCATATCTAAATTCCCTTTGCAGATATGGAAAGTGAAGCTTCGAGAGGGCAAGGGGTTTACCTGAGGTCACACAAGCAGTGAGGAGAGGAGCCCGCGACATCGGGCCCTCAGCCAGTACTCCCTGTCCGGGACCTGCCAAATGGCCCCGGGGCTTGCGGCCTCCAAGCCCCGGGTCTGGGATTCCGGGCTCATCGTTTATAGCCCATGAACCCTAAGCCCAGGAGCCTTGAGAATGTTGTTGGCCTCCCACTAGCAGATCAGATGTCTGCCTGCCTCCTCTCTCATATTTGGGTCCAAGCTCCAGTGTGTTTTGGAGCAACTGAAAACTCCTAGGCCAGAGTCCTAGTGACATTCTGTGGGGAGCATGGGCTCCTAGGGACAGCCCCTCATCCCCTTTGACAGATGGTTAAGAGCATGAGGTATGGCCTTATCCAGGCCTGGGTTTTATTCCTACAGCTGGGCAAGTCTGCCAACGCTCTGTGCCTCAGTTTCCTCATCTGCAAAGTGGGGATAATATAAGAATTTGGGGATGCTGCTCAGTAAAGGTAGTTGACAACTTGGCTATTCCTGGAGGACTGGGCAGTACCTTCCCGTGGGCTCCTTTCTAAGTCAGCGCTCCTGGCCCACCCTAGGCTGAGCCTTCTACTGGCCACCGGATGATCTCCCACAAGGGGGCAGCCAGCGGTGGTCAGGTTCTTGGGTGGGGGTTTGGCTCCTCCCCTTGGCCATCTGTGGCCACAGGAGAGAGCTAGCATCTTTCTTGAGGGTCACTGGGGCTCCCCGGTGAATCATGGATTCATTAGGCTTAGGATGCCCATTTTGCCCACAGTTTTGAGATTAGGCCTAACCTTTCAGAGGTACTTCCCTTTATTGTGCCATTCCTGACCCCTGAAGGTCCCTGTTAACCCTCATCTACCCTTAGGGGTACTTGAAAAGACTCTGCCATAAGATATTCTTCAACTGGGGGTGTCTGCGTCCTCTTGGGAGAATCTCGAAGGGTGGATGGGCTCTCAGGCAGTGTGACAGGAGGTTCAGTTCATTTACTTTCCTCCCTGGAGAAGGTAAGGGGCTGGGCTGGGGCGGGGGTGTGGGCTGGCTGGGGCTGCTCTGAGGTTCTGTACCTCTCTAGTTGGGTCCTTTGGTTTGCTGTTCTCAGGATTAAGCCCTGGATTCTTTTTAAAGATTCTGGGACTTTAAGGAATGGTGATTTTTTTTTTTAAAGGAAATAAAAAAGACCTCATAAGACAAAAAATACAACTCAAAGAAATTATCAAAAAGAGAAACAAAAGCAGGTGTTGGGTGTTAGCTGTTCAGTGGCATTCTTCTATCCTTTTGGGAGATTAGGCCCCCACTAGGTCCTAACTGGTAGCTGTCAATCAAGATGTCTCCCAACTTCCTGGCCAAAGGGTGGGCATGCGACCAAGCCAGGCTGCTCACATGCGCTCGTCTTGGACTTGAAGTTAATCAGGTGCAGGTGCCAGCTCACATCTGCTTGTGAGAACCCACTGTTACATTTTCAGGTATTTTGGGTTGTTAGATATAATCATTATTAGTATTAAAGGATACAAACTTACAATTTAAATAAATTATAGTTAAAAGGGTAACAAATGCCCCACACTCATCCCTTTCTAATTGTTTTACTACATGTCACTAGGCTGCCTGGCAGAAATACTATACAATGGTGTGTTCCTGCACCTCTCTTCCCACCTCCTCACTTAATAGCGTTCTGTTGGTAACACGGCAGAGCACTTACACTACGGAAATCGGCACACACTACAAACGAGGACTCCCTCCCAACCCAGAGAGCTGGGTGCTACAAATGTACCAGCACAACATAGCTTGGAATCCTGAGTGACACAGGGCTCCACACAGTGAATGTCCCCCCACCCCACGCTCCCCAAAGGGGCATCTGTCCTGTCAGTCCTGTCACCGGTCGCTGCATGTTCCAACTTCACTCTTGAAAACAGAACGAGGTTTTCCGGCCTTTGCTCCAGCTTGGGGAGACCAGTCCCATTCTGCCCACGGGTCTTTATGATGCTGCCCAGACAACTCTTGTTGCTTACCACCAGTGTGCCTGCGGACCCACCTAGGACATGGTCTCCACTAGGGCAGAAAGGGAAGCTGAACCCCCCCACCCCCTGGCCTCATCTCACCCTGCAACCCCAGCGTCGGCATGGCACAGCCTGGATGTTAGCCTCTTCCCCTCGCATCTGTTTTTAGGAGCTCTTGCCACATACCATGCTAAACCCGCTTCTTTCACATCACATTGTTTCATGAGCTCCTTCCACGTTGCTTTATGTCCTCTGCACCCACCATTTTCCATAATGTTCCATCAGGCACGCGGACTAGCTGAAAGAGGTCTAATCACTCTCCTAATTTGGGCATTTAGGAATTACTTCTTTTTTTTTTTTAATACCGCACAAGGATGTGGTTAAAAAAGCGGGGCTCTGGGTTGGAAGAGCCCGAGTTCCCACCAGGTTTTGTGTCAGACTGCTGTGTGAACTTGGACAAAATCTGGCCCTCTCTGGGCCTCAGCTTCCCACACCTATAATACATTCACGAGGAGGATGATGACAGTGATAATAACCGGGGCATTTTCCATTCCCTGGGGTCTTCATGCACTGTGCTGGGTGTTCTTACTCACACCAGCTCTTTTACTCCTCGCGACGGCCCAGGACTCAGTACTATTTCACAGAGGAGTAAACCGGTTCTGAGAGGTGAAGTCATCTGCTCCACAACACAGCTGGGATTCAGCCCCGGGCTGTTTGCTGCCTAGTGCTCAGGCTGCACTGCGACTCTCAATGCCCACCGAGTGATGGGCTCCGGAGACAAGCGTCCGTACAGGAGCGAGCTCGTCTGCCTCTCCCAGTCCTCATTTGCTCCCATCTATTTCCTTGCTTTACAGGAGAGGACTGTGGCTCCAAGAGCAGAAGTGATTGTCTCAAGTGAGAATGTTCTGGGTTAAACTATCCCGCCGCCTCCATCCATATGTTGAAGTCCTAAGTCCCAGTGCCTCAGAATGTGGCCATATTGGGAGACGGGGTCATTGCAGAGGTGAGTAGCCATTAAGTCAAGATGAGGGGTTGGGGGTGGGCCCTAATCTGATGTGACCGGTGTCCTTATACAGAGGAAATCTGCACACAGAGACAGACACACGCAGGGGGGAGACAACGTGAAGACACAGGGAGAAGATGGACATCTACAAGGCAAGGAGAGAGGCGTGGAACAGATTCCCTCCCTCACAGCCTCAGAAAAAACAAGTCCTGTCAACACCTTGATCTCAGACTGGTTTAAGTAACTCAGTTTGTGGTCCTTTGTAATGGTGCCCCTGGAAACATATACAGTGGCAGGGAAGGGGTGGATGAGAGCGCTGAGGGTCTGGGGGGAGGGGGAGAGGCTGCAGTGGGGACAGGGAAGAGGAACGTCTGCCCCCTTCGCCATGTGTAGTGGTGACTTGGGGGACCCAGCCCTGGGTTGGGTCCTCACCCACGGTGCGCTTGGGTAGGCCCCTTCCCTTCTGGGTCTCAGAGTCCCATGTGTACCCTAGGATTGCTGGATGAGATGGTCCCTTAGAGTCACTAAGGGTCAGACCTGTGGTCCCATGGGTTCACGAGTCCCCCAGGCCCTTGTGCCGTCAGCTGTGACCTGATTGAGCGGATGTGTATGTGTAGGCAGCCCCGGGGAATGTTCCCTTCTGCTGTTTTGTCCAGCAAAACATTTCCCAAGAGCTCATCCAGTAGCCTGCCCCTGAGGCTCTTACTCCTTCACTGTCCTCCTTGAGCCCTGCTGCAAACCCTACGTCTAACTGATTGCCTATCCAGTGTTAGACACCCTGATCACATCCTACCTGCAGGCGCCATTCTCCTACTTCTCTGACTTCTACTTTGCCTGCTGCCCGCTCCCTTAATAGATGACATTCCCTAAGGACTTATGCTTGACGAGCACCCCGGGCGAATTCATTCCTCACATTTATTGAGTGTATTCTGTGATGGGAACTGTTCTAGGTGTCGGGATACAGCAGGGAACACTACAGGCACAAATCTCTGCCCTCCATGGCTGACCTCCCCCCGTGTAGGTTTTGGGATATGTTAGCAGAGACAAGACTTCTCGATAGATGTCTCTGTCATCTGGATGTTCCCCCTCCAGGCCTAGCCTTTCTCCAGGGTTCTAGGCCTGCTGTCCTGTCCTCCAAGCTCTGAGAGTGCGCGGCATCCAGCACGAACGTTTCATCTCACCCCGACCTTGCTCTTCTCCTTGTCGACCCATCTGCACAAGCAGCTGGTTGCTGTCTTGAAAACGGAGTCTGCACTGACACGTCTCCCTCTCTCAGTCACGCTCACACGTGGAGTCCTGCTGCTCCAAGCTCCCGCCTCTCCACCACCGCCTCCCTGGCCACTCCCAGCCCTGTCACCGCTCTTTGGATGCCTGCCCTTCCCTCCCCGCTGTCCTTATCTTACATCCCAAACTCATGGCTGCCAGACCAACTGCCTTAGTCACCTTGCTCCTCTGTTAAAACACCTTCCGGGATCCCTCCTGCTTCTTTAGTTCAGCCCAAACTGTTTGGCTTAACACTAAGAGTCCTAGTACGGACTCTGGAGTTGCCTGTGTGGGTCCCAGTTCCTCTGCTCATGAGCTGTGTGACCCTGGACAAGTGATTTTACTTCTTTGTGCCTCAGTTTATTTATTTGTAAAAATGAGGATAATACCAGTGATTACCTCATAAGGTCGTTGGGAGGACTAAATAAGGTAAGAGGTATGTGACGCTCTTAGAACGGTGTCTATAGTGCTTTGTTTCTTTTAATTATCACTTCTGCTCGTTCCTTCCAGCCACACGGAACGATCGAACGATCGGCTCCTTTTACACTCCCTTCTTCTTTGCCTCTATGCCTTTGTCCATGCTTTCCCCTTTCCCTGGACCTGGAGCACTCTTCCCCACCGCAAACCCTCCCTATCTCTCCACATCTTGCTCAGTACTGCTCCTCCATGCAACCCTCCCAGGCCCTCCAGCTGGAAGGGCTTGTTCCACCTCTCAGCTCCATGGCATCTTGTCCAATGTTATCCCACACAAAGAGCAGAGTCTTCTCTGTTCAGAAATGGTCCTTGGGAGCATTTGCTGGGACCATGGAAATTTCCAGGGGGCCTCCCTTAGGGGTACAGGCTGACGCTGGTAGGTGGGTACCAGGGAACCATTTGCAGAGGCGCTAATTTCCATTGACTATAAATAACTCTGGGTCTGAAACCACAGCAGGGGCCTGGATTGTGCCAGAAGGAGTAAGATAATCGTTGTGGGGTGAGGGGGGCCTGCATAAATAACTTACCTGCCCTGCTGGGGCCTCTCATGTGACAGGAGGGCCTGGAGGGAGTGGCTGCTTCAGCTCTCTAGATCTTTGTGGGACCCAAGCTGGTGGACAGCTGAGGGTGCCTAATGTTAGACACTAGTCTGTATTACTGAGCAACACATCTCCCCCTCAGCCCACTTGACAGATGAGGAAGCTGAGACTCAGGGGGGCAAAGTAATCAGAAACTGGTGTCCAGGGCCCTGGGCTTCTGGGAGCCAGGCATCTATTGCCAGGGAACACCCACAGGCCTTTGGAAGCCAGTGTGGGTTCCAAAGCTGCTTGGGAGGAAAGGTTTTCTGGTCTGGGGTTTGGGGTGAGAGGCCAAGGGTACTGCCCCTGCCTGGGCTATAATGGGGCCTAAGCCACCCCAAGGATTGGAAGTCACAGTGTTTCAAGGGAAGAGGGATCTTGGGTCTGGCCGTGAGCCAGCCCCTCTTCGGCCAGTGCTGGGTGGCACTGAGACAGTGAGTCTCACAATTCTAGAACGTCTGAGCCTGGAGGAGCCGCAGAGACTACCAGACCCACCCTTTTATTGGTTGGGGGCTTGGAGAAGGGCTTAGTCAATAAAGGCCAGTCAGGCTGGTCTCACACTTGTGTCTTCCCAGCCCAGCATGTGTTCTGATACAGGTGGGTGGGCCAAGCACATGAACCAGACCATGGCCAGGGTGCGGTGGCTGTAAGATGAACCCCCTTGAGGTCCCTTGGGGCCAGACACTCTGCATTTTATCACTTCATCCATAGACCAGTAGGGACCCTGGGAGCAGTATATTACCTGATCCATTTTACAGGTGTAAAAACTGAGGCATGAGAACTTAAATAACCTGGGCCCCAACTCAGGCTTTTAGACACTCTAGTTTAGCACCTTTCTCCTATGTCAGATGTTTTCAAATATTTTTCTTTAAAAAATTTTTTTTTAAAAAAACATTACCAGATTCTTCACCATGCACACAGATAAGAAAAAGAGGTGCTCTGGTACATGGTGGGGCAGGAAAGCCAGATCCCCACCCACTCTGCATCTCCCTGTCTCCTGGGGCACCTCTGTGGAACCAGCTCCCCAAACCTTCAGTTCCCTGCATTGAGCGGGTTCTGTGGTCCATTCGGTCCCTGGAGAGGAGCTGTACTCATGGCGCTCACAGGCCATTTCACACGCACATGACGTCCTAGTGCCAGACACAGCGAATTCCTCACGTCTTCCACGCACATCCTGGTTCTCGCCTTTGGGCCTTTGGTCAGCTCCTTCCCTCACTAAGAATGTGCTGTCCTCCGTCTCCCCAGCTCCTCCTCATCCTTGGAGACCTCACTCAGGGGAAGCCTCTCCTGATGTCCCGTCCCGTCAGGCAGGGGCTGCCCCCTCCTTTGACCTTCAGCACTCTCTCTCTTGCTGTAGTTATTTTGTCAGTTAGAGGCTGTAGATGAAGGAGGTCACACATGTGCATGTTCGGGAGCCAGCCTGTCTGGTACCAATCCTGGCTGGGCCCCTCGTTAGTGGTGGTGTCCTGAGCCTCAATTTCCTCATCTGTAAGTTGGGGACAGTAACAGTTCCTGTTTCACAGGGTCTGTGAAAATTCAATGAAGTAATGAGTCTCTGGTATCACAGCTAAATAGCCAGTATTGCAGTAGACTGGGAGAGTCTTTAGGGCGGTGTCGGCCTACAATCCAGCTCTGCACCCCCCTTTCCTGGGAATCTTTAGGGAGCTCTGGACAGGGAGGGTGTCAGGAGGGGGCTCCTTCTTCCTCCCCTCTGGCTGGACTGAGGCCCTGGCCCCTGCCCCTGGCTGCCATCTTTCCTACTGGATCCTGCCTGCCTCTGTCTCTGTGCCCCTGGAGCTGTCTTCTGTCTGACCCCTAACTCCACGCCTTGGACCGAGAGGGAATGTTCTGGAAGGTTGATCCTGTCCTGGCCTCCCCACCTGTCCCATGTAGAGCCAAGTCACACAAACACCACTCCCAAGGAGCATATGGAGCATCTCTTCTCAGAAGAGCAATGTGGCCCAAGCCTACACACAGTAGGAGCACAACATATCTGTTCAACAAATAAATATGTGTTAGCTTATATCTTCACTTGGCATGACAGAAGCAGGGAAACAACAGGACATTCGCTGAACACCTGTATCCTTGGTTTTGGGAGGTGGGTGTTATTATCATGTCATTTACAGATGGGGAAATTGAGGCTTAGAGGGATGAAGTGACTTGCTCAAGAGTCTCAGTGGTGGAACTGAGACTCTGGAATGCTCTTCTCATTCCTTTTCTTTTCTGAGAACATAGTAGGCACTTAGTGTTTAGTGCATATTCATTCTGCAAAGCGAAGATGCCTTCACAGAGATGGTGTCCTCTCCAAGCCTTTGTTTCCCGCTCAGGGGCTGCTGCGAGGGCCACATGAAGACAATTCATCGAAAGGGCGTGGCCCTGCACATAGTACATTACAGCCGCTGGGTGGCTTTGGGACTCAGGCATTACACACGGTGGGTCTGCCTGCTGTCCACATCCACTCCCCCTCGGGGTGTCTGACTGTGCAAAGCACCTACCAGGCCAAGCAGCACCGTTTGTGGGACACGAAGTCCTTCTAGTCCTGGTGGCACCCACGCAGAAGCCCTCGGTCAGGGGCAGGGCAGGCCCTTTCTCTAACTGTTCTGCACGCTCCCGGCCACCCCCAGGCCAGCAGGACTGTGTGCCTAACACACGCTTGCCTGCCCCAGCCTGAGAAAATGGATGGCACATGTCAATCAGCACGTGCGTTTACTTTATTGATGATTCAGAAAGACGTGTGGATGGGATTCTGGACAGCACCCACACGTGATTCGTCCAACTTTCGCAGAAAACTGTGCTTTTAAAGGATTTTTCCCCCCTTGGGGTGGGGGATGGAGGTGTATAAGCATTGCAAATCAACCATGGCGCTGACATTTTTTTTAAAAAACCATAGATTCCTATGTGTTGTTCAAGCCCATTGATCTGCCCAGAGAAGCTGCCTCTCCCATCTCCACTAATTAAACCCAACTCGTCTCGTACAGTCACAGCGAGAATTGCTGGTGCAGCACAATACAGCGGCTGACACTGATACGGCACCTGCTCTGGGCCAGGCACTGAGCGCTTCACGCGTGTCACTTTGACCTTCACAGCAAAGCCGTGAGAGAACACTGTTATTAGCCCATGTCACAGATGGGGAAACTGAGACAGAGAGCGGTTAGAGAACTGGCCTAATGTCCCACAGCTGGGTTACAGGTGGAGCCAGAATCTGACCATGACCTGAGCTCGCCATGTCACTGCTAGAACACGAGTGAGAGGCCTCCTTTGCCTGGACAGCCCCGGCTCAGACCTGTGGACTGACTAGCCGAGCGCTGGTTGGGCTATGATCGCTCTGTCTTTGGTGCTCCTGAATCTTGCTCTCACTCCTCAGCTGCCTTCTCAATGCTATGCTTTTCCCCCATCAGGCCAAGCACTCCTCAAGGGCAAGGAGCATGCCTAGGTGGACTGACCGCTCCCCTCTTCTGTGAGCATGTGACTCAGGTCTGACCTATCAGCCTAGTCTGTCCTTTGGCCACAGGGATTGGTTCAAGAGTGGCCATGTGACGCCCAGTGGCCCAGTGAGAATCTGCTCTGGTCTTTAAGGGGAGAATCTGAGGAAGAGGTGCCTTTGGCACAGTGGTGGCCGGGATGGGAGGGTATCAGCCTGAAACTGCTGGGATCCTCATTGGGTGAGGGCCTGCCTGAGAATGAAGCCAACACAGAGGACAGTGGAGGTGAAAGATGGTAGGAAAAAGATGGACAAAGCCCTCCTGCAGCATTGGAGGCCCTGGATCCAGCCAGGCCTGAGTCCAGAACACTCCCTGGACTTTTCAGTTGCCCAAGTCAGAAAATCCCTTTTTTTTGCATAAGCCAGTTTGAGATGGGTTTCTATCAACCAGAATCCTGCTAGACAGAAACACTCAGTAAATACTGAAAGATTGATGATTCTTTTGTGGAAAAGTTTCAAAGCACTTTCAACTCACTATCTCTAAATGGCAGAGAATGAAGTAGCACAATCCCCATTTTACAGACTAGAAAAGTGAGGACGTGAGCATCTAAGTCTCTTGCCCTAGTGATAGTCGAGGCTGGAATGCCTCCCCAGTCTTCATGCCTTCCCCTGCCCCATCCCTGCGTGTATTTGGGAAGGTGGCTAGTTTCCTCAGCCTCTTAAATACGTTGATAAGTTTTTCTCCTCCAGACATTAGAATGGAGCATGGGCCACTCCCCACGCAGTCCCCAGGGATGGTGGGGGGGAGATGTTCTCACTCTTCTCTACCCACGCAGTGAACTCCCCACCTGGACCCTGTGTCTGGGAGGGCCCCAGCTTTACCTTCTGGGACATGGCTGAATCTGTGGCTGCCTTGGGTTCCCTGTCGACCCATCAGGGCCCAGTGATCCCTGGGGAAATGGACAATGACCTCACAGTGACAAATGGCAGACCCCTACGCATTGCCTCCACACTCTCCTCTGGGCCAAGTTGGTGGCAGCTCTGTGGATGACGTGGGCCCTGCTGGGTCTGAGGGGCGTTCCCGGCTAACGTTGACCAACACGAGGCACTGCCCCAAGGTCTGCCCTCTTGGCCCCCCTCAGCCCCTCTCTCTCCTCCACTTGGGCAAGCTGTAGGATTCATACAAAATTAACCGGAGGTTCCGTTTCACAACACTCTGCAGTATCCAGTTCCCACCCCACCTGCTGCCGCCCCATCTTCTTTGTCCCCCTTTTCCCCCACCGTGAACCATGCCATGCAGGGAGCACCCAGAGACCTATCTGAGCTGCCCTTGCTGACAGCCCAGGTGCAGGTGTCAGGAAGCGAAGGGCAGGGCTGTGTGTGCCGAGTGGCTCAGGGCAGTGCCACTGTAGGCTTGGAGAACTGAAGCCAGTTGTTCCATGGGTGACGCAGGGTGTCCTGTTCCTGTCCATTCCACACAGGGAGGGCCACCAGGGCATCCCCACCTCTTTCTTCATCCTTTCCTTCTTTCTGTGAGTGTTTCTGAGCCCCCAGGCACTGTACCAGGTGCTGGGGACACAGTGGAGAATGACAAACAGCTCCTGCCGCCAGGACCTCACAGACCACCCCAACACCTACTATCCATCCTTTTAGACCCATCGTGAAACCACCTACTCTGAGAACCCTCCTCTGAAAGCACATTACCTCTTCGTGGGCCACTGTCTTAGTTAACTGCCTAATTCTTCCATGGAGAAGGGGCCCATGCCTGCTGTTTTCGAAAAGAAATCTTTGGGTATAATAATAACAACGATAATATCATTTTGTAAGTGTCTAGGGCTTACACTGCATTAAGCCCTTCGTGTGGCTTCTCTGATTTAATTCTCACCACCTCCCATGTGGTCGGTAGCTTTCTTATTCCCATTTCACAGATAAGGCAACTGAGACTCAGAGAGGTTACCCTGAATTCTCCCAATAACCCTGAAAGAGTAAGCCAGTTAGGATCTGAGCCTGGGTCTCCGGGGTACTACCATTCTAGGCTGGAAGGCTGTGGAAGGAAAGGGAGCAGAGGAGGGCCGGTGGGAAGGGCAGTACCAGAATGGAACAGAACCAGTAGTAGAAGAGGAAAGGAATGGAGCTCAGATTGGGGGCAGAGGTCACTGCTGGCCTCCCAGGGGCCAGGTTTACCCAACAGCTGTTACCAGAGTTGGGCCTTTACGTGGAAAATCCAACACTGCCAGGCCTGTGCCAGCAGCAGGTAGTGCCCTGGGTGGGAATAGCTTTCGATGGCTTCAAACCCCCTCTATTACTTGCAGAGATCTCTTTGCCTCCAATCAGCTGGATGCGAGGGGAAAGCTAATTGACGTGAGGCAGCTTCCTACAGTGTGGCTCAGAGGCCGGCTCCTTGCTCACGTCAGCAGGCTGGGGGTGGGGCTGAAGGGGGGGGCATCAGGAGTGGCCACGGCCACTCAGACAGGTGGGACAACTGCTGAACATGAGAGAGCATATATGGAGAAGTCCACAGGTGGCCCCACCTTACTCAGAGAGTGTCTTCAGAGGACTGTGCCCAGGAGTACACGCTTGGCTCCGGGCCAAGGGGACACCTGGGGGTGGTGTCTGTCAGAGCTGCATTCAAAGTCTGCTCTGACGTGAAGTGTGGTGGTGACCTCGAGCGCTCACGCTCCCCATCTGTACAACGGGATGACAACACCTGCTCCTAGCACACGTGTCATAAAGATACAAAACAGCCTAGGGAAAGTGCTGCACCATGCGCAGACATCTTCTGGCCCGTTAACAGAAGCGTCAGATGCCTCCCTTTCTGGAGAATGACTTCTTCCAGAACAGTGATAATCATAATGAAAACAACAGCAACAAGAGCTGAACTTTATTAAGCATTTCGATCCTGGGCACTTGGCCTGATCTAAGCAATGTTTACACCCATTTTACTGATGGGGAAATGGAGGTTTTAGTCTCTGGGGATGAATCCTAACACACAGCACTGCCCATATGCCTGGTGCTGTTCTCAACTACTTCATGTGTCCTTACAACAACCCTATGAAGTAGCCACTATCATCCCTATTTTACAGATGAGGAAACTGAGGCATAGAAAGGTTGAGTAACTCACCCAGAGTCCCACAGATGGTGAGTGGCAGGGGCTGGGATTTGAACCCGGGTTGCCCAAGTCTGGAGTCTGTAGCATTATGCTCTCTGCCCCTCCCCAAACCTTTTCCAGCTCCACCTGCACCACCCCGGGAGATCCTTGTAAGGGCCACTCCAGCAGGGGCTCTGGTTAATCCTACTACAAGCTTTCCTACTCCTCAGGGATCTTTCCCATCAGAGATCTCATTTGGTTCTCATGAAAAATTAAGAAACCAAGGCCTAGAGAGGTCAGACCGTAAGCTCAAAGTCATACACACAGTTGGCAGGAGGCAGCGCACCTGTCAGAGCTGTCACTATTCTTTCCATTTTACAGATGAGAAAACTGAGTCCCCTTTATTTTTCATATCATGCCCAACTTCTTGCAGTACACCATTATTCTGTAGAATCCTAAGAAATGCTGCTCTATGCCATGCTACATGCTTTCCCTTCTCTTTCCTCCATAGCCAAATTCAAACACCTCCTCCTCTAGGAAGCCTTTTCTGACCTTCACTGCCCACGCACCTCACCTCTCCTCTGAGTTCTGGGGCTCTTGCTGTACTTGGTTTAGATTACCTGCTGTTTTGTTTGCTCAGATTTCTGAGCTGCTCCTGTGGGCTGGAGACTCAGTGGCCATGTCTCAGGGTTTTATGGACAGTTATCTACCCTGCTTTGTACCAGGCACCAGGCTGGATGCTGAATGTACAGAGCGGAGCAGGACAGAATTTATGCCCTCACGTATGCTCATGCTTCCTCCAGCGGGGTCACAATGAGTTAACTGGTAATGGTCCTGTACGGTGCTAGAGCTTAGTCACGAGTGCCTCCATTTCCCAGGGTCTGAGAGCCTGTCAGGTGGGAGGGGAGGGTGGATTTCCTAACCTGGGGTCCACGGCCTGGCTTCGAGGGGCTCTGGGAACACACTGATGGTGTGAGCCACATCTGTTGCAGGTAGGTGGATGTTTTTCTGGGGAGAAGGGCCACAGCTGCCATCAGGTTCCCCATGGGGCGTGGGGCCCAGAGACACTTAAGAATTCCTGACTCAAGAGAATCTCCTGGAACCACTCACGAAGAAAAAATCACTGGGACCCAAGAGTCCCCTGGCAGAGACCGCTCTCTTCTCAGGGCCACGTGTGGCCATTCTCAAGCCCTGAGCTAGAATCACACAGTGAAGGAAGGATGTTTCCTCTATTCCCACCCTCCCCACCAAAACACAACCAAACAATGCCAAGAAAGAAAAGGTGTTTCTAAACTTCTGCCCGGGCTCAACGACAGGAGCCAGTCTGGGAAGAAGGACCAGGCTTAGCTCTTCCCACCTGACCTAAGAGAAGAGGGCCCCGGATGAAGAGAGACCCAGATGCAGTGGGGTGCAGGCACAGGCAACCACTAGTACACCAGCAGCCCCAGGTGAGCAGCTGGGTCCAGAGAAAGCAGCCTCATTAGGAAATGCATTCAGGGCTCGTGCCCAGGGCGTGGGGAGTGGGGTTAGGAGAGATGGCATGAGCGCGACCTCCAGCCTCAGATTTGTCCTCCGTCATACGGGGAGGAGGATTCAGATGCTGCCCGCCCCCCAGCTTGTGGTCTACACCAGGGAGAGGAAATCAGAATAATATGTCTGCCACTTATTGAGTGTTTACTGTATGCTCGGGCCTCTACTAGGCACTGTGAGGTAGGCGTGGCCCCACTTTCCAGAGGAAGAAACTGAGGCTTGGTTCAGCCTCTTGGCACAAATTTACAGGATTTGGGCTTGCTGGGGCAGGGCCTCATACCCATGTTTTTGGGGTTCGTGTAGGGAACTCTTCTCCCTTACGGAGAGGGGAAGGTAACTGTGGGGTTGGGGATCCAAACGGAGCTTGGCGCCCAAGCTGGGCTGGGGTCTCTCCTCTGTGCTTCACGCCAATGACTGAGCTTCGGTCCCCTCCAGAGGAGCCCCCAGGAGGCTACCACCCTCTCTCTGAGATCCCAGGCCTGCTTATCCTGGTGGTTGCAAGAGCGTCCCGCACTCCAGGGCAAGACTCACACGGGCACCTGTCACCCTAGCTTCCTGCTGGCCCCGTCTGCCCGGCAGCTCCGTGGCCTGCTGCTGCCCCAGACCTCGGAGTCCCCAGTCAGCGCCTGCATTTGGGACAACGGGACACGAGCCAGCTCCCTGGCAGGGGTTGGGGAGCTGGAATTGGCTGCATGGCGGTGACGCTGTGGTTCCATGCTTGGGTCCAGACAAGGGGATCTGGGAGCTGGAGGCCAGGGGCTGGGGGGCTGGACCCCCGTTTCCAACCACCGTAGATGGGGTGGGGGAAACAGGAGCCCTTCCTGAGCCTGGACGCAGGAAAGCAAGGCCTGGTCCTCTTCTGGCCCCTCAGGTCTCCCTCCCCGCCCGGTCCTGGAGACTGGGTGCCTCCCAGGTTTCCAGGATGCTGGGCGCACGCCCTTGGCGGACGTGGCTGGTTTTGGTATCTGGTTTCCAGAACACAGCCTTGACTCAGCTGTTCCCGTGGTTCTCTCTGCAGGTGCCTCGGGCCAGGTCCCAACCCATAATGGGGAGAAAACGGAAGAAGCCCCGTCCCCTGACCCTCAGCTAGAACACACTAGAATGGCCATACTGGCATTTCAGCCCCCGTCTGAGATAGTCCTGTGGTTAAACGTTAAGAATACTGCCCCTGGAGCCAACTCAGATGGCAATGGCCAGGGCTGCAGCCCTGGGTTCGAGTCTCCCCCACCTACCTTCAATAGGTGAGGTTTTGAGGCGCCGGCAGATGGCTTCAGTGTCCCCGTAAGTCTCCTTGATCTTGACCACGGCCTCGGTGCCCCGCAGCTCCATGAGGGAGCGGAGCTCCTCCAGCGTGCACCCAAACTCGCCCCCATGGCTCGACTCGTTTCTTTGGTTTTTGGAGTAAAAGTCGCTGTTGGTCATATCTCCCATGTTTGCCACAGTCCCTGCTCGGGGTCGGCCCGAGGCTCAGCGCTGCACAGGAGGCAGATGGGGGATGGCTCTGTGGGGTTGTCCTCAGCACGACCTCCCTGGACAGCTGTGGCTCCTGGGGGCCAACTCCTGGTCCCAGGGGGACAGGTGGCCCAGGTGGGCTGATGACAGCGGTGGTGAACTCCAAAAGGTATCCCCGGGAATGGGGAGAGGTCCAGGGGCTGGAGGGGCTCAGGGCTGTAGACCCAGTAGTCTCCATTCAGCGGCGCCCATGCTGCTCCCTGGAGCTGCCATCTACATGGTCAGGGGCGGTGGCTCCTGTGGGGGAAGCACACAGTGGTGACAAGGGTCAGGCCCTGCCGGCCTCCTGGGACAGGCGCTCATGCAGGCCCGTGTGCGTGTGCAGGCATGCTCACCCAAGTACCCCCCGCATACCCTAGCATGGGTGCTTCGTACAACACTCAGAACACACCTGCATACAATGTAAATCCAAACCTACTGGCACTCGCCTAGACACCCCACGACATGCCACCCCCAAGGACAGCCCGAAGCACCTGCACAACGGGCCCCAAACCCCTAACTGTCCACTGTGCTGTGTAACGCGCTGACTTCACAACACACACCCTGGTGCACACACACCCTCTTACACACACACTGTTTGGGGTGCCCTGCCACCTCTTTTTAGGACCCACTTACTACCACATACACACAGCGATACACAAGCGCCACTTCACACACACTCTGGGTGACACTTCCTGCCCGCCATGCAGTGTCACATGCAGTCATACATTTAACACTCTCACCTCCTTCCCTCAAAAATACCCCCTGCGCACACACAGAGCCCTATTTCCCTCACTATTCTCAACATGTTGACACATATCCCATGCCCACACAATTTGGGGCATGCACACCCTCCCCAAGTAGACATGCTCCCCGTCCACGCCACCAACACCTGCTGACATACACTGTTCTCTCCATTTGGGTCTCACACGCATGGGGATGGGAGAAAGCCACCCCCCTGCCCCAGCAGCACCCAACCACATGAACGAAGGCCCTCTGCTGGGCCAGAGGAGCCAGCTCACACGTCACTGAGCCCACAGCGTGGCTCCCAGCATGAGCTGGGGTCCACACAGCCCTCACCTGGGGGCCCCCACAGTCCAGCACCACAGACAGCGGTCTCCACGTCCCTCTGGGAGTCCAGGAGGAAGAGGGAGCGCTGGCTTCTTTCTGCCCGCCTGGCCACCCTTGCAGGAGTGCAGCATCTGCAGGGCTGCCAGGAGAGAATCCAATCTGCCCGGACACCCAACACCAGTGTCCAAGGCCCCGGCAAGCGTTGGGTGACAAAGGGCCCCTGCTGAGCTCGGCTGGGCCTGGCACGGGGACTGGCTCCGCCCAGCAGCCTCAGACAGCTGGCCATCCGAGGTCCAGGACAGGGAGGGGCCGGGGTGGGGGAGGAAAATGGGAGGGAGCCCCCAGCCCAGCCCCAATTTCTTCCTCTCTCCCCCTCTCCAGTCTCTCTCCTTCACAACCCCTTCCTCTGCCACAGCTTCCTTTGGAGCTGGTGGCATTGTGGAGTTAATCTCATTTGCCCTGTGGAGAAGCTGAAGATTGGAGAGGGAAAGGGACTTGTCCAAAGCCACAAAGAGCAAGCGCTTTCCTGACCTCAGCCCCAGGGGGCACTCTCTCCTTTCTCTCTGAAGAGCAGAGGCTGTTGGGTGGACTCTTCAGTGAAGAACAATGAATCTGGAAGAGTAATCCCGTTCAAATCTGAGTTCTCCCAAATCCTGGCTGTGGAAGCCTGGGCAAGTCCCTTTACTGTACCAGCCTCAGTTTCCTCATCGGTAAGACGACAGGCATTCTCCTCTGTCCCCTTGCTACCCCTTGCTCATTTGCTGGGAGCTAATTACAAACTATGTTCAAATCTGGTGTGTTTACACCTGGGGTAGGGTCCTTCCCAGTCATGGGTTGGGGTGCTGGAGCTGCAGGAGACACCTGTCCTGCCTCCCAGGAGGGCGCGTTTACCCAGGGCTGCAGTAGAAAACCCTCTTTTTACCCTGAGGCAGGACCAAGGATGTGTGCATGTGGAGATGCTGTGTTGCTTAACAGGAGGGGCTGTAGAAGCCACAGTTTCTGGTCAAATTCTGGCTCCAAGCAGAATGGGAGGCAAATTAACTTTAGTATAATTATCTTAGAAAAGGGGGGAATAATAGTATCTATCTCATAGGTGTTATGAGGCTTAAAGTAGTTATTTCATGTAAAATACTTAGAACTGAGCCCAGTAATTACTGAGTAAGCACAGTAGTTATTGGGATCCTTACCAATTGGTACAACCACTTTCTGAGATAGTCTTATTATCCCCGTAGAACATAGGAGGACACTGAGACCAAGAGAGGTGGTGTAAGCGGCCCAACATCACACAGCTAGCAAGTAGTGGAGCTGGGATTTGAACTCAGGCACCCTGGATCCAGAGCCATTCTCGTAATCAGGGTGCTTCGCGGCTCCTGGTGAGTCTCCTCAGGTTCTTAGAGTGCTTAAATGAAATGCTGTATGTGAACGAACGTGCTTCGCAAGCCACGAGGGATTTTCTAAACCTGAGGCACTATTTTCTATCTATCCACCTGCTACCTGTGGGGTAGCTTAGAGGCACTGATAATTACATCTCTGACAGCAAAGCTATGAGAATCATTAGCAGTAATTAGATTTGTGACGACAACAGTAGGCATGAGTTAATGGCCCACTGGCGATTTTAATGACTATTGTGCTAAGACGAACAATGATCTTCAACCATCTGTCCGTCCATCAGTCCATCCATCCGTCCATCCGTCCGTCCGTCCGTCTGTCCGTCCGTCCGTCCATCCATCCATCCACCCAATAATTGTATTTTGGGCATCTACTCCATGCCAGGCACTTCACACTTTTTTGCTTGGGACTGCTTAGCCGTCTCCTTTCCCCAGGAGCCTGAGAGCTCTGAGTGGGCAATAGTCATGTCACTTTTGTACCTAGTATGGAGCCTGGCATCCAGAAGGCACTCAATCATACTTGATGAATGAATGAATATCTGCATTAGCTCTTAGGCCACCATCCATGGGAGGTCCTCGGACCTCAGTTTCCTTGTCTGCAAAATGGGCTAGTGATTCCTACCCTGCCTACCTTACAGGTTTGCTGGGGGTCATGAAAGATATCACAATCAGTAGTCATACTTCTGTATTTGAGATGCTCCCCCGCCCCCCGTTCTTCAGCTCTCCTTCATCACAGTGAAGCATGGGTGTGAGGCTGATGCAGGCAGCTGTTCTCTCAGCCGCAGCCCATCGGACTCTGCCATCCTTGCTGACTCGTCCACATACCACCTTGCTGCCTACTACTATATGGCTTAGGTGTTTAATGAGCAGTGTGACCTCGGAGAACTCATTTAAGCTCACTGGGTGGGCCTCACCTGCAAAGTGGAGCTGACCCATCTGTCTTACAGACAGCATGCTGTGAGGACCCATTGAGACCCCTCGGTGCAGCTCCTGGCCCGGAGCAGACTCTACAGCAATGGCTTCTGTGCCCCCCGGTCCCCCTCCTACCCCATTATTAGCAAGTGTACCTCCATAATGGTTACAGTGATACTCAGCTGCAGCTAGTTCTCAACACTGCCGTGACTTCTGCCCTAAGAAAGGGGGCACACAGGCTGCTATGGACTGAACATATGCCCCTCCATTAATATGCTGAAGCCCTAATCCCTAATGTGATGGTATTTGGAGGTATTTGGGAGGAGAGGAGGTCATGAGGGTGGAGCCCTCAGGAATGGGATTGGTGTTCTTATAAAAAGAGACAGGAGAAAAAAAAAAAAGAGACAGGAGAGATGGTCTCTCTTGGCCATGGGAGGACACAGCCAGAAGACGGCTGTTTGCAAGCCAGGAAGAGGGCCCCTCACCAGGAACCCCATCAGTTGGCACCTTGATCTGGACTCCCAGCCTCCAGAACAATGAGAAATAAATTTCTGTTGTTTAAGCCTCCTAGTCTGTGATGTTCTGTTACAGCCACCAAGCAGACTGAGACACAGGCCTGGGCAGTGCCTGCAGCAGTTCTGGGTCCAGAGGGGGTGAGCAACATGCCAGGGGTCACACAGCCTAGACAGGGGCCCACTGAAAAGCCTCTCCTTGTCTCCCACGCTCCTGAAACGTGACCTTGACTAAGCCCCTTTCCTCCCTGGGTCTCAGTTTCCCCTTGTGGAAAGGAAAGGGGCTGAACGAGGTGCTCTCTGGGACCCCTCAGGCTCTGATGTGCCAGGCCCTTCAGAATCTAGGAGAACATTCTGACAATATTGGATTTATGCATTTCGGTTTCATCTTATTAGCATTTAAATGATTCTGGATTGTTACATTTCCATGATTCAAGAATAGGTTAGAGGTTTCTTAATAAAAAGTCTTTGCCAGGAGGGACGCTGGCGGAGGAAGGAGCATTTTTTAATTATTTTTGGAGTTAACAAAGAAGGAATCTATCCTTCGAAGGAAGAATTAAAAAAGAAAACAAAACCCCAAACCAACAACAGCTTTTCAAATCCTACTGAAGGATGGTAGCTGGGACAATCGCAAATGAATTATGTGCTAAAAATAACTTTCAAATGCTGAATCCTTCTGTCTTAAGATGTGCTGAATTTAAATGCCATCTTAATATGTAGTTTTCAAGTTACCTCTTCTTTGAATCATCTCTGGCAGCCATGACAAATATAGGGGACACAGGCCCCGTCTGGAGAGCCTGGGTGACAGGCCCGATGATGCCATGGATAGTTTTGTGACTTGGGCAAGGTTATTAGCCCCTCCCTGTGCCTTGGTTTCCCCCTCCGTGGCAGAGCCAACTCACAGCCTACCGCAGAGGGTTTTGTGAGGACTAATGGAGATAGAGCTTAGCCTGGTTCCTGGCACAGAGGAAGAACTTGTTAAATGGTGACTGTTCTTACGGTGATCACTCATTCACTGCCTCTATCCTCTGTTCAACCAGAATGTCCCTCACACAGCTGTGCTGAATGTGGAACTCAGACCGACTGGGCCATACGCACAGGCCCCTGGCACTGCTCAGAGGGTTGGGGCGGGGGTGTCCCAGCCTTTTGGTGCAGCAGACAAAGCCAGTCTTCCCTCTGCTCTGCGGCTGACTAACTATATAGTTCCTGTGGGGTAGGACATTTCCTTTCCTCTCCAGGATGCAAATTCTGACCATTCTGCAGGGCTTCCTGTCCCAGCAACGGGAATCCTGCCCCTTGGGGATGACCCAGAGAGCCGGGTGAACTCAGCCAGCAGCCAAAGGGACAGTTGCTGCCGCAGCCAGAGAGTTGCAGCCATTGCCTTCGATGGCCCTCTCCAGGGGAGGGGACAATCACCTGTGTGTTCACGTGTGTGAGGAGAGCCTGATGGGTCTGGAGTGACTCTGAGAGTGGAGTGAGCGTGTGCATGACAGGGTCAGTGGGGTGTGCGATGTGCACGCTCAGCCTGGCCAGTCCATAGTCTGGGGCACACCTGGGTCAGGAGTGTGAGAATGCTAGTCAGCGCTGGGCTGGGCTCCTAAGTGACTCTGTGTGTGTGTCCTTGTGGTGTGTCACTAGAGGTGTGTTGAGTGTGGGGGACCCCAAAGGATAAGGGTTTAGGTGCTGTTTTACTGGACTCGTCAGGATGAGTGTAAGTGTGAGTGAGCGAGAGGTGTCTGTGCTACACCAATCTCTGAGCGCACAGGCGCACAGTGTGCGTGTGTGTGTGAATCAAAACTGGCGACGAAAATCACAGCTCTCAGCTCTCACAGTTGAGGAGCGAGAATGGGGGAAATTGGAAGGAAATTGAAAATGAATACCTCAGAAGCAAATTCAGTGCTATTTTTAGAAAATTCCTATCCTGTTAACCAGAAAAGAAAAATCCCCCCCCCAAAAAAAGTGTCAGAAACAGCCGTGCGTCAGCCCGAATGCACAGATGGCAGAAGCAGGGTCCGGGGTGGACTGGTAGGGACCGAGGGCTTCTCCATATCTTCTTACCCCCATGCCTGTCCTGATGGAGGGCAGGTCCAGTCCTTAGCTTTCCAGCAGGCTCAACACCTCCACTGTCCCTATTCTCCAGAGGAGCTGCCAACGGTAGATGGTAGGAAGAAAACCCCATTTCTGGTCTTCCAGGTGTCTCACACACCTATTCATCTACCCACTTATCCATCCATCCACCCACCCACCCACCCATCCACCCATCCACATCCATCCACCCACCCCCCCACCCCCCCACCCCCCACCCACCCGCCCATCCACCCATCCATCAGCTATCCATGCCCCTGTCCATCCGTGTGTCTCTCCATCCTTTCACCACCCACTAACCCTAAGGAGGTACGTCTCAGGCCCTGCCCCAGGAGCTGGTGTTCTGAGGAGAGCAAGAGAACTGCTCCCATCCTGCTGTTTAAGATCTGATCATTCTGCCGTAAGAAGGCCCCTCCAAGACGCCCATGGTCAGGATCTATAAGCTGAGTTGAGTGATTCCTGCACAACTTTCCCTTCAGATTTTGGGAGGATGTAACCCAAACAGCACTTGCCTGGGAACCAGACCCACTGGGCCCCGACCTTGGCTTGACCACTGCTGTTAACAGGATTGTGGAGCACATGCTTGCGTGGGCTACGTGGTACCACTGTCCTCACCTAACGGGCATGGAAGCTGGGGCTCAGAGAGGCTTCAGAGGTCCCAGGCCACACAGTTGATCAGCTTGCTCCAGTCCAAAGCCTCCATATTTCCTCTGTGCCTTTCACCAACTTGCAGTGTGGCATTGGACCAGAACTTTCTCCCCTGTGCCTCAGTTTCCTTTTCTGTAAAGTGAGGGTGGCGGTTGGACAGACACTCAGTCTCAAAGAGCCATTTTAGCGCCATCCTCAAGGATTCTCCCGTCATCTGATACTTGCTTCTCAGGACACACAGACTTCCCTGGGCCTCCTTGCTGCTGCGTCATCTCCAGCAGGAGCAGCCATCCCCGCTGGGGGCCAAGTCCTGTTTGGCTGAAGGCCGAAGGAAGGAGAAATGCCCTAGAACCTGGGAGTCACGCGCTGATCCCAATTCACCTGCTGCCTTTGAATCCACTGCTCCCCTTTGGGCCTCTGCATGGCAGTGTCTGCTTTCTAAGATTTGTACTCTTTATATGCTCCTTGTTGAGAAATATTCCCGTAAAACATCTTAGAGGATTTTTCGGATGAAGTTAAACAGTAGAGTCACCAGCAATGGAAACAAGAAAGCCTAGCTGAGGCAGAGACGTGGTGGGGAGACTTCACTTTGCCTGCAAGAAAGGGCATGTGCACTGAGCATGTTTGGGACGGACATCGCACTCTGGTTTCAGCCAACACCCTGGCCACCTCCTCAACTAATAGCCTCAGCTATTGTCTGCCCAACTCTCCCTGCAGCGCACTCGCCTCCTGAGGCCCCCTTTGCAGCCCTGGCAACCCCCAACCTCCAAGTCCTAAGTGACAGTGACACTACAGTGACACTGTCCCATCCTGCCTTCATCTGTCTCCATCTTTCCCATGGTTTACAAGCAGAGGACTGAAGGAAGGACAAAAAATGATAATAACAGCAACGCTTAGATTATACCTACTATGTGCCAAGCGCTGTTCTATGCGCTTTACATTTTAATCTCATTTAATCCTTCCCAACAACCCCATGACACAGTAACTCCCTGTTTCACAGAGGAGAAAAAAGAAAACGAGAGAGCATTGACTGGTATAAGGTCCTTGCAGAGGATTGAAAGACTCAGATCTCACACACACACCTAGACACTTACGGGACCCCCAGGCTCACTCACATTCGTTTCTCCAACGTACCAGGCTCCTGCCCTTTCCTGTGGTTTTTATAGTGAAACCGCCTTCTGCTGTCAGTGCTCTGGCCACACACAGCAGGTCACTTGTTGGTTGGCTTCACCTCTGACCGTGGAGGGCTGGGGCCAGGGAGGTGTCTCTGGGGATGAAGTGCTGATGGATGAACGGAGGTGGGTGCTGGGGAGGGATTGGGTGGCTGAGGTCAGGGAACTTGATACGTGCAGGCCCCCTCCCTGAAGGCTGACACACGGGCTGGGAGTGAGCGCTGTCCACGTGGTCCTGGTGCTGACTGACAGCGCCCCTGGGGAGGACAGAGAAGCCGGCATGGGAACCAGCTCCACTGGGAGCTGTCCCCAAGGCCCCAGTGCTGACTGAGAATTGGGTGGTCTTTGAGGGCTACGTTTCCAGGTGCTGTTTACATGCTGTGGTGCTGACCTAGAGCAGAGGTTTGTAAGTGCCCTTAGGAGCTTTCTAGTATAGCAGTGCTGACCAACGAAGTGTGGGGTTGGGGAGCCTGAGATTCTGGGTGGGGGTGGACTGGGGAGGGCATAGGCCTTTTCCGGGAGCTCCATCAATACGCATGGGAAGCTGACCCCAGATACTTGGTGCTGACACTCAAAGCTGGGTTCTCGGGCAATGGGGTGTCCTAGTAAGCAGGTGTGAACCGACAAAATGACTATGCAAGAGGCTACTCAGGGCCACATACGTGCGTGCACAGAGGACCCACCTTGGCTCATCAGTGCCATCTGTCCCTGATGCCAGAAATCCCACCACTAGTGAACCATTCTTTTGCACTGTGCATGGTCCTTTCCCTTTGGTTCCTGCTGGGACAATATTTAAGTGGTGGTATATCAGTCTGACTGAGTTTATTACATTTTTTTCCTTCATTCATTGGGGTAGGACTATTCATCCACAGGCATGCCAGGGGATGAGTGTAAGTTGGGAGCTTACTTTTGAATAGCCAGGGAGTCCTTTTGGTCCAGACCAGAGAAACGTGAATAAAGAGTGGGGGAAATCATTCCACGTGGATTGAGAATGCAGGAGCCAGGGAATACAACTATATGGAGAGAAGAGCAGGACTCCTGGATTCAAGAGAGGAGGAGAATCAGAATGATGTATGTGCTGGCAGGGATGGTGTGTGTGTGTGTGTGTGTGTGTGGTGTCTTTTAAATTCTATTTCTCACTACTGTGGCCAGTTTTCTGGGCTAAAGAAAAGATGCCCTGGTTTGGTAACTGTGCACTCACCGCCTTCCCTGCCTGAGCCTAGGTTATCTCCTGCAGAGTCTCCCTGGGGGAAAGCCAGAGATCTCTGTCAGGCCATCAACTCGGACTCAGACCTGAAGGAGGTGAATGAAAAGGTCGGGAAGCCAGAGCAGCAGCTGAGGGCAGGAGCTGCCTCCATGGGGCCAAGGTTTCCTGTCCCTCTCTTCCGATAAAGGCTTCTTTGGGTGTAGCTTGGGCCCCCAGAGCAGGGCTGCTCAAAGTGTGGTTCCCAGAGGGCCACTCGTTCTGGCATCCCTGGGGGCTGGTAGAAACTCAGGTCCTCAGTCCCAAGCTGGCAGAGATGAGTCAGGTGCTGGTGGTGGGGCCGGCAATTTTAAACAAGCAGAACCACCGCCCTAGCACTTTGAGGTTCCCATTCCAGCCCCTGTTTCTGCCCTCTTCCTCTTATAGCCAACACTCCCCTGGTTCTGGGTTCTAGAATCCTAGAACTTTCGTGGCCCAGCTTCTGGCTCAAAACACCTCTGGCTCCCTGTCTCTTCCCACCCAAATGCCACTTCCTGCCAGGCCTTTGGGTGGCTCCTGGGCTGGTGGTTCAGCCTTTGCACCAGCCAGCTCCAGGGGAGTGTTCAGTCTTCACGCCCTTACCCATGGCTGACAACCCCCCACCCCGCCTTTCCACTCTCCTATGGCTTCTCTGACCACATCTGCCCAAGGGTCTTCATGGCTTCTTTGTTTGGGGTCATGGCCCAGCCCTGGACACTCAATGCCTCTTCTCTCCTAGGCAATGCCACCCATTGGCATCAACTTTCATCCTAACATCGGTGGTTCCCAAACCACCCTTTCCACCCTGCTTTTCTCCTAAGCTCTACAGCCCCTGACTGCCACATCGTCTCCTGGCTCTCAGACTCCCCCAGATGTCCTCACCCTTGATACAGGTGTGACCCCTGTATCACCTATGGCCTCTAAAGCACCTTCCCAGGTCCCCAGAGTTGGCCTATCGGGGTCACACTTGACTTTGTTCCTTCTTTCATATCTAATCGGGCGCCCACATCCACTCAGCTGGGTAAGGGCCAGGCTCCCTCCTTCCTCCCCTCTCCGGGCTCCTGGCCCGCATTCAGGCCCCACATCCATGGCCTCCCAACTGGCCCTTTCATCCTCGTTTCACTGTCCCTAGAGTGATGCTGATGATGACTGGCATTCGCTGAGAGTGGCTTCCACGTGTCAGGCTCTGAACAGACCTTACCCCACAATAAGCCTACGAGGTAGGCATTACTACAATGAGTCAACTGAGGCGTAGAAATAACATCAGGCGCAGGGTCACACAGCTAACGAGCGGCAAAGCCAGGAGCAGAGCTGGGACCTGGCTGACTCTGAGACCACTACACTGTGCTGCCTCTCAGATTCGGCATGCTGCTCTCTGGATTCAGTAAAACCCATCTCTGGCTCCCCGATGCCACGCGGGGTCCTGCCTGATGGGTGCAGAGCCTGCCTTCTTGGGCTCTGTTCTGAAGGAACTCCTTACATTTCTCGAACAACTAAAAGCATACTCCTGCCTGCTACCCTATGCACACATTGTCACCTCTATCCAGGACTGTCTACACCTACTTTCCCATTCATCAAAACTTGCCTCTCCAAGGCCCAGCATGCCAACTTCTCTAATTCCTCTGCCGTAAATTTCAACCCTCTTCCCACCGCCAGCCCATCACGTGTGGCTCATTCCTCGAATTCACACCCTCCACCTCAGTCTCGGGGTGGGTCTTGCCAAATTCTCCCCTACTAGACCTTGAACTCCCTGAGATCAAGGCCTCCCCAGCCACCAAGGCTGGTTCGACAACTGAGAAAGCAATCTGACTGTGGATGGATAGAGGACGACAAATCTTAGGGTACGCTCTGCATCTAAAAAGTGGAAGCTGGTCAGCCAGACAGTAGGAGGAGCTGACACCCAACGCCCCCAGCTGTAGAGGTGTCCCATCAGCACATCTGCACCAAGACCCCATAGAGGAGCTGCTACTGGCATCCCATTCCACAGACGAGCAAACAGCGATTCCGCCAGGTTAAGGAGGTTGTTCAGGGTCACGTAACTGTTCGATGTGAGCCCAGGTAGTCTGCCATCAGAGCCCCTGTTCGCAGTCCAGCCTAAATCCCTCCTTGGTGACTCAAAAGCCCTATGTGTGGTGGCTCAGGCAGTGGGACACACTGAAGTCTTTGGGACCCAGTGGGGGTGTGGCAGCCCTTCTGGACCTCACTGCTCAGGTCCGCGTCGTCTGCCCCACCCAGCGTTAGGTTGCACAGAGGATCCTTGCGGGCTGGCCATCGTCCTTTTCTCCTCTTGCCTCTTCCCCATTCTACATTGAGCTGGAGGTCAGGGATACGGCCAGGCAGGACAGTCCGCATCTGCCAGGAGGCAGGCCACGGTTTGGGCCCAGGGACCAGGCTGGGGGCACAGGATGCCCCCCACGCCGAGCTCATCCTCTGCATTGGCTGCCCAGCCCCAGAGGCACACCAACAGCAGCCCAGGCCTCAATTTGCAGAATCCCATGCCCAGAGGGCCTGAGGAATCTCTTTGGCTCCTGCATCCAGCAGGCTGGCATGCTGATGAGTGACCAACCCGCCGGTGAGCTCTGCAGTCTTCCCCTGACTTGGCATGGCTGTCCCGGCCACTGCGGAGACGAACAGAATCCACCCGGCACCTTGAACAGATGGTGCCACTTCTAAAAATAACGCTGCACCACACTCCCCGGCGCAGCCGAGTCCTGGCGACAGAAGGGGGTGCGGGTGGGGGTGGGGGCCGCTAGCTGTGCTCACCAGCCATCTGTTCAGGGACAGACGCGAATACAGCCTCCCTAGGGGATGCAGGCCAGGGGACCCCAGCCTCACTGAAGCTGTGCAGAGCCACGGCGTGATGCTGAGGGTCTGAGCCCCCAAATGAAAGTGAGCAAGGCCATGGAGCTTGTGTGCAGCCTTGCCCCCCTCTGTCCCTCTCGTGTGGCTACCGCAGCAGCCCCACCTCCACAAGTCGCACTGCTGGGGTCCCTCCCTGGACTGCCCTCTCTGCCTGTTACATTCCACCCCATGTCTGGGTCCCTACATCTACCATCTCCAGTGCCTTCTCCTCTTGGGAATTTCCTCCCACCCCAGAAACTCCTTCCCTCTATGGATTCTTAAACCACTTTTCACTTGACTCATAACTTAGTGGGGTCAGAACCCCTTTGTTTGAGGCTTAGAGTCAGAGAGATCTGGGTTAGAACCCTTGTTCTGCCATCACTGAATGACCTTGGGGAAATCAAGGCACCCTCTGGCCTCAGATGTCACATCTCTAAAATAGGGACAACAGTCATCCCTTTCTCACAGGGGTGTTGGGAAGATAATATGAGTCTCTGCAGGGCCACCAGTATTTGCAGAGCTTGACAGAAAAGCCAGAAGAAGCCCTGATTTCCCAAGCTCACTTGAATCCAGAGACCAGAAGGGACCTCAGAGGTGAAAATCCCTGTGATGCCCAAACCCCTTCACAGCACTTGTGTAAAGTTCTGCTTGTGCTTGCATGCGTTCCTTGACAGGGGGTTCACTCCTTCCTTCCATGATAATCTGTGCCAATGCTGATAGTTACAAAGTTCTTTGGGTTGCGCCGAAGTTTTAAAATTATTTTTACTGTTTCGTAGTTAACGGGCATTTTCTGACTCATGCAGACTATCCCTGCTCCCCCTTTCCCACCGTAAGTTCATGTCCATGAGTGCATAGACGTGCTGTGTCAGGGGCGGGCAGAGCGTGTGCACGTATGCACAGCCAGGTGTGCACAGATGTGTGCCTGTGCATGTCAGGGCAGAGCAGAGAGCATGTGTGCTTGCGTACGGGGCGTGTATGGCCTGATGCCTTATCATGGGGCTGTCTACAGGTGGCAGGTCTTGCAGAGAGTGACATCTCCAGGGAGTCACCTGGGGGCTCAAGATCCTGCACAGAACACGCGACTCCAGAGCTGGTTACCCCTAATTACGGGTGGCTACGCCTGGAGCAAGCCTGGCTAAGAGGTCTGCCATTGGCTGTCCCTACTCCACTGTCTGCTCTCTTTGGGCCTCAGTTTCTCCATCTGTAAAATGAGGAGGTTGGACTAGGTGGCTTCTAAGACACCTTCACATTCTGACTTGTGGTAAGTCTTGGACACTGGATCAGGACAGGCAAGGGGACCTCTCTGGCTCCTGGCGCCCCCCACCCCATGCCAATGGGCCCAGTGCTTGTGCGCCCTCAGATCAGCCAGTTATCTTCTGGACACTGAGACTTCTATCGGGGGAAATTTTCTTGTTTTAATAATAAAAAGTCAACTCAGAGCTGCCTTATGGACCACCTTCCATGCCTTAGCACAAGCTGTTCCCTCCCTTCTGCCTCTCTGCCTGGTGGACTCCTATCCACCCTGCAGGGCCCAGCCCAGAAGGCCCCTCCTCAGTGAACACGATGTTGACCCCACTCTCCAGGCAGAGCCAACAGATCCCTCCATGGGGCTTGACCATTCATGCCCTCCAGGGCATGGGACTGTGTTCATCCATCTCTAGGTCCCCAGTGCCCCTGACAGACAGAGTTGGTGCCTGACAGAAGCTTGCCAAGTGCCTGTAGGAACGTGTAACTTGTCCTCAGAAACTAAGAGAGAACAAGATGCCTGGGTCATGGACTCATCCACTTCTTCAACAAACATTTCATTTAAATACGAAGGCAGAGAGCATGCAATGAGCACCTACTGTGTACCCACCACTGACCTGTAGGAATGATCAAAGATGTGACTGAACAAGAGGAAATAAGAGAACATTTCTGGCGGGAAGGTGGCCGGCCACAGTAATAAGGGCACCAGAACAGAAGTAACAGTAATAAAAATAATCTTTAGAGCAGCTAAGGTTTATTACTGTAGGTGCCACTTTTTGTATTCAGCGTTTTCCAGACATGATCTCGCTCATACCCGTGACAGCGCCTGAGGTAGATACTCTTCATCTTATAGGTGAGGAAACTGAAGTTCAGATGGTGGGATGGCTGGCCAAGCTCACATGGGGGTCTGCGTCTCAAGGCTGTGCTCCCGACCTTGGCACTCAACAGATTCCTGGACTTAGAACCAGCACAAAAGGAGCTGCCCCACCGGTAGAGTGAAATGTGTTTAGGGGAGAGAGAGAAAGCCAGAGCCACCACTCCTTCCCGAGGGGGCGCTCAGTGCCTCTCATCCAAGTGGCTGGGGGCTGGGAGGAGGCCCCCAGGGTATCGCTAGCTTTAGCATACAGTAGGGAGCCCCCAGTGGGGTTCTTTCCCTTGCACTGCTGACAGGTGTGAGGCAGGGGCTTTGGCTGACCTGGCAGTCTGGGTGTGAGGGGCAGAAGCAGATGGCAGCCCCTTCCTGTGTTTGGAAGAAGTCAAGGGTGAAATCCTGGAGCCATCAGCCTGGCTGCATCGCCTGCTGTTAGAAACTGCCAGGGCCAGAGGGCTGGCGGCCACCCAGTGTGGCTTTGCTGACGAATGGTCGGTCTGGGGAGGCGTGGCCACCAGCCCAGCCCTCTCCTATGGATAGCTTCCTTTCTTTCTTCTTAATAAGGTCTGTGACTGGAAGGGATTCTTCTCAGTACAACCTCCCCTGTCTCACCTGTGACACTGAGGCAGAGGAAGCAGGGTGCCTGTTTTAAAAATGAGGGGACTGAGGTTCAAAGAGGACAAGAGAGTTGCTTGACATGGGTCCCTCAGACACGGTGCTGGGACCAGGGTGAGGTAAGTAGGCGCCTAGGCTGCAAAACGTGAGGCGCTCGCTCTTAGGTACTGTAAATGCTTGATCCCCTCCCTCCAAGAGCTGTCTGCCCTGCTATTTAAGTCCACCCCAAGCACCTGTGGGCCTGCTTGTCCCACCCCCCACCCTAAACACAGGTAGAGACGGAAGTCTACAATGAGATTTCAAACCCACTTTGGTAACTTTGTGGATGATACAGCCTATATCAGAATTGTAAGATGTTTAAAGCAATGTCTCACAAATCAGTTCCCTGAGCAGCAATGGATTTCAGGAGAAACAGTTCATTTCCTTACCTCTACTCATTTGGCAGTCTTTTGCTGTGGATCTGCTGTGTGCCAGCAGCTGTGGGACGCAATGTGGATAGAGAGAAACTGGACACAGCCATGTTCTCAAAAAGCTTTGCATTGTTCCCTCCCTGTCTGGCATGGTGCCTGCACATTATACCAATTTAACAGATAATCATGGTAAAATAAGCTAATATTTATGGAGCACTCTATACATGTCATCTCATTTGATCCTTATCACAACTCTGAGGCAAGTATTCTTATTATCCCCATTTTGCAGAAGAGAAAAAAACTAAGGCAAAGAGACGTTAAGTAACTTGGCCAAGATCACTCAGGCAGAACACAAAAGAGCGGGGATAGGTGCTCAGTAAAATGATTTGTTGAGTAAATGAATGAAAACATGGGAGAGGTCGTGCAGGCAGGCTAGGGAAACATAAGGGTGATATGATTTGTTAAGTGTGGCCATGCAAAGTGCCCTGGGAGCTCCTCCTGAGGGCAGTGCTAAGAGAAGGTCAGGGAATTCTCCATGCTTTTGGGCAAACGTGGGCTGCAGGCTTCCACGAAGATGGTGATGGTGACAGCCGCTGTATCAGTTAGCAGTGAGAGAGGTCTCCGGTTTCTTTCTAAGCCTGACCATGTGCCTACCTATAAAAATATCCCAGGCCAATGGTTCCTTTTACCCTGAGAACGCGGACTCTCAGACAGGCTGGACCTGGGCAGGTATGAGAAGAGCAGGAGACTCCTCCTGGGCGGGTCTGGGCAAGGGTCCCTGGCCTGACTGAGCCCGTCTGCTGGGCCTCTGGCTTGCAGGGAGGGGCTGCAGGTGGACACCCTGACACCCAAGCCTCTTGCGCTCACGCCTCGGTTGCCAGGCAACCACGCAGCTCAGGTTTCGGGAGCTGAGGACAGGGCCCCGTGGGGACGTCAGTATATAATATTAGATACGGTCCAGCCTCGTGGGGCTGCTCAAGATACACAAACCCCAGACCTGGGCAGGGCCTGAGTGATCCTGTGGTCATTTTGCAGACAGGGAGACTAAGATCTGGGGGGAAAGGAAGTCGTCTGAAGTGACCAGTGAGCTAGTGATACAGGCAGGGTCATGTCTGCCAAAGATGGGATAGAAATAATAGTTCAGAAAGTGATGGGCAGCGTGGCTGCCATGTGCAGGGCACTGTTACCAACAGCTTCTCCCACCACACCCAATCCATCCTCAAAATAACAGTGACGGGTAGACGCTGTTTTCACACCTGTTTTGTAGATGGGGAAACTGAGGCTCAGAGAGATTGTGCAACCTACTCGAGACCATCCAGCTGGTGAATGGCAGTGGCCAGACTGGAATGCGGGTCAGTGTGACGCTGAAGCCTGCAAGCTTTGCCCTGCCCCTACACTGCCCCTGGGGGGCTAAGAAGGAGCATGAGGCCTGAGGAACCTGCCTCACAGCTGGAATCTCTGATCTCTTCAGCCACATCTGGAGGTGGGAGGAGGAGTATCACTCTTCCTATCTCAACATTGAGGATACTGAGCTCAGAGGGTTAAATGGTGGTCCCAAGGGGACCTAAGGAGCAGGTGGGCATGTGTGATTTGAATGCACAGCTCTCAGGCCTGGGCTGACCCACTGTCCCAGTTCACTGGGCGAGGGCTGGGGTGGCGCCCCTCTGCTAGGCCTCCTGGTATCAGACATTTTTGCGCCCCCACCTGTCCCCCAGCAGGGTGAGATTTCTGTAGGACAGGACCCCTCTCCCAGGCCCTAAGAGAGCCGAAAAGCCCCAGCACAGAGCTGTCACCTTTGATTCCAGGCCCTGGACCTTTCTCTCCCTCAGTTGCCCACACCCCCATCTCCCTGCAACCTGAGCCTGGGCTGGACACGTATGGTGACAGCACATCATCGGACACTGACCTGAGGAACCGCTGGCAGCACAGGGGAGGGGCCAGCCTCGTCTCAGAGGGATGGCTGGAGGGGTGGAGGACAGGGGCCCCAAGGACCCTGTGGCGGCCGAGGTTGCTCTGTAGGCCAGGCTGGCCACAAGCTGCTATTTATAATTCTGCTGAATGGGCCCAATGAACTGACCTGCAGTCTGATGCTCGGAAGCCCAGCAGCTGCACTGAGCGGGGAACACAGCTCAGGAACCTCCTCCCAGCCCCGAGCTCTGAGCACAGGGGTGAGGGAAGGGCAGGGGAGAACAGAACCCTCCTTCCCCTGACACCTCCAATAGCCTAACACCCCTCTTTCTGCCCAGTCCTGCCTCCATCCTGGGTTCTGGGCCAGGCTGGTCCAGCGGACAGCCTGGGCTCTGGTCCTAAGGGGGATCAGAGAGCGTGCGCCTGTGTGTGTGTGTGTGTGTGTGTGTGTGTGTGTGTGTGTGTGTGTTCCAGGATGCCTTCCACTGTAGGGAGAGGAGGGGGTAGGTGGAGGGGAAAGAAAGGGCAGAAAGAGAAGCTGTAAAGCAGGGAGGAACTTGAGAGGCTGGGGGTGGGAAGGAGAGGGAGGAAGAGGGAGAGAGAGAGAGAGACAGAGGCAGACTTCAAAAGAGAGAAAGTGAGACAGAGAGAGAGGGAGGGAGAGAGAGGAAAAGAGAAAAGAGGGGAAGGGAAGTAGATAGAGAGAGGAGGAGATGGATGGAGAGAGGGAAAGAGGAAGAAAGGACAAGGAGAGCGAGAGGGAGAGAGACAAAGAGCAGAGGAAGTGAAGCAAAGACACAGAGATGGAAACGTGGAGAATGGGAGTCGAGAGGTGTGGAGGCAGAGGGCAGGACCAGAGCTCCAGGGCACGTCCTCTTTGGCTCTGGTGGTCACGCTGCTGGCCCAGAAGCCGAAATGCAAACTCGTCTCATGGGGGTCGCTCCTGTGTGTGGGAGGAGAGAGCACTATGCCGCAGCGCCTGCATTGGCCAACGCCCCCTTGGCCTAGGGGGCGGCTCTAGCCTGGGCATCCTTCCTCCAGCCACCTTCCCACCTGGGGGCAAAGGGCAAGGCCAGGACTACTCCAAGGTTGCTGGAACGTGGCCAGGAAAAGCATGGAGGCAGCTCCTGGGGCTTGCCTGGCCGCCCACCCTTGGATCTGGGTTATTTTAGGTGCTGCGCAGCCCCAATCCCCCTCCTCCCTTGTTCATGGGGCAGTGGCTGCTGACTCAAAATATTCTCTCAAGGAAACTGTCACACCAGAAATCCAATGTCACTTCTTCTGGGAGGGCTTCCCTGACTCCCAGATTTAATTGTCTGCACGCACAGGGCCTGGTTTTTACCTTCAGTACAGCGCTTATCCTGGGCAACCAGAGGAAGAGCTTTACCTGCCCGGCTCCCCCATCAGACTGCGAGCTCCACCACGGGCAGGCTGGTTCCCATCACCAAGTGCGATGTCTGACGCACACAGCCTCAATAAGCAATACCGACAAGCCTACAGCAGCGGCATCGACCAACGTGTATTGAGCACTTCCGACATCCCAAGAACTTTACATGCACCATCTCATCTAACACCTTAGTAGCCCTATGTGTAAGCTTTGTTAGTGGGCCCCGTTTTACAAAGGAGGAAACCCAGGCTCAGAGAGGCTAAGTGGTCTGCCCAAGGTCTCACCGCCGGGAAGCTGTTGAACCAACATCTGACCTAAGGCAGTCCGCTTTCAGAGCCCAATCACCTGACCCCACGGCACACAGCCTCCCTGGCTCTACTGGTCACTTCCACTTCCACGACTGTGTTCAAGAACCTTCTGTGGCTCCCCAGTGTCTCTAGGATCAAATCCAGATATCCCATCTGGTGCTAGCTCCTTCCCTCTACTTGCCCTTCCATCTCCTTTCAGGTCTCATTCTCTCTCCGCTGAGCTACTGCTTCTAGGCCCCCTTCTGCTATTTTCTGATTTATTCACAAAACAGTTATTTAATGAACATCTACCATGTGCCAGGCAAACTGTGCTTGCTCCCGGGGAAGACAGACGATGAAAAGTGCTCTGAAGAGACTAAGGCATTACAACCGACTGCCAGGGGACCTATTTCACCAGGTAGATGTGCAAAGAATGAACTGGGGCCAGCAGAGGGAACAGCACAGGCAAAGACCGTGAGGTGGGAAGGGGTGGGGAATGCTTTTCATAACCCAAAGAGGGCCAGCATGGCTGGTGCTTGTGAGTGAGACAGAGTGAGACAAGGTGAGCTCAGAGAAGGGCAGGGGCCAGATTGTGTAAGGCTTTGAAGCCATCCTGGGGAGCTGGATTTTATTCCAGGTGCAGACGGGTGCCTCTAAAGAGTTTTAGGTGGGCAAAGTAACACAAAGACTTTCTGTTTTGTTTTTAAAGATCCATCATTCATTGGAGAATGGACTATCAGGGCATAAGAAGGATAACCAGAAGAAAGAGGTGACTACTGCATCATCCAGGCAAGTGGGGACAGGACGCCCACGGCAGGGGCGGCAGTGGTGTTGAAGAGATGTGGGCAGGCGGGAGTCAGGACGCAGAGCAAGAGGAAGAGCGGGGAGGAGGAGCATGGCCGATACAGGCTGCCACTTCCTGGGATGGGGGAAGGCGCGGGTTGGGGGGTGGGTGGACATGATCAAGCATCCTGTTTTGGACTTGTTAACTTTGAGGTGCTTGTGAGCTATCCAAGGAGAGATGCCAAGTGGCCAGTTGGATGACGAGTTGGGGGTGCAGAAGACAGGCTCTGGATGAAGATAAAAATACAGGGATCAGCAGATGTATTTAAAGCCATGGGACAGGGTGAGATCATCAGAGGAGAGAGTGGAGTGAGAGAAGGGAAGAGGCTCAGAGCCGAACTCCCAGCAGCCACACTGGCAGACCTGATTATGCGACTTCCTTGCTCATCAGCCTTCACTGGCTCCCTACTGCCCTCAGAACAAGCTTCAAAATCCTTTGCCTGACACACAGGCCCCTCCCTTGTACCCTTCCTTCCAGTCATAATAAATACCTCGTGAGGTTCCACACCTCCAGGCTTTTGCCCAGGCAATGCCCCTGCCTAAAGTGCCCTCCTACGGGAAAAGGTGAATTCTAACTCTTGCTCTTCTGAAGATTGCTCTAACTTCTAGGGCAGACGGCGTGCGACACCTGCCTCTGTTTCCATGGCCTTCTGGATATACCACTATGATTGTCATTCTGGGAGCAACTTGAGGGGAGGCGGCTGGTCCACCTCTGCATCTTGGGCCCAGCGAGCCCGGGCCCACGGTGAGTTCTCATGCCCTCAGCGTCTGTCCCCACGGCAGCCACGAGGCTGAGATATACCGTCACAGCTGGGGTGGGCTGAGTATACAGACTGCATCACTTTCGGCTTGAGCCTGCGCTGTGGCTCTGAGCACCCTTGGAGGAAGGAAGGTAACAGAGAGAGGAGACGAGTGGGCATGAAATGAGGGGTGGCCATACTGGGCATTTGTTGGGCCTCCCACCGTCCGTGGCAGCAGGAGGGGGGAATAATTAAAAGGCAAAAGCAAGGAAAAAAGAGCAGTGACGTTAATCTCTCACTACTGCCCGGAGCTCATGATGACAGACTTCACCGCGTAGGAAATCAAAGAGTGCATGGGGGACTTGGTCTGGAGGGGCCACGCAAAGCTCCTGCACCCTCCCCGGGTCACTTTTATTCTGTCTGTAATGTTACCAGCCGCAGGCTCCTGCAGAAAGCTCTATGGTTTCAGGTAGGTGGGGAAGGACAATTTGCCCATTTATTGAGCACCTATTTGGTGTCGACACCATGCATTTGGCCAAGGGCACAGATGGGTTAGGTGGACGTGGGCTCTGATTCCAGCTCTGCTACTTGTTACGTGGCCTTGGACGGGTCACTGCCTTACGTGGGGCCTTAGTTTCTTCATCTGCAAGATGGGGCTATCTATACACTTTATACACCCCTGCAGAGGCTTTGGGGGAGGTGATATGTGACAATGCCCATGAAACACTAAGCATCATGCCTGTCACACAGCGGTCTCTTTTCATCTTGCTAACAGCTGTGTTAGGAGTGTTGATGTCCCTATTCGTTCTGTACATGGAAACTGAGGCTCAGAGAGACCCAGGTCACAGAGTAGGATGGTCAGTGCTGATGTTTAAGAGCATTTCTGTCCCCAAAGCTGTAGGCCCCTCCTGAGGTCTCTTGTCATTCAGCTGCTTGGTTCCGAGGCCTTGGGTTGGATGCTGGGGACTCAAAGTGGATTCAGACCAAATCCCTGCCCTCCAAAGGATGAGGCTTGCACCCCTTACCCCCAACTACTCTACACCAACTCAGAGAAGCTGGGGGGTAGGTGGGTGGGTGGGGCCTCCCGACTGTACAGGAGGAGAAAGTGAATTTGGGAATTCCCCGCTCACAGGGCCTGTTACTCCTTTTGGGATCAGGCAGGCAGCTTGGTGACCCCTCTGAACCTTAGTTTTTTCATTTGCAAAATTGGCATAATCATACCTTCCCTAAAAGAAAACCAGAAGGCAAAACAGACAAGTACTCTGCGTAGCCTTGGCACCGTTCCAAGGAGCCCAGAGCGGGCTGCCTTTAGCTGAAGTCCAAGGCAAGTTCCTCCGTAAAGTTTTGTGTAGATTTACATTTCTATGAGGAGGAAGCCTGTGGCTTTCATCAGCTTCTCCAAGGAGTTCCTGAGCCCTTCAGCCCACAAAACCCCAGAATCACTGTTTAGCGGGACCAAGTCAACTCCCTGCTGTCCAACGAATGCTGGGTAGAAACAGCACCAAGATGGCGGAGCCAGGAAACCCAGGAGCCTGGGGATGCCTGGAGAGAGTTTCGAGGCTGGGACCCCATGCTTGGAGCCCCTCAGCAAGACAAGGCCACTTGCAAATCACCTCTGGATCCACAGCTTTCTTATAGTTCCATGACTCGGATTCCTGTAATAACCAACTCCCCTTCATGCCAACATTGCGGAGGAGAAAAAACTCAGATGCTGTTCTTTCTTAAGTAAAATGCAAAGCTAATTCTTCCAGACAGCAAGTTGATCAGCTTCTAGTTTAGAGGGAATTAGATTTCATCTGACTCCTTCATTAGCCCCGGGGACAGGAGTGAAGGCAACAGAGCTAGGCAGAGAGCTATTATCAAAGACGCACCCCAGTTTTGGCCAGAGATGCAGATGGATGGTCTAAGGTGTACCCCCGTGAGATACCACTCAGAGCAGATCCTGTGGGAAAAGGCTCAGGGGGCTCATTTCCTTGGATATCCACAACTAGACCCATTCCAGAAGTGGCCCAAAGTCACTTAGTCTAGTTTGGTGGGCCACAGGGTAGGTGACTCCCCTGTTGGCCCCAAAGACAGATTGTAGCTTGAAAACTCAGCTGACTGCAGGAGCCTCATATGGGTTCCTCCAGTCCAGGCCTTACCATGAGCAACAGATACTAGCTTCTTGGATGTCTCCACAGCTCACACTCAACAGGTTTCAATCCTGCCTGTCAGCTTTTTTCTTTTATGATAGTGTTTTTCATGTCTTCTCTGAAAAATCATTTCTTACTCTTAGGTGCTTAAGATGTCCTCCTATGTTTTCTTCTAGAAGCTTTATAGTTGTAGATTTTATGATCAGGTCTATGAGTTGTCTCCATTTAATTTTTTCATTTTCTTTTTATTGTGGTTAAATCTCCATAACAAAGTTTGCCATTTTAACCATATTTAAGAATATAATTCAGTGGCAGTAAGTACATTCACATTGTTGTGCAATCATCACCACCATCCGTTTCCAGAAACTTTCCATCTTCCCAAGCTGAAACTCTTTACCCGTTAAACACTAACTCCCCATTGCCTCCTCTCTGCAGCTCCTGGCAACCCCCATTTCACTTTGTCTCTATGATTTTGACTAGTCTAGGGACCTCATGTAAGTGAATCATACAATATTTGTCCTTTTGTGACACTTAGCACAGTCTTTGAGGTTCATATATGTGGTGGCATGTGTTAGAATTGCCTGCCTTTTTAAGGCCCAATAATACTCCCTCGTGTGTATGGACCACATTTCGCTTATCTAGTCGTCTGTCCATGGACAGTTGGATTGCTTCCCCACATTGGCTACTGTGAATAATGCTGCTATGAACAGGGGTGTACAAATATCTTTTTGAGACCCTGCTTTCAATTCTTGTGGGTATACACCCAGAAGTGGAATTGCTGGATCGTATGGTACTTCTATGTTTTTTTTTGAAGAACCACCATACAATTTCCCACAGCAGCTGCACCAACAGCACGTAAGATCCCAACTTCTCTGCATCCTCACCAACACTTGTTACTTTCTGTTTTATTTTGTGTTTTATAATAGCCATCGCAATAGGCATACAGCAGAATCTCACTGTGGTTTTAATTTGCATTTCCCTAAATGATGTTGATGTTGAGCATCTTTTCATGTGTTTATTGGTCATTTGTATATCTTCTTTTGGAGAAATGTCTATTCAAGTCCATTGCCCTTTGTTGAATTGGGTTGCTTGTCTTTTACTTGTTGAGTTATGGGAATTCTTTATACATTCAGGATATTAATCCCTTATCAGGTATATGATTTACAGGTATTTTCTCCCATTCTATAGGTTGTCTTTTCACTCTGTTGATAGTATCCTTTGAGGCACAAAAGTTTTTAAGTTTGGTGAAGTCCAATTTATCCATATTTTTCTTTTGTTGCCTGTGTGTTTGTTGTCACCTCTAAGAAATCATTGCCAATTCCAATGTCGTGAAGCTTTCCCCCGTTCTCTTCTACCTCAACTTGATTTGTGCGTGGTGTGAGGGAGGGGTTCAAACTCAACCTTTCTGAAATCCAACCCTTAATCTTCCTCAGCCCCACTCATTCTCCCCTGGGGTTCACTGTCAGTATGTCAGAAAACAAGAGTCACCCCTGTCACTTCCCTCTCTACCACCCGAGTCCTGTTGATTGCGCTCCTTTCTACATTTCCTTGAAGCACTCATTTCCCTGCATCTTCACAGCCTCTGCCCCTGTTCAATTTTTCTCATCTCTTGCTTGGATGACTACAGTAGCCTCTTAAGTGGCCTCCCTGCCGGCACTTAGAAAAGCCCTTCTGATCACATTACAACCTTCCCCACCCACACAGCTCTAACGACAAAGACAAAACTTTACGTGATCTTCACAGGTTTAGGAGGCCTGCCCTGGCTCCTTTAGGCCCATGTCCCCCACCCCCCTTTTCTGGACTCTCTGCTCCAGCCACAATACGCCTTCCCCCCACCAGGCCTTTGTCTGTCCTGCTCCCTCTGTCTGGATGCTATTGGTGTTCCCTCCTCCTCCTCATCTAGTAAACTCCTTCTCATCTTCCTACTCTGAGCTGAATCTGTCTCCGCAGGACGGCCTTCCTCAATTCACTACTATGTTGCATGTTACATGCATTTGTGTGATTGTTGGATTTGTGCTGGACACTAGACCACTGAGGTGGGGGCCCGTGTTTTTTAATCACTATTGTATTCCAAGGGCCTAACATAGTTTCTAGCACATAGTAGGTCATCTGTAAATAGTTTGTGAAGAAAAGAAAATGAAAGAAAGGGAGGGAGGAAGGATGGATGCATGGAATGAAAAGATTGATTTCCTTTGCTATGAATGTTCTTCTCAAAGTAGGAAGCCATGATGTTCAGTGCCTGATCTCTGGGGGGTAGGAAGTGACAATGACTGTAGGTCTATTTCAAAATTTCTGGGAACTTATTATGTGACAAACACCGTGCAGGCCCTTTCACAGCCTCAGTTTCCTTATCTGGAAAACAATCACCCCCGCCCCACAGGATTGTCTTATTAGAAGAGATGATGTATGTGAAACTGCTGAGCTCCAAAGAAGTGCTCCATAGATGCTCTTGAACCCAGCCATGCTCCCAAATAGACAGCCACACTCTCCCAGGGTCTTGGCGCCTAGTTAGCTACAAGATCTGGGCACGGACATACCCCTAGAATGGCACATGGAGAACTGAATCCCTTCTGAAAGATGAAATCTTTGGGAATTGCCCCCAGGGATGTGCCCTGGGAGGTTTAACTCAGCTACACCCAGATCTGGCCACACTTCAAGACTAGTCAGAACAGGTACCTTAGAAAAATATTTATGGTTCTTTGGCTTAGACATCCAAAACTAGACCCATTCTAGCAGTGGCCCAAGATTTGGTCCAATCTGGTGGGTCAGGAGGCAGGGAACCGCAATGTGGGCTCACTGTCTCCTACAAGCCTAGACTCTGGGCAATTCATCCCTTGCATGTGACTTGAGCAGTGTCCCTGGTGGGCAGGGAGACTCCTTAGCTGCCCTCGGGCACAAACTGAAGGCCAGAACAGGTCCTTAGAAGCTCTGGGACCCAGGCTGAACTCTGATGTTCTTCTCAGGGGACTGTGGTCTGCTCTGGACCCAGAACTGGAGGAATGGCGAAGGACCATGGCTAACGGAGGAGGAGCCCTCAATTCTGGGTCCCATCGTCTGCTGGGTGGGCTCCCTGCCCTCTCCGCCCTTTTTTCCTCAGAGCTGGGGCCACTTGGGCCCCACCTACAGGCTCCAGGCTCTGGGTTCAGCTGACCCCGAACTGGGAGAGGATTCAAAGATGCCAGGCTTCCAGCTTAAGGGGCTTGTGTCGTTTGGGCAAATAGGTCCCAACTCTAGGGACTGACTCTTGCCTTGTGCCCCCATACCCCAGTTCCTTCAGGGCTGAGACACTGCCATGTTCTTGCCAGTGTCCCTACCCCCACCTAGGCCCCAAGCTTGGTCCAGACTTTCTCCTAAGTCCCTCTCAAGTCCGTCTCCTTCTCTCCATCTCTGCTCCCACCATCAGGGCTCCCCTGGGTGATGATACCAGTCTCCTCTTCGGTCTCTCTGCTGTGCCCTTGCTCCTACAACCCGTTGTCTACACAAGAACCAGACCGCTATCCCGAAAATATAGATTGGATCATACCACTCCCTGCCTAAAACCTTCCAGTGGTTTCCAGCACACTCAGAACTAGGCCCAAATCCTTACCGGGTCCACAGGGCTGGGCCCAGGTGGCGGTGCTGAGTCTCCTGCCCCCCTCCCACCTCTTTACCTCCCACTGTCTGCTGCCACCCGCATGGTTGCACCCCAGAACAGAGCTCCCCTTTTTGCTGCAGTTACAGGCAAGTAGCAGGTCAGTCTGCAGCTGCAGGGACCTTTCTGAAAATGAAGATAATACAGAGGCAAGTGGAGTTGAGTAATGAAAAGACGCCATTTGAACTCTAGAATACAGCAATAATGAAGCCAACACCCCTGCTTTTCCTTTTCCTGTTAGGTTAGCTAACGTGTAATTTTTTCTTAGGTTAACTTGAGTTGGCATTTACATGACTTGCTTCTGAAGGGAGTCTCAATTAATTCAACTGGTCAACCCTTCCTCACCCCACCACATCCGTTCCTCCAGCATTCCAGCACATTCCCACCTCAGGGCTTTTTCCTATGCTGTTCCTTCTGCCTGGAGTGCTCTTTCCCCGGATATCTACATGTCTCACTCCCTAACCTCTTGAGGTCCCTACTCAAATGTCACTTCCTTGGAGAGGCCTGCCCTGACTACCCCATCAAAAATAACAAGACTTATCATCACTCCCTACCCTTTGCTCTGCATTATTGCTTAAATAACACTTTTAACCACCAGGCATGTTATATATTTATTTATTGTCTGTCTCTTTCCGCTAAACTTTAAATTCCAGGAGAAAAGGCACTGTGTTAAGTTGACCAGCTGTCCTGGTTTATCTGAGCCTGAGGGCTGCTCTGCGATGCAGGGCTTCGGTGCTAAAACCAGGAATGTCCTGGGCAAATCAGGGCAAGTTGACCACCCTAGACCGCCTGGCTTGTTTACCATAAACCCCGCTGCCCAGAGCAGTGCTGGTACCTGGTAGCTGCCGACTACAAGGGTGAGAGCCTGGCCAGGCTGTGCCCTGCTGTGTTTATGTACATGTTCCCTCACAGCCAGCCTGGGAGGTGGGACTTATTGTTGTCCCCATCTCACAGATGAGGAGCCTGAGGCCGGGGTAGCTTGCCTAGGCCACCACACTGGAAGGCAGGCCTGGAATCCAACTCTGTCAGCCTCCAAAAGTCAAACCCTTAACTGTTCTGCAGTGTGTGCCCCCAGTTACTGCCTGCTCAGCTCACACCAACTGACCCTTAGCCCCTGTTGTCTAAAGGGCTGCATTTGGGCCCAGAGAAGCCCACTCCCTACTTCGTTCCACCCAGGTAGGTGAGAACTGGCCCAAGGGTGGTGGTGAGGAGGGCAGTTCAGGGGCTGGCATTGAGCTGTGCTCAGGCTGGACTCCAAGCATACCCCAAGGGTATGGTGGCCACTACCCCTGAGCTGTGTAACCCCGGGGCACCTGCCATCTAAGCCCTACTGGCTCCATGTCTCCCTAAGGACTTGTCAATCACACCTGCCTTCTCAGCTGGTCCTAACCCCTGGTTTGAGCTTGAGGAAACCTGTATTCTGCCCACCCACAGGCCTACACTGAAACATCATTCCCTCCCCAGTTCAGGAAAACGCCTCTCGCTGCCATCCCAGACCTGCCAAAACCCCGTGCCCTGCCCCTCCTGGTCAGAAAAAAAGGAATAGCATAGTGGTGGGGAGCAGTGCTTCCCTAGGCCAATTTGACTCTTATCTGATCCCTACAATCCATGTTGCAACAGGCGCTCTTTTTTACCCCCATTTCATGGATCAGGAAACTGAGGCCCAGAGACGTGAAGTCTCTTGCCAAAGGTGACACAGCCCACAAGGGGGCTCCTCAGAAACAGATTTGGGACTGTCTCCCAAGCTCATGTAGTACTATTCTACCTCGTCTGAGGGTGACGATGGAGATGATCGACGGCACGGCTGTTTATTGAGCCAGGGCACGTCACATGCATTGTTTCTCATTTCACCTCCCCCTTGAATAGGAGGTATAATTGTCTCCATTTTACAGGAAGTTGAACAGCTCAGGACTGAAGTGATTGACCAAGATCGTGCGGCAAATGATTCCTAATGGAACGTATCTCGCCCTCCCTACCCCGTTATCACCCTAACAATGCACCTCTTTAACCACCAACATTTACTGAGCATCAGCGGTGCGCAAGGCCCTGCCCGCCCTGCCAACACCACCCAAGCACTGGCAGCGGGAGAAATTCCTGGGCTCAAGAGGCACCTGGCTCCCGGCCCAGAGCAGCTGGAAATCCCTTCCTGAGAGGCTGCCTGGATTCTAGACTGGGATCCCTTGGGTCCGATTAGCAATCTACTTGGGAGTCTCCCTGGGGAATTCTCCGCAGGTTTCATTCTGAGATCTCAGCTGCTCTGTCCCCTGCCTGGCCACCAAGGAGCTGTTTTTCATAACTAAGTGGGGTGGGAGAAAGGCCACGGGAGGTTTTCATAATTCCATTGTTGGAAATTTCCATGGCAGTGGAAAAGACCTGCTGGCTGGCCTCCAATTACCTCTCTGAAAAAACTTCCAAAAAGAAACTGCTGGATTAGCCCACTGCAGCCTGTCCAGGTGCTGGGCCTGCCACCGGAGGGTTTGGGGGCCACTGCACTGCCATCAGCCCCCAGCAAGGAGCTGGGCACCCAGAGGCCCAGGGATCAAGGAAAATGGGGACCCCTTTCTCTCCTGGACAGAAATAGAGGTGCTCCCCTAGGAGTGTCACAAGTTCAGAGTCCATTTTCTCTGCTGCCTGTTTGCTGTGCGACCTTGAACAATTACTAGACCTCTCTGAACCCAGCTCCTCCCTGTGAAAGGAGGCAGTTGGCGGAATTCTCTTTAAGTTCTGAAGCCTTAGTGATGTGTGCTTTGACTGGGTCTTCTGAGTTCTCTGGACTGAGGCCAGGAAGGGTGCAGAGAAACTCTGGAGGCATCTGAAGGGACCAGAGGTTTCCTGGGATGGAGAGAAGACCTGGACACTCTGCAGGTCCCAGAGGGTACAAGCTGGGGGGTGAGCAGGCACCCTCCTCACTGCCTGGCCATCACCTGCCTCTCCTACAGGCACACAGCTCCCCTCCACTGCCTTTCCATGAGAAGAAGGGACGGGCTGGGAGTCTGCACAGAGGTAGGGATCCCTGGGCTGCCCTCAGTGTCTTCCCTGCCTTCACCCCCACAGTCATTCCACCAGAGGTGGCTCTGGGGGGGAGGGTTGTCTCTGGCTCTCCAGCCCCACCTGCTGCAGCCGATACCCCTTCCGCCTTGGTTAATTCCTCATCACCTGTCCCAGGCTGCCCACCCGGGTTCTGTCTTCACTCACCAGCCAGGCTGGTCTTTGCTCATCCCAGCTCTGACCGTCCTGCCAAAGCCTCCACAGGACCCCACAGCCTGAACTCCCCAGCGACAGCAGAACTGGGGCAATGACTCAATGCAGCAGCTCTCCCTTCATCCAAAACCTCTCCTCAAAATGCAGGGAAGTCTCCTTCCATTTCAAAGGCTCTCCGTGGACAGCCTCCACTGCCAGCCCAAGGGTCCCCTGCAGGTCAGGGACAGAGGCAGGCCTAGGTTAGAGCCCAGCTCCTCACTTTCTGGGCAGACCCCTTCACAGCTCTGGATCTCAGTTTTCTCAGCCATGAAATGGGAGAGGGGTTGTGAGACCAGGGAGGCAGAGACAGCTGGCAAGAGGCCAGGAGACTGTAGGAGGCGGGGCAGCCGTTGTTATTCCTGCCATCACAGCCATGGTGTCTGCTTTTTAAACTGAGCACCTACGTGCCAGGCACTGAGGGAAGGGCTTCTTGTGGCTTCCTCATTGAAGTCCTGCCCAGATGGTTTATTACCTCATTTTACAGCTGTTGAAACTGAGGTTCAGAATACTGAGGTCACCAGTGGTGGGTAACATAGCAGTGCTTTTATCCCTGAGCTTTGCGCTGGGTGAGAGCACTGGAGGGGAGCAGTGGGGTGACGAAAGGGATTAGAAGAGGAGGCAGGGACCTCCTGTGGGCAGCTGCTCAGGGCAAGCTGGGATCACACCTGGCACAGCCTCCACTGGCCTGCAGACCCCTGACAGGCTCCTGTCCTATTACAGCCCCCTGGATCCCGCTTCCTTTGCCTCTTGCTGGTCTCCTCATGCAGGCTTTATAAAGCAGGCCTTCGTGAATCACAGCAGAGAAACCAAATTTACTCTGCCTGTCTCCAGATTTTCTCCACAGAGGCGGGTGGGGGTGGGCAGAGCCTTCCTTGCCCATTCTTCCTGCTCATTCCACAATCACAAAGACGGGCTGAGCACCCGCTGACCTTCCTGCTGTACGGCCCGAGCACAGGCCTTCCCCCAAGGGCCAGCACTCAGCCCCTAGGAAACAGTCTGCCCTAGGGCCATGGAGACACAGGGGCAAGAGGCAAACCTGAGGAACCTTCCTCTGGTCAGCATCCTTGCTCTGCATCACTGCCGGGTCCAGGAACCTCCAGTGGGTGCCCACTGATCAAGCGCAGGATGTGGCCATGCAGAGGAAGCTTCAAACCTTGCTCTGCCACTTACTAGCTGTGCAACTCAGTTTCCTCATCTGTAAAATGGGACTTTCATCACCAACGGCCCAAAATTGTTGCAAGGACTGAATGAGATGACAATCCTTTTTTCCTATAGCAGCCAGACAGCGCAGCCCTGTGTGTGCGTTTCACCCCTGCTTAAGACCCTCCAGTGTCAGGATCAAACCCAAACTCCACACTGTGCCTTACAAAGCCACACGTCCTTGGCCTCTCACTACTCCTGCTTCATCCACCTCTCTACCCTTCATGCACTTCACCCCAGCCACAGTGGCCTCTGATCTTTGAATACACTTTGCTAGTTCCACCTCAGAGCCTTCGCACGTGTCGGTTCCTTTGCTGGAATTGCTCTTCCCCCCAGAGGGTGGCATGGCCAGGTTCTTATGATTTCAAACTTTGCCTCTTAAGTGAGACCCTCCCTGACTACCTTACTCAAGCTGTCCCAGGCAGTCCCTTTGATTCCCTGTTAATTTTCTTTGTAGCACTCATCACTGCCTCGAATCATGTATTTTGTTTTTAAGCAGGACCTCCTCTATCTTGCTCACCATTACAATTGACTCTTGAACAACTCAGATTTGAACTGCATGGGTCCTCGTTATATGCGGATATGCTTTCAACAAATATGTACAGTACTGTAAATGTATTTTCTCTTCCTTATGATTTTCTTAATTTTTTTTCTCTAGCTTACTTTATTGTAAGAACACAGTATATAATACATATAACATAAAAAAGTGTGGATTAGTTAACTGTTTAATTTATTGGTAAGGCTTCCGGTCAAAGTAGGCTATTAACTAAGTTATTGGGGAGTCAAAAGTTAAACTTGGATTTTTGACTACATGGGGAGGGGGTTGGTGCCCCAACCCCTGTGTTGTTTAAGGGTCAACTGTAGATTCCCTACTTCCTCAAACAGTGCCTGACCCGTAGCGAAAGTTCATGAAATATTTGTTAAATGAACAAATAAATATGGAATGAGTGTGAAACACAGCGGGCATAAATTCCATACTGGTCCCTTTTCCTTTACTTGTTCCCAGCACAGCTTTCCTCCCAAAGACTGCACACACATACACACATGACCAAAATAACCCCCAGATGAAACGAAAGAACAAAAACCCCAACAAGAAAGCCCTGTCCTAGGATGAGGATGCTGAGTGTCGCCCCCCTGAGGCTGCAGGAAGTCAAAGTCACTGGAAAGGACAGAGGGCAAGCCATCACTTCTCAGCACGCAGCTGGTGGGCCACTGAGCCCCAGGAGTCGCCTGCACCCCGTCTCTGGTTCTATGGCCTGTGGAAGGTGAAAAATGTGTGCTACAGGCAGAGACTGGTCTGGTCACTCACACCATGCACGTGTCTAGTGCCCTCAGCCCTCAGAGTAAATGCTCACTGAATAAATGAATGAGGGTGGGGGATTAGACAGCAGGAAGCATAAAGGATTGAACATCAGTGTCCATGAAAGTTACCAGCTTGGGACATGGTGCCAGGCAATGCCCGGTGCCACCATCTCAGAGTGTCTCTAGTGGTACTCACAGCCTGTCATGCTCCTGCTCAAGAACCTGCGGTGGCTCCCACTGCCTCTGAGACAAAGTTTGGATTCCTTAATCTGGCATTCAAGGCCTGGCTGCTTTCCTCTCTCACTGCCTCACAACCTCTATCCATCTCTACCCTCTACCCACCCATCTATCCATCTGCCTACCCATCCATCCTTCCACGCCTCCATTCCCCTACCCACCTACCATCCCATCCATTCATCCTTTCATCCAATATTTATTGAGTGCCTATCAGGTTCTAGATAATGTGCTAGGTGCTGGGGTCAACCCAGCTCTTCAATTCTAGAACAAATTTCTCTCCCCAAATACTGTCTGCAAATCCTGTCTGCTCTACCTTCTAAACATACTCAAAACTTCCACTGCAATAGCCTCCTCCTTGGTCTCCCTGCCTCTCACTCCCCCCACCCCTACTCCCCAGTCTCTTCTCCACACACAGCCAGACACACATCAAATCCCTCTTCTGCTTAGAACCCAGAACGAGGAAAAGCTAAAGTTCCCACAACAGCCCACAAGGCCCTGCCTGATCAGCAACCCCACCCATTACCTCTGAACTCATCTGCTACTCTCTCCCTCACTCGCTTCCCTCCATTCTGCTGAGCACGTGCCCATCCCAGGGCCTTTGCACTGGCTGCTCCTTCTGCCTGGAACTCTCTTCCCCAGACAATCACATGGCTCCCTCAGGTCTTTGCTCAAATGCTACATTCTCAGGGATGCCTTCCCTGACCCCTTATTTGAAACAGCCCCCCCCCCTCAGTCTTCCTTCCTCTGTCTTATTTTTCTCCGTATACCCACCTTTCCTCGACACGCCACACTTGCGTCATTATCTATTGGCCATCTCCACTCCCTTGAATGAAAGCCACAGGGCAGTGAACTGGCCTGTTGTATTCAGTGTGACGTCCCTTTGCCTGGTACATAGTAGGCCCTCACTGATGGTTGTGGAATGAATGAATGCTTCCCACCCCCAACTGCCCTTTGGTTACGGATGGTTATTTTCATTTTATGAAGGACTTTCACGTTCCTTCTGGCAGTGGTTCCCAAATGTGTCTTCAAGACCATCCCTCTGACCTCTCATTAAACAGATTAACGGGTTCTCCCCAACCTGCTTCTCCTCTAACCATGTCTATCCCTTACTCAATCGCCCCAAGAACTCCACCAGCTGGGACTCACCGTGACCTCCCCCTCACTGCCCCCATCAGCCCAAAGCCCTGTCAGCTGGCCTGCCCACAGCTCTTGAGAACCTGCCCTTGGTCCCTGGCTGCCTGTCCGGCCTCCTGGTGGGCCTCCAGTTCGTCCTTCCAACCCATTACCACAGGATCTTCCAAATGGTCAGTCTGGTCACATCACTCCCCAGCTCAAAGCTGTTTGGCTCACTGCCCTTGGCCTTGGCTTGGCCCGGCCAACTCTCCAGCTGAGTGCTCACCAGCCCCTGCCTGGAGCCTCTGAGCTGCTGATGGTGGCTGGTCTCTACGGTATTCAAGCCCATGCCCTTGCATGGAGCAGCCTTCCCACCTCCTACCTTCCTTCCAGCTGGTACCTCTTACTTAGCATTCCACTCAGCTGGCTGCTGTGGAAGGCCCTCTCCAGGTTGTTCCCTAACACCCCAGCCAAGGGCCTGCTGGAACTTCCCCTGGCCTGGTGCTCATGTTGGTTTGCAATTACTGGTCTCCTTGCTAGACTGAGTGTTCTGGGATGTGGGGCTGCTGTCATGTTTAAACTGGGTGCTCTGGAGGCGGCCTGCTGGCTGGGTGCCCTTGGGTAGGTCACTGTACGTTGCAGTCTCAGTTTCCTCATCTGTAAAATGGGGATAATAAGTGCCAAGGGGATGTTGTATAAAGTAAGTCCCACAGAGCGCTCAGAACAACATCTAGGTCCATGGCATTTTGCCATCAGTCAGCAGCATGCTGATGCAGAAAGCGGCGGTGGGAAGGAGCTCAGGGGTCTGGTGGCTGTCAGGGTCTCCTGGTGTGTGCTGGACCTGCATGTAGTGGCGGCTGAGCCAGTGGGGCTGGCTTGGATTTTTTGTGCCTTTCTCCTTACTAAGAAGCCTCTATTTGCTTCCACTGATATTTAAAACTATGTTTTATTTGCTTTGGGGTGAGGGAAGTGTCTTTTCAGGTTCATGTTTTCTGCCCTTCTGTTCTCTCTTCTGACCTTTGAGCCTGTTTTCTGACTTTACCTCCTGCCCTTGTTTGCGTGTGGCTTTTTAAAGCTGACTTTTTATCTAAACTTTTAATTCGAGCTCAGACTCCCTGCCCCTCCTCTGGGTCTCAGGGCAACCTGGTTGGGCAGGGGGCAAGTACCTGTCCTGCTATGCCACGCCATCCATGTCTGGGGGGGAAGGAAGGCAGCACCAGCCCCAGGTGCACAGTTGGTGGCAGCCTGTGTTGGACACTGCATGTGTGCCCGTGCCTTCATGTGGGAATAGGGGCACAGAGAGGGCATACCACAGCTGAGAAAGGCATAGCTGGCAGCTCCCAAGCTCGCGTCATCTGCACTAGCCTCTGTTGCCTCTCATTGAAAGCCTGTCGAGCTACCAGGATGGCCACACACAGTACACAAAAGGACAAAATAAAGTCACGGGTATGAATAAAATAATCCCATAGAAAAGAAACAGAACCCCTCCGAATTTATATCTGCCAGTAAGTGAAAGAAAAAGCAGGGGAAAGAAAGAGCAAATTGCCAGATTTTGTTGAATTTAAGTTGAATCATAAGTCGCACCACAATTTTTTGTACCACTAAGAAAGAAAACGCACTTCTAATAAAACTATGACGTGCCACCAGCTCCCACATATATGCCGATCTCAGGGATGTACGTGTGGAAAAAAAACATACATTCCAGAAACCACAAAACAGGATCTGAACAGTGGTTACATCAGGTAAACGTAGGATGTGGGCAGAAAAAAATTAGTCATTTTACTATAGACCATTCTGTATCATTCCATTTGTTTCAACAAGCTCATGTTGTTATTTTTGTAATTCAAATGACAAAAATTTGCCGTTTAAACAAGGAAAATAGGGTTTGCCAAATGGTTGCTTTTCTGGCCACCTCATGGGTTGAGGACACAGTAATTGGCAGCTCTGGGGTGCCCTGCTGGGGGAGAAGGCTGGGGACGTGTGGGGGACAGGTAAGCATCAGGTGCGCCCTTTTCAGAGCTAGGCCTGTGTGGGTCTAGCCAGCAGAAATTTCCTTTTATTAAGGCCTGGTCCCCAAACCCATTATTAAGGTGTCTTCAAGCTCGAAAGTACACAGTGGAGCTATAAACAATGTGACAAAGCCCAATTTCCCAGAGAATGGACTGGGGAGCTCCTCCCCCCACACCTTCTGCTTTCTCCGGCCTTGCCCATCCATCCTGCTACCTGGTAGTAGACAATTTACAGACCCGGTGGTCTCTTCACTGCCTTCTCCCCAGCTAGACTGTAAATGCCAGGAGACTAGAAATTGCATTTGTCTAACTTACGGCTGCACCCATTGCCCAGGCTCTCCCCTTCTCTCCTTCTCCCCTGCCCCCAAGGGGGGCACAGGGAGGCTCACTAAAGGCAGGTGGGTGAGTGTGGGTTTCCTAGGCCAACTCCCACAATCACTTCTCCCCATCTTGCAGAGAATAGGTCAAGAATGATGCTGAGGGAGGATACTGCTTTCTCCTTCACAGCTACTTCAAAAGTCCCCTCCCCCATCCTAGGCTCTTGAATACAACAGTCAAAGAGACAGATAAGCTCCTTGTCCTTAAGGAGCTGATTGTCTAGAGGGGAGACAGATAACGAACAAGGGAATAAATACTGAAAAGAATGTCAATTGTGATAAATACTATTAAAAACAAAAAAACGAGTGCAGTGACAGAAGAAGCTCTTTTATATAGTTTAGGGATGGCCTCGGTGGGGAAATACCACTTAGCTTGGTGAGAAGGAATCTATCATATAAGAAGAAGGAGAAAAAGCATTCCAGATGGGGAAATAGCATGTGCAAAGGCCCTGAGGCAGGAAAGAGGCAGCAGAGTTTGAGGAACGGAAAGGAGACCAGGAAGCTAGAGAAGAGTGAGAGGTGGGATGAGAGCCAAACCTCGAAAGGCTTATCGGCTGTGGAAAGGAGTCTGGGTTTTGTCCTGTGCATCGTAGGGAGGACTGCAGAGTTTTAAGCAGGGAGAACCAATCCGATTTACATTGTTACAAGGATCATCTGGCCCCTGAGGGAGAACACATGATTGGGAGTGGGGGTGCAAGAGAGGACATGGAGAACCAATGAGGAAGTTCATCCTTTCATTTATTCATTGTGTTTATTCAAAAATGTTCTAGTGAAATCTCTGAAAAACTCATAAATGAAAACAAATCAAGCTCATCAGCTGGGCCATGAAGGTCACGGGTCTGCAGCCTGGGAACTCACATAAAGGGAGAGGCAGGAAGGCTTCCTGAAGAAGGAAGCATTTAAGGGGGGCTTTGAAGGATGGCTCAAGGGTGATCTGGGGATGGGCACAGCTTGGGCAAAGCCTCAGAGGTGAGAAAAGGGTCAGTATGAATGGGAGTTGTACTCAATTCGTACTGAATGACGAAATTCCTGACGGACTCAGTAAAGTAATTAACTGAGGAAGGAGAAGTGGTGTGAAGGTGAATCATGGAGGAAGATGCCAGAAGGGTAGATGGGGGCTGAACCACAGCGGCACTGAAGCTGAAGAGCCTGGGCCTTATCCGCTTGGCAGACGGGAGCACTGCAGGCCTTGACCAGAGAGAGCGTGGCAGGCCAGATGACATTCTGAGAAGGGCCCCCTGGTGGCCATGGGGGCCATGGAGGAGGCTGGGGTAAGATCTAGGGAAAGAGGAAAAAGGGTGGGGCCTGGCTCCCCCTCCCACTCTGATCCCATGATTAATAACAATAAATAGCTGATGCCTCACTGAGCTTCCTGTGTGTCAGGCACTGTGCTAAGATCTTTACGCGTATTCAATTATTTAATTCGCACAGGAACCCTATGAAGTTCGTACTATTATTCACTCCCTTTTTGCAGGTGAGAAGACTGAGGCACAGAGAGGTTAAGTCACTTGTTCAAGGTTGCACAGCTAGGAAGTGTTGGGCTGGGAATGAAGCCCAGGCTCTCAGGCTCTAGGGCTTGCTCTTAACCTGTGCAACCTCCTCCATCTCTGATCCATCTTTGCCCTGTGCTGTCTCCTCCATCTATGATCCCATAGTTCTGCATCCTGAGATTTTGTCTCCCTGGCAGAGAAAACCCTCTCTGAACATTAGGTCCTTGGCTGCCCTCCGAGACCTCAAGAATATGACTCAAAGTACATGAGCTGACCAGCTCCCACTCACGCTACTATTGCTAACCCGTGGGACCAGGAGCAAGTTCCTGGATCTCTCTGAGGGACCTGTGTCCCATTTTTAAAGTGAGGATAGATGCCTTCTTCCCAGGACAGACACGAGGTGTGCATATTGCTAGCCACAGTGATAATACAGTGGCGACCAGGCATCAGGCAGGGGCTGCACACAGCCTTTCACTCGCATCTTGCATATTGTCCACATGGCTACCGTCGTTTTCTCCACTACACAGCGGTGAAGAGACTGAGGCTCAGAAAGGAACAAGCGCTCACCCACAGGGATACAGCGTGTCCTTGGCAAAGTAGGGATCTGAACTATCGTTCATTCGATAGTTACTGCCTGGTAGGTACTTAAGAAATGTGAGTCCTCTCTTCCCCAAACGAGGACCCAGTGTACCTACAACTTGATGAGGGTTACCTGGGGGTCTCTTTGGGATGGAGGATGAAGAGCAAGAACACGGTTGATTCCTGAGTCCAGGCCTGTCGTTGCCGAGGGGCCGGCATCAAGGGTATCCTGAACTTGCCCCTGCGCCCCCGTGGGCAGTTGTGCTGGGGACACAGGCTGGGTCTGAGTGTCTCTGTTCCTGGCTTGAGGTCTGGCCCTTTCTCCTGGAGGGCTGGGGAGGTACATGAGCGCTGGGGGAGGACAGCCAATACCATGGACAGAGTCCTGGGCTTCTGGACTGTCCCTCGTCAACCTTGGGCAACTCTGCTCTGGGCCTCAGTCTCTTCTTGGAGACCAGTCTCCTCCACTGTCAATGGGGCCCTTCCCGGTTGGGAGGGGGTAAAGGAGCAGTATGCATGAAGAGCCTAGCATGGGAAGCACTTGGTTAATAACAGCTCTGATGACCATTCCAGCTTAGCTTGGAGGCTGTAGGGAGGCTCAGGGACAATTGCAGTATGAAGGCTGTTGGCCCTTTCCAACGCTAGCGTGTGCATTCACGTGTAGCTGCTGCAGCCCCATTTTACAGGTTTGACTCAAGTGCAGAGAGATTCCCTGGAGGAGCTTTTGGAGGTCCCAGGGTAAGGGAAGCTGTTGGGATTCCTTTCCCCCAAGGCCATAGGGGCAGACACAAGTCTCTGAGAGGGCAGAGAAACACCCCAAAACGGCCCTGGCCCCCAATGCCCAGCCACATTTAATTCTATTACCACTGACTGAGCATAGAAGTGGCCACGGGCTCCTTTCTACACTGGCTCCATTTTATAGGTGAGGAAACAGGCCATGTAGGATCCAAAGACTGGTTGGCGAGGCCAAGTCTTGGGTGTGGGAGTTACTCATGGCCCAGCCCCCAGCTGGGCATCTGCTGTCAGCTGCCATCTTCTCCTGGGGCTGCCTCAGCTCCCCAGGAAGAGCTGTTTCTGGAGCTGATTCATCTCTAGGTCGGCGAGGAGCCCGGCACACACCAAAACACTCAGCCAATATTGGTTTTATTGATTTATATTCTCTCCCATCTCCAAGATCCTCCAAGTTTGGAAACTCAAAATTGTCTGGGGGTGGGATGGAGAAGGGCTTCATTTTAATCTGAAGTGAGTCATGTAAGTTGATAAATTTAGAAGTGGCTTAAAGAGCTCTTAAGCTCCTGCCTTCAGATAGTTGCTAGGAAAAGACTGGTTCTAGCAGCGCGCAGAAAACACACATGACAGTGCGGACGCTGGCCTGCCCTGCCTGGTCCCCCTCGCCAGCCAGCAGGATCCGCACCCCAGCTGCTGGGCTATCTACCGCCCGTCTGCCGCCTCCTCTGCAGAACTGCCCTGGGAAGAACAGGAGCTGCTGCTGGGTCAGGCTGGCCTCTACGACCCCCACCTAAGAGCCACACAGATGTGCACACATCCAGCCACGAGCTCCTCCCCTCCAACCCTGTCCCTTTCCCGTGACCTTGACTATCAGTAATCCTTTGGCAATTCTGAATCTGAGACAGTTAAAGTCCCAAGAGGCCCATCGGGCTCCCAAGTCCTTGTTTCAAACATGGGAAACAGGTGCTCACAGAGGGAACGGGTCCAAGGCCACTTGGAGTGCTTGTCAAGGCCGGGCTGCACCCAGGTCTCTGCTCCCAAGCTCCTGCCCCAGTCTGTTTTGTGGCCCTGGCCTGGCCTGGTGGCTGGACCAGCTGGCCAGCCAGGCCTTTTGCTCGCTACAGGAGGGAGTCTTGCTGTGTCAACTCTGCAGCAGCCACCGAGATGGCACGTGGAGGCCAGGAAGTGTTGGCTGCTAGGCTTACAGGGTGGATGGCAGGCTCTGTTGAACTTGGGCACAGCCCGACTCAGCCCCTTCCCTTGTACTGAGCAGAGGCATGAAGGAAGAAGGAAACCACTTCTGATGAGCGCCCTGACGCAGTGGGTGCTGCCTCTGCTGCAGCTTCTTCTAGAAGCCATCCCTCCCTGGCAAGAACCCCCTTCTCCGCAAGAATCAGAGTTGTGGACCAACATGGGCAAGGAGGCAACATCAGGCTGATGCCTGGACCCTGGGGTCTGGTTCCAGCGCTGCGAGAGTCAGCTGTGCAACCTTGGGCAACCCAACATGCATACTGGGCCTCAGCTGTGCCACCTGTAAAAGGAGTGTGCTCTGCATTGTGACTACTTTATTGAGACCAGTGTCTATTTTAGTTGCCATTTATTGAACTAGAAGAGACTCATTAGAAATTCGTCAAATAATAATTGCCTACACTCTTGCCAAGCACTGCCATAAGCACTTAATTCTATTTAATTCCCACGGCAATCCTATGAATTGGGTACTTTTGTTATCCCTATTTTACAGATGGTGGGACTAAGGCACAGAGAAGTAAGAAACTTGCACGAGGTCACACAGCAACCAAGTGGCGGAGCAGGAATTGGAATCCCAGAGTCTGTACCTTAAACTCCTCCTTATACTAGCGTCTTTGTTAGTTTGGAGCTGCTGTTTATTAAGTACCTACTGCAAATGGGCACTCTGCTGGGCATGTGATTCACACATCAGCTTGCAGGCTTCTCACAACAGTTCTAGGAGGTGGGTATTCTCATGCCTAGAGTTTCAGAAGAGGACACAAATGCTCGTGTGAGGTGCACAGAAAGAGCCAAGGTCCCAGCATAACTGAGCAGGGCAGATAGCTGGGCGACTGGCTTGTTCCCACCAGCCTGGGGGCCCTGTTCAAAATCCTTTATCTCTTAGTCACCATATTCCACGGAATCTGAGATGCCCCCGTTGTAAGATGTAAGATGTAACTATACTATGTACAGTTAAGGCAAAGGCATGGCTGGCTCTACTGGACATGCCACCAGTTTAACAGGCACCCCTGTATCAGAGACATCAAAACATCATCTGGAACTCCACACAATGCAGCTTCAATCCCAACAGCCTCCAGGGCAGGCACTATTGTCGTCCCCATTCAGCCGCTGAGGAAACCGAGGCTCAGAGATGAAGGCCGCACAGCTGGGCAGCTCCCAGGCCTCAGATTTGACCCTGGGCAGATGGGGCCCAGACCAGGTCCTGAACCACAGGCTACATCACTGCTACTTCAGGCCACATGGTTCCTATTCCCTGCCCACGGGACAGACGAGAACACTGGGAAGATCAGCAGGAGCCCAGCACCCCTTGCTCCAGATGAGCCTGCAGCAGCCTGGGGGACACCCCCAAACGGTTTCCCAAAGATCCCCCACCTCGCCACAGCTTTGCCAATAAACTGAAAGCTCAGTTCCTCATGTCACCCCTGAGCCAGCCCAGGGAGGCAGGGGTTGGAGGGAGCCAGGCTGGAAGCGCTTCTCTGGACGATGCTCCCCATGGTCCCCTCTGGCGGCCAGACATGGCCCAGTGGAGCAGCCGAAGCCCACCTGGAGAACACCACCACTTTATGGAAAACTGCTCCTGGGTGGCATGGGAACCCCAGAGAGATCTGCTTCCTTCCCTCAAAGCTATGTGGTGCTTGGACCCAAAACGGACCCACCCATTGACAGGTTCCAAAGCCCTGTTCCATCACAGCATGACTATTCAGGGTCTTTGCAAAAATCGAATCCAGCCTCCGTGGACCAGGATTGCCTGTTGTTAGGACGTAGTTACGGAAGCCCTCTGGGGGCCTTTTCCCAGAAGCAGGACAGAAGCTCGGTGTATTTCGAACGTCTGGTGTGACCAGGGCTGCATTTGTGACAGGTTTCTATCCATCACGTCACTGTCTTGTGAGGCAGGTTTCCTCAACACTACTTTCCATGTCAGGATGCCAAGCTCAGAGAGGCAAAGCTCCTGGCTGAAGGTCACACAGCAGTAAACACTGGCACTTCAATTCGATTAAATTTCTGACGGCAAGAGAGGAGATCACTTTAATATTGATCTCTGGACAAGTCCTGAGCCAAGTGCCTCCTCTGATTACTTCACCAAATCCTCCCACAACAAATAATAGCGTAATAATAGTAACACTGTTATCACCCCAATTTTATAAATGAGGAAACATCCTCTGAACCTTTAACTGGACCATAACACCAGGCTAGGCACCTTACCTGAATCCTGTTTGCCTCTCACAACAACTGGGAAGGTGGGGACTAATGTTATCCCCATTTTATGGAGAAGTAAACTGAAGTTACGTCACTAACTCAACCACACGCAGATATTTAATGGTAGAGTCACCTATTAGGATATAGATTGGAGTAAGCAATTACCTTCCCACACATGAAATTAAAAAAAAAAATGTTTGCAAAGTACTTGGGGATACATTTTAGCTCTTAGTAAGGAGGATTATGATTAGCATTTTAGAACCTGGCAATTATTCCACAAATTTGGTGTTATTGTCCCCATTCTCCAGATGAGGACATGAGGCTCACAGAGAATAAGTGACAGATTTAAAGGACTGTGGATTCTCAGCCTGCTGCTGTGCAGGTCTCCCGGGGCCAGGAAGGTCCCCTAACACCTCCCAATGCCCTTGCCCATTTCTAGCTCTTCTCTCTAGGGCAACAGAGGGCTGGCTGGAGCTCCTGCTCCATGGGTTCCTGGCTATGGGCCGCTCCCAGCCAGCACCAAAAAGGCGAAGGAGAAAGAGCAGCAGAAGCCTGGGTTCAAACCCCGGCTCTGCCCCTCACTTGCTGTTACTTGGGCATCTTCTTAACCTCTCTAGGCCTTGGTTTCTTTATCTGTAAAATGGGTAATAGTGAGGAAGACATGAGACACTGGGCAAAGGACTTACTAGCATTAAATACTCAATAAATATTACTGACTGTATGCAGTGGGTTGAATAGCATCTCCCCCAAAGTTCGAGTCCACCTGGAACCTCAGAATGTGCCCTTATTTGGAAATGGGGTCTTTGCAGATGTGTTTAAAGATCTCGAGATGAAATCATCCTGGATTTAGGATGGGCCTGACAGTCAATGACTGGTGTCCTCATAAAAAAAGGAGAGGACATGGAGACACACAGAGAAGATGGTGAAGTGAAGATGCAAGCACAGGTTGGAGTGGCGCAGCGACAAGCCAAGGAACGCCTACCAGGAGCTGGGAGAGGCAGGGCACCGGCTCGCCTTCAGAGCTCCCAGGAAGAATCACTCCTGCCAACACCTGGATTTCAGACTTCCAGCCTCCAGAACTGTGAGCGAATCAACTTCTGGTGTTTTAAGCCACCCAGTTTGTGGTAATTTGCTATGACAACGACAGGAAACAAAGTGGCTCTAACTGCTATTGCAGACTTGCAGTGTCTCAGACCCTTCCCCCTAAGGGCCAGCAGGCAGGAGAACCTGCCCTCACTGCAGACACGAGGAGGGCAGGCTCACTGTCCCCTCTTTCAAGGGATATTCATGAGACCAGGAGGCTGATACGACTCGACCAAGGTCACCCACTAGTGGCTCAGCTGGGCCCAGGACCAGCTCTCCAGAGCCTCAGACCAAGGCCTTCTCCCCCTCCCTGGGGACCTCTGCAGCGTCAGGGCCAGCAGCCCTGGCCGCACCCCCAACCTTCTCAGGCTCAGCCGGCTCGCCCTCTCTGATCCTTCACAGGTTCCCTGGACCGTGCATGATGCTTCCAAGGTCTCAGCACTGTCTCCGTCCGCCGCAAGGCTCCCAATCGGAGGCCACGGTGAAGCCCTGAGCGTACAGCCTGGCAGCCCCTAGGTTCTTAGGAGTGGTGGCTGAAAGTGGCACCCGATTGTTTATTGTTGTCACCCTATAAAGCCGGCAGCCTGAGGGCATACTTCCACTGTACAGATCAAAAACCAAGGCTTGAAGAGGAAAAGCGACTGATCAAGGGCACCCTTAAGTGGCAGAGGTAGGTATTAAACTCATACCTTTGGATTCTCAGTCCTGACAACTCCACTCACTGAGCCATAAATATGGGACACACCCTGAGCTCAGTACTTTATGTCCATTACTTCTCCCACTTGCCCCTCACAATAGCCTGAAAAGTGTGTATTATTATCACCCATTTTACAGCCAGGTAAACTGAGGCTCCACCCTGCCGCTGTGACCGCCAGGCCCTTGCCATCTTCTCCATTTACTGCCAACTCTTATAGACATCCGATTGACTATGTCCAGAGGGACATTCTCCCTGTTTTCTTGTTTGAGGTTCCCAACGGGAGGGAGAAATGAATTATTGCAGGTTTCCTGTTCTGGCCTTGGAGAGAGCAGGATGGGCTGGGGTGCCCAGATTCCAGGCAGGACACGCAGCCCCACCTCCCACAATGCATGGTGCCCCAGGTGGGGCTGGGGGAGGGGGCCTGCCCACCCTCCCACAATGTGAGTACGTATGTAGCACCTGGCGACTACATCCCAGACAGCTCCACTGCAGCCCATAGGGGCTAAGGACCCTGCACCTCAGGGTGCCCTAGCGCCCTCCACCGTGACCCTATACCTATGTGCCAGCTGCTTCACATGCATTATTTAAACTCTTCCAACAGCCCTGCTTTAAATCTGTCCTCCTTTTAAGGAAGGTAAGATTAAGGTTTACAGAAGAGGAGCCACTCCCCCAGTCATCTGGCTGGGAGAGGCTTCACCAGGACTCGAACGCAAGCCCAGTGAGTCTCTGTGGAGCACGCCTCTCAGCCATGCTGCTGAGAAGATAGCCTTGTTTTAGATTTGAAGTTTGGCCTGCTTCCAGAAGGGATAAATATGCAGGGTGAAGCCAGGCCTAGGGGTAGGACAGGGGTAGGACATGGGACTGGAGGGCTGAGGGTCTGAGTTTCAGTCTCACTTTGCTGCCAGATGACCTCAGTTACCCCAGGTGTGCCAGGAGTGGGTGAAGAGCAGGATGACCAGGTCACTTCTAGCTCTGAGAGCTTATGAGCTTCCCCCAAGCCCACTCTAAATCACCTTGGCTCCCTGGGAGAAAGAGCTATGGAGATTCAAACACTGGGGTACCTGTAGCAATGCATCCCCCAAGACCTGAATTGGGGGGAGCAGAAATCTGTCCCCCACCAGGTGATTCTTTAGGTCCATCAACGCTTGAGACCCAGCAGCCTGGAGATTTCCCTTCCTTGCTTCCCCTGATGACCTTGGCCAAGATGCTCACCAGTTCTGGCCCCAGACCCTGGCACCAATCATACCTCTGTGAACAACCTTCTATAGTGCCCAAGGCTGAGACAGGGCAGGATAGGCATGCCTTGGTCACAGATGAGAAGACTGAGGCGCAGAGAGACAAAGTGATTTGCCCAAGGTCACACGGCTGAGCAGGAGGAGAGGTTGGGCCTGGTATGCTCATCCTTTTTGCTTGGACTCAAGCATCTGAGGAAAACCAGGGGCCTACACAGGCCCCTGCTGCCTCTTCTCTGGGACCTGAAAGGGGTTGGCAAGACTCTCCACTCTCCAGAGAGCACAGTGTGACCTTAGGCAAGTCCATTCCCTTGGCTGGGCCTCAGTTTCCTCTTATAAATGGGCCTAAGTCAGGTAACCTCAGAGTGTACGCATCTGCTTTGGCTTTCTAGGTGTCATCAATTACATGAGGTAAAGGGGTGGCAGAGCTGTCTGGCTGCCTAAAACAGGGCCACACCTGTCTAGGGAGAGCTCTGCTTTTATTCACAGGAGACCCTCTGGACCCTTTCTTAGATCCTTGCTTAAAAATCCCAAGTTCTTGACTTGTTGGTTCCCAAGATGTTGGCACCTCCAATTGGAACTGGACTCACATGGGGGGGAGGGTCTCAGAGGGCAGGCAGGGAGCCCGATGGCCTGGCTTCCACCCCATCTCTACCATGTTCCAGCTGTGTGACCTTGGGTAAGTGTCTTCATTTCTCTGTGTAGCTTCCTCATCTGTGGCGTGGGAATAACAAGGCTAACTGAGGCCCCGCGTTAGCTATGAGCACAGAGCAGTTTTCTCAGGGAATGCTTGCTGAGTTATTATTTACCCAAGGCCCCCAACCCATACTTGTGCTGTGTGTGGAGACAGGGAGAGGAGGCAGTGGGAGAACAGAGGGAAGGGCCCAACATTTCAGTCTCCAGAGTGTAAACCACAGGCTTGTTCTGACCTTCTGTCTAGAGAGGACTTTGGGGGATGCTGGAGGCACCTGGGGCTCCAGCTCTCAGTGATCCCACACCAGTGTGTCAGTTTCCTGGTGCCAGAGAAGAGGGTCTGGGGGGTCCTGGTGGTCTGGGCCACAGGCAGCAGTGGCACCTGCCCCCACTCTGCCTCCTTTCCCACACTGGGTAGCCTTCCCTGCAGAACATCAATCACTCAAGATGGCCTTGCTGAACTCAATCCCAGCTCCCTGGGAATGTGGGCCGGCCCTCCCCTCAGTCCAGTGTGGGGCTGTGGCAGCTACTCAGGGGCCAGTGTCCCTCTGTCCTCAGGGGCAGTCCCCTGAGGGGCCAGCCTCTCCCCAGTGCCCAGAGGTACGTTCAGTCCCAGGAGGACGCCTGGAAGCCGAGGGGCAGGGGTGTGCACGCAGTATCTGCAGAGGTCCTGCATCTGTGTGCCCGCCTGTCTTTGTGTGCACCCTACAGTCACCTGTAGGCGCATTCCAGCATGCCGTGTGCCTGCCAATGCACGGAGGGGTATGCCGCTGGTATTTGGGACCCCACATGTGTGTGCCTGTCACTTTCACACGGGGGCCAGCCCTCACATGGGCACGCGCCACATTAGTGGCTGTTGCAGCACCCGATGTGCAGGCCGACTCTCCCATGTGCAGCCCACTGCATTCCTGTGTTAGTGCTACATGCCTGTGTGGGCACGCTGCATTCACAGGTGTGTGTGTGCATGCTGTATTTTGCAGGTGAGCAGGTGGTATTCAGGCATGTGAGCTGTATTCCCATGTGCTGGGGTGTATCTGTGGGCGTGGGTTCTCTGTACGTGTGTATATGACTGGAACATGTGAGGCACTATAATGTACACTATATTTGTATACGTGCGTCTGTGCAAATCTGTGGATGTGTATGGGCCCCGACGAGAATGGGACTGGGCATATGAAGGTGGCTAAATAATATGGGCCATCAGCATCTTTCCTGGACGCCCCCTGCAGGGTTCCCCCAGAGCCGCAGCCCAGTCCCTGCCACTGCCCCTTCAAGGAAGTTAACAGGCCCCTGCAGTCTGTACTTCAAGCCCCCTCCTACTGCACACATCAAAAGAGAATTTCTCCGGATGGCGTCTGCCACTCCTGGAAATGCCCTAAACGTCAGCTCTGCTTCCTCCTGTGATTTAGAGAGCAATGCAGACGAGGAGTGGAGCCCCTTCTGCACAGGGCCAGGGGGGTGCAGCATCACACCAAGACCCTCTGCTGGCCAAGCTCGCTTGCTCAGTTACCCTTCTGAAGGTCGAGCCAGGCTGGGCCTCTGCGTGGGGCCCCGAGACCCCTGGGTCCCTGGCCTGACTGGGGCGGGCCAGTTGAAGAGACCCCTCCCCACACAACTCGGGTGAACAGAGGACAGCGGTGGTGTGCAATGACCACTTGGCTAGCAAGGGATGGCTGCCCACAACAGCCCACCCTTCGGGAGTCCAGAGGCCCCCTGCTGGCTTTTCCCAATTCTGACCCTGCAGGGAGGAGCCCCAGGTGCCTGAGTGCCCAGCCAGAGGCCACCCAAGCTGGCACAGGAACTGGGTTTCCCAGCAGAAAGTGCCAACTCCACCACCCAGCATGACTGCTGCAAAATGGCCTAGCCATCCCACTCCTGCCCCCCTCCTGGCCATCTCGGGAACCTTGTGCCTGGCACCACATGCCCTGGCTGGCTGGTCTGACCTGGTGGGTCAGCAGCCCACCCCACCAAGGGGAACCTCCGTGGGGGGTCTCCTGCTGCCTCTTTCCTGGGACACTGGCTGGGACAGGCAGGGGGCACCCTTTGGTCCTCTGCATTTCCCAGGTCCAGCGGCTCAGAGGCAAGAGAACCTTGCCCCCCACCCCCTCCCTGCCACCGGCTTGCTGGCCCTTGCGTAACACCCATTGGGGGCATTTGCTGTCCAGAGGCTGCCGGAATCTACCTGAGACCCCAGGCATCCGCCCGTCCGAGGCCCCCCTGCCCGTGTCCCCAGCACCCCAGCCCGCCCCCCCCAACACACAGACCCTCACTAGTGTCTCCCTCAGCGGCAGCTCCCAATGCAGCTTCAGCTGCTTGCAGATAAACAAGCCCAGCTAGCACCCCCCTCCACGCTGCCACCGCCGCCACCATCAGCACTGAGGGAAAGCAAATGAAATGAAACAAAATAAAATGGGTGAGGGAGAAAGGGGAGAGCCGAGTGGGGCGCTTTTTATTTTTTATTTTCTCATGCTGGGGGATGCCGGTACTTACTTGGCTACGCAAATCCCCACAAATCCGGCACGGTTTCCAGGCGGGCAGCCCCGGAATCGCGGTGCGGCAGCTGGTGCCGCGGCTGAGCCCAGCCAGCGTGCCCGGTCCCTCTGCAGACTGTACCATCCTGCCCGAGCAGGTGGGGGCGCGGGGGGCGGAGGCGCGGCCCCGGCTTCTAGGAGTGCGGCGCGCCGGCGAAACGCGCTCTCGGGGGAGGCGGAGGCCGCCCCTGCCGCTGCGCCGCCGGGGGCCGGGGGAGGGGCGGGGGGGCCGGGGGAGGGGCGGGGGGGCCGGGCAGGGCCGCGGGGATGGCGTGTTCTGTTAGGGGGACTGGGGAGGAGAGTCGGGGCCGGGGGTTCGTGGGCCGAACCACCACGGGCTTGTCTGCGGTTTTAATTCCTCCCATGGGATCAGGAGGAACTAAAACTGGCAGAGTCCCAGGAATCTGTCCGCTCCCTCGAAGTAGGAGGGAATGTCAAGGGCATGGGGATGGTGAGCTTGGGGCTGAGGGGGAGGGGAGGGGTCCCTCCAGGGGCGGACTGGGTGGGGTAGTGATAGCAGAAAGCCGAGAATTTTGATCAAATGACCCTAAGTCCTCCACTACTTTTTGGGGAGACGCCTGTGGCTGCGCAGGGCGTCTGACCCCTCCCTCTTTTGGGTCAGGACACTTCCATACCTGGAGGGCAAATGTCACATGGGGGGAGGAGTGGGCTTAACACAGACTAAACCCATCTGTGGTTGCAGGACGAGCAGAGCAAAGCCCGCAGTGAGCTCCGTGCTGCCACCTGAATGCTACCCCTGCGACCCAGCCACCTGCCTGTGTGTACCCCCACCTGCTTTTGCAGCCCTGGCAAAAGAGCTCCTCAAGGGGTGATTTCTCTGCTGACAGGGGCCCACTAGCAGGGTGTCTGCAAATGTCTTGTGCAGCCACACAATCTTCAGGGACATCTGTGATAAGTTGGGGAGCTGACCATATTGGGGGACTGACATTGTCTAGAGGACCCCAGGGAACCCCAGCGAGGAGTCTGCAGGAATGGACTCCTCCCATCCAGCTGCCCACTTCTTCCTGCCTCATCTCGGCCAGACCTGGGGCTGCTTTAAACCCCGACTAGTGGGAGCACAACCCTAGGAGCTAGGCTAGGAAGTTCCGGAGGGCGAAGGGGCTTCTCTTAGATTCTGAAGCCTCCCTCTCCACTGCCATGCCCCCTCCAGGAGGGGGTGCCCTGCTTGGGAAGAGGGCACTGAAGGTGGAAGGAGCTTCAGGACCAGTGTCTCAGGGCACCTGTCGGTGTGGAGGGGGTGCAGGGGGGCAGGGCTGGGAGTTGCCCCAGGAGGCAGCTCCAGATGGCAGCTGCCTCCTTCCCCTGCCCCCACCCCCTGCCCACTTCTGAGCTTCCCGCCAGAGTGTCCCGAGCTACCGCCCCATCCCTGGGCTGGCACAGAATATCAATTTGTCTCGTTAAGCTGAAAGTCTGCACTGCACCAAAATCAGAACCTGGCGGGGCAGAGGGGCCGCAGGAAGCAGAGAGCTGGGAGCTCCAGCAGCAGGCCCCCCACCGCAGGACCACGCTGATACCCCCTAACTCTTCACACACACTCCAGCCCCACCAAAGGGTCCCATTCTACCCCCGGGCCACGCAGAGTGGCCTCAGTGCAGGGAGGATGCTGAGAAACAGGGTGCTGAGCAGTGGGATGGCCCTGGGCTCCACTGGGGCAGGCAATTCTGGGGTGACAACAGAGCAGCCCAGGACACCTCTCAGGCTCTTGCCCCCCCACCAACAGCCGGGGACAGGGAGCTCCCACATAGGCCACCTCCTTGGGGGTGCAGAGGGGGGGACTCTGCTGGGCCCCCTCCAGGCAGACTTCTAAGCCCACCTCCAGGGGTGGGCCAGGCCAAGAGTCCCCTTTTTCTCTAGGATCTAGAGGCAGCCTCTGCCCCCACACATGAGCCAAGTAAAAGTATTCTGAGATGGCTGGGGTGAGGGTGGGCAAAGACAGGCAGCGAGTGAAAGGCCCACTTCAGCTCACATGTGGTCTGAGCAAACGAGTCGGTGCCAGGAATCCCACCATTATTACTGCGACATCACTGGGGGCCAATCACTTTCCTTGATTATAAAACGAATAGGCCCACAAAGGGCTGGTTAGGAGCCACCATTTCAACGATCATAATCGCTCCCATGTCCAGCATACTTCACAGTTTGCAAAGGCCACCTGCAAAACAGGACATACCTTGATCCTCACAACTACCACTGAGCGGCTACTGGGAGCACCCAAGGGACAGCTGCGGAGCTGCGTGTGGCTCAGAGGCATGTGGTGGTCAAGACGAGGTCCCTAGGCCAGGAAGGGGTAAGCCAAACTCCTGGCCCAAGGCTGAGATCCAAGCCCAGGACTGCCCCCTGCGTGTGAAGGTCGGCATGGCGTGGGCCCGCTGGCAGCCCCCACACTCATCCACTTGCAAGTCCTGAGTCCTGCTTGCTCACCAGCCCGTTTGGGGTAGGCCGGGCCTTCACCCACGGACACCAAACTCTCAGGAGCTCATGAATTTTGGTTCCCAGAATCGAAGCCTAGAACTGGCACCTGGCTAAGCTCCCATCTCCTTAACATTCCAGGCTTGTGTATTTCTGCATCCACACCCTAATGACAGAATACCCCCCACCCAAATGTTGAAGAGCATGGTTTGAAAATTTTTCTTTATGCTAGACCCATGAACTCCTATACAACCTCCAAAGTCCAGTTCAAATGCGCCTTCTTCAGGCAATCCTTCCTGATTCCACCAACAGAATTAGTTCATGCCTCTGTCCTACCTCTTCCCACACCGTATTGTGATGGTCTACACATCTGTAGCCCTCACTGGGCTATGACCACATCAGCTCTAGAGTCCCAGCTCCTAGCATGTGTGGATACCATAGTAAAACCTTGAATGAGTCTTCAGTTGTGTGATTTTAATTCATCAAATGCCAGAACTACCGTAGAAGGACCTTCAAGGACACCTGTCTAACTCTCCCATTTTACAGTTGAGTAAACTGAGGCCTCAATAAAGGATGGCTTGCCCATGGTCATCCTTGAGGGTGGAATCTCGTCACAGACATTCATCCTCCTGCCCTGCCCTGGCCCCTGTGTTTCCCCTTCCTACAGCAGACATACCTGGGTCATTTGGCCTGTCCTTCCAGGATATGATGGGAGCAGGGAGCCTGGACAGGCAGAGGTGTTGTGAAATCAGACAAACAATGGCGTTATGTTGTAAATCCGGGAAGGTTGGAAATGACAGGTCAGGGTCACCCATAGGGAAGAGGGGCAGAGAGGTAGGAGGCTGGCCAGGAGGATTCTGTCTCCAGCATGATTTGGCTTATGGTAGACATGGAGCGAGGGTCAGGGTTGGGGGAAGGCATGAGAAATAGGTCGGTGTGGGGGAGGGGAGAGGCAGTCCAGTCTGATTTTCAATGGAGTTTAGTGGCCAGACAACATTTTCTCCCTTGGGACAGCTGCTAGGACTGGGAAGTATGGGGAGTGGAGAGGGTGAGTCTGCCGAGGGATCGGGTGGGCAGCTTGGTACAGTCTGATGGAGGCAATCTGAACAAAGGAGACACAGGAGGTAGGTCCACACAGGTCTGAGGGAAGCAGAATTAGAGGCACTCAGAGGCCAGCTGTTCCTCTCTGTGAGCTATGGGCTCTCCATCACTTCCTGTGTTGAGGGAAAGCTAGAATAAAGGCTATATATGCCCTCACCTTGCCCAGCTCAGGGTCTTCTGACACCTGGGCAGGGATCTGGGGGCACTCTGGGGTCAGCTGCTGTCACAAAGAGCTGCTGGCTGAATTTCTCAGGGGACGAGAATCTATTTTCAAAGGGTGCTCACATCCCTGCCTTGTCTGACTTCAAGTCATTCTCGGAGAGACTGGGCTTCTTCCCATTTTACAGAAGAGAAAATTGAGTCCTGGAGACCTCAAGGGACTTGCTTAGGAGTTATAGAGCCAGCGAGGGCAAGAGGCAATATTCGAACCCAGATCTGTCCCATTAGAGCTCTAGATCCTTCCCTCTGTCCCTGCCTAAAGTTACCTAAGTGTGAAGCACATGGTTCAGGCTCTCTTAGGTCTATGACTTCGAGGGGCCATGGAATGTACATATGGGGGACCAGATGGCCTGGATTGTCCCAAGTCTCCCCTCTACCTCCTAGGGGCCCATCCCTACTCCCACCAAAGTCCAAAACTCGTTCAGCCAACCTGATCTTGGGCTGGGACTTTGTGGCCAGACAGACCTGGGTCCTTCATTTACCAGCTATGTGACTGGCAAATGACTCAACTTCCCTGAACCCCAGTTTTCTCATCTGCACAATGGGGACAACAATACCTATTTGGCAGGGTTTCAAGCTAAAGGAGAAGGGCAACTGTTGTTAATAGAAGAAACACAGGGAGGGTGGGTATAAGATTCTCCGGAAGGCCTCTGAGAAACATTGGGGAGTAGGTCTCTTCTAGCCCCTCATCCCACTGGGGTATGGTGGTTCTCATACACCTCCTGTGGGGGCTGGGCAGGGCTGGTCTCTAGGGTACAGGCAGCTCTGCTGACTCATGAACCCAGGACCCCAATTCCCAGCTCATCCCCCTGGTTCTTGCTGCCTCAGTAGGGAGGGTGCAGGCCTGACTGCTGGCTAACTCCAGCCCCCATTTACATCAGCACCCTACTGTGTGTCTCAAAGGTGTGAGCTTTGCAAAATCCTGGGTGGTAGGTCTTATTTTTATCCCCATTTTACAGGTGAGGAAACTGAGGCATAGAGAGATGAAATGATGCTGCCCAAGGTCACAGAGTGAGTAGGGGAACTGGGGTTTGAAACCAGGACTGCGTGAGGCCCCACCCCTAGCCCAAGCACCCTATGGGAGGTAGGTGTCAGCCTGGGACAGGAGAACTATGTTGGACCTGAACTTCTCACAGCTGTGGGCATGTCCTCTCAGTGGCACAGGTCAGAAAATCTCATCCTGGAGGGCTTATCCCAGCCTTCCAGCTGTGTGTGGTGATGGCTGACCTTGCTGCCCCTCTGTGAAGCCGGAGGCTGGCCAGGAACAGGTGCCAATTAGGGAGCTGGCACTTTCGCTCCTAGGAAGACACAGAGCCTGGGGAATCAAAAGCTACCCAGGGAGGACACCCTGGAGGAGACTGCCTTTTCCAGGCCTGGGAAACACATCTCATCCACATCACCCCTTTGGGCTAAGGCCACCTTGCTAACATGCTCATGCGCGCATACACACACACACACACACACACACACACACACACACACACACTGCCTACTCCCATCCATCAATCCATCCATGAATCGGACCTGCTCTCCTGCATCCTCCTCCTGTTTGCCCACTCCCTGCACCTTACAAAGCTTTCTCAATTCCTCTAGACCCTTCTTTGGCTCCCCTGTGCCCTCAGCATAAAACTCAAACTCCTTACCATGGCTCATAAGGCCCAGACCCCTCCCAGTATTCTCTGTCTGCTTTCCCTACACGAAGCCTCCCTTGCTCCTCACATACACGCTTGCATTTCCATGTCTCTGTGTCTCTGCATGCACCATCCACTCTGCTAGGGATGCCTCCCCACCCCACTTCTCTGCCTTGAAAACTCCTGTTCATCCTTCAAGAATCAGAGCCAGCAACCCTTCCTCCATGAAGCCTTCCCTGATTTTCCCTCCATTATACTCCCACCCCCAAGAATAGATTCTTGCAATTAACCTTTTTATGTGTATCTGTTTTGTCCATCAGGCTGGGGGGCTCCCTGCGGGTAGGGAATGGGTCTCATTTGCCTGTTGTATCCCCAGTACTGGGCACCGAGCCTCAATCAATATTGACTGAGCTGATGAGTGCTGGTTTGCTGAATGAAAAAGCAATTCCCTTGGTGGTTTTGAACTGGCATTTGCATCTCTCTGTGGCTCTGGAAATATTCTTTGCACTTGCTTGGAGGTCCTGGCTTAAGAGTTGTTATTTCTTGAGTCTGTCAATGAAATGGGGTTCCCGCTGCCTGCCCAGCTTGGGGAGGAGAAAGGAAGACCCCAACTTCACTCAGATACCCATATTCAGAGATGTCTCAACCGGGTCTAGGAGGCCAGAGCCCACAGTTGGACTCAAGGTGAATTGAATGCCCAAAGGAGGAACCCATCCCTAAATGCTCCCTCCCAGCGACCCATGGCCTGACATTTCACCATTAGTAATTCATTCCTTTGGATTATTCAATCAGCAAATATTTATTCAGCTCTCACTGAATGTGAGGTACTATGCTGCAGTCCCTTGTTAACACCTTGTTAATATTTGCCTGTGTGTTTTCACTCCTGCTGGAAGGCTGACGCACTAGAAGAAGAAGAGGAGGAGGAAGAAGGAAACAGAGGAAATGAGGACAATGAATCCAAAGGGGAGGGGGCCTGCCATTTGTTGAGTGCCTACTGTGTGCCAGGAACTTAACACATGAACTGTCATTTACTCCTCACCACTACCCTCAGGAGAATTTGGTGTTATCAGTCCTCAACTTAGAGATGAGCAAGCCCGACAGGGTGAATGGTTTGCCCAGGGGTGCACAGCTGTGTGGCACAGGTCTGGACATTCAAACCACTGTCTGCCCTGCAGTCCGCAATCTCTGGATGTCATCCCGCTTAGGAGGCTGTGGAGACCCAGCAGAAAAAGAGGGTTCCAAGACGATGGGAGCAGAGAGGGTGACAACTGAGAATGCTGCAAGCTGAGAGGCCCACTCACTGGCTGGCTGACTGGCTGGCTGGACACTGCTGGGACTGTAACCAATAAGAAGTCAGGGAATGACATGTGGCCGTCCCAGTTGCCAGTATGTCATCAGGATGGGATGGAGGCCATAGGGCCAGCATCGGCTGGCTGTGCGGAGCACTGTCCTGTGTGCTAATGCACATTTCTATGTACACACACTTAACCTGCAATGTGGAGAGGGTCATTCCCATTCTATTGATGAAGAAACTGAGGTCTGAAGAGTGGAGGTGACAAACCCAGGATCACATAGCTGGAGGCAGAATTAGAACTCAGATCTTTCCTGGAAGGCTCGCAGAGGTGGAGTGGGATGTGGCCTCACAAGGTTTCTAAGCAACCATGGCTCTCAGAGGAACAGAAGCCCTGTCACTCTAGCCCCCTCCCTCTGGGATGCAAAGGGGCTCACCTGCTTCAATTGCATCCAAAGGTGGCAAAGGAGTGGGGCTGGGTGCCAAGAACTTAGGAGCTGGAGCCCAATGGACCAGCTGCAATCCCACTCCCCCAAGATGAGCTATGTGACTCTGGGCAAGATCCTCAATCTCTCTGGCCTCAGACACTTCATCTGTAAGATAGGCATGCTTCCTGCTCCTCTGCCTGCTCATGTGTTCAACAAATACCCATTGATACCTACTACTTGCAAGGTTCTGTGCTAGGTGCTGAGAATACAGCTATCTACTCTCAAGAGGTGTAAAGACAGATGTGAAATGAAATGAACGCACAAACCCATGTGAATTTACACCGGGGTACGAGAAGATGGGACAGAGACCATGAGCACAGTTGTCTCTGATGGAAGTGGAAGGGGCGATCGCAGCGGTTTCTCCACTGGGGTGGTCAGTGGGCTGAGTAGGAGCTACCTAGGTAAAAGGAGGGGATGGTGTTCCTGGCAAAGGGCATGGCATATGCAAAGGCCCTGAGGCTGGAAAAAGAGCTTAATAATTTAAGCTGTTTAAAGGCGAGAGCTGTTGATTCAGGACTCTCAATCCAGTGCTCCCTCCAGGCCCCCAGACTGCCCTCAATGGTAACCCTGCCTGAGAGCTGCTGGGCAGAAGAGACCATATTACTATGAATCACAAATAGTAGTACTGAGAGGTGGCATTGAGTGAACAATTACTACATACCAGGGAATGTTTTTTCTCAGAACTTTTCATGTCTTGGCTCCTTTAATTCCTACCCTGAAGGTAGTCCGATTATCATCTCCATTTTATAGAAGATGAAGTTGAGGCACAGAGAGGTCACGTAAGTTGGCCACGGTTGCCTAGCTGGTAAGTGGCTCAGACACCTTCTTCACTATCCTGCCTCAAGTCTGGGGAACGCTTGGGCCCTGTCAGCGTGTCCAGATGTGGCTGAAGGGAGCAGGGTACAAGCCGGGTGTGGAGCCAAAGCTGGGCTTGAGGGAGGTGGACAATGTGGACAGAGCCGCGGTGGCCTCCAAAGTTGTCCCCACGGGGCATTCTGCATTCTTCTCAGAGGGAGTTCCCTTTGAGACCTGCCTGTGGAGCTGGTTTCTGTGGAATTGTAGTTCTTCAGTGCCAGGAGTTGCTGCTGTGCCTGTCTGTCAGCCCTACCCTTCCATTTTATAGACGTGGAGCCTGCGGCCCAGACAGGGCAGCCACCTGCCTTGGACACACTGCAGCAAAGCCAGGGCTTCTCTAGGGCAGCCCTTTAACCCCATACGAGAAGGCCCTGTCACCCTGTGGGGCCGCCTTTCTCAAAACCCTTCTTCGTCAGATAGGACTCCAAAGAGCTTTTGCACAGAGGCCAGGGCTGCTCTCCAAGGGGACCCTGCATCAACGGGGACATCCCAGGCCTGGCAACCCACTCTGTAGGCCCTCTGTGGATGGTACTGCCCCCAAGGCTGGGCCAACTCTCTCACTACAAGGCCAGACAGGCTGCCCTGAGGGCTGAAGGGTGAGCACTGGACCAGGAGCTGGCTGGGGTGGGACTAACTGCCATGGGCCAGGGAGTGTCCTGCTCTCCTGAGCCCACCGTCCTCTCCGCCAGCCCCCCTGCCCTACTAACCCCACAGACTGATTTGCAACAAGGAAATACAAGAAGGATATGGATGGGTCTTGGCAAACTGAAAGCAGCTTCTCAGATACGCGATTTCTTTCTCGGGTACACAGCACAGTAGAGCAGGGGCTTGGAGATCCGAGATATGGGATTGAAACCCTGTTCTGCCACTTAATATTGGGTGGACTTGAGCTAATTACTTGACTAATTTGAACCTCAGTTTCTACATCTGTGAAATGGGAATAATAACACCGGCAATTACGAGAGTGTTGGGAGGCTCAAATGAGCAACATGTATAATATGGGGCACACAGTACAGTGCCTGGCAAAGTCTGGTTTACTGCTCCATCTCTATTTCGCAAAGGTGACAACACTTTTAAGTTGTCAGGAATCTGGTTTTTGATTTCAAACAAAATGGCAGAGAATGTGAAGATATTGTTTGTCCCTTTCTTCATTTATTTAGCGATAAATGAGCACTTACTGCACGCTCAGCAGTGCAGGATACTCAGTAGCAAAGACGGGCAGGAGGGAGAGAAGGTTTAGGGAGTCCTGTGGGAGCCCAGCGGGGGATCTGCCCTGGGGCTGTTGCTCTTTCCCCTCCCCATGTAGAGGTGCCTCAAACCTCTCAGGACGTCCCCCAAGGGTGGTAGCCATCTCCTCTGGGACTTGGTCAGGGCTCTCAACTGCCATCCCCACACAGGAACCCATCCATGAACCCCTGCCTGAAAACCCAGCCCCAACTCAGGTTCCAGAACTATCTTGACTAGAAGCTGCGTGGTATACGGCTGGGGTGTGGGCTATGAACTCACACACACTGGGGTTCAAATCCAGGCTCCACCACTCACTGGCTATGTGACCTTGGACAAGTTGCTTCACTTCTCTGAGCCTCAGTTTCTCCATCAGTAAAGATAGAGCCACTGTCTACGTCAGAGGATGGTGCAGAGAGTTAACTGAGATACTGCATGTAAAACACCATGTGTCACACGCATAATTAATGGTAGCTTAAAATGACCCGTAAGCTCCTCCTGTCTTCCCTTGAAGCACGCAGGACCTAAGCATCCTATCCCGGTGTCCTGTGTGGTGGCAGCCTTGCCCACTGGTGCTCTGAGTCATGTGTACTGGCTTATGCGAGCTGATTGTGCGTACCAGCGATCTCATGTTGGTAGCTTGCACTCTGCCAGGGTGGGATCATTTACCCCAGAGAAAATGGCAAACACTACAAAGCAGGCCCCCCACCTCCCTGAGAGCTGGTCACTACACATTCACCACACACCCCTGAGCCCTGGGTGGGAGCTCAGTGCAGCCGCCTGGAGTCCATCGCCTTTGGCACCCAGGATCCCTTTCTGCTCTGGTTCCCCTTGGCCTGTTCTTCCACGCCCGCTGCCCTTGCACACCCAGCATTGGGGACCTGCTCATGGGATGTCGCTCTTATTCTCCCAGGCGGGGCTTGCCACCGATCACCACTCTGCTCAAAGGGATTTCAGTGTCACACGAGGTGACTCTGGTTTGGCACTGCCCTAGAAAACTGTTGGCCAATTATCTTCTCTCTCCCCCTCCCTCTTTGCCTCTCTCATGGCTGAACCCTTTTTAGCTCTGCCTCTAGCCCTCCAGCTACTACCTTTTCACTCAAACTTTCATCCGGAAAGTTCCATAATGCCCAATGCCCACTCCTCTGATTTTTCCACATCTACCTCTTCTCCTGCTGGCCCCGTAAGACCCACTAGCATCCAGTGTGGCCTCTGGCTTTTGGAGACAGGTGGCCATGGTGGCCCTGGTTCCCTCCTTTCTCCCTGCAGCCCTGGACAAGCTATCCAGCCTCTTGGAGACGCCACAATGAGGACAGTGATATATGCTGGGGCTCTCGTCCTGTGCCAGGCACGGAGCCTGCCAGCAGCTTTCCTGGCTGATCTCATTCTTACTTCCTCATCCGCAGAATGGGGGCGAGGAAGTGTCTCCCTCAGGGAACGTGCGGTGATCCCCAGCCAGGGCTTTCGTGAAATTCTCTCATTGATTGTAAAGCGCCTTGCTAATGCTGTTATTCTGCTTTGAAGGGCAATGCTTGTTTAGAGCTACAATTTTTAGATGTGTTAAAAAAAATAACAAACTGCCAGAGGCACGTTATTTATAGTCAGCTCCCGTATAGGTTTTTATCATTCCTCAGCCTGTTCAGCTAAAAATAACAAGTGACAAAGGTCACGTCTGCTCCTACCTATCAGAAGAATCTACAAAGAATAAGGCTTTTGATTCACTGCTCCGTGAAGTGAGAAGTCTCCTGCCTGCCACAGCCCCTGGAATTCCTCAGTAGGAAGCTGGCGGGGGTGGGGGCTGAGGGTGGATGAGAGGGTGGGGGTGAGGTGGGGTGTGGGGCAGGTGCAGCAGTCTCCCTGTAGTACAGGGGAGTCCTGGCCTCCCAGCCTGGGGAGGGAGCTGGTAGTGGAACAAGTGTGGATGGGAGGGTAGCACCCCTGGATCCTGGTTGCAGAGTGGGGTGTGGGCCTCAGTTTCCCCATATTCAAAATGAGAGCAGTGGAGGAAATAGGTGCTGAGAACTTTCTTCGGATCCTAAATGCAAAGACGCTCTAGTCTTGTCTCCCTCCCCTCCACCCTGCCCCACTGTGGACTGGCCCCTGGCAATGACAAGTCTTGATGAGCACAATCAGGCCCGATCTTTGTGGAGTGCTGACAACATGTCAGGCACATGCCTCTGGGTCCTTTAGGTGGAGTAAAATCACTGACGCCATGCCCCTCCCCAGAAGGGAACTTGTCCCATCTGTCAGGTGAGGGGGGACCTAGTCCTGAGAGAGACTGCACGAGCACAATCTGGTGGCAGGCAGTGCCGGCTCCAGAATGTGCCCAGGTGTCTGCCTCCTGGGCCTGCGCTTGGTGCCAGGCACTGAGCTGGGCACAGCGGGTGGAGGGACAAACACCCAAACCTTGCTTCCCTGTCACGGAGGGAGTGATGAGCCCATCCGTAGTGACTCTCAGGGGGTGGGGAGTGGCAGCGGGTGGACCAGGCCCGTGGAGGAGGCTTCCATCAGCCCCAGGAGCTCCAGCGAGGAGCTTATTTCTCCTGGTCCTTGCCAGGTGAGAGGTGGCTGGGAAAGGCATTGCAGGTGGCAGGCACAGCGAGAGTGGAGGCAGTGTGGGGTGCAAGTGCCTGCGATGTTTGGGGAATGGCGGGCCTGTGTGTGGACCTGGGAGTCACAGAAGGCAACTGGCACCCCATAGCCAGGAAGTTAGCATTGCGTCTGTGGGCCACAATCCCCCCAAACTTCAGTAATAATATTTCCCAGTTCCATGTGTACTAGCACATACTTATACTTCACATCTTTCTTTAAATCAACTCCCTTTAAAAAAAATATATGCACCTACTTAGTATTATCTTCAGCATTCAGAGCCACGAGATCATAGATTTCCTTTGCCAATTGTATTTTTCTCCCAACACATTAAAATAGGTGCACAGCTATTAAAATAGAAAGGACATGCTTGTTCACTCCCCAGAATCGTGGCCTGGCCCTGCTTTTTGGGAACCATGGCTGTGGCCTATGCCCGCGGGTAGGGTGAGGCAGTTCATCTGCTCTGGGTTACAGAAGGATTGCTTGGCAATTAGAAGGGGCAGAGAAGCATTCCTGGGGGTTAGCCCCTGCCCCTATGACAAAGGTCGGGGTGCCAGTGTGCCCCTCAGTACTGGTGTGTCACTCCTCGTTGGTTCAGCTCTCCAGTTGCTCCTGAGCTTGGGAGAACACACTCCTGGAGACACTCTTTTCCCAGCTAAGAGCCGCTGCGGCCCGTTCTGACCTCAATGACTAACACACATTCTTGGCCTAGTTAGAAAGCCCCTCGCCTCTTATATTTATAGCCACCTCCCGACTCTGCTCTCTCCTCTGAGGGAGGTCTGGCCCTTCTTAGCCACCTCTCCGCTGCCCCAGCCCTGCTTGTTCTGACAGGCACTGCCAGACCCTCTTTGAGAGAGAGGAATACAGCAGGGATTTCATTCTGGGTGCAAGTGACTTCTCCTCCCTGAATCTCATCTGTAAGATGGCAGCCATCAAGCTGGCTGGCTGTGGTAAGGATTCAGCGAGATCCTGGTTCAGATATATGAGTAATGATTAACGCTTGGGGAGAGCCAACTATGTACCAGGCTCTGTTCTAAGCACTTAGCACGTATAAATTCACTTAATTCTTATAACAACCTTATGAGGGACATACTATTATTATCATGCCCATTTTTCAGAAGAAGAAACTGAGGCATAGGAAAGTTAGGTAACTTGCCCAAGGCCACAGAGCTAGCTGGGATTCCAAACCAGACTCCAGGGTCTGTATCCTGAGCACTGTGCTGGCCTTGACACACATTGTGGGACCTCAGCCATATAGGGGCATGCCCCAATGTGTTCTTTGCCTTTGGGCGGGGGGGTCTCCTTAATTAATTAAGCATGTCGCTCACTGTCTACAATCAAGTGGCTGGGGGCAGGTGGCAAACAGTGAAGGCCATGTGCTGGTCTTGGACATCGGCCCCTTCTAGGAAGTGAGTGTGGACACAATTAATGAAGGAATAGAGCAGGAAGGGGCTGAGAATCACAAAAATGAGAATCACAAAAGCCTTGCGTCACTGTGCAAGTCACTCATTCTGAGTGACAGTGAGCAAGTGGCTTCTCTTTACAGAGGGGGACGCTGAGGCCCAGAAAAAGGAAAAGCAGGCCATGGAAATGGAGCCCTCAGTTCCCACCCCCTCCCCCGTTCCCACCCCTGTCTGACTTCTTTTGCCCTTGAATCTTAAAGAGGGAAAATATGCAATACAATTTATTCACAGAAAGATTTTAGGAACTTAGCCACCTTGTCCCATGAATATTCAGAGTTACAAATGGAGATTCCAAGAGGGACAAGATATTGTTTGGTGTTTACTCTGTATGCAGCACAGTGGCAGACACTTTGTAGTCGTTTGTTCATTCAACAAACATTGGCTCAGCACTTGCTCCACACTGACTGCTGTAGATGTTATCTCACGTAATTCTCAGCAACTCTGGGAGGTAGGCACTGTCATTACCAGACGAGGAAACAGGCCCCAGAGGCAAAGCGTCCTGCCCGAGGACCTCCACCTTGCCAGTGGCAGGACTGGGACCGAAGGCAGGGCTTTGAGCTCTTGCCACACACTTCCTGACGTGGATTCTGGGGCATCAGCACAGGGGGGGTTGCCAAGGAGAAGCCCGCAGCTACTTTGTCTCTGTACACACCTTCCCCTAGCACAGGGGGGGCCAACTGCGGCTCGCAATCCATTGTTAATTGGCTCGCAGCAAATTCCAAAAATATATTTAGTTTACTTAAATAAACCAGGTGAGGCAATACTTACTTCACCTCGAGGGAGTGGCCCGGCTGTTTGCGTATTATACCGCATATGACCCTCGGTGAAAAACGTTGAAAAAAGTTTGGACACCCCTGCCCTAGCAGCACCGATCTGGCTGTACCCCTCTTTCAGGCCCTAAACCTGATCCCACAAAGTCACCCTGACATGGGGCGAAGGAGCAGTTAAAAGAATGTCCCGTCTTGCTGTTTTCCCTAAAATCAGCCCTAAGTGATAAAACTCAAACTCAAAAGAAGGTGCAAGCTGTGGTTTCAGGATTCTGGAGTGGAAGAGAGGTGTCAGACTGCCTGTCCTGAGCCAGAAAATTGATGGCCGACCCTGATTTAATTAGCTTTACCTTAGAACGATTTAGGGAAGCCTGTAATTAGCTAAGGGGCCCAGAGGGAGAGGCCAGGGGTGGGAGCCAGCACTGGAGCAGGCGGTAAGGGGTGGGGGTGGGATGGTTTTAAGCTCAGATTCCTGGTCTTGCCATGTAATGGAGGGTGAGCAAATTCCTTCCTGCCCATGGAAGGTGGGTAGAGAGAAATCCTAAATAAATGCAGAGAAAGAGGAGGTGGCTGAAGGGGCCGAGAGTGGGCTTAGAGATTGTGCCCTTGCATTTTGATGTGTATTGGACCAAACTATGTGACTTCTGCAGGCAACACCTCACCACGGGCTCAGAGGGTAGCAATGAGGCTGCATTGCTACAGATAAACTCTCCACGGAATGTGCAGATTGTTATGGCGAGCCTCCAATAGTGCCAGGCGTGAAAGCAGGATTTTCCCAACTAATAACAGGGCACACCCTGTTTCCAATTCTGAGGAAGAGGCTCCCAGAACAAAGTCTGCACTGAATGTAGAGTAAGAAGACGTTAGCCAGACACGGACAAGCTCTGGGCTGAGACCTTTGCCAGCTTCAGACTTCAAGGGCACAAACATTCCCCTTTACGGGCCCGAGCCCCAAAGGCCCCATCTTAGTGGGTTTCCTGCCACAGGGAGGCAGAGCCAGTCCACTTTCAAAATTTCAGCCTGACCTGCAGGTACTAGAGAAGTACCTGTAAACAGTCAAGCAAAAGTACAGAGTTCACAGGCCATCCTTGAGAGTAAGACATGGGATTTGGAACCAGACAGCCCTTCATTCATGAACGGTCAACCTGAAGACATTCACAGACACTGATAAACCTGCAGCCAGTGGATGGTGTTCGTGATTCTGGATGGGGGTTTTAGTCCCTAACGGCAGTTTCTTCCTTGATTCAGAGTGACTTGCCCATGGAAGCTCATTTTTGAGGTGCTTCATGGGTGTTGTTGCCCTACGGTGTCCGATCAACACGGGAGCAGTGTGGCAATGGTGGAAAGACACTTGGAACAGGTGATACTTCCTTCTTCTGAGACATATACAGTCTGGGTACTTGTATTATGTCATCTGAGATGTAAAGACAAATTGTGAACGCCGTGGAGAATTCAGCCTGTATGTGAGTAGAGAAGGCAGAGACAGCCATGGGCTACGCTTATATGGAGCAACAGCATTTACTGCTGCCATGTTCAGAATGCCTACAATGTGTCAGGGACCATGCGGGGTTCTTTCACATACATCGTCTCTGACTCCTACAATAACTCTGCTGAGGAGGCAATATTAGCCCATTTACAGATTAGGAAACTGAGAGTCAGAGAGGGGGAGGTAATTTGCCCAAGGCTACCCAGCCAGAAAAGGAAGAGTTTGGATTTGAACCCAAATCTGTCAGGTACCAGAGATGCCAGTGCCCTTTCATACTTCACAGAGGTAGGCCAGTAGGTCTGGAGACTGAAAGACTAAGAGGATTAAATGGGTGGATATGAGGCAGAAAGGAAAGTAAATGTTAAATTCAGTTTTAGAAATGAATTTATGTACCCGCTCTGAGTCAGGACACTGCGATGAAAAGTACACAGTTCCCGCCCTCCGGCTGCTCATAGTTCAGGGTATGTGTACTGCTAAGGCCTACTTGACCAGTCTTCCCTTCCAGCTTCAGCAGCTGACCCTTCTCTGGGTCCCCTTGACTGGTTTCCATCCTGCTCCTCACTCCATGCAAAGTCTGCAGCCCCGTCCTTGGACTTGGTACTGGTCTCATTGGATGTTTGTGGACCCCAATGCTTTGCTTCTTCTCAGCTGCTGTGACTATGCCATTCATCGTAACAATCCTCTGTGTGAGGCTCAGAGAGGTTAACCAGCTGGCTCAAGGTCAGACAACTAGCAAGTGGAAGAGCCAGCATTTGATCCCACATTTCTCTCACTCTGACTCCATAGCCTGAGGCCTTCTCAGTGATCCTGTTTCCCATGGGATCATTGTGCCCATCTCCTTTCCACCTCCCAGGTCATTCCACTGGAAGTTACTTGCTTTGAGCATAGCCCCTGAGGAAGCCAGCTTTGCACCTGTTAGCTGGAAAGAGGTGATGAATTTTGGAAACAATCCAAGAAAAAGACACTTGAAATAACTTTTCTCCATAGCTCTTGCAGCCAAAATGCACTGAACCCTGAACAGGAGCAGGCCTCTGCAGGACTCACATTGATGCTATCCGTTTGGCTGGGATTTACAGCTGATCACGCACTTTCCAACTCATTACCTCACAGATCCTCACAGCAGCCCTGGGATGGGTGTCCTGTACCTCATTTTACAGATGAGGAAGCTGGAGGCTCAGGAAGGTAATGGGGCTTACTCAAGGTCAACTCCCCACTTGGGGGTGACCTTGGATAAGTCACGTTCCTTCCCAGAGACTCAGGTTCTTCATCTGATGTCACCATCAGACGTGTTGGCTTTCTAGGGCTGCTCTGAGGGCTAAGGAAGAGAAAATGTCTAGCACAGAACCTGACCTCCGAGAGGTGCTCCACAGATGGTAGGTGTACTTGACTCTCCAGACAAAGCAAAGATTACAAACATGTAGAGAGTTAGGGTAAAGAAAGGCCAGGAGTGAAAGGTTCTCAAGCCACCACTTGTGCAAGCAGGCAGGCCAGGAGCCACTGACAGTGATAACGACTAATTTGCACTGTTTAATCCTCTGCGTGTGCCATCTCATTTCATCCTCATTACAAACTACAAGAAGTGAGTACAATTTTGATCCCAATTCGACAGATGAGGAAACAGAGGTGCAGCATGTTAAGTAAAGGGGAACCAAAGAGCAGTTTTTCCGTAGGAAAAAAAAAAAAGCAACTCAAGTTCAGAGTATTACAAGCCTCTAAATGAACCCTCTTCCCCCAAAAAACCCTCTAAAATTTCTCTCCAGAACCCGCCTCCTTTCTTTCCTCAACCCATCTAGCTCTCCCTTAGTGACCTCCTTAGCCATAGAGTTCACAGGTAGCTCCCTCCCTTCGCTTGAGATTCGGGAGCCCCTTGGAATCCTGGCCCCTCACCTGCTAGGCCAGGTCAGGAGGGAAGCTGGGGCCCTGAACACTGTGAATCTTAGCTATAGCCTTGGAAGTGGGGGAGGCCCCTGCTCAATGCTCAGCTGTACCCCTGACATGTCGTGCAGATGGCATCTGGTTAACAAACATTGCATTTCAAACATGCTACTGGAGGAACCCCAGGCTGAACTGCAAGGACAATTACCCTTGAGTTCCCCTCCCTTACCTGATTCAAAGTCTGGTTGATTATTACCTGGGGGTCCCCATGTTACTTGCCACCAGGATTGGGGAACTAGGAGACTGCTTTTGGCTGCACTAAGTGGTCAGACAATGGGTCCAAGCATTTTTTGCTGGGCCTCAGTTTCCTTTGCTCTAATATGTAGGAGAAAAAAATAAAAGAACCAACCGCTTGGGAGAACAGCCAGCTTAAAATAAATTTGTTTGTTTTGCTCAGAGCTTAAAATAAAATTGAACTAAGTGCCAACGTTTAAAAATTGGGAATTGTGCATAAGAATCTAGAAATATTGGAAGTGCTTCCCACTCTGGGGTTTGCGGGAGGTGGCTGAGGCCAGAGAGATGGAGCTGGCTGCTAGTTCAGCCTTCTTCTTATCTGCCTGCATTAAGGGCGGTCCTCACTGAGATGCAGGAGGGGAGTGAGCGTACAGTGCTTGGAGAATCAGGGCTTCTGGCATAAAACCTTTCCCATTTACTTAACAAGTATTCGCTATGTGCCAAGTATTGTTTTAAATATATCAGGTATAGTCCTAAGCGCTGATCACATGCCAATCAACTACTTGATTCCATAACAACCGTGTGAGGTGAATACCACTGTTCTCACACCCATTTTACAGAGAAAGACCCTGCAGCACAGACGGATTAACTGGCCCAAGACCCTATGGGTAGTAAGTGGTGGCCTTGGAACTTGAACCTTGGCAACCTGGCTCCCGAATCTGTGTTCTCACTACTACTTAATGCTACCCGTTCCCTTTTCTGGGTGTGGCCAGACTCGGGGCTTTGTCTAAGTTTCTGTGTTCCAATATGAAAATTAAATATCACCCCTCCCCCATTTCTCCTTCCATCCTCTCCTAAATTATTACTTCCCTTCCTCATACGTTAATTAATTCCTTAATCCTCTCAACAATTCTGTAATGCACATCATTCCCATTTTAAGATGCAGAAATTGAAGCACAGAGAAGTTAAGTGACTTGCCCAAGGTCATCTGGAGCCAGGGTTTGACACAGGCCATCTGTCTGCAGAGTCTGTGCTCTTGGCATGCTTTATCTTCCCCAACCACCCCTCTGTGCCATTCATTTCTTTCCTTTTTCATTTTTTCACCCACCCGTCCATCCAACATTCACCTCTGTGCTGAGCATGGGGACACCTGTATGGTGCACTGACACTGGCTGAGGCAGGAAGGCCACGTCCTGCTCCCAGAATAGGAACTGCCCATGATACTCCCTCTATGGCTGAGGACAGTGGGAGAACTGGTTTTCAACTGGAAGCTTTGGAGAGCTCAGAAGGAAGCAGCAGAGGGAAGTTAGGTGGCACCTGGCAGCTTCCTGCAGGATAAGTCCTCTGCAAGGCACTTAGAGAATCAGGGAGACCCTCACAGCCCCCTATCCACTACCCAGACCCCACTCCTTACAGCTGGAGCACTGACCTCTTGTGGGGCCTTGCACAAGGGGCTTCCCCTTTCTGGGCCTCAGTTTCCCCATCTGTAAAATGAGTGCATTAGATGACTGGGGGTCACAAACTGGCAGCTCAGAGGCCAGGTCCAGCCCATGGACACGTTTCACATTTCACTTGAGTATTTGCAGAATGCTTTTTTTTTTTTTAATAAACTTTTCGTTTTAGAAGTTTAGATTTACAAAAAATTGCTAAGAAAGGTACAGAGAGTTCCCATCTACCCCACATCTAGTTTCCCTTTTTAGTAATAGCTTACATTAGTATAGTATATTTTTCACAATTAATGAATCTATATTGATATGTTAATATTAACTAAAGTCCATACTTGATTCAGATTTCCTTAGTTTTTACCTAAAGTCCTCTTTTCTGTTCTAGGATCCCATCCAGGTAGCACATAATATTTAGTCATCATGTTTTCTTAGGCAAATCTTGACTGTGATAGTTTGGCAGAATAAAAAAGATTTTTTTGAATGCTCAGAAGGAGCATTTTGGGACACTACAAATATTCCATATTTTGATCTGAGTGGTGGTCACATGTATAAATATATGTAAAAATTATCAAGGGGTACATTTAAGATTAGTGCACTTTACCCACTTTAATGTACGCACATCATGCCTCAATAAAAAAAAAATTGAATGTCTCTCTCCAATTTGCTACAATCCCTATTATATTCCACTCCAATGCTATCATTCTTTGGTATCATCTACTAGGCATCTGTGGTAACCATACAGTATATAATAAGTAAGCCACTTCTAGTTTACTCATCTGTAAAATGGGTATACTGACATTTTCTACCTGATAAAGCTGTAGTGAAGATTAACTGAGATAATATATGTTAAGTTCTTAGCACAGCACCTGGTACATAGTAAGTGTTCTATAAATGGGAACAATTATTATTGTTGCTCATATAATATTTATATTATTAAAATAAGTACACACTCTTCTTTCTCCGTAAAGTGAGCTCCATTGTCCCCCTTCTCTAGCTCCTCTTGTGTCCTGTCCCTCCCTGCCAGGGAAGGCCAAACTCTAATGGCCGGAAGGCGGAGAAGACAGAGTCAAATCTGCAGAGATGGCCCACATCTGCCAACAGAAAAGGACCTCTGAAGATGAACCCCAGACCTGGCCCCTATGCCCAAGGAAACTGGTGGAAGTTGGAGTCCCAATTCTTTCCTTCTTAAGGAGCCTCTCAGGGTGCAAGGAGTTCTGCAATTTCCAGACATCTGCCCTGAAAGGCTGTATCCTGTCCCCTTTAGGGATTGCCCCTGGCCAGGGATCCCTGGACACAGTGGAGACAGTGGAGGGCTTTTGAAAAGGGGCTGTGGAAACCCTGTTCTCTGCTGGCTTAGCCTGCTGGGGATGCCAGCTTCCCCTCTGTGATGCCCCCAGTCCTGTGCCCAGAAGCAATTTGGTTAGTGCTTTAGGGGTCTCAGATGCTTTAGGGGGACCACTTGCAAGGAGAAACCAAACTCTTGGCAGGGTGTGCTGAGAGGCAACAAAGACCAACAATAAGGGCCAATGAGATGGTGAAAGGAGCAGAAACAATAGGAACAGGCTAGGATCTGTCCTGCCCCCTGAAAGGCTAGGTAACCACTGGCAAGTCCCTTTCCCTTGCTCCGTCTCCCTTTCCTGATATTAATTATAATAATAGCAATAACAACAACACCAATAAATAGTAACAATGGTGATGGTAATGATGACGGTGGTGGTCGTGGTGACAGCAGCTCCCAATTTAAGGAGGAGGTACAGGATAAATCCTTTATGTGTGCAGCGTAATTTTATCCTTACAAGTATCCTATGAGGTAGGTCCCATAATTATCTCCACTTCACACAGGAACAAAACGGAGGTCAGACAGCAAGAACTTGTCTAAGGCTTCCCAGCTGAAAAGTTTGCAGGCACAGGGTTTGAAGCCTGGTCTGTCTGACTTGGAGCCTGAGGCCATAACCTGGGTTGTCTCCTTGTAGTTGTACTTGTGAAACAGGCAGGTAACCTAAAGGGTCTTTTCACTTTACTTTCAGGGCTGACCTTGTGGCCTCTGAAGGCCAGTCCCACGTTGAGGGAGTAACAGGAGCAGTGACGACGCTCAGAGCTACGGAGCACTTACCTGTGCTAAGAGGCTGCATCTAGCATCTCATTTGTTCCTCACAACAGCCAAATGAAATAGGTACTGTTATCACCACCTCCATTTTCCAGGGTGGGAAACTGAGGCACAGAGAAACCAAAATAAACATACAAAATTGCACACAAGCACTAGGATTTGAATCTGGGCAGCCTGGTTTCAGAGCTCATGCTCTTACCCGCTTGTAGCAGCCCTCTGGAAGGGCGCCAGAGACTGTCCCCCTCAGTGGGGCTCCTTTCCAATTCCAAAGGGCTTATGTGGATGGACCAGGCCTCACCCTCTAGCCTCCCTCCCCGCTTAGGACTCAAAGCCTTGCAGGTCCCTCCACTTACACTAAGTTGTTTTCATCTCAGCAACACCCTGCCCTGGAGACCCAGGCCCCTGAGGGGCCCAGACAGTCCAGGGCCCTGGGCAGTGCCTGGCAAACCCTCCCATACCTGAGCTGGAGATGGTGGAGAATCCCCTGGCGTCCCCGCTGGGTTCCAGGCCACAGACACAAACCCCTATTCTGACCTCTCGGCTTCAGTACTAACAGCCACTGCAGAAGACTGCAGCCTGCAGCTACACCCTGCACAGTACCCAGTCTGGCTGCCAACAGGGCTGCTTTCCTTTCTGGCCTTGAGATCAGCAAGGAGGGAGGCTGGGGTGGGGAGGGACGGGGAAGCATGGCTGGCCACCAGGGTGTGTGGGCTGGCCTCCACAGGGCCGTGTGCTTGGCGAAACAGTGACCTCTGCCAAAAGCAGTGTGGGTAGCGGGCATTTCTCTGTCCCTGGCTTCCTCCTGGGCCACTGTTCACTTGACGTTTCTGATCCTATCAGTAGTGCCCTGGCTCTAGTCCTGGTTACCTGGAAGTGCTTTTGTTCTGAGGACTCGCTGTACGACTGGCTGGTGTAGAGAGTGGCCCTGGGCCTGGGAGGAAAGGGGGGCCGTCATGTGTGCGCATCTAGCTGGACCCAAGGACGGAGGCTTCCAGGGAAACAGGCCATGTGAGTGTGAACAGTGGGGAAAGGAGAGGAGAGGTGGGGAGGGCCTGGGCCAAACAGCCCGATCTCACCTCCTCCAGGAAGCCTCCCTGGTCTACAGGGAAAAAAGGTGACTGAGTCTCCCAACCACCCTTTCTCTTGGCCCCAGACACTCCTTGCTTATTCCCTCATAACATCCCCAATTGCTTTCTCTGGGTTTACAGAGAACAGGAAGCAAAGATTTCTTGTTTCTCGTGAAGCAGAGCTCATGTCCTTTCTCTAACATCACCGGAGAAAGAGCATTTCCACATGAGTGGTTTCCCAGCTCCTGTGTCTTCCCCTTCTCACGCTGTTTGTTTTATTTTAAACATTTAAGGTGTGAGGAACTTGCCCCTGACTATTTTTTTTTCTATTTTAAGTGAATTAATATTTTGCTAATCACAAGAGCTCCTATTTAACAAATAGTTGAACATCTATGCTGCAAACATATTCTTTAGTCAACCTATGGACTTCCTTCATTTTCTAGACTCTTTCGCTTTTTAAAACAGTTTCCCTCACACAGGTACTAAATGAGTACTGTTCTGTTGAACAGGGACCATGGCGCTCACGACCCCTAGGGGGTGACTGTGGGGCGGTTATGTGAGGCTCTCCCGAGCTTGTCTACCTCTGCTGTCCCTTCACTAAGTAGCCCCAGACTGTTGCACATTTTAAGCCTGGACGTCTTATTTTCCTGGCCGTTTTATCTCTGCTCTTGGCTTCAACTCTGCAAGCTCTCCACAACTGCAGCGTGTTTACTTCCAGTAGCAAACTCCCTGCCCTGTCACTTCACAAGGTACCCCACCCAGTGGCCTCCTTCACTTCATTTACTCAGCAAGTACTGAGCACCTACTGTGTGCCAGGAACTGGGGATACAGAGATAAGCAAGACTTGGACACTGGGCTCAGGGAGGAGAGGATCATGATGACACTGATGTGATCCGTATGCTCAGAGAGGTTAGATCTCTTCCTCTGGGTCACACCGCAAAGAGCAAATAGGGGATGAAAGTCAGACCTATTTGAGTCAAAGCCCCAAGCAAGTTCTTTCTTCTACTCTGCCCCTCCTGGGGATTTTGGAATTTAGCAGGAGAGATGTAACCAAACAACCAAATAAAACACTATCTGATACATTCTACAACAGAGGCACATCTGAAGAGCTGCAGGACAGAGAGCTAGAGAAAGTGATTAATTTTCATAGGGGTGAAAGTTACCTAGCGGATGGTTCCAGGAGTAGTGAAACCTGAGCAGGGTTTTCTATTCTCTAGATTAAGAAATCAGATAACTCAAGTTGTCAGAACTGCGCCTAAAGTAAGCATCAAAATGCCCTGAGTGAGGAGTGCCAGGTTCTTTATGCATAAAATGCCTGCCATCTCCATGCTTTACCACACAACAGGTAGTAAGGTCCCCACCCTAGAGGTAACCAGGAAGAAATAGAAAAGTTACCAGTCAAGGACTGGATAAAGCTTTTAGCAGTGGGTGGGATTTTTGAGGAGTTATTTAATTCCTTCTAACAATAAGATCCCCCAAGTTTTATTATTCTTGGCCTAGTGAAGGAAAGGTGGGTCCCTTCTTAGTTCCCCCACTGACCTTGGGGAGGGCCACCCTAACCCCCAGGCAGGCCAAGGCTGAGAGAGAGGCCTGAGGGAGCTCAGTGACCCCTGGGAACGTGGTAGCCTTTGACCCCATCGGATTTAGATGGCCCAAATAGTTTTGAGCAGATGCCTACCAAGCCCTTCTGTATTGGTTAATTCAGCAACCCCCGTGCCAGCCCGAGGCTGGGCCACCTCACTACAGTCACCAGAACCACCAGGCCTGTGCAGAGCAGGCAACAGTTGCTCCAGGTCACACAATAGCTCCTGGCAGAGCAGGCCTGCGGGCGTGGGAGGTTTCCTCTGCCCCACTAGATGCTGGACTTCCTGGAGGCCCCTCCCAGAAGCCCTACAGAGCTGGCCAGAACCCACCTGGTCCAAATCCCTTGTTTCCAGGGATTTGGAAGGCCAGAGAGAGAAGAGGGAGCATGCCTGCTGGTGGCCAGTATTACACAAAGTGCTTAATAGACTTCCCTCACCTGTGAGGTAAGAACTGTCCCTACTTTGCACATGGGGAAACTGAGACTGAAAATGTGGCAAGATTCACCTATGATCACAGAGCTCAGACTGGCAGCGCTGGGATTCGAACCCAGCACATAGCTGTGCTTGTGCCTAGTCAGGTGCATGTGGACCAGCTCACAGTGCATTGTTCTCAGTAGTCACTGTGGCATCGGAAATATAGGTTGTTGGCTCTCAGTTCAAGCGATGTGGGACCCTCATATTAAGAATGAAGACCTGGGCAAGAAGCGGGGGCGTCTACCAGTAGACCTCTCATCTCTCCTGGCCAAGCTGAGGACGCTGTGGGGTGATGGGCTCGGTGATCCTTGCACTTCTGGACTTCTGTGTAGGCAGGGACTCAGGAGTGGGTCTCATCCCACAGTGAAAGCTGATCAGTTATCTGACAGCACAAAGAGCAACTGGGGTTCTCCCACGGACCTGGAACTCTCAGGAAGCACATTTCCCTCTTTAAGGGATAGGCAGGAAGCAGCACAGGAAGGAAGCCTTTTCTCCTCACCCTTGAGGATCATTGCTGGGAAAAGCGCCGGAGCCACCACCTGCCCACTACCAGCAGCTGCACACCTGCCTCTCCTTCCCCTGTGACTGCCTCCACGGCGGGGACCCTGGCATCCTGTGTCCCCAGAGTCCAGCACACAGTTGGGCTGACAAAGAGTGTGGGTTCAAACCCGCTCACTCTTGATGTAAGATAATTGCCAGGGACCCAGATAGGAGTGTGTGAAGGCCAAGAGTCAGTGGGGAATCTTTTGGAAACTAAGGAGTCTGTGATTTCAAGAAGCACGCTGCTCTTCTGAAAAATGATGTAAAGTGTTCTTTAAGTCTATCTGAGAAATGTCACAGATAAACTGGCAGCCCATTCAGAATCAGCTTCAAACAATTATGACAGTGTTATCGGTTGAATTGCATCTCTTCTTCTCTCAAAGAAATGTGGAAATCCTAACTCCCCCCGCCCCCCGCCCCGTACCTGTGAATGTGACCTTGTTTGGAAATAGGGTCTTTACAGAGGCAAGTAAGTTCAGATGAGGTCATTAGGGTGGGCTCTGATCCAATATAACTGCTGTCTTTATATAAAGGGGAAAGTTGGGCACAGAGACAGACACGCACAGAGGGAAGGTGGTGTGAAGAGGGAAGCAGAAGCCAAGGAACGCCAAAGACTGCCACCAAAGCTCCAGAAGCTGGGGGAGAGGCCTCCTGGGGCTCAGAAGGAACCGACCCTGCCGACACCTTGATGTTGGACATCCAGCTTCCAGAGCTGTGGGACAACACGGCTGTTACTTTAAGCCGTCCAGTTTGTGGTGCTTTGTTACGGCAGCCCTAGCAAGTAATACAGAAGGCACACTGCCTATTCCCAGTGCTTGTGCAGTTAGAGGGACTGACATGGTCCCAGAGGAAAGGGGCCTGGGGGCTTCCCAATTTAAGGCAATTTTTCCCCCTGGTGCCGCCAGGAGAACAACGACCCAGGCCATGTGCTGGATACATCAGATTTTCTCTCCTGCTCAGTCCTGCCAAAGTCTTCAAAAGGAAGGGCTTCTTATTCCCATTTTAAAGAATATAAAACTGAGGTGGGATAGCATTTAAACAAGTGCTGAGGACTGTACAGCCAGGGCCTGTGAGCAGTGTGGATAGGCCGTCCACACTGTGCCACACGGCCTCCCAGATGGAACCTGCACAGAAGAACTTCCTGGAGTTAACAGATTGGTAACGGAGGTTTGGGGTGCGCTGATCCAACCTATTGGCTCCATCCCTTGTATTTTGGACTCTGGCTAAGTGGAGGGCGTATGGTTTTCTCCATTCTCTCACTGAGGAAAACAGGAAAGAAGGAAATGTTCCACCTCCCTAAAAGGATAAGGCATTTAAGAAGCCTCAAGGACTTTTAAAGCCCTAGATTGTATAGTGCGAGCTTTCACCTTTTACAGAGCACTTTCGCTTGCATTGTCCCCCAGCTGCCGGCACTGCCCCTCAGATGGAGATTGCTGTCCCCCTCTAAGGGGGTATGAGTTGTTTTGCAAACTGGTATTAGTTATGCCAGCCTAATACATTGTCCCAATGTGCAAATTCTGCTAATCAGACTTATTTATAAGGAAAGATGCCTGTAATTTTTACTTAAAAGGGATTTCCACTGAGGATGTTTTGGGTGTTGCTGTGGCACCAAGTTGGAGTAAAACATTTCCCATAAACGTTCTCGGACTCCATTAACCTCTCTCAGTTCATTTTCTCTCTGGATGCTCTGAAGGGATTTCCCCATTCCCTGATCGAGGAGGTGCTAGTTCTCTACTCAGGCCCTGATGGCCCATCTCAGCGGTTGCAGGCGGGTCGGTCTCCAGGAGGCCCTCTGCTTTGGCCCCTGGGGAGCCAGGAGACTCTGGGGCGGCCAGTTTGGCCCTTCATGGCCGCCACGACTCCAGGAGGGCCTGCATGCCTACCCACACCCCCGAGCCCGCCCCCACGGGACGCAGTGGAATGCCTGTGAGCAAGGGGCCAAGGGCCTGGACGTGCAAACACAGACCTCACTTTCCTTTCCTCCACCTCCACTGCATTTCGCTAAAAAATTGAACTCTGGAGTCAGACCTCCTGGGTTTGAATCCCACCCAGGGTAAGTGGGGTAACACTCCGTGCGTCAGGTTTTGCTTTTGTAATATGGGGATAGTGCTTGTGCCTCCCTCATGGGGCTGTTGTGAAGACTAGATGATTAATATTTCTAAAAGCACTTAGCATAGGGCCTGACACACATCCAGAATTGTATTAAGTGACTGCTATCATTCCTGCTATTGTTGGTCTTAATTTATTCGGCCAACATGGATCGAGGCCCATACGTGTGGAGTCAAGATGGACTAACTTTGCTACTTACTTGCTGAACTACCCTGGGCATTTTACTCAACCGCCCTGTGCCTTGGTTTCCTCTTCTGTGAAATGGGAACAGTAAAAATACGTAGGTCACAGGCTGGTGGTGAGGATCAGGGCACATCCTGGCTCACAGGAAGCGCTTAGTGAAGCGGAGGTACTGTTACCATCGTTGGTGTCATTAGTGTTACTGTGATGCCTGGGTCAGGCCAGGCCCTCCACAGCTCCCTGGAGAAACTCGTGACCACCTTGGACAGATCTACTAGCATTTGGGGACTGGGCAGCCCCTCCCGTGCCTTCCCTGTATTCTCCGTGACCACCCCCAGGATTCTAGGCCCAGACCTTTGACCCAGCCCTGGATGACCCAGCCATACGCCCATCACCCCTGGTCCTCTCCCAGCTGAGAGGGATATTTTCCAAACATTCAAATTGCTAGGACCCTCCAATAGCTCTGCCACTGCACACAGATTATAACTCAAACTCTGCATGGGGTCCCTCTAGGTCTGGTGCATCAGCCCTGGGCAGGCATGCCTCTGCCCTCACCACCTGGTGGGGCCCTGGCTCACCATTCTCCAGGCTCCTGCCTTCCTTGCTTTTCCTCAACCCCACTGCACCCATTGTTTCTGGAGGCCTCCCATCTACTGGGAACGCTCACCCTCACCCCGGATCTCTGCAGGGCTGGCTGCTTCTAACAGTGAGACGCAGTTTCCTACCACCCACTGCTCCCCACCCTGCCACCCATTTTGTTTTCTTTACAGTGCTTGTCATGCCCTGAAGTCATCTTCTTTATTTGGTCACCTGTCTGCTGGAGTGTCAGCACCATGAAGACAGGGTCTCCTTTGTTTCATTCTGAGGGTATCCCAGGGGTGAATAAAAGCATAACAGCGACTGACTGCGCATAGAGGGTAGACAATAAACACTCGTAAACAAATAAACCCTGGCTCCAAGCATCCTTTACGGAAGAGATAATGCATCTTTGTTATTATATAATAAAAGAGGTTGAACCCCATGGTGAAAATTCCACTACGGGTTTCCGCCAAGGGCCTGGGAAGCCTTTCACCCATCTCAAGAGGAGAGCGGAGATGTCACCTTCTTCTCTGGTGGATGGCTCACAGATGGCTCTCCTCAACCTCCTTCCCTACCCACACTTGTCAAAAGCTTCTGGGTTTAAACGCCCATGTTTCTGTTCCATATTATCGATTGTTTAATATTCAAGAGATGGCATTAAATAAATATGTGAGCAATTATGTAATGTGTTTGGAAACAATCTGGTTAGTCTCAAAGTGCTTGGGTGATAAACAAAAGTTCAGCGAATCAAGAGGTCTGGGTGGTCTCTGAGGGGGGAACGGAGGCACGTGGCCAGCTGTCTGTCGGCTCCCTCCCTGATTCAGTCTGGAGTTACTCATCTTCCCGGACCTGGCAGGGTAGGAAGCGAGCTCAGAATCATGGAGTTGCGCCCTGGCTCTCCCACCTCCTGGCTGGGGAGTGACTTCTCTCAGGGTCTCAGTCTGCTCATCTGTGAGAGGGCTGACAATGCCTCCTGGGAACGTCAGATGAGATGATGACTCTGAGCTCTGGCCCAGAGGATGGTTTTGTGGAAGGTAAGTTGGGTCTGATGCCGAAAAATGAGCAGTGTGAGCTCTGGTCCCCCACAGGGATGGGAATGGGGATACAGGGCATGGACTTCAAGGTTCAGAGATATATAATGCAAGGTAGACTGAGCAGGGCAATGACAGAGGCCCAAAGAAACGGCTTCAGGAGCAGAGAGGAAGATGTGCCTAAGCTCAGCTAGGAGACAGAGAAAGCTCTCAGAGCTGTCAGATGGGCCGGCTTTGGAAGAATGAGTAACATTTTGACCCCAGAGAGAGGAGTGCCCCATTTAACTAACACGCATTAGGCACCTAGCATGTCTATTCATTCAACAAGCATTTATTGAGCACCCATTATGTTCCAGCTACTCTGCTAAGCACTTTACACGAGTCATCTTTGCTTGACCTTCACAAGGAGAGGCTGTGCTGTCCCCATTTAACAGATGAGAGAACTGAGACTCAGTTCACTGTGTAACGTGATGCTGTCCTCCTTCTTTGCATTCTGTGTCATACTCCCTATGCAAATGCAAAAAGGATGTGGGATGTGTGGGAATTTTCCCAAACCAGTATAAGGGTGCATACATAATTCTTGTGTCCCTGCCAGAGTGGCAGAAGAAAGGCAGTTGCTGTCAAACCTCCCTTTGCTGCTCAGTTGACCATCCATTAGCAGCCCCCCCACAGTGCTCTCTTCCCAGATCTACCCCACCCCCAGCCCAAGTAAAACCCATCTCCAACTCACCCCTCCACGTGTTCTGCTTAAATGGAAGGCGTCAGAGTTTGGAAAATGGAGCCCATATCTTGCTGGCTCTGGGGACTGGGTGATGAAGTTCAGCTCTGGAAAAGGGTAGATGGCATTGATTAGGGGTGGGTGACTCAACAGGGACACGGGTCAGGAAGGAGTAGGAAGGGAAGGGTGGTGTGGAGTGTCCCCTATGTGCTGGCATGGGGCTTGGGGCAAAGTTGGATGGAGATGGAGACAGAAGAGAAGCAGGGATGTCCTTCTCCCCACCTACCTCCTAGGAGCTAACCCAGCCACATAGGGACACAGCCCCGGCCTTCCCTCATCAAAATTTATCAGGTGGGCTTCACCCTTCCCAGGCCCTGTCTGAAGAGAGCAAGTCCACATGCCGGCAGGGCTGTCAAGATGGGGTCTCTGTGTTCTCTGTCTGCTGGCCAGTGTGGCCTGCAAGAGCAGAGGGAGTGTACAGAGTGATCATGGGTGTGTGCTCTGGAGAGACAGAAGCCCTGGGCCAGGTGGCTTAACCTTTCCGAGCCGCCTTTCCCCATCTGTAGGATAGAGATAATCATACCTTGTTTAACAAGCACTCAAGTGTGTGTAGGTCTATGCAGTTGTAATCATGTGTGTAGTTACATTAACCACCACGACAAGATACAGAATTGTTCTATCAGCACAAGCTTTCTCGGCGCCCCCCTTATAGTCACACCCATTCCCTCCCCACCTCACCCCTAAACCTTGGTAATCATGACTCTGTTCTCCATATCTATAATATTGTTCTTTCTATAAATGGAATCACACTTACATGTAACCCTCTGGGATTGGCTTTTCTCACTCAGTATAATTCTTTGGAGATTCATCAGGTAGCTGTGTGTATCAGTAGTTGGTTTCTTTTTATTGTTGAATACTATTTCATGGTATGGATGCCCCACAGTTTTTTAAATCATTCATCCACTAAAGAACATCTGGTTTATTTCCAGTTTTTGGCTATTATGAGTAAAGTTGCTATAAACATTTGTGTACAGGTATTTTGTGTGAACATACATTGTTCATTTATTTGGGATAAATGCCCAAGAGTGCAATCAATTGTTGGGTCCCATGGTAGTTGCGTGTTTAGCCATTTGTTTTTTTAAAGCAACTTCCAAATTGTTCCGCAGTGGCTGTACCATTTACATTCCCAAGAGCAAGGTTTGAGGCATCCAGTTTTTCAGCATTCTTGCCAGTATTTGGTGTTATTTTTTATTTAGCCATTGTGATGGATTGTAATACCTCACTGTGGTTTTAATTTGCATGTCTCTAATGGCTAATGATGGTCAACATCTTTTTATGTGCTTATTTGCCATCTATATATGCTCTTTGGAGAAATGTCTCTTCATGACTTTTGTCCATTTTTAAATTGGATTGTTTGATTTTGTTTTTACTGTTAAGTTTTCAGGTGACATATATCTATATCTATATCTATCTATCTATATCTATATATCTATATCATCTATATACCAGTACTTTGTCAGATTTTTTGGTTTGCAAATACTTTCCCTCTGTCTGTAGGTTGTTTTTTCATCCTCTTAATAGAGTCTTTCACAGAGCACAAGCTTTTAATTTTGGTTCAGTCCAATTTATCATTTTTTTTCCTTTACTGATCACGCTTTTGGTGTCAAGTCTAAGAACTCTTTGCCTAGCACTAGATCCTAAAGATTTTCCTCTTACATTTTACCCTAAAGGTTTTATAGTTTTACATTTTACATTTAAGTCCATGTCCATTGTGAGTTAATTTTCGTATAAGGTGTGTGAGACATTCGTATAAGGTAGAAGTATTTTTCTTTTCTTGTTTTTTTAACCTTTGTATGTCCAATTGCTTCAGCACTACTGGTTGAAAAAAATTATCATCTGTCCTCCATTAAATTGCTTTTGTACTTTTGTTAAAAATTTGTTGGGCTTATTTGTGGGGGTCCCTTTTTGGACCCTTTGTTCCATTGCATTGAACTACACATCATCTCTCTGTCAACACCACACAGTTTTGGTTTCTATGTAATAAATCTTGAAATCAGGTAGCCTGATTCTTTTCAATTTATTCTTCTTTTTCAAAATTGTTTCAGCTATTCTAGCTCCTTTGCCTTTCCCATATACACTTCAGAATGATATTTTCTATATTTACAAAAATTTTGCTGAGATTTTGGTAAAAATTACAGAGAACTGAAATCTTTACTATGTTCAGTCTTCTAATCCATGAACACACTATGTCACTTCCTTTGTTTAGATATTCTTTTATTTCTTCATCAGTGTTTTGTAGTTTTCAGTATACAAATGTTGTACATGTTTTGTTAAATTTACACCTATGTATTTCATTTTTTTGAGTGGATATAAATGGCATTGTACTTCTAATTTTGGTGTCCACATGTTCTTTGCTAATATACAAAAATACAATAGATTTTTCTACATTTATCTTGTATCCTGCCACTGTCCTGAACTCACTTACTAGTTTTAAGAGGTCTCTTTCTCTCTCTCATAGATTCTTTGGTGTTTTTTTTTGTTAAATGTAGAGAATGAAGTTATCTGCAAATAGAGGCATTTTTATTTCATCCTTTCCAATCTTCATGCTTTGTCTTGTCTTATTGCACTGGCTAGCACTCCCAGTACTATTTCAATATAAGTGGTGAGAGTTGACATCTTGCTAAATTTAGGGGAAAGCATTTAGTTTTTTAACTATTAAGTATTATGGTAGATGTAGTTTTTATAGATGTTCTTTACCAAATTGAGGACGTTTCCTTCTATTCCTATTTTTCTGAGCATTATATCATAAATGGGTGTTGAATTTTATCAAATGCTTTTCCTTAATTGATGAATATGATCATATGAATTTTATTCTTTAACCCATTAACATGGTGGATTATATTAACTGATTTTTAAATGATGTTGAGCCAAACTTGCATTCCCGGAATAAACCCTACTTGGTCATGAGGCATAATTATTTTTACACATTGTTGAATTCTGTTTGCTAACGTTTCATTAAAGATTTTCACATCTATATTGATGAAGGATGCTGGCCTGTAGTGTTTACTTTTTATACTGTCAGTCTGATTTTGAATCAGGGTAATGCTAGATTCATGAATTGAACTGGAAAGTGTCCCTTTCTCTTTCATTTACTAAAAGATATCGTGTAGAATTGGTGTTCATTTTTTAAACATTTGGTAAAATTCTCCAGTGAAATTATCTGATCTTGGCGTTTCATATAATATGTTAAATTTTAAGTCTACACTTTTATTTTTTGTTTTCTGTTTGTTCTTTCTACACACACATACAACCACATATAAAAGTATTAACAATTTTTGCTTCAACCATCAAACATAATTTAAAAAGCTCAAGTGGAGAAAGAACGTCTATTGCGTTTACCCATATTTTTGCTTACCAGATCCTTTTTTCATTCCTGATGTTTGAAGATTCTTTCCCCTGCCCTTATAAAATATGAAGATTCCTTTTTTTTTTATTAGTTTCAGGTGTTCAAAACAATGTAATAGACATTTCACCCCAAAGATTCCTTTTTAAAAATGGTTTCCTTTCTGTTTTTTAAATCTTCTTTTAGCATTCTTTTAGGGTAGATTTTCTGGCAACAAATTATCTTAGTTTTCCTTCATTTGAGAATATCTTAATTTTTCTTTAATACCTGAAGGATATTTTTGTTGGACATAAGATTCTTACTTGATAGTTCTTCTCTTTCAGAATTTGAAAAAATAATGTACCACTTCCTTCTAGCCTCCCTGGTTTCTGATGAGAAATCCACTATCCTTCAAATTGTTTACCCTCTATAAGTGAGTTGTCATTTTATCTCACTGCTTCCAAGATTTTTATTTTGTTTTAAGTTTTCAGATGTTTAAGTATTTTATGTGTTAGTGTAGATTTCTTTAGCTTTATCCTTTTTGGAGTTTTCTAAGCTTCATGAATCTGTAGGTTTATAGCTTTTTATTATTATTTATTTATTTATTGCCAAATTTGGGAAGTTTTCAGCCATTATTTTGTTAAGTACTTTTTTCAGCACCATACTCTTTTCATCTTTTTCTAGAAGTTTAATGATATACACATTAGATCTTTTTTATAGTCCCACAAATCCTTGAGGCTCTGCTCATTTTTTAAGTCTGTTTTCTCTCTGTTATTCAGATTAGATAATTTCTATTGTACTATTTCCAGGTCAATGATTCTCTCCTCTGTCCCCTCCAGTCTGCTGTTAAGCACATCACTGAGCTCTTTTTTGTTGTTGCTGTTAATTTCAGTTATCATATTTTTCAGTCCTAAAATTTCCATGTGGTTCTTCTCTATGTCTTCTGTTTCTTTGCTGAGACTTTCTAATTTATTATTTGTTTCAAGTCTGTTCTAACTGTTCCTTGAAGCATTTTTATGATAGCTGCTTTTAAACCTTTGTCAGATAATTCCAATATCTCTGTCATCTCAATGTTGCTACCTATTGATTATCTTTCTGTCATTCAGTTTGAGATCTTAGTTCTTAGTATAAGTAATTTTCAGTGGAAACCTGGGCATTTGGAGTATTATGTTATGAGCTTTTCGATCTTATTTAAGCCTTCTATTTCAGCTGACTTCCTCCGACATTGCTCCAGTAGAAGAAGGGGATGGGTAGGAATCCATCCCCATTAGGCCTCCAGTGATACCTCCGTGGCTTGCAAAGGTAAGAGTACCTTGTTACTACTCCCATAGTGGTCTCCACTAACACTACAGGCAATGGGGGTGAGATCTTGTCACCATCCAATGGGGAATGAAAGTACTGGCTCCCTGCTTGGCCCCCTCTGACACCGCCGCAGTGGCGGATTTGGGGTACCTCATTACAGTCTCATGAGAGTGGACGTGCAGTTTCTCCACTGGGTCATTGCTGGTGGGGGTGGGGCCACAATGTTTTCTGTTATGTTTGCCTGGAGGAGCAAATTCTGTCTAGAAGTGCCTGTTTTGCTAGGTGGCCCCTTTCCTTGTTCTTTAACTACAGAGTGCAGGCTTTTGTTGGTGCTTCCTCTGCTTACCTATGAGCAGTCCTTCATCTCTGGCATCTTCAGCTCCAACTCTGGAACACAGGAGGCAAAAGAAAACCCAGGAACTTACTACTATGCTGTTTCTTGGGTCTTCAGGTCCCCAGTAAGTCTGTCCTTTCTTGATCTTCCAGAGTTTTCTAATGTTTGTTTTATATATAATGTGCAAGCGTTTTAGTTGCACTTAGGAAGAGGAATAGGGAGAAGTACCTCTTTTCCATCTTCATGGACGCAGAAGTTCACCGGAAGACCTTTTAACAAGTGCTTCCTAGCTCCCTGGAGTTCTCCAGAATCACCTCTATCTTCTTGACGTTGCTAATCAAATCAGATTTTCTGAAATGCTTGTTATTTCTCATGAGCTTCCGGCTTTCTACATGACGCAGGTAAGTGCATACCTGTCCAGGAGAAGACAAGGGGCAATTTGGGATTTTAGGAGGCCTTTTCTTTTCAAAGCCATCGATGTGGTGATGGGAAACTTGGAGCAGAGCCTCCAAAATGTCAGTTTGTTAAAACTAGAAATCCAGCTCAGCATCTCTTTCAGTACTTCCAGGACTAGTCCTTGCAAGGTCTCTTCAGGGGAACAGAAGGATCTGAGTAGTGTTTCTAATCATAAATGGCTTAAGCCAGGATGTGAAATTTCATAACTTTGTCTCATTCCCCAGCTCTGCGTGTTCCTCCCGGGGTTGTGCATTTATGAGCCTCTCAAGCCTGGGCCTCATTTCCTCCCCTCTCCAGCTCTGGGAGGCAGGCAGAAACTACTATTCTTTTTGTGCAAAGTGTCTGGCTTCCAGAGGGCAGTGATTTGTCCAGGGCCACTTAGTTACAAAATGGCAGAGCCTGGGTCACACCATGGTCTTGTGACTCTGTCCCCGATGTTATTTTCTAGGCTGTACACTGCCTGGCTCCAAATCTTCTCTGTATTTTGATCTAGGCCAGCGGTTCTCAAAGGGTGACCCACGTGCCCCTGAGGGTTCCTAAGACCCTTGCAGGGGGTCTGTGAGGTCAAAGCCATTTTTCTAATAACACTAGTATGTTATTTGCCATCCTCACTAGGTTGCTATTTACACTGCTGGTACAAAAGCAATGGTGAGTAAACCTGCTGGTGCCCTAGCCTGAATCAAGGGAGGGACGCCAAACAGTACTAATAGGCAGTATATTCTTCATTGCCACCCAGTTGCAGAAAAAAAAAATGCTAGCTTCACTTAGGAATGTCCTGGGAAAAGCAGTAAGTGATTAGATTAAATCTTGACCCTTGAGAACACAAAACTGGAAGTATGCACGGAGTTGGAAGAAAAGCTCTTGTACGATTGCTTGAGTTGCGAGCTGAATTAGCCTCTGTTTTCACGAAATGCCATTTTTACATAAAAGAATAACTGACAAGTGATGGTTATTCAGACTTGTGTATTTGGCAGACATGTTCTCAAAAATGAACAAAGTAAGCTTATTGCTTCAAGGAAAACAACTGACAATATTTGTTGCCAAAGATAAAATTTGAGCTTTCAAAGAGAAAAATCAGAATTTTGGGAAACTTGTATCTGCTATTGTGGAACTGACAGCTTCCTAACACGTAACGTTTCTGATGAGGTCAGTGGTGAGATAACAAACATGATTTTTAAAAATCTTGTATAATAAAATGTGTAAACATTTGAAAGATCTGTATAACTCGGAGAGCCAGCATTTTTTTAAATGACTGATGCATGATGTCACAAAAGTATGTATGGGTAAAAGTGTTCATCAAAGTGTAAGAGAAAAATGGATTTTAATGTACATTAGGAAAAATTCATTGACATGGCTTTAGATTCTTCATGGCAACCAACTTTTAAGACACTATCTGTTACGGGCTGAATTGTGTTCCCTCTATAATTCACATGTTTTAGTCCTAAACCTAACACCTCAGGCTGTGACTGAATCTGGACATAGGGCCTTTAAAGAGGTGATTAAGGTCAAATGAGGTCATTGGGGCATTAGGGCGGGGCCCTAGTGGAATCTGACCCTTGTCCTCTCAGTAGAGGAGATGTAGACGCACAGAGATAGTAGGGATGTGGGTGCACAGAGAAAATAGCATGTGAGGATGTGGTGAGAAGACAGAACCAAGGAGAGAGATCTCAGAAAAAAGCAACCCTGGGTGGCCGGTTAGCTCAGTTGGTTAGAGTGTGGTGCTGATAACACCGAGGTTGCTGGTTCGATCCCTGCATGGGCCACTGTGAGCTGTGCCCTCCAGGAAAGGGAAAAGGAAAGGGGAAGGGAAGGGAAGGGAAGGGAAGGGAAGGGAAGGGAAGGGAAGACAACTCTTTGACGTCCCTGTCTGTGGTCCTGTGTTATGGCAGCCCTAGCCCACTAATACACTGTCACTTGTTGAGTTTGGGTGTAGTACCAAAGAAGAATATCTACAATTATCTGAAAAGGTTATTAAAATGCTTCTCTCTTTGCCAACCACATATCTCTGTGAGGCTGGGATTTCGTCATATACGTTAACCAAAACATCATATGGCAACAGATTGGATGCAAAAGCAGATGAAAATCCAGCTGCCTTCAATTCAGTCATTAAAGAGATTTGTAAAAATATAAAACATTACTTTTCTTACTAATTGGAAAATATAGTTATTTTTCATAAAATATGTTGTATATGCTACCATAATGGGTTTATTATTGCTATTTTTAAAATAATTAATAAACATTAAAATTTCAGTTTTAATTTCTAACATGGTAAATATGGCGAGATAGTGTTCACATAAGTAAAACCTTTTGGGGTTCTCAATCATTTTTAAGAGTTTAAAGGGACCTGCGACAGAAAGTGTGAGAATAGCTGATTGAGGTCAGTAATTCCCAAACCTGGGTTAATCAAATATGACTGTCAAGATGCCTAGTGTCTGTCCTTTAATTGAGCTCATGTTTCTTAATAACTTGCTTGGCTAAAACTTAAACACATTTATTTTGAGAGGAAACTTTGTCACTACCATCAGTGGAAAACCAGTGCCACTCACCACAAGTAAAACATGACTGCAACAAAGAAATGCAATGGGATGTCTTTCCGTTTTGTGGGCCTGACGGCCCCGTAAAGCCCTGAGCTCCGAGTCAGCTTGCTCTGTGCTCAGAATTTAGCCAATGTTTAGGAGGGATGAGGCTGTAATTAAAGATACACAAGTTCCAGACAGAACTTTTTGCCTTGATGTGACCTGAAGAACTGAAGAACGGAAAATGGACTAGTTTGCCCATCAGGTAGTGGCTGTTGTTGTATGCCACCTACTATGCTCCTATGTGCCATCAGAGGCTCACGCCCCACACTTAGGAATGCTCAGATCTAACGGCACCGAGGCTGAAAGTAGGGGAGCTGCTCCCTTCATAAACCCTGCTTCGACCTCCTTGAAGGTGCTCACAAGCCCACGATCACCGACCTTGGCAGCTAGGCTTGAGAAATGGTGCACTCTAGCTCAGGCAAGCCCACGAAATGTTGTTTGTTGCAGTTCTAGAAATCAACTCAGTTCCTGGCCTGCAGACACCTCAACTCAAACTTGTGCGTGCACCACTTCTGATTCTATCCCCTCCCAAATCTGCTTTCCCTCCTGTGTTCCTTTTCTAGGTAAATGGCACCATGACCAAGAATGTTCCCAGAAACATAGTGCGCAGAGCTGAATGCTAGTAACAACCCACACGTCCACCAGCAGGAGAATGAATCAACAGACTGCGATGTCTTCATGCCAGGGAATATTATACAGCAATGAGAATACAACAGCTCCAGCTGCAGCTACCACATGGAGGAGTCTGAGAAACATAATGCTGTGTGGAAGAGGCAAGTTTCAGAAAGTTGCAGACTGTGTGATGCCATTTAAAACAAACTAAAACAAAAGCAAAACTAAACAATAGGTGGTGTAAGCACACGCACACAAGATAAAAATGTTTAAGAAAAAAAGGCACATGGGAATTCTCTGTACTTTCTGCTCAATTTTGCTGGGAACCTAAAACTGCTCTAAAAATAAAGTCTATAGGGAAAAGAAGCAAAGAAATGATAAACACAGGATGGTTGTTTCCTCTGGGAGAGGCGAGGGGTTGGGATGGGGATACTCACACAGGAACAGACAAATGATTGGTGACATTCTAGTTCTTGGGTTGGATTGTGGGTCCATGATATATATGTACACTGTATTATTAAACTAGCAACGTATGATACATAATTTCTTTTGTATGTATCAAATATAATACTAAAAATATAATAAGAGAAAAATGTGCAGTCTCTGAGCCCATAGTTTTTCTTCTTAAGAACCTATCTAAAAGAAATGATTGGAACTGCAAACAATATTTCAGTCATAAAGACGTTCATCACAGTGTTTTTCCTTTTAAATCACAGCAATAATTCGGACACAATCCAGATGTGCAACCCTAGGGGATTAGTTAATTACCGAGAAGCCATAAAACAGAATACATGCATCTATCAAAAATCACATTTTCAAATAATTTTGAATGACCCAGGAAAAAAAAAGTAATAACCTTGAGTGAAAAATGCAGAGTATAGAATGGAAATAAAATAGGATCTCAATTTTCCTGACCCCAATAAGAAGCTTATTATATTTATAGTATAGGTAGAAAAAAGATATAATGTTGAAAGATATAACATTGAAAGATATAGTGTTCCCCAAATGTCAATATTAGTGGGATTAAGGTTGTTCCTTCTTCAACAAAATGTCTATATATGTTACCTGTTTTCTACAGTAAACACGCAGGAAAACACACTAGCACATGGCACATTAGTACGGGAATATCAGCTTGTCCATCTCCCAGCGCGCTCCCAGCCCCCTCTCCTCAAATCATTATCCAACTGTCCTTGAGGCTGAAGATTACTGTCTGATAAGCCCCCATCAGCCTGACTCCACCAGGGGACAAGAGATGGAGGGAAGGAGGCAGCAGACAGCACCCAGCATACACCCTCCTTCCCAGCCTTCAGTTTCCTGACTGAAGCTCCCCTCAGGAACCCCTCCCACCCCACCTTGGCCATCTCAGCCCAATCCCTTCTTCCCTAGGCCCACCTCACCCAGCTCCTCTGTGTAGGGTCACCTACTGAGAATGGAGAAAGGGACCAGGTCCCTGGGCTTTGCGTGATTCTGCCCAGCCACCAGCCTCTCCACATGGCGGGCCACTCAGCCCTTATATGGGGGCCTGAAGGGACAGCACCTTGGATAGTTCCACTTCAGGCCCTGACTTGGGACCTTCCAGGGACTCCTCCATCCTGAGGTCCCCACTTTCCCATCACTTCCCCTCTCCTGAGATAGAAATCAGCCCCCCAACCTTCCGACCATACCTTCATCATCTCTCACTATGAAGCCACCTGCTTATCAGATTGATGAGGGATGGCCTATTGACCTTATTGCCCCATTTTACGAATGGGGAGACTGAAGCTTTTAGGAGTAAGAGCACATATCTGAGGGTGGCCAAGCCAGGAGGTGTGGCTCCCCAAACCAGTAAGTTCTGCTGCCCCATGCTCCAGACCTGATGTCCCCCATCAGCAATGCACTTGTGCGATGGCCTCTGAGTCAAAAATAAACAGAAGCTCAGTTCTGCTGAGCCATCCGCCACACACTAACTCAGAGGCAGAGATATTGCCTTGCTGCAGAAGGGAACATGCCTGCAGCCGGGAACTGAGCAGCAAGAGGCCTGCACCCTCCCAGGCTTCCCTGGCTGGGGGCTGGTCAATTGTATGGGCATGGGGATGGGAGAGGTGCTCGGAGCAAAGTGGGGGGCAGAGGAGCCAGTGGGGGGCAGAGGGGCTCTTGGCAGATGTGGGTAGTGAGTCCGTGGGCCAAAGCTGACTGCCATTGAGGCTACGTGGCCTTGGGCAAGTCCTCTCCCCTCCTCAGGCCTCAGTTTCTCCACAATAAGGCATTGGAACATATGATTCTTTCAAAGCCTGACAAAGTCATATTCTGTGGCTGCAGGTCTTAGGGGGCTGCCTTCACATTCCCGGTCCTTTGGGGGTGACAACAGCTGATGGGGTGGGGAGAGGATTCTTAGAGAGAAGAACTGGCTGGTCCAATGCCACACCATTCCTAACAACAACGACGTCAACAACAATGGTAATAATACTCCCCTACCCAAAAGACGTAGGCAGCTTACATCTCCCAAAGCACTCTCATGCCCATCATTTCATTCACAGTCCCCATTTTATAGATGAGGACACATAATCAGAGAGGGAGAGAGAATAGCCAAAGGCCACACAGTGGGCCCATGGCCAGGAGGTCAGATCCTTGTTCTCACGCATGTTTCATGAAACGTCTACATTTTCAACCCCCAAGAAGCTGCAGGCATGGACTTACCAGTTGTCTGTCCAGGGAAGCTGAAGCCCCTTGTAAGCAAATCATCTTGCACCACAGGTGGGAGGGAGTCCCCACACATGGAATTTCTCAGTTTAGCCATTTGCTGAACATGTTTCCTGTGCTACAAAAACAATCACTAAGCATCCCAGCTGGAGGGTTTGCCTAATGCCCTTCACATGTATGACGCCCACCTTGACAGCAGATGGGAGGAGCACTGGATGAGGGGTCCAGTCTTGGCACTGCCTCCAAAGCCATGTGCCCCGGGAAGAGCCCCCCTCTGTAAAGTGAGGGGATTGAACAAGGCAGCTCTCAGGGTCCTCACTGCTCCAGGCAATGTGTGTCTACCATTCCTTATTCACCTCTGTCAGCCAGGAGGGCTCATGAAAGCTGATGGCTAAGACCATGATGGCTATGCTCATTGCTGTACCCCGGGCCCTGGCACTCAGTAGAACCACATCCCTGCTTGTAAATTGGTGACAGGGTTCTAAGGAGCAAATCCCAAGGGCATCTGTTTTGTGTCACAGAGGGAAAAGGCCCCTCGAGGCTGCCACTCACTGCGTGCTTACTATGTGCCAGAGCTTGTTCTCCACGTGGATTAAGGAACTCCTGACGCTAAGAGAGCAGAGATGCTATGGGCAGAGACCCTGCCCATCACCCCCCAGAGCTAACTAACGACTGTGGTGCAATTGCCCCCACAGCATCTGCACCTCTTTGCCTGAGGGCCCTCCCTGGTGGGCAAGCTCTAGAGAAGTAACAACACGGGAGTTGGTGTAGCACTGTGAGCTGTGGGCTGTCCTCCCAGCGTCCCCAGCGCGATCGAGCCCATTGCCCACAGTGGTGATTAACTTGCCTGAAAACATCTCCTTCTTTTTCTTGTCTCACTTTTCCACCCTCCTACCAGCCTTCCTGTACCTCCACATAGATTCCTTGCACTTGAATTGTTGCCATGTGACCTGCTTCCGGGAGAATGCAGCCAGAGAAAAGAACGCACTACTATTATCCCATTTTGATGGGGATGAAGGTGACACTCAGAGAGACGTGACTTTCCCAGAGTAACACGGAAAGTCCAGACCTGAAGCCAAGCCCACTTACGCTTAGATGTTTTGTTTAATTAACACATATGCCAGAAAGAAAGAACTAAGAGTAAGATTGAGAGTGTAATTTAAGAATGACCATAGGAGAACATTAACTTCATTCATTCATTCATTCATTCACTCAGAGACTCTTTATTGAAATCAACTACTTATCAAGCCTTGAACTGGGTACGGGGGGCACACTGGTTAAATGCACTGGCTCTGGATTTTTGGGACCTGGGTTCAAATCCATGCTCCAACCATGTGCCAGTTGTGTCACGTAGGCGAGTGATTCAACCTCTTCTTATCTCTACTTTGTCATCTGTCAAATGGAGGTGACTACCTCCCGGACTGTTGGGAGGGTAAACAGGCTTAAAGTATAAATAAGTGCTCAATACGTATTAGCTGTGAGATAATAGTGGTGTCAGCGCTGAAAACTGGGAAGTGCCATGTCTCAGCAATACTGTCATTTTTAGCGCGTCTTATCACTTAGGTGAGCCTGTGATCATAATAAATGTGAGTTGCATTGGAGTTTAAAATTTGCATTTCCCCCTACTTTTCCTTCCTCCTGCCATCCTTTCCTTCCTTTCTTCTTACCTTCCTACCTCCCTCTTTCCCTCCTTCCCTCCCTCCCTTCCGTTTTTCCTTCCTTCCTTCCTTCCTTCCTTCCTTCCTTCCTTCCTTCCTTCCTTCCTTCCTTCCTTCCTTCTTTCCTTTCTTCCTTCCTCCCTTTCCTTCTTTCCTTCCTTCTTCCCACTCACCCAAACCCCTGCCCTCTGCTCTGTGCCAGAGCCTGTGCTGGTCACTGGGACACAAGGATGACAAGACTCTGCCCCTTGGGAACTCTTGGGGCCTGTGGGAGATGGGGAGATACACAAGGGAGCTGCAGTGTGGTGAAGAAAAGCCCGTAAAAGAATGGGGGAGCATAAGGATGGGCATCTGATATCGCCTGCGAACGCTGGAATTGAGGGGAGGGAGCCACATGGCTCAGGGAGATAAGTCACCTGTTCAAGGCCGCATAACAGGAAAAGGGTTGGTTTGACTCCAAATCTCACATGACTTCTAATATCTTGCTCTGTGGCCACATTCTGTTATGAGCTCTAAAAAAATAATAACAATGATTTCTATTGCAGAACAGTTCTTGGGGACTCAGACCAAGTGTGTCTTTTCTTGCTGGCCAGCCATAGAGAACAGAGCTTCTGAAGTCTCAGCAGAAAGAACGGTGGAAGAGTTGCAAACAATATGAAAACAATAAATATTTATTTCAAAGGGAAGCTGACAAGACATGTTAACTTCTTCTGAGACTTAGAAACTGAGTGACTAGCAGAAACGGGACAAGACGCTTTACTGAAGAAGCAGGACCACGATGGCGTTTAGAGCCTTTCACCTTCCTGCAGGCTGTTTCTCTTTTCAGTCACTTCAAGATGAACTTAACTACATAACAATCCCTTTATTTTTTTCATCTGTGGGGTTTGTTATTGGACACAGAAATAACCTGGATCCTAATTCTACAGATCAGATTTTTGTTTGTTCGTTTTCAGAAAGCACACTTTTCTCTATGTGGTTCCTTTTGGTTTTTGTTTTTTGTATCTAGTGCAGTCTGAGGTTTAGATCTCTTATCACTTCCAGAAGGACACATTCTCAATGAAATGCTCCAGTGAAAGTCAACGAGGACGTCGGTTCTGACATACCGAAGTTTATCTCACAGGGCCTCTGTCAAGACTTCATGCGTCCGTTCCAGGAACCCCGGCTGCGAGGCACCAACCTCACTCGCTTTCCTGATTGTGGCGAGGATCAACGTCACCCTGAAGTCTACAGCACTGGCTGCGGAAGAGTTTTAAATAGTAGGAAATCTATGTCGGGTGAGGTCATGGTGCAGACGAAGGGGAAACATTCACAGTCGCTCTGGGAAAGAAGGAAGCTGTGACGTGTCGTGGCCGAGGTCTGACGCACAGCACATATGCCACGCAGGCCAGGCTGCTGGCAGGATGCCCCTCAGCCTGCTGCTTCTGTGGCTGACAGGTGCAGTCTGGCTTTTTTTGACTTGAGTCAAGCAAGTTTAAGGCTTAGATAGGACTGAGGATGGTGGGGATACATGTGGGCCCTTTCTGTCCCATTCGCTCTCATTTAGGGCTATTTCTTTCTGGCCAGGGCAAGATAGCAGAAGCGTTTCATCAAGAGGACTCTGGCTGAAGGCAGCCAACATGCAAAATCACTCGAATGACTACGCAAGTATTTTCTACTCCCCCTCTCCCCCAACATACAGCCTCCTGGAGCTCAGCTCTGATTTGTAATTAGCTCATTGGCCAGAAATAGATTTTTCTTTCTTTTTGTCAGAAATCAGAGTTCAAACTTTCAGCCCAGAAATGGGACATAATGGCTAACAATTAAATTCCATTTTAAAAAGAATAAAACATATCATATTTACCTGTTGCTCTGTCTCTGGTTCTAAAAGCTAGTTAGGATAGCCACTGTGGGGAGTTTCGAGGGCCAGTATAGAAAGCCAGGCTGGGCGTGTCCTAGTCATGTGGCCTCAGGCTAGTCTCAGTTTCCCCAACTGTCAAACATGGACATTAGCCTCTGCCTGAGCTGCTGCAAACAGAACATAAGTTCTGGGCTGGGCCAGCTTTCCAGTTCCCTCGGCAAATGGAAGTTAAGAAAATTAACATTACTTTTGAACAATGTCAAAAGTTGCATAACAAGGGTTGCCATGCTTATCATGGGGCCTGGTTTTGGTTTTCTGGAGCAATCCTGCAGCAGCATTTCTGCAGCCGGAGAGGGAACACCCTTCCCACAGCCACCACGGCCACCTCGGTGCTGGGTAGTGACTCACAGCACTGGCAAGGAGTGTGGGCGGGAAACCACTTAGGCGTCACCATGGAACCTGACAGATTTGCCCCCATGGAGCTGCTCTATAAAGAAAGGGGGAAGGGAGGCCCCTTCTCCTCCCCAAGGTGAGTGGGGCACGGAAGGAACAGCTTTCCTCAGCTAAACCCCCTCACTGCCAACACGGCTGGAGGAAGAGAGCCAAAAGTGTGTGCTAACATGGGCTCCTGGGGTGGAGGGCAAATCCATCCCTCCCCCAGGTTCAAAGACTCCTCAAATCCTGAACGTCAGAAAAGCAATATGGACCCTCCCACTTTGAGCACCATCTCTGTGCCCAGCCCTCTACCAAACCCTTTATATGCTTTGCTTCATCATATCCTTAGAGAACTATCTGTTCTTATGCTCATTTTACAGACAAAGAAACTGAGGCTGGAAGCAGGTCACACAGCTCCTGGAGGCAGAGCTGGGATTCCCACAAGATCTGTTTTGGTGCTCTGAAATGTGTCAAAACACCTGCCCAAACTGGTGTCTGTGGGCACGTGAAAAGCAGGCGAATGTTCCAGAAATGCAACTGCCAGGGCCACAACAGCTTAGGGTAGAGGTGCTCTTTTTTGGCAGGTGCCATTGGTTTCTAAAGGACTTTCCATGTATTCTCTCTTTTCCTTTTCTCAACAGTGCTATGAGGCAGGTGATAATATTTCCATTTCACAGATGAGAAGGTGGAGGTTGAGCTGCTGCCTGCTGCTTGCTGTCCTAACCACTGCCCACTATGACGTCCAGCCGCCCGCTCCCTGTCTGTGCAATGGAGATAGATGAAAATCATACCCTTAGTTGATGTTGGGGTTAAATGAGGTAACAGAAAGGAAATGCTTTAGAAACTGCAAAATGCTACCCGAATACTAAGGAGTATTATTATTTACTAAACTAGCTTATTGGGGAGAGTGCTGGTGAGGCTGAGAATTACCAGGTTCTGGATTCAATCCTAGATTTCTGCAGAGTGCTTAAGTGGCATTCTGCCCTGACTGGGCACTCCCAAAAGCAGGGATTGTGTCTGGTTTGCCTCAGTTTCCCCAGCTCCCAGCTTCAGGCATGGCACAGAAAGAGTCCCTGAAAAATCTTGGCTGAACTATACAGGATTAGTTCAGGTCAGGCAGGGGAAGAGAGTGGAGGGGAAGAAAAATAGAATCAAAGGCCGGAAATGGTCTTAGGGTTATCAGAAAATTGATCTTCCAATTGGGGGACACTTCTGAGAATGAAAAGGACACTTTTAATAGTCATAAGCTGGGACTATTCGGGGCCAACCAGGACATATGGACACCCTATTTGTTGATCATTTAGTCTGATCCACACGTGGCGGGGGAAATTGAGTCCCAGGTGAGGCACAAAGTTGGGACAGAACCAGGGCCGTCTGCTCCCTCCTGCTCTTAGAAGAGCCAGGACAGCAGCCACCAGTGGGTGGAACTTGCATTTGAGGGCCTGTGGCTCTCTGGAAGGAACTGGGCGTTATCCACATAACCCAAAGTTTCGGTTGGGTAAATATCAACACTTCTGGGCCGGTTACTAAGGGCCTGAATGGTTGCTAAGCGGCCGTATGACCTCATGAGGGGCTATTGTTCAGTGCTCAATAGGCATCCTTGAGTGACATTCTCCAACTCCCCAATCCCAGGGGCCCCCGGGGTTCTATGAAAAGAAGACAGATTATAACAAGCAGGAGCAGTTGACAGATCCACGTTTGTTTTCTCAGGGTGGGGGGGTGGTGGTGGTAGGGGGTAGGGGTGGGAGGAGGCTTTAGCCTTTCAGAGCAAAGCATAGGAAGGCTTGAGTACCCAGTGAGAGCACTCAGCTGCCATTACTAGTGACAGAAACACCCCGGGAATAAAGGATGAACCCCACGCACAGCGCCTGACCCTCTGTAATCCACCTGAACATACATCATCTCAGTTTGTTTACAGAGCAGCTGTAGGGGGTGGGGGGGCATAAGGATCACCTCCATTTCAAAACACGGGAAGAAACAGCTTGCCCAAAGTCTCCCCCAAGTGTCTCGTTTTCCAGGTGTGGCGGGCAGAACGGTGGCCACCCAAAGACACCCGTGCTCCACCATGGAGCCTGTGACCGAGTTAGGCTGCAAAGCGCAACGAAGGTCGCAGATAGAATTAAGGTTGCTCACGAGCTGACCTTGGGATGGGAGATGTTACTGGATGGATGGGCCCAGTGCAATCACAAGGATCCTTAATAGTGGAAGAAGGAGGCAGAAGAGTCAGTCTGCAATGTGAGAAACCTAACCAATGCAGGCGTGAAGATGGAGGAACATGGCCACCGCTAGAAGCTGGAAGAGGCAGGGCATCATTCTCCGCAGGAGCCTTCGGAAAGAATGCAGCCCTGCCTCGATGTTAGCCCAGCAGACCTGCACCAGGCTTCTCACCTTAGAAAGGTTGTGAGCTGGTAAATTTTAAGCGACTTGGCTTATAGGAAGTTGGTATAGCATTGATAGGAAACCCACCATGGTTAGAAATCTGCACGGTCTGAGCCAGAAGGGGGGCTTTGGAGAGCATTTAGTTTCTTGGAGTTAAGAAAATAGGAGGCCCAGAGAAATAAAGTGATTTGCTCAGGGTCAAAAAGCAAGCAACACAGATAGCAACAGAGACCTCCGGGGGTGGGTCAGACCTCCCCAAGGCAACCAAGACCACTGAGGCGCTGCATCTTCTAGACGACTTTTCTGCTGATTCTCACCAACTGGCCTGATCAGGACCCTGGACCCCAAATCCCCTCTGCTCTCTCTTTTTGCCTGTGGCAGGCGGCCTGTTTTATGAAGGACAGGAGGTGCTCTCCCCCTATGTGTTACCATCAAACACATGCGACCTGGAGCCAGAAGTTGCAGCAGATGGCCTTAGAGCCTCAGTTTCCTCATCTGACAATGGGCATAGTACCCTCTGCATCACATGGTGACAATACAATGTGAGAGGACACAGGGAAGCCATGGCACCGTGCCTGGCACATGGTGTGTGCTCAATGCCTGCTCCTCCCTTTCTCTCAGTTATGTCCAGGACCAAGCCCCGACCAGGATCTCCCAAGGCCGCTGGCTCTAACTGCTTTGCTTCCTACAGAATTTGGGATTTGAGGGTCTCATTCCCAGAAGGGCATTATCTCTGCCTCTTCCATTATTATGTCACCGAATGCTCATAGCCATTCTCTGGGGTGGGCACAATTGTCCCAATTTTGCAGATGCGCAAAACTAAGGCTCAGAGAGGGGAGGGGTTTTGCCCAAGGTCACACAGTGGTAGGTGGCTAGTCAGGATTTGAATCCAGGACTGTGCGATATTTCAATTCTTGCTTTTTCTCCCAGGACACCAGACAGGAGTGGTATTCCCGGTCCCTGATTCCTATTCTCCCACAGTGAGTCACTCCTGGCCCCGGGGGTGACTTCTCCTTCCTTCCATGGCCAGGTATTTATAACCGGTATTTATAGCCTGGGTCTGTGTTCTGAGACACAGAGTGAGCATGAGCGGTAGGCCCTGGGATGGCCACTGTGGGCTCTGGAAGGCAGTTCCAGTTCCAGGGGCCCAGGAATGTTGCCAGCTGAGGAGGTAAACGAAGATGCTGGAGGGTAGGCAGACGCAGGGAAGTATCAACCTTTAATTAAAGACTTAAATTAAATTTAAGTATGTCAGAAACATCAAATGCATTGCCGGATCATCTCAGCATCTGGGCTGCCTGGGTGAGGTGTGCTTCGGAGGGTGGCCATGCCTCCGAAGGAGCCAGGGGAGCCTTCCATACGGAGAGTGATGGAGGGAGGGGGCAGAGTGAACTAGGGCAGGGCTCTAGGAGAGACCAGACTGCAGTGAGAGGCAGGGTGCAGGGTGGAGGGGACAGGATTCCCAGAGGACAGGGCACTGGAGCTGGCTTCACAGGGAAAAAGGAGAGACAGACTGCAGAGCACAGTCACTGAGCACTGTGTTCAGGGCAGGGAGAGCGGTTAGAAGTGGCTAGAATGGGCACTGTACCAGAGGGCAACGTTCTATACCACTATTCTATTTTTATCCTTCCCTCGTCATCAGTTATCTCAGTAAGTGGCACAGCGGGCATTCAAATACAGATCTGTGTGAGTCTGAGGCCCATGCTATTTCTATGCCATCCTTCTAGGAACCGGAAGGTGGGTCATCATGGTGGCAGGACAAGGTGGTTGGGAGGAGGGGGGACAAATAGGTCCAGTGGCAAGGCCAGTGATGCCCACAGCTAGGACTGGGGCAGAGCTGCACCCTGGCTGAACAGGGTACTATGACGGCACCACGGCAAGAAAGTAGTGCAGGGACATTTCGCCCGTATGCAATACTGGGCAATACTGGGAAGAAGGGACAGGATCTTAATAAGGAGAAGATGCCTGAGGATGAAGCCAGCAAAGGGAGTGGCAGAACTGAGAAATGGAGAGAGGAGGGAATAAGTTCTGATAACTGTTCTAGCCCTTGGATCCAGCTGTACCTGAAGCCTGTTACTCTAGGACTTTATAGTTACTCAAGCCAATCAATTTCTTTTTGGGCTTAAGCCAGCTTGAGTCACTTTCAACAGACAGATTCTGAACTTATACAGCTCATAACTTTCTTGGGACAAAATAGGGAGAACAGAACTTAGAAGAAAAGAAGAAAGATGGGGGGGGGAGAATTGGTGTTTAGTGGGTACAGAGTTTCAGTTTTGCAAGATGGAAAAGCTCTAGAGATCTGTTGCACAACAGTGTAAATATACTTGACACTAATGAACTATGCATTTAAACATGGTTAAGATGGTAAATTTAAAAAAATGAGTGTGTAAGAAGAAAAGATGAGTGAAGGGAGACAGTAGAAGAACAGAAGGGGAAGACAGGAAGGCAGGAGAGGTGAGCGGAGGAGAGGATAGAGGAGAGGAGAGAACAGGAGAGGAGAGTAACAGAAGGTGGCCCAGCAGCCTCCAGGAGGGAGGCCAGCTGCTCCTGTCACCTACTCTGCTATTTTTACACCTTGCGGCTCTCAAGGTAACTTTACACCTGTTATTCCTGCCCTTCAAATACTAATTTGTTTTCCAACATTTTAGAAATGCTTTTCTTCCCTGAGAAACATTGCCTGCACATCGAAATTCCCTATTTTTATTTTTCTTAGTATTTTATTTATTTATTTTTAATATATTTTTTCAGGAATATAATCAATAATGTTGTAAAGATCATGTAGGGTGCCAGATGGGCACTGGACTTATCAGGGGGATCACGTCATCCCGTGTTGATGCCTGACCACTGCGCTGTACACCTGAAGCTGAAGTTCCTTATTTTTTTTAAACTCAAGTATCTTTGGGAGAATAAGACGCTGAACAATAGTAACCGCTAATGCGAGTGATGCTTCTGTTTACAAAGCACTTTCACATTTTGCATCTTCTTGAGACAGGGAAGTTAGCAACTCATTTCATAGATGAGCAAACCCAGGGCAGGGACAGACACGGTCAAGGTCGCCTGCCTGTGATGCTGGGGTTTGCATACAGGTCCCCTGACTTCCAATCCTGCTGAGAAGATGAGGGGTGGGCTGGGTGGAAGCCTGGACAGAATCTGCAGAACTCATTGGCTTCTCAAGATTCATCCTGGGCTTGATTTGAAAGAAACTTCAAGAGGCAGCAGGCCCACAAATGACGTCTCTGCACGTGTCTGCTCATGGGGAGCTCAGGATGAGGCCTCAGTATTCCATTGCCAAAGCAACATGATTTAAAGATGCAGCAGCCACTTCGAAAGCAGGGAATTGCCTAACACTCGTCCTTTCAAGTGTCCGTGCTGAGTGATTTGCTTTCCATTTTGGGAAGAGTAAATTTTCTCCGCATTTAAGGAGCTGCTGACACGGACTCTGTGGCCTCTTTGCAGCCTTTGATCATGGTGCATTTAACTCTGACTTCCCAAACCTGAACAGCTGGTCCAGGCCCTTTCAAATCCAGCAGGCAATTAAATTTTCACAAAAAGAAGTAGAAACTCCGTGGATAATGAGACGGGAGCAACTCAAAGGCAGCAGCTGGGCTTCTGAACAAACCAGGGAAAACCACTGTGTTGTGCATGCCCTTTATAAGGAGGTGTCACGGGCGGGCCAGGATGGGGAAGCCTGGAGAGTGGGAGCTCTCCAGTGGGAGTGCTGCAAGCTTCTGACCACAGCCATGCATGGCTAAGCCCTGCCCTCCTAGGAGGGATGCAGCCCAGCGGTGCACAAGAGAGGAGCTGACAACCTGTGGGGTCTCGCTGAGGCTCTCTCTCGGAGGCATTTAGAAAACCTAAGGCATTTAGAAAACCTCCTCATGGCTGGCCCTTTCTGAGTGCCAGGCCTTAATAGCTGAAACACACCTCAAATGTCGCAGGGCTTTACCTGAGCCCCATCGTTCTCTCCAGTCTTTCCATCTCAGGATACGCCTCCTACAGCCAGTCAACCAGCTGCCTGCCTGCCATCCGTCACTGCTGACACGCACACCACACCCAGTCTGGCAGATTCCACCCCCAGTACCTCTGACAGCTTGTCCCCTATACTGTCACCAACCTCAGCACTCTACCATCACTGCTCACCTGAATAAATCAGGACCTTCCACCTGGACTCCCAGCCCCCACTCCTGCCCCCTATAATCCACTCTCCAACAGAAAGGTCTGCAAGCTGAATTCTATCACATGAAGCTTCGGTCTTCTGATGGCTCTCCTGCAGTCAGGAGGAAGTCCAGACTCCATACACATCCTGCAGGCCCCTCCTCTCCCTCCTGCCAGCACCATCTCCTGTTTTCTAGGCGCCAGTCAGTGTCCCTAATGCAAAAGACCCCTTCCCACCTCAGGGCCTTGCTATGTACTGCTTCCTCTGCCTGCATCCCTCGGGCTCTGCTTTCTTCTTGGCAAATCCTTGGGGCTCAGCCAGGTCATCACTGCAGAATGGTCTTCCCTGACCCTCTAATCAGAAGCCATTCCTGTTGGGCTCACATAGCGTTCTGCACATGTCTCTCGCAGCACTTACCAGGGACAGAAATTGTGCAGTTTTCTGTCCCTCATCTGCGTGATGCGTTGTTTGATACTTGTCTCCCCCACCAGGCTGAAAGCTCCAGGGAGAAGAGAGCACTTCTCCTGTATACAGTTATACTCTCAGAGCTAACACTGTACCCAGTATACAGTTGGTGCTCAATTGATACTCTGAATGAATGACGGGGAAAAGTCAGCTGATCTATGGATGCCTGGTCAGAGTGGGGTGTGGCAGCAGCTGCTGTGTTGTATTTCATCATAGTGACTAACTCCCCAGGAGTCCCCTGACATTTAAATAAGCAAACATTTGCCATGTGTGGTACATGGATCAGAACGTGTCAGCTAGTATTATTATTATCACCATTTCACAGATGAGGAAGCTGAGGTTCAGAGAGGTGAAGTAATTTGCCCAAGGTCACACAGCTGGCGAGAGGCAGAGCCACGATTTGAACGCTTTCTGACTCTAAAGTTGCTGCACGTAACTGTAGGCTATCCTGTATCTCCCAGAGCACCTCACACGACGCTACATCCTTTGTTAAGTTCTGCAACATGCTTCCAAGAGCGTCTCAATAAGACAACATCCTGCTTTTAGGGAACTCAGAGTCTGGGGGTGGCTGAGGTTCCCCAATATATAAACAGTAGTGGCACTGCATCGTAGGAGCAGAGTATGATCATGAGTGCTGTGGGTGGGGAAAAAAAGCCTGTATGGAAGAAAGATGATTTGACCTGCATCTTGAGATGCTCAGCAGGGGTCAGGACCAACAAGAGGGCATTCCAGGTTGGAGGGACAGCAGGAGCAGAGGCATGGTGGCACGACAGGGAACTGCGTAGTGTGGCGTGGCTGAAGAATGAGGCATGAGCCTGTGCATGGGCGGAAAGTGAGCTGCTATTCTCAGTCTCATATATCTGGTACGAACTCATGATGAGCTGCCCCCGCTGTGGTGGGGATTTGGCCTCATTTCCCTTCTTAGTCCCCAGGATCTCTCCCTCTAGGCCATGGGGAAGTAGGGAAGACTCAGCAGGCAACAAAGGCTGGATGTCTGATTTGCTGAATCACTTCTAGCCTTGCCCTCTCCTCCCACCATCCCTTCTCAATCTCTAGTCCCGAATCTCTTCTCAGGACCCCCAACCCATTCAATCTGTCTTTTCTCTTTAGGAAGACTTGGTAGGTCTGAGCCTCCACTTGGTCATTGAATTGGTAGCAGTGTTAGGTAAATATTCAAGACTCAGTAAAACATGTGGGTACTTGGATATTCATTATAATACTGTTTATGATGGAGAAAAATTGGAAACCTAAGTGCCCATCAGTGGGGATTAATTAAATTATGGAATACCTACCCCTATATTCTATAATGACTATGCTTGTTTTTACAGTAAGTATGGTTGCAAATATATATGTATGCATAATAAACCTGGCTTCCTTCTTTGCTTTGGCTTCTAGGAAACTCAAAACCAAATATAAGGTACACGTGCAGTGAACTAACCTTCCCATGGTTCTATCTTATTTTCTTACCATTGTTTTCTGATTCCCTAGTTAATTTCTCTTCAGTCTTATTGCACTGTATAAACAGGCTAACATAAATCCTTTCGTTGTTAGAGTAGTAATAATACAAGCACCTTATACTGAGTGTTGCCTATGGCTCAACAACTGAGCTAAGAACTTTGCGTATATTATTTCATCCAATTTTCACATCAGCCCATGAGGAAGATACTACTCTCATCACCACTTTACAGACAGGGACACTGAAGCCAGAGAGGTTAAGTCATTTTCGCAAGGCCAACTGCTCAGTAGTGGCTGGACCAGGACGAAGGCTAGTTTTGCCTAACACTGACAAATCAATAATCCAATCAAGCCGCCATGGAATCACCCTGACGGTCACCATTTGAGTGGCCAAGAACCTTACGTGGGTTTTACCCTTCTACTCTCATAGGTGAGATGGCCAGGCCTTGCTGGTTTGGAGATAAAACTTGTAAAGTCTGAGAATTAGAACCTCCTTGAACCTGGTTGGCCCTCAGATTGCCCCTGAAAGGGTGCAGGAAATACACCAATCACTGCTTTTCAGGGACCGCAGGGACCTCCGCAACCCCGCCCTATCTCCAGGGGGTTTCTGGACCATGACAAACAATTGTCAGGCTTCTACTTACATCCCTTTTATAAAAGGGAGCTCAGCATCTACCAAGGCAGCCTTTCCACATTGCTTGACTCAGACTGTTGGAAATCTTTTCCTTACACTGAAATTTGCCTCACTGTAACCAGATATCATTAACAACAACAGTGAACAATAAAAACCAGGCCACTGTGTTAGCCACCTTGTTATGACTATTTCATTTAATCCCTGTAAAGAATTCACCCAAGGGCAGTATTCGCATCCTCATTCTGCAGAAGAGGAAACTGAAGCTCAGAGAGGCTAAACAACTTGTTCAAGGACACACAGCTCCTAAGTAGTGAAGCCAAGTTTAGAACCAAGTCTGCTTACACTTTCACTTCCACCCGTGGAGCCCAGTTCCACCTACAGGAGCCACAGCAAACAAACCCACACTTCTGACCAAGGTGGCCCTTCAGATATTTGGAGGCTGATCTCTTCTGTCTCCTGGACATGTGAGATATGTTGAGGCGGGGCAGGCAGAGGGGCAGGGATGTATACAAGGAAATGAGCAACAGCTGTGGGCAATGACACTGGGTAGGGTCCACATGGAATGTGTTTCCATAACGCTGCCATTCCAGAAACTTCCCCCAAACCCTGGTGAGAAGGAAGTGCCAAAGATACAGCCAGATCTCCATTCTGGATCTAGTCTCAGCTCTGAGACTTGGAATATTGACTTGGGCAGCTAGGGCCAAGTGCCTCTGTCCATTGGGAACAGACTCAGGCTAACCAGACTCTTCTGGGTTGACTAATAAAACCCACGGGGTCACGGCAACTTTCTGCTGTTGCTAATCCCTGGGTTGTCCCTGGTCCTTTAGGTGGCTTCTGTTCTTCTATTACCATGCAACCAATTTCCTGCATTAAACTCCCTCTTTCTGAAGCACGTGGAGTGGTTTCTACTGTCCCAGTGGGCCGCCTGCACCTCCTGTCTACACCTGAGCTAAGCGGGCTCCACAGGTGAGCGGTTAGGCCAGGGCCCTTGCCCTCCTCCCCAGGGAGGGGCATGTGCTTTGCCAACATCCTCTGCCTTCTGCTCAACCCTAGCTCCGGCTGACCTTGTCTCCTCGTCTCTTACAACATTCCCTCTCTCAACCACACCTTGCCCAGATTCTGAGGTGAAACTGCCTCTAGACGTCTCTGATCTCGTTCACCACATACTGATTTTGTGGCCAGACCCTCACCGTTCTGGGAGCGCCTTACTAGGCCTTCATGTGCCCTTTGAACATCCATTAAGAAAAATGGTGATGTCATGTACCATTTCCAAGTTTCTACCTCATACCAGGGGTGTGCCAGCTGCTCCATGAACATTATCTCATTTTGTCCCAAGGATAACTGCATCCCAACAATTCCCAGATATGATCCATTCCCTGTGGTCGTTTTCCTCTTCGCCCAGAGGAACTGAGATTTGGCTGGGCACATGGCTGCTCAGATAGACTACACTTCCCAGCCTCCCCTGCAGTAGGTGTAGGCATGTGACCAAATCCTTATCGAGTGGCCTAAGAGTGGAACTAATGTGTGTCACTTCTAGACCCTGGCTTAAAACACCTCGGTGCGTGTCCTCCACCTGGCCCCCTTCCCTGTGAGTTGGAAGGTAACACGCCTGGGACCATGCAGAACAGAACAGCGTCCTTCGTGGTGGCAGAGCAGTAAAACAGGGAACCCGAGTCAGTGAGTGAGCTCATGGAGCAGAACATCCAACGGAAATCCCAGAAAAACGTGTCTACCGTGGGTAAGCCACAGTCCTGGGGGGTCTCTTTGTTCCAGCAGCCTCGCCTCTATTTCCCCAACTAACACATTGGATGCAGCAGGCAAGGTTCAGGAAGGAGAAGTGACTGCACTGTGTTCAAGGTCACAGAGATGCTGTGATTCTTGCTGTTTCTTTTCTCTCACATGGGCTTAGTCACCAGGTTCTGACAACTTGAATTCTGGAAGCCTCTTGAACCCATTTTTAATTTTATTTTAGATTTTTATTAAAAAATATAGCTAACACACAATATTATATCAGTTTCAGGGGTACACCACAGTTGTTTGACATTTATACACCTAAAGAAGTGATCACAATGGAAAGTCCAGCAACTATCTGACACCGTACCACGCTGTCACAGTATTATTGACTATATTTCCCATGCTGTACGTTATATCCCCAGGACTTGTTTTATACCTGGGAATTTGGACTATTGATTGCCCTTCACCTTCCCCCCCCCTTTAATTTTTCAATTACAGTTGACATTCAACATTATTTTATATTAATTTCAGATGTATAGCACAGTGGTTAGAAATTTGTATAATTTAAGATGAGATTCCCCCTGCCTAGTCTAGAACCCACCTGGCACTATACATAGTTATTACCGCGTTATTGACTATATTCTCTATGCTTTGCCTTACATCCCCGTGACTATTTTGTAATACTAATTTGTACTTTTTAAAAAACTCCTATTTATTTAAAAAGTTTTTAAATTAGTTTCAGGTGTACAAAACAATGTAATAGTTAGACATTTATCATTTGTATCCCTCACACAGTGATAATCCCCCTCCCCCCATCCACTACCCCTCTGACATCGCACACAGCCATTACATTTCCACTGTCTCTATTCCTAATGCTGTACTCCACTTCTTGTGACTATATATGTATATATAAAATTATAGTTGACATTCATTATTGTTCAGCTTCAGGTGTACAGTGCAGTGATCAGGCATCTACATCATCCCGAGGTTGTTTCCCTAATGAGACAAGTGTCCGTCGGATACCCTACAAAATCTTTACAACAATATTGATTACATTCCCCAAATTGACTTTTGTGTCCCCATGGCATAATTCTTAATCCCCTTTCCTTTTCCACACAGCCCCAAATCCCCTCCTATCTGGCAACCATCAAAATGTTCTCTGTATCTATGAGTTTGGTTTGTTTGTTTTGTTCTTTACAAATGTAATTTGACTTTTAAGCGAAATCACACTGCATCTGTCTTTCTCTGTCTGACATACTCCACACAGCACAATACTCTCCAAGTCCAAGCATGCTGCAAGTTCAAAACAATGGTTATGAGGATGCCCAAGAAACCTAGTGAGAATGTCAACAGAGAGATAATAAGCATAAAAAAGGACATAGAAACCATAAAAAAGAACCAGTCAGAAGTGAAGAATACAATAACTGAAATGAAGAATGCACTAGGAGGAATCACCAGCAGATTAGATGAAGCAGAAGATCGAATCAGTGATTTGGAAGACAAGGTAGCAGAAAACACCCAATCAGAATAGCAAAAAGAGAAAAAAATCCAAAAAATGAGGTTAGTTTAAGAGACCTCTGGAACAACACCAAATGTTACAACATTCGCCTCATAGGGGTACCAGAAGGAGAAGAAAGAAAGCAACCTATTTGAAGAAATAATGACTGAAAACTTCCCTAACCTGGTGAAGGAAATAGACACACAAGCCCAGGAAGCGCAGAGAGTCCCAGACAAGAACCAAGCAGGCCCACACCCAGACACATTATAATTAGAATGGCAAAGATTAAAGACAAAGAGAGACTCCTAAAAACAGCAAAAGGAAAACAGTTATCTACAAGGGAGCCCCCATGAGACTGGCAACTCATTTCTCAACAGAAACATTGCAGGCTGGAGGGATTGTCACAAAATATTTAAAGTGATGAAAAACAAGGACCTACCACCAAGATTATTCTGCCTAGCAAGGCTGTCATTTAAAATTGAAGGCCAGATAAAGAGCTTCCCAGACAAGAAAAACCTAAAGAAGTTCATCACCACCAAACTGGTATGACAAGGAATGTTAGAGGGACTTCTTCAAGACGGTGGAGAAAGATAAAAAATATGAATAAAATGGCAGTAACTACATATCTTGAACTCGTTCTTGCTTCTCTGCCCTCTTAGCCATATCTCGCTCAACTCCTCACTGACTATTACTACAACAGGCTTTGATGGCTGGGCTTCCCTAAAACCTGGCCACTACATTGTTGGGTGACTTGCCTTTCGGAAATGATGGTGTGACAGCCAGGCTTAGACAAAAGCCCTTGTCAGCTCCCTCATTGCCTGAGGACAAGGACAAGCCCCTGTGGCATTCCCAGCTGACCCCAGTGTTTTTCTTCAGTCTTCAGCCAGTAGGGTAGAAATGGGTCAGACGGACCTGGGTTCAAATCTTGGCTTCACCTATTCCTTGCTGGTGACTTGAGCAAGTTACTTCACCAAATGTGATGTAGTGAATAAGAGAATGGGCTCTTGAGTCAGACTGCCTGGGTTCCAACCTTACTGACCACCTGTGTAACCTCGGGCAAGTGAGTAAACCTCTCTCTGCCCCACCTTCCACCTTCCCTCACCTTATCCACCTGTTCTTCCATCTACCTACCCACTCACCTGTCTGTCCCCCCCCCCACCCATCCATCCACTTACCCTCTTATTCCTCTACTCATCTACCCACACGTCTCTCTGTCCACCTACCTCGTCCTCCCTACTTGCCTCTCTGTCTATGCACACACATGTCCACCCATCTGTTTGCGCACCTATTCAAATGGCCATCATTCATTTGCTGTCAACACCTAGAATAACCCACTAGTCCAGTGGGGAAACCAAGTGAAATAAATGATTTCAGGGCCTTGGGGTAAGAGCTACTGCTGGGCTTCTATCCGAGGTCCCAACAATCAGGGGCAGGGCAGTATCCACAACCCCATTTCTATGCACTTTGCCAGTGGTTCTCGACCTTGTCTGATCCAACACCCCTTTTACTATCTCGAAAGCAAATGCACAGACAATATACCTACCAGCACACATAATTTTAAAAAGGAGTACAATGCCTCAAGTGTAATACAGAGGAGAAATGAAAGAAAAGGCATCTATAATAACACAATGCACATTTCACATCTCAATGCGTAGGCGTGACGATGCTGGAAGACATAATGAGGCAGTCAGATGATAAATCCTGCTCGAGAGGAACTGCTTTGGATGAAAGAGAAGACACTATTAACAGAGTATTGTCAGCTCTTTTCTTTATGTGTTACATTTTGAAGTGAGGGTTAAATAAATACATTCCCAGATGTACATTGAATCACTAGAAACGTGACAACACTAACAGACAGGGCTGTTGTATCAGCATCTCAAATACCACGGATAGCTGGTCCTGAGTTTTAAAATGGGAACAGCTCTTGAAATTCGGAACAAAGTGGAATACAATTTTCCCTCAATTTACCTGGTAGTTTTACTCCTGAAAATTCCAGGATATACTAACATGTGAATACGTAACCGAGTTAGGTTCTAGTCATAGATACCAACAAACAGAAGTTTCACTGACATGGACATCCAGTGACACATTTAACACTCTGCTAGACTGGGGACAGGTCTTGGGTGTGCATTGCAGGGCCTGTAACACCTCTGCTCCTTGCTCACAAATGCTAGCAGCCTCCAGCCATTGTGACAACCAGAATGCTCCCCACTCTCACACTGACAACCAGTCCAGGCCCCCCCCCCCCCCCCCCCGTGCTAGAGCTGATTCTTCTGGTGCCAGTCCTTCCTCCTAGCCAGAGTCTGACAGGGGCCAGGGGCCCAGGGCATATTTTGTAACCCACAAGACTTCATTTTAGCCCTAACTAATTAAAGCCCATTGAGGGAGGAAAATGCCCTTTTGGGATTTAGGGGTCACATGTTGTAGCAAAAGGAAATTTGCAACCAGAAGTCCCCAAACCAAAATCTCAGCTGGGTGACTTCAGGGAAGTCTACTGGCCTCTCTGAGCTTTAGCTTTAAGAATGACCAAAACGGGAACAATAACATGTGCTGTGTTAGGAGGAGGCCAGCTCAGACTTGCATTGGCTAATCCTGATTTTGTTCCTGCTGACAGGAGAGGGCCCAGGAACCCGCCAGCCTGGCTTTGCAATCCGGGGGTCCCACTTATCAGCTGTGTGGCATTGGACAAGATGTGTGACTTCTCTGAGTCTCAGTTTCCTCACCTGTAAAATGCAGATGATGACAGGGGCTGCTTCACAAGATACTTGCGAGGTTTTCATGAGAAAATTAATGCAAAGTGCTTCGCAGAGGAGCTTCAGTGAGAGCAAGCCCCCCATAGATGTTAACTAGATTACTTGTTTCTAGTTATTATCACTGAGAACGTGAGGCGCATGTGCTGGGCTTGGGGAATGGGATGTGGTGATAGAAAACAATGACTAGACTGGAAAGTCCATGCCAGCACCTAGTAGGTGCTCAGGAGATGAGTAAATGGTTACTGGGCTCATGGTGAGCTTCAGTGAATTGTCTTACTGTACCCAGAGGGTCAGTGAAGGCGGAGTGAACTGTCCGAAGGAGGCAGCATTGATAGTCTTCCGAGGAGGGCTGAGACAGTGTGTTTGGTTAACTGCTCAGCTGGTGAGCAGAAGGCAAGATGCAGAGAGCCTCTGTTACTAGAGCCAGGCTCTGTCACTCAGGGGAGCGAAGGGGAATTGGGCAGGATGCGTCTGGCCCTTTCCAGGCATGGGGTCCAAGGCTTGGGCTGTGCAGGCATCAAGTGTAGAGCTGCTGCTGAGTAAAAGGCAGCCCTCTTGCCTCTGTCTGGCCTCCAAAGAGGACACTGGGGAGGACGGTGGGGGGCCTTCCTGGACCCTGATAGTGCAGCTAAGCCAGCCTGCTCTCACCCTTCCGCCTCCTACACTCCAAAAAGCACGTGTGTCCAGAAGGTGATATTCAGAGCAAGCTGGGATTTTAGGTCTCTGGTGGGATCAGGGCTTAGAGGTGATATAAAAATCCACACACTTGACATTCAAAGATAGAAAAACCTCTTGAACATAAGGCCCAGAGAAAGCTTGAATTTTCTGAGATCTAAAGAGACAAAGGTTGAGGTGACTGGAACTCAGGGAAAGTTTGCCTTCCACACCTCCATTCTGAGGACTGACAATCAGCCTACTACCAGCTATTTTTGGGTTCCACAGCTTCGGAAATGTCCTTTTGGAAGAGGGGCGTCAGGGAGCCACCACCTCCTGTTTGGTTTGAGAATCATGGGTGACTTCCCCGATAAGATCAGGTAATGTCCCTTAACAGCTGCTCTGGTGATTCTGGTGACACATTCCCAGCCTTGGCCTTTCGTTCCAACCCTAAAACGATCTCTTTCCATTTATGTGGTTCTGGCTCTTTAGAATGCAGACATGTGGCCTTGGTTTTCCATTTTCCCTGCCTTACTTCTGTTTGAATAACAGGCAGGCACACCAAAAGCCTACTGACTGACCAGTGTCCGTGGAAAAGAAAGAAAAGATGGAGCTCTGTCATCAACAGAAAAGACAATCAGGCCAAATATAACCGCAGCCGCTATTTGCAGAGCCCTTCCTATCTCGGCTGAGCCACCAGTTAACTCTGTGACGTGGTTGCTGTCCTCTTTTTCTAGACGAGGAAAGGCTCAGAGAGGTGACATGAATTACTGAGCTCACACTCCAGGGAGCATAAGAGCCAGGCGTCAAATCCTTACGTGGCTCCAAAGCCCACACTCCAGCCGAAAGTAATACTGACAAAGGGGACAATCTTGAAAACAATAGCTTCTCTTTATAGAGCACCTACTATGTGCCAGGCACTGCCCTGGTTATACAGGTGATATGTTTTCATTGGCTCTATGCCTCACTCACATTCTGTTTGGAAGAATTCAGCCAATTTTGCAGGCAAGGAGATTGAAGCTTGGAGAGTAAAATGACTTGTACCTGCGTCCTACGTGACGAATTGGTAGAAATAGGAATGGTCTCCTTTCCTCCCCAAAGAGGGCTACAGATGATTTTAGATGGTACCTTGACAAATAGTTTTTCTTATTTTAGTAGTTATGGGTTATTTTTATGAACCAGAAAGATATAAACCCTGACCTCCTGGGTATTCTTCCTTATGACAAAGCTAAGGACGATATTGAAATGATGAAAGTCAGTTCAAGGAAAAATGTTACTGGCCTGCTCCAGAATAAGTCGTTTCCTCAAAATGCCATTCAGAGCCTGTGGAGTGTCTGAGCTGGAAGAGGCTCGGGCTCTGCCCTCTGGGGTGACGGTGGAGGAGGCGAGGCCAGAGAAGCGGGGTTCACAGCACAAACAATCTCTCTACATCCCCTGGGGCTGCCTCTACCTCCTGCCTCTACTTGACAAACACAGACTGGGACACCTGCTTGGCCAAAGGACTTCAGAGAATTTCCTTAGTGGAAAAAGGAAATCACACTGGGAAGCTAAACTGGTGTTCTATTGAGGACCATTTTGTGGCTTCTCTGGACCATAGGAAGGATGTTTAAAATCTAGCCTGGCCCATCGCATTGTCCCTGGGACACCTGTCATGTACTTTGGCCACCTGTCGTCTGAACCCCTTCTTCTATTTGGGGATCTGCCCACCTAGGGACTCGGAGCTTACTCTCCCACTCAACACACTGAAAGTGCCTATGGCAGGCTTCCCCACTTCCTTTGCAGCTCAGGGTCAGCCATGTAACCCAGGCTCCACACTCCAGAAGCAGCTACCCCTGAATTGGCACTGGGAGCTCGTGAGAGCAGAGGCAGTGACCTTGGGAGTGGGGTCTTCCCCAGGCTGGTTCTGCTGCAGAGCTTCGGGCCTTGATCCTGGTCAAACAGCCCTGAGCCCAGGTCCCAGCTCTTGCTGAAAGTTCCTACAAAGCATCATGGGCTTTTACTAAATTCCTTTCCTGCCCAGATCATTCAGGATCAATCGCTGTTGTTCGTAGTCTAAAACCCAGGCAGATCTGGCACTTCCTGGCTGACTTGGCCAGAGGCATTTACGATTAAAATAAGAGGTCACTGCCTAACTTCCACCGGGAAGAAGTTGATTATAGGAGAAAGAACAGAAGCACAGGGATCAAAGGGACCCAAATTCCACTACCACCTCTATGCGAGCTGTACCACTTTGGGTAAGTTGCTTGCATTTGTTTTCTGTTGCTGTCATAAATTACCTCAAAGTTCATGGCTGAAAACAACACAAGTGTATCATCTCACAGTTCTGTAGGTCAGAATTCCAACACGGGTCTCACTAGGCTAAAATCAAGGTGTCTGCAGGGCTGTGCTCTTCTCTGGGGTCCTGGGGGAAATCTGTTTCTTTGCCTTTTCCAGCTTCTAGATGCAGTCTTCATTCCTTGGCTCAGATCCCTTTTCTCCACCTTTAAAGCCAGCAAACATTACATCTCTCTGACCCTCTTTCTAACCTCATGTCTCTCTCTGACCACAGCTGGGAAAGCTTCTCTATTTTTAAGGACTCATGTGATTAGATTGCCCCCCCCTGAATAATCCAGGCTACTCTCCTTTCTTTAAATTCCTTCACCTTAATCACATCTGCAAAGTCTCTTTGGCCATGTAAGGTCACGTATTCACAGGTTCTAGGGGTTAGGGTTTGGATTTGGGGGCTATTATTCTGTCGTCTGATCCTCTGGCCCACTAATGTTCATGTCCATCCCACATGCAAAATTCATTCACTCCATCTTAAGGTTCCCCATATTCTCATCCTCTTACAGCATGACTTCAAAGTTCAAAATCTCATCTGAATCTCTTCCCCTTAAAAGTCCCAAATGTCATCAGCTAAATCATGTAAATTGGAATGGGTGGGGCTCTGGGTATGATCCATCCTGGTGCCCAATTCCTCTAAAGAAACAAGTTATCTGTTCCTGAAACATGATGGGACAGATATAGGATAACAGTTATAGACATTCCTCTTTAAAACAGGAGAGAATAGAAGGAACAAAAAGAGCCACTGGTCCCAGAAATTTTGAAATCCAAGCAGGTAACTTCCATTAGGTCTCACGGTCTGGGGACAAACTTCTGTGGCTCAGGGCTTTGTTCTATGGGCTTGTCACTTCACCCTCTAAGTCATCCTTCCTTTTTCATGAAAGGTAGCATGTGTTTGCGGCTGAGTAGTTTTACCAGCCTCGGTCCTGCCAGTAGAATTTTGAGGGCCTGACAGCCTTCTTTCAGTTCATATTCTATTTCAGCCCAAGACAGCAGTGTTTCCACTAGTGTAACATTCTCAAGAAATCTGTGGGTCTCTTATCTATGTCATGAGGGTTCACTCCATCAGACAAGAGGCTCATCTGCATATCTTCCCTAGATAATCCCTTCTTTATTTTTGGCATTTGATGAGATGGCTGAGGAATGACTGCACTTTAAGCATCTGAAATACTCTCTGGTTTGATTGAGGGGATCTGTGACTCACACCCTTAAGCTCTTTAAAGAGCCTTTTGTGTGACTGAATACTTTGAACTTTTGCTCTTTCTAAGATGTTAGCCGAAAGTTGTATAGCTGTACACTCACCTGTTCTCTAGAACACGATTTCCTGACAGTGAGCCTCTTAATTGTAACATCTTTTCCCAGTGAGAGGCAGAGAACTCCTCAATCATCAAATCTTGCTTCTTTTTTGTTTAATATTTCTTCCCTCAAATTTATCTTTTTCCTCTCACATTTTTCCATAAGCAGCAAAAAGTAACCACTATACACCTTAACACTTTGCTCGAAAATCTCAGCTAAATATCCAAGTTCCTTATTACAAGTTCTGCTTTCCACATAAGCACAGGACACAATCCTGCTAAGGTTTCTGCCACTATATGACAAGGATTCCCTTTCTTCTAGTTTCCAATACAAAGGTACTCATTTCCTCCCAAGCCCTCACTGGCAGCACCTTTAATGTCCATATTGCTCCTAACAGTTTCTTCCTGATGTTCCTCATTTCCTTCTGAGTCATCACTAACCAAGTTGTTAATAACCATATTTCTACTAACAGCGTATTCAAGGCAAACTAGGGTTTCTCTATCAGGCCTCTCAAAATTCTTCCAGCCTCTACCCACTGACCAATTCCAAAGCTACTCTACATTTTTAGGTATTTGTAAAAGCTACAACCCACTCTGGGCACCAAAATCTGCAATACATTTTTTTTGTCATGACAAATTGCTGTGATAACAAATGACCACAAACTTCGTGGCTTCAAACAACACAAGTGTGTCATCTCACAGTTCTGTAGGTCAGAATTCCAGCACGGGTCTGTCATGCGGGGTGTCAGGTGGGGTCTCTGGTCCCACTCCCCACATAAGAACTCAGGACATGGTGAGGCCAAAAAGGAACACCCATGAAGCCATAGATAGGGGAGTCACGCCACTATAGTCTCGCTGGCGGCTGGGTTGGAGACACAGGAAGCAGGATCCACACGCTCTGTAACCTGCCGTCCATTTGTCTCTGCCAACCAACCTCACTTGTGGTAACCTGTAACTGAATGGGAGCGGCCGTCCCAGTAGAAGCTCTGCTACAGAGTCTCACTCTAAAATCAAAGTGTGGGCAGGACTACATTCTTCTCTGGAGGCCCTAGGGGAGAATCTATTTTCTTGCCTTTTCCAGCTTCTAGAGACGTCTGCATTCCTCGCCTCATACCCCCTCCCCTCCATCTTCAAAGCCAGCAAACATTACATTTCTCTGACGCTCTTTCTACCCTCATGTCTCTCTCTGACCACAGCTGGAAAAGTTCTCTACTTCTAAGAATTTGTGTGATTAGATTGCCCCCCCCTGAATAATCCGGGATACTCTCCCTACCTCAAGTTCCTTCACCTTAATCACGTCTGCAAAGCCTCTTGGCCATGTAAGGTCACATAGTTAGAGGTTCCAAGAATTAGAGCACTGACATCGTTGGGAGGCTATTATTCTGCATGCCACATTACCTAATGCTCTGAGCCTCAATTTTTCTCATCTATAAAATGGGGATAATAACATACCTCCTAGGATTGTCATCAGGATTGAATGAGAGACCTTGTTAGAAATACAGAATTTCAGGCCACACATACTGACCCAGAATGTGCATTTTTAACAAAATCCCTAGGAGACTGAGGTGCACAGCAAAGTCTGAGACGCACTGATGTCGGGAATTTAGCGTTAGACTGCGAATCTCATCTCCTGGGCTCTTAATTCCAGCTCTGCCATGAATTCACTCTAAAATAAGAGGCCTGTTCAGGTATTCTCCACGAGTACTCTGAGCCAGTACATTGAACTAGACAGGTTCCGAGGTTAATTACAACCTGACATTTTACAATTTGATGCTAATGGTGGAATTGCAGAAAGCAGCAATTTATTGAGTGGGAGCGATTTTCAGCAGGGGAGCTTGCAGGCAACCCTCAAGTCACATCACTGAGGTGACCACCCACTCTGCTTTCTCTGACCAAAATCATGTGAACACAAAGGGAAGCTTCTTGGTGGAGAGAGTTACACGGAAACCCCCTTGGCATGTGGAAAAATGAACTGGCACAGGATGGCCCCCCCGCTGGAGCCTAGCCCAGTGCTCCACTGGCTGAGAGTGAAGGGCTTCCTGGCCCCTCAAGGACAGACCACTTTCCCCCTCAAATCCCACCAGCTTAGCCCAGGCCTGAAAGCCCCTCTCTCTGCCAGGCCCAGAGAGGCCGAGGCCCGCTTTGCCCACTGAAGCCCACCCTGCCCCCTCGTCCTTAATGAAGATAAATTCTCACTGTCATTACTGAAGTGCATACAGAAAGCTGGGTTTAAATATAAAATTCTGGGTCAGTGAGCTGGCCTACTTCATTCTTTTCATCTACCCTGGGCCACAGATGAAAAGAGTAATTTCTCTACATTCCAGTTGCTCCAAGAGCCCCCTCTGAAACCCTGGGTGTTGAGGGGTGGGGGGTGTTCTGGAAGGTCCTCATGCTGTGGTCACCTCAAGTGAAGAGGAGAATAGTCCCAAGACTGACCTGGTGTCTGTAGGGTCAGTGCCATCATCACCCTGGCTTCTCCAGCTCCCCTGAGATGGGCAAAAGCTGGGGAAGGCCCATGCCTCGGGGCTGGGGGTCTACCCAGTGGCACCAGGGACAGAGCCTTCAGCAGGGATGCAGGATGGGGCAGGTAACCTGTGGCCTCAGTACCTATGGCCTCAGTCCCTATGGGCTGTGAGAGCCAGCTGTGCCTCATAAGGCCGGGGAGCCAGCTTTCCACCTGGAGTCTCTGATGGCAGACAGCCTGGAGGAGGGGGCCCTGATCTGGTTTCCACAAAGAAGTCCACAAGAGCAAAGGCTAACAATCCGGCAAGTGCTAGGGGCCTGGGAGAGGAAGGAAGACAGCTAAGCTGGGCCAGCCTGTTCAAGCTCAGCTCCCAGAAGTACTGAATGCCAAGCTGAAAGCTTTGCATGGAGTTGGAAACTGTTGAAGAAAGCTGAAATCACTGTGGGACACCCTGAGTGAATCCTCACCTAAAGGAAAGGAGCATTGGTGGACTCTTTCTCTGTACCCAGCAGGGCCCTGCATGACTTCCCATGGCATCCTGGCTCCTCCTACAAATGATGTTGTGAGGTAGGAATCAGTAATCTCGATAATGGAGCTCTGGAAGGTCATGTACATAACTAGCCCTCATTCTTGAGCTTGCCCTGGATTCATGCTTTTTGCTACGTGACTTTGCAGTTACTCCCATTCAAGGAATATAGTCAATTTCCCTGCCCTTGGCTTTGTATTTGGCCATCTGACTTGCTTTGATCAACAGAATGAGGTGTGCCAGTTGGAATCTAGACCTTAAGAGGTCTTGTGCATTTCCATCTGCCCCCGTGTGCCTCTGCCATCACCATGAGAGGAACCTTCCCCTCAGTGAGTGTGCTGGCTGCAGGCAGAAGCTCAGACAGAGATGAACGGAGCCAGCCTGGATCAGCCAACTCCTGGCCCACCTTCAGACTCCTGAGCTAAAGAAGTGCTTCTGATTGTATCTGGCTGAGGTATTGTGGGTGTTCAGTACGTAGCATTACTGTGGTCACGGTGAACTGATACACAGGGATAATAAGAGAGCTGTATCTCACAGAGCTGTAGTGAAGAGTTGATGAAAATAATTCACCTACAACTCTTAGAACAAAGGTCTTCCTAAAAGCGTTTGGGAAGGTGAAAATTTTCTGGAGATGGATGGTGGTGATGGTTGTACAACAATGTGAATGTACTTAATACACTAAGCTATACAATTAACCATGGTTAAAATAGTAAATTTGATGTTATGTATATTTTACCCTGGTTTAAAAAACCCTTCACGCCTGGTACATAGGGAGTGCTTGATAAATGTTAGCAATTATTAGAAGGCATGCGGTGAAACCATACCCTCCAGCTACACTGCAAGGGGTGATCAAATAAGTCCTCCAGGGGAATGGCTCGGGGGTGACTGGTACCTCTCTGCTCAGTACCTAAAGGAAGGGGCATGAACTCATTCATACTAACAGAGTGAAGGGGTATTTGCTGCAGTGGTAACACGATAAGGAGAATAATGTCAGAGCTGGAATTGTTTAGTAGTGTCTAATCCCCTCAGTGGGAGAAACAGGCTCAGAGGGGCAACCAAGGTCACGCTGGGTCTCTTGACTCCTACCCCAGTGCTCTTTCTATTCTGCCACAGACAGGGACACAATCAGGCTTCATCTAACCACTAATGGTGGAATCTCAGGCACCTGCAGACGGCATTTGGGAATTCCTGGTGCATCTCAAACCACGTGAGCATGACATCAACCAACGCACAAAGCAATTCCAGCCTGCGGGGTCCTTTGACAGGGTGATAAGGAGATAAAATGCTTTTTTTTTTTTCTTATCTCCTGCTTTTTAAAAATTAAGCTGAATACATTTCTGCATGGGATCTTTACTCCAGTTTTGGACAGGGTTAATTAAAAGAAAAAAATACATATTAAAAGGCCAATTTAATTACTGCTACACATTAGTAATGCAATGAATAATTGATTGAATGTCTATGTTAATTGCTTCCTGAATCAGTGATTTTGCTACTGAATACCGAAGAGCTGTTGCTATTTTGAATTTAGTAATAATTTCTCCACACGGAGATGGCAGAGCTCACCATGTGAGTGTCTTCCTGGGTTTAAATCTATCTCTCCTTCCTGTTTGCTCCTGGTTAGTGTGTAAATACATCCCACATTACACAGCTATATGGGGCACAGGTGAAAATGCCCTGTCCCTCATCCCACTCTCTCTCCTGTTTTCTTATTTATTGAGAATGTTGAGGAAAATAACTGAAAATACTTTGTTTCAACTCATTGTTAAAAACTTCATCAAATGTCAGAGCTGGAAGTCCCTTTTAGGATCACTGAGCAGATGGAGAAACTGAGGCTCAGAGAGACAAACGGGTTTGTCCAAAGTCACACAGTGAAGGGTGCACAGGTGAGAGCACAGCCGGGGTTCTCAAATCCCAGTCCCACGTCCACGCCAGCCTCCTCGTGCCCTCACTGCCCCCCCATGCCCCCATATACACATAGGTTATCCACCTGTCTCAGGGGGCCGGAAGCTGCCCAGGACTCTCTCTTTCTTGGACTCTTCAGACATTTATAACTGAGCCCCCTCCCAGCCCTCCAAGTCTTCACCAGCATGGGCAAGGGACGGAGGTTAAGGGGTGAGCTACTATTTATTCCCAGATGCTGAGCACATAAGGAAATTTGTTTTCTTTTAAAAACTTTAAAGGAGTTTTTATGGGGTTTTTTTGTTTGCTTTCTTTTAAAAGTACTATGTTAAGAAAAATGACTCTATAAGTAACCAAGAATCTTGGCTAATAGAGAGCAGGTTATTTCTTTGTGTTCTTTTCCTGCCGGAGCCCGTTTTCCTCATCTGTATAATGGGAATCTCTCACAGAATTGAGAGAATTAAGTGAGACATTTGTATGCGGCCTAATGCTAAGTACACCATTGGCGATCAATAAATATTCACCTCTCTTTCTAAACATAAGTGTATAGAGTCCTCAAGTGTGCACTTGAGGGGGAAAACTTGGCCATTCCACTGGATGCTGGAAGCAGCCACATGGAGTAGATATAAGGCCATAATCTAGCTCACCACAGTGATATTTATAACAAAAACTTGTAAGTCCCCTCATGGTCCAGCAACACAGAAACAGTTCAGTAAATTGTGGTACATGGACGTGATGTTCTAGAATGTGGCCATTTAAAATCATGGCCACATAGTGTTGGTTTTGATTGAGCACTTACTATGTGCCAGGCCCTGTGCTTTGCATGCAGGATGGCATCCCTTCCTCACACCAACCCTGTGGGGTAGGCAGCATTATCATCCCCATTTTGCAGATGAGAATATTGAGAAAATGAACCAACTGAAAAATACAATACGAAATTCATTGTACTTCATAATTATATCTGCGTAATAATAGAATGCAAAAAAGTAAACAAAACAAAAAACGCCAGAGGGAATACAAAAAATGATAGTGGTCATACTTTTCCTTTTATTTAAAAACCTTTCCATAATGTTGATTTATTACTTTTTAAATCTTCTAGAAAAGTAGTTTGAAATTGAGGCAGTGTGGGGTCAGAGAAAATCAGAGACCTGAGCCATACCCCAGCTCTGGCACTTGCCAACTGAGTGACATTCAATGAGTCATTCTGTGTGTCTGTGCCTCAGTTTACTGTTTGGGAAATGAGTGAACTATTTTGGATGATTACTGTATTTTTTATTTTTTTCTTACCTCTATTTTCTAACTGTTATTTTGGTTTCACTATACCTATATTACTTGCATAACACAGAGAAAAGATATTTAAAAATAATATCTACTTTGCCTGATATTTGTAAGATTAAATTAGGTAATGAGTATAAGGAATGTGGCAAAGCTTACAATGTTAATTTTAAAGATTAAACAGGTCTCAAGAGGGTGGGGAAGGGGAGGACCAATCACTTGGGGGGGGGTCAGGGGAGGATGAATGGGGTGGGAGACCTGGGGGGTGGATACGAGGGTGGGAGATTTGGCTCGTCTGTCCCTTGTAGTAGTGTATGCAGTGGAAACAGCTCCCATTTCCGACTCACTTGCCTCCTGGGACCGCCTCTTGGGGGCTACAGGGCTGGACCACACCAGGTCCCTTATGTTCACAGGTCCCCGACTAAGCAACAGCAATTTCTGAACACTTGGTGAAGTGACTCCCTCCTGACTGCTCAGTGCCTGGGGTCACAGTACAGCCCGTTACCTGAGGAGTACCTGAGGGGAAGGCATGGAGTCAGGCCAGGTTCCCCAACTCTCCCACTCAGGCTCTATCACCAGGAAAAGCCACCTGCACCGCAATCTAGGGTGAAGAGCATATCACGGGGAAGGTGGGAGAGGGTTGAGCCTGTGGGCCCCGCTATTATACTCATTTTGCAGATGAGAAAACTGAGGCAAAGGGGGCTCAAATGAGGTAACGACCATAAGAGGTCACTGGAAAAAGCACTGAGTGTGGTTCCAGTACCAGGTAGGACTAGCTTTAGAATTGGCAGGAGCTAGAAGCACTACACACACCACACACACAAGTGGTGAGTGCTGATTAGAGCCGAAGATGGGTGTACGTATGCATATGTAAGTCAGAGGTAGAAGAAAACACATATGCGCTGTGCGGGAGGTGGAGGCAGGGGATTGGGCATGACAGAGACAGGCCTTGGTGGAAACTGAGAAGGAAGAAAGGCACACTCCAAGTGGAGAGAGAAGGGGTGAGCAGAAGCAGAAACCTGGAGATGGGCAAGCTCAGGGAATGTTCTGGGGAGAGCGAGTGTCTCATATCAGAATGTAGGGGTGTGTGGAAGACGCAGAGAGGCTGGAAAGTGATGTTGGAGCTTTGTGTCTATGGTGAGGGGTCTACATAGAATCCCAGAGGTGCTGGGGAATTGTGGAAGGTTCTTGAGCAAGGGAGCGATATGTGGATCTGCAGTTAAATTTAGCGGCTGACGTAGGCCAGGTAGCGTCTGGGGTCAGGCAGGCGGGAAAGGTGCACAGAGGTTCCTTGTTCTTAGCACTAGTACTTGACAGGGAGAATTCCCCTTGGGCTGCCTGTGCTGTGATGCGCCTGCCTTTTCTGGGGGTGCTGGGCGAGAGGGAGACTCTGGCTTTCTGACACAACCACATGTGGGAGTTTCACCCAAATGTATAGCCTTCTAGGATAACCTAGAGGAGGGCCAATTACTTGAGGGAGAATCTGACTTCTGGAAACAGTCCAAAGCCTGGGCCCTACAGACTGCTTGTGTTCAGTTCCAAACAAGGTAGGAAAATTAAAAATCATCCCTTATTCACAAGGCACATATTTCAACTTAACAAGCCCTTCGTATGCATTGTCTAATTTTCTCTGCACAGTGGATGGTTCCGCGAGAGCTGCGAATGCGCTTATTTCACAGAAGAGAAAGCGGAGGCTACGTCCAGGCACTTTGCTGGTCGAGTGAAGTCTCAAACCCTGGTCTCCTGACGGCATCCAGCCTCCAGAGGTACCCACCACCCTGTGCTGACTTCCTTGAGTGGACGGACTTGGAACTGGAGAAAAGGCAGGGTCTGAGGAGCTCTTACTGCACCCTTGACAGAACATCCTCCACATGGGCAAGGATTTCACCTTATTATCCAGGCTGAGCTCAACCAGAATGGTTACTTGAAGGGCCAGAGTCCATCTAAACAGCCAGGCAGTGAGATGAGCTTGGTATATAACCTGGGAGGTCCTCTGTATGACAATAGTTAATGTGTGCATTTCATTGTGTGTTGGCAAAAAATATGCCTGGTACTTCAAATCAGTGGTTCATCTATGTCACTGGTTAGAATAAATCTAAGTTTAAAAAATATGATATAAAGAAACACGTGGATTGTGGGGAAAGGTGCCTCGGCTCTGGCTATTCCACGTGTGGTTCTCAGCCAGCAGCACCAACGTCACCTGGGAGCTTGAGAGGAATCCAGGATCTCAGACCCGACCCCAGATCCCGAGTCAGAATCTGCATTGAACAAGATCCCCAGGAGCATCATATGCATATTAGAACTTGGGAGGCACTGGGCTGTGTGGTCCACAGATGCGGCAAAACCAGCAAATTGCCACAGGGAATCCTGAGAGAGGCCTCCAAGCCCCAGACTCCTGACTTCTTAGCCGGTCTCTCCATTTTTATGCACAGTGACAGGAGCTCAGAGAGGGAAGGTGACTTTCCTGAGGTCACCCAGCAAGACAGTAGCAGAGCTGGCCTAGGATCTTGGGCTCTTGGTGTTCCGGTCCCCAGCCTTGATTCCCAAGGCACACTCAGGGGAAGACAGGGCCTAGAAACCCATGGCTGGGCCAGAGCCAACCAGGAGTATCGGGCAGCCCCAGCGTACCCATTAATCTTCCGGCCTCAGAATGGGTTGTTTTCCTCAGAGGAACAATCAGTGCCTTTGGGGACAGCAGAGTCCCTGGGCTGGGGACTCTGAGAGGGCCCTGGGCTCAGAATGTCGACTGTGTCCTGCCAGCTCACAAAAGAACAGTCCTTCCTGGCAAACCTATGGGGACACGTTCCTGGCAGTGTGGCTGGGAGAGCAGGGTTACCAGGGAACCTGGGCTCTCCCTGGGGATATTGGAGGGGACCCAAGGCACAGTGCCATGGGGAGTTGAGCACTGGCCTGGCTTGTCACTGCCACTGATGAGCATTCTGGTTTTTACCTATCCGCTTCATGTTCAGAAAACATTTACAAGTACCTCTTCCATTCTGATTCTGTCCTGAGCTCCGTGCCTTAAATTCTGGCTATGGCACAGTTCCAGAGTTAAGAATCTCAAAGAACCTGAATTTCTGCTCTGATGTTAGTAGCTGTGCAGTCTGGGGCAAGTGGCAAAGCAACTCTGAGCCTCAGTATCTGCTTCTATAAAATGGGTATGATTATATCCCCACTGCAGTGGCTAAAATGAAAAGGACTGATTGTACAAAGAGCTGATGAGGTTATGGTGCAATAGCAACTTTCGCACGTTGCTGGTGGGCATGTGAAATGGAACGGTGATTTTGGAAAACGTTTTGGTGGTTTCTAGGAGAGCGAAACCTACACCTACCATATGGCTTGAGAATCCCACTCTGAATAAGGGAAATGAAAATACATGTCCACACAAAATTCATAGAGATTTAATTCATCATAGCTTAAACCTGGAAACATCCCAAACACCCACCGACAGGACAGATGAATGACTTGTAATGGATTCATGCAGTGGAATACTACACAGCACTGAAAAATAATGGGCTACGGATGCCTGTAACAACATGGATGAGTCTCACAGACATACTGAGCGAGAGACACTCGACTCAAGAGAGGAGATACCATGTGATTCTATTGATACGAGGTTCAGGAGCAGCCAGAGCCAATCTGTGGTGATCAAGTCAAAGCAGAGGAAGCCTCTGGGTAGGTGAGGGGGGCGCGATGGGGAAGGGGCAGGAGGGAGCCCCAGAAGCTGGGACTGCTAGGACTGGACCTGGGTGGTGGTCACACAGGTATAATCAGGTAAAAGTCCATCCAGCTGTACACGTGGGGTTGCTTCCTTTCACTGTGCAATCTCAGTGAGAGGAAGAGCGAGCACATGTGAGAGACACGGGAAGCGTCCTCGCGACCGCACTGAGGTACTCTGAGCAACATTACAGAGCAGAAAATGTCCAGCCCCGAGCGACTCCCGATCAGTGATCACTACAGCTAAGTCGTAATCTAGTGGGGGAGTACCTCTCATCCTCTCGCCTTGGTTTCTTGCTCTGTAAAATGGGAATAAGGAGGGGCTCATTGCTCATGGAGCTAACACCTATCAGGTGCCTGACCTGGCCTGAACTGACATCCGAGGCCCCTCCCACGATAGCTCTGCACATGTGCCCCACACTCAGCTCCTCCGCCACCCTCTGCTTCCTCACTTCCCGGCCTTCGCCCAGCCTTCAGTACCTGCTCCCGCCTCCCCACGCCCCCTCTGCCTGTTCTTCACAGGAACTGTCACGCCTGGAGGGGAGGGGAGCTTTCTGTTTTCTGATCTCCTACAGCATGTCAGAGATAATCATAATATAGGCTGCTCTGTAGACCAGGTTAGAGAAAATTATAGCCTGTGGGCCAAATCTGGCTGCCATCTGCTTTTGTAAATAAAGTTTTATTTGAACACAGCCACATGAATTCATTTATGTATTGTCTATGGCTGTTTATACACTACAACAGATTTGAAAAGTTGTGACAGAAATTGTCCAGTCTGCGAAGACTAAAATATCTATCATCTGTCCCTTTACAGAAAGTTTGCTGACCTCTGCCATAGATTAAGTGCAGACTATGAGATTTCATATGCACTATTTTTTACATTTTCACAACAACCCTAAAGGAGCTTGGGAACTACTATTATGCCCATTTTGTGGATATGTAAACTGAGGCTGAGTTAAAGGGACCTGCCCAAGGTCATGCAACCAGTAGATGGCAGGGCTGGGATTTGAATCCACCAATGTCCTCTATTCCAGGAACAGAATTTAACTGCAAACACAAGACAAACACAACAGGACTAGTTTGCATGTTGAAGTAAATTCTACAAGTACAAGAGAAGTTCTTTCGATGAGGGTAAATGGGGCCAGTGGAGCCCAGAAGGCTCTTGGAAGAGGCGGAAGCTGAGCTGAGTCATTCAGGGAGAGAAGATTTACCCGGATGGAGGGAGGTGAGAGATCTGGAAGAGTACATAAAGGAAATCTGGAAGGATGGGCCAGGTATCTGGGACAAAGCCGGCACGAGCCAGCTGGGGAAGGCTGGTCCAAAGCTGGGGTATTGGGAAACACAGGAGGACACTTAAAATAATGCATATAGGTGATTTTTCTGCAGGGCTCAAAAGGCTGCCAAGTTTACAGGCAGGATGAGGGAATGCTGCAGGAAATGCCTTATCTAGGCATTGCAAGGAATTCCTAATTTCCTAAAAAGGACACAAGCGAAAGTTAGGTGGCATTTGGCAGGGCAGGTTATAAGCAAGGTTTTCCCTGTGGCCAAAACTCCCCAAAGGGCACCAGCTGTATGAGCCTGGGCAAGCAGTTTAACTCTGTGCCTTGATTTTCTCAGCTGTAAAATGGGGAACGCCATGGGCTTGTGTGAGGATATAAGGCACTGGTATTTGCAAAGCACATCCAACTGTGCCTGGTGCAAAGTAAGGACCGTAGAAGGGTTTGGTAGGTAAATGCAGGACACAAATAAGATCCAACTTTAGCAAATATCAGCTCCTACCTTTTTTTGCCCCAAATGATTCAACACTGTTCGGAATTCGCTTGGTGCACAGTGTGGTTGATTTAAACAGTGCCGCAGAGGGCCGAGCCTGAACGGCATTTCAATGAACACAAACCTTATTTTTAACAAGACACACTTTGGCACTTGCAAGAACATTTAAAAATACTTTCCCTATTCCAAAGTAGCATTATGTGGCAACCGGATCCAGGGAGAAATCCTTCGTTTGGGGGTCACTGCTTTCTTTGGGACCTGAGCGTTGGGGAAATAGGGGCATTGGCCAGAGTTGCCACAGAGGCTGCTATGGGTGCTCATTGCTGAGAGCTGGAAAGAGACTTTGCAGGCCGTTCATTAACCCTCCACATTGACAACCATCAGTCAGTCTGTTTGCTCCCCTCTGGACTGGGGGTCCTCAGAGAGATTCTGCATCTTCTTCCATTCAGCAAACACATAGGGACACGCGCTCCACTGTATTATCTCATCTGAGTCTCCCTCACCCCAGGGGGCAGGTGTTATCGTCGCCACTTTGCAGATAAGAAAGCTGAGGTTCAGAGAGTTTAAGCAATCTCACCACAGCTGGCAAGTGGTGGGAGTTGAACTCTGTATTGCCTTTCCAGGAAGAGACCTTGATGCTCCTTCAGAGAATCTTTTCCCCATCCTTGAAAGTCCAGACCTTAAATGCCTGCGCATGACTTCCTGTCCTTCTCAGGGGAAGGCATTGCTTAGGAACACACTATCAGCCTCTTCTCAGAGGTGTCAGAGGGAGCCTCTTGATGGATTGCATTTCCAAAATAAGAATGCCTGCCATTTCTCAAAGCTTGATGGAGAGAGACCTTCCAGTGGAGAGTGGTGCCCGTCTCTGCTTTAAACACACACGACATCCACATTGGGTCCATTCATCATGTCCTGTCCTGCTCCCCGGCGTCGCTCAGGTTCCTACTCAAAAGTCACCTCCTCAGAGAGATCTCTTCCGATCAGCTCTTTGTCACACTCTTCCCCTAACCCCGCTTTAGTTTTCTCATAGCACTGGTCACCACTAGCAATTCTGTTCTATTATAAATACCATATCTTTATTTGCTTAGTCCTTTTTTGTCTCTTTCTGCTAGAACATAAGCGCTAAGAGGGCAACTTTGTTTGTTTTCCTACTGTTGTGTCCCCAGTGCCTAGAACCATGACTGGTATGTAGCGGGGGTGGGGGGGGGTGGGGGGTCAATAAATACGTACTAGTTAAATGAATGAATTTAATTATGACATATTCAGTACACATTTTATGCCTTCCTGACTTTATTCTGGTTTTTCCTCCTTAAATAAAGTTTTTATTATATAAGCAATACAAATTTACAGTGGGAGATTTTTCAAAAACACGGATAAGCAAAGAGGAAAGCAAGAATCTTCAGAGGTCCCACCATGCCATAGGTCCATTTACCGTGTTTCCCCGAAAATAAGACCTCGCCAGGCCGTCAGCTCTAATGCAGCTTTTGGAGCAGAAATTAATATAAGACCCGGTCTTATCTTACTATAAGATAAGATATCTTACTTACTATATCTATATCTTATCTTATATAGACCCGGTCTTATATACTATAATAAAGACCGGATCTTATATTAATTTTTGCTCCAAAAGACACATTAGAGCTGGCGGCCCAGCTAGGTCTTATTTTCAGGAAAACACGGTAGCAGTATTTCCTGCCAGATTTTACTTATCCATAGTCCAGACGCAGCTTTCCCCAAGCTCGTTTATTCAGAAACGAGGTATTACATGCTCATGGTATTCCAGGGGCTGTCCTAAGCCCTGGGCTCTTACGAATTTCTGGGCTAGGGCCGGATTCCCACCCAAGGCAATGTGGGCATTTTGGGCTGCATAAGTCTTTGTTGGGGCGGGGGGAAGCCCTGTGTGTTGGCCCCACTGGATGTTAGTAGCTCCTCCCTAGTCATGACAATCAAAAATGTCTCTCAACATTGCCAGATGTCCCAGCGTGGGGTTGGGCAACATTTGCCCCACTGACACCCGCTGGTCTAGAGGAGGAGACAGATGTTTAAAGAGGATTGTACCTACTTGTCTTGGGTGCCCAGAAGTAGGCACTCAGCAGTATTTGTGAATCCACTTCCATATCCCCAGACATTTCTGATGGCTGCCTGTCCTGCAATTTACATCAGGTTATGTATTAGGTTGGTGCACAAGTAATGGCGGCTTTCGCAATTATCTTGAACCTTTGAAAACGCAATTACCTTTGCACCAACCTAATACTTGACTCTGATTCAGAGGCAGACCCAAGAATCACAGCGAGCCCCCTCTGCCGAACTCTGGCTCGCCCCACCCAGCCTATCTGCCACCAGCATCGCCATGGATTTCTGGAGGAAAAGAACTTGGGCCACATATCTTTTGGCTGCACCAGGCACCAAGATCCCAAATCCTGTCCCTGAGTCTTCTCACCACCTCTACTCACAGCCACCACTACCAGAAGAAAAGGGACATGGAACCTGGAAGAGACAGATTTCTAGAGCAGAGGGGGCTTGTGTGGAGACCATCCTGTTCAACACCCCCAATTCTGCAAATGTGGAACTAAGGCCGGAAGAAGGAGAGGCTGGTAACTAGGCATGAATATCCTAAGGGGATTTTGGTACCATTGTTTGAGGGCCATGATGAGACTCAAATGAAATGGAGGCCCCAGGGAAGGGAGTTTCTTCATGATGATTGCTCTCACCCAGCTCTCCCTGAGCTCTCAGTAGGGGCTCCCCTGTCAAGTGGTTATTTCACTGAATCTCAACCACAATCTTAAGAGGTAGAGATGCTTTTTATGCCCATTTTTACAGACAAACCAAGTGAGGCTCAGAGAGTGATTGGAAATTAATACTAAGAAGAAAGAGAACTAGATATAGGCCCAACTGGAAATAACCTTCCTGTTTAGATTTCAAGTCCAGCTGGATTCCCAGACTCGTCCCCAGCCAGCAATGCCTCATGAGCCTATATATTAGCTATTAGGAGGCATTGGGAGATGGTCTCAAGTTTTGCAGATCCTGACTTCTCTTCTGGGCATGAGCTAGGACAGCAAGGAGGGAACCAAGCCCAAAGCCCAGGGGGCGGTCGTGCACCTGGCTCTGAGATGCCGGTCCTGGGGAGGGCAGCAGGGCTGGCGGAACTGCCCACACCTGGCCTGCTGCATCCGACCTCTGTCGCCATCTTCCCAGTAGCTTCTTCTCTAGGGGATGAGAGGAGTGGCCCAGAGAGGCCACTGAATGCCGGGAAGAATAGGTAGAGGCCCCTCACAAGCCAGCGTAACAATCAGCCTTGCAGCAGGAACTCAGACACGTGCTGGCTGGCTGGCTCTTTTCTTGGGCCTGACCCAAACCTGGATATTCATAAATGATGAGCGCACAGCCCCTCGAAGGGCTGACAGGCCATCAAAGGAGGCAGCCAGGCTAAGAAGTGACTGCCATGAGATACACGCTAGAGTACAGGGAGAGGCTAACCCGGATTTCCTGTGGTGTGAGCAAGCATTGACACAACATGACAGAAACTCTCAGGATGGCCCAGTGGGAAAGGCTCCCCTTCAGATCGGACAGTTCCACCCTCTGGTACTTGATGAGATAATGTGTGCACAGCATCTAACTCAGCACCTAGCCCTTCGGAGGTACTTAGTAGTGCTCGTCTACGAGAATGGCTAAAATAAAACGAGAATAAATGACGACAACACTAAGTGCTGGTGAGGACGTGGAACAACTGGGGCTCTTAACGGTTTGCTGGTGGGGATGCAAAATGGGGCGCCCACTCTGAAAAAGAGCTGGGCAGGTTCCTATAGAAGTAAACATAAGCCTATCCTACAACCCAGCAATCCTACAACTACATATTTACCCAGGAGAAATAAAAACTTATGTTCGTACAAAACCAAAGTGGCTTTATTTGTAATCACCCCAGACTGAAAACAATGCTGATACCTCTCAATGGACGACCGAATGACTGGATAAATGAACTCTGGTGCGTCCATACAATGGAGTACTGCTCAGTAGGGAAAAGAAAGAAATTCCTGACACATATGACAGAATCTCAAATGCACTACGGTGAGTGAAAGATGTCAGACTCAAAGGGTACACAGTGTACGGTGCCATCGATATGGTGTTATTCGTGGAAAAGGCAAATCTACATAGGTCAGTGGTTGCCGGGGACTTGGTGGAGGGAAGAGGTCGACTGCAAAGCGACAGGGGGGCAATTTAAGGGGTGATGAAATGTTCTATAGCTTGATTAGAGTGGTGTTTATACAACTATGATTTTGTGAAAAGTCGCAGAACTGTGCCTTAAAAGAGGTGAATTTCACTGTATGAAAATTACACTTTAATAAAAACACCCAGAAAACAAAAAAGCCTTCTACAAAGTCCTTGACCTGCTGAAAGCTCTAGGACCACTCCTGGACCAATCCTTCCCCCCTAGATTGCCCAGGTGGCTCCTTACTTCCTCCCTCCTGGCAGCCTAAACTTTCCCACCCTGAGATGCGGAGGGAGACAGCTGCTTTGTATCCATGCTGCCCCATCTTTAGCATTCACTTCCCTCAGCAGCCACCCCAGGCCGTGGGAGCCATGGGTCCTCTCAGTGCATCTGTGCAGAGCCCCTGTGTGCCCCTCCTCTCCAGGTGAGGGCACTGAAGGAACTGTGCTCACAACTGGCATCGGGAAAGCATGTGCCCCTGTGCATGTGCCCGGGACTCAGGGAGTGGGGACCGGTCTCAAAGACCAGCTGGCCATGTCCGCTGACAAGAAGGCTGGGTTCCTGGACTCCCGCCCATCTGATCCCCACATTCCACAAGGTGTGGAGAGGTGACACCAGCCAAGCAGGCTTTCCTGCTGAAGGCTCAAAAGCACCTCGTTATCCCTGGTATCTCTCCACAGGCGGACAGCTCAGCATGAGGAGGGAAGCGGGAGGGACACCAGCCAGGCTTGAGTGCAGGAATGCCAGAGTAGGAGGCCTGATGGGGCTCTGGGCAAGTCGCTCCACTCCACAGCACCCACAAGCTGAGCACCGGAGCCTTGGGGCCACTCTGCTAAGAGGTGCAGCAGACATTGGAAGTCAAGCCTGGTGGCTCCAAAGCCCATGGGACGTCCTCTCTGCCCCACAGGAACTCTGCTCATCCTAGTTTTATGCTTTTCTGTTGGAAAAGTTTCAGGCATTCAAAGGGCCACAGCTTCATTCTCCTTCCTCAGTGAATATGGAAACATTAGTAACAAACCTCACAGACATCTTTGCTCTTACACCTGTGCCTTCTGAGAACAGATCTTTTTCTTGGGGTCATGTCCATGAAACACTGATGGTCACGTGCTTTAGACTCCACCTGAGACTGATGGTGTTCCCTCAGTGGTGATATCTACTCAACTCAAGCACAAGTCAGGTTTCATTTCATCTCAAAGTATCATGCTGGAACATGACCATTTGCTTCCATTTACACTTTGCCTCCTCTTAATGGGGTTCCGGGAAACATCATAGACCTGCTAGTAGGTAAGAGGTGGATTCCAAATTCACTTTTATTTTAAAAAGAGAAGGAAAGGAAGGTCGCCTGAAAATTCAACCCAAATCCACAAGTCTTTGTTGGGTACTTACTAAATTCTAGCTATCAGACCCTATTAAGTGTACATGATTAGCCCATTTTACAGGTAAGGAAACTGAGACTTAGAGTGGCTTAGTCACTAACACAGCCAGGAGGAAACAGCTGGAATTTGTACTAACTAGGTCTGTGGGCCTCCCCAGAGTCCATACTCTCATAACCAAAACTCTGGCCTAGAATAGTCTTCTTTGAAGGTTCACTGCCTGGGCAGAGATACATTGTTACTTAATCAGCATCTATATTTATCTGATATTGCATTAGGTTCTTTCAATGCTTCAGTTCATTAACTCACACAGCCAATAAGAAATATGTATCACCATTCCCATTTTACAGATGAGGAAATGGAGGTTTAAGTGGATAAGGTCATCAGCTGGTTAGAGATTTAATCCAGGTCCGCACAATCCCAAATGTGGTTCTTTTTCCAGATACTTGTTCTTGGTTCAGAAGTGGTGACTACAATCCATTTCTAAGACAATGCCATTGGAGCTAGCGGTGACTGAAATGTTCTGGGAGCTCCTGCTCGTCAGCACCCTGGAGAGCTCCAAGCACCTCCATGCTGATTGGCTCCAGGATGATGACCTCAGAGTACTCTAAGGCTCTCATAGGCCCCCCTCCAGTCAGGTCCCTCCCACCCAAACCCAGAAGCCATCGTAGGGCTGGCATCTTCAGCTATAAATAGGCCTTTAGTTACAGGTCACTGTCAGGTGTCTGAGGACCTTTGGGGCAAGGAGGGGTGGAAATCCTCAGGGCATGAGGCAGGGTGTTAGATATTCTTCTCAGATATTTACCCTCCCTGCCCCCTCATAGTCCCACTCAGTTTGAGGTCATTCAACCCCCCCCCCTTTTTTATACGTCTAGTGGGCATCTCCTCCCCTATGTGCAATCTAAGGTTCTAATTAGTAAGGGGTGTTTTAATGGAGAGTTCACAATGGAATAATACATGTTTCCGGCTGCATACTACCTGGTACTTTATAAAATATATATATATTTTTTGGTGACATTATCACTTTCCAGTTTCACAACAGCCCTGTGGGTCAAATATTACCCCACTGTGCAGATAAGGAAACAGAGGTTCAGAAATAGTAGATAATCTGCCCAAGGTCACACAGCTAGGAAATCAGAGCTGAAACTTGAACCTGGTGATCATGATGCCAAGTTGCCAATGACTCAAGTTGCCAGGGTCTCATTTAAAGAGATCCTGTCACCTCCCATTAAGGATATTACACCTTCATCAAACTTATGTTTAGCTGATGCTTGAAAATTTTGTTTCAAGAGAAAAACAATAAACATGACCATAATCTATCACCTTTCCTGGATTCAAACATCATTTATTAATCAACAGAAATGTAATCTACTCAATAGAATAAAATCCAAGCTCTCTGCGTAGCCTACTAGACTTTACATAAACTGGCCTCTGCCCAGCTCTCTGACCTCGTCTCCCACTGCCGTCCTCTTCCTTGCTGCTCCTGGAACTCGCCAAGCTCATTCCCAACTTGATGCTTTTGCACCGACGGTCCCCTCTGCCCAGGATGCTCTCCCCTCAGATTGCAAAGCTGCCTGCTTGTCACTCCACTCTTAGCTCCAAAGGCCCTCTTCAGAGAGGGCCTCCCTGACTACCTGAGCTAAGTAGTGTCTCGTCACTGTATGACATCACCTGTATCACCTGGGCCGTATGCTCCCCGGCACTCGTCACGATGCAACATGAGCTACTTGATTTGTTAGTGCCTTGTCCTTCTCTCCTGTATAGAACCCAAGTTCCCTGAGGGCAGGGAATGTGTGGGTCTGACGGCGCCGTAAGTCCAGCGTCATGCCAGTGTAGATGCCCAGGAAATCTCTGCGAAGTAAAGTCCGTCATTTATCTCATGCAGTTACCACAGACTCAGATTTTGCAGGTCTCCAAGGTGTCTCTGGTTACCTTGAGAGAGATGCCAAGACTTTGAAAACAAGTTCTTAAATTTTGTGTGTGTGTACACGAGAATACCCCATATCACAGTTATAGAGCGAGAGGCTATCACTTTAGAATGGTTAAGAGTCATTCTAGCAGTTAAAAGAGCCCATGTTTCTTCAGAGGAAGAAACAGTCCCAGGCAGGATTGCGAATTCCTTGGCTGCCACTCCTCTGTGGCTTAGTTTCAAAAGAAAACCGGAGTTTCCCGAAGAAGGCTCAAATTATTTTAAAAGGCCACTTCTCTCTGTCCTTTAAGATGAATACTCTATAGTTAGCTGCCAGCAGCAGCCCAGGGATGGGACAAACACAGTCAGGAAAGCCTTCCTCCCCAAAGGAAGGTGGCGGCGGGGAGTCAGAGAGAGCTCTGCCGCGCTCGGCTTCCCCCGGGCAACTCTACAAGGAATTGCAGCGAAGTGGCACGTGGCACACCACGGGCACATCCTCTCGGGACTAACAGTACTTAAAACCAGCCCCTGTGGCATGCAGCCTGTGGGATTTCATTGTGGCCAGGGCAGTAGGAAAACCTAGGCTGAGAGGGAAAGAAAGGCAGACACTAATGGAGCTAAAGGAGGGGTCAGTGATGAGCAATTAAGTCACCCCCAAATATTTGCCATGTATTTCCACTCCCCTCCCCACGCAGGCTGTGTGGCAGCCGAGTGAAATAATTCAGAGGGCGGGTTCTGGAGTCAGACTTCCTGGGTTTGAATCTCAGTTCGACCTCTCACTAGCTGTGACCTTGGATGTATTGCTCTAGAGCCCGGTGCCTCAGTTTCCCCATCTGCTGAAAGGAAACAACAACAGGTATCTACTGCTTACAAGTAAGCCTTGCATACATTTTAGCCACTATAATTTTTATTGTTGCCATTGTCCTCAAGTCTTTGAGTCCTGGTCACTTTCTCGTGGCCCTCAAACCACCAACGCTCAGAAGGTTGTGGAAAGGATTAAGCAGGGAAAGGACTTGCAAACAGTGAAGGTCAGTCACATAACTAGGAGGGGAAGGATTAGACTCCCAGCTGAACTACTGGGAAAGGCAGGTATCAGGGGAAGATAAGCGACAAGACCACCAGCAAAGGAAACTCCTCAGAATGCACAGGCCTCCCTGGAATTCAGGGAAGGGACAAGGTCCTCTGAGATGTGTGTTTTAGAAAGTCCTCAAAAAGAGGTAAATTGAGCATGATTTGGATCATGCTAAGATAGCTGCAGAGGTTATGTGAAGGACAGAGTGTTGCTGTAGCGGTTAAAAACAGGGTTTGCGGGTACAGAGGGTCTAGGTTCAAAACCCAGTTACTCTGCTTCCAAACTGTGTGACCTTGAGCAGAGAACTTGCCCTCTCTGCACCTCAGCTTACTCAGCAATGAAATGGACGTGATTACACTTCTTATTTTCAGGGGTTGTTATAAGGATTTAGAGTTAACCTATGTTAACCACAGAGCCTAATGCCATAAACTTTATGTTCTTCAATGACAAAAATGTGGGGGGGGGCACAAAGAAATATGGTTTCTACACCTCCCAACTGTTCACTCTGCTGAGAAAAAGAGAACTCCATCCCAAGGCTACAGGAATTTAAAATAAAAGATCCTTAGCCTCTTCTTCAACTTATTTCAAACTTATTCTTATCTCTGAGCCTTTTCCATGCAGTGCCTGCCCCATCCTCTAGAAGGGTCTGTGGTTGAATAGAACAAAGTAAAAATGTAAGCAAGCAAACGGACAAACAAAAACCGGGTCTGCACTAAATAAGTGTTTGTTGATTGACTACACAACATACATTTAATCAAGAAGATGGCATTTCTGAGGTGGCTCCTCAGTCCTAGAATGAACAAGCAGGGGTGATGATCTGCAGTGTCAGGCCTGGAGAACAGACCCAGGGAACACTCATGTGGTACCTGTCCTGTCGGTCTCTAATCTAGGAAGACATTCCTCCCCTTCAGAGGAGAGCATATCGTGTAACAGGTAAATGATCCCCCCCGCCCCTGCATTATCGCCAGGCCCTCTGCAGAGGCCTGCACTAACCGTTGTCCCCAGAGAGAGGCCCAGGGCCAGGATCGTGTTCCATGGCCCCAGTGGGAGCAAAGGCAGCCGTGAATCCTCTGGGCCTCACTCCACATGCCAAGCTGCTGCTGCAGTAATCGTCCTAAAGAACAGCTCTGTGTGTATACTGTCTTCACTGAATAACCTTCAGTGGCTCCCTACTGCCTTCAGGGCAAAGTCTGGAGCCTGAGTGGGGCATTTGAAGCCCCTGAGAAGCCACGTACCTCCAACTCCCGGCTTCACCATTTCTCACCGTTGCTTCTCAGAACTGGCCTCACCCTCCTGGGCACTCCACCTTTAACCGTGGGCTCTTCTCTCTCAAGTGGACTCTTGTTCATCTTCCTCAGATGTCCCTTCTCCAGGAAGCCTACATTTCTCCAGCCCTCTGTTACAGCTTTATCCTGCTCAGTTGTGATTTCATGTGCATCTTCCCCTGGACTTAGAGTGCCTTGAGGGTGGGCAAGGTGCTGGCTTCCTCTTTGTACTCCTGACACAGGGACTGGCACAGAGCGGGCCAGGGCTCAGGGAGCCTCTGCTGGGTGGACAAGCCTCAGAATCAGGGAGCTCAAAAAGGACAGTTACACTCTTGAAATTATGTCCCATTTTTAGGTAAAGTCTTTGCCCCCCAGGCAAAGTACGCTTTACCTAAGTGTATTCATTCAACCATTACTGAGTACATGATCCATGCCAGACACTGAGGGAATACAATAGACCAAGCCCCTGTCCTCACGGTGCTTACATTCCATAGGGGAGAGACAGCCAGTATGCAGGAATTCAAATAAGCAAACCAGAGGATTTTAGAGTGATGAGGAACATGGAATGAGGGATGGTAGGGGATAATTCAGATTCCGGAGGGCTTCTCAGGGGAGGAGACATTTGAACTTCAGTGACGTGGATCAGGTGGAGGGGAGATGGGTAACCGGGCTGGGTTTTCCCTCAGGCCTCTCAGTTCCGAGTTTTGTCTGTGCTGTCTGCTGAACAGTGGCCCGTTTCTAGGCAAGAAACCAGCATGTGGCAGGCAGAGAAGATGGTATCAGAGAGCAGAGGGACGGGGGCCGACAGGCTGCCACCCCAGCACAGCTCTCCCTCAGCTCCTCCCTGAGCCAGGCCTGTGTAAAATAAGAAATATCTTCCTCCTGCCCTTGGGTTTAATTTCCCAAATGTGTCCCTTCACTGGATGCCCAAGGAAGGCTGGCATTCTGCGGGGTGAATTTTTCTGCACTGAACATTAACTAGCTGCTGACCAGCAGGCAACTAACTACCCGCCCAGGGCTCTCCGCCCACCTCCTGCTCACCATTCCATCCTGAGTGCCCCCTGGGCCCCCCACCTTCGTCACTCCCCCTGGGCCCTGGGGGAGAGGGCTCTGGCAGCTTGCTCCACCCCAGCTGCTGAGTATTTAATTAAAATGGAATCACTGCTCCCCCAGGAACCAGGGGGTAAAACAAAAGGCCCTTTCATGGTGGGAACTGGCTCAGGGGCACCAGTGGCGTCGGCTACAGCTTCACTCACAAGCTTCTGGTTTCAAACTCCAGACGGGTTGGTGCTTTGGTTTTCCATCAGCAGGATCTATAGCCCTCACCCTGCCTCTGGCCCAACCTGTGCCAACTCTGGCTCTGGCTTGGATGGGGGGCTCCCAGGCAACTCTCCTGGGGATACCTGGATACCACCTATTTTGCTCACCAGAAAGCCAATTTTTTTCCTCACTGTAAAGTGGGGGAGGGCCTGAAAGGATGAGCTGGAATGAGTGGGGTGACCATGGAAAACAGATGAAGGTGAGACAGAAGACTAGATGAGGTGTTAGGGGCAGGGCAAGACTCAGAAGGCCCCAGGAGAGAGGTTGGGTCTGTAGTTGTGGCTCATCATCTAGTGGTTAAGGACCCCCATCTTGTAGCCAAACAAGACCCCCAAACTCCAAGACCTGGACACACTCTGAGCCTGCACAAGTCAGCTGCTCTGAAAGAGGAGCTCCAGTGCACACAGGGAGGGCACCCTCAGGGGGAGGTCCCCTCATGTGCTGGGAACCTGCATGGCCTATCATTTCAAGACCCCTGAATATGGAGGAGACTTTGTGTGTCAAGCCTGCCAAAGGGCAGGGAAAGTGGCCACTATCTCTAGGCAGAAAAGGGGGAAGGTGTCTGCAGTGGCCATGACTGGAGGTGAGTGTGAGCAAAGACACTCCTGGAACACTCAGAATCAGCAGATATGAGGTTGAACCCTGAGTTCAAGGTCTGTATAAGGGGGCACCCACCTGGCCGGTCCCTGGAGCATGTTCTGAAGCCACTCATATAATATTAAAGCATCAGCCCCCTAAGAGGAGGAATAATGCAGAGAGAAAGGCTTGGAAGCCTAGGGTCTGGCATGGCTCTGTCCCAAGGCTGTCAGACCTTTCCCTCTCTGGGCCTTGGTTTCCTCATTTGTAAAATGCAGGTCATAATTTGAACCCCTGGTTGTGGAGTAACAATACACTAATAGGTCTCCAAGATTCTTTCAATGGAACATTCTGTCCAGTCTCCCTCCCATCCCTTGTCTCCTCTCCTCATTGAGGCCAGTATCTAAGCAAAGCCAAGTAGGGAAGGCCCCCTCAGAGGCAGCAGAGGACACTCATGAGCATGCATATACCACACAAGCTTGCACACGAGAGCTGGGAAGGACACAGGGGTGACCCACAACCCCAGGACTTGGGCAGAGCCTGACGGAGGACTAAGCCCTACTCTGACCTCATTAGGAGCGATCACCGGTTCCCCTCCAGCCTCCCAGGGAGTGAGGCGAGCAATGCTTAGTTTTCTTCATTTCCCCCCACTAAGCCTGCTCCTGGGCACATAAATTCATTAATATGGGATTACAGGGATTACAGGCTGCCCCACCCTAAAGGTGACCCAGGGCAAACTTGTGGAGCCTCAAGATGTCCTCCTCACCAGGCAGAGGAAGAAACTGAGGCTGGAGCAGCTCTCACAGAAAGGCAGAGGGAGAGCTGGGTTGAAGACCTTGGAGCCCCTCTTCCTTCCCCATCTTTACCAAAAGGGGGGAAACATGGAAAGCTTGCCTACCTGCTGGGCACAGAAATGGGGGCCGTCCTGGAATCCTACCCACTCCCTGTCCTCTTTCACACCCCTCTGTGGGCTTCTCAAGCCCAGATTTCCCCAAGCTCTGTCAGTGCTGGAAGGGTTACAACATGACCCCAGACTCTGGAGACCACCAGAATGGTGATTTCAGGAGGCACTAAATGATATCGCCCCATGGTATGGAAATGGGGTTCGGGCTCCCTTCCACTTCTGTTGGTTCTTTCCAGGAAAAATGACTCAGCTCAGAGTCAGTGTGTCTTTAATACCCACCTGCTGCCTGCCTGTACTTGCTGACTCCCCTCCCTTCTAACAGAGACAGAGAGAGACGGAGAGAGAGAGAAGACCTCAGGCCACAATAGCTGTGGAGAATTTAGTAACATCGTTTTTTAATTTCTTTGTATTTGATTGTTAGCTTCTATGTATGACAAGTGATTTCTATTTCACTTACGTTGCATAATAAAGTTTATCTTTAAAATAATAATAATCACACAAAATGGTGCGTGGGTAAAAGCAAGAATAACTGGATAATGCTGCAGGTGGTTTTCAGATATGGTGAAAATTTTGAGACAGAACACAAATGACTGCAGTTGGGAAAAGCTGATATGGAGGACAAACTCCACCCTTTGCAGATGGGTAAACTGAGGCCCAGAGAGAGAAAGAACTTGCCCAAAGGGAGTTTATGACAAAGCCAGGATTTGAACCAGGTCACACCTGGTACTACCCTTCAGAGCCTCCTTCCTCCTCCATTTTTGGAGCTGTTTCGTTTCTTTCCCTCTGAATTGATGGGTGGGTGGACAAGTCCTTCTCTTGACTTCTCAGCTCCCTATCCCACCTTTTCCCTTTTCCCCTGCTCTCCATTTCAGACCACCCTTACTCTGTTTGAGGGACAGAAACTGGAATTAGAGAGACACCACTGTGAGGTGTATTTAGAAAGAACTCAGACTTTGGTCGCCAGCCCTGGGTGACCCAGCCATTGCAAGCTGAGCGAGTCTGCACCAGCAACTCACCTTCTCTGGGCCTGGCCTCCTTTCCTTCGTAAGAAATTACAACATCGCCATGCCTCTGGGCACCAGGGTGAGGCTTAACTGGGAGGACGCCACTAAAATGCCCAGCATCGTGCCTGGTGTATTTGGCAGACGCTCAATAAATGTTAGTTCTCTAATAGAATAGTTTCTTTTCGAAAAGAGTGCAGCGGTGCTGTGAATGTCCTTGGTATGCTCAGTGACAATCTTAACAGCAGATGAGAAGTCTTAAAACCATTTTAAAAATAGATAAGAAGTCATTTATAATTTGTACACTCATTGTTGGAATGCAAATGATGCTGCTAAAAGCCTGCTCTCCTAAGTGGGCTTGTTAAACCATCAATCTGCTTAGCAAATCCTTTTCTTCTCTCAAGTGCAGGTAAAATCCTGCACTTGTAAGAGTTCAGGATAGCCGAGCTCACGGACTGGCTCCTGGGAATGAGGTTTTATTATGCAGTAATTATGGGGCCTGGGTAACCCATATGCTCTCTGCTCCCCCTCCCCAGTTCCCTACATCATGGGGTGGGGTGGGGTGGGGAGAATTGATCAGAGCTGATACATATGTTCACAGGTCTTCGTTCTGGCATTAAGGATCAATCTACCTTCTCCCTCTTTGGTCTTTCTGGGAACAAAATACAAACCAAAACCCAAGAAATAAACCTCTCAACTCTCAGACTACAGAGCAGCCACAAAAAGAACAAAGATCCTACAGGTCCCTGGAAAGAGTGGAATCCGGTGGAGATGTAATTCTGTCTTCAGCTTTCCCATTCTTGAGAGCTGCACGTTTGACCAGGGCCACATCTTCCCGTGGGTGTCCCCCAGGCATCTAAACTGAACTCGTCCCAAACCAGACTCCCTGCCCCTCCTCTCCTCGCCCCTGTGCACCACTCAGCCCCAATTCCTCACCTTGGTGAGAAGCACCACGAGTCACCAAGTGGGTCAGGGAGCTGGTAGGGCACCCTGGTCTCCCCTCTCCTATACTCTCCAAGTGGGTCTCTGCACAGACTTGATTCCTCTCCTCTCACCCCACAGTCTGGGTCCCAGCCACAAGCTTCTGTCTGGAGCCCTGTTAAGCATCCTGACCCCCCTCTCCGCCTTCTTCTGCTCCCACCCAGACAGCCTCCATACGTCAGGTGGAGTGACGGCTGTAAGACAAACTTCCCATCATTTCACGCCTCTCCCCTGACCTTCTAGATAAATTCTAAATTCCCTGACTCATCTGCAGAGCAAGCACTGATTAGGCACCAGCCATGTGCCAGGTCTTGGCCCCGACTGTCAGACACAGCCTGCCGGCATGAAGCAGAATCTGGACAGCACAGCTACACTCCCGCTGGTACTACCACCCACCCCGCTGCCAGGCTCTACACCAGAGGCTGCAAATAGCAGGTATATTTTGTTTGGCTTCCCCAGTGTTGGCCCCATGTTTCAAAGTCAAGAGATTTCACTTAAAAACCTAGGTTGCTGGCATCTCTTGAAAACCTGGAAGACCTGGCAACATTTGGCCGGCAGTCCTTCACAGCAGCAATTGCCTGGAGCGGAGTCCTAGTTCCCCTAGAGCCATCAAGCACGTTCCAGTTGGCCATGGTCCCCACCACTCCATATTGCCTTACACCTAGCCTGCTTCTCTCTCTTCTCTCTGAGCTCATGTGCCTGTGTCCTGCAGATATTAGAACCTGCTCCTCCTGCTCCATGTCCAGTTTCTCCAGTGCATCTGACTCTTCTTGCCCTGACCTTTAGCTTCTGCTGGTTCCTCTTCGTGAAATCCCCTTTTTCATCCTGTTGGATGGGAAAATACCCCCACATTGCATCGAAGCACCCTTGTTTATTCATACTTCTGTCTCCCCCACTAGAATGTGAGCCTGCCCCATCTCTCTCTACAGCATAATATACTGACTGCCCCGACACCAGACAGTCCCACAGGAAATCACTGGTGGGTGGATGGACAGATGCGAATAGTAACAAAGCAGTAATGCTGACCTGTGTGTGAGCCCTGGGCGAAGTATTTCACATGTGATCTTATTTAATGTTCAATAGAACCAACATGGGATATGAGTATTATCCCCATTGTACAGATGGAGAGACTGAGGCTGGAGTTGGGTGGGGTGGGGGGGTCTGACTGCAAAGCTGGGCTGATCTCCACCCCTGAGCAGTAGCCTCCTGCCTCTCTGGTGGGCCCAAAGTCCTTTTATCTTCCCTCCTGATAAGTCAATGCCCAGGGGGCCAGGCTGGTAGGAAACTGGACAGTGGCTCCAGGAACCAGGCCTGGGGCACCAGGAAAGAAGTTCCCGAGTCCTGGGAGGTCTCAGCTTACCAGGAAGTGACAGAAAAGACCTGAAGACTCCCCTGTCCAAGGTGGCCCTGGGCATCTGGGTCGTGCTGAGCAGCAGAAGCACTGGGCTGCTGTTTGCATCAGAGGAACGCAGGGTTCAAGCCCGGGCTCTGCCGCTCATGAGTGAATGAGACCCTAGGCGAGATGCTCCATGTCTGAGCCTGAGTTTCCTCACCTATAACATGGAGGTAACGACTGTACACCCCTCCGGGCGGGGAGTAAACGCGAAAGGAGATGATGCCCGCCAAGCGCCGAGGCCCATGTGTAATAGAGGCTGTGGTAACAGTCCGCAGAATCCACGGGCAAAGCTGCAGTCTGCACCAGCCGACTCTGGGAGCTCAGCCGGGGACTGGCGGTGGAGGCAGGGGTGGAGGCAGGGGCCCACTGGGGTCCTAGGCCGGCCTTCAGGGAGACAGAGGCAGGCTGCACCCGAACTCCTGCTCCCGCGTCAGGCCGTAGATCCAGGTACCTCTCCTTAGTTCATGCCTGTGCGTGAACATGAGTGCCTGGGGCTGTGCATAGGTGTGTGAGCCTCGGGGGCAGGTAACTGTGTGTACCTGGGAGGCGACTGTGTCTGTGCTCACGGCTTGTTTGGAACACTACCGCATGCCTGCTCGTGCATACGCCCAGGCGTGACTCCCCAAGGGCCTGGACAATGTGTGCCTTAGTCACTGTATCCCCAAAGCCTGCCACATAGTAGGTGCTCAGTAAATGCAAGTGTGATGAAGGAACACACACACACACACACACACACACACACACACACACACACTCTCTCTCTCTCTCTCTCTCTCTCTGCTGCTCCCAATCTGTTTTAACAAACAATTTGGTAATCTAGGATGAATTTCACACTGTTTTTAAATGTTTTGTCTTTCTCAACTTCACCCAGAGACCAAGATGCACCACTGAAATGATGGTCAATTTGATGGGGGGAGAGGAGAAGCCCACATCTGAGTTGACCAGGCTTGAGCAGAAACCCAGTTCTACCAGGTACTGGCTGTGTGACGCTGGTCAGTGGCTTTACCTCTCTGATCCCCTTGTGTGAGGACTGAATGTGTCTGGACCAGAGAAAAGCTCAGCACAGAGCCCAACACAATGAAGTTGTCTGTCCTGCTGACTTTGACCTGGGGATCCCCCACAAAGCTGGGCACCCCCAGCTCTTCAGCACTGGGGCTTTAGAAACACTTAGAAACTCTTTAACCAATGTTTCTGTTTCTTCTAACCCCAAGGACTGTTCCAAAGCTAAGCAGAATCCCTGGCCTCTCAGGAGAAGGGTCAGCAGTGGGTGGATGCAATGCTTACTTAGCTATCCTCTAGTTACCCCTCGCCTGCCTCTCTGCCACCCTGTCCAGGGTCTCCTGGCACCCAGCTAGGACACAAGGTCATTCATTCTAATTGCCCAGTTTCAAGCTTAGGCTCTGCAGCAACCTGCACAGTAGCATTTCCATTCAATACTTGGAAAATCTGTCCCAAAGTGGGAACATGACACCCCTTTTTCATACTTGCACTCAGTATATTATTTACTCCCAAGCAGTGAAGATCAGCCTCAGCCTACAGTAGGTGCAGGGTCAGAGTTTACTGTCTGACTGATGGCTGATATCACGAGTTCAGTGTCTATATGTGGAGTACCAGGAATCTGGCTCTGACGAGGCATCTCCAGAAGTTTTCTCACGGAGCCTGCTGGGATAAGGAACTGAGGGTACCTGCAGGTGACACCATTGTGAAGTGATGTCCCTCTAGCGTTACTTCTCCTGCCTCCCCCTCCCACCTGCTTCTCCCCCCTCATCCCCTTGCTCATCGAGATGCCCCATTGCCTCCTCAGTGCCCACTGCCCACTTTGAAATCACCCCGGCTCCTCCTTTTCCCTCACAGCTGACCCTCCAGCCAGCCTTGCTGCTCGGTCTCAGAAAAGAGCAGCACGGCCCCCCGTTCCCCACCTCCCCACCGCACTGCCTCGTTCCAAAGCACCTGCCTCCATGGCTCTGAGGTCCAAGGTTTCCCCTTCAGGATCTCCCTGTGTTTCTCCTCACCGTGCTCACACTATAGCCAGACTGAGTCTTCCAAGATGCAAAATGGATCACATCACACCACAGTTTTAAAACCTTCAGTGCTTGTCACCTGCCTGCAGGACTGAGTCCAGACTTCTTTCCCTGGCATTTGAGGCCTTTTGTGATGTGGTCCTGCCAGTCTGTTCTGCTTACTTTCTGCAGCCTCTCCTCAGGCCTGCTGATCCTGTCACCACACACAATGACATTTTTGTATGTCCAAACCTCTTTGCCGTCACTCGTAACATCTTGGCTGCATTCTGCAGAACTCCTACTCATCCTATGAGACCCAACCCAAATGGTCCCTCCTCTGTATAATCTTCTCTAGCATCCTAAGGCCCAGTTGTCCAATTCCTGACTGGAGCAGACCCTCTCCTATCATATATCACATGGCACTACAGTTATCTAAGCAACCATCCTCCTGGCAAGACTAGGGGCATTTCTGGGTAGAGGCCTCATTCTAATCCTCATTGAACTCCCTGGTGCCCAGAAGGGAGCCTGGCATGTACAACGCTCTCAGTAAACATCTGGCAAAGAATGAGGGAAGGAGCTAAGGTCCTTCGGGGAAGTCTCATAACCGCCTTGCTTTGGGTGCGAGCCAACAGCAACCTTCCTTCCCCAGAATCCCGGGCCACCTCAAGTGCAGACAGAGCCAAGTCCTGCTGCTGCTTCACAGAATCACTAGGAACAGCTCTTGAGCTCTTTCCTCCTTTAAACTCAGCAGCAACAGCTTTATCAGCTTTGTTTTTCTAGAAGTCCTGGAGTCTGTGGCTCCTTTCCAGCCTCCATGGTTCACGGCACGCACAACCCCTCACTTACCCTTCCGAGTGTGTCCCAGGCCAGCTCTGCCAGAGGAGTGGGCCTCTCCCGTGCCCTGAGCTCCAGGCCAGAGGGGTCTGCAGGGCGAGCAGCTGTCCAGAGCTCTGGCTGCCAGCAGCAGAGGCAGACAGAGCCACTGCTGCAGAGCCCGCAGCCACCCCCACCCAGGACTGCAGCTCTGGCAGCTGCAAGGAACCTCCCAGCATCGATCAGTCCTGCTACTACAAGCCTCCTTGGCACGCCCGGCTGAAGCCGGGAGCTTTGTGAGTGTACGTAAAAAGAAGTAGAAAATTAAAGAAAAACGTATAACAAAAGGTCATTGGTGGGGGTGGATAGCAAGCCATTTTCCAACACAAAAATGCCACTGGACGGCGTGGAGGAAGGCCCTCTGACCACGCATGCGAGGGGAGGGGCTGCAGAGGGTATTCCAGGTAACTGAAGGCGAACCCTACAAGAGCTACCTCCTCTGTCTACCAGGGTTTTTCTTTTCTTTTTTTTCATGGGAATAGGTATAAACTCACAGCATAATTTGCAGCAGAACTTACTTGTAATTTCAGCATCTTTTGATGACTCAGGGCTAATGAGGCGAATGTCGCTGGGACACCGCAGTGCCTTCCGTCTGCTCAGGGATGAGTGTGGCATTCGGCCAGATCCGGAACGACCCCACCAGGCTGGGGCACTCCTCAACCACCCAGCTCTCCAACTCCCCACACGCTGCTGCTTCTGATGTCACCGCACATTCCCAATGGACTTATCTTAGTTCTGAAAAAAGCTGTGACTCAGTCTACCCTCTCTGACCATTCCTGGTTCCTTTGTTTCTCCCTGCCCCCCTTGTTTTCTTCTTGTGTCTCCCTCATCTGTCTCTCTGTCTGGTTATCTGTCTGTCTATCTATCTATCTATCCTTAGAAACAGATTCCACTATTGTAGGCTCTGGCCTGAGCCTTCCAGCCTGACCAATCAATTCTGTCCTCTGGACTCCTAAAGCTTCTCATTCACTTTGCTTCATTTTTGAGTGGCCTCATTTAGGGGCACTTCCAGGACATTGGGGCTCTTCCAGGATTTGACCAAGGGATTCCCAAAGTAGTGTCCAATGTGAACTGCGTTTGAGGAGAGCTGGCCTCTGGGGCTTGCAAAGACGATGGAGGTGAAGGAGAAAGGAGCAGACAAGCCAGCTGAGAGACCAGCTCAGACCAATGCCAGCGCCAGCCTCAGAGACCCAGTGCGCGGGCGTGCATGTTGTGCAGAAGCAGGCAGACTCCAGACCCAGGCTTGGGGTCCCAGGGACACCGCTTCCCATCCTGCTCCCCCTGCTTATGGGCTGGGTTATCCAGGGCAAGCTAGTTAGCCTCTCCGAGCCTCAGTGTGCCTGCATGTGAAATAGAGAGAACGATGTCCTCCCCTTTCAGAAGGGGTACAAGTCTCTAGTGAAGTTGCACCCACAAAGCCCCGGGCACAGAGCTAGCACATAGAAGCTGCTCCATCCCCCACATCTCCCTAGGGGCTCATGGAAGACGCTGAGAACTAGGCAGGGAAGTTCCAGAAAGCTGTGAAATACCAACTCAGCCAGGAAGAGCCGAGCACTGGCTTTTTCAGAACTGGTCCTGAGGCTGCCTGGGGAGGATGGGCAGGAGCAGGAGGGGCTGGACATCCCCCAGCATGCTCGCCACCTGCCTCTAGTTCCCAGACATTGCAAACCCATGCCCACTGCCCACATTTCGAGCTACTTTCACAATCGTGTGTGTGTCGGTAACCTCTAGCCCATATCCCTAACTGCTTTTCTCCTAGATGCCTCTCCCCACAAGACCTGTGATTAAACCACCACCACGTTCCCTGCAGGAGGACGATGAAATAGCAGGGTCACAGGCTTCCAGATAAAGTGACTGGCTTGACAGGTTCCAAACTGAGAATGTTGTAGGCCTCGCTCGCTCTCCAGGTGTCTGATGGAGCCAGGATTCCTAATAATCTTCTTGAAAACAAAGGAAGCCTCCATGCTTCCAAACCCACGTATCATGCTGGGTCTCATCTCTCTCTCCATCTCCTCTTTCTCTTTCCTTCCCTCCATTCTTTCTTCTCTCCACTTTCATGGTATATTAAAAGATTTAGGGAGGAAATATCAACACCTACTAGAGGGAACCTTGGCCCAACATCTCGGAGCCTGTCTACTCCTCTGTGAAATGGGAGGTGTGGGGAGGGTCCTCCCAGCCTACACCTGCCGTGTGTCTGTGTTAAGCTGGGCGGAACCACACAGGTAGCTGGAGGCACCAGTGGAAGAGCTCCCTCAGTGAGCATGAAAAGGTTACAGAAGCGCATCTAGCCGGGCTGGCCTCCTGCCCCTGGCCCTCTCAGCAGGTGGCATGCAGCCTGACTCAGCCAGGCTGTGCCCATTTCACAGGTGGGAAACCAGGCCCCAATGGCTCACAGGTATACCTCCACAGACCTGAGACATTTCAGAATCAGTTTGCCAAATGCCACCTTAGCAGGAAGGCACTCTCCTGATTTTATCCATCTGTCTATCAGAACTGGTGTTTCCTATCCACTCCTGAGCCCTGGTTTCTACCGGGCACTTCTGTTAAGTGCTTTCTCCCCAGTGTTATTTTAAGTCAGGACTATGCATGCTGGCAGGGGTGGGCAGGCCACTGCTCCTGTTGTACAGATGAGGAGTGATCTGCTCCCATACAAATCTGTATGGGAACCCACAGATTTGTAATTGGCCCATCAGAAGTGGGGTAGCTTGGGGACCGCCACCTGCAAGCGGAGGGCTGCAAGCAGAAGCGTGCCTCTGTCCCGGCTCTGTGCATGGTGGTGGCGGTGGTGGCTGAGGGGACAGGCAGCGGTGTGCGGGACCCACGCCTGCCTCTTTGGCCCACAGCCCTCCTCCAGGAAAGTGTCCTCACACATCTGCCTCATCTAGCCCCGACCACACGCTCCTCCTGGGGTCTCCCGTCCTTCTCATCCATGCCCTTGACAGATGGGCTTGGGAGCCTGCTGAAGGCCACACTGAGGTGCCCCGAGCAGAAGTATTCTGGAGGGAACTAGATCTCGCTCCTGAGTGACTCAGGCAGGATTTAGGAATTGTTCCACTGCCATTCCAAGTGAGCCTGCCCAGCACCCCACACTCAACTCACCTAGGCTTTTCTGTCTCAGTTCTCATTCCAGCCTATTCCCGTCTCCCTACTTACCTCTTGTAAAACTCCTTTTCAATCGACATTAACTTCTATCTCTGGAAAATCCTAACAGTGTGGCCTTGGATAAGTGACTCAACCTCTCTTGCCTCAGATTCCTCATCTGTGAAGTGTACTAAGAGCATTAAATAAAAGAATGGGCCTAGCATGTTCCCAAGCACATAGAAGATACCTGAAGTTGTTGTTAGGCCTGTCCCCAATCAGGAATGATTTCTCCTGGCTCTACGTTTCTGTCGTCCCCCCTTTCCATTTTCACACTCTATCCTACAGCCCGGGTAGTGACTCCCATCTCTCCTCTGCCATCCCTCTGAGCTGCCAGAAGATGCCCACCACCTCTGGCCCAGAACTGGGCACTCAGTGAATGTTGGACCCTTCTTTCTGGCCGCCAGCCGTGCAGTGCTGGCTCCTTCACCCCTCCCTAGGTCCCATAGCCCGTCGGGGGGGGGCGTCTCTGCTCCATCTCTGCTTCCTCACCGCCCTTCCCACCTTGGTCCTACCCATTTGGCTTCCATCCCCTCCCCTCCCCTCCCCTCTCCTCCCCTGGAGCCGTTCAGCCCCATCTCGCCAAGTCCAGTGGTTATTTCTTGGTTCTCCTCTTCCTTGACTTGCAGCACCATTTACACTGAAGCCCACCCCTCCGTGTGAAACGCTTGGGGCCCCTGCTCTCCCTGGTTTTCCGCCTGCATCTCAGGCCACTCTTAGGCTGGCTCCACCTCTCCCCGACCACTAACTGTTGGACACCTCCCAGCACAGCCCTGGGCTCTCCTTTGCTCCCCAACTACGTTTGCTTCCTGAGTTACCTCATCCAGTCCCTGGCTTAACATGTGATCTATATATTGCTCTCTCCCTGCGCTCCAGGCTTGTAGACCCGACTGCCTACTCCACATCTCCACTTGGGTGTCTCATGAACATCTTCAAGTCAACATGGCTAAAACATCCCCCTCGTTTCCCCACCAACCCACTACCTCCCACCCCCAGCCCTGGCCTGTAATCTGCTAGAGCTAGTAAATGGCACCAGAATCCAGCCTGTTGTATAACAAAGAATTTGACTGGCTTTTGTCCCTGGTTCCTGCGAGGGAGACTCTAAATTCCTTGGCCTTTCCCAAGCAGAAAGTGTGCTTGTTGTTCACGAAACCAGGGACCACACATGAATTTATGCCAAGCAGCTAAGTCAGGATGGGGGCCGGGCACCAGAAAGACCAATTGTGGGCTTAGAGGGTAGAGCTTTGAGCCAGCCCACATCTCCAGGGAAGGAAAGGGAGAAAGAGTGGAAATTGAGTTCAATCAGTCAGGCCTGCATAACGAAACCCCAATACAATCTGAGGAGCTCAGTGGCGCTTCCTGTTTGGTGAACAGCTGATGCGCTGGGAGAGAGGACACGTCCCTGGTGGGACGCTGCCAGGCCTCACTCTATGTCTCTCTCCATTTGGCTGGTCCTGATCTATGTCCTTTATAATAAAGCTGTAATTGTAAGTACACTACTTTCCTGAGTTCTCTGAGTCATTCTAATGAGGGGGTATGGGAACCCACAGATTTGTAATTGGCCCCTCAGAAGAGGGGTAGCTTGGGGACCGCCACCTGAGGTGGATGTGACCTCCTGAGGAACTGTGTCCTTCAACTTGTGGGGGTCTGGTCTAACTCTGGGTGCTTAGTGCCAGATTTGGATTGGTACCCAGCTGGTGTCAGAATACACCCCAAGAGTCACTCATGATTCCTCTCTTTCCCTCTTCCCCCACCACATGCACTATAAGAGCAGTTCCAACCAGCTCAGTCTTCATATCTATTCAGAATATGGTGGCCCCTTCCTCACCTGTGTGGCTGCCCTCCTGCTCCAGCTCCCATCCTCTCTCACCTGAGTTCCTGCAGCAGCCTCCTTCCTGGTTTCCATGCTTCCACCTGTGCCCCCAGCAGGCGTCTGCTAACACGACAGTCAGCCTGCGTCACTCCCCTGCTTGAAACCTCACACGCCCCCAGCCCACACAGAATGAAGGCAAAGTGCTCACCATCTGGCACCTCACCTCCCTCCCTGACCTCACTTCCTATCGCTTGCTCCCTGCTCTGGACTCGCCATCCTGACTCCTCCATGCTCCCCAGACAGCCCAAGCCTAGGCCTGCCTTAGGGCTTGGCTTTTCCCTTTGCCTGGAATGTTCTCAGTTCTCATTCCTTTCATTCCAGTCGGAAAGGTTACCTCCTCAGAGAGGTCTTCCCAGCCCACCTTCTGTGCAATAGCCCTGTCCCCCCAGCCACTCTCCTCCTCTCTCTCTCCTCTCGCAGGCTTTATTCTCCCTGACAGCCCTTATGGCATATCATACATGAATCTGTTCAACTGCTTATTGTCCATCTCTCTCAGTAGAATCACAGCTCTCTGAGGGCAGGAACTACAGTTGCTTGGGTTGCTGCTGTATTCCCAGTACTTGGCTCAATAAATATCTGTCAAATGAATAGTAAATATGTGCCACAAATAAAACTGTCCAGGTTTAGGGAAAGATATCACACAAATGATCTGGTGTCTCCTGGAATTTCTTGTTTTGCCACTGGGTTGTTATAGACTTATTTACATAGATGTGGAAGGAAATACAATAGGGCTATATAGTTTAAACAGTTTGAGAAAGAAAATACATGCTTTGTTAGCAGGTAACATATTTTACTCTGAGAGCAAAATATGCCAGATCAGTTACTTCAAATGTTATTGAGAGATTAAATACAAAAACATAATTGGGAAAAACACATTGTGGAATCTCCTAACTTGGGTTTTAGTCTTGTTTCTCCCATTTCTGAATTGTGTGACTTTGGACAAGTGGCATCCTCTCTGTGAGTCTCAGTTTTGCCATCTATAGAATGGGAGAGTGCTCATACCTCCTGGCCTGTGTCCCAGAGTCACTTAGAGGGTGGTGGATGGAGCAGACCCATCGGATGTTATTTAGCTGATTCCTGTGTGAACCTCTACCAGGGGAGGTGGTCCCAGGACATTTGAGCAAGAAATACAGAGTCAGTACCAAGCAGATCTCTAGGAATAATAGTCAGTTATCATTCTCCCAGGAATGGGGCTGAAAGAAGGTTTTGCTGAATTGGAGGAAAATGCTGAAACCAAACTGTTGTGTGTTGTGGGGCCAGGTTTTCTTAATCATTCATCCCCTCCACAACTCCCAGACCCTGGACACAGTCCTGGGAACCAGGCTGGGCCCTGGGCCTCAGACTGGTGGCCTCTTCACCTCTCTAGACCTTGAGACAGGCTGAAATGTCCTGCCATCCCTGTTGGATGACTACTGGGGTTGCTGTGAGTCAGAGTCCCTCTGAGGGGCTGGCAGTGGGGCTGCTGGAGCTCAGTATGGAGTGAGTTTGGCAAAGCTACCCCCAAATATCTCTGCAAATGTCTTTCTTTCTGCCCTTTCCTAAATCCCAAACCTGGGCTCATCCCTGGCTTTCTCCCTTTCTGCCCACTTCTTGACTATCATTATTTTCTGTCCACTTCTCACCACCTACAACCATCATCGACTCATGGCTACCACCATTTCTTCCCTGGATAACTGTGTCAGCCTCCCAACAGACCCCATTCCTGCTCCCAGCCATCTATCCACTCCCTAGAAGCAACCAGAACAGTCTTTTAACCAAATTTAAAAACACAAATCTAGAGAGGAGATCCAAGATGGCCAAGTAAACACTGTGCCTGCTTCCTTTTGTGAACACATTAAAATTACAACTAAATTACAGAACTATCAACCTGAAGAACCATCTAAAGTCTAGCTGAACAGAAGTTTCATAACTAAGGATATAAAGAAGAAGCCATGTTGAGACAGGTAGGAGGGGTGGAGGCGTGGAATGGGCCCCAAACCTCCATGTGACAGCTGAGAGCCGGGAGGGATACCTTAGTCATGGAGGTTCCCCACAGCGGAGGGAGAGACGCCAGCCCCACACTCCCGAGCCCAGACTACTGGAGCTGGGAAGAGGAGCCCCCACAACATCTGGCTGTGAAAAACAGTGAAGATTCCAACCATCCGGGTAGGCTCAAAAACTGCAGGAAACCCAGACGTCCTCTTAAAGAGCCTGTGCACAGACTCTCTTGCAGGCACTCACCCTGGACTCTGATGGAAGGACAGTAACTTGGGGGTGGTGTGGTATTGGAGGCATACAGGGGACAGACTGAGGAGCGCGGCTTCGAAGTGAGGACTGGAGGACAGTCACCATTTTCCCTGTGTGAAGTTTTTCTCCTGTGCGGCTGGAAGGTGGGCATCATTTTCCTGTTTGAGCCCACCCTGACAGGAAAAATCTGAATCTGATTGGCCTGGTGAGCTCTGCTGCTCCACACTGCTGACTCCCTGAGACCCTGTCTGACCCAACTCCCCCAACACCTGAGGCACTTTCTCCAAGAGCAGCCAGCCCCACCCACATTGCACTCTTTCTTGAAAAACTATGAGAGTCTGCAGGACCCAGGAGAGCAGAAGCTGGCCTCTGTGTGCTCTAAGACCTTTCCAGAGTAGCTCCAGACTCAGCACTGGCACCAAACCAAAGTCTATGTTGACCTGTTGACCACAACACTTCCCACTCTAGTGACTCCCAGAGACCCTGCCCCACCCAACTCATGTACACAATAGGCTTTATCTTTTGCAGAGCTACTCCAGACCAGTACTTGTGGTAGCCATGCTCATTGTGCATCGTGGTCTCTCCCATGTGACCCCAGGGTTAGCACAGGCAGCAAACAACTGTAGCTTAGTAGCTCCTACCATGTAGGCCCTGGCCAGTCACAGGCAGTGGGTGACCTGGGCCTGCACTGGAGCCCCTCACAAGAGGCCCAGAACGAACATACTCGAAGGTTGGCTCAAACTACCACAGAGCACCACTCAATTAGCCCCACAATAGGCACACATAAAGGGGAGTCTCAACAGGCACCAGAGACTGCTGAGGTGAATCCCACTCTGTGGCACAAGCTCCCTGCACAGCAGCATACAAGCTGTGGATGCTGCCAAACCCTACGGCCAATCAGCCTGAGGGTCACTCCCACACACTGACAAGCCAAGGGAAATCAAGGCTCAAGTATAAAAGGAGGGCACACACAACCCACACAAGGGACACTCCTGGAGCACCCAGAGTGGGTGACCAGGGAGACTGTGCCATGGGACCCCACAGGACACCTACTACATAATGCCATCCGGCAAACACTGGGAGATATGGCAGATCTACCTAATACATAGAAACAAACACAGAGAGGCAGCCAAAATGGGGAAACAGAGAAATATGTCCCAAATGAAAGAACAGGAGAAAACTCCAGGAAAAGAACTAAACAAAATGGAGGCAAGGAAATCTACCAGAGACAGAGTTCAAAACAAAAAGTTATAAAGATACTCAAGGAACTTAGTGAAAACTTCAACAGAGAGACAACAAGCATAAAAAAGGACATAGACACCATAAAAAAGAACCAGTCAGAAGTGAAGAATACAATAATTGAAATGAAGTATACACTAGAAGGAATCACCAGCAGATTAGATGAAGCAGAAGACTGAATCAGTGATTTGGAAGACAAAGGAGCAGATAACACCCAATTGGAACAGCAAAAAGAAAAAAGAATCAAAAAAAATATGAGGATAAAACCCCACAAAAAACAAATACACAAACCTCTGGGACAACATCTAGTGTAACAACATTTGCATCATAGGGGTACCAACAGGAGAAGAGAGAGAGCAAAGGATTGGGAACCTATTTGAAGAAATAATTACTGAAAGCTTTCCTAACCTGGTGAAGGGAACAGGCACACAAGTCCAGTAAGCAGAAAGTCCCAAACAAGATGAACCCAAACAGGCCCACACCAAGACACATTATAATTAGAATGGCAAAGATTAAAGACAAAGAGAGAATTCTAAAAGTAGCAAGAAAAAGGCAACTAGTAATTTAAATGGAGCTCCTAAGATTGTCAGCTGATTTCTCAACAGAAACTTTCCCGACCAGAAGGGATTGGCACAAAATATTCAACATGATGAAAAGCAAGGACCTACAACCAAGATTACTCTATCCAGCAGAGCTACCATTTAGAACCGAAGGACAGATAAAGACATTCCCAGACAAGAAAAAGCTAAAGGAGTTCATCACCACCAAACCAGTATTACAAGGAATGTTAGAGGGACTTCTTAAGAAGGGGGAGGGGAAGAAAAGATCAAAGTTATGAAAAATAAAATGGCAATAGCTACATATCTATCAACAATTACTTTCAACATACATGGATTAAATGCTCTGCTCAAAAGACAGGAGGGCTGAATGGATAAGAAAACAAAACCCTTACATATGCTGCCTACAAGAGAATCACTTCAGATTGAAAGACACACGCAGACAGAAAGTAAAAGCATGGAAAAAGATATTTCATGAAAATGGGAACAAAAAGAACAAAAAGAGCTGGAGTAACAATATTTATACGAGACAAAATCGACTTTAAAATAAAGGCTATAACAAGAGATGAAGAAGGACCCAGAGTATTTATCTGAAGAAACCCAAATACGACTTCGAGGGGACGTGTACATCCATATGTTCATTGAAGCATTGTTTACAATGACCAAGATGTGGAGGCAGCCTGGGTGTCTGTCGATGGAAGAATGGATAAAGAGGAGGTGGTACACATATACACTGGAATATTGCTCAGCCAGGGAAGGGAATGGGTTCTTGCCATCTGTTGCAGCATGGATGGACCTGGAGGGTATTTCACTGAGTGGAGCGTAAGACAGATAAAGACAGACGCAATGTGATTTGGCTTATATGTGGAATCTAAACAACAAAATAAAAAAACAAAACAGAAACAAACTCATAGATACAGAAATCATATTGATGGTTGCCAGATGGGAGTGGGGTTGGGGGATTAAGAAGTACAAATTGGTTGTCACACAATAGTCATGGGGATGTAGGGTATAACATAAAGAATAGTCAATAATATTGTAATAACTACGTATGGTGTCATATCGGTACTAGATTTGTTGGGGTGATAGATGGGAGAGGTTTGGGCGGCAAGGTGAAAAAGGTGAAGGGATTAAGAAGTACAAACTGCTAGTTACAAAACAGTCATGGGATGTAAAGTACAGCACAGGGAATATAGTCAATAATATTGTAATAACTATTTGTAGTGCCAGTTGAGTACTAAGCAGGGGGATTATTTCTTAAATTATATAAATGCCTAACCACTATACTGTCCACCTGAAATTAATATAAAATAATACTGAATGTCAACTGTAATTGAAAAATTTAAAAAGAGGGGGAAGGTGAAGGGGTATAAGAGATCCAAGTTTCCAGGTGTAAAACAAATAAGTCATGGTGATGTAATGTACAGCACAGGGAATATAGTCAATAATGTTTTCTGATAGCGTGGTACGGTGTTAGATGGTTGCTTACCATGGTGATCACTTCTTTAGGTGTATAAATGTTGAATAACTATGGTGTACCCCTGAAACTAATATAATATTGTATGTTAGCTATATTTTTAATAAAAATCTTTTAAAAAATGAAGTACTGATATAGGATAGGGCATGGCTAAACCTTGAAAACATTAGGGTAACTGAAAGAAGCTATCACAAAAGACCACACATTATATTATTCCATTCACATGAAAGTGTACAGGAGGGAAGTGTGTAAAGACAGAAAGTAGATCAGTGGTTCCTTAGGGCTGGAGTGGGGGCTAGAAAGGTGCTAAAGGATACAGAGCTTCTCACTGAGGAGAGGAAAACGTTCTACAAGTGACTGTGGTGATGGCTGCTCTGTGACTAGACTCAAAACCATTGAATTATACACTTTAAGTGGGTGAACTGTATGGTATGTGGATGATCTCACAATAAAGCTTTGTTTTTTTAAAATCACAAATCTGTTCCCATCACTCCCTGACTATAACCCTCTAATAGCTTCCTGATGTTCCTGGGCTAAAATCTAAACCCTTCTGACAACAGTGGCTTTATGAAGCTGTCCTCCTGCCTTCACCTTTGACCTTTTTCCTCACCAGCCTTCCCCCTTGCTTTCTGTGTTCTCGTGAGGCTCAGAGTATGGGTTTCTAATGCTTCTTGCTCACTGCAGGACCTTTGCACAGGCTGTGCCCTTTGCAGGAATACCCTTTTCCCTCTTTTAGGCTTCCGTTTTCCTGACCTTCATCTTGGTCCGTCATCTAACATCTATGACCTGCTCAAGTAGATGCATTCTCACACATCTTGCAATTTCCACCTTAAATAAACACTTCCTCACGGAAGCCCTCCTTGATTCTACCACCTCTCCCCCACCATTGGGCTCTCATAGCAGACTGGCTTCACAGCATTCATCATGTTATCATTATTATTTTATTATCTGTTTCCCCCATTAGGGGAAAGCTCCATGAAGGCAGGGATAGGTCTGTCTTTCTCACTCCTCTCTCGCCAATGCCACACTCATAATAGGAACTTGATCATTTGTAAAACTTTATAGATTCACCCTGGAATCATATCTGAATCTCTTATGCTCCAACTACCTCTACACTGATTTCCCTCACATCACCAATCTTGCCCCACGGACACTTGCTGAGCACCCACTTCTCAGCCCAGAGAGGCCTGGCAGCAAACAGGGAGAGGGAGGTGTGCAGATAGACCCCCATGATGTAGTATGACACTGCTCTAATGGGGGGCAAGCCCAAGAAGAGGAGTGACTTCCTGGGAGGTCACAAAAAGCTTCACGTCACAGGGGCTTCATGAATGGGGCCTTAAAGGATGCTTAGGAGTTTGCCAGGTTGGGGGTGAAGTAGAGGGAAAGGCATGGACAAAGACCCAGAAAAATGAAGTTCCACTTCCAGAATTTATTATCTAGACATTCATCCTAGCACTTCTGCAAAGCCTTCTACCTAGATTTTGTTTTTTGCTGCAGTCTTAGCTCTGTCCTCACTTTGCTCCACCTTTGCTCAAGAACCTGCGGTGGCTCCCTACTACTTTCCACCTTAAATGTAAGGTGCCTGCTTGCCACTGGCTGCCTGCCTCAGCCTCTCCCCGTCTCTCCCACTCCCAGTGACTTTCTCCCTTATTACTTGCTCATACAATCAGTGTTGCTTCCACTAACTCAGCAAGCCTTCCATCCTTGACTTGCTCATCTTATTCCTTCTCTCTACCACTGATTCTATAAATCAAACTCACTTTTGAGTTGACACGAAGAGGAATTATTTTTGAAAGTTGAGTTTTCAAGTCCAAAAGCCCATTTGAATGATTTAATTGTGTATAGCTACCCCACTGCTTCTTAGCATAGTAGAAGTACATGAAGAGTTTCTTAGTAAAATTAATTTTTGTGGGCTGAACTCTGACCTTGAGCAGCTAATTCGTGGTGGATGGGCTCAGTTAGGAAGGGTTGTACCTTTGGTTCTGGGTCCTGCTGGAGAGGGAAGGTGTGCTGTTCGCATTAGAAGTCTGCATCACACCTCCCTGGGGACCTCTTAAAGGTGGGGACAATGTGTCCTCCATCTACACCCCCTTGCTCCCACTCCAGCTTCAAGCTCAGCGTTCTGCAAAATAAATGGCCACAGTCACCAGGCTGCCCCTGTTATGGGCTGAGTTGGAACCTCAAGATTCATATGTTGAAGCCCTAACCCCACAACGTGACTATATTTGGAGAGGTAACTAATGTAAAATGAAGTCATCAGGGCAGGCCTAATCCAATATGACTGATGCCCTTATAAGAAGGAAAGATTGGGGCACAGACCACACAGACAGAGGGAAGGGCATGTGAGGACACCAGCCAAGGAGAGAGGCCTCAGAAGAAACCAAACCTGCCGACACCCTGATCTTAGCCTTCTGGCCTCCAGAACTGTGAGAAAACAAATTCCCATCGCCTACACCACACAGTCTGTGGTATTTGTTACGGCAGCCTTAGCAGACTACAGTCCCTGAAGACAGTTCCCTCAGAACCACAGTTCTAGGGACAGAAGGAAGATGTCACGTTACACTGACATTGGCTTTGAGTAAAAAACAAAATTGAAAAAAAATGTTTTGAGAAAAAGAACACTTAGAATGAAAAGTGCCAATACAATAATTCTTATAGAGCTAACTGCACACACACACACATATTCTTGGGGGCTGAGCATTTTTTCTTAACTATAACTACTCTTTGTGATCATATAAACAGTGAACAGCCCACTGTGGGAAATTTAGAAAATGCAGAAAAGCACAAAGAAGAAAATAAGTTACCTGTCACGCTCCCACTCTTAGATATTTTTTTCTCCAATTTTCTCCCCCTCCCCCATTCTCTCTCTCCTCTTTCTACTTTACTTACTTATGTTCCTTTCCACCTATTTTTTAAAAATGCAATTAGAATTAATTTTGGCAAATTGCATTCATGTTGTTACCTATTTTTTAACTAATAGAAACAGTGCTGTGATAAACATCTCTGTAGAAAAGTCTTAATACGCAGCTTGGGCTTTTTCCTCAGGACAAATTCACTAGAAGTAGAATCACTGTTAGTTAACATTTTGAAAAAGGAAATGTTTAGAGTCTTAAAACATTTGAGAAGGTTATGCCACTTTGGGGGGCGGTGTAACAACTTCTGACCACACATATTAAAAGCTCCCCAGAGTCTATGTAGTAATTTTAGATACCTATATAAAAAACAAAAAAGAAAGAACAAAGAAAACCTAGGTTATCTGGCTAGAGTCAGTCAGTGACAGAGAATGACACCCATCGCTGGCTACAGTGAAGCTCCTCTTCAGGTTAGAGGCTGGTTACTTAGAAAGGGAAGGGGAGGCGGTGATCTGGCTGTCCTTACAACACTCTACGAGTTGGTCTGCATTTTACAGATTAGGACACTAAGGCACAGGGAGGTACAGTCACTTGCCCAAGGCTACCTACGTCTGGGAACGAAGCAGTCAGGACTGAAATTCAGTTTTGCCTGGCTCCAGAGACGAGGGGCTTAACCATTCCACCACAGTGCCCTGGGGCAGGGTCTGTGGGGCTGGTCTTCACACTGACATGAGCAGCTGGACAGGACAGCTCCAGGAGGGCTCCTGACCCAGCCCTGCTGTGCTGGTCTGCCTTCCGATCTTGCTGGCAACATGAGGCACTGGGTGTGCAGGGCTAGGCAGAGGCAGTGTGGGTGTGTGCCCCGGGGGGGCATGAGCAGCAAGGCCCACCTGACTCCACCAAGGGATGGTGCACACACTCACTGGCCATTTGCTCGCCTGGCTCACAGATTCTCACTGACGCACTGATATTAGAACTACCACAGTGGTGTGACTGCCAGGAGAAGAAAGCAGCAGCATCAGTGTCAGAGCAGGAAGGATAAAAGCCCGTGGCAACAAGGAGGTAACACTGTGAATCAATTGTTATCTGTATTTTCCAACCTTTTAAAACAGTGACATTGCTTTTACAAGTGTGTGGTGGAAAAAAACAAGGCATTTGAAGTCAGGTGGACCTGGGTTCCCATCCTGCCTCTCACCAGTTGTGTGACCTTGGGCAAGTCACTTCACTTCTCGGAGCCTCAGTTTCCTCACCTGCAGAATGGGGATAAGCATTCCATCTGGTTCTCAGGATGAACTGAAGAGATTCCCATCTCGTCCTTAGCATTGTGCCTGGTACAGAGCAGGGACTCAGCAAATACCAGTTCCCACACAAATGAACACCTTGCTGAGCCCTGGAAATGCAGGGAGAAGTCGACAGGGCCCTATGCTGGGCGGAACTAAGCTGGAGAGGCACTGACAACTATATCCTGAGAGGATAAGCGCTATTGCTGAAGGGAACAAACCAGGTCTACACTGTTTTCAGAAAATGACTTGGCTCTCCAGCTTAGGACCACAGCGACGTCGTGAAAAGGCCCACATTCACTTTTGATAGATCTGTCATCCTTCCCGGGTGTCACCTTTTACTTCTCTATCAAACCGTACCTGTCCCATAGCCCAGTTCCCCCAAACCCTGCTATCTGCTAGGGACAATCTGGTCAGGTACTTTCTATGATGGACATGAGTACCCCTGGGTTACTAGTACACCCCAGATAGCATTTGGGGTGGCGGGGGGGGGGAGGCAACACATGCTGATTACGTAAAACAGGAAACCCAAAGTGCCCCTACTGTCATAACTTAGAAATAAACACTACTAACGTACAGATGACATTTTGACAGACGCTTTCAAAGTTTCCTCCTCCTTTCCCAAGGAGTGACACAGACGGTGGCAATTTGGGCGCTCTGACAGGTCGGCAGAAAGGGGGTGTTGTGTGGGGAAGGCTCTAGCAGATCAAACACTGGATCCGCGGCTTATTCCACCTAGGAATGGAGCCAGATCTGCGCGTGTGCGCGGACACACGCCATGAGGGACAGTTTCTCCGCTTTCTCAGAGGTTGCTGAAGTAGCAGCCCGGGGCCACGGGCAAACTCGCAGGCAGTCCCAGGCAAGGGGGCCGTGTCTCCAAATGTTTATTAGGAAATGAATGGACCACCAGCCATTGAGCTCCCGGGCTGCCCCCCTCCACTCTGCACAGTGGTCCTCCTCGTCCAGTCCCCAGATCAAAAGAAACCTCTCGGTGTAGCTGACCTCAGTGAGCTAATAATTGAGAAATAATATGATGGTGTTAAAAGATACTAAAGTGTGAATGACTAACATGACAGCCACACAACCCACACAGGAATATTGCTGTCTGTCTCAACAGGACGTTTGCTAATCCAAGGCACCCTACTTTGGCAGAACATCACACCAAGGTCACGGTGACAACACTCAGGCTCCGAAGGGGTCTGGGAAGAGGGAAAGCCACAAGCGTAGGAAATACGCTCAGACAGCAGCTTCACATCTGCTTGGGGCTGCCTTCTTCCCCCCCTGCTGCCCCCAGGCTACAGGCTTTGGGAGAGGCTGCTGAGAGCGCCATGTTGGGAAGGGGGTAGGGAGGCTGGGGTGGTCTTGGCAGGATGGGTGGGGCGAGCGGGGGTGACTGACCATACCGACAGGCGGTTTGCAAACCGGTTTCCAAAGCTGGGGCCACTAATATGACTGACGTGTGTGCACAGGCATGGTTGGGAGACTGCGTTCCCCCAGGTGAACCAAGGGTCTTGCTCTCACACTCACCTGTCTCCTGGGCTGCTCTCAGTCTGGCTCCAGGTGTGGGAAACCTACGAGCAAAGGAGATCAGAAAGGCCCATCAGAGGGGCTTGTATTTTCTAGGTCACAAACTGGTAGCCAGGGGTCTGGAGCTGGCTGTTTCAAATTTAATATTTGTTTAAAATTTAATATTTGAACTGATACCAGTGTTTAGAAACTGAGGGATTTCTCGCAAAAGTCTGACTTTTTGACTCCTCTCGGGGGAGAGCTGTACCTCTGGGCCACATGCCAGCCGGGCACTGATGGGCTAGAGCCACGTGGGCTGCCCCTCCAGGCCTGCACATGCTCCCCTATATCCCAACCTGCCTAGCCCCCCTGGGAGCTCAAATGTGAGCCCCTGCTCTGCTGTCTTCCAGCGAGTGCTCCCCTCTCGGGACTGCCTGGGTTCCCACTCCTCCTTTCCCTTCTCCTGCTCCAGACACACGTTGAGAAGTCGGGAGACCTTGCTGCCCTTTCTCCAGGGTCGCTTTCCAGTATCCCTGCACTGTGGCTGGGGGCTGAATCGGCGGCCTGAGGGTTTAATAAAGGACGTCTGCAAAGGTGTGGGCAGGAGGGGAGCAGAAGTGGGGATTCTTTTGCTACCATCCCTACTGTGTGTTAAGACAGGGGATTGTAATGGTGGCACTAAATCTTCTATTTTGCGATTCGGATCTCAGGTATAATTTGATTGAACAAGTGTAATTTAGCTTGGGACTTTTTGAAAGCTTTTCTTTCTCTACTTCCTTTCCACCATGTCATGCAGGGACTCACGCGGGGTCTCAGCTCCCGCTCCCCACATAAGAACGCAGGACATGGTGAGGCCAAAAAGGAACACCCACGGCGCCATAGATAGGGGCGTCACACCACTATATTCTCGCTGGCGGCTGGGTTGGAGACACAGGAGGCAGGAGCTACACTATCCGCAACCCGCCATCCACCTGTCTCTGCCAAACAATCTCACTTGCTAGCAATCCGCTTCTCTGCAATCTGCAATACACACTCTGCTGCTTGCTAGCTCAGCCACCATCTTCTTGCTAGCCCCCATTTGCTGCTAGCGTAGCCACGGCAGTTATATTAGTGGCCAATGGCTCACTGGTTACAGCTGACGGCCAACTAGCCACCGCTGACGGCCATCCAATCACAGTTGATGGCCATTTACTACCTGAGCCAGCACCTTTCTATGTGAGGCCGAGAGCCTGGAAACTGCACTCCTGGCTCTGTCCCCACAGACTGACACAGTAGTTTGCAGTAGTTTGCAGCAGACTGCCCATCGTCCTTGTATATTGCTACCTGCCTTGTGAATTCTTTCATGACCCACGAGCGAGTGAGCAGCCACAACAGTACGGAAGGGGATGGGAGGAGGAAACGGTTCCCAGACCCAGACACAGAGAAGGCTGCGTGGAGAAGACCCCTGACAGGAGCGGTCACCTGTGGTGAAGGCATGCAGTAGCTCAAGGAGAGCCTGAGGGAAAGAGAGAGCTGGGAGACTAACTACCCTAACCTCTCCCCTCCAGTCCATCTTATATCCTGCCAGAGCTCCCCAGAGGCCAAAGCCAGAGGGGGAAGACGACCATTGGTGCATACAGGTCACCGTCCCAGGGCATAGGTCAGGGTGAAGAGGGCGGAGAGTGGGTCTCAAGAGACAAATGACAGATGCCTAGCACCGTAGTCCTGTTGCCCCCACCCACACACAGGCCCCAGGCCCTCGGGCCCCACAGTGATGCTAACCAGGTCCTCCCAAGTGTCAGGAGTTCAGCTCCAGACCAGCGACTATTAGTTGGTACGGACCCCTCCCGAGCCTCTGTCCTGCTTCCTACCTGGCTGAACCTGAGTTCTCTGTACCATCCTCCAGTGCCCACTCCTGCCCCTGAGCTTCCCTCCCCTCCTCCACCTATTCTCTTCCACTGGACACTCTGCACATTCCTCTCACTATGGAGGTGGGCCGTCCCCTTCCTGGAAAGATGGCCCAGCCCAGAGTTCCCAGAGATCCAGGAGCAGAGCTGCAGAGAGCCCATAGGCACGAGCCTGACACAGCAGTCATGGGACACACGAAGTGGCCAGCTGAGCACTCCCTGCCCCAAATCTCTTCTGGGAAAAACACTAGCCTGACAAGAGGCAACGTGCAGCATTTCATGGAACCCAGAGTTGGAAGTGACCCAGGTGATCACCTGCTCTGGCATCTGCTTTGTACAGGGAAACTGAGGCCAGGAGACGCATGGGGCTTGCCCAGGCCACAGAGCCAGAAAGTGGTCGAGCCAGTGTCTTGTTCGTCTGCCAGGCTGTCCCTTCCTCCTAGCCCAAGACACGTGAGGGCCCAGCTCAATTTTACACCATCAAAGGATCCCAGTTCACTCACTGCTCACCCCACCTCTGCGAGGCTGGCACTGGTATGCTTCCCGTGTTACCGATGAGCAAGCTCAGTCTCTGAGAAGATACCTCATACGCTTTAGACCAGTGCAGTGGGTGAGTTCTGCAGCAGAGGGAACAACATCGACGGCAATAATAACAACTAGCGTCGCCCACAGGGGTGCTTTCTCCAGGCTGGCCCTGTGCCGAGGTCCTCAAACATATTACCCTGTTAAAGAGTTTCTATTAACTTTTTCCACTTGGCTAAAACATGGAGGATATACATATTTTTCCCACTTTTATTGAGCTATAACTGCTATATGACATTGTGTGAGGGTAAGGTGTACAACGTCTTGCTCTGGTACACTTATGTGTTGCAAAATGTTTACCACCCTAGTGTTAGCCAACACCTCTACCACGGCACATAATTACCATTTCTTTTTATGGTGAGAACCTTCAAGATCTAGTCTTTTAGCCACTTTAAGTCTGTGTCTCTCCTAGTTTTAATTGGATAAGACTGGCCATGTGGTTAATCAGAGGCCTCCTGACTGTTCTGCTCCACACAGACCCTTTGTGGGCCTCTCCCTGACGTCTCAGGTCACATGAGGCAGAGAGCTCAGAGCCGGTCACCTGTCACATGCAGTGTGACACCTTTCCTGTGACATTCAAGCAGCCTGCTCCCCTCCCAAGGCCCTGAACTCATGTACACGGTAGCAAGGTCCTGGGCTGTGGGCAGCCAGGCCAGTGTCCTTTCCTTCCCCAGCAGGGACTCTCGGGATGAAAGATTGATGAGCAATCTCTCTTCCCTGGTGAATTTTTAATTACGGAAGAAAGGAGACCCCGGCCCCTGGTCCAAACCAAGAACTGCAGGCAGGGTACTTCTTAGGTGTCACCACTGTTAAAATGTCATTCACACTGACAACAGCTATGAACTCTGGGTCCAAGTTTTTCTGCCCATAAATAAAGGTGAAGGGCTAGGATGGGGAGTAATTGGTGGGAAAACTGCCAGACCCCCAGCATGGAAAGTTCTGGAGTGAAATGAGGGTGAGTAAAGGCCTGGGGCAAGTCTGGGCACAGGGGCGGTGGGTCTGGGGACCCGGGGGCCAGGCCAGCCGTACTCTTCATTCTTGCCCGTCTAAATTGCAGGTGGCCACACCTCACACCCTGGATCTTCTTACAGTCAACAAGCTGAGACAGGGCTGAGCTTGGAACACGGGCACTGGGCAGGGTCCCAGCCTTGGAGAAATAGGAGAGACCAGGCTTCAGGTCAGCACTCCAGGAGAGCAGGGTACCGGTGGGATTACCTACCACTCAGTTTTGTTCAATTTCATAAGCAGCCATTTAAAGAGAAATGAAGGCCTAGGTTCGAGCCTCTGCATCATTTACTGGCCCATGTTCTCAAACAAGTCACTTCAACCTCCCAAGCCTCAGTTTTCTCCTCCGTAAAATGGGGACAGAAACAGCTACTGTGGAGGGCAGCGGTGAAGGTAACATGAGAGGATCCAGGGAAAACTGAGTGCTGTGCCTGGCACACAGTGAGTTCCTGAGAAACATCAACTATAACAAGGAAGAATAAACCACCAGCTCTGCTCTCAGATCATTTATAAATGAGTGGGGCTCTCATGCTGGCTAAAAACAAAACTCAGAAGGAAGACTGGAGAAGCGTAAAATGACATTACAAATCACCTGGGGTTAGAATTCGGGGGAAGGGTCATTTTGACTTGGGGACAGCAGTCAGGGAAGCCTTCCTGGAAGAGAAGACCTGGAAAATACACCTCCTGCTGCTTGCAACTTCTGTGAGTTCAGACTAATCTCCTCTGGTGGGAAGATTTCCTCAGCCTGAAGTCCTCTCCAGGCAAATCGGGCATCAATGAGTGTGTATCTGATTTTCAGTGATAACTGCTGTTTAGTCAATAAAGCCATGAGTCATTGGCTCCCCAGGGGCCCAGACTTTCTAGCTCACATCCTACTGCCTCCAGGAATCTTCCGAGGATTGCTTCAGCCCACATGGATCCCCCTCTTCTCACGTGCCACTAGCACGCAAAGCCCAAACCACACACCCTAACAAGCCTGCTTGCAGCAAAGAAGCCCTGAATTTTAGCCCAAGCTTGGCTCCCTGCTCCTTGTAAGATATTGGGCAAGCGCCAACCCCTTCTCTGGGCCTCCATTTCCTTATCTGTGAACAAAAGAGTTGGACTAGATTAGAGTCTCCGGGAATGAGCACTGGAGAGCGCTAATCTTTTGAGAGTCTCCTTAAAACGTGGCACCATGATTCATGCTGGAACCCCCGCCACTCTTGCGGGTTTCACAAAGCAGTGAATACATCAAGGCTCGGATAAGTCCTGCAACATAGAATCTGACTGAGTTTTGCTTGACCCAGCATTTCCCAAACTCCCTTGGCCTTGGAACCTTTTCTGGAGCAACGTCTATTAACACACCACAAAACTGGCATTCCTCAGAACCCACTTTGGGAAAGCTAGTCTCAGGTACCTCCCTGCTCTGTCAATGAGGGGATGTAATAAAGTCTAGGGTGTGGAATTTCACCTTCTGGGTAACTTTTCAAAAATGTCCCTGCTTCATTTCTGGCCTCTAGCCCCCACGGTAGCCCCCATATCTGGATCTCCATCCCAACCATCCCGGCACTGCCGTTGTGGGTGTGTCTCGGTCTGCAGTGGACCATAAGCATTGGATGGAGGGACCGTGTCTGGACACTGGCGTGTCCCAGGGCTTGACAAGCTCAGTGCCTGAAACACACAGAGTGTGCTCAATAAATAGTTTTTTTGCTTCTTAAATTTTTTTCTCTTTCTTTTTTATTTTTCAATAAACATTTTTGAACACAAGAGTGAGATTTAAACTATTTGACAAGTGGTTTGGCCTTGGCATGTACCAAGAGGGACACCAGCTATAAATAACCTACAGGGCTCTCGTGACCATGCTTGTCAGTCAAACGCCAGCATGATGGGGTGAGTGAGTGAGTGAGTGAGTGAGTGAAGGGATTGCGAGAACTGCATGAGAGAGTGTAACTATTACCTACAGAGGAAACCCACTTTCTCAGGCAAAGCCCAGCACTGTGTTTTTAACCTTGTCCCCCTCTGGGCTTTTATGGCTTGGCTGTTCAGATCTAGGAGTGGGGGTTGGGGGCTGCAAAGACAACCCTTCTTTCCATGGGTTCTGGCTGGAGCCAAGGCCAAATGAGAAAGTGGGCTTTTCTGTGTCCTCACAGAGCTGGCAGCAGCTTTAGTATTTCAAATATCCTTCTGAAATCTGAATCCAAAATGGAACATTTTTTCAAGTAAATAATACCCTTGATGTCAGTGTTTCTGCAGCAGGCTCAGCAGCCCCCAGAAAACCAGAGGTGAGGGAGCTGACAGAGCACAGAGTAACCCAAACCTGGGTCTCCTGGCTCCTTCCACCAGACCACCTGCCTTCCAGGGGTGTGAAGAGCTCGTGAGGCACTTCGGGCATTGGCATATCTAAGAAACATTCTTTTTCCGATCATGCCTGATAACGCCACAGGGAAATTCAGAAAGGCCACACCATGGGGACCCTATACTGTCATGGGTTTTGGGGACCTCAAGTCAAGAATGACGGGTGATGCAGACAGGATAGAGGAGTCTTGTGGATGAAGGTAAGATTAGAAAGGGTCAGTGCCCTCTCTGAGTGATGGGCAGCACCTGCTAAGCTCCTGGATGGTCTGGCTTCAGATTTCCATATTGGTTTCCCTCAGTAAGGATTTGAAGCAGATACCACCGGGGTTGAGTTACAGAATCCGGCTCACGGCTTCCTGACCCTTCTGGGAGGCTGGCGGGGGAGGTGTGAGCTCTCCAGAGGGGCCAGGCCCAGGGCACATCCAGAGGGTTCAGAGCTGGTGGCCAGAACAGCATCTGACCTGAAGCTTCCTCCAGGGCAATGTTTCCACTTCTGGAGCAGGAGTGGCGTCCATACTCGGGGACCCTTTAGGGGTGACCCCACCCCAACAGTCACCCCCTGACATTGAGGCACACTGCAGGGACAGCACTCCAAGGGGACAGTCGTAGGTTACCTTTGCCACCTCTCCAGCATCTGCTAAGTTCTGTCCTAACCAAGGAGAGCAGGCCTCCCCTGGTGGGAAGCAGTGTGTACCTAGAATTTAAAACCTGCAGTTTGCCTTCTTTTTTTAAAATTTATTTTTAGGGTTACTTTCTATTTATGACAACTGTTAACATGTTTTCCCACATATGGTAGCAATAACGTTTCACTGTAAAATTTAGTTTGCTAAAAATAGGGAGCTCATTTGAATAAAGACATGAAGTACTTTTTAGGGCAGGTGATCTCATCTATAGGTGTGGAGAGAGGTGTATGAATAACTGGAGTCTGGGAAACACTCATCTAGTCTGACCTGCCCACATCACAGATGGGTACACTGAGTCCAGAGGTATACACATGGCCAATTAATAGGAAGAGCTGGGATGCAGAACTCAGGGTCGGTGTCTCTAGACTCTTTCTGCTTGTGAAGCCCAGCTGTGAATGTGTCCCTTAGTGTACTCCTCACAGAGCAGCGGAAATGTGGCCTTGCACATTTACTGCCTCCAGAGTATTAGGGGCTCTGCAGAGGTCAGAACTGGGCCTTATTCATCTTTTTACCCCACAGAACCAATCGAAGAATTGGTATTCAGTGAGAATCTGGTAAAAGGGTGGATAGATAGATGGGTAGAGGGATGGTTGGAGAGACAGATAAGTGGATAGATGGAGATATAGGTGGAGAAAGAAGAGACATGAATGAATATTTTGTTTGGCTGATGACTTAGGGTCTCTCTTCCAACTTCACCCATCTAAGGGTATGAGGTGTGATTAAAAAATACGGTGAATGCTGCCGAGTGCCATCCAACGGAAAGGCAGGGATCTTCAATACGGGAAACAGCAGGTTGAACCTTAGGAACAGTGTGTGACAAGTTGCAACTTGTTCAGTGCAGTCAGCCGGGTGTGAGCTACGGTTGAGAGAAGGTGTGTTTTAAAGTGTGCCGTAAATCATCTTCCATCATGACAACGCTCTGTGTCACACATCGCTTCTGGTATACAGCAATTTTTGTCAAATAAAAACATTACGGTGTGTTCTCATCCACCTTATGGGATCTGACACCGTGTGACTTCTGGCTCTTCCCCAAATTCAATATGATTCAGGACATCGAGGCAGCCATGACCAAGCAATTAAAGACACTCGTGAAAGAGGACTTCCAGAACTGCTTCAGAGAGTGGCAAGAATGAGGGGATAAGTGTGTTCAAGTGAGGGGGAGGATTTTGAGGGGGATTAATGGCAGTGTGTCTTTTACTGTAATAATTTTTTTTAAATTTAAACATTCACCGTATGTTTTAATCACACCTCGTATTATCATTCTGTTCGAGAACTAGCAGAAGTTACTCTAAGATATAAAAATTAATGGTGAAATTTCACACATTAAAAAGCACAATAGATGGGTAAAGACAAAGAACTATTGCCTGTTCCCATTTTGCCAGCGAGACCTCGAGGCAAACGCGTGCGATACCTGCCTAGGGAGGCCAGAGCCTCAGCTTCTCATTTTCCTTTTTAAGTAACTCTCTGACCTTGGATAAATTCCCCCCCTTCCCTGGCCTCAGTATCCCCACGTGTAAAATAAGGCAGTAAGTCCAATGAATCCCACAGTCTCAGTATCCCAAGGCTCCCCAAGGCCATCCAGAGGCCAAAGCCTCCCCAGGCCTCCTCAATGCTGACAGCAACCCCTGAATCCACCCGTTGGGCTTGGCTCCTGCAATGTGCTGTGCTGCAGGCACACAGTCAAGTTGCCCCCAAGAACAGAATCCGCCTGGGCTCTGTCTGGTTCTCCTTTTGGAACCAGTGTAAATAGGAGAAAGCATCAGAATGGCTGGAGACGTGAGGTCGGGTCCCCAGTCCCTGAGACGACGCATCCCTTCACTTGCAAAACTGTCCTGTGCAGGGTGTGGGCAAACCCAAGGTGGCAAGGTGAGCGCAGGGCCAGAGCGAGAGGCTCGGAGCACAGGCTCCGGGGCCACGCAGGCCTGGGTGCACATCTTACCCTTGCCCCTTCTTAGCTTTCGGACCTTGGGCCAGTTCTCCCTGTCTCTCTGAGCCTCCTCATCATTTTCTTCCAATACAGGGGACATATGAGCTCTTCACTTCATTGGATGGTTGAGAGAATCTAAGAAGAAGATAATCGCACATGGTTGGGCTCTACAGATGTTAGCTCACTGTCCTTCCAGCGTGAACTGCAAGGGAGAGGCTGGATCTCGTCCAGCAGGGTTTTCCCCAGCGGGCAGCATGGGGTGGATGTTTGCTCGTCTACTAAGTGTTCACTGAGCACTTACAATGTGCCAGGCCCTCTCCTCTCCTCTGACGACTCGGTGGGGAGCTAGGCAGCCCCAGTGTCTGACCTCATGGAATTTAAAGTCTTGGGGAGTGGGTGGGAAGATGGTCATTCACCAAATGGCCACTCAAACACATGTGAAGTGTCAGGTTCTGTAAAGGGGAGTGTGGTGGAGTAGGGGCTGCGTCATGGGCAGGGTCATCAGGGCAGCGACTGGAGCTGAGTCCTGAAGGACGTGCAGGTTGTGAGCAGGTGAAGGTGCTGGAGGCGGGGGAGTGGGCCAGAAGGACAGGCAGGGAGGTTTAGCAGGTGCAAAGGCTCCGTGGCAGGAGGGGCGCAGTGCATTCAAGGACCCGAGAGAAGCCAGAGTGGCTGCAGCAGAGAGCAAGGGGCAGCGTGGTGGCAGTGAGGCTGGAGACATAGGCGGAGGCCTAGCCTCCTAGGGGCTCATGGGTCACAGGCAGGGCTTTGGGTTTTTTCTGGGAAAAATAGGAAGCCATTAAAGTGGAAGGGAGAGGGGTCCAGTCCCTGCGATGTGGCAAATACATGTAGAGAACCCAGCGGGGAGGCTGAGAGCAGTGAGGCAGCCATGTGACTGTCCACGCCAGAAACAATGGTGGCCATGGAGCAGACAGGAGACAGGAACAGCCCTCATCGAAGCCTGGCAAACGCCTAATATGCAGGAAAGTGTCCCCTTTCAATGTGGTCTCTGACGGTCTGAAAGCTCAGTCTCAGCCCCAGGGACCAAGGCAGGACTTTCTCAGCGGCCTCGGTGCAGGACCACTCCCCTGGGGTGGGGCGTCCATGCAATACTTAAAGTGAGGCCATTTACAATGCCTACCCACAGACTTTACAGTTCACAACCACCTTTCACAGCTTTTATCATATTTGATCCTCACAACCACTGTCAAAATGGAAGAACTCCAAACACCAACCTCTTTCCTGATTCCCTTTTGAAGAATAAAAACCATAATAATCGTAAGTATTGCCATACAATTGATTTTCAATATTAGCAGTACTTCTGTTTTACAAAGTCTCCACCATCACTGCATTAGCGAATACTGAAGCCCTGCTCCTAGGGGAAGGCCAGGGTTAGGTTCCTGTGCACCTCTGTGCCCAACGCTTCCGTCGATTGATCAATACATACCTTTGTTTTATGTGTGTTTCTGTATAAAGACACCTTGTTTAATATCTACTGCTGACTCTTTACCATTGAACTCATGGCCAACAGCACCGTAACTCCCATCTGAACGGAGTTCATCGAACGCACTTATTTTCTCCGTAAGACACATCACAGCCTTCCTGACTTAGGGACACCAGGCAGCGCTGAGCTTAGGGATCATTGAAAACAACAAAATCACCAACCAAACAAACAAACAAATAAACGGCAAAAATGAGAAAAACGTGGCACCAAGAGATGCAAAAGACAGCACACCTGTGTGCATACGAAAGCTGAGACGAGAAGGCAGAGCAACCCCTTGTCCACCTTCCGCTGGGAACACGTGCTTTGGGTAACTGAGAATTTTCACTGCTCTGCGCATAGCTGCAAACGACTGCGAAAGCACCATGCCGATGGATCTTGGGTCACAAACAAATATGAGCAAATGGGTGAATTTAATAAGTAACATGGGATCTGTGAAGAACGAGAATCGACTGTATTTACCATTCATTTGTTGACTGGACACATTTTCATTGAGGGCCTTCCATGCACCACGTGCCCTTTGGGTGCTGGGGGCGCAAAGCCTGCTCTCATAGGGCTGAGCCTTCCTGTGTGGAGTGCATGCTACATGCCAGGCACCACGCAGCCTTGCCACGGGCACCATCTTGCCCCACCACCCTGGAGTAGGAGTTATTTTCCACAGGAAATGGAGAGCTTCGGCTGCAGGTGGAGTGTCCCACAGTTGGGAAACAGTCCAGCAGGGATGAAAAGCAGACACACTTCTTACCGAGCCCAGTTCCATATCGCCAGGCTTCACGTGCACACCCTCATTCTAAAAACTGATTCCACACCAGATTTCTCAAAATCCTGTTCACTTCCCCTTTCTTGCCAAGTAAGCAGTTCAGCTCACAAACTATATTAATCCATGGCATAAATTCATATAAACAAAATATTGCCAAGCGGCGCAGGGTAGAAATCCTCTTCCGACCTACATGGGTATAATGCTGTGCTATGAGGGAGCGCCGGGCCTCTTAGTGGCTGACTGCAAGCACCCCAAGTCCTGGAGCAGAGTCCACGCAGGGCCAATAGGACAAGCCGGGGAGGCAGCCCCAGCCCTGGGACAGAACGACCACTGGCCGTGGCAGGGCGGGCGCTGCTTACATTGTGTCTCTGGATCGTCACAGACAATGGGGGCCGACCTCTAAGTGCGGGACACTTTTTAGTGCAAACCAGCTTTATGACCCCGACGGTTTAACAACTCCAAGCCCCAAAGCCTGCATTTAAGACTGTATAGAGCACTTTCACATCCATGGGTGACTCCACTTCCCTCCAACTGAGAAGCAGGTGACGCTACTAGCCCAGTTTAGAGATGAGAAGAGCGAGGCTCAGGGGAGGGGGAAGTCCTTGCCCTGTGCCACACAGCCAGGCAGGAGACAGAGCGGGGATTTGAGCCCATGTCTTTGGTCTCCCAACAGCACAGTCCTTTAACTACTTCCTCAGGTTGAAAAAGAATGGCAATTTCCTCTGAGTCCATCAATTCCAAGTTGGAAAATGTGTCTCAGAGAACAAAGCAGCGAAGGAGGAAGTGACGGTTATGTGCACAACCCCTAAGCCATAGCGATTGGGTTTTGCAGCCCAGCTCGGCCACTTGTCAGCTGCATACCCTGGAGCACGTTAATCACTCTCTCTGTGTCTCAGTTTCCCCATCTGTAAATTTGTAAAATATTATCTGCCTCAGAGCGTGGGTGCAAGGATTAAACGAGTCAATATTTGTAAAGCGCTTAGCACAGAGTTTGCCACTTAGTAAATGCTACATAAATATTTGTTAAAATTAAAAAAAAAATTAACCTAGGCATAAATCAGAAGGGGGAAGCATTTGCCAAATTGGTTGTTACCCCAAATTTTCCATTCTTAATTAAGTGAGCTACATGTTGATTTGTTGTAATTAAAATTACTGTTAATAGCCAAGTGACACATCCCGCTTTCCTACATATAGGAACTTTCGGTCCAGGCGTTGGGAGAGGTCTGTCTTTGCCTACGGTCTGCTGTGGACACAATGGGACAGACCATGCAGAGTGGGCCCGACTCCCACCCGCAGGCTGGCACCACCCAGGGCCTGGCAGCTCAGAAGAGAACTGGGTGCTCCCTACATCATGAATGATAGGCTCCCCTAATGGGGCAGCATAGGGTCCCCTGCATTCTGAGAAAGAAGGAATAGAAATGGCTCCATGTCAAACAGAGCTTTAGCATTAAAATTGCAGGCCACTCTTCAGAAGGAGCCAGAAGATTTAACACGACTTGCTGTTAATATCCAAATTTGTGTCTTATAGAAGAAGTTTTTAAAGGGCTGTATTTCTCACCCCAAGTGGTTTGCGCCCAAAGCGAAAATATCCAGAAGAGAGAATGGACTTTGAAGTGAATGTGAAGCGGGGCCATGAGATCCCCCACCTGGACCAGGAGATGGGAGTGGCCACTAGTTCCCGTAGGACCTCAGGAAAACCCTCTTCTTTTCTGTGCCTCATGAACAATGGACAGTGGCCATGGCTGAGTCTGGCTGCAGATGACTTTATGTTGTTGTCCTGGAGAGTTTTAAAAAATTGGGAAAATTGTAGATAAAAGTAAAGATTTCTGGATTTTCTTAAAAATGGGAATACCTGACTCCTGGATGCCACTCTCACAAGGCGAACTACTGGATGGCACTGAGGGTGACTGCTCCCTTAGAGGGGCCACATGCCCCACCATTCCCCACGGCCTACCCCACCCCCACACAGCCTGGCGTCAGCCTGGCACTGGGGACATTTGAGTTTGCCACCCCTGAGCTAGGTCAATGTCCTCTGTGGCTCCTTTCAGCACTAATGTTTCCTGGTTTCAGGAGCGTCCGTCCACGGTAGCTGTCATTGTGCCGAGGCCCAGTGGAACAGGACCTTGCCTTGCTCTCACTCTGGTTATCCCAGGGCCTGCCACTTGGCAGGTGGTTCATAAATTTCTAATGAAATTCTCTGAGACAAAGTTGATTGTGGGAAACTGGAATCAGGCAGGAGGTCCTGGCTTTGAACTCTGGCCCTGCCCAATAGGGACAGGCATAGATGTGTCCCTTCCCCTGTCCTGGGCCTCTCCCCCACTCTTCCACCCGCCCACAACATCTAAAGCGGATGGGCCAGCTTGTCAGGCGCCCTGCTGGTGGCTTGGGTGATTAGGCCCCGCAAAAGCTAGGACACTGAGGTCCTGGCTAGATCCTCTTGGCCCCTGTGCTGTGGTGACAGCCCTGGGAAAGTGAGGCCCAGCAGATCTGCTGCTCCCCTCTGCTCCCCTGACCAGCTCTCCTGCCCCCCCCCGCCCCGCCCCGCCCCATGCTGGCTGGCTAGAGTGCACAGCACTGCCGTAAGGCTGGGCTTCACTGGGAGCTGCAGTCGTAGGACTTCTGACTGCGCCCTCAGAGACTTCAGCTGAGGAAGGGCTTCCTTGAAATGAAATGATAAAAGGTAAGGGTAGGCAGGAGCCGGGTGGGAACAGTGGTCCTAGGCAATATGGGGCTGGGGTTGGAATCCTCGCTGCTACTTCCTAGCTGTGTGACCTTGGACAAGTGACTTAACTTCTCTGAGCTTCTGTCTCCTCATCTATAAAGTGCGAATCCTAATCACTGTCTTACAGTATCTTACAGTGTCATTGTGAGAATCAAATGAGTTAACACACTTCTGGGCTTCGTAAATGCTATTTTTCCCACTGTGCTCGGGCTTCCGAAAGGTTTTGCTGTCCATTGATGGAGTAACAGAGGATGTCCTTCTCTCCATCCCAGATTTGCCACCCCATCCCAAGAAACAATCGATTTTTCTTTCCCAAAGCCCACCTTCTGTAAACCTAACACTGACGTTTTGCTCTTTGAGGTAAACAAGCCTCCTTTGTTAGTGGACAGGGACCAACACTGGAGCCTTTCAGCCACTAACACTTTAGTACGAATCTGTTCAAATCAAATGCCTTCTTCCCTGACAGTAAGATATGAGGCTGGGGATTTTAATGAAGAGAAGGCACAATATTGAAGTACTGGCCCTTTACAGGGGCCACCAGGTGGGTGAGAAAAACTGGAACCTGCCAGGCGAGGTAGACTAACTTAACCTTTAATATTCTAGTACTTTCTGAAATAATAACCCTGAGCAACAAAGCTTAGATAAACGTGTGTTCTTGGGCATCTGACAGGACTCCCAGGACATCCTCAGTCCAGCCTCCTTTCTGTAGCTGAGGCAGGTCAGCCTTGGCTGTTGTCTACACGACAGCCATTTTCCTCCCCCGCTCCACGCTGCCAGAACATAGCAGAAGCAGGAAAACTCTGACACTTTCCTAGACTCCCTCCCACCTAAGGGTGCCCTCTGATCCATTCTTTAATACTTCTGCTAGAGAGATCCCACAAAGATTTCCCTCCTCAGTAGAAAGAGAGAGACACAAGGAGAACCCTTCTTCCTCACCCACTTTCTTCCTTTGGTTGCTTCCCTGTGAGGAGGTGAGGCTTGACACAATGGCAGTCATTTTGCAGCCTGAGGCTGACACAATGAGATCACACCTGGATCCCTACTGAATCAACCTGGGATCTTCTACTATTACTTTAGTACTTTTAGTTCTATATTCTGTTACCTGCCAGCAAACACTGCTCCTTCCTGATGCACAAAGTTACTGAGGCCACGTGACTTGCTTATCGCCAACTCACTATTAGCTGGCGGTGGTGACTGCATGGAGAGACCCTGGTTTCCACGGTTTCAAAACCTGCCATAGCACTGCATCCTAAAGTGACCCACTGAGGCCCTGTCCGACTCAGCAAGGCGGATGTCCCCAGGGGCGGCCCAAGCCACTTCTCCCTCAAGAAGTGCGCCTTCCGTGGCCTCTCATGGAAGCTGCCCAACCTTGACAAACCAAACAACTTCCCCAGTGATATTAAGAGGCCCCGGACTCTGTGGCCTTGAAGAAACACCTTTTGAGGTCACTGTGACATAAAGAAAGTACAAAGGACGTCCCTTTGGGAGTCTCCAATTGTAGGCATTGAGGGCTGAGAGCTCAGCACAGGCATTTGGCTCATCCCCCCGCCTCCAGAGGGATGTCTGTCCTCTCCGCGGGAGAAGAGGCCATGACTACCTTCTGTACCATGGCCCCATGTCAGGCCGGCCAGTCACTGAGAAGGACCTTGCCCCCCCAGGTACCTCCCCTGTAAGCCTCCCAGCACCCTGCACCCCACATGACCAGGTCATGCCTGTGGTGTAAGGCCTTGCCCTCTGCCCAAACAAACTGCTCCACTTTCCTAGGAATGAGCTTCAGATCCCTTTCTCAACAGGCAGGTTTGGTGGGGAAGCCCCATTATACGCGGAGCCAGGGCTTTTTGCCAGAAGACTGGGAGGTTGGAGTTGGGTGTGTCAGGGAGACGTAGCAGTGTGTTACTCAGCGTGAGGCTGTCATAAAGGAAAGGGAGATGACCCTTCCATGCAGTATCAGGGACCTCTTGCGTGGACATTAGAGGGAAACAGGCTCTACATGACAGAGGGCACGGCTTCCCCACACTTACAAGATCACGAGGGGAATGGTCAGAGGACTCCATGAGTGCTCACTGGCCCTGGTATGCGGGAGGTGACAGGGAGTGATGGGGACTCTGGGGGCCTGGACAGTGGCCACCGCTCAGTTCTGTTGCCTGAGCTTCTAAATTTCCAAGAGAGGTTAGAAATCCAGGTTTTCCCGTGACATCTCCCCACGAGGGGATTTGGGTGATTAATTCCCGTTGAAAGCAGCAGGTGGGATAACGCGGTACACACAGAACTCAATGTGCATCCTCAGGATTAGTCTGCAGACTCCCAGTTCGGAGGCTCTGATTTAGAGTGTCAGTGGTTAGGAGTGTTTCAGGTCAAGTAATCAGGAAGCAGCTCTGGAAGCCACATGCAGCTCCTTTCCCTCCACCACCAATGACATCTGAGGACACCAAGCACCACGACTCTCTGGCTCTTAGGCGTGTGAGCAGTGGTAAAGCTTCTCCATCTCACCCCTGTGCCATTTTTCCTGTGTCCTGAGACTCTGAAGCCCACCTCTGCCTTCCCCCTACCCTCTCCAGAGTTCTGAGCTCTTGGCATTGCAGGGACAGACCAGAATTGGAGGCTGCTGTCTAATGCAGTCTGCCATGATTGGGCCTCGGTGGAAAATTCCGCTGGCTCCTCCGAGGTGGCATTTTGCATGCAGTGACGACACAGCATCCACAGGCATCCTTCCATTAAAGCTCTGCTCTTTCCTGACAAGGACGGCACCCTCTCGGTCATCCTCATCAATCCCTGCCAGCTTGGCACCGACCAGGCCAGGCCAGCCTCCGTAAATAGTCCCCGGAGGGTGTTTCACTCAGTGCTCCCAGCCTCAGCTCAGAGATTCCTGCTGGTGAGGGAGGCTGTGGCGGTGGCTCTCAGTCCCTCCCAGGTATCCCTGCTGGCCTTCTGGGGACATGGGCAGAGGTGAAGGACCCCTCAGTACCACCCAAATCACTGCCTTAGTTCCCCAAACCTGCACAAGTGCTCAGAGACACGAACTGTGCCACTTAGCAGCTGGGTGACCTCCCACAACTCCAGCTTCTAATGAGGGGATAAAAGTCCTCTGCCAGCTGACCCCCTGGGGGTCCGGATGTGGCCATGCCTGATGGGAAGTGCTGTTCCAACGTAAAGCCTCCTTCCTCTTTCCCTGGTCCATGAGGATCTTCCTGGCATCGACTCCCTCACTCTTGCCAACACAATGACAAGTTGCTTCGCTCACCCTAATGCTCCCTGCCTCTGAGTGCCAGGGACCTGCAGACAAGAATGTGAGGTGACAGCAGGGGAGGCTGGGCCACTTCCCAGGAAATGCAAAAAGCTGGTCTTGAAGGGCTGGCTTCATGCCCATACCACCTTTCTGGGCAGGAGGAGGCTGGGAAAACGAGCTCACTCAGACAGAAGGGCCCAGATGCTGAAGACCCCTTGGAGACTAGGAAGAACTTCTGGAAACAGGGATTGTTCAAAAACAAAGCTGCCTCATTGCTTCTCTGATTTAAACTGCTCAGGGGACTTTCACTTCTGGCCAATTTACCCTCATTCCTGCAAATAACTAAAAATGGGCAAAACATACAAAACAAAAATTTGTTTACAACTAGACATCAGACAATGATAGTGTAAGTAATAACTGAGAAATGGGAAATAAGAGGTGAGCCCAGTAACTGCCTCAGTTTATTGCCTTGAGGGGTTTCCAGGCCACTGCTCAGGAAGGGAAACCCAGGTGGAACCTAGTGTACTCCTTGAATTGAGGAGCTGGTGCTGGGAGCCCAGGACAGAGAACTGGAGAGATGAGAGCAATGCAGAGAGTGGTCTCTGGAGATGGATGGGGGTCCTCCCCCGGTATTTAGCTGAGGCCGATCTGGCCTATGTATGAGAAGACTACTTAAGGCCAAGGAAAAAACCATCCGAAAGGTTTAGAGGGAACAGAGCCTGGCACTCAGGCAGGGCTGGGAGTACTGCCTGTTGCCACCAGCCATTCTGGCAAACCTCAGGATTCATGGGAGATTGAGTCAAGTACTCACAGGGGTCTTGCCAAAGCAGAGGGGAATAATGAGCCCTACACTGAGCTCTGCTCTGGTCGCATCTAACAAATATTCAAAGCCAGACCCAAAAGGATCAAACTGCTTCTAAGTTGCTTAACTGCATCTTAGACAAAGCTCAAGAATATTGAGAGGGATACAAAAGTATCTAGCACCCAACAAGGTAAAATGCAGTGCCTAGAATCCAATGAAAAATTATCAGGCATGCAAAGAAGAAGAAAGTTATAATCATAATGAGAAGCTCAATTAATCAAAACTGACCCAGAACTGACCCAGATGTTAGAATGAGAAGGTAAGAAAACAGTAACAGTTATTATAACTGGATTCCATATGTTCCAAAAGTTAAGTAGATGTAAGGAAGATATAAAAAAAAAAAGACACAGATCGAACTTCTAGAGATAAAAACTACAATGTTTAAAATGAAAAAAATACATTGGAGGAGATCAACATCAGATTAAATAGTGTGGAAGGAAAGATGTGGAAGTGAAACACAAGAAGAAGAGAGAATAAGACATTGAAAAGAGCATCAGTGAGCTCTGGGACAATGTTAAGTGGCCTAACACATGTTCAATTGTAGTTCTTACAGGAGAGAAGAAAGGGGAGGGAGTGCAGAAAAAAAATATTTGAAGAAAAAAATAGCTAAAAAATTTCCAACATTTGATCAAAAGCATAAACACACACACCAAGGAAGCCCAAAGAACCCCAAGCACAAGAAACATAAAGAAAACTATACCAAGGTTCATCAAAATCAAATTTCTCAAAACAAGTGACAATGAGAAAATATTAAAAGCAGCCAGAAAGAAGCTACATTACAGGCAAACAAAGATAATGAAGACAGATTTCTCACCAGGATCAGTATAAGTGAGAAGGCAGTAAGACAACATCTTTAAAACACAGAAAGAAAAGAGGTGTTAACTCATCAGCAAACAGATCTTTCAAAAACAAAGGAAAAATAAAGACATTTTCATACATACAAAATCTGAAAGAATTCATCAGCAGCAGAGTAGTACTATAAGAAATGTTAAAGGAATTATTTCAGAAAAAAGGAAAATGATATCAAATGGGAATACAGATCCTCACAATGAATGGAAAGTATTGGAAATGATAACTACATAGGCAAATACATAAGATTTTAAAAAATTATTCAAAACTTAAAAAAGTATATTGACTGTTTAGACAAAAATAATTTTAAAAAGTAGTGTGGTGTTTATAACATACACAAAAGTAAATATATGGCAATAGTAGTACAAAGTTCCAGTGGGGGGAAAACGGAGGTATACTCTTATAAGTCATACTACATGTAATGTGATATCCCTTGAAGATACTGAGATAAGTTAAAGATCTATTCTATAAACTCTAAAGAAGCCACTAAAGGAACAAAACAAATAAATAGTGCTAATAAATTAACAAAGGAAATAAAATAGAATCATAAAGATATCCAATCAATTCAAAAGACAGCAGAGAAGAGAAAAAAGGAAACAAAGAACCTGGGACAAAGAGCAAGAGATGAGACGTAGAGCTAATGGTGTCTACAATCTAAATAAATGTAAGTAGTCTAAACTGCCCCGGTGAAAAAGCAGAGATTGTCAGATTGGATTCAAAAACAAGACACAACTCTGTGCTGCCTACAAGAAATGAATTGCAACATAAAGACAAATACATTAAAAGCAAAAAGATGGAAAAAGGTCCACCATGCTAACACTAGTCAAAAGTTGGGGTGGTTATATTAATATCAGACAAAGTGAATTTCAGAGCAAGGAATATTAGCAGAGAAAGAGTAGGTCATTTCACAATGACAAAGGTGTCATTTCATCAAGAGGACAAAACAGTGCTGAATGTTTACGTTTCTAATAAGAGAGCTTAACATATACAAAGCAAAAACTGATGGAAATGCAAGGAGACATAGACAAGTTCACAATGACTGGGCTGCTGTCGCACGCTGCTGTGGGCCACCATGAGCAGCCGGTGGCCACTGGGAGTGTCCGGCAGCCGGCGAGAGCTGCTGTGAGCGGCCGGCCAACTACTGGCGACCGACTGCCTCAGCTGGGTGGGAGCACTGGGCTCATAACACCAGCCTGGGCCAGGGAGCTGTGTCCTACACAACTAGACTGAAAAACAGCGGCTTGAATCGGAGTGGGGGGTGGGGAGGAGGAGAGGTGGAAGGAAGGGGGGAAAAAAAGAAATTTCAATGTCCCTCTCTTACTAGTTGATAGAACAAGGGACAGAAACCGGAGGAGAAACATTTTGCAAGCTTAGACAAAGATCTAGGCAAGTATTTCTTATGTACACCACCAAAAGCACTATCCATACAAGCATAAATGGATAAAATTGACCTCATCAAAACTTAAAACTTCTGAGGAGATCCAAAATGGCGGATTAGAAAAACACCGTGCCTGCTTCCTTCCGTTAGCACGTTAAAATTAAAGCTAAATTATAGAGCAATCAACCTGGAGAACCATCTGAAGTGTAGCTAAGCAGAAGTTTTATAACTGAGGATATAAAGAAGCCCTGTCGAGACTGGCGGGAGGGGCGGAGACGCGAAACGGGCCCCAAGCCTCTGCGTGGTGGTTGAGAACCAGGAGGGATGTCTCGGCCACCGAGGTTCCCCCACAGGCAAAGACCTCAGTTCCAAACCAGCCTCCCCAGCCCACAGTACTGGTGCTGGGAAGAGGAGCTCCCACAACATCTGGTTGTGAAAAACAGTGGAAATTCCAACAAACTGGGTGGGATGCAAGGCTGCAGGAAACCCAGACATCGGCTTAAATGGCCCAAGTACAGACTCTCTCACTCGCAGGCACTCACCTTGGGTTCCAGCGGATGGGATAGGGACTCAGAGGGTGTTAGACACATTTGGGGTGTGTGTCGGGGAGGCAGCAGGCTGAGGAGTGTGGCTTCAAAGTGAGGGCTGGAGGGTAGTCGCCACTTTCCCCGTGTGAAGTTCTCCTGTGCAGCCAGCAAGCGGGTGCCATCTTTCCTGTGTTGAGCCCGCCCCCACATGGACAAATCCAAACCTGATTGGCTGGTGAGCTCCACTCCCTCCAACTTTCTGACTCACTGGGACCCCGCCCCATGCAACTCACCCAACACCAGAGGCACTTTCTCCAAGAACAGCCAGCCCCGCTCGAATTACACTCTTTCTTAGAAAACTACTGGAGTTCACAGGTCCTAGGCAGGAGGCAACTGGCCTCCGTATGCTCTGAGACTTTTGCTGAGTAGCTCCAGCCTCAGCACTGGCACCAAGTCAGTTTACAGCAACCTGTTGACCACACTTTTCCCACTCTAGTGACTCCCTGTGACCCATGTCTCACCCAATTTGTGTACTGCATGGGGCTTTATCAAGAGCTAAACCTTAAGAGAGCTGGCAGGTGGATGCAGGCGTCTGGGTATCCTGGCTTTTTGCAGAGCTACCCCAGGCCCAGTACTGGTGGTGGACACTCTTGGTTCACAGCATGGCTGACCCACTTGCCTCCTGTTAGCACAGGCAGCAAACAACTGTATATTGCTTAGTAGCTCTTCCTGTGTAGGCCCTGGCCAGTCACAGGCAGTGGGTGACCGGGGTCTGCACTGGAGACTCTCATAAGAGGCCCAGAACAACATACTCAGAGGTTGGCTCAAACCACCGCAGAGCAGCGCCCAATGAGCCCCACAAACGGCGCACACCAAGGGCGGTCTCAACAGGCACAGAAGTGCATTGGGGAAAATCCCACTCAGTGAGGTCAGCCCCCCGCACATATAAATCTAACGTATAAATGTTGAATAACTATGGTGTACACCTGAAACTAATGTAATATTGTATGTTAGCTATATTTTAATAAAAACCTTTAAAAAATGAAAACTTCTGCTCTTTGAAAGATACTGCTACAAAAATGAAAAGTCAAGTCACAAACTCAGAGAAAATATTTGTAAACCATATAACTGATCAAGGACAAGTATCCAGAAGACATAAACAACTCAAAACTAAATAATAAGGAAACAACCCAATACAAACTGGGAAAAAGGTTTGAACAGACACTTCACCAAAGAAGACATACAGGTGGCAAATAAATATTTGGAGAGATGCTCAACATCATTAGTCATGACGGAAATGCAAATTAAAGCCACAGTGGCATGCCCCTACTCAAGTATTAGAGTAACTAACGTGGGAAAAGACTGACAACACCAAGTGTTGGATGTGATGCAGCCGGAACTCGCACAAACTGTGAGTGGGAATGTACAATGGTCCCACCACTCTGGAAAACAGTTTAACAGTTCTTAAAAATTTATTATACACCTATGATATGATCTAACCATTCCACTCTTAAGCATTAACCCAGAAGAAACGAAAATATATGTCCACACAGAGATCTGTATACAAATGTTTATAGCAGGATTATTTGTAATACTCTCAAGATAGGAAAAACCCAATTGCCCATTTATTGGTGAACAGATAAACTGTGGTATATTCCTAAATGGAATACCATTCCATTGGAATAAAAAGAAATGAGGTATTCAAATGTGCTTGCTGCAATATAGAGGAATATTAAAAATAATTATGTTGAGTGAATAAAGCCAGCCCCAAAAGAAGAGTACAAATTGTGTGATTCTATTTATATAAAATGCAAGTCTAGAAAATGCAAATGAATTCATGGTGAGAGAAAGCAGATTAATAGTTCACTGGGGATAGGGGACCTGGGAGTGGTAGGAGGGAGGGGGCTACAAACAGATGGATTTGTTCATTACTGATATTGGTGATGGTTTCATTGGTGTACACACATGACGAACTTAAAAAAAAATAAACATTTCTTCAGGAAGTCTGCAGAGCCCTTAAGCTGAAACCCAGATTCCTACAAGACCCTGGGAGGGCAATTTGTCACTTAACTGCCCTCTCCAGCCTCACCATGGCTGCTCGCGTGCCACTCCCACCCCAGCTTACCCCACCTCTCTACCCCACCTCCAATGCAAGCCTCTAGCCACGCTCAACTACTACTTCCCCAAGGCAGCATACTCAGTCTTGTCTCCAGGCTTTTGTATTTGCTGTTTCCTCTGCTAGGTACACCCTACCCACTTCCAAATTCACCGAGATAACTGCTGTTAATCCTTCATTTCTGTAAGCACCCATTAGGTAACTCCCCTGCGCTCTCACACTTATCAATCTATGTTCTAATTACCCAGTCAATTGATCTCTCATAATAGGTTCTCAATCAGTATGTGTTGATTAAAAGAACCCCAGCCCACCCCCAGACTATGTACACCAGAAGGGCAGGTAGCCCTTATGGGCTATGGATAATTGGTCAGATTATCTTGGAATCCCCAGCACCAAGCCCCCACACACACAGAGAATCTACTATATGCCAGACCTTGTTCTCAGCATGCAGGAAAGATTAACCCATATCAAATTTACAGCATGCCTCCCAGGTTGAAACAATTATTCTTTCCATTTTCTGGATGAGAAAACTGCAGCTCAGGAAGGCTGAGTTACTTGCTCAAGTTCATACAGCCAGAAACTGGTGTAGCCAACACTTGAATCAAGTGATCTCACTCTAAACAATAATTGTATGCTGCCTGTGAAGCAAACCAGTTAGAATTGCAAAGGCTTCAAACATTAGACTTCAGAGTGGTTTTGGAGTCAAGTCCAACTTTGCTATATGCCCTGGAGTTCTAGGGGGACCTGTCCCCCTGTCACGCCAGGTTGGGCACCAGGCCCAGCTAATCAGATCATCCTATCCCCCAGGCCATGGTGATTGGTTAGGAGTGGTCACATGACCCACATTTCATTGATCGAGCTCAGCAAAACCGAATTTCAGGACTTTTGCTAGAGGTACTGAGCAAAGGGCACTTGCTTTCTTCTGGGGTGTCTGCGCTGGTGAGACATACGTTTGGAGTTCCTGGGAACCATCTTTAAATGTCACGGGGAAATGTAAGAGATCAAAACTGACAGGTGAAGGCAGACAAATTGGTTGCAACAGAGTTGATATCCCTGGATCCAGCCTTGCCTGGATTTTAGTTATGAGACCCTTATATTCCTTTTTTAAAAATTTACAACAGTCGGAACTGAATTTGTACAACTTACAACCAAAATGATCAAATAATGACACGAGCCAGGGTACTACTAACAGAAACAAATGCGGCAGGTCACCGAGTATTGTGCTAGGGGACACAAGAACCTTAGAGTCTCAGGGCTGGAAGGGTTCTTAGGGTTCTAAGTGTGTCCTATGCTAATCGTCACATCTGCCCGCCACATCAGGCCATTCGCCTCGAGAAGAGGGTTCTCTAAACCAATGTTAAGTCCTGGAACCCATTCTTTCCCTACCTCTCTGGGACACACACAGCAGTGCTGAAAGATGACTTCTCAGATTCAGTTTCAACTCACACAAAGCACACGCCTGGGAGGTGCCGTGCCATTCCTGTTTCACAGATGAAGAGCTGTGCTGACGGATTGCTGGCAGAAGCCCACACTGTACAGCCCGCTCTCGACCTTCCAGACGGAAAGGATGAGTGAAGGGGTTGCTGTGGGGCCAGAGGCCAAGATAGAAACTTTGGAAAACAACCTCTGTTGTATTTGTCACCAATGCTCAGCTGGGAACCAACAAGGACAAAGAAGCCACATTTCCTCATCCAGATGTACATCTTTGAGGGCAAAGAGGGGTCCTCATCGTGTTTGCAGGGCAGTGAGGGCCACAGGGAAGGTCTCACACCACCAATCACCTCTTTGGACACCAGTCAACAGTCAGAGCTGGGGTTACTGTTAACCCCATTTCACAGATGAGAAAACTAAAGCTCAGGGAGATGAAGGGATTTGTTCAAGGTGATACATTCAGGACCTACAAGTCCAATACACCTTCTAAGACATCCAGATAAAAAAGGTGACAACTAGAAATGAGCATGATGATAAGAATAAACAGTAAAAAGATTAGTGAGCACTCACCTTGGGCCAGCCACTGAGCTGGGTCCTTCAGACACAGAATATAATTTAATCCTTATCACGCACCGAGGAGAATTCACCCCAGATGGCTCAAATGAGAGACTTAAATGCAGGGAATATTTCCATCCCGGGAAAGATGTTAAGGCACTCAGAGGCTAGCGGTTGGGTGAGGGTTTGTTCCCTTGCCTAGGCCTGAAGTGATAAGGAGGAGAAAGTGTCCCTGGAGCCCAGTGAGGGCTGGAGTCATGGTGGAGGCCCAGAAGCAGAGAGGGAGCAAGGAAGAAATACCCCCTTCTCTCCTCCTACCCTCCCATCTCCTGCTGGTGCCTCCCCTTGGCAAAACCCAAATGAAACCTGGCGGGCAGAGGAGCTCAGGGATACAGTCCCTGGGGTTCAGCCCCCCAGGTCACAGAGCAGGCTGGAGAGTGGATCTAGGTAGGGCCAGAGAGAGACCAACCATCCTAGTCTTCCCAGGGACTGTCTTGTCATAGCACTGAGTCTTGCATCCCAGGAAACCCTTTCGTCTCAGAGAAACCAGGACGGCGGGTCACTTTGGTGGAGTGGCACATGGAGAGGAGCCAGCACACAGGCAACGTTCTCACCCCCTTGTACAGATGCAGAGACTGGGCTGAGGGGCTGAGTCATTTGTGCACATAGCAAGGCAGCAGGATTTGAGATCACCTCTATCCAAGGTGCTCTTTGACCCTGTAGAACTTGCTCTGAAAGTGTGGAATGACTCGGGAATGACGCCAGAGCTTGGGACAGAGACTCAGGTGGCCTAGGGAGAGAAGACAGTGCAGCAGCTCCTCTGTAAATTGGCTTCTGTCTCCTCGGTCAGGGAGAACCATCCTCAGGCTGCAAACATAGGAGTCCGCAAGAATGTGGCACTGGCCTGGGAACACGTGGCTTCTCTAGGGGGCATTCTGGGGATGTGAGGGTCCTATGACATGATCTCCGAGTGGCTGTCCGGGATCTAAGGGACTGTGGGGGGCGGCAGAAGGTAGGAGAGGCCAGACGCTTCAGAGAGACAGCAGTGACCTTCGTGGGGGTTCCTGGCAGGTTCAGCGATGGAGGAGGGCACCTTATAATCAAGAAAGAGGGACGCAAGGCCTGGACGTCCTCAGCCCCCACCACCCACCTGGAACACTCCTGCCTCCTGCTGCCTCTCCCAGGGCTCTGGGCAGGGAAGCAACTGCAGTGCAGTGGCTTGGTGATTCCTGATGCAACAGAGGGATTCAGTGTCTGGATGACCAGAGGAATTTGGAAGTGGCAGCCAGAGGGGCATCTTTGATCGCAAGTGGCTCTGTCCTGCCCCTTCAACATGTTCGTCAGTGACCTGGCTTCCTGACCAACAGTGGGGGTGGGGAGTGTGACCCAAGGCAGGAAGGATTGGGGAACCGCGAGGGTGAGAAGCAACCTCAGAGTGTCCACTGAACTAACAACCTTGGGACCACAATCGAAGAGAAGGAAACACACAGAGACGGAGCAGCATCTTCTACAACAGGGCTGTGGATGGAAGATGGGACGACAACGCTTTTATAGACAACAGTTGGCTCAACAGAGTCAGAGGTGGAGCGCTGCAGCCAAGAAAGTGGCTCTCCCCTGGGACTGGAGGACTAGGAAGGCAGTGTCTAGACCTGGGCCTCCAGGGATCAAGTAGACGATGAGTGAGGAGGGCTGAGAGAGAGCCGCGGCGAGCACACACAGACAGCGTCAGGCAGCCTGTGTGAAACCCGGCAGAGCCCTGTGCTTACACACCATCAAAAGAGTCCACTTCTCTGTGTAAAGAACTCGTGTCTTTTCATGACCCAGTAGGCCCTCCTCTGGAATTTATCACAGGTATGCAGAGATTTGGCCAAAAAGACATGCAGCATGAAATAACGCCCAGGGCCGATCTGTTTTGAGTACTTGCCGTGGGGGCTGGGTGTTTCACACGAGTGACTACAGATGATCCCTGTGGCACCAGCTCCCGGTAGGGAAGCAGCTCTGCCCCCCCACCCCCACCCCGCACCACAGTGCACCACAATGTGTGGGGGGGCCTGGCAAAGGTGTGTGCTCACCTGGTGCCCAGTGCTTGCTCTCTAATGCCATTTTCCTCTAACAGGAACCATAGATCCTTAGAGAAATGGCTGATTGCAGGACTGGGGCCGGATAGGCTCAAAAGGAGCCAGGAGGAACATCCTGCTATGCCAGAAAATTAAGGAGGGATTTACACACACACACATACACACCCCCACACACAAAACAAAAACAAAACAAAAATGGAGGCATGTAACAAGGACACAAACACAAACTCCCATTGGCCAAATCTGAGGTCATCTGAGTACCAAAATAATTAAATACAGTAATGAAGTATAAGCCATTGGTGGGGGTGGTGATGTGGGGCGGGGGTGGGGGGTAACAGGAATTCAAGAATTCACATAGAAAAAAATAAATCTATAAATCAATGGGGACAAGGAAGAGCTGTTGCTTAGAGAGCTGCAATTCGCCTGATAGATGCAGAGAGACTGCTGGAATTGCAGAATCAGCATTTGGCAACCATCATAGTAAAGAATGAATCAGGCGAGAATTATCAATGGATTATCAATGCATGCTGAGTCTAGGGAAAACTTTGTGGAGAAACAAGACATTTACGTGGTCTTTGCATCTCTCCCCCCAGGCTGGAGACAAAATAGTAAGTATACGTTGGAGAAATTAAACAACACCTTGCCAGGTAATCTAAATTAACGGCTCTAGTGTGGGGCACTTGGGAATCATGTGCCCTAGGCTTGATGTCTTGGGAAGGACGGTGTCGCCTAGGCAGCATGCTGGCTGCAAAGCCATCCTTGGAAGCTAATTATGGGGAAATATGAGACAAACCCCAAATAAGAAACATTCTATAAAAAAGAGGAGGTATTGTATTCTTTGAAAAATTTCAGTGTCATAAAAAGACTGGATAAATGTTCCAAATTAAAGGAGGCTAAGAAGACACGACATGCAAATGCAGTATCTGACCTTAGACTGGCTCTTGTACTACAGCGGAAAAGATGGGTCAATTGACAAAATTGAAATAGAGGCAGCAAATTAGTTAAAAGAATTATATCACACACCAAAAGCACCAGAAATAAAAGAAAAATAGATAAAGTGGACTTCGTTAAAATAAAACTTTTGTGCATCAAAGGACATGATCAAGAAAAAGACAATCTACAGGATGGGAGTATACAGAATAAGAGTCTAGTATCCAGAACATATAAAGAACTGCTATGGCTAACAACAGAAGAAAAACAACTCAGCTCAAAAGTGGGCAAAAGACTTGAATAGACATTTCTCAAAAAAAAAAAAAATTATTGTCTGTGTCTATGAGTTTTCTTTCTCATTTGTTTGTCTTGTTCTTTTGTTGGTTTTGGTTTATATACCACATATCAGTGAAATCACAGGGTTCTCTGCTCTTTCTGTCTGACTTATTTCACTTAGCGTTATACTCTCAAGATCCATCCATGTTGTCACAAATGCTCCTATATCATCTTTCCTTAATGCCGAATAGTATTCCAGAGGGTAAGGGGGTGGGGGGTGGGAGATGAGAGTAAGGGGTTTCAAATATATGGTGATGGAAGGAGAACTGACTCTGGATGGTGAACACACAATGGGATTTATAGATGATGTAATACAGAAGTGTACACCTGAAATCTACGTAAATTTACTAACAATTGTCACCCCAATAAATTAAAAAAAAAAAGATGTATAAATGGTCCACAAGCACCATTGTGAAATGATGGTCATCATTCACCATCAGAGAAATGCAAATCAAAACCACACTGCATACTTACGAGGGTGGCTCTAATAACCAAAAAGTGGAGAATAACAAATGTTGGCAAGGATGTGGAGAAATTAGAACCCGTGTACTTTGTAGGTAGAACAGTGAAATGGTCCAGCTGTTGTGGACAGAGGTTGGCTGTTCCACCAAAAGTCAAACATAGAATTTCCATCTGACCCAGCAATTCTACTGCTAGGCATGTGCTCAAAAGAATTGAAAACAAGTATTCAAACAAATATATATGCACATGTTCATAGCAGCACTATTCACAGTAGCCAAAAGGTGGAAACCACCCAAATGTCCATCGATAGATGAAGAGACAAACAAATTGTGATACATCCATACAATGGAATATTACTTAGCCACACAAAGGAATGAAGTTCTGATATATGCTGCAATGTGGATGAACCCAGAACCAGCACACTAAGTGACAGAAGCCAGCCACAAAGGTCACATATTGTATAATTTCACTGATATGAAATATCTAGAATAGATAAACCTATAGAGACAGAACAAGATTGATGGAGCTGGAGGGCGATGAGCAGTGGGGAGAAACTGCTTCATGGGTACAAGGTCTACTTTTGGATGGAAGTGTTTTGGAACTAGATAGAGGTAGTGGTGGCATGACATTGTTTTGTACTAAATGTCACTGGATTGTTCACTTTAAAACGGTTGATTTTAGGTTATGTGAACGTCATAAAAAAGTATTACATCTGTGTTAATTTTATGGGGTGTATCACTGTACTGTGGTTATATAAGACAATGTCCTTCTTCTTAGGAAATACACACTGAAGTCCTTAGGGGTAAAGGGATATATTGAATGCAAGTCACTCCCAAATGGCTTTAGGAAAAAATGTTCCGTATGTAGATAGATAGAGAGGTAGATAGACGGAGAGAAAAAAGAATCTGTGTAAAATTGTAAAGCAAATGGTGTAAAATATCAATAATGGGTGAATGTAGGTACGATCTATGGCCGTTCTCTGTAGTCTTGTGACTCTTCTGTGATCTCAAAATTATTTCCAAATAAAAAGTTAAAAATAAAAAAGGGAAGGTGTGTGCTCAGAATGAGTCTGGGGCAAAGCCTTAAAGAGCATTACTGGGGCAGTTGACGAGATGACTACGGAGCGTGACTGAGCAACAGCACTGGGTTCATGTTAAATGTCCAGGTTTGACGACTGTGCTGCTGGCTGTCTGTTCTTAGGAAATACACACTGAAGGATTTAGAGGAAAGAGTGTGGAGGTCTGCAAGTTGCTCAGATGCACACACACGTGAACACACACACAGAGCAAAAGAGGAAGATGTAAATAGCGGCTGCTTGTGAATACAAGTATATGAGAATTCTTTTTGTTATTTTTGCAATGTGAAATTACAACCCCCCAAAAAATAATTTACAAAAAAAAAAAAAAAAAAGAGGCCACCGTGGAGACAGGTGTGAGAAACAGGTCTGCACACTGTTTGTGTTTCTCTCCTAACACACCTTTGATGAAGCCAGGAAGCTTGGTCCGTCCACACATCCCCCCACAGTCCCCATTTCTCCTTCATCTGAGGCTAGTTCCTGTTGGGGTGATAGTCTGGGTCACCTTTCATCCTAGAACATTGCAGTCTCCTGACGTGACTAGAATAGAGTCTAAGGGAGGGCTAGGCGGCTCCACCCTCCTGCTGGGGACACAGGCCTCCTGACGTGGCTCCACTGACCCTGGAGGACCCGCCTGACTGCAGCAGGGTCCCATCTGCACAAGCACTGACGCATGGTGCCTTGCTCAGGGCTGCTTGGTACCCCCTGTTCCATTGTAGACAACCAAGGGACTGGCGGGCCGTCCTCCCCAGAGACAAGCAGCGAAAGCCCACCCTTTGCCTCTCTGGATTCAGATGCCATGGCTGAGCAGGGCTGAGGGCTGTCCCATGACAGGAGGGGAGCTGAACTGACAGAAGATGGGACAACAAGTGAGCTGTAGAGAAGATTCTGGCTGACTCACTGTGAGTTTGCATGGCTGAGCTGGGTGACATTGCCTATTCAGAGACATCAATGACCCTCCTAAAGTCTGTCGAGACGCCTAGGTTTCTGCGAATCACTGGTTTCTGACCTCACATCGTTCTGGGGATGCTGGAACGGACAAAAGTGCTGCACTGCTTGTCCTGGCAGGGGCATCAACTTGCTCGTCAAATTCTCCTTGCCAGGAATTTCTTGATATTTTCCTGTCCCAAACCTCCCCATCCAAGAGACCCAACCCAAGCCCTTCCACCTCCCGAATTCGGCTTTGGTGATAGGAGCTCGTCAGGACACCCCCACTGCTCTGACTTCCCAATTCATCCATTTTATCGCTTAATTCCATATATGCCTTCACTTGTGATCACTTTCTGAGCGTGTCAGGCCCATGGGGCCTCTACCAGCTGTTTCTTCATTCGCCCCTTCTTTACCCTCGAAGTCTCTACTTAGTACCACCCACCCAGCAAACACTCAATGAGGCTTGCAGACTGAATTGAAGGAGCCAGATGAGTTACGTAATGAGAACAATCCTTGAGAAAGATTTTTCTGACAGCAGCAGAGAGGATGGGCTGGAGAAAAATCAACAAGCGGCCCATCAATCATCACGCATTTATTGAGCATCTCCCGTGTGAGCCTCTCTGCTGAGAGCTTTGGAGGATTCGAAGACAGATAAGACACTCGGCCCACTCCCCACCCTGCAACTGGAACGTAATTCAGGTTGGAGAGAGAACACGTGGGGAGTTACATAATAATACAAGACATGAAGGGCCCTGCACGTCAACAGCATCAGAGATGGGGCACAGCGGGATGTGATTAATTGCCAGGGGAATGACAGACTACAAAGGAACCTTATATGATGCTGTGATTCAGCAAAGCGCTGGGGCTCTGGTGCATGGTGGGGGGCATGGGAGTGAGAGCGGCTGAGTGGGCAGCCCCTTCTGTAGGGCGAGGGTTTGGGAAGGGGCAGCATTGCGGAGAAAGGAAATTGAGTTGTGTCAGCCTCTGGGGGTGGTTTCCCAGGGAGGACAAGCAGAAGGAATTACTGACAGGGAGAATGGGCCTCTCAGAGTGAAAAGGAGGGAGAGGTGTGCTCAGGGGTCTCCAGTACTTAATCTGGGAAAGAGAAAGGTGGGTTGGGGGAGTCTGGCAGGCTGCAGTGGATGGGAAAATCCACTCATATCTGAATGTGAAATCTGCACAGTCTTCACCTCCCTGCTTCGTTTTATTCTGTTTTTCTTTTCTCCCTCCCCCAATCATCTAGGTTCAAAACTCACCATCACAGAAGCTGAGGAACAGAGTTTTATAAAGAAGAGGATGGGTGGGTCTGTCCCCACCACGTTACCACAGCTGCTGCAGAGAAGCAGGGAGCACGGACACGGGGAAAAGTTCCCTGGGTTTATCCACAACAGGATGGGAGCCCTGCTAGGTTGTCAGAGGCTGGAGGGTAGGGAGGTGGGGATTAGATGTAGAGCTTCCTTTTGGAAACTCAGGCTAGAGAAGACAGGAGAGGTTCAAAGAGATCCATGGACAGTGAAAGTATCCCAGGAAGAAAGATTTTTCCTTGGTTTTTCTTGGTAGAGGAAGCCGGAGCATGTCTGAGAACAGAGGAAAAATAGTCGATGGTGATCAATCCAAGAGCAGGTAGGTGGGGAAATAAAAACCGGGGGTCAAGTCCAGGAAAGTGCACGAAAGGAACTGCCCTTCCCACTTCCCAGAGGGAAGGGAGGGTGGACAAGGTGCAAAGGGACGATGATGAAGTACAAATCATGGTCCTCATCGCGCCCTTCCAGGCTGCGCTCTGCTTTCCTCCATGACGCATTTCCAGAAAGATGGCCTACCATGTGTAAGTGGAAGACCGGCAGTAGAGCAGGGAGCGTGTGGTTGCAGAGATGAGAGCACCTGGGAGTCTGAGTTGGGAGGAGAAGGTTGAAGGCAATCTTCTGAGCAAATCCCCAGGGAAATCAACATGACTGCTGGGCTGACTGAGGCGATGGGAGGTGCTGAGAGGATGACACTAGAAGTTGTAGTTGTAGTCAGTCGCGACTCAGCTCTAGCCAATGACTTTCTCCCACAAATGTGTACTAATTGAGGAACTGAGGAAAGGGATAGTGATGGTCTACAGACAGGAGGCACTCCTCACACAGGCATTTCATGGTCCATGTCTTGCTGGCCAGTCTTCCCTCAGGAAAGAGTTACCTGTGTGCTCTTTAGTCCATATTTGAAAACCCTACTGGATTTGTGCCTGCCCAGTATGCCCAGCCATTTCAGGGAACTGTGTCTCCCTTCACTCTACCCACATGGTTACTGAGGAAGCTGCCATATATAGCATAACCCCCCACACTGACAAAGTGGATTGGTTCAGGGGTAGGCACCTGACCTAACCAGGCCAATCAGATTTCTTCCCTGAAATTTTAGAACTTGAATTAAGAAAGAGAAGTTAGTTTCTCTCTTCTTGTGGCCAAAACTGAGAACTGGTAAACTCAGGAGTTGTTGATGGCTGGGTGGAGCGAAAAGCAATAGAGGGTAGTTGATGGTAAGAACAAAAGGTGAAAGACTGACAGAGAGAAGACCAGAACAGGCAGAGCCCGTCAAAGAATCTTCCAGAGTTCTTGGTCCTCTTCTCTATCTACATTTACTACTTGGATGATCTCATCGCATCTTGAGGCTTTCTCTATGCTAATGACTCCCTAATTTATATCTCTAGCCTGGACCATTGTATCCACCTGCCTGGTGAACATTTCTTCTTAGATTTCTAAGAGGCATCTCAAGTTCAATATATTGAAAAGGCAAACTCCTGATATTCCTCCCCACTCTTGCTTTTTATGATCATCTTTTCTATCTCTGTTAATGACAGCTCAAGTCTTCCAGTTCTCTTCCAGCCCAAAACCATGGTATCATCCTTGTGTCCTCTCCCACATCCAGTCCACCTTTAGGAAGTAATCCAGAATCTGACCATCTCCACTGCCCCTTGCTGTCTCTTTCCACCACCATCATCTCTGTCCTGGATTATGGCATCACTGGTCTCCCTGTTTCTGTCCTAGGTCTCTTCCTAACAGGACTGGTCCTGTTCAACCCAAGTCACATTATGTGACGACTTGTCTCAAAACACTCTAATGGCTCCCTATTGCCTTCAGAATGAAAGCAAAGTCCTTGCAATGACCTTGCATGGTCTCACACCCCATTGCCATTCTGTTCTCACCCACTGCAGTCCTCCCCTCACCACTCTGTCCGCTCCAGCCACACTGGTCTTCAGACACCCAGGCCCACTCCTGCCTCACGGCTCTCTCCTTCACTCCTTTCCAGGCTTTGTTCCAATGTCACCTTCTCAGTGAGGCTCTCCCTGATTGCCCAGTTTGAAAACTGCAACGTTCTCCCTTATCACTCCCCAAATCCTTCCCGAATTTATCTGTCTTCGTACTTATCACCATGTGACATACAATATGCTTTATTTGTTTGTTTATTAACTGTTACCCCTGTGTACAGAACAGTGCTTGGCACATAGCTGTAACACTAAATAAATGAATGAATGAGTGAGTGAATAAATGAATGGGTTCCTTGCAGCATGCCAATTCCCCCATTTTGGCATATGGCAACCAAAATTGAATGCTATCTCAACCAATAAAAAGTGTCCTAACACATAAAAATGATTGGGAAAAGTGAGGTGAACAACTGTGCAGGAGCAGAAGATGTGGAGTTCAGAAGGAAGTTCGTGGTCATTCAGGCTCTAGATGGGAATGAGGGTGGCGAAAATGCAGATTAAGCTAAACTAAGGGGACAGTGGAGCAAAACCAGCTGCATTTACAACTAACCAGACTTGGGGGCCCTACCTTCTTTGTGACAGTAGCTGTCAATACTGTTTCTGGAACTCGAGGACTATTGTACGATGCCCCCAAGAATATGGAAAAATGGGAACCAGATTCTGGCTGAGAGCCTTCCTGTAAAAATCAAAACCAAGTCACCGTAAACCAGTCCCCAAGTCTGCAAGGCTTGACTGTAACTCGGTGGAAGTTATCAGCAGCTAAAGAAATCAAGTGTTATGCAGACATGGGCACGCAGAAGTCGGAGGGCACAGAGGCCGAGGCCGGCTGTCCTCAGCCGACTGCCATGGAGCTAGGTCACCACTGACTTCCACACCCACGTGTGGGATGGACAGGGCTCTGTTCTCACCTGCTTGACCTCTCACCAGCTCTCCACCCCGTGCCCCATCCTTCCATCTGGAAACGATGGCTCCCCTTAGGCTTCCGTGACTGACAAGTCCTGGGTTTCCTCCACCATCTCTGGCCATGTCCTCTCCATCACCTCTGCAGACGCACCTTCCTCCCCCCAGCATCGGGGTTGGAGGCCCTCAAGGCTTGGCCCTGTGCTCTCTCCTCACCATTCACATCCATGTTCTCAATTCACATTGAGAATCTACCCATTCGCAAATGACTCGCATCTTTCTATCTCCAACCTATACTCCAGCTCCCAACGGACATTTCCTTTTAGACAACTCAAAACCACTCGTGCTCAATGTGACCCAAGCAGAACTCAGGGCCCCCACACGCCCCCAATCTGGTCCTCCTCCATGGTTCCCTGTCTCCGAGAAATCACTCTTCTCCATCGCAGAGTCAAGGGGATTACCCTGACGCCTGCACTTCCAAATCACCATCTCCCTCGTCACCACGTCCTGCTGGTTTCCCATCCCTGGTCTTTCCCAAATCTCCTCACTTTTCTCTACCTCCGTCTCGCCCTATGCCTAGCCTAGGAGGCCACTCTTCTTCTCTGGACGACTGCAGAAGCCTCCTCATGGGGTGTCCCCACATCCTCTCTTCCTCTTCCCAATGCATTCTTCATAAGCAGCCAGACACAACTGCGCTCAGGCTGCTACACCCCTTGCTAAAGTCCTTCCCACGGTTTCCCACTGTTTTTAGGGCATAGGCCTGCACAGTCCGACACAGCAGCCATGAGCCACATGGGCTATTTAAATTAATTAAAATGAAATGAAAAGAAAAGTTCAATTCCTCAGCCATACTAGCTACAATTCAAGTGCTCAGTAGCATCAAGTGACTAGTGGCTATTATATTGGACCCACAGAGAGAGAACATTTCCATCATCACAGAAAAGTTCTATTGATACCACTGGTACAGTCAGAACTACCTGTGGTCTCCCACAGGCCTCCGTGGTCTGGCCCCTGCTCACCCCTCCAGCCTCATCTTGAGCCACCTTCCTACCACTCTCTCTGATCCAGCTCTACTGGCCAACAAATTCCCTCCCACCACAGGCCCTTTGCACATGCTGTTTTCTCAGCTTGGGGCACTCGTCTCTATCTTACTGGACCTCAGCTCAGGGATGGATGGATGGGTGCGTGGATGGATGGATGGGTGAATGGATGGACTGATGGCTGGCTGGCTGGATGGATCGGTGGGTGGGTGAATGGGTGGATATAGGTAGTAGTAGATTGGCTAGAGTCAAAGATTGTAATCTTCTGGCCAGTCCTTGCCCATTGAGTGATAGAGTCCTTTAGCTTCATGCCATCCCACACCTTCCTTTTTACTCTCTTGCTTCAATTTGGGGCTATCTTCTGATGCCCACATAACCTTGTACACCAGGAGAGAATGCATTGGTCATGCCAGCACCAGGGTAATGATGGTTCCATGGTAAATCCATATAATGGCCTTCTATTCTGACCTGGTTTCCCGTGGAGCCTGGGGCTTTGAGGAGAGAATATTGTGGTCCAGATAATGGGACTGTTTTTCATCATAAATGAATAAGTGGGTCTTTTGGGGTTCACCCCAGCCCCATATGTGGCCTGGCTGGTGTGAATTGCCTCTGAAGGCTGATGGCCCCACATACCACCTTAAAGGCAGTTGCTTTAGGACAGAGGTATCCAAACTGTGGCCTGCAGACCAACTGCGGCCCGCAATCCATTGTTAATTGGCCCACAGCAAATTCCAAAAAATATATTTAGTTTACTTAAATAAACCAGGTGAGGCAATACGTACTTCACTTCGAGTGAGTGGCTGGCTGTGTATTTTACTGCATATGGCCCTTGGTGGAAAACGTTGAAAAAAGTTTGGACACCCCTGCTCTAGGACATCTGCAAGCAGAAAGTTTCCATCATTTTCAGCTGAAATCCATCACTCATCCATAATTACATCAAAGAAAATAAAGGAAGAGCAGCCCCCCTCCAGGAGTCAGACACAAGGTAAAGCTATAAGGTAAGAGCTTCTCCACGTACAAAGCAGACTTATCCCATTTCTGGTTATGTGCACTTCAGCAAACTAGACGTTAGCTTTAACTTAGTCACTTAAGTGTTGTTCTAACACCACACACTGATGTTACAGAGTGACCTGAATCCAAGGACGTCTTAGCTGCGTAAGTACTTTGAGGAATACAGCAAAAGGCAGTGCCCTTGGTGCAGCTGCTGTGGAACACAGTGTGGGGGTTCCTCAAAAATTTAAAAGTGGAATACCATGCGTTCCAGCAGTTTAATTCCTGAGTATATACACAAAAGGATTGAAAGCAAAGACTGGAAGAGCTACTTGTACACCCATGTTCATAGCAGCAATATTCACAAAAGCCAAAATGTGGAAACAACCCAAAGTGTCCATTGACAGACAAGTGGATAAACAAAATGTGGTATATGTATACAGTGGAATAGTATTCAGCCTTAAAAAGGAAGGGAGTTCTGACACGTGCTATAACATGGATAAACACCGAGGACACTATGCTGAGTGAAATAATCCAGCAACAAAAGGACAAATACTGATGATTCCACGTATGTGAGGTGTCCCGAGAGCAGTCAGACTCATAGAGACAGCAAGTAGGATGGGGGTTGCCGGGGCCTGGGGGAGCAGAAATAAGGAATTGATGCTTAACGAGCACAGATTTCCAGTTTGGGAAGATGAACAAGTTATGGAGATAGATGGTGGTGATGGGGGTGCTACCGTGTGAATCACTACTTCTGTGCACCTCAAAATGGGTAAAAGGGTAAATTTTATGTTTCATATATTTTACCGCAATACAAAAACACAGAGCAAAAAAAAAAGGGGGGGGTACAATGTCCTCTAAGGCAGGCCCTCAGAGCAGCAGGCTGGCACAGGTCCTATATCGGGGCTGTGGTAGGTCATCCGACTTCTGTTCAACGGGTGTGCCCCAAAACAGGGTGGAAAGCCAGAGGCTATGCAGGGACGTTCATCTCACTGCTGCTCTCCGTCAGCCAATCATGGGAACATCATGTTTCAGACTTAAAAGTGCTCAACTTGCATTGGCTGTGGGTGAATTTGCAGCCTTAACTAGTAACTCCTTATTACTCAAACGATAATGTCCAAATGCCTTGCCTTGGCATTCAAGGCCTTTCACCGCCCAACCCTGGACTCTCCGCAGCCTCTGATCCTTCCACACGCACCACTCAAATGCAGTAATTATTCCTGAGCACCTACTAAGTGCCAGGCATTGCCAGAGGCATTTGGGATAGAGAGGTGAGAGAGACAAGGTCCCTGCCCTCAGACAGCTCACATTCCGGTGGAGAGATGTAAGATGGACAGGGAAACAATGAAACAAGTTATAAGTGTTACGAATGAATCCAACAGGGCAATGTGCTGAGATGTGACTTCTCTAAGGTCTGACATAATTGAGACCTGCAGGGTGAGAAGAAGCCAGCCCTGTGAAGATCTAAAAGAAGAAAGTTTCTTCCTCTAGAAGAGAACAGAGCAAAGGCCCTGGGGCAGGAACAAGCTTACGGTGTTCAGAGAACAGAGCTGGCCAGGGTGGCGGGAGTGAATGAAGGGAGTAGGACAGGCGATTAGGGCAGATCCCGAGGGCTAGTTGGACATGGAAAGATGTTTAGACTTTTTTTCCAAGTGGGAGAGGAAATCACTGAAGGATTTTTTTGAGGAGGCTTAATGAGACATGATCAGATTTACACTTTTTGAAGACATTTTTATATTTTATATTTTTAAAAGCCTCCTTGCTGGCTGCTTCTGTCTGGAGAATAGATTGGAAGGGTTTGGGGTGGAAGCAGGGAGGCAGGAAGTGAGAAATGATGAGGCTGGAAGAGTGGGGTACATATGCTTCTCCAAAAAGCAGTGTCTTTCCCAACCCTGTGCCTTTGCACATGCTGTTCCCTCTTCCTATAATGCCATTCCCACCATCTCCATCTGAAAAGTCCCACATGTGCTTCCACAGACTGCTCAGTGATGGCCACACACCATCGACCCTCACGCCCAAACAGGACAATGTGCTGCCCCTTCCTCTGGCCTCATGTGAAAATGGATCTCTCTCTGCTTTAGCCCTTATCACATGTGCAGCTTGGAAAAAACCTGGAGTCAGACCACAGTTGGCCCAAGGCCCGACTCAGCCACCCCTGGCTGTGGGACACCCGAGGAACTAGCTGAAACCTCCTGAACCTCAGTTCCCTCACCTGGAGAATGGGAAAACAGTGGCACTTACTGCAGATGCTAAGATAAGGTTTCCCATTCACATGATGTATAAAGAAAGTGCTCCCAGGGAGACCAGGAAGAAAGAGGGGGAAGCAGGCCAGGAACCAGAAGGGAGCAAGCAAGGGTGTGATGGCGGCAGGCAGAACTCATCAGGGGTAAGAGGCACCTGGCAGGGGAAGGGACACTGCCTAGGGGCCCCCACACCAGAGGGGATAAAAACTCCCTGGCAGTTTTGCTTTTCTGCAGGTGCCGGGAAGGAGGCTCCGGGAACTGAGGCAAATGCTAACTCCTGTCAGGGGAGGGGTGTGAGGGGACATAGGGCTGTGCTGTGCCCACTACACCGTGACTCACTGAATCTGGGGGTGGTATGGGTCACCCCCTGGCCCTGGGAAGTGGAGGCTAAGACAGGATTATCTTATTCAGGAGACTTGGGGCTCTCTGAGGGCAGGGCGGGGTCCCCTCCATCTGCGTCCATTAAAGGACATTGTTAAATGACAAATTATCTTGAGGTCAACAATATTGTTTTCCAACAATACCAACTCACCCCTAAGCCCGTGTGCTGGGCAAAAGAGGGAGCGTGTTACAGGGTCCTGTTGGCTGCTCACATCTACCCCCAAAGTCAGGAATGGAATCACCTCCATGTTATAGATGGGAACTGAGGCCCCCGGAGGTAGAGCTGGAGGACCCTTCGCCAGGGAGTGGGCCAGGGGGATGTGACCCCTGAGTGTTTCACTCCACAGCCAGGACCCTGCCTTCTTCCATCCTGTGCACCTATTACCTCCCTGGCAGGTTTCTTGGGGGAAGACCACACCTCCCCTTCTCAGAAGCCCCCTGGGGCCCATGGTTGTGAGGACTTGATTTGTTCTTAACAACAGAGTGGCTTCTAGGGTCTCCAAGGAGATCCACACCCCACATGTCCCCTTCCCACGAAAGCAAAGCCCCTCTCACCTGGCCCCCCACCCCAGGGCAATCGAGCTACTTACTCACGAAGACCGAAGACCGGAGCTCCTTTACTGAAAGGTTTGTGTCTGGCGACAAGCGGGCGTCACCAAGGGCACCTCTGAAAGGTTCCCTGGTCATGAGATTCAGCTTCTCTGCAGGTTAGACCTCCCCTTCCGCCCAGCCCAGCGTGACCCCACAGCTTTCCTGGGACTTAGGGACTAATCCTATTTCACCAAAACCCTTTTGTGAGTCCCAGACATGGGTCTGTGGGGCATATTTTTAATTTGCTTTTTCTCAGAAGTAAGAGAGATGATAAAAGATCGTTGGAAACACAAGAGCAAAGGTATTTGATCTCCTGGGTGCCTTGAAAAGGAAAGGAAATAGAGAAGGCCACCTTTGCCTAATTTAGGGAAGAAGAAAAAGTTCATCTTTTCCCCACAAATTTTAGTTGTTGTCCAGTCTCTCCCCTCTCAGAAAAGGGCATGAGCAATTGCCCAGGTGCCTGAACCAGACACCGGGACTCATCCAGACACCCTCTCCCCCATGCACTTTATCGCCAAGTCCTGTCATTCACACCCAAGTAATTTGCAGACCAAGCTGCTCCTCTCCATTCCTGTCGCTGCCACTGCCCTCCTCTGGGCCTCTCCCCAAGACAACATCCTGTCCAGACAACTGCAGAAGCTCCTCCCCAGCCTGCCCCATGCACCCCAGCTGCTTATCACCTGAGCTTGTGGGAATGCAAACTGGTCTGCGTCACCTGTCACCTCGTGCCCTGCTCCCCAGCCCCCCACTTCAAACCCCCGTGAGACTGCCCTTTGCATTGGGGTGAAGAACAAGTTCCACACGGGGTTGGCCAGGCTCAGGTCCAGCCCCACTCATCTCAGCCGGCAGGACTCCGTTCTTGTTCTCAGAGTTCAGGCCACAGGCCCATTGCACAGGCGGACCTCTCTGTGTCTTCATTCTCTCCTCAGCCTGGAGAACTGCTCCCCACCCCGTAAGCCTTGGCTCAACGTCACTTCTTCAGGGAAGCCTTCCTGACCATGCTGCCTGCACCGCACAACTGAGATCCCACAGCTCCGTGCGTGGCACGTGTGCATTTCTCACCACAGATAGTAATACAGCTTTACACGTAGGCGTAGGATTCCTTCACTAAGATCTGTCTCCCAGTGGGACACGGAAGGGTTTACTCATCATTGTATCCCCAACACATCCGCAGTGCCTAATACATAGTAGGCCCTCAATAAATATTGCCTAGGTGAGCGAATGAAAGCAAAAATATGTGGGAACTTATAGCTGATACCAGCTATAAGTATAGCTGATACCACTTTGGTGCTTGCACAGAGCCCATGCCCAAAATGAATTTCTTCCTAAAATTTAGGTTCCACGTCCTCTCCTGACATCTTAAGCTCCTGAAGGAATGACAGGCATGGTGTCATCTCTTGCTTTGAGGGTCCCACCCACCCACCTAGCATGGGACAGACGAGTGTCAGAGCTGGCAGCAGAGAGAAATCAATCATGGAAGGGGAAACAGGCCGAGGGCTGCTGCTTGAGCCCTCCCTGGGAAGGGCTCTGCTCCGGCCTCACTGTCAGGTACACCCAGTGAGAGATTCTTCCAGATGGAGGGAACTTCCAAGAGCCTCTTGAATGGCCCCCACTATCCGTTTCATAGAGAAAGCAAGCTAACAGATACTGTTAAGGACTTGCTTTTGGTTTTCAGAAGCCTGTGGCAGAGCAGGGATCAAATCCAGTTGATGGCTGCTCTGCCTGAGCCTCCAAAGACCTTACTTAGAAATGCCTGAGGGGTTTGGCTAGTCAGGGACTCCCCCGCCCTAGGCTGCTTCTAAAAGCAGAGGCTTGGCCGCAGCTGAGAGACACCAGAGGGTCGGTGGAAGCAGCTCTTCCAATTGGGGGTGAAAACATACACACTGTGACCTTGTGCCTAAGGCTAGACACACACCTTCTCCTCGGTGTCCAGAGCCCCTCTCCACCCTTCTCTGCTATGTGTCCGCTTCCTTCCTGGAGCCCTGGTGCTGATTTGCACAGAGCTGCCAGCCAGTAACCAGGACCTGTCCCTCATCATCGCTAACGCCCACCTCTTGCAGGCAGCCCCCCAGGCCACTGCTGGTGGTGCCTGGCTTTCACTGGCTCACAGTCTCTGTGGCCTCTTGTTCACTAGAAATTTCCATGTGGACATCCTTTCCCCTCCCCCCCAGAAGAAGGAACTCTGGGCAGATCCCACAGTCCCCTCTATCCAGTTACAAGATGCCCTGGTAGAAGCCCAAAGGAGCAGTGAATGGATGTCTTCCTGAGGCGCAGATCCCTGGCAAGCCTGCGGCCATCTTTCTCCCACTTCCCTCCTGGCTCACAGTGGGGGGGCCTGCATGTGTTTAATATTGGTGACCTGGGGGAGAGCCTGCATGTGGCCTAGGGGCACAGGCCCCTACGCCCACACTCGCTTTTCTCCAGAGCTCAGAGCTCGGTGCCTATGGTTAGCATGGAGGGAAGGGTCTCTTACCCCTCCAGGAACATGGAGTTCTGCCCAAACTACTCTCTGAGCTTTACAATTCCACCACCTGATATTTTCCAGGCTTCCCACTTTACTGGGGTTACCAGGCAACAGGGACTATTTCTTCCCCTCCCTTTAGACTTCTGTAAGGATCCAGGCAGGGTTTCCACCCTCACTGAGGCTCCAGCAAGACAGAGCCCTGGAGTCCCAGGAGGCCCAGTGTGGCCTGTCTGGCTGTGTGTCATGGAGCAGACCCTTTCCCCTCCTGGGCCTCAGTTTCCCCATTTGGAAAATGAAGAGTCTGGGCAGGACCATCTCAGAGGTGATCCCTACTGACACCTACTCTTTGCTGAGCACTGTCCAGAAGGCCGTGCCATGGCCATAGGAGCTAAATATTCTCCCCACTTTATAGATGAGGAAACTGAGACAGAGGCAAAGTCACTGGCTCAAGGTCACCCAGTTGGTCAGCAGTGAGGGCGATTCTGTTTGGGCCTCTAATTCAGAGCTGTCCGTGCTCTCAGATACCACAATAGGATGTCCTTGGGTGATTCTGAGACATCTGTGGGGGTTGAGGGGCCTGGATGGGTTCCTGAGGCCGACCTTTCTTAGTATAAACCCCCTGAAAAAAGGTCGCAGGAATAGGTGGCTTAGAGCATGGCCTTTTGGGATTCCCTGCCCTTAGCATGTCAACCTGGGAGGTATTCCACATCAGAAGGCCCACCAAGGTGCCATGCCATCGGAATGCTCAGCCAGGTCACCACTCATGGGGACCTTCGCATATCTCTTTTCCTTTGATCTTCACAAAGAGCTGCTGAGTTCGGGGGCGGGGGGGCACCTCACTGGGGACCTCATTCTCTAGGTGTAGGGATGAGGTCCAGAGAGGGAGGCCCTTGCTAAGTTAACAGTTGCCCCAGTTCACACCCAAAGCTTTCCACCCCAGGTCCGTGTGCTCTGCACAGGAGCTACATTCAGAGAGGACGAGATGGAGAGACAGGCAGACTTAACTGGTGGCCAAAAAACTCTGTCACCTTAGGTCTCTCTCCAGCCCTCTGGGTAAATTCCAAGCTCCCTTCCTCACTATGCGACATAAACAAGTGACACAACCTAATGAGAGGGAGGAGAACTCGGAGTGATCGATTTTCAAAATCAAGGGCTGTATTTCATAGTTGCATTAGGATGGAAAGTGTGGGGGTGGGGGAACTTGCAGGCCCTCTTGGGGCCGTGTGACCTTGTGTGGCAGCACTGGGGCATGGCTTCCCACCTGTAAGGTGGGAAAGTGACGCTTTGGGGCTCATAGCTTACCAGGGCCCTACACTTTAGGGTCAACGGCACGCTTCTGTGCATTTTATCTCCATGACAAACTTGAACAACAGGTCTTATTGTTATCACCATTGGTGGAAGTTCAGAGGCGTAAATGACAGCCACAATCCCCACACTGTTTGAGAATTGTAGGTGGGGTTTAATCCCAGTCTGATCTAACTCCTGATTCATGCCCGAACTGCCAGCCGCTTCAGGAGGGAAATATATGGCTCTACCAAGGTTATTAATACTATTAAAGATGTGAATGATAATAGTGAGCAATGGAATCACATCCTATGTGCCAAATCACCTTAAACTAATCCTCGCGCCCCCAGGCACGCCTCTGCCTCAGGGCCTTTGCACTGGCTGTTCCCATTTCTGGAAGGCTCTTTCCCAGTTACCCGCGTGGCTCCCTCCCTCCCCTCCTTCAAATCTTTGCTCACATGTCACCCTCCTGATCCCCTATTTAAAATTGCATTCCTCCTTCTCCACCCCAAATTCCTGATGCCTGTCCTGTTTTATTTTTTTATCAGTGGCTCTTCTCACCGTGTGAAACACTCAGTGTATTTTGTTTGCAGTTTGTCTCCAGAGAATTTACCCTCGCTCAGGGCAGGCCCCACATCTGCTTGCTTCTTGCAGTATCCCCAGCGCTGAGCACAGAGCACAGCGCACAGTAGGCGCTCAGTGGATCATGTTTAATCATGACCGCTCACAGCAACCTGACGATAGACGTATTATTTTATCCTTTTGCAACGGGAGACATTAGATAACCTGAACCAAGTGATACTGCTCGTACATGCTAAATTCAACTCCAGGCAACAAACACCCAACAAATGAAATACTAAGAATATAATGGAGTGGCGTAAGAACCCCTTTGGAATGTGGGGGTGGAGAACCCAAAGTCCTCCAGGGTGTGGGGTTATTTGCCACATGCTTTTCTCTTCTTGTCCAAAAGAGGACTCAGTTTGGGACCCCAGGCAAGGCTACTGATGGTATTTTGAATGCAGGGCCATACCCTTGGGGTTACAGCATGGAGCTGCTGCGGGATTTTCCTGAGCAGGGCAGGAGTGGGGCACGCCTGCAGGCTGGCCTGCTGGGCCCCACCCAGTACAGTGTCCAGCGCCCAGTGCCCTGTCTGCCTGTGCTCAGGCCCCATCCTTAGCCGCATCTAGAGGGCACTGCCCCCCCTCTTCTGCTCTCCCCTCCCCTCCCAGCTCCTCCCTGATCCCCGTGTCCCTGGCTCACCTCATTCAGCCCTTTCAACTGTATATTCTAACTTTAGCTTGTTTCAGAGTCATCTGAGGAATTACAAATTAGGGGCTGGGCCCCTCCCCCAGACTCTGGGTCCCTGAGCTGAGTGGGTCCAGATGCTTGTATTTTTGACAAGCTCCTGGGCAATTGCACTGTGGATGATCCACAGACCTCCCTGAACAAGAGCTCCCCCAGAGTGTGCCCTGCCACCCTTGGCCTTGGTTTGCACTTGCCTCTGTGCCCTGGAGGTGCACATTTCTCCACCTGTCTGTAACCCCACGAAGAGACAGGGACATGTGCCCCATGTTCTTCCTCTAACTCTGACCCCGAACGCTCAATAGGTGCTCAATAAATTCTTCAGGGTTGGCTGAGGTCAGCCAAGCTGGGAGGGATGACTAACTCACAGTGTAAAAGATTCAGGAGTCAAATTTGTCCCAACAGGCAGAAACCCTGGGCCAGACGGAGAGAGAATGATATTCAAGGATAGGTGAAAGTCAGGCATGTGGACTCAGACAATTAAGTACAAATCAGTGCGAGAATTTGCATGGTAGTAGTTCGTGTGAGAAAGGTTTGAAAGGACTATTTGACAGGATTAATAGGAGTTAATAGTGTGATGTGGTTGCTTAAAATAAAAAAGCCAAGCCAAAATTAGGTTGCATTAAAAGAAGTAGATTATCTAATCAAGGGAGGCAGCGATGCCCCTCTTTTTGGAGTAGGCCAACCTGAGCTGGAATGTGATATTTGACTCCTTTAAGAGGGATATTGACAGGCAGCTATTACTCTGAAGATAATGACTGAGATGGTGGTTTGGGGTTGCAGGGAGGGGGAGGCATCTAAAAATCATTTACCCAAAGAACAAAGTAAAACAGGGAAGATTATCCTGGGGAAGGTAAATCCTGATACCAGTTTTTAAACATCTAAAGCTGTCTTGTGTGGAAGAGGGCCTGGGCCTTTTTAAGCTACGCCTGAGTGAAAGTAAGATTGGAGTAGAAGCTTAGCAAGGAAGAATTAAATCTAATATTGGAAACGAATATAAAACGATTAGTGTTTTCCAACAAAAGAGCTGGTGGCCTCTGAGGTAGTGACTTCCCTGTCACCACAGGCATCCAAACAGAGCTGGCTGGCCTTGACGCCAGGAGTCTCTAAAAGGGTTTTCTCCACTGGGTGAGAAGGTGTATCTCTAAGCTCCCTTTGATTCTGAGATCCCAGAATGTTTTAGATTCAAATGTGGTCATTTCTCATCTGAACAGATTTACTCTCTGGGCAGCACATGTGACCAGCAGGCCAGTATGCTGCCCTAGAGATACCCCAAGAAGTCAGGATCCCTGCTGTCTCCCAGAGAGCTGCAAGCATGGCAGAAAGCACAGTGGGAACGCAGGCTTGGGGTAAAGGAGACGCTGTGGGCAAGAGAGAGCAGCAGAAAGCTGAGAATCCTGAGAACTGGCTTCAGTTCAGCTACTGCTTTGCTGTGTGAATTGGGGCCCTCTGTGGCCTCAGTTTCCAAAAATGCAACAGGGAAGTGTGGCCTAGGTCAGTGTGTCTCAAACTTCCACTGGCAGGCGGGTCCCCTGGGGCTCTGAAGGGCAGATTCTGACTCAATAGGTCTGGTACCCAACCTGTTGGAGCCCTGAATCCCCGAGTTCCTGGAAGCCCTGTCTGAGCGTCTGCATTTATGGAATGTTCCCAGGTGACTCTCCTGTTGCCGCTGGGAGTGGAAGGGCCACACTTCAAGTAGCCAGGATCTAGCAGTCTCCAGTCCCTTTTGTTTGGAGGCTGGGATTCCAGAATCCCTGCTCGGTCCTCCACAAAGAAAGGAAGTGTGTGGGGAATGGCCCACACGACTTACAAATGCCCCTTCTTCCCAAGGAAATTGGTGGTAAAGCTCAGAAGCCACCCAACGTAGGGTGAGGTGGGGAACACACTCCCACTTAGCTCATGGGAGACCTACGGACGCTGGTGGCCTCAGAGAAGCTCGATACCTGCAGGAACACACATGCCCCTGAAGTCCCCATGGTGCATCATTCCCCCCGAATCTCCAGTAACGGAGAAAGGGGGCCCCACAGTGACACTGCACTATTTGTGCAAATGTCTGTATTTGCCTGTTACAGAGCCTCAGAGCAAAAGTGGTATGATTTTACACAATGCAACAGTCAAGCCAACATTCGATAAGGTGTTTGGGGCCTTCCACCTTTTGGCAATTCTTTGGGATTATAAGCCCCCACTGGTTAAATCAGCTCAGGTATCTGTGGAGAGAACGATGAACAAATGAGATGCTGAAAACCCAGGTCAACCCCGCTTTCCCAGCCTCCCTGTGGTGCTCCGGTTTCCAACACTATAAGCAAAGTAGACACACTCGTGGGTTCAGGGGAGGCCCTTGGATTTTGTCCACAACAGCTGAGTAGTGTGGGGTGCACTTTATTTTTGGCTCCTTGATCTGATAACATGGAGGTAGAGAAAGGCACAGGGTGGGAGTGGGGGCGGGGCAGGCAGGTGGGGCTAAGTTTGGTTAAGTGCTGGTTTCATGGGGTCTCTGGGAAGCCCAGGTGTCTTCTAGTTCCTGCTCTTTCTAGGATTCCCAGCCCAATGGCCTGCGTCAAGAAAACAGCTTTGCGTTCAGCACCAGGCAGTTTGGATTCATCATTATTCATGCCCTTCCCATCACTTGGAACAAGACCCTTGGCGGGGGCCCAGGCCCAGTCACTACATTTTAAAGCTTTGCAGATTACTGGCCAGTGAGCAACGATCTGACCAGCCTGTGCAGAACAGGATTATCAGGGTCATAAATTTTTATTAAAGGTCACTAACAGATTTATAGAAAACACTGTAAAATGACACTTGTTTTTATTAGCACAGATCCTACTCCTTGACAGAAAGTGACTGGGCTGAAGCAAAGCCTAAGGGCTTCTCCAACAACAGAGGGGCCTTTGATTCAAGTTCTTATAACCCATGCGTGGGGGTGGCGGTGGGGTGGGGTGGGGGGACATGCTCCCAGGATTATTCAAAGCAGGCCTGGTGGAAGTTCAAGGCTGTGAGTCACAGAGCTGTCACAGGGCGTGGCTTGGCTCCTGCCTCTGCCACAGGCTGGATGGTGACCTAGGCCAGTCCTCACTCCTCCTCTGAAAAACAGGGCTCGCAATGTGCACGCTCAGGAATGTTGTGAGGATTAACATGTGCTGTGATTGCCCATATGAAGCAGGGTGACACGCAGAGCTTCCCATTCATTCTGTCACCATTGCTTTTATTTCCCAAGTACGTGCCCGTTGCCTGAGTAGACTTGGTTTACCAAACGGTAAAGGCAGATCTGGAACCCTGCCCTGAAAAGGGTTAACCTCAAATTCAGACCGGAACTCCTGACCCTTGATGCTTTCAAATGGAGGGTGTCCAGGTAGCTGGGGGGTCTCCAGGTATTCTCACATCAACATCTAATTTCAATGTGCTTTTTTTTAAATAAAAAAGAAAGAAAATCTTTGGAGACAGAGAAATACTGGAAGAGAACATACAAAAGGGACGGTGTCGGGGTGGTGTTCAGGTGTTCTTTTCCCTGCCATATTCCCAGACATTTTATAATAAGAGGTGGTTGTACAAAAAAGAAGGGAGCATAGGCTTTGGGGACAGGGAGAGCCAGGTTCAAATTCCAGCTTTCCTTTCCTTGTGGTGAGACCTTGGACAGATTGCATAACTTCTGTGTGTCATGGGTTCCTGATATACACAAGGGGGTAAGACCATCTGCCTCATGGATTACATGCAAGTGTGGAAGCCATTTTCCAGCATCTTCTTTCTCCTCCCGTTGGGGAATTTACCCTCTACCCAGTTGGTTCTGGCAGCCAGCGAATGCTCAGGAGAGGAGAATGATGTCTGAAAATGAGGCCAGACTAGCAGAAGCAGAGCAGAGAAACAGAGAAAAAAATGGGTCACACCTTTTAGGTCCTGGATCAAACCTGACCTGAAGCCAGTCGCCTGGATTATTCAGATATATGGACCAACAAGTATCCATTTCAGTTATTTGGTTGTATTTTTACTACTTATAAAGAACTAAAGTACTACTGAGACTGTGTATAATGTATATTAACTGCCTAACAGGCAAGGGACACTGTGCTGTAACTTGATGAGTGGTAGACTTTTCTTTTTAAAAAAAAATAGGAAATAATACTTTTTTCTTCATTTCCCCAATGTTTATTTTGAAAAATTTAAATCTTGCAGAAGATTTACCAGAATATTTTAATGCCTGTTCACCTGCTCTTCACTTCCATTCACCAACTGTTAACATTTAACCTCCCTCGTGCTCTGTTTCCTTCCCTACTTCCCTCCTTTTCCCCTGTATTGAGACATCAGTCCCTTTCAACTCTAAGTACTGAGCACGGATCTCCTAGGAACACACGACCACAGTGGCACCGTCCCATTTCCATCCCAGGAAGTTCACTAGTGACACAGCGTATCATCTAATCCTGTCCGGTTCAAGTTTCCCCAGTTATCCCATAGCTTCACGATGACTTTTACTGTCCAGGATCATGCATTATGTTTCCTTGTCATGTCACTTTAGACTCCTTTCATTTAGAGCAGTTCTCCAGACTCCGTCTTTCTTGCAATGTAGCTATTTGGGGGAAGTCCCTCACTTGGATTCATTTGACTGTTTCTCACCGTCAGATTCATGTTAAATTTCCTAGACAGGAATACTGCATAGGTGATGTTAAAGGCAGTAGAATTTAATTATGATAACTATTTATTAAGTCTCACAAACGTACAGAAAAATGGCCAGGTACTGCATTTTCCCAAACTGAACACACTTACATGTCCAGCCCCCAGGTCAAACCACAGACATGAACCAGCCTTCCAGAAGCCCCCGCATGCCCCTCCCACTGCCCCTGTGAGTTCTGTCATCATAGATTAATTCTGCCTGGTTTTGACCTTCATCTGAATGGGATCTATCAGCAGCTTCTCTCTGGGGCTTGCCGTTTTTCACTCAACATTGTCTTTGTAAGATTCACGTGTGTCACTTCATATGTCTGGTTCACAGCATTTATGGATATTGATTTACTGTTTTTATAGGAATAAAGAGGGAATCAAGCCCCATATGTTTTCAATCATAAGAACAGGTTGCTGTCGTGGCCCTCCAAGCCTGCCTGGTCTGCCAGTCACCAGGGAACCTCCTTGTTCCTAAGTTGGGCAGCAAATACAGCCAAGGGTCCCGGCACGGCTCAGGATGCCTGATGAGCTGGTCCTGGTCTAGTCTTATGCCAGCTTTACCCAAGTCAGATCTTGGCCTTGACCCCAAGCTGGGTCACCCATCCCATGAGTCTCTGGATTTGCTGTTCAGAACTGTAAGGCCCTGGTGTCCCTCTCCATTCACTGTAACTTCACCAGAGGCATGCCAGCCGCGTTGGCCTTCTCTCAGTTCCCACCTCTGGGCCTTTGCACATGCTGAGCTCTCTGACTGGAATGCCTTTCCCCCACTCTTCTCCTTGTGATCACTAGGCGTCTTTCAGGCCTTGGCACATGTGCCACTTCTTCAGAGAGGTCATCCCGATGACCAGGTGAATGTCAGTTCCTGGTTATTCTCTCCGTGGCAGTTTAGACTTCCCCTTCATGACCCTGACCCCAATTTGCCAATGCCGTATTTGTGAAATTATCTATTTTCTATCCATCTCGTCCACTGATTCCATGAGGGCATAGATTGCATGTGTTTTGTTTTTATGGTCCACTGGACACTTAGCACCAGATTTGGAAATTTCTAAGTTCAATGAAGAAGGAAGAAAGGAAGGAGAGAAGTAAAGAAGGAGGGCGGGAAGGAAGGAGGGAGAGAAGAAGGAAAGCAGGCCCTGGTATCTGGACCTTGGTTTTGCCCTGGACCTCAGCTGGCTCCCCCTTGTGGGTCCCAGCTACTTCTGCTGCAAGGGAGGGGGTACCACATAGTACTGGGGAGCCCTTGGCCACCCACAGTGGTCTCGCCTCAGACCCTCTGTGAGGGAGACTGTGGCAGGTGGCTGATGAGGAGACATCACCCCCAGGAGCAGCCCCTCACTCACTTTCCGGAAGTCAGTCTAAACACTGACCTCTGTGTTGGGGGTGGGGGTTGGGAGCTCGCGGGACTGAACCCTACACAGACTCCCAGTGAGGAGTAAACCAGTGACAAAGTGTCTCCAGAGGTCAATTTGACTCTGTGTGCCTGGCACTCCGTAGGAGACCATGGAGATTTCTCCAAGGAACTGAATGGCCTTTGGCCCATGGATCCCACTTTGAGGAAGCCGTTCTACAGGAGACAAAAGTAAGGATTACACAAAGACCTAGCTGCAAGGCAGTTCCCTACAGTGCTATTTATAATAGTTAAAGAATGCAAATATATCTAGGTCCAAAATAAAGGATTGCTTAAATACATGAGGCAGAAGGTGATTCATCCATTTTAAATTATGTCATGGGTGAATATGTATTGGCAAGGAAAGATATGTGATGTGAAGAAAGGTTATAAAGAGAGTATATTAAATATGATCCTATTTTTTATCAAAACAATATTAATGACTAACAATTACATAAAATGTACTGTGTGTCAGGTCCTGTCTTAAGTACTTTCCATACATGATTCCATGTACTCCTCCCACAGCCCTGTGAGGCAGGTATTAGTGACATGCCCATTTCATAGGTGAGAAAACTGAGGCACAAAGAGGTTAAGTAGCCTGTCCCAGAGGTCACATGGCTGGTAATGGGGAAGCCAGATTTAAAACTAGGCCTAGAGGCCCCCGCATCTGGGCTCCTAACTGCTAGGCTGCGTTGCCTGCTGAAAGAAAGTGCTAACAGTGGTCTTGTAACAGGCTAGGATTCCAAACACTTAAAAAATTTTTTTATTATTACTTTGCTCATTGGTGTTTTCTGTGCTAAAATGAATATGCATTGCTTTTATAATAATAGAAACCATAAAAATGTTTAATAAAGTCTGGATGGGTACCCCTAATTTAACTGGAGTGCCGTGTCCTCGCCAAACTGTCTGTGAGATAAAATTCTGTAGCATAAATCCTGTGTTCCCTGGAGAATGAGAGATGCACTCAGCAGTCCCCAGAAGTGGCCAGCTTAGAGGAAGAAAATGGAGGGAGGTACATGCTTCCCACAGCAAACAAATATGTGCTGAGCACCTACTGTGTGCTGGGGCTATGTTGGTGGAGAAGGGGCTGGCCCTGGCTTCTGGGAATCCAGGTCTAACTGAGGAGGATGGTCTTTCTCTTAGAGGGGGCCTGGGAAGGGGCGGCACCCAAGAAAGCCCATATCTGTGTGGCTTGGCAAGAGGGGTTCCTTCTCCCCTCTCAGAAAAGCACTGAGAGCTCCTGGAGGCAATGAGAGAAGTGTGCTTCCAAGGTCGGCTAGGATTTGAATCCCAGCTCTACCCACCTGCTTACTGTGTGACCTGAACTAAGCAATTCACTTTACTGAGTTGAAACGTTGAAACAATAGCACCAAACTGGGGTAGGCAGAATTTTAAGTGGCTCCCAAGATTTCCACCCCCTAGTAGACACACCCCCTAGTGGACACACCCTGAATAATTCCCTCCCCTCGAGTGGGCACAGCCTGTAGATATGATGGGTCATGTGGTCATGTTAGGTTATATAGCAAAGGTGAAGGGATTTTGCAGGTATGAAAAAGGTCCCTCATCAGCTGACTTTAAGTTAAGCCAAATGGAGAGTATCCTGGGTGGGCCTGATCTAATCAGGTGATCCTTTAAATGAGGATTGGGGCTCTCTCATCAGCTGGCCTTGGAGACCAATGAATTCTACAGCTGCAAGGAAATGAGTTCTGTCAACAACCACATGAGTTTCATGGAGGACCCTGAGCCACATAGGAGACCCCCTCCCCAGCCTAGATTACAGCTTGGTGAGACCCTGAGCAGAGGACCTGCTAAGCCTTGTCTGGACTCCTGTCCCATGGAAACTGTGAGATAAATGTGTGTTGTTTCAAGCCATTAAATTTGTGATAATCCATTATGAAGAAAACCAATACACTATGTCACAGGAATGTTTATGAGATAATGTACATGCCCTCTCTCTCTCTCTCTCTCTTTCTCTCTCCACTGCCCCCCCCACACACACACAGAGTCTATGCTCAGCTATTTGACTTCCTTACCCTTTTTTTTTAAATGTCAGGACCAGGGCATGTCTAGGGTGGTCTCTTCAGCACTGGTCTTCCGTTAAACTCAGCACCCCAGCTTGGGACCCTTGCATAGACTTGAAGGAGCTGGCAGGGTACCTTCCCCAGAGAAGGCCACCATCGTCATGTCACCACCCCTTGTCACAGCTAACCTAGGCTTTGCATGGTGGATGCTTGGTAACCAACAATTTACTTAAATAAATAAAGGGAGCTGATATCCTTTGTGGCTTCCAGCTCCTATCCAATTTGGGGAATAATCAGGAGAGGACAAGGTTGAAGTTTGAAGGGGAGAGAAACTCTTGCCCATGTGCATAAGGACATGTGTCCAGGAATATCCACTGAGCTTTGTCATTGTGAAATATTAGGAGAACAAATAAATTGTCAGATTTCCACACAGTGGAATATTATACAACAGGAAAAATGAACTTGAGCCGTAGGTAATGATGTGATTACATCCTCAAACAATAGCGAGCTGCAGAAAGATATGTACACCATGATATCATTTACATGCAGTTTAAAAACATGCACTTGTACTGGGAGTATGAAAAGATGCCTGGGGATGATAAACCTCAAGATCAAAATGGTGGTACTTCCAGGATGGCAGGGCATGTGTGGGAGAAGTGAGCAGGAGGCTTCAACTATATTTATAATGTTTTATTCTTGAGCTAGTGGTGAGTACATGATGCAAGAACGTTCGTAATATGTCAGCTCTATGAGGGATCTTTGGTTTGTTCATCGCTGGAGCCCCAGCGCCTAGAAAAGTGCTTGAAACGTATTAGGTGTGCAATAAGCATTAGTTGAATGAATAAATGGTGTTGGCTACATTATCCTCTGTTAGATTCTGAAATGTAACTTTGAAGACCCCGTGACATCAGACATCCCATTATCAGCTACCAATTTGCTCTGTGGCCCTGGGGGAGATCACTGTCCTTCTTGGGGCCTCCACTTTGCCATCTGTAAAATGGAGCACTGCATGGACAGGCCTCTGTTTCCTCCTGTGGCAGGAGTCTGTGGTCTCTGAGGAATCCAGAGTCCCAGGTGAGTCAGGTTATGGGGATATCACAGACCAGTGCAACTATCTGTCCCTGGGATTTCCCCTTTTATAGAGCCCAAAGTCACCGTCATTCATTGCAGGGTTCGGGTCAGACTTTGCTGGGATGCGTGGCCATGAGCCTCAGCTCTGGCCTTTGCTAACATGTGACTTTGGACAGGCTGTCCGCTTCTCGATGCCTAGTATTCTCATCCAGAAAGTGCGGATTGTGTTCCACCCTCAACCTGCCAGTCAGAGGTTATGACAGGTGTAAGCGGTCCTTTTAGGTCTCACTCTGTGTCCCTCAAATGCAAGAACTCCGGTGAGTATGCTAATCCTCTCTCATTGAGTTTCACATATTTTTCCTCAACACAGCTCCTTCGTATGCACAAGTTTCCTGGAGCAGGAGCAGAGAATGCTCCCAGGACTCAGCAAAGGTTGGCCCTTGCAGGGGGGGAAGCCCCAGTCAGCAGATTCCTACAGTTCCCCAGCCCTCCGAGTGGACACATTCCCAGGCTGGGTTCTGTGCTGGGGTCCCAGAGGCCCAGCTCCACGTCATTTATCTCTATCGCCAACATGATCACAATCTCTCCACTGGGTACAGGGCACCTCCCCGTTTCCAAGGTGCTGTCACGTCCCGTACACCCCCACTAATCCTCACAACAAACTGGAAGGCAGACTGGAAGGACTCACGTGCAGAAGGGTAAAGGGTCCAACTTCCTCCCTCGCACACTCCCTCTCCTATTCACACAAACATTCACGGGGCACCTACTGAGTGAAGGTACTGTGTTTGGTCCTCAGGAGGCAAATATGAAAACAGCCTCAATAATAACTGGTAACATTTATAAAGCACCTGCTGCCTGGCAAGAATGATTAGGTACCTATCATATTCAGACATATTAATTCAAGTAATTGAATTTTTACAACCACATTCTGAGAAGCAGGTACTATTTTTAGGCTCATTTAACAGAGGGAGAAACTAAGATTGACCACGGTTAAGGAATTTGCCCAAAGTCACAATGCTGGTAAATGGAGGAATCAGGATTCAAACACATAGTCTAGCTTCAAAACCTGAAAAGTAACAATTCTGCTAATGTGGTCCCTTCCTTTGAGAGTTTCCAGTTTAGTACAGAGAACTATGATCTCCAGGCACACAGCAGGTGCTTAGAAAGTACTTGGTAGATGAGTGGATGATTAGCATTGTAGGGGATCACAGATGTTTGAGGCAGTTAGGGGAGGTTTCCCTGAGGAGGAAGTGTTGGAGCTGGGTCATGAGGGACGGGTAGGAGTTCACCAGGACCCCACATCCATCCCTTCTTTCAACAAGCCACACTGGTTCCCTAATAATCAGAGACTGTGGGAAAGGGGCTCCGATCCACGCCTTCCAAGGTCTGCCATTAGGGCCTTTCCACCTATTTCCACCACCAGGTCTGAAATCCTCTTTGCCCTGCATCAGACAACAAGTTTGGAGAACTGAGTCCCATTTAAATGCATGTATTACCTTGGAAGGTAGGGAGAATGCCAAGATTAAAACCTAAGACTGGCAGCATGAATCAGAGAGGGATAGAATCAAATACTGGCCAAGAACATGGGCTTTGGAACAGACAGAATTGGATTCAAATCCCAATTTCCCCATTAACTCACTGTGTGACCTTGGGTAAGTGACTTAACTCCTCTGTGTTGTACTTTCTTCATCTGTAAAAAGAAGATAACAACAGTACCTACCTTTAGGGCTGTTGTAGTCATTAAATAAGTCAGTAGAAGTAAAGCATTTATAAAGTGACATGGGAAATGTTTAGTAAGCATAGCCTATCTTTTAAGTGAAATTAAATTGATTAATTTAATATTGTAAACCTGGAAGCTTTCTGGGAAGACAGAGCAGCTGCATGAAGGTCCATGAAGAGGGCAGACCCAGGCAAGGGGTCCCTCTGGACTCTGAGTATGAGGATTTCCAAGGGCAGAGCAGGGTGAGGTGGGAGTTTAGATGAATAAATCCAAGAGAAACACAAGAAATTCCAGAATCCTCCTGTCATGAAGGGTGGCACGTGGGGTCTCAGCTCCCGCTCCTCACATAAGAACGCAGGACATGGTGAGGTCAAAAAGGAACAGTCATGGAGCCATATATAGGGCAGTCACACCACTATAGTCTCACTGGTGGCTGGGTTGGAGACACAGGAAGCAGGAGCCACACTATCCACAATTTGCCGTCTACTTCTCTCTGCCAACCAACCCCACTTGCTAGCTACAATCCGCAGTGCTAGCTGCAATCCGCTCTTGCTAGTTCAGCCACCATCTTCTTGCTAGCCCCCATTTGCTGCTAGCGTAACCACGGCAGTTATATTAGTGGCCAATGGCTCACTGGTGACAGCTGACGGCCAACTAGCCACTGCGGATGGCCATCCAATCACAGTTGATGGCCACTTACTACCTGAGCCAGCACCTTTCCATGTGAGGCCGAGAGCCTGGAAACTGCACTCCTGGCTCTGTCCCCACACCTCCATACCTCATCCGGGCCTGGTTAAAGAAGGACTGAGGATGGGAGGCCCCACGGGTCAGTTCATGATCCCACTGGCTGGACAACCACAGGGTACCTGGCAGGAAGCAGCTCTGTAACTGGAATGAGGACTGGAAGGGGAGACCAAGCTGTTCTTTGTGGGTGCACACTTCTTAGACTGTAGACCGGTAAGTGCTGTGCATACCGTAGCCCTCTCTGTGGGATCTGACATGCTAAAGGAATGTGGTTGCGAATGATGACCATACGTATGCATACCCACTGAGCCTCTGCTGTGTGCACTGCTCCCCCAGCGTCTTGCTGACCTTCACAAGGCCCCTGCCAAACAGGTCCTGACCCACTAAGGGGTAGTCTTGGGACTAGAACCCCGGTTCAGGTGGCTGCAGGGCCTGTGCTCTTAAACACGCGCTGTAATCCCTGGGATGAATCAGAGAAAGGGACGCAGGTGGGGACTGTGTAGTGGAAACCTTCCTCACGGGCTGGGAAGACGGAAATGGGCATCAGTGTTGGGTAAAGATGAGTTTTGCTGCCTTGTCTTCATGTGGAATAAGGGTGGGGGGAACTGGTGATTGACTGATGCGAACTCCAACCTCAGGATTCTCTGCCTGTCAAAGCAGTCTCCAGGAGAAGCATCAGACTTGTTCTTTCTGGAAGCTACCGCTGAGAACATCACCAGCAAAACCTTTTTCAAGGTTGGTGGTGAATCATCCATGAAAATGTTTCTTTACTTTATTTCTCATTTCGACCCAAAGCCTTATCACTCGAAGTATACGTTTTTATTAGAATGTGTCACTGACATTTTGCCCTTTTCAGAAACTTCCTCTGCCTTTGCAGTAAGCATCTACCGCCTGCGGAGCCCCGATTGCCTTTAGAGAATGGTCTCTTCCACATCCCCAGGGGCTTGGGTGAAGCTGTCAATCACTGTGCGTACCCTGGCCAATCACCACAGTCCATCCCTCTGCCCACAGTGATTGGTATAAGAGGAAGGCACACGACCTAAGCTGGGCCAACCCCAGTCCACCCATGAGATTTGTTTTGTGGACGGGGAAGGGAAAAGACTGTTCTTTGTCTAAGTTTGTGAACTGGCTGTAAGAACCAGGTGGGGCCAGAACTATTGGTCCTCATCTGATCTACCATGAGGAAAGAAACCCTGAGAATGAATCCAGCACTGGAAGAGGATCTGAGAGAGGGAGAGAAAGGCCAAGTCCTCCTAATAGGACTTGAGCCTCTGGATTCAGCTGTGCCTGATGCCCTCACCCCTGTACTTTGCAGTTATGTAAGCCAATATGTTCTTTTTTTCTTTCCCCTTAAACTAATTTGTGTTGGGATTTGGCCACTGGCAACTGAAAGACTTCGATTAAATACCACCCTCAAAGGATTCATCAATTAATTGCCTCATTCATCAATGATGTATTTAGCACTCACTCTGAGCCTGGCACTGATATGCTTTCTGCCTAAAAGGAAATTAGAGTGAAGGTTGATCATTTTAGGATATTTGGGGCAATGGGACCCAGGCTCTGAAGGGAATTTCTAAATGGAGACGCTCACCATGTGTGGGTCCAGGTCCAGCTCGCAGGAGCAGGGTAGTAGCAATGCCTGACCACAGCAGTCACCACAGCAGGGTCACACCAGCAAAAGGCTAACTGAGTGTCTGACAACAAGCTCCAATACCAGTCATTGTCAACTAGATGGCTGTTCCTTGGACCATGACAAAATCAAGACAATGGTTGAGTTTCTGCCATTGTGAGTTCACTCTGGAAGACAGTTGGTCAGAATGAGGGTTCCGGTCAGAGGGGACAGGAGAAGGAAAGCTGAGCCTGAGAGGTCCTGAAGAGTCACACTTGTGAGGGAGTTTGCCAGAAGATAAATTGAGCTGTAGAATCACTCAAGACCAAGTGACAGACTCTAAATCCAGATCACCCATAACGTTCTGTCCCTCTGAGGTTCCTCTCTTAGAGCCCACTTCCTTTTCTATAAAGTGGGTACATTAATTCTCAACCATCAAGTCCCGAGGGTTGCTACAAGGATCAAATTGAGGTGTGCTATAAATGGTAGGGCCCCAGACTTGTTTCCCAGTGAAAGCAGGTACCCAGCTGAAAGAATAAAATCTGTACTGTGGAGTCACACCAGTAAGTGTGCTTGCTGGGACCAGATGTGCCAGGAAGAGGCACAGAACAAAACAGATTATTTTCAAGCAGGCGGCTGAGCAAGCAGAGCAAAGCTGTGGGTTTTGTAGAAATGACTCTTGGAAAGCAAGTACTACCGTGCACCCCGTGTTGTCTCTAGCCGAGGTGTCTCCACTCAGCGGTGAGATTTCCAGACCTCAGCTAAAGGTCTCCTCTCCCGCCTGACAGAGTGTGTGTGGGTGTGTGTGGCCACACTCATCGCTGTGCAGGGCCACATGTGCCTGGCTGAGAAGGCGAGGAGGGTTCACGTCTAGCCCACTGTCTGCTTACCAGCTGGTGTGCCCTGAGGCTGCCTCTGCCCAGAGGGGGCACCTTCTTCTGGTGTGCACAAAGGCGCCCTGTGGTCTCGTGGTAGGTGTGTGCACGCACTACACACACATGAGCACATACATGTGTGACTGTAGCAGGGAACTATGTGCGAACTTTATGATGGACAAATTTTTGGCAACCAGAACTACTAGTTTCATTCTTCACGGATTTGTCTGTTAGACCCCAACTCAAAGGCTTCCCATTTCTAAAACTAAATGTCTTTCTGTACATGTGGACTTTTTAGCTCAAGACGCCGAAGGACAGCCATCAATCGTAGGGATCCACCAGGAACTGGAGAGACTTTGTGTTAATGGCCATTCATTCTCCTCTCATGGCCAACTGGTAAGACGCTAATTCCATCTCCTCTTCCTTCTGTGTCCCTTGTCTTACTCCCCTTCCTTTTAGACTCCCACTGATCTAGAGCCTTGTGGTTGCCCCCATTTGAGCCATATAGGATGGAAACTTTAATTTGTTTAAGTTGACAGAAGTTAATGCGTCTCTGATAAAAGGCAGTCCGGCATGTACCAATCTCCATAGAAAAGCACCAAGAGACCAGGCAAAATCCCTACGTGGTTTCCTGAAGCTGATGTTCGGCTTGTGGAGGACAGAAGCTGTCGGGACCCCCACGAGTATCTGTGACATGCATCTCAATAGAATAGGACCACTTTTTAAAAAATGAGCTGTTATTAAGCACTCATTATGCACCGGAATGGTGCTAGGTACGTGTTGCATTCTCAGTAAATCTTCACAACAACCCTATTTCACAGATAAGTAAACTGAGAACATTTCCTAAACAGTACTTTCTATGCCCTCAGGAGATAAAACTAAGAACAAAAGCAGTTAAGCTCCGTCCATGGAAGCTTCTAGTTCTGGAACACTGGGGTAGGGATGGTGTGTGGCACTGATGCCACCTAACAGGCTCATTTTACAGATGGAGAGACTGAGGCCCAAAGAGGGGCCTGAAACATTAGAGGCACAGCGGAGGGCTGGAAGCACATAGGGTACTGAGACCACAGGGCCATGGCTGACGTGTTATACACGACCCAAAGGGGTGGTGTAGAGAAGCTGCTTCTCCATGTGCCTTAGGACATAAAGAGCATGGGTTTGGGGACTCCGTTCTGCCTCTTACTGGTGGCACTGGGTAGATAATTAACCCCTCTGCACCCAGCCTCCTTATATATAAAATGGGAACTATACAACTACCGTCTTCAAAGTACTGTTATGAGGATGAAATGAGCTAATCCACGTAAAATGCTTAGCATGTTGGGGGGTATATACCAAGTACTCAGCGACTTGTATTATCTGGCTGGGCTAAAGAACACTTTCAGTGCTTCTGTTCCGAAATGAATCAAATATAAGAGGCCATTCTAATGGCATTTCAGGCCAACACTGTTTTCTGCAGTTTGGAATCTTCTGGGAATAACTCTCAAAGAAATCTGCTCTAACCATACTTTTCAGTCTCAGTAGAACAACATAGAATTAGGTGATAAAACAGTGGAAATAAAAGGGGTTATTGGGACTTGAGACATCTGCCGGTTATTAGTTTGTGGCCTGGGAAGTAATAGTAATGATGGTCAGTACCAATGTTTATTGAATATTTCCTGTGTCAAGTACTTGATCTGATTTTTGTATATACATATGTGTATATTCATTATCATTATTCACATTATATACTCAATAAATTCTCACCACGACCCCTGTGAGGAAGGTATTAGGCGTTTTCGCTATTCACTTTTCCCAGCCTCAGTTTCTCCAACTGTGAGAGAGGCTGGTGCACACTGGTCCACCTTGAGGGGTTATCGAGAAAACCCAGAATATGAGGTATGTGAAGTTGCTTCTCAGTCACAAAGTCCTAGAAAACGACAAGAGCTAGGCCCTGCTGCCAGACGTCAGCCGTTCTCTGAGAACCTCCAGCCACAGAAAGGGCCCCAGTGGCCAGCTGTGGGGAGAACACCCCAATTCTAAGGTGTGGCACCTGCTCCGAAGGAACCTGTCATCAGCAGCATGTTGACTCTTGAGAGCACAAACCTAGAATAATGGGCATGTCTTACTTTTCAACACTCTTCTCTCTGTCCTTGGCCCCAAATTCCTACCTTTCAAGATCAGAAGGGAAACGTTTTATTCAGAAAGTAGTCCGAGTCCATTTTAGTTATAGATTATCTCTATTGTTTTGTGCTGCATGAACCGAGTCCTCCAAGACAGCCACCAGAGAAAGAAAATTCGCTCTCCGAGGGAGACAAAGTTAAGGGACACAGACCTCCACATCGTTATGACTTATCTCTTGCCTACGGCCAGCAGAAACAGCCCAACCAGCAAAGTCATTTTACAAAACCCGCCAAGTGCTTGCTCACCGGAATGCAGGCCATTCATTTCCTGTGGACATCAGATGGGCAAGATGGAAGCCCTGGTTTGACTGAGGGTGGAACTGGAGTGAGGAGAGAAGGGGACATAGCCCTGAAAGGTATTAGTGTGTCCTCAGTTTCAAAAGGCAAAGGGCAGGGGTCATGAGAGACTTGCCCTTCACCGTACTGATGTGAAAACCACCGGCGCCAGTGTTCACGCTACAATTACCTGGTGTGAGGGGCTGGGAAGGAGAGCAGGTCCGTGACCAATGGACGGGAGCGACGTGGGGCTGTGTGTGAACATCAGATCTGAAGATTCAAGATCACCTACTCATTTGTTAGCACTATTCAGCTGAAGGGGTTCCTTGGGCCCTCCGTGGATCTAAAAAATGAATTAACGCTTGAGTTACGCAGTGCAGATCTCAATATGTTCTACTAGGTCCATCACTTCGACTCTCCTGAGCCTCTCTTAGAATAGCCCGGAGAGGAGGGGCATGTGAGGGTTTTGGTGAGTCAGAACTGGGTGTGAGACTTGCTTTTGTTGTTATGAATTCAGGGACAGCCACCTCTTTGCACCTCATTTTCTCACCCATGCAATGGGAACAATAGTGTCTATTTCACAGAATTGTTAGTAATATTAACTAAGATAAACTCCTCCCAGAATAAGATAACTCAGTGTTTCCCAGACTTAGGGATGTATTGGGCCAGTAAAAGTTAGAAAGCAAAACAAAACCAACTAACCAAATAAACAAAAACCATTACGCAAATCAATCTATTGTTGCCAAACACAAACATTACAAAAAAATAAAAGACTTCCTTCAGGCATCAGCATCATAGAAAAAATGGCCATTTTAACACAGAAAGAGGCAGCTGGTAATCTCAGGACAAAAGGGCCTCCTTTGCTCTTAGCTTTACAGAAAACCCTCCACAGACCCTCCACCCCTCAGACCAGAGACCCAGCCGTGGACCAGCACTGGCCCCCGTGTGGTTGCCGGGAAACCACTTAGGAAGCCCGTGGACGTCAGTGCCCTGCACTAATTAGTGCAGCCCTCGGCCGTGCTCTTAAGGCATTTGCTGCACGTCCGCCACCCAGCAGCAGGTTCTGCGTGGGCAGGACCCAGGTGCTTGACAGAGTAGGGACTCAATGAGGGTAGGGCGCATGGGAGAAGGAAGAACCTCCTAGAGACAGCGGAAGGCCAGTTCCAGAGATCAGAACTGAAGGCCTATGAGCCAACACACACCAATCTAGCCCTGCTCTGTCCCCGTATACAGAGGATTCTGTGCTCACGCTGCAGAGCAGACACGAAGGCTCTGGGGACAAACTGCAACAATAATGCTCATGTCAAAAGAATACAGGTCTTCATTTTGAAAGGTCAAAGCAGAAAAAGGACTGGGAAGGCGCTGAGTCCCAGCTATGACTTTGTTTACAATCTGGGACTGACACAGAAGAGGATACAGCCCTGATTCAGGAAAGAGCCCCATTTAAACATCGATTAGAGACTCACCATCTAATCCACGGGTGAGCTGTTGTTACTGTGGAAACTTGGACTATCATCCTCATAACAGTGGATGATTACAGAGCATTCAAGTGTGCCAGTATAGACTAAGTGATGGAAGGATGGATGGATGGATGGATGGCTGGCTGGCTGGATGGATGGATGGAAGGATGGATGGAGATAAGCAGACATAGCTATATACCTCTGTATCTCCTTCTCACTTTACAAAAGGTACTACCCTCTCCATTTTACAGATGAGGAAACTGAGCCATCTGAAGTTTAAGACACTTGCTCTAGTCATGCACTCAAGCTGTTAAATGACTAAACTGTTTCCCTTTCGATGATTAAGCTGTGTGAGGTAGATGCAGAAAGCTTTTCTCAGAACTACCCCCAGAGACAGAGAAAGGGCTTTGATGGGGCCCAGGGTCCACCTGCATAGCAGCAAAATTGACTAAATAGAGGAAAATCATTCACTTAATTATAGGAAAGGTGAGGGCTTGATAATTTTCACCTGGTTATGAATTAAGAGCTGCCCAAACCCATTCTAGAAGAGCTATGGAATCACGTTGTTAAAACTCAACTCACAAGAGCTTACTGAGCGCCTCTTTGTTCACTGGTGAACCCCACACACCTAGTACAGTGCCTGACACGTGGCTGCTGCTCAGCAAGTATGTGCGGAGTCTTCACTGAATTGTTTACCCACTGGAAGGCACTTTCTGGAGGCCCACTCAGGGTCTCCAGTTTTTCACAATCAGATTCTTTCAAGTCAAAATGGGAATATTTACTTTAAAACAAGATGGAAACAGCACAGGCCTTAGGAGTGGCAGGGTGAATTCTCGCCAAATTCCACTTGTTGGCTGTGTGATTTCTGGAAGGTTCCTTTGCTTCTTGGAGCCTCGTGGTCTTGTTAATAAAATGGGGATAGAGACACCTCTCCATCACAGGACTGTTCATAGAGTGACCATAAATAACCACACAATGGCTCATGCCATAAAGGAAAACATTCCAGCCTATGTGTCCCATGAGGTGAGCCCCTGGCCTACCATGTTAAGCCACACACCCTTACTGGTTTCCAGGCCCCACATACCTCAGCAGCTGTGGGAGGACAAGCCCAGCAACCCCATTGGCCAGGAGAGGGCCTGGGCCCCTGGCTGCTCCAGCTGTGTCTCTCTGGACCCACTGCCAGGACAGAACCTGTGTGGGCCCCTTGGACTTCGCCCTGACAGCCTGTGTTGTTAGCACCCACCTCATATGTATTTCTCTTGGTCTTGCATGTCCGTGCTCTACCCAGAGCCTGAGACAGTCAACTCCCCTGAGGATACATGCTCAGGTTTATCCATGAAAACGAACTGCTGCTTTTCAGAAAACAACCACACTGAACACAGGTCCATTTCCATGACGTGCGGGCCCAACACCAAAGGCCAGCCCCAGAAGACACAGGAAGTCACTACGGTCGACAAGTACTCAGCACAAATCTGATAATCAATGAATGTTATATTTCCATTTCTCTATCCCACACCTGGACCCTGAGGCAGAAGGATGGAGATTTTCCTTCCTCCCACGTCTCAAGAGGATGAACGCAGCGACGTCCAATTCCCCAGGATCACATAGCAGCTCGTACCCAAACCCGACATTCTGAGACCACACTCTTCCTGGGAAGAAGGGGGGGCAATGGTTTTCTTTATAGATAAGGGGTCTAACAGCAATGAAGGGGTTACAGGTGCCAGGAACTTTCCCATACAGTGGCTCCCTTAATACTCCAACCATGGTACCTTCCAATCCCCACTTTACAGTTCAGAAAACTACACCTCAGAGAGGTTGAGTGACGGAATGTAGAGAAGTGAAGATGGGAACGCAGGTCATGCTGACCTTAGTTTATACTGGCTGGCTCAGAGAAGGTTTTGATGAATCACATTAAGTCAGAAACACAGATAAGGAGAATCCTTCTCTGCAGTAGCTCTATTTCTTTTATTAATTCAAAATCTGCATATTTTTACAGGGCATACAAACTTGAGGAGCTTACAGCTGGTGAGCAAACAAAACTCAGGCCAGTGTGATTTCGATTCCTGCTCGAAGTTAACACACAGATGCAGGCATTAGGATCTGCTTTGGCAGAGGGAACCGAAAATAGCTGCTGTCCTATGCCTTGCCTCTCTCCCCAACCGTCATTCATTAATTTCTGCTTTGTGGGCGCCGAGACGCACCGGCTGCAGACAAGTCGTCTGGCCTCGCAGTCGTTTTCTGCAGCACAGTGATAAATGATTCCCAAGGCCCTGGCAGAGAAACGGATGAAGGGACACGGTGAGGTCATGATCACAGCTACTTGACGCCCGTGTCCTGGGGCATCCCTGGGTCCAAAATGACTCCTTTGGTGACCCCAGAGCACCTTCATGTTTCAGTGCCTTGGCCAGCACTTGGCAGGATGGTTTGTGGTCTTCTGATGGGGACAGCAAGGCGTGGCAGCAACTCGTATGCTGTGGACCCCTGCGACGTAGGTCCCTGGCGACCTCTGGTAACCTGCATGCCTGCTTCCTCATCCTGAGGATGATGTTGGGTCAAAGCCCACATCTAGTACCCATCATGGGCTCCCACGAGGCCCTCAAGACATATTTAGTGAATGACTGAATGAGTAAATGAGGGAACTGCTTTGAGTCTTCATGTCCTTGCTGGTTAACTCTCATGCAGTTTACAGGAGATGACCACACTCTTTTTTCTTACCTTAAAAGCTAAGTGCTGTACAAGTGTTACTTGTGATTTGAAATTAAGCACTTGCTTTTTTTAAAAAAAATCTCAACTCATAACAACTCAGCAAACAGTTCCCAAGTGTCTGTTCTGTGTTCTGTTCTAAGTCACACACAGGAGTTACAGAGATGAAGAGACATAGTGGGTTGTAGAAGACGCCTTCCCACCTCCATCTGAGAGTGAGGAGCCTTCCCCAGGTCTCAGGACACTGGTGGATTCTCTAATGGGCTGAGTGGGGAGTAGAGAGAAAAGAGAATGCACCCCAGCCTCCCAAGGCACTCACACAGGTTTCAGGAACCTTCTGTGTCTTATAACAAACCCTTCTGCTTCCAGCCATCTACAAGTATTTTTTTTTTCTACGAGTATTTCTGTGTGCATAAAAACTTACATGATGGGTTGGGGCCTGAGATCAGATAGAAAATGTATGAACATCTATTTTCCCCCAAACAGGATGGATGGGAGGATTCAATAATGCAGATAGGCGTGCAGGCAGATAATGCAGGCAGACATTGTGGTTCGTGTATATCACGAACCACAAAAGTATGAAACCATTTTACAGTCTACAGCCAGTGTGGACAAGACCTACGATTTGACAACCATAGCTTCTTGGGGTTGGGGTAAAAAATATGTTCATGATGACAAAGCTGAAAGAAAAGTATGTGGTATTCTCAAAGTCATGGGCATTCAATCAACACTTCACAATCTCCTTGGGTGATAAAGCTAATATATCATTGATAAGGAACTCCTTCTTCCATTGGCCAACCTGTAAAATGGGTACAATCATCTCTTTCCCTCAGTAGATATTTGAGTGCCTTCTATGCCAGAATGGGTGTACTGCAAGGAACAAAACAGCCACAACTCCCTGCCCTCCTGGGCCCTACATTCTAGTGAAGTGGGCTGGCTTAAAGGCCAGCGAAGTGCATGTCAAAGCTTGGCCCTTCCTTTATTTGACTGTAGTTTTTTGTCCTTTCCGCCCCCGCCCCCTTTTCTTCTTGTAATTGATGTCTAGTTTCATACCATTGTGATCAGAAAAGATGCTTAATATGATTCTCACCTCCTTAAGTTTATTCAGACTTGTTTTGCGGCCTAACGTGTGATCTATCCTGGAAAATGTTCCATGTACACTTGAGAAGAATGTGGATTCTGTTGTTTTTAGACGGAATGTTCTGTAGATATCTATTAAAGTTCTTTGTTCTTTTTTAAATGAATGGCATACTAAATGCCTGATTCTGCTTCTTGCTCTTTCCTCACAGTGATGTGCTCTGGAGATAGAATCATATTAGCACGCAGAGACATGGGTCTACCTCATTCCTGTGTTTCTGCCATGTGGAATTCCTTGGTGCAGCTACTCTGTGGTTTATTTAATCACCTGTTGTGAGACAGTCACCAAAATGTGAGCCCCACGTGGGCAGGGACTTGGACTATTTTGTTCGTGGCTATACCCTCAGAACCTGGCATAGTGCCTGGCACATAGTAGGAGCTTAATAAGTGATTATTAGGTGAAATAATTCATTTGGGTTGTTTCCAATGCTTCAGTATTAAACAGTGTTCAGTGACCCTCAGCATAAGCCTCTCGGGGCTTATGATCCTCTCATGGGATCATGTCGCATGGCAGACACTAACAGTAATGTGGACTCACTGGGCCACAGAGCCTGTGTATTTATTTTTAACTTTTTATTTGGAAATAATTATAGATTCACAGGAAGTTTCAAGGAAATATACAGGGAAGACCCACGCACTCTTCCCACAGTCTCACCCAAAGTCGGGATCAGGCATAAATAGAGTATAATATCAAAACTAAGAAAAGGACATTGCTACAATCCACAGAGCTTACTCAGTTTACACCAGTTGTAAAGGCACGGGTGTGCATGTACGTGCTTATGCATAGCTCGAGGCAATCTTATCATATGTGTACCTTCATGTACATACCATTACCACCAAAATACTCAACTGTACCATTATCACAAGGCCTCCTGCAGCCCCCCCCCTTTATAGCTACATGCTCCTCTCCTCATCCCTAACCCCTGACAAGCACTAACCTGTTCTCCATCTCTGTAATTATGTCATTTCACTAATGTTACCTAAATGGAATCCTGCAATATGTAAGCTGTGGGGATTGGCCTTTTTCTTCCCCTGAGGTTCATGCAGGTGGTTATGTATATCAACAGTTCATTCCATTTTATTGCTGAGTAGTATCCACGAGATGGTCATACCACAGTGTTAAACCCTTACATGCATTCTTAATTCTAATAGGTGCTGCGGAATTGCCCCCCTCAGATGGGCCGTGGCGTGAGAACTCTCACCAGCAGTGTATACAGTACCTACTTCCCCCAAGTTCTCAGCAACACTTGACAGCATCACACTTTTTAATCTCTGCCAGTCTTGAGAATGAAACTTGATCTCTCATTGGTTGGGGGCATACAGTTTCCTGATTCCACAGATAAGACTCTTGTTGAAAACTCTTTGCACAGCAAGGGAGTCCTGGGCTTTAGGAGGACTTTAAGGAGGGTGGCCATCCACTGTGGCAGTGGCAGCCACAGAAACCAACAATAATGCTGGCAGTTGTGCAGGTCCCAGTTAAAAGCCTGCCTGAATCCAAGCCCTTTACACAGTGACCATGCCATCAAGAGGTGCCATTATATTTCCTCATCCTTGAATTTGCGGTGACTACTTCATTTGCTTTGGTCAATAGCATTCACTGGAAGTGATACCGTGCCACTTCTGAGCCTAGGTCTCAAGAGTCCTTGCGTGCTTCTGCTCTCTGTCCCTTATAACCCTGCCACTGCCACTGCATGTGAACAAACCCATGTGAGACACTGAAGGATGAGACACTGCGTGGAGTGGAGATGAGCCATTCCAACTGAGATCATCCTAGGCCAACCCAGAGCCAAACAACCTCCAAATATGTGAGAGCCCACCAAGATCAGCAGAGCTGCCAACCTGACCAATAGCAGAGCACACACATGTGAGGGAACCCAGCCAGGACCAGAAGAACCATCCAGCTGTCCTGTAGATTTTTTAGCAATAATACAAATTTATTGCTTTAAGACCCTGAGTTTGGGGCATTTTGTTACGTAGCAATAGCTAACTGATACAGCAGTACAGGAGAAAAATCTCCAGTCAGACAAAGCTCCCTGGGCACTGTGACTACTGCACAAGATGGATTTGCAGGAATCTGGCAAATTAAGTTCCAGATATCTCTGTTCCTATATGCAAAAGTCCTAGACAAGTTTCCACACTCAGTCCCCGGCCCCAGCCACCCACTCTGAGTAAGAAACTTAAAACAACTTCTGTCGAAGACAGTTCCTGTCTTAACATGACCGTGGGTGAGAAACCCAAAGTGGTGAGACTGCCTCCTCCCCAGCCTCACCCTATGAGACATGGTGTTTGCAGTTAAAAATATTCTTTCCCCTCCTCTCAAACATGGAAACTGTCCAGGGTCAGCCTCCCACACACTTCCACTCAATTTCTGACTCTGGTTATAAAACCTTGTGCCCAAAAATAGATTTCAAGGGAATTTCATAGACATGTTCTCAGGCATAATTGCAGTGCTCCTGCAAACTTTGGAAAAATTCAATTTCAGTCTTTGAACACACACTCTTCAAAGCCCTGCCCCCCAGGTATTAAGCATCAGGAAGAGCTGTGATTGATTCCTCTCCCTCTGGTTCTTCCACAACGAGGGCAGGTGGCAGACGCAGTTGTTCTCAACATGCTTCTGCCTCATTTGATTTCAGCTGTTCACCTCTGTGCCCACCTCCAAATTGCCCATCCTGGGGTTCTGCACCCCTGCCTGGTGCTTGCTGGCTACTGGGCCTCCTCTAGCTCCCCCTTGCTTTTCCTTCCACCTTCTGCCCTTCCCTTGCTTTGCTTCCCCAGAACAAGGCATCCCCCTCACTCCTTCTGATCCCTTTTGTTACTGCAGCCTCCCCCTTCCACCTCACACAGTGCAGGGTTTAGAACAAAAAAGGATGCTAGAAGTTAACTGGTCCATCCCCTTAGTTTACAGATGAAGCTTGGGGAGCCATGGTCAAATGTGAAAGTGGTGAGCAAGACAGAATTGGAACTCAGGACCCCCAATCAAGGGAATCACTTCTAAATCTGGTTACCCACCAAGTTCTAAAGCAACAGCAATAACAATGATAATTATAAGAGCCCCATTTATTAGATTGTTGCTGTATTCCAAGCTCTGGGCACACATTTATCATCATCATTTTATAGATGGAGAAAGTAGGTATGGAAAAGGGAAGTGTCCTGCCCACAGTTACAGCTATTAATTGGTAGATCAGGGATTTAAAGTCAGGTTTGATGCCAAGGACCGTGGCTCCTTAAGCCCACCCTGAATCCTTGTATAAACACCTCTTCGCTGGATTTTTCTCCTGCATTTTCACGGCACCTAGCCTTTTCTGGGCCCTCCTGTTAGTTTCCAGGCTCCCTTTCCCCATCCATTCCACCACCTGCTGGTCTTAGGTGGCTCTTCTATGGTCATCAGGGACTAGGGAGCCAGCTTTTCATAACAGATCTGCTTTCTAAGCCAAATTCCACTTCCTGGCTCTGTGAAATTGGACAAGCAACCTCACCGTCTGAGCTTTGGCTTCCCCATCTACAAAATGGGGATAGAGTGATCTTCTTTGTAGAGACCCAGGAAGGATGAGACAAAATATGTACAAGTATGATGCCCAGCTCTGGTGACGGCCTGTAGAATATCCTTTCTGAGTGCTCAGAAATGAGTCTTCAGGCCTCGTCAGTGTCTTCACGGCCTCAAATCCGTCACACTTACATCTACGCTCTGAGTACACAGCTGTTCTCCTCCTCCACCCACCTCTGCTCTTCATGGTATCTGGTCCCTAATGGGCTTCATCCCGCTTCTCTAGACACCTATGCAGGCATTTACTTCTCATGGAAGGTCCAGTTTGTGCCAGTCCAGGCCCCAGTTCCACATTATTTTTAGGTTCTAGAATCTTCCCCAAACCAAATTGCAACATCTTAGAGGGCAAAGCGATTCCTATACTCTACAAAGTACCTAAGCCAACCCCCCAAACTGACAGCATTGGCATTGCTGGTGCACAGAGAATCCTAAAATCTCACGGTCTGATGGAGTCTCTAGAAACAACTAGTGATTCATTTCATTCATTCATTCATTCATTCATTCATTCATTCACTCATTCTTCAATATGTAGCATGTGCAAAACCATGTGCTAGCCTGAAAAGGACCGGGGAAGGAATAAGGCCCAACCCTGTCCTCTCACACTTCCTCGCCTACTGGGGGAGGCAGGAGAGTAAGCACACAGTTGGATGGACTGGGGGGGACATTCCCTCTTCCTTCCTGGCTGGCAGTCCTGTGTCCCCAGTTGACTCAGAGATAAGGCCTGGTCCTTTCAAGCCTTTGGTCCCATTTTCTTGGCTGTGATGGCCATGTGACCAAACTCCAGCCAATGAGGAAGTGGCCTGGGGGTTCTGGGAAAGAATTCCTCACTCATCAAAGAGACAGAGAGATGCCCTCTGCCTTCTGCCTCTGGGGCACTGTGACATCTGCAGGGGATGGTTGGTGTACAGAAAATACTTCTGGTTGATGATGGCAGAGAAGGAGAGAAAGACTGGGGGTTTTGATGGCGTGGATGAGCTGCTGAATTACCCACTTGCAGAGTTTTGATTATATGAGATAAGAAAGTGTCTTTTTGCTTGTCAGTTGAGTCAGGGAGTCCAATTCACTGAAGCCAAAAACAGACTCCCTGGTTCAACAGTTAATACACAATAGTTTAAGCTCTGATGATGGCCTGTAGAGTATCCCCCTGAGCTCTGAACATCCTTTCTGTCTTGCTTTCAGGGGTGGGTAGGAGGTTGTGAGGACGTTTCACCAAGAAGTCACGTATGATCAGTCTTCCTTTCCAAGACAGAGGAAGTGTTGGCCTGTCAGACGAAATGGCATCTGCAAAGCCTGGAGGCATGAGCTAGTCCAGCGTGTGTGCAAAAAAAGGTCTGAAGCTGTGAAGAAGCCCACATACTGTAAATGAAGACAACTACTCCTTTCACCACATCCTCTCGAGGCCTTGCTTTGCTCCTCTGTAAAATGGGAACAGAGAACTTCCTCACAAGGTGGTGGTGAGGCTCGAATGGGAGTGTGCACACCAAAGTACTTGTAATTGCCTGGCTTTACATAAATCGTAACTGCCATCCGCATTTTGTCTTGCCTGGGGGATGCCGCATTGAAAACCTGGGGTTGGGGGCATCTAAAACATGCTCCCCATGCACTCTTCCTCTTCCTCCAACCTTCCAGCCAAGTTTCAACCTCCCTTTCGTCTTTCTCTTCCTTCAGATCCTTTGCGGGTTGCCCCTAAGCCAGAAATGATTTCTTTACCCGATCACACCACAGCTCTCTTTTCTTCTTTCTTCTCAGTTTTGCTTGATTCAGTGAGTCCACTTCTAGGAATTCATCCTCAGGAGATGCCTGGACACATGCCCAGGGGTCCACATACAGGAATGTTCATCACAGTGTTATCTATAATACCAAAATTCTGGACAACCTAAGTGCCCATCAGGAAGGTATCCATGAAATCAATTATGGCAGAGCCACTTACAAAAGATGAATAGAGGTATGTTTATTGATATTTAAGATGTCCATACTCTATTATTGAGTGAAGAGAAAGGTACAAAAAAAAAAAAAACCCATGATCTACTTACCTATCAATCATAGAGAAATGTCTGGAAGGACATTTGACAAAATGTTAATGGAGGTTAGCTATTTGATGTCATTTTATTTGAATTTTCTTTCTTCTTTATACTTTTCAATGGCATTTGAATTTTCTATAATCATCACGTAATGTGTCTATAATCAGGGGGTAAAAGTTATTTTTATTTTGAAAAGGGAAAAATAGAAAATTGCAGCTAAGATCCACCCTCTTTGGGCAATCTCACCTGAAGTCACGTGGGACAGAATTGGAGAGTTTGCACTGGTTCTCCTAACCTGGAACCCCCCTCCCTGACCCCCCACCTTTGCTTGGACACCTTCTGTTGTGATGCACTCACTATTATGCCAGGCCACTCTCTAATGCTAGAAAACTCACCCGGAATAGGAATCTCACTCACTCCTAATTATGCTTTCATACCTCACAGAACAAGCCTAATGCACCCCTACACCCCCATGCACTTGTTCCCCTCCATCCCAGCCACTCACGGGACAGGATGCCCATTCTAGACAGAGCATGAGCAACAGCCTGGAGATGGACAACGCCATGGCCCATTTCAAAGATGCCGTGGACTTGTCAGGCAGAGCACCACACATGTGGGGGCCAAAGCACATGAGGCCTGGGTGAGATTGGAAAGGTCCACATATGCCATGCGAGGGAGACCTCATGGGGGGAGTGGTTCTCACCCATTTTGTGTTCATAACACCTTCAAACACTAAAATGTTTGGCATAATGCTTGAAGGAATTAAAAGACTCACGAATATTTCTAAATCAGTTGTGATTATTTCAACTCACTCCCTACCCGTATCAGTCAGGATAGGCCAAGTTATGTTGCAGTAACAAATAAGCCCAAAGTGCCCGTGGCTTAAAGCAAACGCTTACTTCTCACTGATGCTACATGTCCATCATGGATTGGCTAAAGGCTCTGTTCTACATAATTCTCACTGAGAAATCGGACTGAGGGAGGCTCCATCTCGATGCTGCCTCAATTGCCAAGAGAGGAAAAGGGGAAAGGGGCAAACAGCGTGCTGATTATTAGAGCTCCCATGCAGAAATGACACTTCTTCTCAAAGTTCACTGGCCAAAACAACACATGGCTACAACTAATGTGAAAAGAAGTGAGGAAGTTCAATTTATCATGCACCTAGAGTGTTGGGAACTGGAAATACTTCTATATCACTAATGACTAACCAAATCACTACATTAAAAAGAAGAGGGAGAAGTGGATGAGAGGGAGGATGAAAAAGATGGCAAGGGAGGGAGATGATATTTATGATCCAGGCTCTTTGCTAGACACTTCACAAATCTTAATTCTTAAAGCAATCCTATACTTTTATTTTCATTCTTTACTGCTGAGGGAACAGAGGCACAGAGGAGTTAAGCTACTTGCCCAAAGTCACACAGCTAGTAAGAGGTCTGTCCAACATTTGTTCTAGGCACCCTCAACCATCATTATATTACTGGACAGTCAATAGTGAATTAGTGCTGTTAAAAACATTCAGTTATTTTGGAGTTCAGCTGGTTGTCCTTTGCACTGATTCACTGAGAGAGAAGTTCCCTGGCCTCATGTTTTTATCTACCCTTGACAGCAACATTTGGGAGATTCAGTTCCACATGGCCTCTATCTCCAATGCTGGTTTATCATATAAGACACGGCGCCTCTTATATCCCATCTACCGATTGGACCCTCTTTATACCTTCCCCCATCACCACATGAAACCAGAAAGTATCCAATAGCAACATCACACTAGAGGGCTGGAAGCTGATGTTTATGGAGCCACATCATAGGCTTGTTGTGAAGTCTGAAAGCTAGAAAGATCTGTGAAAAGTGCTCGCTAAGTTACAAGATGATGGGATGGTAGCTGTGATCATCGCTGCCATCTAGAAAGTGCCTACAGTGTGCCAGGCACTGTTCTCGGAACTCTACTTGTCGTCATTTTTGTCATTCTCACAAAAGTTCCCAGGAGGTGGGCACTGTTAGTATCTTGTTATATATATATATGTATAGGAACCGTCAGAGAGAGCTGAAGCCGCCTACCCAAGATCACGTGGACACAATCAGGAAGTGATGGTGCTCGGACTGGAAGCCAAGCAAACTTGTTCACACGGGAGATGCTGTGGTATCCCCTCGGACTGTTTCCTCTCTTATGTGGACGAACAGTTGTTGTGATTGTTTTGTCATTCTATAAGAATTTTGATTCTTCAGAACTGGTGGTAACTTTAGGGGAAAGGGGAGCTTATTCTTGTCTTAAATCATAAACACTCACTCACTCTTTTGTTCCTGTTGTTGTATGTTGAATTGTGTCCTCCCAAAAGATACGTGGGAGTCCTAACGCCCAGTACCTGTGAATGTGACTTTATTTAGAAATAGGGTCTTTGCAGATGTAATCAAGATGACATCATACTTGATTAGGGTGGGCCTTATTCCACAATGACTGGTGTCCTTATAAGGACAGAGATTTGGAAATAGGATCACACAGAAGGAAGATAGGCAGGTGAAGACAGAGGGAGAAATGGGAGTAATGTAGCTACAAGCTAAGTTGACCCCCTTTTTTGGTTTCTCTATTAATGGATTCAAATTTTTAGATACCATAAAGCTTTAATAGTTCCACTTCATTAAGGAGGGAGGAAATTAATGAATTAATGAAAAATCTGAGAAATATGACATTACTCACGAAATACAGTTTTATTACTCTCAGGTTTATATGGTGACAGAGGTGATATGGAGAGGAGAAAAAGGGAGGAAGTTAGAGGTTTCTGGATATGATTTAACAAAGAGAAAAGATTTAACTTATAATGAGCATATTCCTTATTTGCAAATTGTGCTACTAAAACCCCTCTCCCTTAAGTAGGTTAATATTTCTCTTGCTGCCAATCACTCTGCCTGGTGAAACCTTTTTGCTGGTAAAATTCTTCTGCAGTGATTCCGTATACCAAAATGATTTCCCTGACCTTGTAGGCAATCCATAGTATAGATCGGGCCATAGAAACTCTTGTCAAAGCGAAATCCAGTAGAACAAATTCTCTCTCTGCTCCTGGCCTACAGACTAGTCCCATCTTCCGAGCATCCTTCTGAAACGCAGAGCTCAGAGTGCCACAGCGCACCGTTCTAGGACTTAGTCTTCACTGGCTCCTACTGCTTCACCCCTAATTCATGTCCTGTCACAACTGGATCCAGACCTACTTTGGGGTGGTAGTCCCAAACAGTCCACATATCCCATACTTCCAAGCCTTAGTAACCTGGGCCTGGAATGACCTCCCGTCAACCTGCACCGTCTGTCAAAATCCTAACTCATGTCTCAAGATCCAGCTCAATGGTCCTCTCCTTTGGGCAGCTGCCTCTGATTTTTCCAGGTAGTATCTGTGCCTCCATTCCTCCTCCCCACACCGCCCCCCCCCACCCCCCCGCCCATCTACTACACCATTTGTGCTCCTAACAGTAGCCTGAGAGAGAGAAAGAGCATCCTCGGGCCCTGGGGCTCAGCCATCGCTGCTGAGGCAGTGCAGCCCAACAGGTAAGTAGCGACGGTATTCCTAGCTGCACTAGTAAGCAGCTTCACGCTGATGGGAAACCAGCTTCACCTGAAAAGGCTTAGCACCGAGCCTGGCCAAAAGCAAGCTCAAAACATGAACAGCTCCCCCTGAACGCTGGTGTAGAAACATGAGGTCACAGGGTGGCCATGCACCCCAGTTTAGCTGAATGGCCCCGGGTGATGCCTGTGGTTCTGCTGTTATTATTACTAATGCCCTTAAGTGTCTCAGTGGGAAGGACAAATTAGATGGTCACCCTAGACGTTTGCGAGGAAGTCTGTTTTATTTACTAGTGTCCCTGGCACATCGAACAGTGCTTAGCACGTATTTAGTGCTTAATATAAATTTGTCAAATGAATGAATGTGTGGCCAGTGCCTAGCAAGTGCCCGGCACCTGGTAGAAGCTTCAGAACTGCCAGATATGGCCCATCTCTGTGTGTGTGTGTCTTAGAGAAGGTATGAATCAAGGCTTGGTGAGTGAGTGAGTGGGTGAATGAATGAATGAATCAATGAATGAATGAATCCCTCCCACCATTTCCTCTGTTGTCAATAGGACCTCTGGGGGGAAGGAATCACATCTCACAAAGGTAGGGAGAGAGCAGGTCAGGTGGAGAAGGTGAGGATGGCGCTTCTCCCAGGAGACTGTGTGCAGAGGGAGTGTCTTCCTGGGGCCACAGCAGAGCCCTGACTTCAGAATAGAAATTGGGGATTGGTTCCCCATGGAAGCAGCAGGAAGCCACAGCCTATGTTATGCTGACCAGTGGGTCCAGCAGGCTCTTAAGTGTGCTGGAACCCTTGCCTTCACCCAACATTCCATATACAGCACAGGTGCTCAGGGTTCCAGCAAGCACAGCACCCCATACACCAGCAGTCCACAGAGCAGAGGGGGTGAACCCACCTAAATTTAGGTGCCAGCAGCAGAAGGAAAAGGATGGGAAGATTTTGTTTTTCCCTTCCAGGCTCAGAAAGGAAATTTCACATGTTGTCGTCTAACATTTTGGGACACAAACCGTGCGCTAGGCATGATGGTAAGAACTTATAGAACATTAGCTCAGCCATCAGAACAGCCCTATGAGGTAGCTACCCCCATTTCACACATGGAGAAAGTGAGTCAGAGGGGAAATGACTTTCCAGATGTATCACAGCTAATAGGAGACAGTGTCCCAGAGCGAAATACCCCAGGTGTAGGAACCAAACATGAGTCTTCTCCATCCTTCCCCAGCCCATTATAAGCAAGTCCAGTTCTTGCTCCTCTGGGGCTGGCTGTGTGACCTTGAAGCTGGCTCACCCTCTCTGGGCCTCACTTCCCCTTCCCAAGGCTACTGTTGTAGGAGGCCAGGACATCCCTTCCTTCCGAGACCACAGAGCTCCAGGGTGACCAGGCCTGGGTGAGTCCAGGTGTCCGGACCATACTGACCCACCATAGGGGCTTGGTGGGGGGCGGCGGCTGGCAACTGCCTGAGCTCACTTTCTGAAGGAGCCTTTGCTGCTGGGCTGTAAAGCCAAGCTGCAGATCTGACAGCCCAATTGAGTACGGGGCTTCAGGGCTCTTACGTCTCTAGGCAGGACCTCCGCCCTCCACCGTGCTAGGAGAAAGGCTGTGTGCAGAGTGAAGGGCTCCGGGAAGAGGCAAGGCCGGGGACGCAGGGAGCACCTGGCCGAGGGTGCTCCGGCGCGCTCGAGCTCTTACAAGCGTGGAAACTACCCCCGGGGAGAGAAGAAACCCCCAGCCCAGGGTCACCGTGCACAGCTCTGATCGTGTCCCCGGCCTGCAGGACTCGGGGCCTGGATAAAGGAGAGGGGGGGCCTCAATACTGGCGGTAAAGCAGGTGGAGAAGTCCAACCAACTGGGAAGAAGAAAATCGGGGGGTTCTAGCGCCTTGGACACCCCCCGGCTCCCGGGCTGGCCGGAGCCCGGAAAGTTTGCGCGCCGCCAGCGCGCTACGCTCCCCTCCCCGCGTCCTCAGGCGCCGGGTCCGCGGGCGCCCACCTCTGCCCGCCCCGCCCGCCGCCTGGTGCCCGCTCAAGGTCACCGCTGACAGGGCGCCAGCCTGTGCGGGGCGAGAGGACCCAGGACGCGCTCCGGCTTGGGCTCGGGCTCTGGCCCGGTAGGGATCCCCGGGGCCGGGCACCTACGGAAGGGAAGCCGGCAGGGAGGTAGACAGAGACCGAGGGAGAGGGGAGGAGGCCCAGAACCCCGGGCCCGGCTCTCCTGCCTCACCTGCGCCGGATCCGCCAGCGAGATGCTGCCGCCGCCGCCGCCCTGGTGCGCGCCCGGCCCGGCCCGGCCCCGCTGCGCTGCGGCTCCTCGGTCGCCGCTGCCCCGCGCTCTTCTCGCCCCGCGGCCCCGCCGCCGCCCGCCTGCCTCCCTCCCTCCGCCGCCGCCTCTGCCACCGCTGCACTGCGCTCTGCCCGCCTCCCGCCGTCCTCCCTCCCCTCTCCGCTCCCTCCTCCCCGCGCGCTCCCCCTCGGCCCTCCCCAAACTCCGCACGGAGAGCGCCCCGCGGGACCCTGGCGCGTAGTCTAGCCCGCGCCCTCTTCCACGCGCACGTGCGGGGCGGTCCGGAAAGGGTTTCTGGCCTCTCCTGGGCGCCTTCTCCGGGTACCAAGATCAGCACTAGCCCCTTACCCCACTCCACCCCCAACGTCAGCCCTGCCCTTGAAGGCACTCCTCCCCACCCTTCTCCCTGGGTCAGGGTGCCCCAAGCCCTCCTTCCCCCAACACTAGAACCTGTGCCTAGGGTCACACGGTGTGGATGAATTTAGGTGTGGAGCCCGCATGTGGGGAGACCTAGCTTTGAGCAAGGATGTGGTAGGACAGGGGCACCTGTTGGCCCCCAGCCCCCAACCTGGCCGGGCCTGGGGCCTGCAGGACGCTGGGACAGAGTCCCTGCTTGAGGAGAAAGGCAAAAACCCCAGGCACACGCCGAAAGCACCTCCCCAAAGCAGGCTTCCCCTCCTTGGCGCAAGCCCCAGGTCGTTGCCCAGCCTCGCTCCACCAGGAAGCTGGGCCACCTGACTCCCAGCGCCTCGGTCTGCTCTATGGCATCAATTAATCATGCCCGCTTGCTTATTTATTTATTGGCTTTATAAAAAGCCAAATGCTCTGCTCTGCGGGCAGAAAGAGAGACGAAGATGAGCCCCCATGGCGGTGGGGACACGGAGGGGCTGACCGTGGTAACTCCCCCTTCCCAAGCCTTGTTTAGTGAATAAGAAGCTAGGGCCTGGGTATCTGCTGGACTCTGGCGGTCGGGAACACCTGCTTCCCGGGAATGGCTGGGATCTCGCCACCATTCATGGGGCCAAAACCCATCATGGCCAGTGCTCTACAGCCCTGGGATGGGGCAGAGGATATTCTCTCTTGGGGGCTTAGGCACAGAAGTACAAAGGAGACCTGGAAAGTCAGTACCCAGAAGGAAATCCGGCAGGTGTGACTGGAGTATCTTCAGCTCTTCTTGGCTCAGGGCACTCTGTTCTCACTGCTCCACACCTGGCTTGGCAGGCGGCTCTGCAGCTCCCGCTAAGGCCCTGTCCTCTCTCTGGAGTGCCCAGCGAACAGCTCTCCATGGATGGCCCATCAACCGCATTTCCTCTCACCTTCCCCATCCCAGCTAATGACACTGCATTGCCTCCAGATGGCCAGCTCCAGGCACTCCCACCACCAAGGCCTGGCTGTTGGTGACCCCGAAGTCCCCCGAACCTGTTCTCTGCCCTCTGTTGACAGGCTCTCCTTCCGGCACCAACCTCTCTTCTGGATTCTCACAATGTCATCCTCTCTGCCCCATCCTGCTGCAGGCTAGATAGTGTCTGCTCCTGCTCTAAAACCTTTCATAGCTTCCCCGTGGAGCCTCACACTGTCTTTCAAGGCCGTTCGTGCTCTGGCCCCAAGTGCCCTTTCCATGACTTTCCCACCTTGGTTCACAAAGTTCCTTTCTCCCTCTCAATCAGTCTTTACCTAGTCATAGTATCAAGGCTCAGCTTACTGTCTGTTTTATGAAACCTTCAGAAACCAGCAGGTAAGTTGAAAAGGCAAAAAGAATGGGTGTGAAAAGCTACAAAATGTGAGGCAACTCAGTGCAAAAGTGTGACACCATAAAAGTCCTAGTGATAAAACTCATCAGCTGTGTGACATTGGGCATGCCTTCAACCTCTCTGAGCCTGCCAGTTCATCTGTTAAAGGGTGATACATTCCATAGCCTCCTTGAGAATAAGCACTCAACAAATGGTAGCTCTAGTTATTCTTGAGCACCTACTGTATGCTAAGGTTCTAGGATCTGCAAGGATGATTTTGGTAGGGATTTGAAGGCCAGTAGGGATTGCAAACTTAAATGCCTATAAGGACCAGGCAATACTGAGTGAGGTGGGCTGGTTCTGACTGATGGCTCTCTTGCCTGGAATCTACCAGTAAGAAAAAGGAGCAATGCATGTGAGGTGACAAATAACAGCTCACACTGGCTCTGCCTGGGGAGGTCACAGGGAGTGGGGGGGGGGCCGTCACATCTGCCCTGTTTAATAGATACAGCCACTACTCAGCTCTATTCGGCTGTGCCCAGGCAGGGCTATGAGCCTAGACTGCCAGTTTTCTATTTTTTCAAGAGAAGCCAGACATCTGGAGTTTTATGTGAATACTCTTGATCTTTAAATGTCATCAACTAATTTAAAACAATTTAAAACTCTGAGAGAACTGAACATAATAGAGCGGTGGTAGGTCTTTGGCCAGCAGGCTGGCAGCTTCTGACCTCTGGGTTAGCAGGAAAAAGATCAATGTTCTCTATTTACACACACTCCGCCTTCTCGTCTCTCTGGCAGAATGTGGCCATGTCCACCTCCGAGGAGTCATGGGAAGGGAGGGGAAGCAGCACCTCGTGGCAGCTGACAGAACGGGGGGGTCCGCTGAGGCACTGGGATTTGAACCAGAGCGAAAGGCCTGCTACTACTACACTCAGGAACTTCGACGAGCCACCGCTCCAAGCTGAGCCTCAGTTTCCTCATCTGATAATAGACCGGGGGAGAGAGAGGGAATACTCAGATGTGGCAAAGGTGATGTGAGGTGATGGCTGTCTGAAGTGAAGACACAGAGGTTGTACTGACAACCCTGAAGTCCATCTGGTAGAAAGGGAGCTTCAACAGTCGACACCCAGGAGAAGTCCCACGAAAACTAGGGCCCTGACGGACTCTTGAAACTTGAAGACTTCTTAAAAGATGGAACTGGCAGCAAATGATAAGGGAAATGGCCTCTTCCTTCTGCCACACAAAGAAAAAGAGATGGGGAAATGACTGGCGCTTGGCGAGCTAGTGAGCATGTCATCTCTGAGCTCATAAGAAGAGAAAGAAGCATGAGTCTCCACTGTCCTGTTAGAGAGGAAGGGGCAGGAAATGGCCAACAGCAAAACTGGGAACCATGGTGTGGTCCCAAGGCCCCATGAAAGTCCCTCAAAAGTGGTTTCGATGGGATGGGATTAAAGTTGACTTTATTTGCCAATTCCCCACAATAACCATGTCTTACTATTTTAGTCGCAGTCAAAATCATTAAAAGCACACATCCAAAATGCTCATCCTACTAAGCCAAAAGAAGGAGACATCTATGTAAATCAACGAGTGAGATGTTTATCAGATGGACGCCACCTTGAAAACAATAGTCTCTAAGCTGTATTTTTACCTCACATATCTGGAGACCTCATCACCGGTCTGTAGAGATTCCTGGGGCTGACGCATATCTCCAGAGTTGGAATCTCCAAGGGGAGAAGATTGGAAATGTGTATTTGACACCCATGCCCATCCAATGATCTAGAAAGTTGGGCTGACTCCGAGCTGAGCAGGGGATAAACGAAAGAACAAGTCAGATGCCTCTCATTAAGGGACTTGAAACGCAGCCAGGAAAACCCAACTCCTCCAATACAAGGCAGGCCAACATACCTGAGGTGCAAAGTGCCACCAGTGAAGACTTCACAGGGATTTCCTCTGGGGAGGACACAGGCAGAGAGGAGATCACTCTACCCTATATATTTCAGGCCCTGTGCGACTCTGTTACAATAGCAACACTCCTGTGTTTTACTTGTGCAATTTTAAAACAGAGAAGGAAAAACACCGAGTGCTGAGGCAGCCTGTGGGGGGGACAATTGATTCTCAAGACAGCGAATGAGGAAGACTTTCAGAGGTGGAATTTTAGCTGGGTTTTTTGTGGTGGTTGTTTTTTTTTTGAATGTGAAACTCTTTTTAATTAGAGTCGACATACCATATTATATTAGTTTCGGGCGTACAATATCGTGATTTGTCATTTATATACCTTATGGAGTGATCATCATGAAAAGTCTAGCACCCATCTGTCACTGTCCAAAGTTATTGTGATATTATTGACTGTATTCCCTGTGCTGTACATTACACCCCCATGGCTCATTCACACTATAAGTTTGCGCCTCTTAATCCCCTTCACTTTTTTCGTCCATTCCACCCACTGTCCAGCCCTATCAACTATCAGTTTGTTCTCTGTATCTGTGAGTCTGTTTAGTTTGATTTGTTTGTTCATTTGTTTAGTTTAGATTCCACATGTAAGTGAAATGATACAGTATGTGTCTTTCTCTGACTTATTTCACTTAGCATAATACCCTCCTGGTCCATCCATGTTGTCTCAAACGGCAAGATTTCACTCATTTTTATGACTGAGTAATATTCGATTGCATATATGTACCACGTCTTTATCCCATTGTCCATCCATGGTTACCTAGGTGGCTTCCATATTATGGCTATTGTAAATAACGCTGCAGGGAACATAAGGGTGCGCATGTCTTTTTGAATTAGTTTTTATAGGTAAATACCCAGAATCGAAATTGCTGAATTGTATGGTAGTTCTATTTTTCTTTTGACATTTCATTCTTTCATTCAGGTAGTTTTATTTTTAATTTTTTGAGGAATCTCCCTACTATTTTCCATAGTGGCTGCACCAATTTGCAATCCCACCCCCAGTGCACAAAGGTTCCATTTTCTCCGCATTCTCGCCAACTCTTGTTTCTTGTCTTTTTGATGATGGCCATTCTGAGAGGTGTGAGGTGACATCACTGTGGTTTTACTGCATTTCCTCGATGATTAGTGAAGTTGAGCACCTTTTCATGTGTCTGTTTGCCATCTGCACATCCTCTTTGGAGAAATGTCTATTCAGGTCTTCTGTCCATTTTTGAATTGGATTATTTGGTGTGTTTTTTTTTTTTTTTGATGTTGAATTGTACTTGTATATGTTCTTTATATATTTTGGATATTAATTCCTTATCTGATATATATCATTTGCAAATATCTTCCCCCATTCAGTAGGTGGCCTTTTCATTTTGTTGATGGTTTCCTTTGCCGTGCAAAAACTTTTTGGTCTGAGGTAGTCCCGTTTGTTTTTTATTTTGTTGCCCTTGTCTGAGGAGACACATCCAAAAATATATCTCTAAGACTGATGTCAAAGAGTTTACTGCCTATATTTTCTTCTAGTTTTATGGTCTCAGGTCTAACATTTAAGTCTTTAATCCACTTTGACTTTTTGCATATGGTGTAGTGGTCCAGTTTTCCCAACATCATTTATTGAAGAGACTGTCATTTCCCATTGTATATTCTTGCCTCCCTTGTTGTAGATTAATTGACCATATAAGTAAGGGTTTATTTCTGGGCTGTCTATTCTGTTCCATTGGTCTGTGTGTGTTTTTGTGCCAGTACCATACTGTTTGGATTACTAAATCTTTGTAGTATAGTTTGAAATCAGGGAGAGTGAGGTCTCCAACTTCAATTTCATTTACTTCTGCTCTGGTCTTTATTGTTTCCTTTCTTCTATTAACTTTGGGCTTTGTTTGTTCTTCTTTTCCTGATTCCTTTAGATGTAAGGTTAGATGATTTGAGGTTTTTCTTGTTTCTTGATGTAGGCCTCTTTGCTCCAAACTTTCCACTTAGAAAGGCGTTCACTGTGTCCCATAGATTCTGTAATGCTTCCATTTTCATTTGTCTCTAGGAATTTTTTGATTTCCCCTTTGATTCCTTCACTGACCCATTTGTTGTTTAGTGGCATGTTGTTTAGCCTCCCACATGTGTTTTCTCCAGTGTTCCTCTTATAATTGATAAGATGAGGTGTTTGATATGGCTGGAGTACACGTGTGTGAAGTGAGACACAGGGAGAAAGTCAGGACGGAAGATGACCACAGAAGGTCTTGGGTCCCACGCTGAGGAGTCATCCATTCATTTATTTGACATGTGTGTACCTAAGGTGAGCCAGATTCTTGTATGGTGTACAGTATTCAAAGATGAGTGTGTACGAATCCTTTTCCTCAAGAGGGGCTGGTGGGATGGGAAGGGGGTTGGTAGAGGATAGGTCCACACAAACTCAGGTTTGCACCAAACCCAAATGCTCAGGAAAGCAACAATGGGCAATTCCCAAGTGCTCAGGAAAGCAACAATGGGCAATTCTAGCTGGGTTCTGTAGTAAGAGGAGGTAGGCACAGAGCCCCTCCTTAAGATACAGGGGGACAAAGATAGAAATAAGGGAAATGTGTTCAACTCCACTTCTTCAAGAAAGACAATAACTCTTGCGCTGAACATAGACCAGTATGGCAAGAAGGGATACGATTGAGTCCCTCTTGGCCTGTGTTTGAGATGAAATTCAACACAGACCAAAAGCCTGTTCTGTACTGTGGTTCTGCAAATACAATCCTTCAAGTTCAGATGGGGGAATCTCTGTCTGACTTGGAAGCCAAGTATTTGATGGAGAAAGCTGGGGATGCAGATTGACTATGGGTTTAATATAGGCCACAGTAGCTGCTGGAAAAGCTAATGTTGTAGGAGGCAGGAAACTCTGTCATGTCAGGAACTACGAAGAATGCTTGGGAAGAGAGGAGGGTTTTCTGGCCCCAGGAATGGACTGTGATGTGTTGTGTGGGACTAGGGAGGGTAGACCAGGGCCACCCAGAGAGCAGACTGCAGCCCTGACAGGGATGCCTCTCCCCAGAGCGGGGCTGAGCCCCATCACTGAGTCCGAAGGTGCACCGCGTCATCTCCGGCGCTTCCTCCAGCCTGGACCCAGAATGGGTTGTAAAGCAGGCCTTGGAGGACGTTGGGACCCGAAGAAGCGAGAGAAAAGAGGGTGTGGATGAGGAAAGCTGCGGAGTCCGGGGGAAGGATGAGGAAGAGCTTTGCTCCTATAAATATGTGGTCTTTAAATGTCATCTTGGGAGAAAATGCAGCACCCTTTTGATGGTGAGATTCTGTATGGCATCTGAAAAAGGTGCTTGCTAGTGCCTCATTACATGCCCTCGGCAAACACACGAGACTCTTCGCCTGAGAACTTCTTTCTGACCGTGGGGGCCTCAGCCCACATGTGGGGCAAGCCAGACCTGCTGGAAGTTAATACCCTGGGGACAGCCTTCAACAAGCAACCACGACGGAGATTGGTGTGTGAATTCTCCAGCCCCCTCACCCCTTGGGCAGGAGAACTCCGAGCCTGCTGGTCTACACCAGCTCCCAGACCACCCTGAGGGGGTCAGCTCTGGTTGCCACACTGGTAAGCTACTTGATGACAACTTTTGCGGACCTCCTTCCCTGCCCTCCTCACTTCCCTCTGCCCTACTAGGATTTCCTGGAATCACCTCCTAAAGGAACTACTTGAGCTTGAATCCTGGTCTCAGGGTCCTTTTGGGGGGAACCCAATCCAGGAGAGAATCGCAGTTAAACACGGATTTTGTAGTCAGAGGGCTCAGGTTCAAGCCTAGCTCTGGCCTCTATCTGGACCAAGTACTTAATTTCTCCAAGCCTCTGTTGCCTCCTGTTTAAAATGAGGTAATAAGTGTATCTACCTCATACATGTCTTGTGCTCATTCATTCATTCCACAAATGATCATTAAGCACCTACAGTGTACCAGGCACTATTTTCAGTCCTAGGACCAGAAGGGAACGAAGACTAAATTTCTGAGCTCATGAAGTTTACATTAGTGAGGAAATCAGATACTAAGTAAACATATAATATCAGGCAGTGATAAAAAGCCAAGGAGAAAAAGTGAAGCTGGATAGAGAGTGACTGAGGTTATTTTAAATGTCAGTCATTAAATGAGATACTTCACACAAAGTGTTGAGTGTATTGTGTGGCACACAATAAACGTGCTAATAAAATCTTCACCATCATCCTTATCGCCTTCTCCCCCACCCGCCCCTGCCATTTGCTCATTGAGTCAGTTGTGAAATATTTATTGGTCCCTCCATGCCAGACCCTCTGTTAGGCGCTGGGGATACTTTGATGAGCAATACAAACATTATCTTGACGTCTATGGACTCATAGTTGGGCAGAAGAGAAAAAGAACAAATAAAAACAAATGTTGTTTTATATTTATATCCTGAAAGAAGCACTTGTAAGGAAAAGTATGAGTGCTGCGAGAGGAGGAATGTGAGTAGGTCTCTGCAGTCCCAAAGGCGTCTTTGATGAAGGACGGCTTGAGCTGAAGAAAGTACAATTAACAATGTGCAAAGGTGAAAAACATTCTGGAAAGAGGGAAGGGCATGTGCAGAGGTCCTGGGAAAGGAGCAGGACAAGAGGGAGAAACAGAAAGAAAGGTAAGTGTGGCGGGAGAGGAGAGAGAAGGGGGTTGTGGGCAGGGAGAGGTAGGCAGCGGCCAGGCCATTCCAGGCCATTCTGCCATTCATTGAGTGCCAATCAGTAAGTCAAACTCGGTTTTAAGCACTTTATGAGTACTATCTCATTAAGCCTCAAGCAACTCTTTGAGGTGAGTATCTTTATTACACATTTTACACTCAAAGAATCAGAGTATTAGAGAGGCAAAATAACTTGCCAAAGTAACTTGGTCAGTGGTAAAGCCAGGATTTGAACCCAGATCTCTCTGAGTCCAGTGCCAAACTAGCACAGTAATCTCTATCTTTATCTTAAAAGCAACAGGGAACAGTGATTCAAGGTGTTACTGTTGGGGAAAACTGGGTTTCCAAAGATACCCAGGTCCTCTCTACTATTTCTTGCAATTGCATGCAAATCTATAAATATTTCAAAGTAAAAGAGTTGAAGTAAGTATAAAAAAGCAGTAGGGAGCCCTTGAGAGTTAGAGTTACTAAGGAAGAAGTGATCTGATCAGAATGGCATTTTGAAAAGCTCCCACTGGCTTCCCTGAGGACCAGAGGGGAAGCCACGAGGAGGCACTGAAATGATGCAGGTGAGAGATGACGCTGGTTTGATTCCCATAGGCAGCAATGGAGGTGGTGGGAAATATAGGGAATTAAGAGATGTTTGGGAGTGTTATGGGAACTGGCCATGGGAATGAGGGAGAGGGAAAAGACAGTGAGGTTGGTGGGCCAGAGAACCATGAGTTGGGCCCCAATGCTCAGCCTTGTGTCTGGCTTCCCTAGTACCAGGAGTGTTGTCCCTTCCCTGAGGGTCAGTGTTGTCACAGGTAAAATGAGAAGACGAGGTGGGCGAGGCAGGCTCAAAGTCTGTCTTAGCTTGAGAAAATGTCACATTGTGCTCCCCTCTGCATCAGGAACCCAGAAAGACCACCCAATGCACATCTCGTCATAGTTAATGCCGTACTGTTGTTGTTTTTCCTGCACCCATGCAGGCTTCCTACTGAACATGAAGCTCTAAGGACAGATAGGAGCTATCCTGGTGCCCCAGGCACCTGGTACAGAGTCTGGTATGAGGATAGGCTCCAGAAATGTTTGCTAAATGCTGGGCAGCCCTTAAAGTGGCCTGATGTTTAAAAAGAGTAGATAGCCAGGAGCTGGCCCAGACTTGCAAAAATACCTCTAGGGTCAACAGAAAAGGTTTTTCTCCATGGCAGTGCCTTCAGGGTGGAGTAGACACCAAAAGCAGGGCAAAGTGTCCTTGCTGACAATATTTGCATGTTGTTTGCATAAACTCTCGAAGGGTCTACACAAGACACACTAACACAAGCATGATTGGGAACTGTAGAGTTGTGTGACGTGATTGGAGCTGAGAGCACAGGAAGGGCTGGTGAGAAATGAATCGGGACAGGTCAGCTGGGGCCAGATTGTTTAAGGCCTTAAATACCAGACCAACAAGTTTGGATTTCATCTCGTAGAGTCTGACACTGTCTAACAGAACTTTAGGTGATGAGGGGAAGATTGTATATCGGTGCTGCCTGATAGTCACCTGTGGTTAGGGGCTACTGTACTAGACAGCACAGCACAGACCCTGGGGAGCCAGGGAAGGTTTTGCGGGTGGGGAATGACACAGCCGATTTTAGGTTGAGGGCATTAGTGAAGGGTGGATTCCGGGGACACAGATGGAGGGGATGGCGGCAGCACGGTCATACAGAGAGGCGGGACTCTAACCCGGAGGAGAGACCTTCACCCACAGCCCGGCCCAGGGATGGATAGGAAGGGATGTGTTTGAGAAACTTCTGGAAGAGGATGTGGCTAAGATGATGGCTGGTGAGGGTGAGGGAAGCAATCAGGATGGCTGCAGTTCTAACATGAATGGAGAGCTCCAGAGGTGGGTGAAGCAGGTGTGGGTAGGTGTGTGCCACTAACAAAACAAGCTCACCCTGTGTCTCACAGTCTCACAACAACGGAGGGCATTTACATTTAGAATATAACCTCGCTTCCTCACAAGGCAGAGGAGGCTGCCAACGTCTGGCCACTGCCCACCTCTCCAGGCTCATCTTCTCCCACTTCCCCAGTTTCGGCAGGCTCTCACTGGCCTCCTCTCTGTCCCCAACACACCATACTCCCTCCTACCACAGGGCCTTTGCACTTGCTATGCCACTTAGCACAGAGCCTGGCACATAGTAAGGTGAGCATGTTCTTTCTAGAAATGACATGTCGCAGTAAGCCATGATGATAATAACAGTAATAATAATGGCAATTATATAGTATCTGTATGTTCCATACTGTTTTCAGTTATTTGCTTTTATTGGCTAATTTAATCCTTACCACAGCCCAATAAGGTAGATCCCATTTCACAGATGAGGAAACTGAGACACAGAGTGGTTGAGAAACTTGCCTAAGATCATAGCCTGTAAGTGGCAAAACTGTGCCATCTGTGCTCTCAGCCAAGATTGTCTCCTTCCTGGCTCTCGGGAAGTACGTCTGTCAAACACATGGGGCCCGTCTCTAGCCCTGAGCCAATGAACTGGATCCTCACTGGGCTGTGCCTCAGCCTGTTGGGCCTATGTTTGCTGGGTGAGAACCAGCGTACCGGGCAGGTAGCTGGAGCAGGAATGTGGGGTTGGCTGATTCAGAAATCATCAAGATCGCAGGCCTGAGTTGGAAGGCTTGGTTGGTGGGCAATCTGCCCTTCTTCTGAGCCTCAGTGTCCACATCTGTAGGACAGGGACAATCGTGCCCACCGTGAAGGGCTGTTTTTGAGCACGAAATAGGTTCTTCTTTGTACAATGCTGAGCATGTCCCACATGGGATTCCTAAGGCAGGATGGTGGTGATGGGTGGGGGGTGCAGACAAGAGGAATTGGGGAGGGGATTGGAATGGGGCCAGAGCCCAAGCACAAGAACGCAGTCCCCCAAACCCATGTTCACCCAGGTCTGAGCCTGAGGCTGGGCCCCAGAGGAAAACCTCTCATTAGGTGGAGAAATGCAAAGTTTGCTAACACCCTGATTACAACTACAAAAAATATATAAACATGGAGGAGAAGAAAAAAAATAGAGAATGAAAATGGTTTTGTGTTTTATCTTGTTTTGATTGTCTTCCTTTAATGCTGTTACATCCTTTCCAGAGAAATAAATCAAAGGAGAATGAATTGTGATGGCCGCTGTCCTCTGGGGCTGCTTCTTGTCCTTTTTGCACAACGTGGCCATCTTTCTCGGACTGTGGAACGCAGCAAAGTCTCCTCAATGAGACAGTGGCCAGGACCAAGCCGTGTGTTTCTACCCACTTGCATGATGAAATCTGAGACGTGTGCTAACGTGAAGGACATTGGAAGTCATTTCCACCGACAAAGAGCTCCGGGATCATTCAGACTTTCACTGGCTCATTCCCCTATTTGCCAAGCTCCCTGTGGGACCAGTCTGCTCGCTGGGTGGAAGGAGACACACACGAATGAGCCATACAGAGCTCCCTGGCCCATGGGACAGAGAAACAAGGCAGGACTGACAAAATACCCTCACCTTAGTTCAGGCACAGCTAGAGAGGCTTCTGGGAGGCGGTGAGCTGGAGTTCAATCTTAGGTGACAAGTAGGAGTTACCTGGGGGTGTATGTGCGTGTGTGCGTGTGTGGGCGTAAATGAGAGTGGGAGGAAGGGCATGACTGGCAGCAGGTACAGCAGGAGCAAAGGGAGTGAGGTGGGAAGCAGTGTGGTACGTGGAGGCGACTGGAAGCGACTCAGCATTCTGGAGTATGAAGTGGGAAGGTTGTATAATAGGACATGTGGCGGCATTCCACCTCAACAGAGACCAGAAAGCCACAGGCCTCAGAAGCCACGTGAGGGTGGTCGAATCCCATCCTGAAGGTGACCGGGAGCTGTAGGTGGGCTTCCGCAGCTGTGACATGATTCGAGTGACAGAGATGCAGTTCTGTAAGAGGTTCTGCAACTGCATCCCTGCAACCAATGCTCATGAGTGTGCAGGCCACATTCGTGGCCCCCGGGGCGAAAGTTCTGGCCTCCAGGTTTCAACACTTCCCCAGCAGCGGCTGCCACCTACGACCTGATGTAACACAACCTGAAAAGTCTTGACGTTCAAGGCTTCAGGTTCTGTGAAACAAATCAGTGACCTACTTTCTATGCCTGAGTAAGAAATTAGATAAAACAGTACCCCTACAGTTTGTCCCTGGAAAGACAAATGGGGCAGAACTAGAGCATGTAGGTGTTAGGGCCAGGAAGGCAGATGTGGAGTCAATAGAAAGTTGGACGTTCTCAGGGTCAGAGCTGCCCAGTGACCAAATAGTCTTCCTCGACTCGGCAGAGCTGCCAAATGCAGCTGTCTCGGCCAGCTTTGCAAACAGCCCTGGGCCGGGTGGTTCAGTCAAGTCCAGCTCCCTATCAGGGAATTTGATCCAATCTGCAGGGCTCTCTTGGATAAAAACGGATCATCCCTTCCCCAACTCCCTAACTCCACTTCTCCAAATTGTGCTCATTGTATTCAGAACAGAGCCCCTTAAAGTTTTGCAAAGAGCAGATGAAGACCTGTTAACAATACTGCACCCACTTGTTAAAGGCAGTTTGTCTAAAACGGAGGCCGTTTTTCTCTTTTTTTTTTTTTGTTTGCTTCCTACTGTATATATTTATTGTTCCCTCTGTGATTCAAATAGACCAAAAAATAAGTTGACAGGGGGAAAAAAGAACGCTGAGTAACGAGTTCTCTGTGGGGTGGAAGAAATATTCATTTCAAAAAGAACCTGAGAGAATGGAGAGGCAGCCCTCATTCCTCAAAGATGAAGCAAAATCTAAACGACCCTCTGGAGTGTCCAGGGGACTTTTGTGAGAGGCTGTCAATTACATTCTGATGAATTCAATTACATTTATAAGGCATCGCCTTTCTTCACCTCTCACCGTAGAAGTAGCTGTTTTTCCCAGTCCAGTGCTCAGTGCGTCCTTCCTGAAAAATACCACGCAAAGATGGTGGCACACATATTCCTCTAGACACTGCCAGGCTGTGTTTGACCTTTTACATCCTTCTCTCCCTTCCATTGTTCCGGAATATTCTCAGGTCCCACCTCTTCTTTGTCTTGAAGCCCGTTTATGTCCATAGGACGTCTGGACGATGATGGAGAAGGCACTGGGCTTGGAGTTGAAAAACAAGCCTAGATGTCTGAGCGCTGGTTTTGCTACTTGGTGGCCATGTGAACCTGGATAAGTGGCTTACCATACTGAGCCTCAGTTTCCTCATCTGCTCAGTGGAGTCCATATGTGTACCTCCCTGCAGTGTTGTTAGGAAAACATGAAGGGAAAGCTGGGAAAGGCCCTCAGACAGTGCCTGGCACACATAGCTGCTCAGTAAGCCCCGGGTGGGACCACCAAGAGTGTCTCCCGGTCAAGCCTTGGCTCGGTGCAGCAGTGAGGGTGCTCCCCTGCATTTGCAAGCCCCCCCTTGCCATGGATTTGGAACTGCATGACTAGCTGTGGGTGATGGATTGTGAGTCAAAGGGATGCATGCATTTCTAGGTAAGAAATGTGACACAGGTAAGAGCTGATACATCTCCTTCTCTTCTCTCTGTGCCATGGAGACTTGTGGGGCTGTAAGTGGAGATGACAGAACCAGGATGTCCCTGAGTCACCAGGTGGAAAAGAGACTGCATGAGCAAGAAAGACACCTTTTTAATATGAAGCCACTGAGATTTCAGAGGTTTATGTTCTCCATTAATGTCAAGTAAATCAAGCAGCAAATATTTATTGAGCAGTTGTCTATGTCTGTATCTCTATCTATCTATCTATCTATCTATCTATCTATCTATCTATCTATCTATCTATCTATCTGCCAAGCATTGCACCAGGTGTCCAGGATGCAGGGATTAAGGGGTACACTGCAGAATTCCGTGTACGGGGGAGACAGGACTAAAGTGGGTAGTGAGGCAGAGTTAAACTTCCCCTGGAAAATTCTGTCTGTTTTGGTGGTTTGGGGAGCAGAACTCTATGTGGGTTACTCTTAGGTCCAGTGAGGTATGCAAACCAGTGAGCCAGACTAGAGGGAGAAACTAAAGGGAAGTGTGTACATGGGGGTCCTAGTCGTTCCAAGCTTTTGAGGTGACGCCTGCAGCTATAGAGGTGGCAAAGGCTCACATGCTGCTGCTTGTCTGCACAGCCAACTGCTTTCAAAGGAAGACGGTCCAGGGGGCTCCTGCTCATGGATGTTCCTGTAGGTGGAGTCCGGGTGAGGCAGGCCCAAGTTGGCATCTCAGTGAAATTAACACAACGTAATGCCACCCCACCGTCCCTGTCCTCAGAGGGATCCCAGGCAGGGGTCACCTACAGGCAAGATGCAGTCTATTTGGGATGTTACCGTTTTCCTTGTGGGATTGGGTGGATGATCCAGTCTTCGTCACTGTAGCGGTGCCCTCATCCGTCCCATGACCACTTTTCTGAAAGCCTACTATGTGCCAGGCCTGCCCTGGGGACCAAGGGATGAAGAGTAAGAAGGGAGCGTCTCTGAGGCCTCAATGCCCAAAGTTAGCTGCCCTGGGATCAGAGATGAGGATGAGTTTGGAGCTGACTGACACCCCATACTGCCCCATCCGTGAGCCTAAGTGTATAGATGGCCCCATGAAATTTGTATTCAAAGCATAGAGTCTACAAACTCAGAAGCTTCATGCCTGGTGCTTGCTTCTTGGTTCTCAAAGAGTTTTTCCATGGTGAGACTGATGTCTTCATTTTACAAATGGGAAACCAACATTCGGAGAAGTCACACAACCAGTTGGAAAGCATGTCAAAACCCAAGCCCACTTCTCTTAATTCCTAACACAGGCTCCGTGCCAGTTCACCAAGAAGGAAACAAAACCTCACCCCCACCTGAAGAGAGACTGGTACTGCCCCCAACACTACAGCATCCCGTTTGCATGGAGGGGCACCCAACCCTAAGATTAGGAAACAGGGCCACATCTCCACCTGGCCTGAGGGGGCTGCATTTTCTCCCAAGCATCGTGCAAGCATGGGAGATAAGGTACTATTTGCAGCCTGAATACATTAATCATTTAAAGGCCGAGATCCAGTTTGGAGAGTGGCAGGGTGTCCACTCATCCATCCTTACAAAGCATATCCTAGATCGATGTTTGCCTTGGAGCCAAAATCGGAAACACAGCCGGCCTCCCCAGGCAGGCCAGCATTGGGAGCAGCTGACAGTGGAAGGATTCTGAGGCCGCGGATTCTGGACAGGGGCCAGCCCTCCCTGGTAATGCCCAATAATAGTACCCGGTGCAGGCAAAGCACTCCGCGTACAGAACACACCTTCACACACGCGATCTCGTGCAATCCTCCCAGCAACCCCACCGGGGTGGGGGTGGGTCACACCAGCCCCACGAGCAGATGAGGACACCAAGGTTCAGTCCGGTGGGGTGACTCACGCAGCCACACAGCCAGTCCATGGAGCGCAGCAACAAGCAGAGGGTTAGCGCCCCACCGGCTACTCCTCCTGCAGGTCTGTGCTCCCGTTGTCTTCTGACTGGCCACTAAAGGGCCCAACAAAGGCATCCCCATGCCTGTCCCCACTGCCTTCCCCCGTGGGTTCGCTACAACACTGTGCCGTTCCCTGCACCTAGGGTGGCACTGTCGGTGCACATGACATCTATTCGGGGCCCATCTATCTGTCCTTCATGCTATGGAGCCGCGAGCTAGTGGGGACATGGGTCCACAGTGACGTGAGCTATGAAATCCCTCAGAGCCAGGTTTTAGAGAGAATGATGGGGACAGACGGAAAGCTGGCTTGGGGCCAAATGCGGGGCCCAGGGCAGAAGCGCCAGTGGGCAGACAATGGGCAACTGGGCTTTGGGAGCAGGGATGGCTAGTTCCAGCTGTGTCATGAGAAGACTCTGGCTGCACTGCAAGGGCTGGGCGGGGTGGGAGGAGGGGCGGGGAGAAGCTGGAACACTCTGCTGGGGGGTGTGGGCTGGTGGATGGAGGGTGAGACAGGCTGCAGACAGGTGCCAGAGAAAAGCACCTGACTAGAGCTGTTGTCTATGTCAGTGGGGAACGAATGAGCAGAAGGAGCTGAACACCATGCCAACCTCAGCTCCAGCAAAGGAAGAGGAGAAGCCTTGCCTAAAAGCAAATTCATTTATTCCAGGCGTATCTGTTGAGCATGTACTCTGTGTCAGGCCCTGAGGTTAAGAACTTACAGACTAGCCCTACAAGACCCTTCGGGAGCAGTTGGTTCAAACCCAACATCACACAGTAACACTGAGGTTCAGAGAGGGGTGGACATTGACCCAAGTTCACACAACAAAGGGACCAAAGTGCAGTCACACGCAGCTCTCTGGACTCCCAGCCCAAGGCGTGCTTTTCCACACATTATCTGATGGGATCCAGACATGGATTTCTGGAGGCACTTCCTGGTCTTGGACCCAATCCAATGGGCTCATTCTTTGCAGCTAAGCAAAGGGCCAGTGTTTACAGACAAACTTAGTGCCATCACTCTGCTTCTTGGGTGCAAGATGGCTTTTCCTGGAGGTCTCAGAGAATCAATTCCCCTCCCACGGGACACCAGTGCCACCAGGTCCCTGTCCCAGCTCCTTGCTGGCTTTTTTGGACCTCATTGTTCTCTGATTCTTCTCATTCTTCCCTTAGAGCTGGATTCACACAGTGTCTACCCCAGCTCATTCCAATGACCTGTAGGGGCCTTTCAGTCAAGCAAATGACTCGGCAGAAAGAAAGAAAAGAAAAATCTGGGCTATTTTACAACCCAGCAAGGTGAGCTTAACCAAATTAAGTCCCCCAGGCCACAAACAGAAGTCAGCACTTGTATTTAAAGAGGTCATATTTTCTGAACCACAGAAAGCAACTTCAATGCTCTGACCCTCAGTTTCCTTGTCTGTAAAATAAGGGAACAGCTCTAGCATGTCACGCAGCTCCCTCAGCAAGCTGTGCTGGTGCCCAGCACGCAGTCAGGACTCAACAAATGTCAGCATCCCTGTGATGTGAGGGACCACTGTGGGAGCTGCCGTCTGCACCCCGAAACGCTGGCTTTTCTGCTGGTTTGTGGTACCGTTTTTCACACATTAGCCTGCCTAAAAGTCATCTGAGGAGACTGTGAAAATCTACAACCTACAGATTCTTAAATCTCCCTGCACCCCGCCCTCAGAGTCTAGGATTGGGTCCGGGAACCCACGCGTTCTCAAACTCCTTCTGGGTTGCTGTGGATTCCAAAGGCCACACTGCGAAAAGGCACAGTGTAGGGCATCAGATGTATCCTCAGGTGACCCCAGAGCAAGGAAGCGGCCTTTGAAAAGCAGATCAAGCCAGGCCAATTTCACATCCTTCTGTGACAAGTGGACAGGACAGGGAGCTGAGGATGAAGGCAGCTTCGGAGCACGTTCTCCCTTGAGGAGGGAAGAAGGAACAAGAGAAGCTGGGACACTCAGGGCCTTGCAAGTGAATCACACCTGGGTGCCGGACACCTCCTCACTTGTCTAAATGACAGATGTGACTCTGCCTCAGTTCTGCACGCCCCACAGGACAATCTGTTTCACTCACCTCTGCTTTAGATTGGTTCACTCATTTACTCCCTTAATCAACAAACATCTTTGGTGCCTGGACTTACACGTGTTTGGTGTCAGATTCTCTAGTAACAAAAGCACTGTGACCTTAAACTTGTCATTTCTCTAGCCAGCTGTAGCGGGCAGACAATAGCACATATTTCAAAGGGTTGCAGTGAGGATTCAGTGAGCTAACACATGTGAAGTGTTCGGCCCAGGGCTGGCCCACGGAATGTCAGGCGTGGTCACTTTTCCTATAGCATGTGCTTCCCAGGTGCGATGTCATTAGCCCCTCACAATCCCCGCCACTCTCCATAGCCCAGGAACAATGAACTGCCCTGCTCTCTCTCACCTCCAGGTCTTTGCAGTGTCTTTCCCTCTGCCAGGAACACTCTTCCACCCCAGAACCCCCCTTCCACATACATACACACTGCCACCTAATCTGTCCTTGAGATGTTCAATGTCACTTCTTCAGAGGAGCCTTCCCTGAGACCCTGACCTCCTGGCTAGTTGAGGACCCCCTGCCATGCACTCATGGTGCTTCTCAGCCTCGGCACTTTTGACAATTTGAGCTGCACAGTTCTCAGTTGGGGAGGCTGGCCTGTGCATTGGGAATGCTTAGCAGCACCCTGGCCTTCATCCACTAGATGCCAGCAGCACCCCCCAAGTTGTGCAACCAAAAATACCTCTAGACATTAACAAATGTCCCCTGGGGAAGCAAATTGTCCCTGGTTGAAAACCGCTGGGTTAGCACCTAGTTCCTCCATCAAGAGCACACAGCCGACAGGTTACTAGCTTTCAATATCTGTCTTCTCCGAGAGACTGTACGCTCCATGAGGGTAGGAGCTGGGACTATCTTATCCAATGATAAATCATGAGCACTGAATTCATTTGCAGGCAGAGAAAGTGCTCAAGAAGTAGTTTTTGGATGGGTGGATAGACGGAAGGAAGGAAGGAAGGAAGGAAGGAAGGAAGGAAGGAAGGAAGGAAGGAAGGAAGGAAGGAAGGAAGGAAAGAAGGAAGGAAGGGCCCAAAGTCACACTCCAATCAAATAACCCAGCTGGACTTAGAACCAGATCTCTGACTGCAGAGCCTGTACTCTTTCTACCACACCAGATGGGGCTTTCGATCCTGTACCAGACGATACCCTCCAGACCTTAATAATAACATCTCATGCTCATTGAGAGGCGAGTGCTTTTCATGGCTTATCTTGCTAAATCCTCAGCACAACTCCATGGGATAGGTGCGCCATTAAAATCTCCATTTACAGATAAAGAAAATGAGCCCCAGGAAGGTTAAATGATTTTACCAAGTCAGGTAGCTAGGAAGGGACAGAGCTGGGAGCTCCCACTGCAGGAGACTGGTCACCGTCTGGTGTCAGAGCAGACAAAGCCTACTGAGATCAGACCCACCTGACTCAGTTCATGACCAGACAAATGGACCTAAAGTGTGCTCTTCAAAACTAAAGATGATAGTGCATTAGGAGTAGTTGCTAATATTCTGGAGAAAGGAAGAGAACCCTCAGAGTACTTTTGACCAATAATAAATCATGATGCCACCAAAAAAAAAACCTGTACAAAATTCTTGAAGATACAAAAGCAATGACTGACATTGGTTAGAGAAGGAAAAGCAAGGCCAGTGCAGCAATGCACCCAGGCACAGGCCACTCCTCACAAGCTGAATCGACAACATGGGGGTGTCGCAGTTCCTAAACGGCTCTCCTTCCTCCCTTTCCCCAGTAGCACCAAATTTTACTTCCCCTAAAGCCATGTGAGACTCAATCCTATTTCTCAAACCTTCACTGTTCCCCTCTGCCTTCAGACCACGTCCAAGTTCATCCCTGCCAACAAGCTTATCCCTCCCAACCTCCATAAGCTTAATTCCTCAAACAACCATATGGCCCCTGTATTAGTCGGGGTTCTCCAGGACCTATAGGACATTTATATCTATATCTACATCCACACACACATATATACATATATACACATACATACACGCACATACGATGGATATATATATGACATACACACTCACATAGGTGATTATAAATACACACACACATATGGGATATATATATAAATATATATATATATGACAGATATATACGTATGTATATGTAAGAGGAGATTTATTATAGAAATTGGCTGACGTGCTTATGGAGGCTGAGAAGTCCCACAATCTGCCGTCTGCAAGCTGGAGACTCAGGACAGCTGGTGGTGTAATTCAGTCCAAGTCCGAACACCTTAGAACCAGGAACAGCAGTGTCTCCGGGCAGGAGAAGATGTAAATCCCAGCTCAAACTGAGAGAAAGAATTCACCCTTCCTATGCCTTTTTATTCTATTTGGGCCCTCAAAGGATTGGCTGCTGCCCACTCACACTGGGGAGGGCAATCTCCTTTACTCAGTTCACAAATTCAAATGGTACTCTCTTCTGGAAACACCCTCACAGGTAGTCAGAAATCATGCTTTGCCAGCTCTCTAGGCATGCTTAGCCCAGTCAAGCTGACACATGCCATTAACCACACAGCCAAGATGGGCTCCTGCGCATTCCTCAAAATTGCTGTGGCAGGTCAGTGGTGTTTTGTAAAGAGGAATGCAACAGTATCTCCTGCCCCACATAGTTTTCTAAGGGGACTGTGACATTCCTCCCATTGAGAAGTGTGGTTTCTGTCCCTCCCCTTCAAAGTAGGTGGGCTTTTCTGACTGTTTCGACCGACAGAATTCAGCAGAAACGATATTATTTGACTTCAAGGCTAGGTCATAAAAGACGATCCGGCTTCCACCTGGGTCTCTGTACATGTTCCTCTGGAGCCCTAAGCCCCTGTGGAAGCCAGCTAACTGCACGGATGCTGCCATGCTGTGAGGAAGCCCAAGCTAGCCCACGCAGAGACCACAGTAGAGGCCCTGAGACTACATGGGTGGGGAGGGGGAGAGGGTGAGGGGAAGAGGGAGAGGGAGAGAGAGAGAGAGAGAGAGACAGAGATTGAAGATACCCTGCCAGCTCACCCCCATCTCAGCTCAGCCACTGACTCACTGCAACCATATGAGATATCCCAAACCAGAACCATCTATCTGAGCCTTTCCTGATTTCTTGATCCACAGAAACCACAAGAGATAATAAATTGTTGTTATTTTAAGCCACTGGATTTTGGGGTGATTTATTACACAGTATAGTAGTCCCCCTTATTTGATGTTTCACTTTTTGTGGTTTCAGTTACCCATAGTCAACCCTGGTCCAAAAATATTACATGGAAAATTCCAGAAATAAATAATTCACAAGTTTTAAATTGTGTGCTGTTCTGAGCAGCGTGATGAAATCTTGAGCCGTCTTACTCGTCCCGCCCAGATGTGAATCACTCTTTTGTCCAGCGTATCCACGCTGTAGACCCTCCCCACCATTAGTCACTTAGTAGCCAGCTTGGTTATCAGATTGGCTGTTGCGGTATCGCAGTGTTTGTGTTCAGGTCACCTTTATTTTATTTAATAATGGCCCCAAAGCACAAAAGTAGTCATGCTGGCAATTCGGATTATGCCAAAGATAAGCCGTAAAGTGCTCTCCCTTTAAATGAAAAGGTGAATACAGTACAATATCTTGAGAGAGACCACATCCACACACTTGTAACTTTTATTACAATATATTGTAATAATTATACTATATTATTATTAGTTATTATTAATCTCTTACTGTGCCTAATTTATAAATTAAACTTTAACATAGGTATGTATGTGTAGGATAAAACACACATATAGGGTTCAGTTCTATCCATGGTTTCAGGCATTCACTTGGGGTCTTGGAACATATTCCCCATGGATAAGGGGGGGATGCCTGGGATAGCCGGAACACTTGCCATGCCCATTGTCACCTCCACAACCTTTTTCATTCAATTCCTCCTGCCTGGTAGAGTCTTTTCTTTTTTCCTTTTGGTTACTTCTTCACTGGATTTAATCGTCTTTCTCTGAAGCCCAGTTTAAGTCACTCCTTCATGCAGACCTCCCTGAGTGCTTCAGCCCTTGTGTTCACTCCCTACATGAAGTCCCATAGCACTCACCATCCCTACTGTTCATCTGGCACTGAGGAGATGGATTTCTTTTATAATTATCATCTTTTTGTGTTCATTTTCTGGCCCATCTTTAGGGGCTATCTTTTCTCACCAGCCCCACCAGACTGTGTGGGTTGCATAACTCAGCGCTGCCTGTAGGTGCTGAAGAGGCTGAGATGTTCCATACACAGTCCTGCATAAGAGTTCCTTAGTGTCTAATGATAGGGCTGATATTTGAAGGTCATGGAGAAAGCAGAGAAAATGCAAAGAGGACCGTGTAGATGACTAGACAGGGAGGCTAGCAGGTCCTCCAAAGAAAGAGGAAAGAAACAAGGGTCACTTGACCCAGGGAAGAAGACTACAAAATATCCAGACGGGTTTCAGCTAGTTGTGGGCTGGGCTGAGAGGGGCAAGGTCTTAGTGACAAATGATGTTATAGCTCTAAGTGACCTAAAGAACATAGGGCACTTGTTAAAATAGAATTTCCTGGGTCTCATCCCAGACCTGTAATGAAACCCATACTTCTGGATTTTTAAGAAGCACCCAACTGATTTTTATGATAAGAAAAGTTTGGGAAATATTGCTCCATATTGAAAAGACAACATGCATAAACTAAAGTGAGTGGGGCCAAGCATTCATTCATTCATTCATTCATTCATTCATTCATCAAGCATTTAATGAGCACCTACTATGCGTCAGGCCACGTGTTAGGTACAGAGGAATGAGTAATGAACAAGACATAGTTTTTGCTTTCTGGAAGCCTACAGTCTAGTGGACAGGACTTTAATGACTTAGCGACATAGATAAGTGCTAAGAAGTCAGGACTATTATAAGCATACAAATAGGAAACCTAAGCAAGACTGATATATTTTTTCTTTTTTTCTATACAGCACCTGTAGCCCCCTTTCGTCAGCACCTGGCCTAAATTCCACCAATTAAATGCTTCCACCTAGAAGTTTTCTATCTGGAGTGCGTGACCAAAGGGGCCGGGACAGTGGGTGATTCATCCTTAAGGTATGTACAAATCATCAGTCTAGTGAGCAGGGCCTCCCTCAGTGCTTGCACCTTGTATTAGTTACCTACTGCTGTGTAACAGATTACCCCAACACTGACAGGCTTAAAGGAACAAACGTTTAGGATTGCACAGTTTCTGTGCGTCATAAATCCAGGCATGGCTTGACGGAGCCCGCTGCCTCAGGGTCTCTCACAAGGCTGCCATCAAGATGCTAGCCAGCGCTGCATGTACAGCCAAGAAAGGATCAGCTTCCAGCATCATTGCTCTGCTTGTTGGCAGGATGTCATTCCTCATAAGGGTTGGGCCCAGGGCCTTGGTTCCTCCCTGGCTATTGGCCAGAGGCTTCCCTCAGTTCTTTGCCACACAGGCCTCTCCACAAGGCAGCTCTCAACATGGCAGCTGCCTTCCATGAGAGCAAGTGAGAGAGCAAGAGGGAAACCTGAGCCTTTTTGTAACCCAGTATAAGAATGTATGTGCCCCCAACACTTTTTTTACAGTATTCTATTCATTAGAAGGAAGTCACTAAACCCAGCACATACTCAAAGGGGGATGACACAAAGGTGTGAATACTTGGAGATGAGGACCAGGGGAGGCATTGTAGAATCTGCCTACCACACACCCAGTGGGGCCTAAGGTTGGAGTGGGGACATTCTAGTGCCTTTATTCCTTGATCTCAACCCACTCCCCAAGATTCCCTCCACAGCCTTCCAGGAGATTCCATACACTGTCCTTTTCTGCTTCATCTTTTCCTGGTTTCTGTCACTGAAAATCAAGAATGTTGATTGAAATGGGAACTCCGGGTAGGTACACGGATTTGGTGTCCTATCAGGCAAATGGGCAGAGGGATGCTGTATTAATATCCTAACTAAGTACAAAGTAACACAAACTGGGTGTCTTAAAGTAACAGAAATTTCTCCTCTCTTAATTCTGGAAGAGAGAAGTCCCAAATCAATGTGTCAGTAGGGCCATGCTCTCTCTGAAACCTAAGAAGAGGCAAGGAGAACCTTTCTTTGCCTCTTCTTAGCTTCCGGCGGTGGCCGTCAATCCTTCGCAGGGCAGCTGCAGCACTTCAACCTCCACCTTCATTGTCACATGGCATTCTCCCCTTGTATGTCTGTGTCTCTTCCCTCTTCTTATAAAGACATCAGTCGTATTGGATTAAGGTCCCACCCTATTCCAGTATGACCTCATCTTAACTAATTACATCTGCAATGACCTTATCTACAAATCAGGTCACATTCTGAGGTACTGGGGTTAGGACTCTAACATGTCTTTTTGGGGGACACAATTCAACCCATAACAAATGCCAAAGCCAGATACACAGTAGGTGTTCAGCAAATATCTAATGTATCAGTGGATGAATAATGTTGGCAAAAGAGAGGGCAGAGCTGGCATCAGCCTTGGAATGGGCATGCAGATACAGGATTCTATCTAATAGACTAGTATTTACTGAGCACTTACTGTATGCCAGCCACTGTTCTAGGTGCTGGAGACACTGTGATGACATAACAAAGTCCCTGCCCCCACTGCGGTTACATTCTAGAGGCAAAAGCAGACAACAATTAAAGAAATGTGTGATTGAATGGCAGGAACCAAGTGTTAACAAAGAAAAATAAAGGCGGAAGAGAGACAGATAGTCACGGAATGGGGGTGTGGGCAGGCAAGGCCTCTGCATGGAGGTAATATTTGCCTCCATTCTCTTTTTTGCCTCCATTCGTGAAAGCTTGTCCAGACCTGTGCCCACTAACAGCACGTGGGAGAAGACAGGAACTGAGTCTCTGGGGCCAAGGGCTGGACAACTGGAGGTGTGTGGAGGGGAGAGAGGGGTCACAAGTAAGATAGGCCTTGGCCCAAGAAGAAGGTGGAAGCCCAGTTCTCAGAAGGGGAAGCAAAATGTTTGACTTGGGGTCTGGCACCTCCTGGTAAGGATGATGACGATGATGGCTATTAGTGCATGTATTAAACATTTTACATCATTTTACTTAATCCTCACAATAACCCTATTAGTTAGGTCTTATCACTACTCCCATTTTACAGATGAGGAAACAGAGGCCCAGAAAGAGAAGCAGCTTGCCCCAAGTCTCACAGGTACCCCAAGTCTCACAGCAGGAGAGGTGAGGTTTGAACTCAGGTTTGTCAGACTCCGGAGTCTCAGCCTCAGAAACAGGTGTATGTGCAGAGGATGGGTTAAGAGATTCCAGGTATGGGAACTGGGAGGCTTCCATAACAGAGAACTCTAGGCATGACTTGTGTTACCAGTGTTGTCATTTGCAGGAAGGAGAAGCTGATCTCCCATTCTCCATGACGGACTGAATAAGAAGCGAAGACGCAGTTTGAGCAGTGTTCATCCCAATTGATCAAGTGAGTGATCATGGGCAATTACAAAAAGCAGCAGATGGAAAGAATCATGCTAGAACATCTATGCCACTAGATACCAAGACATAAACTTGCAGTAATTGAGATGTGGTATTAAGACACACACAGGCATAGGCCAGTGGAATGGCATAGAGCTCAATAAATAGAGCTGGATCAACTGAATAATCATATGGGGGAAATAAAATAAGCCCAGACCCCGATCTCACACCATATGAAAAAAATCAATTCCAGGGGAACTTTAGATCTAAATGTGAAAGATATAATAAAGCACTGTTATTCAAAATAGCCCCAAACTAGAAAAAACCTAAAGTTTCATCAGCAGGAGGACAGATAAATAAATTGTGGTATATTAATGTGACATTGAACAGAAATACATTACTACTATGTGCAATAAGATGGACGCATTCCACAATCATAATGCTGAACGAAAGAAGTCGAACACAAAAGGACATATCCTGTATGATTCTATTTACATAGAATTCAAATGGCAAACTTAACTGATATCATTAGAGGTCAGCATACCGCTTATCTTTGGGGAAGAAGGTGGGGGTCATGGATAGCAGAACCACAAGGGCAGGAGGCTTCTGGGGTGCAGGTAAAGCTATACTGATGGACCTTGGTGGTGGTCATACCTCTCTGTGTTCACTGTGGTAATTTATCAAGCATTGCACGTCTGATTTGTGCACTTTTCTATATGTATATTGCATAAAGTAAGTAACCATTTATTTTAAAATGTAAACAACAATTTGGCAAAAGGTAATAGCTTTAACTACAATCTGCAACAAATGGATAAAGCATAATAGTTTTAAATATAAAGAGCAAATACAAATCAACGATAAAACACTCAGACTTCTCCAATAGAAACATGAACAACAGAGATGTAAACAACTGATTAAAAAAAGCATTACAAATGACTTTGTATATACTTGAACATATCTTTAACCTTGGTAGTAAGGAAACAAGTTAAACATTTAAAACAATGAGATGCTAGTTTAACTGAACAAATTAGCAAAGATTTAACAACAAATAATAGGGATGTCTGCTTCTGTCCACAATGGAATGATTTACACACACACACACAGACACACACACACACAGACACACACACAGACACACACACACACCACCTTAAAAAATTAACAAGAAGAATAGACAAGATTATAGGAAATAATGGTTTTCAGGTATTGAACAACAAAAGTGCAGTACAGTGGGCGACAGATGAGGGGAGCCCAATGGTGCCACAGCTTACTTTCTGGTGAGTTTCCAGGCCACAGAACAGAGAAAAGGAACCCACAGAGAGACTGGTAGTCTCCTTGAGTTGAAGGCGCAGAATTGAGAATTCATAGAGCTCAAGGAGGCTAGAATTTGCAGGGCAGAGTGCATAGATAGAATGCTGTACAGAGAGGACCCTCGTGAGCTTTAGAAGGTTCCCTCAAATCTTAAGCTGAGTACTGATTAGCAAATGCATGTGAGGAAACTACCTTTTCAGTGGCTTGGGAAGGAGCCACTGAAAAGGAGGGGAAAGAATAATTTCCAATTCTCCAACTCACACATGGCCTGTAATGGTTTGTATTCACACCAGCTAGAGTGGAAGACTTCCTAACACACAGGGCATTAAGTAGAGTACTCAAAAGCCAATTTCCTTAGTAGTGGGTCCAAATCAGGCCTAGACTAAATGATTTTTTGTTACCCCATAACAAAGCTTAAAGGCAAGCCTCAAAAGTATCAAACTCTTTCTAGTAATGTAACTGTACCTCAGAACAAAGTTAAGGAATATTCAAAAAATAATTGAAGAAATCCACTACCCAACATTAAATCCACGATAAAATGTTCTTTTAATTACTAGATATGCGAAGAATTAATAATGACCCATAATGTGGAGAAGCTCATTCAATTGAAACAGGTCCCAATACGATGCAGATGATAGAATTAGGAGAATGACATTAAAGCAGCTACTTAAAAAATCACACTATATCTACAAAAAGATAAGGAAAGCATTGGCATGTAAAGGAGAGATGCGAAAAATATAAAGAAATCCCAAATCAAACATTTAGAGATTAAAAGTAGAATGTTTGGGTATGCTTGGGATTAATGGCAAATTATATCCAGCAGAAGAAAATATTAGTGAACTTTATGAATAGTGACAGAAACTATCCAAAATGAAATACATGGAGAAAAAATGAAGAAGGAAATGAACAAAGCATCTGTGAGCTGTGAAACAAAGGGCTTAATATTCATAAAGTCCCCAAAAGAAAAGATAAAAAGAGGTTGTAGAAGGAACTGAAAAAATATGCTAAAAAATAATGGCCAAACATTTAAAAATTTTACTGAAAACTACTAATCCACAGACCGAAGAAGCTCAAGCAGAGGAAACATTAGAAAACTACACCATAATCAAACTTATTAAAACTAGTGAAAAAGAGAAAATCTTAAAAGCAGCCAGAGAGAAAGCACATATCATATACAGAGAAACAAAGAAAAGAAAAGAATAACAGCAGACTTTGTGCGGGAAACCATAAAATCCAGGAAACGGTAGAACAACATTTTTAAAGGACTGAAAAAAAATATCAACCTAGAATTCTACACATAGCAAAAACGTGTTCAAAAATGAAGGAGAGGAGTGGCTGCATGCAAGACCTGAACAACAGGGTTGCCGGTTCGATTCCCACACGGGCCAGTGAGCTGCGCCCTCCACAACTAGATTGAAGACAATGAGCTGCTGCTGAGCTCCTGGAGGGCTGGCCGGATCGCTCAGTTGGTTAGAGTGCGAGCTCTCAACAACAAGGTTGCCGGTTCAATTCCCACATGGGATGGTGGGCTGCGCCCCCTGCAAAAAGATTTAAAACGGCAACTAGACTTGGAGCTGAGCTGTGCCCTCCACAACTAGATTGAAGGACAATGACTTGGAGCTGATGGGCCCTCGAGAAACACACTGTTCCTCAACATTCCCCAATTAAAAAAAAATGGAGAACAAACCCAAGGGGTTGGTGAAGATGTGGAGAAACTGGAATCCTAGTGCATTGCTGGTGAAATTATAACGTGGTGTAGCTGATGTGGAAAACAGTCTAGCAGTCCCTCAAAAGGGTAAATGTAGAGTTACCATTTGACCCAGCAATTCCACACCTAGGTACGAGGTATGATCAAAAAATACGGTGAATGCTGCTGCTGCATGCCATTCAATGAAAAGGCAAGGATCTTCCATATGGAAGCAGCACGTCAAAATTTGAGTACCAGTGTGTGATAAGTTTCAACTTGTTTGGTGCAGTCAGTCGGGTGTGAGCTACAGTTGAGAGAAGGTGTGTTTTAAAGCGTGCGGTAAAACATCCACCATCGTGACAATGCTCTGTGTCACACATCACTTCTGGTACATGGCAATTTCTGTCAAATAAAAACATCACGGTGTGTCCTCATCCACTTTATTCACCAGATCTGGCACCATGTGACTTCTGGCTCTTCCCCAAGGTCAAAATGATTCAGGACATCAAGGCAGCCATGACAACACAACTAAAGACGCTCATGAAAGAGGACTTCCAGAACTGCTTCAGAGAGTGGCGAGAAGGATGGGATAAGCGTGTTTGAAGCGAGGGGGAGTACTTTGAGGGGGACTAATGGCAATGTGTCTGTAATATTTTTTTTTATTTAAGCATTTACATATTGTTGATCACACCTCGTACCTAAGAGAAGTGAAAACAAATTTCCACACAAAAGCTTGTGCACAAATGTCCATAGCAGCAGTATTCATAATAGGCAAGAGTGAACAGCAACCCAAATCTTTGTCAACTGATGAACAGATAAACAAAATGTGGAATACTCATATAATGGAATATGATTCAGTCATAAAAAGGAATGAAGTAATGGTCATACATGTTACAACATGAACAAATCTCAAAATCATGCTAAATGAAAGAAGTCAACCAAAAAAAAGGCCACATATTGTATGTTTGCAAGTATATGAAATGTTCAGAGTAGGCAAATCTATAGAGACAGAAAATAGATCAGTGGGGGAGAAGGGGGAATCATGAGTGCAAATGACTATGGGGTTTCTATTTAGGGTGATAAAAATGTTCTAAAATTAGACAGTGGTGATGGTTGAATTGTACACTAAATTGTAGATTTTTAAAAGGTGAACTTTATACGTAAATTATATCCCCATGGAGCTATTATTTAAAAAAAGAATAACAAAGGTGAGATAAAGACTTTTTCAGACACACAAAAGCTGAAAGACTTCATTACAAGCCCCTCAGAAATGTTAAAGGAACTCTTAGGCAGAAGGGAAATTATAATCAGATGGAGAATATGGATCTACACCGTGAATGAGGAGTAGTGGAAATGAGAAACAGATGGGTTAATAAAATTTATTGTTTTAAAATCTCTTCAAAAGATAATTGACTGTTTAAAGCAAAAATAATAATTTATTGTGGGATTTATAATGTAAGTAGAAGTAAAATGCATGACAGCAATAGGACAAAAGCCAAGGGAGGAAAAATGAAGTGTTCTGTTGTAGGAATCTCACATTCTGTGAGAAGTGGCATGCTTGAATGCAGACTGATACGTTAAAGGTATGTAAACCCTAAGGCAACTGCTAAAAAACTGAGTATATAATAAGCCAACAAGGAGATAAAGTACAATCATAAAAAATACTTCAGTGGTCCAAAAAACCCCCTCCAAAAACAGAAAAAGGGAATAAATGAATAAAAATGAAAATGAATAAATTGGTAGGACAAATAGAAAGTAAGTAGCAAGATGGTAGATTTAAACCCAATTATGTCAATAATTGCATAAAATTTAAATGGCATAAACACCCCAGTTAAAAGGCAGATGTTGTCAGACTTTTTTAAAAAGTAAGACCAACTACAAGCTGTCTACAATAAACCCACTTGGAATATAAAGATATAAATTGATTTAAAAGGAAAGGATAGAAAAGGGCCTACCATGCAAATACTAATCTGGCTATGCTAATATGCTGCAGAGAAGTGGGATTCCCTGGGGCACACGAGTTAAAACGTAGATTCCTGGGTTCTCCTTAGGGATGGGACTATCCCACAGGACTGGAAGACCGGGTGTCTTGAATGCTGAGGAGCTGGCATGGATTTGGGCAGGTAACAGATTTACTGACAGGTGTGGAATACATGAGCCCTGAGCTGTCGGCGCGGAGAATTCAGAAGTAAGGCAGGCTCAGTTGCTGCCTTCCAGAAGGAAAATATAAGTCTGCATAACTAGGATTTATATTATCCTGAACTGGATTATGAATCTCCAAGAGTGCTCTGGAATATAGCACTTCCCAAACTCATTCAACCAGCTGAAGAGCAGAAGCCATGCAGTGGTTATCAATTATTGAGCACTTACTGCATGCCAGGCACTTCACCTACAGCCAGGCTTCAGGGCACATGCTCACTTTGTAGTGCATCTCTAAGATGTGAGGGCACCCCCTCATAAAACCCCAACTGCATGTGTGTCTCATTCCTATAAACATCCGTCTTTCCCCACCAATAAGGTGTTGGAAGACAGGGAATAAATTTCGAGTCTGTTGGAAGGAATGAAGTGGCAACTCAGACAGGTAAAAGCAGTACCGCAGGTGAGCTCTACTGAGTGAAGGTCCCTAACTGAGCTCTCTGCCCTCTGCGGCAGATCCAGAAATCCCCTTGTCAATTTCCCAGGCCACTGGCCACGTGGTGGTTCTAAGGGGTGTTAAACCCGGTTGTAGCAAAATGAGCTCTGGGAGATGGCCCCCCACCTTGAGGAGAGGGCCTCCCTCGTTTCTTCTCCCTGAGTCAGTAGGACTATATGCGTTTTTCACAGATGAGGAAAGGATTAGGGGTTTGAGTGATTTGCCCAAGGAAACACTGTAATAGGTGGTGGGATCTGAACCCAGGTCAGTCTGATCACAAATTCCAGTCCCTTAACTCCTGCATAGGAGGCTTCTCAGGGCAGGGAGTTAGAGTAACAAAGTTTGCAAAATGCCCCCAAAGGATAATAAACTCAGGCTCCTCCCAAACACAGAAAACAAGCAGGAATGCAAGATGAGCCTGCAATATCTTGTGCCAGAAAGTAAGGAAGTGTTCAACCTGCTGGGGACATGTCAAAAGGACAGGAGCCAGCCTGAAGGAGCTCCTGCTGGCCAAATCGGGGGCAATTTGAGCATCAAACAAATAAGCAATCACAGTAATGGATTTTAAACCATTAAATAAAATGGGAATCCATGAGTCCATACATCAATGAGTGAATAAATGGGAAAGGAGGAAGCTCTTCCTTATGGTTGGATTGCCAACTGATAAATTTAGAAGGAATGGTAGAATCAGAAAATCACTATTTGGCAACTGTCCTAGTAATACTTAATTTAGGCAAGAATCATGAATAAATGCTAAAACCAGTGGGTGGAAATTTGATGGGGAATGGAATATTCATATAATTCCAAAGTACTTCTTTCACAAAATACTTTCTAGTGACTAAGGGAAAGTAAAAAAGGAACTCTACTGCAGAGAAACCCGGCATACAGCACCTTATCACGTGATCAAAGTCCACGTGACCAATAATGGGACAAATAGACATTATGTGCCACCTAACAGCACACAGGGAGAAGAATACATCCCTTCTGTGATATTCCTACCCAAACTGGGCAACCTGAACCCAATAACGAAGAAACAGCAGCCAAAATGAAGTTGAGGGACACTCCACAACATACCTGGCCTGTAATCTTTTCAGTGTCCAGGTCTTTCAAGCCTCGGGAAGACTGAGGAGCTGTTCTGGAGTGAAGGAGACTAACGGCTAAAGAGACGTGAGCCAGGACCGGATCCTTCAGAGGATTAGATGTTTACAACACACTGATGTTAGTTTCCTGATGTGGTGGGGTAGAGAATGTCCTTGTGTGTAAGAAACACCTGCAAAGTATCTGGGGTGATAGGGTATCATGTTAGCAGCTTACCTTCAGATGGTTAAGGGGGATAAAAGCTCTTTGTACTACTGCTGCAATTTGCTGTAAATTTGAAATGATTTTAAAAAACTGCTTTTTGAAAACTTTTGTCATTTGGTATCTAATGAAGGTGTTACCTGTGGCAAGGAGGAGAGGACAGAACTCTCTGAGAAGAGCCAAAGGCTTTCCTTTCCCCATCTCAGCAGGTGTTAGTGAGGCCCCTGGATATCTCAGGAAAAGGCCTGGGGCTGACTCCAGAGACCTGCACTTGAGGTGAGCCTCTGCTTGGACACCTGCAGCAACGCAGAGCTTACCACCTCTACTGTAAGCTGCTTGCCATTGTTGGCAAGTTCTTACTCTTGTAACCCACGACTCAGGTCTGATCTGCCAGGGTGCTGATCTGCACCCTAGAAGGACACAGCCAGGTCAGTTTTCCTGGGAAGTGTTCTGATTCCTGCAGCCTACCTATGGCGGGCTTTGCAGTGATGGCGCCCCCTTGTGTTCAAGGAAACAAGTGCAGCTGCCTCAAGCTAAGATCCCTCCAGGAGAAAGAGGCATCTCTCCTCACCACCTCCACTTCAAATTTGCTCCCCCTTGGACCAGCCAGCCCAGATACTCCCATTCATTTAGGCATGCATTATTCACTTTATCTGTGCATTTGTCTGTTCATTCAAACAACCACTGCACTCTAGGTAACTGTGCTTGACCCTGGGTCATTCTCAGGCCTTATCAAAGAAATCTCAGTGTAATGAAGTGACAGACTTTTATACCATAGCAAGACCTGTGGCTCCTGCTAACGGTAATCCCAAAACAATCTGGGAAGGCTTTCAGGAGGAGGTGACCACAATTCGGCTCCTTTCTGCCCTCTGCTACCATAAGCCTGGAGTTCGCCAAAGCTCATTACCCTTTCCTCTGAAGCTTCTGGCTCTGTCTCCGCCTGGTTAACAGAGGGCTATGCTCTCAGGGCCACAAATGCATCACAGCTCAGTGAGTCCCTCGAGGCAGTCATGAAGCACAACTTCCTCTGCTGGTAACAGTATTGATGACAATGCTAACGATATTGATGTTAATAACAGCAGCTACCATTTAGTGAGTCTTAGTCATTTCCAGGCACTGTGCTCAGAACTGTGCATTACATCGTGTAATCCTCACAACTACCCAGCAGGTACTGAGATTACCCCCATTTTACAGATGAGGAAACCAAGAGTCAGTGACGTTAAGAAGGGAATCTCCCCAGTCACCCTCCAGTCACTGAGTCTACAGCTTCACATGGCCCGCACCCATATTCCCCATCACCGTGCTGCCCCACCCACTGAAGGTTCCCTCCTATCAAAGGTCAGCTCTGGATCCACTGCGCTGCATGCTCTCCGGGCTTGACCTGTAACTATTTTATAATACTACTAATTGGTGGACATCTCATGTCCCTTCATAGGGAGACTGGAGCGAACCACGAGGTGGTACACGGTACTGGGGGCATTCACATTTCTGTGTGTCCCCCAAGTTCATCATCCTTGTGGAGGCTCAATCAATACCTATTGCTTGAAGGAAACTGCCTCCTGTTTTAACACCTGATATTTGTTTAAAGCCATCAGAACTTTTATTTCCAGTGCTCATGCTGATTTGGGTTTGGATATATGGCTAGAATCCTCAGGAAATGCCCTGTGGTGAACACTCTCCTGGGCCAACTGCCAGACGTGGTCACATTCATTATATCCCCAGTTCCTCAGATGGCCCTTCATGGAGGAGTGGAGTCTGAAAGGTGCGAGAACCACGGAGCCCGGGACACCCTCAGGTCCTTTCTCCAGCACGCTGCCTCTTTCTGTCCCTCACACCCACACTCCTCCAGTGCCCATGCCTATGCACTGGTCTGCCCTCTGCCTCATTCTTGCTCCTCAGAATCTCCTCCCGGCCGGCTCCTACGCGTCACTCAGGTCTCCACCCAGTGTCACCTGCTCTGACCACCCTACCTCCTCCATGTCACTCTGCCCTGCCATCCTGTTCATCCTTCTTCATGGCACTGACGAAGCATGAGGATTTCTCTGCTCCGAAATCCTCCTTCATTCCTTTGGTTGCTCACGGACTGCATCTCCTACAAGCACTTGAGCTCTGTGAGGGCTGGGACTCTGCCATCTTCACCTCAGGGGTCCAGAACAAGGTCTGGCACATTGTAGGTACCCAATAAATACTTGTCGCATGAGTCAAACTGTAAGCCCCATTCACTTGACCTCTGATGAGGTCACTCGACACCTGGACCCCTTTCGGCACCCACCCCCTTGCTTCTCACTGCTGCCATTCTAGCCATGACCCTCATCACTGGTGGCTCTACTTGTAGCCACTCGGGTGTCCAAGGCATACTACAGAGCTGTCTTTCTAATCCACACTTCTGTCCACACCACTTCCCTCCCCAAGGACATGATTACTTATCATTAGGACTCTTCTTCGATAAAGACTGGACCTGTCATCATTGCTCTATTAAAAGTTCCCCAACATGCCAAGGTTTTTATTACCTCATTGTATAGATGGGGGAACAGAAGCGTAGAGAGGTCGTAGAGAGGTTAAGTGCCTTCCCAAGCTCCCACAGCGACTAAATGGCGGCCCTGAGATTTGAACCCAGGTGAGTGCGCCTCCTAAGGCCCCACTCTCGGCTGCTTTGCCCTGCTGTCCGGCACAGCTCTCGCCAGCACGAACTGGAGCACGCATCGGAACCCCCTGGAGGGCCTGTTAGAACAGATGACGGCCGAGTCCCGGGAGTGTGACTCAGTAGGTGAGAGGTGGGGTCTGAGGACCCGCTTTGCCAACACGTTCCCAGGTGAGGGTGCTGCTGGGTCTCACTGCGAGAACCACTGACCTCGTCTCCTGTCTCAGGAGGTTCGTGGATCTCACAGAGCCTCTCCATGCACGTCGGGAAGAGGGAGGGCCCATGGACCTCAACTTAAGAACCACTGTTCCAAGAAATGATGTCAAGCAGGCCCATGACATGCAGCGGCCAGCATCTGTGTTCAGCAAGGTTCCGCGAAGTGAGGACCCCGAAGTGTTGGTTCCTATTCCCTTTGCAAATCGGACTCTTCCTTAATATAGTTCATTATCTGACCTTGAAACACACCATAGCTGACACTCCATGGAAAGGCCTCTGCTTGTCTTACTGACGCAAATGATAAATGTAGGGCCTGGAGCAGTTTCTCTCAGAAGTTTCATGTCAGTATTTTAATAATTGTCGAGCAGAGCCTTGGGAGCCAATTACAGAACTAGGACAGGTGTTTTTTTTCCTTCTAAAATTACTTGGTTTCCAACTCCTAAAACTTGTAGGTATCTAATACTGACGGTCCAGAGGGGTTCTGACATAGTTTCCCCCAAGTGTGAGTGGAACAGAATTTGAAATTTTATTCCAGTAAAGCAGATGCGCTGACACTCTCCTGCTCTGCCTCCCCCTCACTTCTCTCCTTCACCTCCTCCTCCTCTGCCCTCCCCCTCCATCTTCTCCTTCCTCTTCTCCTCCCCTTTCACCAGTCTCCTCACTGAAACCAAGTTACCCAGGATCAAATCCAGAGGTTGGAAACCTGCCTGTTGTAGGCCAGGGGCATAGCTTTCCTCCTTGCTCTGGGGAACGTGGACTGTGTGGCCACAGGGGCAGTGGGGAGGCGGGGGCCAGGAAGGTTCTTGGGCCAACGGCAGGCCAGGCCTCCCAGGACAGTTATGGGGTCCAGGACGCCCTGGCAGCTTGTCTTGCTTTCCCTGCCCACCTGGCGTTGGCCATTCCAGGTGCACGGCGAGGAGAGGCCACCATCTCAGTGACCAGGAGGAGTTGTCACTGGCACCAGCACCCTACGCAGCCCTGGGAAATGTAAAGCAGATCATGTCATGACCTGCTCTCCATCCCCCACGGGCCCCCACAGTACCTGGGGGAGAACAAAACTCCTTCTCAGTCGAGCCAGCCTTGCTGACCCCATCCCGTTCTCCCCCCAGCCATGCAAGTCTCTGTGCTGCACCCCAGGCATGGTCCTGTCTCAGGGCCTGTGACAGCAGCCCCTTCATCCCCACAGGCTGCATGGCTGGTTCCTCACATGATTCCGGTCTCTGCTCAAATGTCACCTCCCCAGACGCCCCCCAGCTAAGACAGCACCTCCTACCCCTCTCCCCATACCCTGCTATAGTTTTCATAGCACTAGCCATTACCCTCATAGTTTATATTTGCTGTGTGTCTCATTATTGTATCTCTCTCATTACAGTGTAAGGAGCACGAAGCAAGGACCAGATTTGGCCTTTGCCCACCATTGTATTCCCAGTGCTGGGCTCATAGGAGCCATCATCACGTTAAATAAAGGGCCAGTAATTCCCACTTTGCAGGATGGGTGGGAGGAGAAATGTGAAAACATCCAGCTAGTACACACAGTCTCCTCAATCTGTGATAGCATTCATTCATTCATTCATTCATTCATTAAAGAGATGGGGAGTCATCAGAAGCGAGGGCTGGGGGTCACAGACCCTGCTTCTGGCCAGGCCAGCAGAGGAGGTGGCAGGACTCTCAGGGGAGAAGGACGCTCACTGCTCAGAAGCATCCTGGAGTGACAGGCGAAAGGAGGAAAATCACGGGCCTCTTGAATGTTAAGGCAGCTCAGGGCCCAACACGGCTTCCAAGAGGCAGGCAAGAGAGAATGGCTGGGATTTCTCCACTCTAAGCCAAGCGTGGGGTTAGGAGCTTCACGGGGCAACTGACGCCAGAACAACTGCATCCAGCTGGAGGTTGGAAGGAGACACCAAGGTGTCCCAATGGAGGTGACAAAAATTAGTGGGTCTGCCAGGGTGACATAGACCTGGAGCTCTCCCTGGGAGGCAGAGAAGGTAAGACTGAGATGAAACAGCTCAGAATGATTTGACCAGGGCTGGGATTTGACCAGACACAAGCACAGGAATCTGTGTGCAGAAGTAGCAAGACACAGCAGCCTGGCCAGGGCAGAAGCTGCCATCTCGCCGTCCCTTCTCATACGTGCACACATCTGCCTCGGTTTCCTCTGTGAGATGGGACCGCGATCCCAGTCTTGAAGGTACCGTGTGACTAGGCAACTGGGACACATGAAAAGTCCCATCACAGTCCCTGACCCACACCTTCCAAGTTGACCTCTGGGAGGACAGCACCCACTTGCCCCCAAGCAGCTGCTCTGACCCCTTCTCAGACCTCCTTTCCCAAAAGCACATGCAGAACTGGACTCAAGCGTCGGCGGCTACGCATTGACAGCACCAATGCAACCCTGTGCAGGTGCTTGAGACTCAAAGGTGAATCGACATGATTCCTGCCTCACAGGTCACACAGCCGGGTGGAAAGGGGCATTCGGGTGAATAAATGAGGACATCAAACTCCAGTCCCTTTGAATATAGTCAAGAAATGCAAACCTCTGCCTTTGGCAGAGGATTTAATCCTTCACGACCGTCAGTCACTTGGAGCAAAGACTAGTGAACGCAGCGAGGGACCTGGTTGGGAGATTCTGGCAGACGTGGGCACAGGCTCCGGAACCACACCTGGGTTTCTCCCCCAAGTGTGCAAATGCCCTGGTGTCTCTGTGCCTCGGTCTCTTCTGCTGTGAAATGGGGACACTCCTGGAGCCTGTGGCTGGTGATAGGATGAAATGAGATTAAATATGTGCAATGCTGAGTGAGCCCCATGCCTGTCCCATGGTGACAGCTGTTACAGTTCCAAGCTTTTCTCAGGAATTCCGAGGGTGTGAGCATCCCAGGTGAGCACACAGGTGGATGGGGAGGACTCGGAGAACAGAGAAGAGGCTGAGAAGAGGAGGGGCAGTGCCCCCACCAGCCTGGAGATGCTGTGGGAATACTGGTGTCCTTAAAAGCAGGACAAGCCTGCCACCCAGTGCTGCGAGATACCACCACAGGAGACAGGCAGAGCAGCTGCCTGTCCCAGCGCAACCCCAGCGTCCTCTAGCCTGATCTGGCTCCTGGGAACCTAGATGGCCTCTAGGGTCTTGTGATGACCCAAGGCTGCCACGCTCTCTTCCCATCTGAGAAGTCTTCCTCACACCCAAGTCTTTGGTCATCAACTTGCAGGTCAGGAGAGGGACGGGGGACCCTGGGAGGGAAGCCCTGCAGGCACCAAGAAGGTCAGGCACAGCCGGGGCCATTTATAGCAGCGAAATAACGAGCACCCAGAGGGGCTGGCGGGCAGGGGACTCACTGGAGTATCGGGCACTCGTTAAAAATGATACTTGTGCAGCGGGGTAGCCGTGGACAAGTGATGATGCTCCCCTGAAAAGCGAAAACAGCTGGAAAACAACTGTGTCCCTGGTCCAGCCTTCCCACTCACGGTCCATTCAGAGGCATTTGGCTTGGGTGGGAGAACTGTATACGTCTCCTTTTATGTTTTTATCAACATATATAATTATATAACATATTTCATTACATTTCTATATCACATAGGATCATATATGACATATTTTATTATATTTGCATTTCTATTCTTATTTTATTATAATAGTGCTTACTTAAGGCACATCCTAGGGGCTTGACACACATTATCTCATTAATTCTCACATGGCCCTGTGACCTAGGAACCATCATTTCCCCCACTTTGCAGATGAGAAAATTGAGGCACAGAGTAGTAACTGATCCAGAGTCATAGAGCTAGGACAATCCAGGGCCATGTGAGAATTGAACTCAGGTTTCCTGGCCCAGTGTCTGGGCTCCTAAGCCATGATGCCCTAGAGGCCTTCTGGTCTTATAAGCTTCTTCAGGGCATTGATACAAATCCTAGTGGAAAAGATGCTTCCTTGAGAAAAATCATTTAAAAAAATTCTACAAGAAACCATTTTATGCATACTTCTCCTCTCTAGTTATACTTCATAAATACAGGCATACTTTGGAGATGTGGTAGGGTCAGCTCCAGACCACTGCAATACAGCAAGTTGTAATCTTTTTCTTTTTGCTGGTGGAGGGTCTTGCCTTCCATTTGTAAAAAGCACACCTCTGAAGCAGAATCAAGTGAAGTGCAATAAAACGAGGTGTGCCTGTAGTTCTGTATTTTAAAAAGAGAGGAAGGTGGAGAAAAAGAGGGAAAACACCAACAAAAGGACATGTATATTGTGAATTTGTGGGGAAATTTGTCTTCTGAAACGTGTACTCTCTATGTTCTTATCCCTTTCTCTCCCTTCCTCCCCATCCTTATCCACTCCTCCTCTCAGTTTTTAAAAACTTGCTTTTGTGAAAAGTCCTGATCAATGGATCAAAAGTGGGGGGATTTCAGGCATGAAACAGGAAGGCGAGAGAGAGGGAGGGAGCATGGAAAGAAGAGGCCCAGGGAGAGAGGGGCAGACCTGATGGTCACTGAACACCTGAGAAATGATACACACAGTTGCAGATACATTCTCACATTCTCTGATCTGAACCCTGTCACCAACGTATGGAGTAGCCATTACCTCTATTTAAAAGATGAGGAGACTGAGGTCTGAGAGATTTGGGGGCTTCCTAGCTGCCCAGCCAGAAAACGATAGAACCAAGATTCACAGGCAGTCTCCTCGATTTCACATGTGGAGTTCCTGCGTGTCCTCTGAGCCCCTGGAGTGAGTCCAGCATGTGCTAGGAGCTGGGGGGGGGGTATTAAGGGGGGGACTAGATGTGCTTGACCCAGCGCCTGGCCTCCAGCAGCTTGGGCTGGACTGGGCCCTCATGACCAATGAGGTTTGTGTGCCCAGACTCCTGGTTCCAGCTGGGTCAGTCCTGGCTTTTGGACTGTGAAAATATTACATGCCTATCAAAAGAATCATTAAGGAGATAAGAATCTTCACTTGGAGACAAAAAGGGTAGGAGAGAAAATGTGCAAAGAAAACAGGCGAGATTCAATGCTGTAAGTGACTTTGCCCTGGTTAGCTGTGTGACCTTGGGCAAATCACTTCATCTCTCTGGGCTACAGTTTCCTCGTCTGTAAAATGGGCTGATGCCTTAGCTCAGGCTACCCCACAGGGTGCAAGGAGGCTGTGAGTTAACATAATGGGTGTGCAAGCAATCAGTAAACTGAAAAGCATTTCACTATACAGATAATATTATTATAATTTAAATAAAGTATTGCCAATAGCTTTCTGAATTTCCCATCAGTGAAGCTGTTGCTAAGGGCTTGGTCGTTAGACTGCGAGAATCTGAGACTAGCCTTGACTGTGGGTAATGCTCCTAAAAGCCCAAAAGCAGTGGAGAAGGAGTGTCATGCATGCATCATTAAAATACTGACAGCTCTCATCAATATGTTCTTCAATGCAATAGGCACCTCACCCCATTTCATAGATGAGGAAAACTAAGGTCAACTTGCCCAACATCCCTCAGCTTGTAAGTAGCAGAGTCCAGATTCACCAGATTCTCTGCCTCTGTCTACACCTGCGTTCTCTCTGCCAGCCCCCATTCTTCACAAAGGATGAAGACAGGAGGCCAAGGGGCGAGGCTGGCATGAAAAGGCAGCCCAGCAGCTGGGATCAAAATCCTGATGAGCAAAGACCTCATTTATAAAACCAAAGAGAGTCCTGAGGAATGTTAATTGAAGTGAACGAAATCCCGAAGAATTTAGCACTCAATTTGAGAAACTATTTTTGGCTGAACCAAGATGAAAAGACAAAAGAAAGTGCACCAAAATTGAAGAGAAACTAATTTGGAAGACATAATAGGGAGCGAACTTCTCAAATTTCCTCAGAACCCAGGAGACATGATTATTCAAGAAATAATTAGATGCTATCCTGGGGGTAATGAAAGCTAAAAATGAAGAGGAAAGAAATTGAAAACTGCCAGAAAGGTCATGGGCTGCTCTCAATATTTCTTTCCTTTACCGATTTGAAGATGCAAGAATTAATTTTCAAAAGAACAATAAAGCTGTACAAACTAATTGGAGAGGAAATAGAGTTGGGAGGATCTAAGAATCTCGCCCATCTGTTTAGGACGACTGCTGGGAAATGCAGACTCAGATGTACCCAGGCCCTCTTAAGATGGCTGGAGGAGCACAAAAGCATGTCTCCTGCCCCAAAGTTGAACTGACCCCTGGAGGGGACAGCAAATGCTTTCTGTTAAGGGTCAGAGAGTATTTTCAGTTTTGAGGGCCAGATAGTTTCTGTTGCAACTACTCACGTTTGCTACTGTTGTGTGAAAGTGAGTGATAGTTGCCAGTATGTCAGTAAGTGGGTGTGGCTGTGTTCCAATAAAACTTTATTTATAAAAATAGGCAGCAGGCTGGATTTGGCCTTTGGGCAATAGTCTACTCCATCCTGCCTAAATTACTGCACCTGGTCTCCCTATTTGCAGTCTGACCCTGCTCCTATCCATCTAAAAACATTAGCTATTAGAAGAATCTTTAAAAGTATGTTGTTTAATCTCCACATGTTTGTGGTTTTTCCTGCTTTCTTTTTGCAGTTGATATCTAATTTCAAAAAGCCTGTGATCAGAGAATATGCTTGGTATGATCTCAATCTTCTTAAATTTGCTGAGGCTACTTTTATGTCCCAATATGTGGTCTATCCTTGAGACTGTTCCAGGCACACTAGAAAAAAATGTATAGTCTGATGTTCTAGGATGAAGTGCTCTATAAATGTCAATTATGTCCATTTCATCTAGTGTGTCATGTAGGACTTATATTTCTTTATTTATTTTCTGTTTGGATGATCTATCCATAGCTGTCAGTGATGTATTTAAGTCCCCTAGTATAATTGTGTTTTGGTCAATTTCTCCCTTTAGTTCTGTTAGTAGTTGCATGGTAGATTTCGGTGCTCCCTGATTGGGGGCATAAATATTGATGACTGTTATGTCTTCTTGTTGTATAGTCCCCTTTGCCATTATGAAATGTCCATCTTTGTCTCTTGTTACCTTTTTCATCGTGAAGTCTGTTTCATCTGATATCAGTATGACTACACCTGATTTTCTCTGGATACCATTTGCTTGGAGTGTGAATTTCCATATTTTCTCTTTGAGTCTATGTTTGTCCTTGTAGCTGAGATGTATCTCTTGGAGGCAGCCTATGGTGGGGTTTAGTTTTTTTTATCCAATCTGCTACTCTGTGCCTTTTTATTGGTGAGTTCAGTCTATTTACATTTAGGGTGATTATTGATATGTGAGGATTTCCTATCATTTTATCTTTGGTTTTCTGGTAAGACTGTGTCTCCATTGTTTCTTTGCCTTTTTGTTGTTGTCTATTATTTCTCTGTGGTGGTATTCTATGATTTTTCCCTCTGTTTCTTCTTTTATTATGTTATATATTTCTGGATATTTTTTGAGTGGTTACCATTAAGTTTATGTAAAAGAAAGTTTAATATTTAGAGTATTCTATTTTCTTCAGCACGCTTACTTTCTCTATTCCCATATTCCGGTTCAGGCCTTTACTCTCCCTCATTTTATGTTTTGGTTGCCACAAATTATCCCTATTTATACTGGTCAAATAACCTCCTTCAGTATTTCTTGTAGATGCAGGTCGTGTGTTAGAAAATACCCTCAGCTTCTATATGTCTGGAAAGGTCTTTATATCTCCTTCATATCTAAAGGATATCTTTGCTGGATATATTTTTCTTGGCTCATAATTTCTCTCTTTCAATAGTTTGAATATTTGATTTCACTCCCTCCTGGGTTGTAGAGCTTCTACTGAAAAATCTGATGATAATCTAATGGGCTTTTCTTTGTAGGTTACCATCTTCTTTCCCTGACTGCCTTGAGGATTCTTTCTTTATCGTTAATTTTGGACAGCTTCAATACAATGTGCCTTGGAGAAGGCCTTTTGGGATTGAGGTAATTAGGTGTTCTATTTGCTTCTTGGATTCGAGGATCCAGTTCTGTCCACAAGTTTGGCAAGTTCTCGTCAACTATTTGTTTGAATATATTCTCTGTTCCCTTCTCTCTTTCTTCTCCTTCTGGTACACCCATTATTCTTATATTGCTCTTTCTGATAGAGTCAGAAAGTTCTTGTAGAGTTCTTTCATTTCTTTTAAGTCTCAAATCTCTTTCTTCTTCCATCCATGTCATTTCCAGATTTCTGTCTTCGATGTCACTGATTTTTTCCTCCATCTGGTCAACTCTACTACCTAAGCTGGCTATTTCATTCTTCATTTCTTTTGAGTTCTTAATTTCCTGAAATTCTATTTGGTTCTTTTTAAAAATTTCAATCTCTTTGGTACAGTGTTCATTTTGTTCTTTGATTGTGTTTGAGTTCATTAAACTGCCTGTCTGTGTTTTCTTGCATCTCGTTGAATTTTTTAAGAACTGCAATCTTGAATTCTCTGCATTTAAGTCACATATTTCCATGTTTTTAAGTTCATTTTCTGGAGACTTTTCATTTTCTTCTTGAGCTGTCTTGTTACCTTGGTTATTCATGGCAATTAATGATTTATTATTTCTCTTTCTAGACATCTATGGGAGTGGGTTCTGCAACAGGTTGATAGAAAGAGGTCTTTCTTTTGTTTTCCAGTAGGTGTTGGTAAAATATTTTATTTTCTCTCCGACTGCAGCCTTTTATTCTCTCTCACACTGTAGTGTTATATTTTCTCTGCACTATTCTGGCTTCTCACACAATGCCTTCATCCGTGTTGTTTCCCTCTGCTTGGGACTCTCTTCTCCTCTTTCATTCACTGTCACCTACTGTACCTTTCAGACTCAGCACAAGTATCATCTCTAAACAGCTCTCTATGATTCTTTCGTCTATTCCAGGTTGCTCAAGTCACTTCTCCCCTTTTGGGTTCTAGTTTCAATGTCTATAAATTGGTGGAGGGTAGTGGAATGCTTGATCTTCAATAGCCACTAACACTTTAGTATTAATATGAATTAGCCCATCAGATTAGCTTTGTTTCCTAAGGGCATCTTGAAGGAATGAGAAATAAAATAATTAAGTTTGGGTGTAGGATAGAGAAAGGTTGTAAGTTGTATGACTAAAATTTTTTTGAAAACTGATTCTACCTAAGCTTGGGTACAACCCTGCTTGGCTGAGAGCCTGATATCCTGTCTCTCTAACCCATATTCCTCCAGGGGAATGAGCTCTGTCAAACTGAGCTCTATACCTGCTTAAAGGCACAACTACTTCACTGTACCCAGATTCCCTAACTCCAAAATCAGTGAGATTTTCCCAACCCTATGCTGGATGAAGAACTGCATTTGTCAGGCTAGGCAGCTTGATTAAAACATCCCTTTGGAATACCAAGTCCTTCTGCTCTAACTCTGATCCTCTAAGGAAACTGACCTATAAATTGGCTTTCATCCATTCAAATCTGATTCAAATCTGTTATACCCCAATGCACTGTTCAAAGCTTTCTTATTCTTTCATCCATTTTTTCATTGAAAAATAACTTTGAACTAGGAGTTCCAATACCAAGTCTAGTATATTATCTTTTCATCCTTCCATCCATCTTTCCTTCCATCCATTCTTCCATTCATTCTTCCTTCCACCCATCTTTTCATCCAACCTTCCTTCTATTCATCCTCCATCCATTTTATCCATCTATTCACTTAAAAATTGGTTGAGTGCCTACTGTAAGCCAGGCCCATTTACTGAGGGCTCAGTAGACAGTGGGGGAACCTATCAGGGGAGGACTTGACTTTGTGGGATCTACAATGGAGTAGGTACAACAGACAGTGAACAAGTATTTGCTCTCCTTCTGCCTGTGGATCTCCCCTCCCATGCCATTATTTACAGGAAAATCTGGGTCCTGTTTCCTGGGAGTACTGAAGGTCCTGCCCCTGACCTGTCTCACTTTCTCTCACCTCCTCCTCTCTATGTCTCTGTTCCTCGATAGTCTGCATCTCCTTCTTTCCCAGGAGAACAACTATTCTACCACCCTTTCCTGGTTGATGCCTCACTTCCCTCCCCTTGGTTCTCTTGATCGCATTCCCTCCTGTTTTCTGCAGCTTCTTGCCTTACCATTAATCATTCCATTAATTACCATTCACATTACTGTTTATTTGATGCTTATATTCAACAACTATCATCTTGGTCTGAGCCACTGAGAGTTCTTGTCTGAACTGCTGCAATAGCCTCCTCACCCATATCTCTTGCCCCAGTGCAGTCATTTGTCAACTCAACATCCAAGGTCGTCCACATAAAATGTCAGTCAAATACTGACATTTCTCTGCTTCAAACCCTCTAGTGGATCCCATTTCGCTGAGAGTAAAAGCCAAAGTCCTTACACTGCCCTACCCAGTCCCAAGATCTTGGATTCTTCTCCTGCTGTTCTCTCCACACCTACTCCACGCCAACCACACTTGCTGTTTCTCAAACACACACCTACCTCAGGGCCTTTACACCTGCTCTTTCCTCCAGATCTCCCAGAGCTCACATTCCCACCTCGTTTGGGACTTGTTTTAATATCCCTCATCAGCAAGGCTTTCTCTGACCACCCACTAAAGAACAGCATCCACTCTCTTCATTGTTCGTTCTTTCTATTTTCCTCCCTTTCTTCCTCATGACATTTTCTACCACTGGACACCTATTTGTTTATTTATCTGTTGCTGTCTTCCCTCATTAGAATGCAAACCTCTGAAAGCAAAGGCTTTTCTGTTTTTGTTCACTGATGTATCTCCAGCAACTAGCACAGTTCCTGGCACAAAGTAGGTGCTTCATGCATACTATGGAATGAATGCATGCATGAATGAATACATGCCCATCTCTCTACCACATCTTTCCCCTCAGCCTACAAACATGTCCAAGTCTCTGTTTTTTAAATAAATGAAACAAAAACCTTTCCTTGTCTGTTTAGCTTATAATCTTTGTTTTTCCTTTTATCACAAGCCAGATGCATATTTTTAACATAATTGCCATCAATGTGCACATATGATTTTGAGTTCCTCTTTCTCACCTAACCGTTCCCTGCACACGCTGAAAATGTTCTTGATGCACAGTGGCTCAGGGCAGCGCGTCCTATGTTTTCTCCATTCTTGTTCTACTTCCCAACTTTTTTTTTTCTTATTCTTTCATCCATTTTTTTTTCATTTAAAAATAACTTTGAACTAGGAGTTCCAATACCAAGTCTAGCACATTATCCTTTCATCCTTCCATCCATCTTTCCTTCCATCCATTCTTCCATTCATCCTTCCTTCCACCCATCTTTTCATCCAACCTTCTATTCATCCTCCCTTCTATCCATATACCCCCTTTATGCTCTTTGATTCAATATCTTTCTTTAAAACAACTCACTTTTTTATTCAAATAAAGTTATTTTACAAGAAATTTTATAATACTACCAGAAATGGGAAATCAGCGTGACTCCCCATAATTAGAATGCAAAAATAAAATAAAAATAAAATAAAAACAAAATAAACATAAAATAAAAATAATATGATTAACTTCTAGACAGAGACCGTCACCTGGGCCGGAACTTCCTCCACCTCCTTCGCTCTTTGTGAAAACAGAGATCAGCGAGTGTCACAGAGACAGGGGAGACCCAGGGGGATGGTGACTATAATTAATGATGCTGTGTTGTATATTTGAAATTTGCTGAGAGAGTAGATCCTACATGTTCTCACAGAAGGTAACTACATGGGGTGATGGATGAGTCAATTAACTTGTAATTATTTCACAATGTATACATATATGAAATCTAAGCATTGTCACTTTGAAGATATACAATTTTATTTGTTTATTAAGTCTCAGTAAAGCTGGGAGGGAAAAAAGATCCAGGGGCTCTCCACCAAGGCTTCTTGTGGAGTCATTAGCACTGGAAGGCCTTGGAAACACTCTGACATTCTTAAGTGTCACTCAAAGGCATTCAATGCCCCCGAATTCATGGCACTTCATGTCCTGCCTATGTTCCCCCAAAACTCAAACTCATTTTCTGAATCAGGCATAAGCCTCCCTTTGGAAGATTCTGGAATGGTGGAGAGGAAGGTGGACTGCAAAACAGCCCTGAGGCTAGACGTTGCCCGGTTCCAGCCTTATACACAATCTCAGAAAAGTCACTCCTGTTCTGTGGAACTCAATTTCCTCACCTCTAAGAGAAACAGCTGACCTGGAGGATTTCTGACATTTATTACCTGTTGGGGCCTTATGTTTATGATTTTAGTGATAAATCAAATACCCCACAATTCATTTAACTACACTGTAGGACATTTATACGGTTTCTGGCCTTTCACAGTTCTAATTCCCACTCCTACAAATGTGTTTTTCCCCCATAAAGCATTTTTCCCTATGTTTTAATTATTTCATAGGATAAATTTCCAGAATTGGTATTCCTGGATTAAAGTATGTGGGTCTCATCCTCATTGGCGAATGCACCCCACCCCCAAAGGCTTGTACCATTTCACAACCACACACAGTGAGTGGGAGCATGTTCTGGAATGGGCCATAAATGCCAGTAGTAGGAATATCTGGAACCTTCTGAGACACGTTAGGCAGCCGGGGGCTTCAGAGAGATGTGAACTTAAGGGGACAAGCCGATCCACCTTCAGGTAAAGCTGTGATTTAGCTCAGAGCTCACCCCTTGAAAGCCCCAGTGGCATCAAACCTTCTCCTTCTTTACCCACATCTTGGCTCTACCTTCTCCCACCTTTACTTGTCTGACACCTGGGACAAGTAAAGGATTTTGGAGAAAGAAACTTCCTCCCCTTGCTTTTCCTCCTGTTGACCTGTCACTTCACCCGCTTCCCTCTAAGGAGCAGGCCTACTGCGCTGCTGCCTCTCCCATCCACCAAAATGGGAATCTGAAATTTCACCCAAGACTAGCACCCTTTGAGATCACTTTGGATGTTTGGGATTAGTTTATTCTTGGTTCTGAAGAACGATATGTGTTTTTTCTGTATGTTTTCTCAGCTTTATGTAGCAACGGGAAGGCTCCACTCTACTGGTGTAATCATATCACTGCCCCATTGAGTGTGTCAGCTCCCCGCGGGCAGGAATGTGTGACTGTGTTGTTCACAGTTGCATTTTCTGCATTTAGAGCAATTCTGCAACCATATCAGGGGTTCAGTATGTATTTGTTGAATGAATGGATGTTGCAACAGAGTTCCTTCACTTTGATTTGGGTCTGAAGTAGGAAGTGGGGTTAAGCCATTCCACGTCACAGCTGTCAGCCCCAAAGGGCAAGAAGATGTTCTAGCAGCATGGCAGCTTACAGAGAAATATGGGTTTTTCTAGTCTGGATCACTTCAAAATTATTCAAGTTCAAATCCAAAGTGTAATTACAGTGAAGTCCATGACAACCGTTTTTTAAGAAGATGATAATGTGATTCCTTCTCCCCTTGAAAGGAGAAAGTCAGTCTGAGAAGAGGGGGAAAAGAGAGGAGAAAGCAGAAAAAAGAAAGGAGAAAGGGAGAAGAGAGAGAGAGATGATAGGGCAATATGTGACTTGATGGACAAATGCAATCAAAGAACACAAAAAAATTTCTAGACCTCTGCTGAAAACACTTGTTCGATAAATAATTTTAAAACATTGGCAGGGAAAAGTAAAAACCAGTTTTTAAAAATTAGTTTTTAAATCCAATTAAAAATAAATTTCTGAATGTGTTCCAGCGTGTTGTGGCAAAGCTGCCCCTGAGCCCGGGATCCTGTCATTGGGAACCTGTGGCTGAGCGGCCAGCATCCTACAGAACAAAGCCAGGCCCGGGTCAGGACCCTGGAGAGCGCCAAGGCTGCAGAGGCGAAGTCACTCCTCGTGCCCAGCAAACCTGGCTGGGATGGGAGAAACCTCCTCCCAGTCCCCTGCTGAGTATTAAAGGACTGGTGCCTTCCACTCCTGGATGAGGCTTTGCATTAACCAGGGATGCAGAGACTGAAACATGGAATTTTGGAGTTGAAAGAGGCTGTCCCTGATCTCCCTCTGAGATTCCAGTCTCAGGTCTGACTACGGTCTGATCACTCCCCTCATTGCCAACTTCTGAGTCCTGTGTGTATTTGATTTTAGAGACCATTGCTATCTTGCTCTGCCTATATTGTAGGTGAGAAAAGCTCGCTCCAGGGAAATTAAATGAACTACCCAAAGTCACCCCAAGACAATGCCTCACCTTCAGAAGGAGAAGCAGATGAGCTAAAGGTTGGGGGCTGTTGAACTATGACTCCTCCTCAAAGGGCAGCACTGGATATTCTGGGGTTCCCACAGGTATCCCCATTTAATGGCTCCACACCAGCATTCCACAAGATTCTAGGCTCTGAAGTTCATTGTACTACATTTTGGTTTTCCTCTTTTGCCAGAAGAAAGCCTACATTGGAGGAACTACTCAAAAACACACAAAAAGGCTTCCTTTCTCTGAGTAATGGTTACTGGACAGAGAGCTATGGACTCATTGCTCTCAGTGGGAGATCTTATGAGCTCCCACTCTGTCCAAAATTATCTTTGGTTCTGGTCGGGCTAATGCCAGTTCCTTCTGGGGCTTGTCACTGTGCAGCTAATTGGCTGTGAATGCAGGCGGAGTTGTGAGGCCCTGGTAACTAGAGCAATACAAGATAGCAAGATCCTGAAGGAAGAATCGCAGTACAACTTGGAGAGAGAAAAGGCCTCACTCAGCATCAACAGCAAACACACAGCATCTGCAACTGAGAGCTATGCACAGGGAAAGAGAAGCTGAACGGCTTCAGACCCTGGAAGAGACACCCAACTCTCAAAATGAAACCATCACCACTTATCTCCTGGGGCCTGCAGGACATTCTTGTGCGTGTCTACATTGGGTTTTACCCCTGGTGTATGTTATTCGAAGCATAAAAAAAATGGTCTCCTGTCTTCAAGCATCCCCTCGTCCAGGCACGATGAGGTCAGAAATTCCACCCTTGCAGATGATAATCTTTCTTTTGGGTTGAGCGTGGCCCTGTCTCCCTGTGACCTCATTCACAATGCAATGAGTGCCCCAAAATGTGAGACTTCCTCGTTGGTTCCTTCCTTGGGTGGCGTATTAGTCAGGATTTTCCAGAGAAATAAAGCCAGGATAAATAGATAGATTAGATTAGGATAGATAGATAGATAGATAGATAGATAGATAGATAGATAGACAGACAGGTAGATAACGAGAAATTGACTTATGCTATAAGGAAGGATGAGAAGTTCCACGATCTGCCCAAGCAGGAGAACCAGGACAGCTGGTGGTGTAATTCAGTCTAAGTGCAAAGCCTGAGAACCGGGCGATCGGATGGTGTAAATCTCAGGCCAGTGGCAGGAGAAAATGAGATTAAATGAGATGTCCCAGCTCAAGCCATGAGGAATTTTTGAAAGGGGGTGAATCCCTCTTTCCTGCGCCTTCTGTTCTCTTCAGGCCCTCGACAGATTGGACGATGCCCATTTACATCGGGGAAGGCCGTCTAACTTACTGAGTCCACTGATTCAAATGCTGATCTCTTCCAAAACCCCCCTCACAGATGCACTTTGGAAAAACTGTTTCACCTGGGCGCCCCATGATCCAGTGAAGTTGGCACATCAAATGAACCATGAGCGGCAGGAAGTTTGACACCAACTGCATGCCTGGGACAGGACCCGGCACAGGGCTTTTTTTCTCACGACCCTGATATCGATGGTGGGCAAGTTCCCCTCTTGACCCACACTCAGCACTTTCTCCTTCTGATAATATTATTGCATCATCTATGTGAGTGGTCCATCCCTGAGGCTGCACATTACAATCACCAGCAGGGCGAAAGTGGAGAAGCCCGGCTCTCCTGGAAGAACAGAGAGTAGACCTTTAACCCCAGTGCTCGGCCCACAGGGGCACTGTGTACGTGCCTGGTGCACTAATGGCGGCAGTGAGACTGGGTTCCACTGCAAAGAAGACTCGCAGGACCCTAAATGGCGATGCCGACCCACCTAAGGTTGAGTGCCGGGAAAAGACGCACGACAGTAGTAGCACGACCTAATGCAAAGCATGACAACTGCAGTTAACAGTGACGTGTACTTGAAAGTTGCTAAGAGAGCAGATCTTAAGTGTTCTCAGCACACACACACACACACACACACGAGACACACACGGTAACCATGTGAAGTGACGGGGATGTTCACTAGCTGGATGTGGTAATCATTTCACACGATGTCTTGTGTATCAAAACATCATGGTTACACCTTAAATAGACACAAGTTTCATTTGTCAATCATAAAGCTGGAACAAAGAAGACAATGACAGCGTTAAAGTAAGGATGTGCATCGCGGCCGAAGGTCAGCTCATAGCGAGAGACCCTACGGGAACAGTGCGAGCTTCAACTGCCACACCCACGAGGCACAGCTTGATCACGTGTGTTTTTACTTTTAGATCAGGGACCCCTGAAACATACACATGAGATATCAGAACCAGGAAGCTCAAGGTGGTGTATAGATCAGAGCTTCTCAAAACCCACTGGCCACACGCCATACTCTTGCTGTGGAACCAGCCCCACAGCATAGCTCTCGGACGGACTCACTGAGACCAGACGCTGATCACTGATGTCATTATTATCAATAAACTGAGCTGAAATTTCAAACCACCCTAAAACTGACGGCGGACCCATGGTCACAAATCAGTACCCTTTATGCCTTCATCAGGGGTCAGGGCCGTGCAGGGCCAGCTCTTACTTCAGCAGAAGAGCGCAGGCCTATTCCAGGCTGCAATTCACCCTCACAGCTACCTGTAAAGGGAGTAAGCCTGCTTTCCCTTAAACCTTGATGTTCAAAGTGTGGCCTTGAACCAACCGCATCGGGGTGACCTGGGGGTTTCTTAGAAATACAGACCCTCAGGCTGCCTGCCCCAGACCTAGTGAGTCGGGACCTGCACTCCAGCAAGAAACCCGGGTGAGTCCTACACGTGTGGAAGGCTGAGGCTCACCAACCTCTGCCACGTTCTCTCCCTACCTTTCCGGTCGGCTGTAATTCCAGCTCTAATGTGTGCTAAGACCAGTTTGATCTGCTTAAAAAGAAGAAAGAGCCCCTCACTGTGTCCCAGCTCTGAGCCCCCCGTCCTAGGTCAGGCAGAGTGGCCCAGGGTGGGGAGAGTACAAGTCTACAGCTCGTTCCCCTTCACTGGGAACCCATCGTTCCTGAGGGCTGGGCATTCTTGTGCTGGTGGTAGTTTCTAGGGGACCTGGAGGGCACCCCCCTCACTGCCCTTTTTCTTCCACCCAGACAAGGTCAGGTTCGAGCTGCAGCTGGTGCAGCCTTGGAGGAAACGTTAGTACAGCTGATTGCCCGTTATTCCTCCTCGTCACAACGCCAGCAGCTAACACAGAATCCGCATCTGCGTCCATGACGACTAGCCAGCATTTATTTGGACATTTGCTGCATACCAGGCGCTTTATTCACATTAGCCCGTTCATCTACACCATCCCTTAGAGCAGACGGTGAACTCCCTTCTACAGATGAGGAGGCGTCTAAGGTTCGGTGTCTTGCGAGGGCCACCCACCCTGAGGAGGCAGCGCCAGGGCTTGGACCCAGGTATCCAATTGCAAAGACCCCACTGCTAACTCTAACCTTGCTCTTCCTTGAGAACTGACCCATCCAAATATGCTGGGGTTCCAGGAGTGAACACAACAGACAAAATGCCTGCCCCTGTGGATGCTGTAGTTTTGGGGAGTAATTTATGAGCATGCACTGTCTGCCTGACACTGTGTTTTACTTATATTCAGTCAATTATTTATATGACAACCCTAAAAGATGAGGACATTATTATCCCCATTTGAAACATTGAGGCAGGGCTCAGAGAGGTTAAGTCACTTTCCCCGGGGTCACAGAATAGGGGTTGGCAGGGTGTGGAAGGGCCTGTGTTGCCTCAGTGACAGCTGAAGGACTCAAGGTGTGTGTATGAGTGTTGGGGCTTTTTTGAACTTCCCCGACTCCTTGCCAGCCTTCCAGAGCGAGAGGCTAAACCCCACCAGAGGAAGGCTAGCCCTTTTGGCCATACTTTGGAATTCCTTGAGGCAGATTCCCCGCCCCCAATTTGCTATGTGGCTTTGATTTCTCTGAGCCATCAGCCAGCTACCTGGCAGGGTCAGTGTGATGATCAAATCACACAAGACCAGAGGTGTGTGTTAGCAGCATGCCCGATACACATCAGTTACCTCTCCCAAATCTCAGGACAGCAGTGCAGTCGTCGGAGATCCACGCCCCCCGCTGGGAGAACCATTAGCGGATAGAGAGCATGCCAACAAGCGGCCCCAGGCCCAGGAGTCGGCCCTTCTGGACCCAGCCTTGGTTTTTCAGCATCTATGCTGAGTTCCACTCAGGCCAATATTCGCCTTGGCCACAGGAGGGCAGCACATACCCACGCAATGCCCAGCTCTGGCCACAGCAATTCCAAGGCACGGGGCGGGGGCTCCTCTTGAGATTCCCAGAAGGAAGGGCTCATGCGCAGAAAGTCGGGAGGCTGAGAGTTGTAAAGCATTCCACCCTTACGAGATAGGATTCTTTAGGAACGCTGGAGACAGAAAGGGCCTTCCAAATCTTAATTTTTACAGGACTGACTATTTTAACGAAGGGTAACCAAGACAGGGAAAGAATCAAACTTTTGATCACATCCGAGGAAATTCAACCTGGCCCGGATGATACGTCAGACCCCACGGGGTGCCGTGACCCTAAACAGCGCCTCTCTTCCATCCTTCAGGCAGCCTTTCCTAATCTCACCAGCCTCTTTCTCTTTCCTCTATTGTCCACTCTACATAATTAGGAACTTAACAGCAATTCCCATGTTTTCTACCGTGTAGAAACAAGAAATTTACTTTGTGGCACACGCACCCCCACTACCCACTCCGGTGCCCCAAACAGACATTAGTAATGGATTGCTGAACTTCTTCCCGTTGCGTCCACGGCTGCCTTAGATGCCGATCCCACACAGCATTCAACCTGACATCACCCAATGATGGGCGTTGGCAGGTGAGATAAAACCTCTTTGCCATTTTTCCTGACATGACATTTCAATCAATATTGGCTGGCAATATGAGTTGTTTTGTTTCCCCAGACAGAGTATCAATTCCTTGAGGATAGGACACGTATTATTCTCTTGTGTATTCCAACAAAGTTCCAAGCATTTTGGATGGAGTCAGACAGTCCGGACTGCTAGACAGCTCCGCCCCTCACAGGCTGGGTGAGCTGGGGCAAAGTGACCTCCATCCTTGGATCTCAGTTTCCTCATCAGCACAATAGGGGAGCATACTGCCTCTCTTGCAAGAATCTCGCAAAGATCCCAGGAGTCCATGCAGGCAAAGTCCTAGCACAATGCCTGGCCCAGAGCACGTGCTCAGTAAAGGATAACTTGTGTCATTAGTCTGATTGCCGAGGTGAGAGAAGGAGAAGGTGAGCCAAGTGTGGAAAATTACAGGCAGACGTGCTCACTGGAGCCTGACACAGAATGCAAAAAGACAGCCCCCAGTGCCTGAGACAGGTGAGTGAACAAGCACTTGTCACCTTACTTGGCAGCTAATACAGTTATTTGTTACTGCAAAGGTTGTGATTTCTCGGACAGAGCTAGATCAAGAAAGGTTTAGGTGAATTTGTGTCTGGAAATTCATGGTACCCAGGAGAGGAGGGGGTTGAGAGCCTCTGCATGCCAACGAGCCAGATCAGGGCGCGTGTGTCTGGGAAGTACCTATCTGCAGGTGATGGGAGGGCAAGCCTGGGCAGCGGAATGGGGGCAGGTAACACATTGCCACCCAGTTGCAAGGCAGACAGCAAGAAGGTGCCCAGTGGGTGTCTGCAGGTGAGTAGAAAAACACAGTCACTAGGACCAGGCCATGGGCAGGGGTCCAGGCAGGTAAGTGGTACGCAGTTGGCACCCACTGAGTATGGAGGTACAGAGGAGGGTCAAACAAGAACAAGAGGGAGTGAAATACACAGTAGAGTCTATGCTCTAAAATAAAGCTTCATTCAGTTCAGCAGGCAAACTAATGTGCAAGGTCAGGGATCCTGGGTCATCCATGCCTGCACCCCAGAATCAGCAGTGAGCTGGAGGGCTGTGAACCCACCCCCAGGTCCCTCCTTGTTCTCAAGGTGCCTGGCGCACCCGCCTGGGGAGCTTCCCCCAGCAGTTCTCTGGGGCCCAGCAGAGCTGTACAAATGTCGTCGCTCGCCTCTCCCTGTCAGCAGCTGTCAGAGCAAATCTGCGGCAGCAGCCTTCATGCATGCTCTAGGAAGTCCGTGAGGCTGGGCGCTTCAGGGGATGGCCTGATTTAGTGATGCCTCCTATCTCTGGATGACACCAGGGGACTCATTTCCTGGCCAAAGCAGTGGAAGATGAGATTGGGTAGGTTTCCAGGAAAAAGGGAATTAAAGAGCAATCTACTCAAATGCCACCACCACCTTGATTGCACTGGGACTTCTAAACAGGTCCTGAAGAGTGTAGGAGCCGAGATCCCTCAGGTCTCACCCTTAGTACTGACGTTGCTGTGTGCTGCAGAGGAAGTTGCTCTAGGCCTGTCTCCTCATCTGTAAAATGAAGACAGTTACACCTACCCTGACTCTGGGTCAAATAATGTGGCTCAGATGTGAGCAAGCTGTTCAGAGAGCAGAGAGGCCAGGGGTAACAAGTGCATCTCCTGGGTGTCGGCTCTGCTTGGTACTGGCTGCCTGATCACTGTGTGGAGAAGGATTCTGAGACAGAGGCCACGCCAAGCCAGAAAAAGTGCTGATTGCTGAGCTCTGTCTGTCACGGGTACAAGACTGGAGGGCACCCCCTCTTATGCTATGTATTTGCCATTTTTATCCTAAAGTTGTAAGGTATCATTTATTAGCATTTCTTTAGCTCAAAGTCAAAACCACTCTGAGAAAAGGAAGAATGCAGGAAGCTTTTGATACTCATCTCACATACCCTTTTCTTTCTTCCTTCCTCCTTCCTTCATTTTTCTTTTTTTTCCATTAACTCTTTTTTTTCTCTCCTTTTTTTTCTGGGTAGTGTGACCAAGTGAAGTAGACTCAGGCTAAATTTCAGGATCAATAACATCCAACTCTGAAGAGCAGAAGGCACTGGAAGCCAAGGTCAAGTTGGCGAAAGTCAGATGCATTGAGGGCAACACACACAAAAAATAGCCAATGGGTATAATCAGCAGGGGCCACAGAGGTGAAGAGGCCCGTTCTCTGAGTGAAGGTCAGGGACACGAGAGATCCTGTCGGGTGGGATCGAAAAACACGAGGAATCTCAGTCCTGGTGACCAAACCGTCACTAACAACAGTGGCCTGGGAAGATGGAAAGAGCACAGGCTCTGCTGGTAGCTCTGCCGCTCCACAGCTGGGCCACTCAGGTAAGCCCGTCTCTCTGAGACTCAGTGTGTTCACCTGTGAAATGGAGACCACAATTCTTCCTGAGGGGTAAAGGTAGAAGTGCTGTGAGGACTAAATGATGCCATGGCCGTGGCAACCTGGCCATGTCCCAGCATCTCATGGCACCTCCTCTCCTGCCAGCATTTGGGTCTCAAGTTAAACCCTGCAGACCCCTCACTGGGTGAATCCAGAGGACCCAGGTCCACAGACATGGAGTGGGCCCGTCAAAGACAAGACATGCTCTCTGGTCATCAATCACTGACGGCCTCTCTCGTCCCTGTTTCCAGGCGCTGGCATGTCCCCAATATTCCAGAGCCCATGTTGTCCTAGGATTTAGACCCATCCCTGCTCAGGGGTTTCTAGTTCTTTCTAGTGCCAGCTGGGAATGGTGCTGCAAAGGAAACTTATGGTTCCTTTCTTTGCAATTGTTTGAGGATGTCAGAGCACTGCCCATGGGTGACCATGATCCTTTAGTCGTCTGTCAGGTCCCAGCCCTTGCTCAGGATCTCAGAGGACCCGAGATGTAGGCGGTACTGACATTGCTGGGCTCTAAATCCCTCTCTCAGGCACGTGCCGCACAACCTCCCTGTAGAGAGAGGTGAGGAAGAGCGAGCAGAGCGTGGACATGAGACACAGGCCCCTGCATTCCAGTCCAGCTGGGCTACTTCCTGGCACCGTTCTGGGCCTCTTTCTTCATCTGTAAGTTCCCTCCAGCAGGGTAGCTATAGGACTAAATAGGATAATCTGTAAACTGCAAAGTACTGGATATATATTAACTTGTGTCTCCCTCTCCCCTCCTCCCCTCCGCCACCCTCGGAAATTCACAAGTCAAAGTCCCAGGGGCGGTGACTGCAGAGCAGGCGCTGCTTCTCTGAGTCATATCACATGGTCCCACCCCATTACCGCCTCATTTACAGCTACATCCCCTTTCACTCCAGCTAATAGAAACTTTCAATTACTCTCTAATCACACCACATACTTTCAGGCCTCAGGACCTTTGCTCAGGCTGGTTCTTCTTCCTGGAATGCTTTGCTTCCCCACTTGGCAAACTCCTATGCATCCTTCAAGACCCCATGCCAATGACAGTTCATCTGGGAAGCCTTCCTATCTGATAATTCTGCCCCCAGGCAGAAGCAGTGTCTCGCTCAATGGGCTCAAACAGACCTCTATTTGTGCATGCTGTATGAGAATGAGACTGGCAAGGGCAAGCTGAGTGGGCTTAATGCACGCATTCCCTGGCCCAGCACATAGTAGGTGCTTAGCTAGTGTGTGGACTTATACCCATCACTTTCACCCCACTTTCCCAAGACTAGCAAAGTGTCTGTTTTTCAAAACTCAACACAGGCTCCCTCCTGACTGCTTACACGCCCTTAATTCACTGGCTTAGCCCATGTTTCCCCACACACTGTGGAGCAAAGCCATACTGAGGCAGCCACAGGGTGCTGTGTGCTGTGTGTCAGGGTGTGCGGGAGTGGAGGGGCAGTGGTCACGGAGGAGCCAGCCAGGAGCTCCGAGGGCTGCCCGTCGCCATGGAGACAAGGCCCCATGGGCCAGCCAGGCCTGGGCTGGTCAGTGAATGAATAAACGTGGCCCATTTTTCTGCCTTTGTTTGAAGCCTCCCTGGGGCTTCCTGCTGTCAGCCCCAGCTGTGGGGAAGGCGGAATTTGCCTGATATCGCTGAGCTGCCGCCTGGCAGCGCTGAGGCTGGCCCGGGCCGCCCCACGCCAAGATTCATGCCCAGCTAACAAGCCCCACTTTGTTCCTGTGGGAAAGTCCAGCCCCTCAGGAAAGAGCCCTCTCTCCGGTCGGCCCATGGTCTGGGGACTCAGGGAGGCAAACAAAGCTCCATCCGCTGGCAATGATTCACAGGCCCCAATGTCCACCTCCATGTCCGGCGAGATGGCGGATTCGCTTCTGGGAGGCAGAATTCTGGTGCACCCCTTTCCCGGTCATCCAGGGAGCCAAGATACAAAGTGTTTGGCCAAAGGTCTCCCCACCTGCCCCAGACTGTGAGGGCTGTGTAAGAGGCAGGTGGGCCAGGGCTCAGGGAGGCGTGGGCAGAACTCAGCTCATGCCAACGTGTTCCCTGGGGTGGTCAGCTTGGCCCCTCTCCCCCGGTGTTGAGGCCCAGGGGATTTGCAGATACTCTGCGCCACGCCTGGTGCTGGGGGGAGTCCTGATCCCACCTCTGTCTGCACAGGTGGCTTTGACCTCGTCATTTCATCAGCCTCCAGGCAAGGGTGCTGAGGCTGGCTGCCTCCAGGCTGTCACTGGTGCTGACAGTGATAAGCAGTCACTTCATTCAGCACTAATTCTGTGCCAGGCTCTCTGCAAAGGGCTCCCAGGGGTTATCTCACCGGAAAAGCTCTTTCCGTGAGGATTCTCCAGCTTAGATGTCTGTAGGAACGACAAGCAGGTAACATGAAGGAATGACGCAGCCCATAGCAGGGGGTGGTGGGTGCTGTGGGCAAGTGGGGATCCTACCAGGTCCCCGATGAATAGTGTCAGCTGTTTCTCCCGTGTGGGAATGTGGGGGATCGGGCTCGCCATTTCATCTGATTGTTTTTAAAGGAAATTCGATATCTGGGTTTGGATGGGAAATTTCTCAATTTGTAAAAATGCAAAACTAAACAATATATCATTTATATCTCAAGTAAAACTGTGCAAAAAACATTTTGATAAACGCAAAATTCAGCATAGTGGTAACCTCTTGGGGATGGGGGAGATAGGCTGGGCGGGGGTACCTGGGAACTCAGCAATCTTGGGGTTGGTCTATTTTGTAAGCAGGGATGTGGGTACACAGATGTTTACTACATGATTCTCTCTGCCTCCTATGTATATTATATGTTTTCTTCAGAATGCAATATATGGACTCCACAATAAATTATTTTAAAACCGCTAGCAACCATATAAAACCTACTTGCAGGCCGTACCTCCTCCCCAGGCCTCCTGTCTGGGACACCTGCCCTACGGCTCAGGTAACATTATCCTCATTTCACACAGGAGTAACTTGGACTCCCAGGGTATAAGCTACTTGTCCAAAGTCACACAGCTCTCACTGACTGCTGTGGTGTGGATTCTCCCAGAAGCAAAGCCTGAGACAAGGGTTTGAGGGCAAGAGGGTGAAAAGAGATCTCTGGGAACAGCTGGGGGGTGGGAAGTGAAACAGGGAAGGGAAGGAAGCAGATAGAGGGTGTGTCATTAACAGTGACCCCTGTGGGCAGCTGGAGCTCAGCCTGCTGGGGACCTCTGGGAGAGAACACAGGACATACACCTTCAAGCTCTCTTGCTCTGTGAACAAGGAAGCTGGATGTTTACATTGCCCTCCCATCAACATTGGTTCAAGGCTGCTCCAGAAGGTATTAACTCACCTGGCACTTCTGGCCTGCTGCTGGTGAGGGCAGAGTGGCTCTGTGCAGAGGGAGCCCTCAAGAAAGGGAGGCAGGGGTGGCAAGTGGAAGGCAGGTGGCTGTGCACTAAAAGGGTCAAGGCAAGAAGATACAGCAGCACACAAATGACAGTGTCTGCTGCTGAGCCTGGGAAACCCCATGGCTGGGCTTCCTACACAATCACGTCACTCACCTGCTCAAATTCACTTGCCTGAGTAGTTCCCTACCCCACACCTACTGAACAAGAATCTTATGGGGAGTGGGAGAAAAGTACAGGCAAATGTGTGTTCTCCCACATAAACGGTGGTCCCACATAATCCTCAGATACACTAAAATCTTGGCCTAGAAGATAAAGCCCAGACTCAGCCTGACAGTCAAGGTCGCCACCACACTCAGCTCCCACCATCCCCTTCCCATGCCTGTCCCGGCCTCTCCCCCGCCCAACCCATCTATAGCCCACCGAACCTGCTCAATTAGTTCTCCGAGGAGCAGTGAGCCCCAGGAAATGCAATGTTTGCAGAAAAGTTCATGTGCAGCAATTTCAGACTTGTGGGATTTAAGAAAATGCCTAAATTGAGGGTTTCTGAAATTACTCCACTTATCTCTTCTTGGCCTTAAGATTGCTTTTTATAAATTGAGATGATGGAAACGTTTCTCTCTTCCACTGAGAGGCATAAAAGGAACCAATTCCATTCCGTAACCCAAAACAGAGGCCTTAATTTTCCATTTCCTCTGCAGCCACAGTAAATCTGTTAATCTTTAAACGTGTACTGATAGTCTCCAGAGTGGATGTCAAATGAATCTAAATGCTCACCCTGCTTGTCCGGGGCTCTCTGAAAACAGACACGGGCAACTTCCCCCTTGAGATCCTGGGGGTCCTTTAAGAAGAGGGATGTTTTGCATCTGTCATACAACATTTACTGAGCATCTACTATTTGCCAAGCGCAGAGCTAGATTATGGGGATGCAGAAGTGAGTAAGCATCAGCCCCAACTCGGGGAACCTCAGAGTGGCTGGGGAGACAGGCAGCAGCGGATTACTCCTTACCGTACGGCCAGGGCAGTGACTGACGGGGCGACGTCCAAGGTGCAAGGGCGTGACCCCGACCATGGCGCCCTGGCCCTGTGAGTTACCCAGGGATACGGCAATCCCACACTCACCTGCCCCATCCAGGGACGAGTGCAGGTTAAACCCGATGCAGAATGCAGCTGCAGTGGCCCTGCCCCCACTCTTTCCAGATTCATCTAAAGACACGTGAGGAAAGGAACAAGCAAACAATGCTTCAGAGATGCAGCCTCTGTTTACCACTGATCTGTCAGGGTTTCTGCAGGCACTGGGGAGAGCACCCCAGCTGGGAGCTAAGGTAGTTTTAATACTGAACATTGTTTTGCTCTACAGGAAGGTCCTGGCAATAGCAGGGCCCAGGGAAAAGGTTGTTCCAAGCAGCAAGGCGTTTAGTTAGCATCAGCCTCTCGGGGATGGACACATCATTCCTGCAGGGGAGGAAGGGACGTGATTCAAGAAGTAGAGGAGCGTCTTCTTATCTAGAATTGTAAGTTCTCCTTATACACTTTAGGACAAGCTTATTCTATGGGGTGAAGGGGTCCGTGGGACACCAGTGCCTAGACGCCCTTGATGAAAAGGTTTCTGACCTGGTAAGTCTGAGAATATGCAGTGTCGCAGGGGTCCCAACAGGGTGGATGGAGACTGATAGAAAGACACCACTGACCTTGCTAAAGAGTCTAATGTTTCCTTAAGGGCAAAGGTCACAGAAAGGGGCTTGTTCGGTGTGGAGATCAGAGACAAACTTGGTCATGCTGGTGCGAGCCTCAGCAACAGGGGCTCAGGCCCCGGGCACCGCTAAGTCCACAGACAGACGAGGGCGCCTGTGCTACCACCTAAGTGGGAGGAGGCTCTGCAGCATCAGAACCTTCAGTCATCAGGTTCTTTAGACTCGTTACATTCCTCTGGCCCAACCAGACTGTCCTGAACATTCTGGCTACGGCTAGTCTGCTCAATACATGCCAGAGCTGCTACAAACCCACCAGAGGCTGAGTGTTGGCCACTGGAGCGAGCCTATGAAGGCCCATTCCCCAGATTTATCACCTACCAAGAAGTGGTCCCCAAACTTGGCTGCTGTTGGAATTGCCAGTGGAGCTTTAAGAAATACCCACATCCAGGAGATGCTTAGGTCATTGGTCCAGGGTCTGACCTGGGCATCAGGATATCTTTAAAATCTAACCCAGTTGATTCAAACGTGCAGCCAAAGTTATGAATGCTGACCTAGACGCACCAGGCAGTGGGCCCAACTGACTATCTCCTTCTTTAAAACCAACATATACTTTCTATTAAAGGTTCTGAGAGTCCCTGCAGTAAAGACTCCCATTTAACCCAGTATTTCCCAAACTTATTTAACCATGGAACCCATTTGTCTCTCAACACTTACTGACATCAGGGGAAATGGCATTGTGAGGAAGACACTTTAAGGCATGCTAGGGACAAAGCATTCTATAGGGTGTAGGGGTCCACGAGCAGTGGAAATAAATGCTCTATAGAAGCAGAAAGTCATTCTGAACTTTGTCTACGATGGGAGGTAGTATAATTGATCAAAATATTTGCTCTCTCTACACCAGGGGTGTCCAAACTGCGGCCCACGGGCCAACTGCGGCCTGCAATCCATTTTTAATTGGCCTGCAGCAAATTCCAAAAATATATTTAGTTTATTTAAATAAACCAGGTGAGGCACCTCGAGTGAGTGGCCCAGCTGTTTGTGTATTTTACTGCATATGGCCCTTGGTTAAAAAAAAAAAAAAAAAGTTGAAAAAAGTTTGAACACCTCTGCTCTACACTGAACTCTGGCTAGGCCATGTGACTTGCTCTGGCCAACAAAATGTGAGAGGAAGTGACATTGTGTCCTTTGTCGGTAGTAGCTTTAAGAGACATTGCCTGGTGCTATTGAATTCTCTGCTTTCCTATTACTATGAATAGCAACATCTCAGATAGGGGGTGCTCTTCCGGCCTGGGTCCTAGCGTGGAAGGGCCAGAGACAGAACGACAGCCAATCCCTAGTGCTCAAGTAACTTGAGTAAGAAACTTTTGTGGTTGTAAGCCACTGAGATCTGGGACTACTTGTTACCACAGCATAACTTAGCTTATACTGACTGATACACTCATGGAAATGCTTGTTCTTATCACAAAGTGCTGAAAATTTAAGCTGAGTGTTGAGATTTATATTATCGGAATTTTCACTCTTGAGCATGTATTAAATTAAAAAATAACTAGTTTAAAAGTGTTTCAAGTTTTACCCTCATATTGACTTTCATAAATGAAACCTTCCTTCTGCTCAGGCTGTCAGGGTCAATTGGAAGCTTTAAGCACATTCTTTGCTCAAGTAAGACAACAAAATGCCTTTCCCAGAGGAGATGCCTAAAAAGATTCTTTCAGAACTTGGATGTGCAGAAGGAAATGCTTTGGGAGACATGACTTTAAAACAAGTGGATGTTATTTTTGGTCTCTGTCCAACACACATAGGCTCTGGGTCACCCACCTAGAGGGGAAATGGCTCAGTCAAACTGTCATGGCAATAACTTCCACAAGACCTTTCAATTTCCTGCTCTGGGGACAATTAGGCAGCACAGAGTAATGTATATCCACCCTCTGGAAAGATGTCCAAGAACAGCACAGAGCTCATCCTTTTACTGGTTCACTTAAGCCAGCTGGATTGACCCCCTGTGAAAACATCTCGCTCAATCACCTCTCACGGTGCCTGTAATTCCACCATTAAAGCTTTGTTCCTCTGGCCTCCCGCAATGCTCTATTACGGACTAGCAACGTGGAATCTGTGAAGCTGCTGGCTTGTGAGTAGGAATGTGTGATTGGCATGAGGTTTGAGGATCTAAAGGGTAGTGTTATGGGATGGAAGTGAGCCAGGGGTCTCTGGGAGCTGTTCCTTCTGCAACCAGGCAAGGGTGAGGCACCACAGACCTAGTCAGGGCTCAGCAATGAGGACGGTCAGTATCCAGCTAGTATGTTGATAAAACTGTTGATGAACAGGGAACACATAAACCTGTTGTTAAAATACTGAAATATTCCCATTATTCTGTAACTAGCTGCTGTCAGTTTGGATTAAAGCTTTAATGGTGGAATCCCAAGCATGGTGACAGGTGGTCGGACAGCCCTAGCCACTTTCTAAGGTCAAGCTCTACCCCACCCCACCCCACCCCCAGCCAAAAACCAAAGGGAATGGAGCCGCCTGATCAATAGACACCTTAAAAGTGATTTCCGTTTTGCCAGATGAAAGCAAGGACACTGGGAACAGAAAGCAGCTGGTGGGTACCAGAAAGTGAAAAAGAGGCACAGAGGGAGGTGGAAGTGGGAGGTGGGCCAGAGACAACGTTCTCCAGCTTCTCTATCAAGAAGAGCTGTCCAGCACTCTGAAGGGGGACATGGCAGCACTAAGCTGTCATTGAGAGCTGGGGAAGAGTAAGTCTATCAAATGTCTGTACTCAATGGGCTTCCATCGAGACCAGAGCAACCAAAGTACTCAGAGGGAAATATCTGGGGCTCATCTAAAAGGCCCTAAAAAACTAAAGAGTATCCAGAATATATAAAGAGCACATACAAATCAGTAAGATGACAGCTAGCCCACTAGACATCTGGGTAAAAGATTTGAATAGGCACTTTACAAAGAGAATGTCCAAATGGCCTATAAGTATATGTAAGGAAGCTCAACGTCATTGCTGATCAGGGGAAAGGCAAATTAACACCACAATGAGGTCCCTCTACAAACCCACCAAAATTGCTAAAATGCAAGATAGACAATACAGGTGTTTCCAAGGAATGAGAGACCTGAAACTTACATATGTTGGAAGAGTATGACTGGATCTCACCAACATAACATTGAAGGGAAGAAGCCAGACACAAACAGTACATACTATAGGATTCTGTTCCTGTAAAATTCCAAGGCAGACCAGTGGGACTTGGGAGAGTGGTCATGCAAGCTGAGGGTGGGAAGGGACCGACAACAGGCCCTCTGGAATGTGGTACTGCAAGCTTCTTGGCCTCGGTGCTATTTTCATGGATGTTGCCAGCTAGCGAAACCCACGTAGCTACGAGGTGTGATAACAAGATAAGGTGAATGCTGCTGCTGCAGAAAGGCAGGGATCTTCAATATGGAGGCAGCACTTCAATACAAAAGTCGAATGGAAGTCAATATGGAAGTTAAATTTCAGTAACTGTGTGACAAGTGTCAACTTGCTCGGTGCAGTCAGTCAGGTGTGAGCTACGGTTGAGAGAAGGTGTGTTTTAAAGTGAGCTGTAAATCATGGATCACAAACAATGCATTACCATGAAATGGGCAAACGGTTTCATCCTCCAGCATGACAATGCTCCGTGTCACACATCGCTTCTGGTACGGCAATTTCTGTCAAATAAAAACATCACGGTGTGTCCTCATCCACCTTATTCACTGGATCTGGCACCCTGGGACTTCTGACTCTTCCCCAACGTCAAAATGATTCAGGACATCAAGGCAGCCACAATAGCGCAACTAAAGACACTCACAAAACAGGACTTCCAGAACTGCTTCAGAGAGTGGGGAGAATGATGGGGTGAGGGTGTTTCAAGCGAGGGGGAGGATTTTGAAGGGGATTAATGGCAATGTGTCTTTTACTGTAATGATTATTTTTTAACACTCACTGTAGTTTTTTTTCGGTTTTATTTTTTAATCACATCTCGTTACCACTTAGGAGTTGTCCATTTTTTTGCATGTCTGTAATACTTTAGTAAAAATTAAGGGGAAAAGCTTCAAGAAGATATTTGTGTTCATTCCCTCCATTTTCACATGTCTGAGGGCAGAAAACGTATCAAAAGATATATCTTTCCTGAAAAATATTTACCCAACTACATTCTCGCTCCTTTCAGAAACACTGCAAGAACAACCACATCAGCTAACATATGCCTCTCAGAAAAGAATGTGCTTGGTGTTCAGAATCTCTGTGTGGGCAGGTGAGACGACTCACTCTGAATTGTTTTTGTGTTCCCTTCAGGCTTATACTTAACAAGCATTTATCCAGCACCTGAAGTGTGCCAGGAACTTTCACCTATTATACGTATCTTATGTCACGTTCCCAACAAGCTGTGCAGGAGAGATGATGACCCACACTTTACAGATAAGGAAACACAGGCTGGTAGAGAGAGAAGGATGGACGGTGTCCATGGGCCACATGGCCACATGCCAGAACTGGGATATAAGCTCTTACACGTTTGGCTCTGAGTCTAGTGTTCCTCTGTCAGGTCACAGCTGCCTGTTCACATTGGACCAAAAGTTCTGAAACTTGAAGGGAAAAAAAATTCTAAATCAAGCACCATTTTTCATTAATTATAAATTGTTTCCCTTCTATCCACTTTTCTTTAATTTACACACACACACACACACACACACACACACACACACACCGCCACTGTCAGAGCAGTCTGCATGCAGGCCTGGGGACCAGGGATCCCGGGGACCCCAGGCTGTTGGGGTTAAGGGGAAAGGCAGGCTGGGGCCATGTCCACACAGCCCAAGTTGTAGCTTCCTCCTCTAGACCAGCCCAGACCTCCTGCCCAGGAGCCCGTCACAGCCTTCAAAACAATGCCATGAATGCCAAGTTCTGACCAAGCTGGAAGCAAGGCTAAGTGGGGAAGGGTTTTCTGAGACTGGGTGGGGGGGGGACAGAATGCCTGGAATCAGGTGCCAGCACCAGGCTCCCGGAGGTCCAACTACTCAAGTCCATCCACATCCAAGTTGGTGAAGCCCTTCCTCTCACCTCCCCCACACACCTAGGATCCCCATACCCCTTCTTTCTGTCTGTCCACAGAGAAAGACCCAACCACTCTGATGTGTTACCTTGGCCAGACCCCATCTTCCCCCAAGCCTCAATCTTTTCATCTAGAAAATGGGAAATCTGGACTATATGGATTTCACAGTACCTTTCAGCTTTCATATCTGGAACTGTGTCAGACCTCATTGAAAGACAAAATACCCAGGCCCCAGCCCAGAAGATTCGCATGAACAGAGGTGTGAAAAACACTGGACTCTAGATAAGACAATTTCTGTTGGCCCAAGCTCCCTTAATTAGCACTCATGTCTAGCAACCTAACTGTGCCTCAGTTTCCCTATGCATGAAGTGGAAATAACAGCTTTGTGGAGCCTCTGACGGGCAGTCAGAGGCACAGCAGATTCCTGAAGGGGCATGGCAGGGTGCCCGATCCTGGACCCCCACCGGAGAGAATTCTAGGCTGTATCTCCTGGCCAAGGCAGGGGCTGGAAGCAAGGAGGGAGGTAAGCCCGGCCCCACCTCATAAATCACGAGCCAGGAAATGCAGGGCAGGCGCCCTTGCTTCAATATATACTACACATTAGATGCTTCACTGGTGTCCCACAAGGGAGCTTTGTGAGGAGAGGGGCCAGGAAAAGGGGTGGGCAATTAACATAAATAAAACTTTGCGCCAGCTCTCCCCCAGGTCTTCCAGTTCTACAAGTCTCACACAGAAGCTGGAAACACGGCTTTTTTTTTTTTTTTTTTTTTTGAGGGGTAGCATTTGGCTCTGGGTTTGAGGGCACACAAAAGGCCCTCAAAAAGGAGACAGAAATCTATTACCCGCTTGGCCAGAAATAGCCCCGCTGGAGGCTGGGCTGAGGCCAAAGGACAAGAAGCCATCCCTGTGAGGGGAGCAGGGGCACTGCTTGTCCAGTCCCCACAAGGGCCTGCTGGCTGCAGGGAAGGGCTCCAAGGGGACGTTTTCACCTCAGGAAATCTGGGACAGTGGGTTTCCTTTCAGCTCCCCACAAGCAAGGGGTCCAGGTGAGGAATCACTCAGGGGCTTGTCTGGGGAGCAGTGAAAGGTCAGCATTAGAGTGTGTAGACTGTGCCCAGAGCAAGACCCCTGGCCAAGGGCTCCTATGAGGCTGGAAGCCGAGCCCTGGCCCCGCCACCAGAGGGGGCACCCTTGTCTATTTCATCTGTCCAGAGGGGTAGGGCTTTGCCTCATTGAGACAAAGCCTCCATATAGGTGTCAAGAGGCCCTGGCCAAACTGTTTTCAGCCTGATTACCAAAGATGATACCGATTTCGGAAACAGTCTCTCTGTGGCAAGAGCTGTGAGTGCCGTGCACGCACGGGAGGCAGTTTGCCTAACGGTTCAGAACACAGACTTCTCGTCAGATCTCACATTGCCGAGCTCATATGTAACCTTGGCCATATAATTTCATCTCTCTGTGCAAGGGTTTCCCCAGCCACAAATATGGATAACGCGGCCGCTTTGAGGAGTCAAGAAGATCACGCATATGGAGACCAGTGCCTGGTGCACAGTCAGTGCTCCTTACAGGACAGGGTACCTCTATTATCTCTTCAGGTCGTGACAACATGGAGACACGATTACGCACTGGTTATGGTCATGCCAGCTAATGTTACAAATAAACCCCCACAATCCAGTAGTTCAACAAATAGATTTTTGCTCACATGCTCCAATGCTGGTGTTTCTCGTTGGCAGACAGCTTTCCTCCACATGGTGATTCAGGGACCCAGGCTTCCAACTCTGGAGGTCTCCGCATCTAGGAGGAAGTTGACAGAGGTGATGAAGATAATATCTGTTTCTTACCCACCCTGGCCTAGTAGTGACACACATCCCTTCCACTCACATTCCACTGGTGAGAATTAGTCACCTAAGTGCGAGGGACATGAGAAATATTATCTCAGAAATTGCACCAGCCACTTAGTTCAAGCAGCTTCAAGGATCTTAGTAGATGGTGGAGATTGTTGCCATTGGGACCAATGAAGCAGAATGGAAGGAACCCAAATGATGGTCAATAGTTAAGGCCCCAATGGGCAAGACCCCAGCTGGGAGGCAGATTTCAGTCCTGAAGGCAGTGGGGGGGGTGTGGCACAAGTTAGAAAGGCAGTGTAGGGAGAGAGGAAGGCTGAGCCCCCTGGGCTCCCCAGAACCAGTGTTCTGGGGAGCTCATCCCTGAGCCGGGGGCAGCCAGGAGATGCTGGGAATGGTGTGTGAGGGTTGTCTGGTTTGGTTCTCCCAGTAGACTTGAGACAAGTGTTCAAGCATAAATCACTTATTTGGAAGGTGATTTTAGGAAATACCAGTAGGAGAGGGGATGGCTGTTATCAAGTACGTGACCTCTGAGGCAATTAGAGCCTGGTCTTGCTGGGGACAGTGTAGAACATGCCTCAGAGCTATCCCAATGGGGTTTTATCTACCAGGTCCCCAGAGTAAGTGCTGTCAGCACGCAGAGGGGGTCCCAGTGTGGAATCAACAGCATCTCCTCCCTGGGTATTATTCAGGGGCTCGGAATTGTGGGGTGGGACTGGATGTTGGTGCCAGGACCACCAGTGTATTTCATGGCCTGATCAGGATTGGCTTAGAAATTGGGGTGAATCTGTGGCTGTGTGCAGGTAGCAAAAGGCCAGGCATGACCCCATGATGTGGGAAGGGAGGGAAGTAACTGTATCCTCCGAGATGGGGGACAAAGGCATGGAGGATACCTGAGGTGCCCCAGGAAATGCCCCAAGCTCATCATCCTTATGAGCCATTCATTCCCTACGCCTGCCCTTTCCAAGTCCGAGTCTATACTGCCTCATTTGCATCCATCAACTGGCAGTAGGGGAGCGGAGGAGGAAGGAGAACACACAGCGTTCACCTGCAGCTCAGCAGGGCAGCCACGCTGGCAGCCACGTGAGCTGCGTGGCCAGGTGGCCTCTGAGGGGAGCGGTCCTCACGTGGCCAGCTCAGCTGCAGGGATAAAGCCCTTGAAATCACGCCTCTGAGGTCTTTTTCTCCCCTACTTTAAAAGGTTCCCTGGAAGATGTCAGCCAGAATGAATGCTCAATTAAATGTATGAAAAGGTAATTAAGTGTAATTGCCTTGCTGGAAAATGTAAAGTCAGTTGGGAGCTGAGGGAGATGGCAGCACCTTCCAGCCAACTCTTGAGGTCTCAAATTTGTGGCCAAAGTTTTGGGGAGTGGGAAGGGAAGCTGGGCACAAACTCATAAGTTTGTCCTATCAAAACTGCACAAGAAGGCCCAGAAGGAGCCTCCATGTTCTGTAGACAAGAAGTGCAGGCTGACCCCCAGCATTATCTGTATTGAAGATTCTTTAGCCGGTGCACAGGGGGCTAAGAGGGATGGAATGCTCTGACAGGATTGGGGGATCAACTTGGAGAAAGCCCTCACAGCAAACATAGGCTTCTGATCAGGGGTTGAATCTCTGGTTCATCACTTACAAGTTATCTGACTTTGACCAGGGGATTTCACCTCTTGAGCCTCAGTTTCCTCATCTATAAAATGGGAACTATGATAGTATTACCTACCTTCTAGGGAGGTCAGGAGGATTAAGTGGGAGAAAGTATAGAAAATACCTGATAGATAGTAGGCACTCAATTATCATTTATTAAGGAAGACCGACTCTTATGATGTAATAAAGTACTCCGCACATTATACCTACTATGTGCCAACACTGACAAATGCTCTATACATTTGCTTGTTTATTCCTCTCAAGCAGGAAGCTGGGATCAGTAGAGTGGAGACTGGAGGGCTCAGGCAGATGATCAGCAGGGGACAGCAGGCAGACCATACATGGGGTTGGTGGTGGCATCTATGTCAGTGCGGGGGTCAACTCTGTGGCAGTTGGGGCAGGATTCAGGTTGCGGTGATACTTGAAGTCTTGCAGGCAATGAGAGTGGCTCAATTGGGATGCCGCAGTGGTGGCCCGCATGCCACCACTCTTAAGCCTGTGTCTCTGGCAGACATAATTAATCCATCACAAACAGGAACCCTGAACGTTTCCAAATCTTTACCAATGAGAGTTGCCAAATGAAGTAAAATCAACCTGCTGCTGCCTTTGTCATCACAGATGAACCCACAAAAGGCTGGGTGTGAGAAACGGGAGTCCTCCACCTAATCCTGGGGGTGCTGCTCTCAGACCCCAGCCTTAGATGAAGTGCAGCTTCCACAAACCATTGGGGACAGGGCCCCTCACGCCTCCTTCCTCCATAATATACACATTCCTGTGGACCAGGATTGACTCAGGAAGTCAGCAGGGTTGCGTCTCCGAGGTCAAGAGCACCAGAACGTCAGCTGTCAAAGGCTGGCGGTGGCAGAGGCCACTGACGGCCCATGTCCCAAACAGTGCCTCAGTTTCCTTATCTGGAAAACGCAGCAGATGGAGTAAGCTCTCCAACAGCCTCGACTTTCCTAAAACTAAGTCAGCCAACCCTGCTACAGATATGTCTCCAGAGAAGGTATTTGTGGCAAGGAGCACACATTAGAGTCTGGCCCCAAGGAACTTCCTCTGGGAAGACTCGAGGAGGCAGAGCCAAGAAGGGAAACCTCCCGACTGGAAAGCCAAGCTCCATCAGGCATATTGAGACACAGCTCAGCTCATCCCCCCCATGGCCTCCAGCCTCCTCCACGTACGAATTGTTCATTTTACGTTTTCTCGGTTCCATCACTCAATTAACCAGCCGGCACGTGCCACCTCCTCCATGCCCCGTTAGCACAACGTAGGAAGAACCAGAAAACTCTGCCCTGCAAAGACTGGCATTACTTCCTTCCGTTCTGCTTCATCCAGGCCACTGCCCTCCCCTGCCAGTCTCTGCTCCCTCACCCCGCTTTTCCACACCTGTCTGTTGTATTTCTTTGCTTCCACTCATCTTCGCTTTCTCCCCTCAGGGTTGTGCCTTCACCTGTAACTTTGTTTTGTGTGCATTTTGACTGACGACATGTGTGTGGGCACCTTCTTATGGGCCAGTGAGTCAGAATGAACACGGGTGTGGACTTTCAGAAAGGAGGGGAGAATTGCAGAGATAAAAACGCCAAAGCCATTACTGAGATAGTTCGAAGTGGAAGTCTCTTCGCTTTATACGAAAAGGCTCTTGTTCGATGCCCGTGGCATCTGTTCCCCGTGGGGGCTTCTTCCTCTTATACTTGGTCACTACCTGCCCCGAAGGATTTCTGCCTCTTCTCACGACCTGGAACAGATCCAGGAGCTGGTGTGCCAGTTGAGGCATCACTGCAGGCACCAGTCAGAAAAGGTGTAGACAGAAGTGTGCAGTGTGCAGCCAGGATAGATGGGGAAGTCAGAGGCCAAGCCCCAGGGGACAGGAATATTTAGCTGAGGACGCAGGGCCATAGCCACCGTTAGTCAGTCGCTAAGGCAGAACTGGGCTGGGTCTTATGAACCAAGAAAACTGCAAGTGTTGGGTGACATCTGCAGGCAAAGCCCCCGGGGGCCAAGGCCTCACCATAGGCCTCCCGGAAACCCAGTGGTTCCATCAGTCAAACGGGTATTTTTGAGAGACAGTCCCACAGTTCCATGTGCATGGAAAGTAGGTATAGTTCTTTGGAACTCTCATCACTTTTTCATTTGTGTATGTATTGTCTTGTGAGCCAGACTGTAAGCCTGGAGGAGAGGGGATGCGGGTCCCTGTCCTCGTTTTCAATCCCCCAGGGAGCTACAGAGGCAGTGGAAATAACCAAGACTCTAGACTTGGCCGGGCCTGGGTGTGATACCAACTCTGGTCCTGATGGCTGTGACTCGGGGCAAGTTCCCTGCCCTGCGCAAACTGCAGGGCTGTTCGGAGGGATGAATGAGATTCTATATAAAGCACAGGACACCTGGGCTACACACAGTGACTGCCCACTGCCCAGTCTTCTTCCTACTCGGGCACTATATGTTTACTGATTGATTTTCTTGAATAAGTTATTTATTTATGTGAAAATGTCAGGGCACAAAGGCAGAGGGAATGTTCTCATCCTTCAAGCAGCTTCTGTTCTTTTGGAATGAAGAGCAGATGCAGGCCCTGAATGCTCGTGGTAGGGGTAGCAGTGTGATTCAGGAGACCATAACTCACTCTGCCTTCTCCGCCAGTCAGCTCGGGCTGCCATTAGAAAGTGCCACAGACTTGGTGCGCAAACAACAGAAATTTACATCTCACAGCCCTAGAGGCTGGAGTCCAAGATCAAGGTGTTGGCGGGGTCGTTTCCTCAGCTGCCCTCTTCAATGGTTGTCTCTCTGTGTGGGTGCCCCCGGGGGCCTTCTCTTCTTATAAGGACACCAAGTCCTATTGAATGAGGGCCCCACCACCCCAATGGACTTGTTTTAACTAAATCAGCTCTTTAAAAACTTTATCTCCAAATAAGGTTATATTCTGATGTTTTGAGGGTTGGGACTTCAACATATGAATTCTGGGGCGAAACAGGTCGGCCTGTAATACCTTCCCATCCCACTCACTACTCCACAATGTGGGGTTGCGTGTGCAGCTGACGGAGAGCTCGCACCACAGGGAAGACCTTTGCTGGGTCCCAGCATCGCCAAGCAGGCTGGGGAGCAAAGCCTCCCTCCTACGAAACTCAGAACAGGCTCTGCTTTCCCTCCCCTGGTCCCACCCGGGCCCTTCTACTTCCCCAGTCCACAGGGCTTCCCAAAGAACAGCAGATCCCTTCAGACCAAAGAGAGAGGCAAGAGCAAGGCAAACGCCGTGGATACAGCTTTCCCAGACCCACAGCCCCTAGAAGCCCCTGATCAGAGGTCCTGCTCCTGAGGACATGTGGGGGTGGAAGGAAGCAGGTGCCAGCCTCTCCCACCCACTCACCACATCTAAGCAGGATTCTTGTCACACATCCTGGAGTGCTCCTGCCCTTATGGTTCCCACCAGCTGATGTGGGAGCAGTGGGAGGACCAGCCTTGAGAGAGGCCAGGCCTGCACTGGGGTTCCCACTCCACCGCTTCGGGGAACCTACTCTCCTTTCTGAGCAGTGGTGCCTCGCCTTTTGAAAGGGGGCTGTATGTTGTTGGGAAGCCTGAAAAGGGTTGCAGCTCGTGGGTGGGAAGGGCCACACCTCGTGCCTGGGGAGTGCTGGATACAAGAGCAAATCCTTCTAAAGCATGAAAGAGGTTGCATTCCTCTCAACATGTGACTTTCAGGGACTAAGCACAAAGACCCACTTAGGGTGGCACACGAGGCCCTGCCACCTTGGGCCGATATTTCCTTTCCCGACACATCTTTTGCCATTCCTCAGCTGGCAAGCCACTCCTCTTTGCTTCTGCTCCAGCAGTCACTTCCACCTGGATGCCCTCCGCCCTTCTTCCCCCTGGCCTTTCCTGCCAGACCCTACCCTGTTCTTCTCTGCCCCTCAGCGTGCTGATAGGATTTTGGGAGCAGACCTGGGCTCCGACCCCGGTGCCATCACAGACCAGGAGGGTAGCCTTGGCCATGTTACCAAAACATACCAGCAATTTTTAAAAATCCCACTCTTCCGAGTACGTCTGGGGTTAATTCAGACTCACATTAAATGTCCTACCTCTTCCTCACACATCTCCACACTCAGCAGAACAAAGGGCCTGGGATGCTTGGGAAACATGAATCACCAAGGACAGATTCAGTGGCATTCCCGAGAGGAGCAGGTGATGTAAGACCCCCATTGCTGCGCTGGGGCTGAGGAGGGGACCCACCAGTGACTGCAAGGGGTTTCAATGCCTTACAACCGTGCTGAGCTGCTCTTTACAAATCATGACACGTTCGTGAGTTTGTTGCAACAATAACCTCTTTTTGCTATCGGGGGATTTTTCGTTATGAATTTGCACAAATTGGACAAACAGTTAACCAAGTTTACTATTTGGAAGCGCTGAAAAGGCTGCGTGAAAAAGTTAGACGACCTGAACTTTTCGCCAACAATTCATGGCTCTTGCATTACGACAATGCCCCAGCTCACCCGGCACTGTCTGTGAGGGAGTTTTCACCAGTGAACAGATAGCTGTATTGGAACACCCTCCCTGCTCACCTGATCTGGCCCCCAATGACTTCTTTCTTTACCCAAAGATAAAGGAAATATTGAAAGGAAGACATTTTGATGACATTCAGGACATCAAGGGTAATACGACGACAGCTCTGATGGCCATTCCAGAAAAAGTTCCAAAATTGCTTTGAAGGGTGGACTAGGCACTGGCGTCGGTGCATAGCTTCCCAAGGGGAGGACTTCGAAGGTGACCGTAGTGATATCCAGCAATGAGGCATGGAGCACTTTTCCTAGGATGAGTTCACGAACTACATTGCCCGACCGTGTAGCTCCAGGGGCTCCCTCCCGGGCCCTCTGCGCTCACTCAGCAGTCCTCTCTTGGCTGTCTTAGCCACTTCATGGACTTCATGCTCACCGAAACTTCAGGAATGTCCAGACCCACATTTCCCACCCTGAGCTCTCCCACATATTCAAACCCACATTCCCAAAAGCTGGCTGGACACATCCACTCGGACGCGCCACCAGCAGTACACACAACATATTCAAGGCCAAAGTCCCCCTTTTCTCTCCTTGCTTGTCACCTCTTTCTCCTGGGTCCCCAGCTCAGGACAGGAACGTCCACCCAGTTACGGGGCCAGGACATGAGCCAGGGAGGAGACAGATGGAACATACCCTAAGCTGGGCAACTGAGAACAGCGTAATAAAGGGACTACTTAGAAAGGTGTGGGCAGGTGTTAAGGAGAGCAAAAGAGATGGTGCAGCATCCAGGAGGAGTAACAGCAGAGGCCTGAGGCCAAGGCTGGGGCCAGCAGAGGCCTGAGGGCCAAGGCAAGGGAGCCATCAGGAGAGGGCGGTCTGACGGCAGCTGTGGCCTGAGAGATTCAGGGAGGGAACTGAATTCCCTGACCTCTCTCTCCTGTCACCTTCTGGTCTCTTACTCGTGCCTCAAATTTGCCACCTCTAGCCAGCACCCAGAGGACACAGGTGGCTGCTGATGCCCTCTGCACAGGTCAGCCTCAGGGGCACACAGAGGTGCAGAGAAAGGTGTCTGGTGGACGTGAAGGAGCCGATGGCAGATCCCGGTGCACCACTGTGTCCCTGGCACCCAGGGACCAACCCCTTAGTTGAACAAACCAATGAATCAATCAACGTTTCCAAATACATGTGAGGAGAACGGAGGCCAGACTTCTTGGCCAGGCACCCAGGGACCTTCACATATCTGACCCAAGTTCCCTTTCCACATGGCCTATGCTCGATTTCCAGCTACGCCACTTCCTATCCAAGACACATCTCAAATGCCACCTCTTTTGGGACACCTTCCCTCACTCCCCTGGAAAGGTATCCACTTTCCCACACACCTAACTTATTCTCTGCTTTTATTAGTCACACATTGCTTTCTATTCATGTCTCTTCACAGGCCTCTCTACCCATCAGCATGAGCACTGTCATATTTATCTCTGTATCCCCAGTATCTGGGGCCTATTAGGTGCTCGGTAGATTGTTAAATAGTTCATTTAAAAGGATCGAGCAGAATTGTGAGATGTTCCTAATACCCACCCTGGAGGCAATGAGTTGTTCTATTCGTTGCCAAAGCTGGTTAGGGATTTTTCACCCTCTGGTTTTTAAGAATCAAACAAATCTTACGGACTTGAGATCAAAAGTTGACTTAATTTGTTATAATAAAATCACCAAGGTAAAAGACCTGAAGGTGCTTCAATGCAGACGTAAGCAAAGCCAAACACAGTGAAGCTGGCCCCGCAGGAAAAGTTCTCCTTGACAATGAAGTGTGCCAGCCTGCAATTCCCGCTTAGCTTCTCCTCAAGTATCACAAACTGAGATGGAACTGAGAGCCACTGTTTGGAAGCAAAGTTTACAGTCCACTTACCGATGGAGAGGCATTTTATGGACACAGGCTATGCAACTTGTTTCCATTTGGATGTTTTTAAAATCTAATTTCCATGCAAATAGGAAAGGATGTGTTCGAGAGTGTCTACTTCGGGCTTTGTTTGCGTGTCAAGCGGCATGACTAATATTTGGGGGGTTGGAAGGTATCCAAGGACACATAAGAAATTGCAGTATTACAAAGGAAACCAAATATGTTGTGATTAGAGCATTCACTGTCCCAGGCAAATAAATGAGCTGGCTCAGGAGAGAAGCCGTTTTGCACTGCCCATTGACTTCTGAGTAATTCTGTTCCCAAGAATCTGCAATCATGGAGAAGATTCAGAGTTCAAACTTTGGTTAAAAACTCAGCTATCCAAAAGAAAAAAAAATTTTTTTAATGAGCTTTAAATATTCAGAGAAAGAAAAATGCAAAATGTTAGGCCTCAGGGGCAAAGGCTTGCTAAGTAGAGTTTTAAAAAGCAATTTGTTTTTGCATTCTGTAATAGTGAGCCAGAACTTGAAAAGTTGGAGGAAAGGAGAAGGTACGGATTTAGATGTCTGGGATCTCTCTCTTGATTAAAAAAGAAAAGAGTTGTGAAGAATGTGGTGTGAGGAAATAGGGTATATAATTCCAGGTTTTAAGAAACCTCTCTTGAATTAATATATACAAGAATTCAGCTTTGTCCTCATGTGGAAAGAAAAAGTTCTCATATTTGAATGGGGGGAAATGAAGCAGGAGAGATAGTTAGCATAAGAAGTTCTCAAGTTGAAATTGAAAAGGGTAATTACTTCATTCTATCTGATAAGAGCAAATGAATAGTTAAAGGCTTTTTAAATAATCCATTTGAAGTCCCCACACAGAAAAGCAAGAAGTTGAGCTGGGGACCAAGGAGGCCCAGAAAGCCACTGTGTCTTCCTAATGTTACCCCCAAGGACCCACCTCAATGTTAGAAACCATCTGAAGTTTAACACAAAAAAAGGTGCAACCTAAATGTAGATATTTGTGATTTTTCCCTATCTTATTCTAAACCTAATATCAAGATCTTCATTTTCTAGTAGTTGAATAATATTTGCTATTGTTTTTGTCAAAGAGCTAGCTCTCCCTCCCTCCCGCCGTGTCCCTCCCTCCCTCCTTCTGTCTCTCTGTGATCTTAGTTACACACACACTGGGTCTATTGCCCAAAATCTGCAGTAATCACTACATTCCCTGTTGGACATTTCCATAATTGCAGGCCTGTGTCACTGCCCCCCTGGCAAGGGCAGTGAGTTTGGTTTTCCAGTGATTTCTGATCTATTGTTTGTCTTGGGGGCATGATACCAAATGCTCCAAAGGTTCAAATTAATAGGGCTGTGATATCCTTATCACATGCCTGGGAATTCCACTTTGAAATGGAACCTTTGGCTCTGGAAAGACATTTGCCTTTTATTTTTTCTAATTCTGGGTAATGACTCTCCCGATTTTTCTTCTTTCCCGACGTCTAGGTGCACAGAACCAGAAATACAGCTATGTGTCCCTTCTCTGGCCTAAGGGGAGAACCACGTTCATTAGCATTAAGTCTCCTTACGGGGCCAGAGAGCTGTTGGTCCTTCCTTCCCAGATGGGAAAGGCTGGCTATACCTGAAAGATCTGTGGCTTGACATCTATTGATCTGAATTTTTGTTTCGTTCTCTTTTCTGCTTAAACAACTCCTGGTTTGCATTTCTATCACTGTTTTAGTCTCGTATCCTAGCAACGACCTCCAAGGTTCTTCCCTTCTGACAAGAAACCGAGTGTTAAAGGTAGAGAGGAAAGAAGGGTGGACATGAGGGAGGGGAAGGTAGAAGGGAGAAAAGAAGGAAAGAAGAGAGGAGGACAGAGAAAACAGGAATGATGAGAAGGGAGAGAAAACAGGAAGCTATGAAGGGGATGGGATGGAGAAAGGGCAGGGAGGGAAGGCTTGTGTCCACCAGGCTAGAAATCGCCAGGGCCCTGCTACCTCTGTTGGGACCCAAGATGAGCAACATCTGCCTCACTCCAGCCAGAGACGGTGGCTTACTTGGTGACTCTGGGAACCCAAGACAGCCCCTGCTACATATGATGGGAGGGACAGGCAGGCTGCTGGCTCAGAGTGCCCTCAATTAGGAGGGGACTTTAGCTGAGGGGCTCCTGGTCCTGCCTGGCCCTCATCTGGTTTATGACCCTGACCTTGCAGATACCTCTATTCCTGTGCCTAGATTCTGAAGAATTCTTCAATTTCTGACTCATGCACTATTTTTCCCAGTCTCAGCTTCCAGGAGGCTCTGGGTCTGAATATCTTGGTTGATTGACTGAAGGAAGTGATTTCTAGCGAGGGGTCTTCACCAGCTAAAAAGAGCTCAACTTCTAACTACTCTGGACTTGGTAATGAAAATATGTACAACCGTTTTTCTTAAATGCTGTGAGACACCTCAACCTATAGCTTCTATTTCAGCTAGACATAGACCTTGGGACTTCTAAACTGTGTTTCCACCTTGCTGAACATCAACAATATTGAAACATGTGCTTAACAGCATGTAAAGTGTTGTCACAACTACCATACGTTTTTCTCCAAAAGTGTGAGATGACTTTCCTGGCCCTGCCCATCAGCCACAGTGGGTATGCTGGTTGAGACGCTAAAGCAAACACTCTCTGCTTCAGGAACCTTTATGTGGAGCTAACATTTATGCTGCTGTGCTGAAAGGGGAATTTTAATGGTATCATTCCTTGAAAAACACAACTTTCCAAAGTAAACACAAGAAATAGTAAATCTGAATATTGTTATATTCTTTTTTTTTTAAAGACAACTCTTTCTACAGAATAAAAATACTAATTTTATATCACTATGTCGTAACATTTTATAAAAATAAAGAGGGAACATTTCTCAACATTTTTAGACCAACATAACCCTGGTACCAAAACCAAACAAAGGTATTATAAGAAAATAACATTACAGGCCAATATTGGTCCATGAACAGAGATGTAAAAATCCTATACAAAATATTAGCAAATTGAATACAGTGATATAGTTTTAAAAAGGACAACATATCATGACTGAGTGAAGTTTATTTGAAAAATGCCAGCATGGGTTCATATTTAAATATCAATTAATATGTTTCACCATATTAACATTTGAAAGATTGTATCTCAAAAGATTTGTAAAAAAGCATTTTATAAAATCAACACCTATTCATGATAGAAAGAAAATCACTCAACATTAGGAGAGGGAAGGAACTTCTTAGCATAGGTAACGAGGACGTAGAAGATATGCACAGCTGCCATCACAGTTACTGCACAACTTACCCCTGTGGCTGGAAACAAGACAAGGATGCCCATTATGTTGCTCACAACCTTAGGGGCAAACAATTAAAAAGTTGGTTATTGAAGAAAATCATTAAAATTGATAATACACTAGCCAGACTAATCAGGAAAATATAAAGAACTGACACAGATGTCCAATATCAGGAATGAGAGAGGGAACATGACTACAAATACTATAGACAATAAAGGTTAATAGGGAATATTATGTATAAATCTATACCAGGAAATCGACAATTTAAATTAAGTAGACAAGTTCCTTAAGAGACACAAATTACCAAAACTTATTTAAGAATAGATATATCTCCTAGATAGCCCTATATCTAGCAAGGAATTCATTTTAAAGTTAAAATCCTTCCCACAAAGAAAACTACAGCCTTCACTGGTGAACTCTATAAAAATTTTAAGAAAAATAATATAAATTCTACACAAAATCTACTGGAAAATTCAAGAGAGATCACGTTCCAACAAATTCTATGAGGCCAGCATAACCTCATAGCAAAACCAGAGACATTACAAGCAAAAGAAAACAAAACTACAGACCAATATCTTTCATAAACATAGATGCAGAAGTACAAAACTTTAGTAAATCATAACTACAACATCTAAAAGGATAATGACCAAGTAGGGTTGCAAGGTTGGTTTTACACTTAACATCAATGTAATGCACCATACTTACAGGCTGAAAAAGAAAAAGAAGGAAAAAAGCATATGATCATCTCAATAGATGCCAGAAGAAGGAGGAGGAAGAGGAAGACGAGGAGGAAAGAAGCAGCTGTATTTGACAGAATCCAAAAACCATGCACAATAGAAACTCTAAGCAAACTAGAAATAGAAGGGAACTACCTCAACCCAATAAAGATGATCTGTAAAAACCTACAGCTAACATCCTCATACTTCATGGTGAAAGACGGAACACATCCTCCTCAAACATCAGGACAGAAGCAAGGAGATCTGTGCTTACCACTTTTATGTAACATTATGCTGGAGGTTCTAACCAACACAATAAGCAGAAATAATACACAAGAAGTATACGGTTTAGAAAGGAAGAAATACAACTGTCTTTATTTGTAAGCAACATTATATGTAGTCTTTGTAGAAAATCCTAAAGAATCTACAAAAGAAATACTGGAAAAAGTGAGCTTAGAAAGGTTGCAGGATACAAGGTTAACATATAATAATTAATTGTATTTCTATATACCGGCAAGAAACAGTTGGGAATTTCTATTTTAAAAAACATCATGAATAGCATCAAAAACATGAAATACTCAGTGATAGCTTTGAATAGAAGATACAACCAGACTTGTACATCAAAAACTATAAAATACTTTAAAAGAAATGAAAGAAAACCTAAACAGATGGAAAAATACACCATGTTTATGAACTGGCAAAATCAATATTGTTAAGATAGCAATCTCACCAAACTGACCTATAGATTTAATCAATCTCGATCAAAATCCCAGCAGGTTTTTTTTTGTAGAAACTGACAAATTGCTTTTAAAATGTATATGAAAATACAAAGGACCTAGGATACCCAAAATAATTTTTACAAAGAAGAACAAATTTGAAGGACTTAGATTACTTGATTTCAAGATTTATTATAAAGCAGCTGTAATCAGGGCAGCGTGGTATTTGTATAAAGATACAACATCAGTGAAACAGAATGGAAAGTCCAGAAACAGACCCATCTATACATGGTCAATTGACTTTCAATAAAGACGCCGGGGAGTTCAGTGGAGAAAGGATAATCTTTTCAACAAATGGTTCAGGAATAACTAACTATTTAAAAGTAAAAAAATTAACAAGCTCATTAGCAGATCACACCATAATCCAAAAATAGATCCTAGATCTAGATGTAAAAACTTCAACTAGAAAACTTCCAGAAGAAACCATGAGAGAAAACTTTAGTGATTTTCGATTTGGCAAAAACTATTAAATAGGACACAAAAATCACAAACTATAAAAGAAAAAATAAATTAGTTGGTTTCCATTTGCTTTTCAACAAATACTGTTAGCAAAATGAAAAACATGCCACAAACTGGGAGAAAATATTTGCAACACGTTTATTCAACAAAGGACTTATATCTAGAATAAAAAATTGTAATTCAATAATAAGACAAACATCCCAGTAAAAAATGGACAAAAGATTTAAACCGACATTTCACCAAATAAACTGGCAAATTGGTACATGAATAGATGCTCAACATCATTAGTCTTCAGGGAAATGCAATTTAAAACCACAAGATACCACTTCACAACCACTAGAATGACTCAAATTAAAAAGACACACCACTCCAACAGTTAGTGCGGATGTGGAGCAATTGGAACTTGCATACTCTGTTGCTGGGAATATAAAATTGTATAGTCACTTTGGAAAACAGATTGTAGGGGCTTAGAAAGGTAAATATACCTTGACCATATGATGCAGCCATGTCACTCCTAGGTATTTACCAAAAATATGAGAAATGAAAGGAAATGTCCACAGAAAAACTTGTACACAAATGTTCATAGTTGCTTTATTTGTAACAGCACAAAACTAGAAATAGCTCAAATATCCACTGACTGATGAATGGATACACGAACAGTTTTATATGCATACAATGAATACTGCAACAAAAAATGAACCAACTGTTGATACCCTGTTTCCCGAAAATAAGACCTAGTCGGACAATCAGCTCTAACACATCTATTGGAGCAAAAATTAATATGACCCGGTATTATATTATATTACATTACATTACATTACATTACATTACACCGCTCTTATTTTACTATAAGACCAGGTCTTATATTAATTTTTGCTCCAAAAGATGCATTAGAGCTGATTGTCCAGCTAAGTCTTATTTTCAGGGAAACACGGTACATGCAACAACATGGCTAAATCTCAACATAATTATCTTAGTGAAAAAACTCAGACACCCATCCCCCCACCAAAATACATATTGTTTGAGTTTCCATTTATATGAAAATCTAGAAAATGCAAGTCACAGAAAGCAGATAGCTATTGCATGGCGACAGGCTGAGTAGGCAGGTATAGATTCTAAAGGGGCACGAGGAACGTTTTGGGGGTGATAGTTATCTTCATTATCTTGATTGTGGTGATAGTTGCACAGCATATATGTACGATGTCCAAACTTATCAGTGGGACACTTGAAACACGTACTCGTACAGCTTATTGCACCACAATCATACCTCAGTAAAGCAATAAAAAATCAATTGCACTCTAATGTATTTTCATATACTAGCAACAAGCAATGGGGAAATAGAACTTTAAAAACACCATCTACGAGAGCATCAAAAATGTCAAATACCTAAGAATAAATCTAATGAAAAATGTGTAAGACCTCTCTACACTGAAAATTATACAACATGATTGACAGCAATCAAGGATGACCTACATAAATGGAGAACTATTCCATATTCATGATAGGAAGACTCAATATTGTCAAGATGTTAATTCTCCCGTGTGATCTGTAGATTGAAAACAATCCCCATCTAAATCCCCCTATGTTTTTTTTTGTGGAAATTTAGAAATTATTTTTAATATATATATATATATATATATATATATATATATATATATATGGAAATGTAAAAAAGCTAAGATAGCCAGGGCAATCTTAAACAATTAGACGAAGTTAGAGCACTTATGTTATAAGATTTTAAGGCTTAGTAAAAAACTACAGTAATTAAGACCGTGTGGTTTTGATACAAGGACAAATGACGCATGAAGAAAACAGAGGGTCCAGAAAAGACCCACACATATACGGTAACACAAATGTCACTGCAATTAAGCAGAGAACGGATGATTTTTATAATAAATGCTGCCAGAGCAATTAGATAACTCTATATGAAAAATGAATCCTACCTCCTAGTTCATATCATACACAAAATAAATACCAGATGGATCATAGATCTAAATGTGAAAGGTAAAACAATGTAACTTTTAGAAGAAAATATAAAAAAATTTATATGCCCTTAAGTATGCAAAGCATTCTTAAACTGAAAACAAAAGTACACAACATTAAAGATACTAAAAAGGAAAGTCACATAGCGGGAGAAGATATTTGTAACACATATATTTGACATGATTAATATTCAGAATTTAATAGGAATTCCTATAAGCAAATAAAATAAGCAGAAAACCCAGGGGGAAATGGGATTTTCTGAAGAGGCATTTCACAAAGGAGGCTATGTAAATGGTCAACAGATATGTGAAAAGTGCTAAATATCATTACTCATCAAAGGAATATAAAAATGTAAATTAAAAACCCAATACTATTACATACCCACCAGAATGACAAAAATTTAAAAGGCTGAAAAATACTAAGTGTTGGTAAGAATGTGGAGCAAATGGATTGTCATATACTGCTGGTAAAAGTGTTAAGTGTGGTACCATTTTGAAAACTCTTTGGCAGGATCTGCTAAACCAAGCATACACATACCTGTGCTCTAGCATTTCCACTTCTTAGGAATATACCTAACAGGGATGGGTGCGCACGTTCATTAAAAGATGGATGTTCACAGCAGCACTCTTCCTAACAGCTCAAAATGGAATCAACTAGAGTGTCTGTCAACTGTAAAGAAGCTGCAGTATATTCACCCCATGAGAACAAACTATAACCACATGGGTGAAGCTCGCTGACGTAAAAGCCAGACGTAAAAGAGCACGTACAGTAGGGTCCACTTCTGTAGCGTTCACAAGCAGGGAAGCATCCTCTACAGTGAGGGAGTCAGGGCAGTAGTCCTGAGAGGGGGCCCAAGCGTGCTTCCGGTGCTCACCCTGTTATTGCTCTGGGTGCTGGTTATGAAGGGTTCACCCTTTGAAAAGCACACAGCCTTACAATGATGATTTGTACACTTTTGTTTTGTATGTCACGCTTCGGAGAAAAGGTTGACTTACTTTGTGGAAAGTGCTGTGATAGAAACCAGCAGGGTGTTGGAAAGAGAATTTGGTCAATCAGGGCGGGCTCCTTGGAGGAAGAGGGATTTAGCTGCGCGCTAGAGTGTGAGGAGGAGACCGATCTGAGAGGAGCAGCGGGAAGAGCTTCTCAGGCAGGAGTAACAGCATGGACAGACAGCAGTGTGATAAATTAGGACTTTTTGCCCCTAGCTGTAGATCATAGCAGAACAGACCTGCCTTGGGTGGCCATTTAAACATCTTTAAAATTAACTCTATCACTTCCTGGGGTCCTGACTTTGGTCCTCAGTTTTCTTCTCTCTCCTGCTGGAAAAAATGAAAAAGCCTCTTTGAAGGCACCAAAAAGGGCTCTGGCTTTCATTTCTCTGTTACTCATCCTTAGCTGTTCATATTTTTCCTTAATATAGAGCAAGAATCAGCAAACAGGTCCAATCTTGCCCATCGCCTGTTTTTGTAAAGTTTTATTTGTTTACTTCTTGTCCATGGCTGCTTTGAGATACAACAGCAGAGTTAAGTTGCTGCAAAGGACTGTATGGGCTGCAAAGTCTGAAATATTTGCTATCCGGCCCTTTGAGGAAAAAGTGTGCCGACCCTTCGGCTGCCACAGCCATCAACCCCGTTTATCCCGTTCTGTTCTGCCTCCATGTCAAATGCCCGAGGCACCACGCTAGTGCCTTTCCTTCCACAGGCCCAAGCTCCCAATTCCCCATTCCTGGCCGTTTTAACAATGGCGCTGTCTCAGCTCAGTCAGCCAGCCGTGATGGGGCCCTCCTGCCATCAGAGCCATGAGCGACCGAGCTCCAAAAGTACATCTTACAACCTGCTTAGTCAGACCAGTCCTGGTACCAAATGTTGGAGGTTGGATGCTGCAAAAGGAGAGGCCCAGATGGAGTTTGGGGTATAAGATGTGTACTAGGGATTAACACACATCTGTGAAGAAGGAGAAAGCAGGGTTGAGCAGAGGGCAAAGTGGAAGTCTGATGAAAGCTAGATGAAGCCTTGGTCTATAAGGGTAGTTCTGGTCCCGCCCTGGCCACCAGAGAGAGCATCCGGAACCAGCCAAAATGGCCGGACCTTTATACCGCGTCTTCACTTACTCACTGGATGCAGACCGCCCTGGGAGGGATACGACTTCGGCAAGGGGGTTCTCTCCAGCCGAAGCAGACCCTGCAAGACTTGACAGCCAGAAGTGGCTTGCTGATCACACTCCCCACAGCTGGGCAGCAAGACCCCCTGAAGAGGAGAGCAAGGCTCTGCAAAGTGGACTGAACTGAACTGCCCAGGCCCACACAGGCCTGGTACTCACATTTAGCCGGCCTGGCTTTAAACCTCATGTTTTCTCCTCTAGAGCCCACCACCTCAGGTAAAGCGATTACCGAGGGCCAAAAACATTGTATTAATCAAAGACAGGTAACAGTCGGCCAGATCCTCTGACCAGCTTGAGTCAGCCGGAGTCACTCTTGCACTCACGAGGACGTGCTCGATCGTGTGCTCACTGTGTACCAAGCGCTGGGCTACGCACTTGACCTGGATAATCCCCACAGCAACCCCTGAAGTAGACGCTGCTATTCTCCCCATTTCCTACTGAGAGAAACTGAGACTGAGAGGTGAGGTGAGTCATCAAAAGCCAACTGTCACTCCTATCCTCGATGGAAGCAGAGTCCATCTTCAACAAAAGCAATTACTGTGTTAGTTTTCCTATCTCTTTCCTACTGTAGGGAAATGTATAACTTGGGGCATTTTGAAATATTTTAAATAGCCCAAGGAATCCCACTCTCTGCCTTCACAGAAACCCAGAGAGCCAGGTGCACAAAATTGGACCTATTTGCCTATGTTAACGACAGGACCTGGGAAAGGTGGGCTAGAGTATGTCTGAATGTGAGGAGGGGCACAGGATGATGACAATTGATTTTGGGATCCCTTTCTCTGTCCACTGGTTTTTGACTATTGATTTCCCCCTGAAGATCCTGCATTACAAAAGGCAACATTTACTTCATTCTGTTTTGTTTTGTGAAACAGCATGGACTTTGGCATCAGGCAGACAAGGATCCAAAGCTGGATTCGCCTCCTTCCTGACTGTGTGACCTCCACTAAATAGCTTCCCCTCTCTGAGCCTTAGTTTTCCCAACTGTAAAGTCTGGCTTATAATATCCCTATTGCTGGCATTGCTGTGAGGGAATGCTTGCAAAGCTAACCATGGAGAATAGAGTGCAGTGGCACTCAACAAATGGCTCTTGAGCTCTGGTCACGATGGGACCCAGCTTCTTGGCCACGCCGGTAGGTAGATGCCTCCTGTTTTCAGCTGAAGCTCACCTTCTCCACACAGAAGCCCTGCAAGATCTCTCTTTCCTCCTTGATTACTAGAGAATACTCACTTCCCTGACTCCCGACCAAGTATGAATTCTTCCTATCATCTCTAAAGAACTACATCTTGAAGAGGAGGAAGGAAGTTGGCCTCTGGAGCTAGGCTGGTTTGAATTTCATTTAAGTCACATGTTAGCGGTGTGACCCTGAACAAGTTTCTTAACCTCTTTGGGCTTCCAATTTTTTATCTGTACGATGGGGATAACAGTCACACCTACGTCATGGATTGTGGTGAGGGGGCAATGGGCAATGGATGGCATACTGGAGGTGCGACATAGATGTCCGTCCTCTTTTCCTTTTGCTAGTCCCACGTATTCTAAGACAACACTTTCACCAGAGGCTCCTAAAAAGTCCTATCTTAGTCTGGGTCTTTCTACAATCCTAACAGACTGGTAGAGCTATTTAAAAAGACAAAAATCAACAATGACCGTCATAGCAATGATGATGATAACGACGATGGCTAAAATCAGTGTATAAAATCAGTCCCAGTTCAAACCCCATGCTGTTTCCAGTCTAGTGGGGAAGGTGTACACTGATCCACAAACCACAAGCTCTGGGAATGCCAGGTGCATGGGGCAGCTCAGTTGCTTCTCAAAAGAACCCTATGAGGTGGATACTATTACTATACTCACTCTTCAGGTGAAACAACTGAGACTCAGAGAAGTTGTGATTCTTCTTCAGAGTCACCCAACCAGTAAAAGGCAGAACTCACATTTGGGCCCAGGTCCTTCTTCCCATACTCAAGTTGTGAAACAAATGTAGGGGTGGCAGATGGACCTCATCAAATTTCAAAAAGATAGAATCCCTGTTGGGCAGAAACCAACCACTCAAAATTTCAAATAAGAGTCAGCTTCAGTTATTAACACTGTTACCTGAAGCATATCTGAGGAGGAGGAGGGATATACATACACATACCCCCCAAAGAAGCCAGCACCACGATGCTTTATTTTGAAAAGCTGGATCTGTCAGAATCATAAGTTTGAGGTAAGGGAGGCTGAGTTTGCATGTGGTCAAACCCCTCTATTTCACAGATGAGTAAAATGTAGCTCAGAGAAGGGAAGAGACTTGCTCAACATCACAAAGAAATCACTAGCAACTGGTTTCTCCCCATGTCTATGTATCAATCCCAGGAAAGACTCTAATTGGCTCTCTTGGGTCACATGCTCACCCTTGCACCAATCATTGTATCCAGAGAGCAGCCCTAACTCCCTGAGTGACAGCCTCACCAAAACCAACCACTCTTCCTTGAGACGCCACAGGACTGGCTTCTTCTGAGGTCTTAGGCAAGAATGCTACCTTTTCAAAGAGGCCTTCCTCAACCATTCTACCAAAAGGAGCCCTCCCTCCTCCAACCCCATTTCCCTCTTTATATTTCTCCATAATACTTATTACCCTTTGATAATATTTATTTCTCTTTCCTCACCAGACTATAAATAAGGTCCTTGAAAAGAGGGGCTCCATCTTATTTCTTGAGCACTGTATCCCCAGTATCTAGAACAGGACTCGGCATACAAAGGTGCTCGATAAGAATTTTTGAATTTTAAAAAAGTGGGGAAGGAATTTCTCAAAGGATCTGGAAGAAGACAAAAGGGAAAGCATGCTGGACATACATATAACACCCACTACGGAATTCTTAGCATTTCATTTTTATAAAAACGGAAAAAAACAAATAACTTTTCAATCAGAAAAAAAGTTAGTCAGAGGTCTGTGATCTTTGGTTTCTCATCTATCTTTCTGACTGGCCTGGGACCTTCTTGATGGCAGAATGGGGACTTAATCATCTCTGCTTGCTGGCACTTAACAGAGCTTGACAAATAGCAGGGGCTCAAATAAGGATTTGGGATGAATAAACTCAACTGTAACATCTTAGTCCAGGTTTCTGAAACATTAATTTAGAATTCTGCACTCTATTGTCTAATGTAAAAAATGCATTAATGTGCATTTGAATTACCTAGGTGATCTTGTTAAATGCAGATTCTGATTCAGTAGGTCTGGGTGGGGCCAGGGACTCTGCATTTCTAACAGGCTCCCAGGTGCTGCTGCTGGGGTGAACCACACTTTGAGTAGCAATTTCAGTTTATTGTCAAGGAATCTTTGGGCATCTTGCTATACAAAGAGGTGAAATAAAGAGCCAAGAAGGGCTTTCCAGAAGGAAAAATGTTAAGAGGACCAGGAGACCCAGATTTTAGGCCCAGGTCTCCCACCTATAAGCCAGTGAACTTAGACAAGTTTCTCCCTCTGAACCTCAGTCCCCATTGCGAGGTCAGGACTACCTAACCTGACCTGCCCGCCTCACACGTGATGTCTGAGCTGCCACAGTGAGGGCCAGGGGCTGGTGGAGGGTGCAGATATTTAAGGCTGAATTAGCCCCACTGCTGCCCTGGATGAGTTCTAGGAACTTACATATTAGCATGCCTTGCAAGGATGTGAGGAAGTGTTAAGATCAACACACACTGCAGAAGAGAACCCCTGAACTCTCACAGCTGTTCGCCAGCATGTTGATCGCAAATGTAATACGTAACCCTACTTCATAAACTCTCGCCGTCCACATGCTGGTTGTTTTCAGTTTTCTAAGGTTGTTCTCTCCCAGTAGGCAGACCCCACCTTTTATAAGGATCTTCTGATCTCTGCCTCTCACCCCACCCTCTTTCTGGAAAAAAAAACCCCACACACACATACACACACACACACACACACACACACACACACACACACACACACCCCAAAAGACCTACTTATGCCTTACAAACATTAATAAAACGATAGCTGAACATTTATTAAGCATCAACTCTTAAGCCAGAGGTATTGATAAGACCTCTAAGTTAATTATATTGGTATTTTCCAAAATGTGGTAAACATCAATGGCAGTTAGGTGATACCCAGACAAGTGTCATTCTAGTAATTATGTTATGATTGGGTTACCTTCATTTGTGGTAAACAATACCATCTTTCTTCTTTAAATATAAATATAAACAAAATAAGTCAGTAGAAAGGAAAAGCAAGTTAAAACCACAATGAGATACTACTTCATATCAACTAGAATGGCTATAATACTAAAACAAGACAGATAACAAGCATTCAGAATATGGAGAAATGGGAACCCTCATACACTGCCAGTGAGAATGGTACAGTTGCTTTGCACAATAGTCTGAAAGTTCCTCAAAAGGTTAAATATATAATTACCATATGATGCAGAAATCCCACTCCTAAGTATTTACCCAAGAATTGAAAGCATATGTCCATGCAAACACTTATATGTGCATGTCCACAGCATTAATCATAATAGCCAACCAAAAACCGAACACAGCCCTCATGTCCATCAACAGATGAAAGTATACATGAAATGTGATTTATCCATACAATGGAATATTATTCAACCATAAACAGGAATGAACTATTGATAAGTGCTACTACATGGATGAATCTTGAAAACATCATGCTCAGTGAAAAGAGCCAGACACAAAAGGCCACATATTTTTATTCCATTTATATGAAATGTCTATAATGGACAAATCAATAGAGACAGAAAGTAGATTAATGGTTTCCTAGGGCTGGGGAAGGGGTAAGATGGGGAAAAATGGGGAGAGACTTGCTAAACAGTACAAGGTTTCTTTTGGGGGAGTGAAAATTGGGGTGTTCAAAATTGATTTTGGTGATACTTGCACAACTATGAAAATATATTAAAGAAACTAAATTGTATACTTTAAATGAGTAAATTATATTATGTGAATTATATATCAATAAAGATGTTATATATATAAATAAACATTAGGTAATACTACAGATGGCACACAAATATGGAAAAAATATTAAAGAGACAGATATGACAAATACAACACTGGGAAACACTGGATTAGATCAGCAGCCCGAATAATCACATGAGGTCAATGCTTTGTTTTTGTTTGTTTGTTTTCCTGTTGTACAGGAAATTGGATTCCAAGAAGTGAAAATTTCTCATCCAAGGACAAAGAGTTTTAAGTGGGTTTTAAACCCAGGCTGCTGACTCCAAAACAGCGCTCTTGTCTGACATGCTTCTTGGGCCCCCAGTTCCTGAATTCAGCTCCCAGTTATACTTTTCTAATGATCCCACTCCTCTAACAGTGCTTCTCTGAGACTTTGGTCTGACCTACACCAATGATATCACTATAGCTTTGACTTGGGCTAGTAGCCAAGACAGAAGGTTTCAGTGGTAGTTTCCAGGTAGTGGGAAAGAACAAGATCATTGTACAGAGGAGGAAACTGAGGACTAGGTCACACAGGCAATCAGAGGCACCACTGAGATTCCAGGAGAGAGGTCTATGGCCAACATGACTTACGATATCCATCAAATATCACCCTGTCTACATGTAATTATTGCTAGAAAATGGCTGCCCAGCCAAGGACTACATTTCCCAGATGCCCTTGCATTTGGGTGTGGCCTCAGACAGCCAGACTGAAGTTGGCCCTGAATTACCCCTCCTCCTGCCATCCACACCCTTGTGTCATTTCCTCCAATACTGAATAGGATTGACCTGTGTGACCAATAGGATATCACAGAAATGATGGTGTACAATTTCTGAGACTAGGTCATAAAAGATATTGCAGCTTCCACCTTGCTCTTTTACATCACTTACTTTGGGGAAAACTAGCTGCCAAGTTCTGAGGACACTCAAGCAGCCTTATGGAGAGATCTACATGGCAAAGACCTAAGGCCTCTTGCCAACACCTGGATGAGTGCACATCTTCTGGCCCTGGTCCAGCCTTCTGACGACTGCAGCCCCAGCCCATATCTTGACTACAGCCTCCTGAGAGGCCCTGAGACAGAACTACTCAGCCAAGCTGCTCCTTATTTCCTGACCCACAGAAACTATAGGTAATAACTGTTCACTGTTTTAAGCCTCTAAGTTGTGTAATTTGTTATGCAGCAATAGATAATTAGTACACCCTGTGACTAGTTCCTGCCAATAGAATATAAGCTAAAAAGTTATGTGCCACTCCAGGCCCATGTAGTTAAGATACAGGTATGCCTTTTTGACTGTTTCTTCCCCTTCCCACAGAGATTCCCCCAGCCCAACAGATATTTGTATACCATGTTCACAGCAGCATTGGGCACAATAGCCAAAAGGAGGAAACAACTCGAGTGTCCATCAATGGATCAATGAACATGAATAAACAAATGTGATATGTACATACAATGGAATACTATTCAGCCTCAAAAGGAAGAAACTTTTGATACATGCTACAATGCATAAAGACATTATGCAACATGAAATTAGCCAAACACAAAAACACAAATACTGTATGATCCCACTTATACGAGGCAGTCATCAAAGTTATAGAGACAGAAAGTAAATGGTGGTTGCCAGGGGCTGGGAAAGGAGGAAATGGGGAGTTAGTGTTTAATGGAAATAGAATTTCAGTTTGGAAAGATGGAAATTTTCTGGAGATGGATAGTGGTGATGGTTGCACAACATTATGAATGTACTTAATGCCAATGAGTTATACACTTAAACATAGTTAAATGGTAAGTTTTGTTATGTATTGTTTTACCCCAATCGATTTACCAATTTTAAAATGTCATCATGTGCCCAAAACAAGTTAACACTCTCTGGTGTCCCCCACGACCCCAAACTAAGCTTCTGTGCTGAGAGCTGGGGCCTTGGGCTGAATAACTCTGTTTCTAGCCACTGTTTGCAGGACAGAGTCCTGTGGTGTATAGAAAGCGTGGGATCCCTGTATTTAGGATACATGTTTAGGTACCCAAAACAGCAGTGGCTTAAATAAGATGGAAATTCATTTCTCCCACACACAGTCTGGAGGTGGGCAGTACAGGGCTGGCATGGTGATTCTTCTCCATGCAGTCATTCAGGGACCCAGGCTCCTCTCGTATTCTGCCATCCTTACAGTGTTTCTTTCATCCATGTGACTCAAGATGGCTTAGCATCACATCTATGTCCTAAGCAGCAGGGTGAAGAAGGAAGGGAAGAGAGGCATGCCTCCTCTCTTTAAGTCACTGTCATTTGGAGTCTCCATACTAGAAGTGGAATTCAATTGCTGCCTGATGTATTGTCTATCCCCTGCATCTTCCAACAGGATGTCACCTGCATTGTCTTGCCATGGCAGCCATGGAGGTACCCCACAGAGATCTTGGGAGCTCCATGTTGAATGTGATAGAGCCACACATGGGTGGAATCTGGGTCCCTGAATCACTGCATGAAAGGCTGCCTATCAAACATTTGCACAGGGCTTTGCATAAATGAGAATAAACCTCAAATATGTGAAAGCTGAGATTTCAGAGTTTATCTATTACAGCCACCAGCATTCTCTTAACTAACACAGAGGTTCGTGAGTAGAGCTTGGGAAGTCAGATAACACAATAAGGCTGAGGCCAGGTTGGGCAATGGAAAGATGGCTCTGGAGCCAGGACACCCAAATTCAAGCCCGAGCAATCCCATTTCGAAGCTATGTGGGCCATTCAAACTCTTTCAGCCTACTTTGCTCAAATGTAAATTGGAGATGATGATAATACAAACCTCACACTATTTGTGGTATGGACTGTGAAGGAATCTGCAAAGACAGTTGAGAAAGATCTGCTTAGGACAGCAACAGACACCTGTCCCCTTCCCACTCTCCAAAGAGGACAGATGGGCAGTTAGAAATGGGCACAGCACATCATAGCTCAGGCTTGATGAGAAGCAAATGGCCCACTGTGGGTGCTTGATTTCTAAGTCATGGCTGAATACCAAGCCTTGGGCAGGAAACTCTCTGACTTGGATTCCGCAATAGCTTTAGTTTGAGACCTCAAACAGCCCCCTGAGAACTCAGATTGGGTTTGCAGCATGGACCAACTTTTTCCCCAGGCAGCCCAGGAACGAGAGTCTGGACTTCCTCCCATTGTATTTCAACTGAACAGCACTGGTCTAGAAAAGCTGGGACACTCAACACTCTGGATGCCCCTCTGGGGAATGTGGCAACTGCATAGGTGCTCCTGGCAGGATCAAAAGTACAACAGCTTCAGGGGCCAAGCAGAGAACATAAGCATGAAGAGGTTGGGTGCCATAAAATAGCGAGTGGCTGGTACTGTGAGTTGTGTGGCAAATTGGGTGTGTCCACAGCTCACGTTGACCCACGCCTTAACTAAAGCCTCAAATCTGAATGTATTGACCTCAACTCCCCCAGCTTTTCTAGACCAGCGCTGTCTAATAGAAATATAAGTCACATAAGGAATATAAAAATTTCTAGTAGCTATATTTAAAAAGTATAAAGAGAAACAAAATTAATTTTAATGTTTGACTTAACCAATAAATGATTCTGATCACCAATTCAAGTGGTGGGGCAGGTTGGGGGGTTCTTCCACCACCAAGCAATTCTCAGATACCAGCTGGTGTCCTACCATTCAGCTCAGTTCTGATGCTATCTACCCAGAGAGAGCACCAGATTCCACAGGTTAGGGGCTCAGTCCCACAACACTCTCACTCCCCCCGCCCCCAACTTCAGAGGCCAATGGCAAATTCAGGTTGTAACCTTTGCTTCTGATGAGCAGGCTCTAAATCAGAGGTTCCCACAACCCCTTCCTTGGGTTTGATTACTTTGCTAGAGTGGCTCACAGAACTCAGAGAAATAGTAGTTTACTTACTAGATTACCAGTTTATTATGAAAGAATATAACTCAGGAACAGCCAAATGGAAGAGCTACATAGGACAAGGTATGGGGAAAGGGAGTGAAGTTTCCATGCTCTCCAGGCGCACCACTCTCCTTAAATCCCCACGTTTTCACTAATCCAGAAGTTCTCTGAACCCTGTCCTTTTGGGTTTCTACGGAAGCTTCATTACACAGGCATGCTTGATTATATCATTGGCCATTGGTGGCTGATTCAATCTCCAGTCCGGTTCCCCTCCCCAGACATCAGGAGGTGGGACAAAAAGTTCCAACCTCTATGAACGATTGACAGCCCTGGCAACCAGCCCTTATCCTCAGTTTTTTTTTTTCCAACCGTCATCTCATTAACATAAACTTACTTGTGGTGGAAAGGGGCTTGTTATTAATAACAAGACACCTATTTCACCTTTATGGTTCCCAAGGGATTTCAGGAACTGAGGACAAGAGACCAAATAGTATGACAAAAGAGGTTTCCATTACTTTCACTCCGGAAATTCCGAGAGTTTTGGGAATTGTGAGCCAGGAACCATCGACATAGGCCAAATATTTATGGAAAAGATATTTATGGAATATATTTGGTCATATGAATGACCAGATATAAATTTCTTATAAATCACAACATCATACTCAATACATGCAAAATATTATTTCAACATATAATCAATATTTTAAAATATCATCAATATTTAAAAAGAGTTCACACTCTTTTTTATACTATGTCTTCAAGAGCTAGAATGTGCATTACACATCCATTACACACCTCAATCAGGACCAGTCACATTTAAGGCACTTAGTAACCACATGTGGCTGGTGGCTGCTCGACTGGACAGCGCGGTTCTAGGTAGCTGGCACCCCCACGCCCACCGGGCACTTCCACAACTCCATGCCTTTGCCTACACTGTGCCCTCTGCCTGGCACAGACTCCTCTCCTTTCCCAACTTGAATTCCAGCACATACCTCAAGGGCTCTGTGCTTCCTTCCATAAGATTTTCATCTCTTTTCGAGTGCCCACCATGCTGAATTATTGTTTGTTGTCTCATTGAGAGACCAAAACCACTTCTGAGCCATCACTTAGCACATTGCACGACACACACGCGGCAGACCCTCCATCACAGTTGTTGGTTTTAGGGGTAACTGTAGGCCTCTATCTGGGATGAGGATGTTAGGGCAGGAAATTTTCTTTGAAAGTTCCCTCCATTAATATTTTTTATAGTGGGTCACAATAAAGAAAGTTGTGGGGTGGCACTCTTATCAGAGAAACTGAACCAGAGAGCTATGATTTGGGGCTGTATGTATCTTTAAGTCATTTAGTTCTTAGTTTCTGATCCTCTCTAGAAAATATCTGTACAACTAGGATTTATAGCTACAAGGCACTGTATATCGGGGGCCAGTGGCGGGCATGGCATTTTACCAGCTGGGTAAACTTGCGGTCAGTACTGACATCTGTCACAAGAGGATCAGGGCCACCAGCTACCCAACTCCAGAGGGACCATGTGAATGGTGCCGCTTTAGGGGTATGCAATGGTCCTGGAAGCCCCACCAGGGCAAATGTGGATGTCTAACATGCCACTGGTTTTAGACTTCTGAGCCAGGATATTGAGGCGATCAGATATAAACACAGGAAAACTCAGAACTTGGGAAACCACGTGTGTTCACACATGCAGATGCTGCTCAACTCCACAAAGACTACAGCTCAGAGTCCAAGTGTGAAATGAGTGTTGGAACTTGGACAGCATTTCCCAGATGGGGACTGCTGTTCCCAGGGTAACATCCAGGATATAATGATTAAGTTGAGAGCTAATGTTCTCGGGCTGACGTGAGGAAGAGGATGTGAACTTCTCCTTTGTCCTTTCCTTTTTCTACCGAGATCAAACAGGGAAAGACGACATTCATGCGGGTGAAACCACGGGCTAGGAGAGGACTGGGGCAGACCTGGGCGGTCATAGAGGATAAGTCAGAGAACTGGGTTTGAATTCTGTCTCCACGGTGTGATGTTGGACAAGCTGCTCAACCTCTACGAGCTTCAGTTTCATTACATGTAGAATAAAGACAGCACCATCCCTGCTCCACAGTGGTGTGTGCAGCACAACCGAGACGGGGTAGAGGAGGGCCCGAGCACAGCCGGGCATCAGTGTATCCGTCATCTTTTGCTGCATAACAACCTCAAAATCTCAGCGGCATGTAATAGTGAGCATTTATTTCTCGCTCCCGTGACTGTGGGTTGGCTGGGGCAGCTGTGCTCCAGGCTGCAGGTCTGAGGTTTGACTGGCTCATCTCTGCTCCATTGTCTCTCTCTGGGGCCCAGGCCGGGGTGGGGCAGCAGCAATAGGGGTATATTCTTCTCATAGTAATGTCAACAGATAACAGGGTAAGGCCAATTATGCAAGCACATTTCACACCACTGCTTGACTAATGTGAACCACACAGCCAAGCCCAAAGTCAAGGTCTCAGAAGCACAATCTGCCCACCGTGGGGCCACAGCAAGAGTGAAGATGGAGAACACAGTTATGGGAGAGTGAAGAGTCTGGACCAATCATTCAATGTATTGCACTATACAGATAGAATTGATTTTCAGTGGAAAATCAAGTAGTTCTTAGAGTACTTCCTTCTTTCAAAAGAAGGCTATCATAGGCATTGTGGCATAAAATAAGCAGATGGAGTAAAGGCTTAGGGAGATTGCTAGGGGCGAGGGAAGGGAAGTGCTACTAAGAGGGTTGCCCATCCTTCAATCTTAATTCTGGCTGTGCCAGTCAAGATTTGCCCTGAACCAGCACTGAGGACATTAAAGGTAGATGGTTTCTACAGTAATCTGGCCAGGGTAGGACCTAAGTCAAGTGTGTCAAGGTTGTGAAATGATGTTTCAACCCAGAAGTTATGGTCATCAAGGAGCCCTGGAAATTTAGAGGGTGGAGAAATCATTTTAGAATTCATGAAGAAGGTGAGCATTAAACTGGGCTTAAGAAAATGTGCTGTGTCTGATGAACAAAGGGGAGCTTTCAAGAAGGGGAAGTACATGAGCAAAAGTGTATAAGCCTCACTGGTGCTCAGTGGCTCAAAATAAGACATTGATTATTGTAGCTCCTAAGTCAGGAAGCGGGAGGTGGGCTGGTCTGATCTCTGCTGGGCTGGGCTGGGTTTGTGCCTCCGTAGGTCACTGAGGCCTCTCCTTCAGTCTGGTTTGTCTGGGGGCACCTCTGCGGGGGCAGTTCTGCTCTGTGGGTATCTTGTTTTCCTCCTGGACCACTGGACTAACCCGAAACATTCTTCATAGGGTGACGGCAAACGCAGAACAAGGTAAGAAGAAATGAGGCTCAGAACTGGCACATCAGCACTTCTTCATTCTAGTGGCCAAAGCAAGTCAGATGACTGGACTCTGGTGCTGGGAGCGTCCTGCAGAGTTCCACGGCGAATAGCATGGATACAGGAATGTGAAGAATTGGGATCATTAAAGGAAACCTATCAGGAAAAAAGTATGGTGGTAGCAATGAGGCAAGGTTTTTGCAGAAAATTGTTCTCAGAGATTCTCCTGATTGGGAAACCCCAACCCTAGGTCCCTTCACGGTCTTCCTGCCATGTCCAGGCCAGCTGGCACTTCTGCATGCCCAGTGCCGAGGAGCTCACCACTTTCCGGGCAGATTATTCGGAATGGACGAGTTGTAGGAAGTTCTTTCTGGTACCTGACGCCTCTTTGCTTCCTCTCTTTGATCCTGGTTCTGGCACATAGGTTTTTGGCCCAGCAGCCATTCCCACAATTGAGGAGAGTGCACTGGTCCAGTGGTTCCGGTTTCTCACTCTGTGATTGAGCCAGCAGTGGGCACATCAGCACAAAGTGAAGCAGACCCATCACCCCCGCAGCAAAACACTAGAGTGCCCCTGACTGAGGAGACAGACTTGACACCTTCCCTCCCTCACCCTCCATATCCAGCCCGGGTCAAGTCCCGTGGGTTTTGCCCCTGACTCCCCACCCTCCCAGCCCCCGACACCCATCTCACTACTCTAACTTCCTCTCTCCCTCTCCACTGCCATGTCCCTTGTCTGAGCTGCCATCATCTCATGCCTGGGCTGCTGCAATAGCCTCTCCACTACCCCCACCCTGCACCATAATTTACTTTTCACACTGTGGCCACAGTAATCTCCTAATGCAAACATGCTCATGTCACCAACTGCTAAAAATGTTTCCCCTTCGGGCACATCTTGTTCCACACTCCAGCATCCGTTCCGGTGATCATCTTTCAGGACCCCTAACTCCCTCCTCATCCAGTTCATTGCGCCTGTCCCTTCAGGCTTCAGCTCGTCTGTCATTTGCTCAGGGAACCCTCCCTCCCTGGTCTCCTTCACAAGGTCAGATCTCTCAGTTACAAGCTCTCCTAGCACCAGAGACCTCTCCACTGCAACATATACCAGAATCTCCAAACTTCCATCCATTTCTGTGATTGCTTGTTTAGTATTAATATCTGCCTCCCCCACTGTTCCATAATGGTGGGCCAGTACACTGGTCGGGTATGAAGTGTGGAGGAGAATTTGTAGCTGAGAGATTCCATGGTGTAAATACAACCACGACAGGTTTCAAGCTACCAACAATCGTGGCTTACAAAATCCCTGAAAACTTAATAATCGGCTCTCATTAGAGTATGAGCTGGCTCCAGTATGCCACTGGGGACAGGCCTTGTACCTGGCTTTGTACCTTTATGATCAATAAAGTGTCTTGAAGATGACTGAAAGGCCATAAACATTGGGTGAATGAATGAATGAACAATGCTGAAGTTTAAATGAGCCTTCAGGACAGCAATTGCTGTTTCCAGAAGATGAAAGACTTAGAATACATGCCCAAGAAAAGAATAAGGGAGTCATGACATTCCTGTTCGCTGAGGACTATTTAGATATTCACTTAACAAATGTGTCTATTTTAGGTACAAATCCAAGCACTCCACAAATACTAACCCATTTAACCCTTATAACAATAAAAAGGTAGACAGCACTAATACCTTCAATTTACAGAGAAAGAAACTGAGGCTCAGAGTAATTTGCCAGGGTGGTGGAACTGGGCTGTGAATGCAGGAAAGCTGACTGCAGGGCCCACATCCGTCACCATTATGCTGTGTGACATCAGGATCAGTTCTGGAATGAGAAATGGCTGGTATTCCCCTTGCCCCACCCTATGGACATGGGCGTGTGCTCTTTAGGTCACTGCACCTCAACAAAAAATGAAATGGAAAAGATTTAGAGATAAGGCTCCAATGTGATGTAGGAGATGTCAGCTCTTCTGGATAAGGACCGAGTAAACAGATTAAGCCTTTTCAAGAGATGGACTTTAAATACTTACTAAATTCTAACAGTTGGAAATTGACCAGGTTAACTTTCATAAAGGGAAACATTAAAACTTGAGAGGCGAATTTGGGATATTAGTATATGCACAGTGTTCTTCTTCGTATGTGGTCTTGCTTCACGTCTAAGCCCACCTTGGACAATGAGGCTAATCAGGACCATGTTAATGAAGTGAGGACACCAAAACTCAGAAGCTGGGGGATGTATCGAAGGCCACAGAACTACCCATTGGCTGAACTGAGCCCAGGTCCCCACCAGAGGATGGCCAGCCTCCTCCGCCTTTTCATGCTGGTTCAACGTTACTTTCCAAGCAGGTCTCATAGAATCATAGCTGCTCAGAGGAAGTCAATTCCTGGAGCTAATTATGTTCAACAGCAGTACAAAGTGATATGTAATTAGATTCGAAGGAGGTTTACATGGATTCTGGGGTGATAACTTAATATTGCAATAATAAGAGTTGCAAATGTGTCTCTAACTTCTGATGTAGTTGTTCATTTAACAAATGGACTCCTAGGTACTATGTGCCTACTGTGTGCAGGGACTGTCATAGTCAAAGACGAATTCCTTCCTTTATTGCCCATCCTATTTGTAGCATTGAGGATCACCCGAAAGGAAATGAAAGTCCTGATGTGCAGTTTTAGCATGGGAGAAAAATGGCATTAATTTAGAAGGAAAGGCTGGGATGATCTGACTGGGGGGTAATTTTGAACGCCTGGGTCAGCAATTTGATTTTATCCTGTAGGAAAAGAAGGGCCAATGAAGACTTTTAAGCAGGGGAATGATATCACAATCATTTTCACCACAATAAAAATAATAGCTACTGTTCATAGAGCACCTACTGTGCTCAAGGCTTTTAGCCCTCACACCCACCCCATGAGGTCAGAACTAATATTAACCCCACTTGGCATAGGCGGGGCTGAGGCAAGAGATTACATCTCCTGAAGGGCAGAGCCTGGATCTGAACCTAAATCTACCTGAATTCAGTTTACTTTAACACTCTGCAGGATCTTTGCTTTTGAACATAGCCTGAACAGCATATAGGGGCCAAGTTTGGGGAGCCATCAGCATTTAATTGGGTGGCTAAAGGCATGAGAAAGACCAAATTTAAGAGGAGAGAAAGGAAGATCAGAGAAGCAGAGAAAGAAACTGCAGCTGAGGTGGGCAGTGTCAAGGAAATCATGTAAGTGTGAATTTTAAGAAGGAAAGAAGGGAATGACAGGGCAGAAAGTTACCTACAGGTCAGGCAGAATGGGGATGGACAAGGAATTGTAGGATTTGCCACATTAAGAGGGTTTCCAGAGCTTCACAGACAGCATTTTCAGAGGAGTGGTGGCGGTGGGTGCCAGATTGCTGTGGGCTGAGGAATGAGTGGGAGGTGAAGACAGGGCCTGCAGCATGTAAACTTACTCTTTCAAGAAATATGACAGTGAGGGGCAGGGGAGGAAGGAAGACTGAAAAGGGAAGATGGTGGCAGGATGGGTTTTTTTGGGGGAAAGAGGTGGGAGAGACTTGAGCAGCTAAGTCAGAATGAAAGGAGAGGCTGAAGGCTACGACAGAGAGGCTCTCCCTGAGACAGCCCCAGAAGGAGCTCCAAGGGATGGATGGAGAGCACGGCGGGTGGCTTAGCAAGAGCTCATATGCTGGACTTCTCCAGGGCTGTGAAATGACGGAGGTGGATCTGACTATCTTTGTGGCCCCTTACAGATGTAACATTCTTTCCCTTTTCTTCTTCCCTTCTGTGCTACCCTTCCCTTCCTTCCTTCCTCTTTCTCTCCTTCACAAATATTTACTGAGCCCCTACTATGTGCCAGGTCGTGTACGAGGCTCTGTGGTTATTATAATGAACCAGACAGTGTATAGCATCCTGACAACTGAGTGGAGAGATGGACATGAATCAAGATGCACGAATGTGTGTATGTGTGTGACTACACCGTGTGTGACAGTACTAATTGCTAATGTCCAACGAGCACTTCCAATGTACTAAGTGCTTTATGAGCATTTCTCATGAACTCCACACGCCCCACAAGAAAGGCACTACTGGTATTCCCTTTCGCAGATCAGGCAGTTGAGGCTGAGTGGTCAGATGACCTCCCACAACTGAGACAGGTGCAGCATATGACTCAATTTAGATTTGTCTGCCTCCTGACACTATCCTGATCCACCACCATCCTGATTCACCGTGTTTAGAGCAGGGGGCACCAGGTTGAACAAGATTTGGAGATGTCCCCACCCTTGGGGAGCTGAGTCCCAGAGTACTAGGAAGAAACCAAGAGTTTCTTTACTCCCTTCTCCCTCCACGTGTGGCTGCTGGACCAGCAGCAGTCCCAGCACCTGCGCGCCTGTGAGACACGCAAAACTCCAGCCCGGCCCGACCCACTAAGACCAGGATCTGCAGCTGAAGGACACCCGCAGGTGACAGGTGTGCATATTAAAGTCGGAGAAACCTGGTCTAGCGCCCACTTCTCTTATTAGAGAGGCGACACCGAGGCCCACGCCTTCGGAGGCGACAGAGATGGTGGAACTGCAGGGCTTGGTGTCCGGACCCAACCTAGGCCCGAGCGGGCGCCCCCACTCGGCAGGTCAACGACAGGCGGGGCGCGCAAGCCGCGGGGCGCGCGAGGTGCTCGCAGGCTCCCGCGCCCCGGGCTCCGTCTCGGCGTGGGCCCGGCCCTCAGCTCCACCCCCTGCCTCCCCCGCCCGCCCGCGCGCGCCTCCTGAAAAGCCAGCCCGCCCGGGGCGGCGGCGCACAGCCGGCCGGCGCACGAGGCGGGCAGCGCGGCCATGACGGCGGAGAAGGCGCTGCCCCTGGGCAACGGGAAAGCCGCGGACGAGGCGCGGGACGCGGAGGCGCCGGGCGGCGGCGGGGGCGCGGGGTCCGCGCGCGACCCGCGCGACAAGGCGGTCCACGAGCGCGGCCACTGGAACAACAAGGTGGAGTTCGTGCTGAGCGTGGCCGGGGAGATCATCGGGCTCGGGAACGTGTGGCGCTTCCCTTACCTGTGCTACAAGAACGGCGGAGGTGAGGCGGCCCGCGGCGGGAGGGCAATGCGGGGGGGGGGGGACCCGGGGGGGCGGGGCGGAGGGGGCGCGAGACCCCCCCCCGCGCCTGCGTGTGGCTGGACCCCGTGCGGAACCGCGCGGGGCCGCCTGGCCGTGAGCTCGCCCCGCGAGGCGCGCCCTCCCAGCGCGCATGCGCACCTGCGCTTCGCACCTGCCCGTGCCTCCAGCGGGCACGCGGGGCTGGGCCTGGCAGGTGCCTGTCGTCCCGGCGGGAGGTTCAGCCCGAGACCGGGACCCTTACGTTTGGGACCTTAACTGCTGTTTGGCTCAGGAGACCGCCCCCTTGAGCCTCAGCTTTCCTAACTGGAAACCACCTTGAAGGAAAGGGACTCGGATCATGATGTGCGTCGGCTGGGGTTTTGAGTGCTTACTGAAATACCAGGCTCCCTCCTAAACTTTACCTACGTCATCCTATTTCGTCCTTACAGTCACCCCTGTAGGCCATGCTATACTCATTTTGCAGATGAGCAAACTAAGGGCCAGAGAAGTCACTGATTTAATAAGAGATAAAGATGGCTTTCTGACACCAAAACCTTCTCTAAAAAAAAAAAAAAATTGGGATTGGAGCAACAACACGAAGAACTTTTAGGGTAGGCCCTGCTGCTTAATTTCCCACCCAGTCTTGCATTTGCTCTTATGGCACTCTCCAGGGCCTCTTTTCCGGCCTCTGGTGGAAGAATTGGCACCAAGCAGTTTCTTTTACTGGTCTCACAGTCACTTGTGACAGATAGCAACACTGATCTCATGTTTAAGAGATGATTAGAGATTGCATGGAGGGTATGATGACAGAATTTGTAGTGACAACATATCCAAGTAAGTTTGGTGGAGATGCAGCAGTAATCCTCAAATCGCCCAGCTCAAGGAAGGGAGAGGCTCCAGATTTCAGGAGTTCCCACCTGTCATTATCAGCAGGGCCAAGGCAACGGGCCTTCTAAAACCTTATTGGGTGGCATTGTTTCTCCAAGGAAAAGTCTGTGTCTATGTACCCCTCCCTGTCTTTGCTGTGCCCCTACCCCACCAGTAGATCCCCAGATCCCAATGAAGGTGGCTCAGAGTTGGTTGGCAGGGACCACACTTTTAAGGCTGCATGGAGCCAGAACTTCCTGTGCGAGCAGCTGCAGGGAGAGCGAGAAGGGTACTGGTTGGCCTGAGCCTTTTCTTTGGAGACATTCATCCTGAAGGCACAGGCTGCTCCAAGCCTGCTCTGCACTGGTAATGAAGTGGCCGCTGGTGTTGGTGGCTTGGCAAAAGGCGCAGAGGGAGTGGACTCGGAGACCCTGAATGGGCCCTGCACCCTCAGCTGTGAATCCTGCCTCTCTCTGCAGATTCAGCCTTTATAAGCTGCCATGTCTGCTTAGACACTTCCGGAAACCCTTTAGGATAGTCCCAGGCAAAAATTGTTTTAACATCCGTTTTTAGACAGGAAGTTGTTATGCCAAAACTAAAAGCATTCCTAAAAGCAGAAAACAGGGTAAATTGGGTTAATTACAAATTCTGCCACAGATTAAAAATAAAAAGGTCTTTATTCCTCCTTCATATCTAAAGGATATCTTTGCTGGATATATTATTCTTGGCTCAGAACTGAATCTGGATGGTGAACACACAATGGGATTTATAGATGATGTAATATAGAATTGAACACCTGAAATCTATGTAATTCTGCTAACAATTGTCACCCCAATAAATTAAAATAAATAAATAAATAAATAAATAAATAAAAAGGTTGTAGTGAGTAAAATTTAAAAGTGAGTTTTTTTTTGTTTTTTTTTTAACTCTAACTTGCCAAGAGTCTCCTTTGGGTAAACCAGATATCCTGGTTTAATTAAGCTAGTTATTGAGTTATTGTAACGATTACTAGCTTTGTGAATATGTAGGCCAAAAGGCTTTCAAAAGTGTCATCTGTTAGGTTCTAGAGGATTCACAGGTAAATTACAGCATATTAGGGAACATACAGCTTTTTTAAATCACTTAGGTTTAGATGCAGCAAACAGACCCTCTTATCCCCTTTCATATACTTTTAGCCTTATACATTTGGGGGTATCTGTTTATCAACCATTTACCTTTTTAAAAATGCCCACACAGCTCTACTCATAGATCCCAACAGTAGATTAAAGTACTTCTTTCTCAATGTAAAACTTCAGAAATAGTGTCTTGCCCAGAAAAGCTAAGAACCTTTCAAAACCTGTTAGATATGGTCCTACTATCAAGATTAATCCAAATTGTTGCTATTGATCCTGCGGTTAAAGAGACTTCATTTAGCAAAAAGCAATTTCAGGTAAAGCCTTCATTTGTGAGATCAGATAGTGGGGGATAGCATGTGTTTTCATGCTTTGTTATTAGACAGGAGAGAGAATGAGGGATTTGGAAAAATCCCTTTCTGGTTGTAACAGCTCATGTTCACCTCCGTAATTGAATTTGTTTCACAGAAAGGCCCAGGCAATGGGTATTGTGTTTCAAGACAGGAGCCCTAAGGCTTCCAGTGGTCTTTTCTCAGACTGATCCAAAGCCAGCCTTTCTGGACAGAGTCTTGCTGCAAACTCGTTATAACTCAACTTTATACCTGGGCCTCAGGTATACGAGCCTGGTATGGCTCATTGCGTATCTCCTTACGGATGCCTTTCTGTATGAAAAAGTTATCTTGCAGGTCACATCCAAAGTAAATAAGAAGAAAATGTCCCCTTACCTGGCCTTTTGAAGCTACTTTAGAATGAAAAAAGAAGGATGCAGCATTCAGGGAGGGAATGAATTTTACCTGTGCTGAAGGGTGAAATGTATAAATATAAGAATCAAGCAAATGAAGCACTTTGTTTTACATCATCATCTTAGCTATACAATAATTCTCTGAGATAAGCGGTACAGATATTAGGTATGAGAGCCCCATTTTACAGATGACGACGTTGAGGCAGGGGGAATGTGAGGTGGATTACTTGCAGTACTAGGTAGCTGAGAGCACAAACCAGGGCCACCTTGTCTGACTCTGGTTCTCATAGTGGCAACCTGAACTCAAGCTTAGAGAACATTTTGTCCTGTCTGTAGTAGGTGCTTGTGCTGAACATGAAATGGTGGCACAATTTTAACCTTATTCCCTTATTTTACATTCTTGCAGGAGCATTCCTGATTCCCTATGTGGTGTTTTTTATTTGCTGTGGAATTCCTGTTTTTTTCCTGGAAACGGCTCTGGGACAATTCACAAGTGAAGGTGGCATTACATGTTGGAGAAAAATTTGCCCTTTATTTGAAGGTAAGGGTTGGGTCAATCAGAAAATAAAATGATGCCCCGGTGATTTGAGGCTATGAAAAGTAACTGAGGCTATTTTAACAAAGTGGAGAGAGATTCAAATTGTTCCCTCTCCTTTGTTCTTTCAGGCATTGGCTATGCAACCCAGGTGATCGAGGCCCATCTCAATGTGTACTACATCATCATCTTGGCATGGGCCATTTTCTACCTGAGCAACTGCTTCACCACTGAGCTCCCCTGGGCCACCTGTGGGCATGAGTGGAACACAGGTATGGCCCCCAGGGTGGGTCTCTGCTCGTCCTGCTGGGGGACCTGGGATTGGGGGTGTGTCCTTGTGCTGGAGACCAATCCTGGCCTCTGGCCTTTCACCATTAGTCCAGATTCCACTGAAACTAGAGGTCAGTTCTGCAGTGGGTCTGGGTCCATTCTGTGGGTTGCAGTCCTGAATGGGCTCAGTTTCTGAGCTCTGGCCCAGAATTGACACGGGTAGAAGATGGTGATGCTTTTGCCTTGCTTTGCCAAACACAGAAACTGAGCCCTTTGGGGTCAGAGTGGGGATGTGAGGGGTTCAGGCTCCAATTCCAGCCCTGCCTTTCCGGGTGTCAGATTTTCCTTTGTAAAATGAAGGACTACATCAGCTGTTGCAGACAGGGGGCCTATAGGCCAATTAGGCTTTAAATCAGTAACCAGCAAATTTCAAGAATGTGTTTGGTTGCCTAAATTGAAAAATCAGAAGACTTCGCATGAAAATCCAGATTTCCAACTTCTCTTGAAAAATTGAAAAGTACTGCCAACACCAGACCCACCTTCCCACAGTCTCGCTTGATAGCAATGTCTGTAGCTAAGAAGCGGCTGTTGCCTTTGGATGAGGCCACAGTCCCCAGCCAGTCCACTTTGCTCATTTACTTTATCTGTCCAGCCTAGGTAGGTATTTGAACTCACCAACCCCACCCCACCCCCCTTGAATGGATAACTTTTTAGATTATTTTAGGTATTACTCTAACTTACTAGATTAGTAATATACTGTTTGCTCTTCAATTTGTATTCCTATGAGGATTGAGTCTTATAATCCAGAGAAGGCAAATACGTACCAACTCCTGTCTACCGTGGTAGTGCTTAGAGCAGACATCACTAATCAATTCTAGAACTCTGTCCTTTTGATTCTAGTCTTGGCCTTACAACCCTTCCCCTGGTGCTCCAGGCAGCCACTGCCCTTTGACTGAAATAGGCATACATGGTTTAAGCGATTCCCCATTCATGTGGTTAGGTTGTCCTTGAAAGTGGCCTGTCATCCTGAAGGCTGAGCTACAGTGAGACTGTTAGCATGTCGATCACCAGCCGAAGGAAGAGCAGGTCTAGAAAGTGCTATGAACCAGCTTCTAGTTCTGCAAGATTTTGCCCTGCTCACCTGCCTGTCGCATTTTGTGGAGGTCTCACTGTTTCACTTTAGGGTCCTGGCTCTTAGCCTTTCTTTGGACAGGAACCTCACAGAGATGTTCATCAAACTAAACTTCAAAGATATATTCTTGGAAGCCTGTGAGTCTTCCATGACAATTTAATTGTGTGTACTTATGTGGCGGATACTCTAAAAATATACACATGTCCTTGATCATCTGTACAGCCGCCTTTTCACTGAGGACAGTCAGGAGATTTCAATGCCTGATTTTGTGCATGTTTACAATGTAAGATGTATTCTTGGTAAATAGGATGACGGCAGCCAAGGGAAGAAGAGCAGAGAGATTTAATTCATCAACGGTGCATTAGTACTGCCTAAGTGACATCCAGTTGAGAACACAACAGACTGTAGGAATAAAGGTTTTGCAAAGTATGACCAGAGAAAAATGGTGATAGAGTTGAGTCTCAAATAGCCTGTGGAAGACTAGGCAAGCTGAACAGAATAGACCCTGCCTCCTACCTGTCCATTCCTTTTTCTGTTGGGAAATCCATTTAATTTCACAAAATACCATCATCTTACACATATATTTTACGCTATCATTTGAATTGTATTGGGTCTGTAATTTAGTTGGTATTTTATAAATTCTGGTTTCATAGCTGTATGAATACTATAATCAGAAAGACTTTATAACTCATTGTTTATTTGTACATGATTAAATATCATCTTAATAAAAATACCTTGTCAACCTTGGGTGTCTGAGAAATTTTTTTACTTTAGAAAAAAATTTTAAGAAACACAATTTTAGAGAATCTGATCAAAGGCAAGGACTCCTATCTCTGGAAAAAGGCACAAGGGCACATCTAGGTATTTTGCCTATAATATCAAATTTCCATACTCGTCTCAGGACCGTCTGTGGACCCTTCCATTCAGAATATGGTTAGCACTTGCCAAGTGGAGTGGGAAGCAGGAGACGATTGGGGGTATTTTCTCCAGTGGACTACAAAGCTCCCTTCCTCACTCTCCTTTCTCTAAAGGCATGTGAACACGGGCAGTGTGTGGAACAGCATGTATAGGAGGTGCTTCCCGCCCCCAGAGATGTAGTTTAGAGGGTTCACACACACATGAGAAGTGAGAAGTTTTGGCCACTGTGCTGGGCCCAGGGGCTCCACTGTCGGTGCAGGAGGCCCACCCTCCCTCCAGGAGCTCACTGTCTGGTCGCTGAGAGCTCTGTAAACAGAAGGGTGCTATAAAGAGGCACGGGTCCCGTGATCGCAGACAGAACTGGGCAATGACCATGGAAAAAGGGGATGGAACATTGGCTGAGGTGCTTCCCAGTTCTGCCCCTAACAGGCTGGTGATTTGTAAAGCTGGGAGAGGGTGTGGGTTGGGGTCACTTGATTACTTCTGAACTTTAGAGTCCTCCTCTACAAAATAAAGGGAATGAGAGGCGATTCCTTGGAGGGCCTTTCAATTCTAACTTTCTTAGAATTCAGGAGAGGGAGATCAGGAAAGGCTTCCTGGAGGAGGGTTGTACGGGTGGTTCTGGGTTTTAAAGGATGAGCTCTTAGATGTTTTTACCTGAGATTCAAATCTCCTTTGGTCATCAAGTTTCACGAAATGAGGAGAGACCTTCAACAAATCCTTTCTTGCACTGAGTTAGTAAGGGAGAGAATGAAGAAGACGCTAGGGGTCCTTTGCACGGGGAAGCTCACGTCATTGCATCCAGTCATCACATACTTACAGGCAGCTGTGAGGTAAGCCTCTTTTTACATGAAAGGAAACTGAGTCTCAGCTGCATTGCTGCCCTGGGGACGGACCCAGTCCTTTAGTCCCCCGCATTTTTCCTGGGACCCCTGAGCAAAATGGAAACTCCATGGACATGCCTTCAACAGGGAAGTGGATAAAAAGGAAAGGAGATTTGGGAACAAGGCAGGAAGAGTTTGATAGGGCACCTTGAGCGAGGATGAGAGAGAGAGAGAAGGGCCCGGCCCCAAAAGCCTTTCCTTCTGTTTGAATCAGACCAAGCCTCACTCTCAAACTGTGTGTCAGTTATTGATTTTATTTTTACCCTCAGTGTTCTGTGAGGCGTGTTTACTTGGAGCGGTGAGATAAAACCACCTGGTTGCATCATCGGCTCTGAATGTTTTTCAAGATCCAGCTCTCGCAGAGCTTAATCTTCTTGTATTTCTTGTCTTGTTTCCACTGTAGAGAACTGTGTGGAGTTCCAGAAACTGAACGTGAGCAACCACAGCCATGTGTCCCTGCAGAACGCCACCTCCCCCGTCATGGAGTTTTGGGAGTAAGTGGAACATGTCTCCCTTAACCTGTGGGGGCTCCGTCCTGGTTCTGCACAGCTAACATTGCAGGAAAAAACCTGGCCCTTCCTCCAGCCTCACACTTCCTGGCTTCTGTGGGCATGTGAATACATTGGAAGCCAGAGTGGAGATTTTTAGAGATTTCCAAAAGGGACAGCTGAGATAAATGCTTTCTTGTTCTTGGATGACATGTCCACATGCCTATTGTTGCTTATTAGGGTAAGGAGTGCTTGGTAAAACGGTGGCCACTTTACAAATTCATTTTTAAAAAGAGTGAAGATGTTTGCAGTAAGCTAAGTCGAGAGTATGTTTAGCCTGGAAAGCAGAAATCTCCAAGGGGGACAGGTTAGCTTTCTTTCAGCAGCTAAAGTGTCATGCGGAAAGGAAGTAGATCAACTTTAATAGATGGAGGTTATCAAGAGGCAGGTTTCAAATGTGTTTCAGGAAGAGCTTAGTCTCACAGCATCTGCAAATATTTCTGAAGGCTGTGAGCACTCATCCCCAAAAGCATTTGACCGGTGTAAGGCTGCTGCTGACCATCGTTGGAGAGGTGTCTGAATCCACTGACGTTACAGTGTGTGGCATTTTCCAGGAGATGGGCATATTATTTCAGTGTTTGAAAGGGGTCTATGACCTTGGAGTTATGGGGCTGCCCCATAGGCTTGTGCTGCGCAGCCCTAGGGGGCGTCATTAACACTGACCTGTGTGCTCCAGATTGTACAGGGCCTACTGTGCGTAACTGTCCACAACAGCACTGACTTAGGAGCGTCTGTGGTAAAGGTAGGAGGATCCCTTGCCCAGGGTATTGAAGAGGTTTCCTCTATGAGGTGAAGGCTGGCTAAACGCTTTCTGAGGCTTTTTAATCTGAAAAAGTCTGGTTTCGTTGAAGAACCTTCCCTACCCTAATTCCGATTAACGGTAGTCTAGAGAGGCAGTAGATTTATCAGTGATTTTTATTCTTTTCCCAGGTACCATCCCTCTCCTTCCCTCTCTAGAGGTCATTGTGCTGAATTTAGATTTATCATTTTCTTGTTTGTACTGTATGTATATATAAATCCCAAAGGGTACCTAGGTCTTTCTCACATGTTTTAAAATTTTATATTCATGGTGTCCATTACTTACCTTTTTTACAAGTTTGTTTCTGTGTTCAGTATTGATTTTCAGATGTATCTCTACTGATACATGTAGCTTTGGTTCATGCATTTTTTTCCTGCTATGTAAATGTCAATGTATAACTAAATACATTGTATTTAGCCAGCTCCACTGGATGGGCATTTAGAGGGTCCCGTTTTCCACTGTTATGAAGCACATTGAGTGAATGTCTTATCCATCCTTCCCTGTGTTCATAAGTGAAGGTTTTTAGGTTATTTAAGAGTGGAATTGCTGGGTGGAGGGTGCATGCATTATCGGTTTTACCAGGTAATGTCTAATCGCTTTCTAAAAGGACTATTTTTTTCTCCAAACGAGTGTTCAAGAATTTCTATCCACATAATAGATAGCAATTGGTCTGGTCAGAGTTTTTAAGTTTTGTTAGTGTAATGGGTATGAAATGGTATCCCACTATTTAAATTTGCATTTCTCTGTTTACTTGGTCAGGTTGAGCATCTTTTCATGTTTTGTTTGTTTGTTTGTTTCTCTATTTGGGTTTCCTTGTCTGAGCTTCCTGTTCATATCCTTTTCTCTTTGGATAGTTTGTCTTTTCTCATAGGTAAGAAATCTTGATACATTATAGATATTAGTATCTATGTTGCAAATAGCTTTTCCTAGTGTATGGCTTTTCTTATTTATTTATTGCATGTAGGGGGTTTCTATGTAATGGAAGTCAAATTTGTCAATCTTTTTGGTTTGCACAGTTGGTGTCTTACTTAAGAGATATTTCCCTACCCCAAAGTTGTAAAAATTCTTTGTATTTTCTTCTAAGAGTTATAAAGTTTTGCTTTTCACATTTATGAATATAATCTACCTGGAATTTTATTTTTGCTTATGATATGAGGTAGGAATCAAGTTTTTAAAACTATAAAAACCAATTTCTCCAGCAGTATTGACTGAATCGTTCATCCTTTCCTTGCTGATTTGTAATGCCATCTTCCTAAAAGCACAGGTCTGTTTGGGGACTCTCTGTTCTGATCCTTGCTAATTGTGTGTCAATACTTCCTCTAGAGTTTTATTGTAAGCCTTGAGCTGCGAAGGCAAGCCCCTGGACTTTGTTCTTTTCCGAAATTGTTTTTGTTTTCCAAATGAATTTTAGAATCAGCTTGTCAAGTTAAAATACAACAATAAAGAACAGAACAACTCGATGAGAACTTTCGTTGACAACTTATTGAACTTATGGGTTAATTTGAGGAAAACTGACATCTTTATGCTTGGGCCTCTCTGTGCGTGAACATGGGGTAGCTCTCCATTTATGTAGGTCTTTTCAAATGCCTGGTGGAGTAGCGCTACTTCAATGTGGTCTATGGAGTAGTCACTTTACAGTCACCTGCGTAGAAATGCAAATTCTCCAGCCTCCCCGCACCTAACCAATCATAGTCTCAAAGAGAGGATCCATATGACATTGTAGTGCTGTGGTGGGTGGGTCTGTGTAGCCTTTTCCTACCCCATTGGGCAATGATTTCCAAGAGGAATGTCACTTTGGACCTGCACATTTGAGGGTCTGCAAAACCTGGTCTCTGTACTCCCTTAGAGAACCCATCCTAAAATCCCACACGGTACAAGGGCTCTGTATAACTTACTATTGTTTTGCACCATTCATTTTCCTTTGTAACGTGTAGAAAAACCTCAACTAAATCATTGTTTGTGCAGTGTGTTTGTTTATTGTCTGAATTCCCCCATAGGCAGTCATAAAGCAGCATCTTTTCAGGTTTTACTCACTAATGCGGGTCTACGTATTTCAGAACTGCAGTCCATGATGACAGAATGGATAGGTGCATGGCAGGAAGGCAGGCGGGCAATATTTTCTTGAAAATACTATATGAGGAGAGTCAAAGTGGACTCTGGCAAGAACTCATCTTGTCACTCAGCTTCCCGGCAACAACACTGAATGTTTCCAGGATTCTTTTGCAATATCCATGTCGCCCATTCGTTGGGACACCGAGATTCAGGAGGGGACAGCGAGTCTGTGTCGTCAGCTGTAACTGGACCTTTTTGCCGGCTACTTGGTCATTCAAGACGAAAGTCCATGGGAGAATGAACGCATGCTTCTAGTTTTCTATTCAGATTGCATCTGTATCATCTACGCAGGGTTGAATTCTGCGTCCTAAAAGCACTCAGATGCTGGTGTGACACTCAACCCCTCAAAAGATGCCATTGTCAGACAGCTGTAATTCATCTTTTCCCCAGAGGTGAGCTTGGAAGGTAGACTCTATGAGATGTACATAGCATCCTATGAAAAACTATTTGGAGCCACATCAATTTGAGAAGGACTGAAAGCTGTGCCCTTCAGTAAGAACATCTGTTATCTTTGACCCAAATTCTCAAACTTATTCTCTTATGAAATCATTTGGAATCCCCTCTACCTGCCCCCACTCCCATGCTAGCATTCCACTAACCACGGTGTGACAGATACTTTGTTAGGAAGACGCTCTTCCTTAAATTCAGCTGATAGTTGACTTCTGAGGCTTTGGAAAGAATAGGCCTCATTCGTTTCCTATGTGACAGCCCTTCATGTATTGGATCAGGTTTCCTCAAAAACGGTTTTTCTCCAGTTCCCGTCACTGTGTCCTGGTGGCATGGCTGGCTCACAGATGCCTTACCTTGGTTCACATCTCCCGTGTGCTCCTGTCATCCTTTTCCCACTTCCTCTGACTCCAAGGATCTCATTCGGCACCACATTGCTTGGCCAGAGTAGACTGCTTCGGCTGTCTGCATGTTCATTTGACAAATGTCTGAGCTCCTGGGGCACATAGGAAGGACACTGCATTTTTGGAGGAGGCAGAAATGTAAGATGCGGTTCTAGCCCTCTGGAAGCAGCGATGAGGAAAGCCCTCAGGTTACCATAGTATCAGTTACAAGGCGACGCTGCCCTGCCCGCAGCTGGCCAGGGCTTCACCCTCACCTTGGGCACCTGGCGCCACTCACCCCCGTCTTGAAGGTTCATTTTCCCTTTCAGGCTAAAATTAAAATTACTGGCTTCACCAGTGGGACGAACTCAGTCCCTAGATCACTCCTAGATTCTGGTTTGGGCAGAGGGGTCGATGGGGCAGGGATAGCTTTTTCTTCCTAACGTCACATTTCAAAATTGGGCTGTTCTGATTTCCCTTAGTAACTCATGATACATCTGGCATCTGTGCATTTATCTAAATATGTTTGCAGTTCTAAATTTTGAACCCTTGTCCTGTGGTGGGGTTGAGTGCTATTGTATGTAACGAGCATTGTGACATCAGGTGGACTTTGGTCTGTTTTTCACTTCCATTTCTCAGGCCCTCGAGTCCTGTTAGTCCAGGATTTTGCGACCAAGTTCATGCTCACTGTGTATACCATTGAAATCACTTTTGCATGATGCTGACCCAACAGATTGTTGAGCACATATTGTGTGCTTAGCCCAAGTTAAGCGCTAAGGGGTATTTGGTTCTATATCTTTATCTTTATTCAGAGGGTCAGCTCTTGTCTTTCTGGCTTATCTTCACTTGAGGAGTGCCTTTTTTTTTTTTTAATTTTGTTCATTTCTAAATCATGTGGCCACTTGAACTGATTTTCTTTGGATACAAAATTGTGGAGGCCGAGTAGCTGGAGTGAAACCCCGATTCTCGCTGTGGGTCTGGTGCTGCTCCCTGCCTCCCTCTCAGACTGTTGTTCCACCCCCCACCCACCCCACCCCATCTCATCCATCCCCCTCCTCTGCAGTGGCCTTCTTTCTGTCCTTTCTCCATACTGGGCGTATCGCAGCCTCAGTCTCAGGCTTTTGTTGTTCCCTTTCTTTGGAAGGTCCCTCACCAGATCCTTGTGTGTCTGGCTCCTGCTTATCATGGAGTCTTCATTCAAATGTCATCTGGGAAGCCCTCCCTGATCATTTAGTTGAATCAGCACCTCGTACCTCTCAACCCCACAACTCTGTTTCATTGTCTACAGAGTACTTAGCTGAAATCCTCATGTGTTTATTTATTTTTTTCTCGTCAATGTGTAAGCCCCAGGCGAGCAAGGACTACTCTGTTTTCTTCCCCATTGTCTTGCCAGCACATTCTAGGTGCTCAATAAATATTAGTTGAAACGGATGAGATTGAATGCGTGAATGAATGAGTGAATGTTTCTTAACCCCTTGCAGTTGAGTGTCCTTGTCTATAACTTAGAAATGATGGTGACACCCACCTGCAAGGCGGAGACGAGGGTGAAAGAAGTCCTCGCCTGTACCAGGCCCAGCACGGCTTAGGCCCTTTGGGGAGGTTTGAACGCAGAAAGAGAAGGTTTGTGGCTTACTTTTCTATTTGTGGTGTGGGATTAGCCCTGTTCCCTGCCGTGCCAATCTCTCTGGATTGCTGTGAGGATGAAAGGAGATAACCTGTGCTAAGGACTTTGATAGGCTGTAAGTGGGGTGCCCGAGTTAGTTCCTGAGGCTCCATGCCCTGCCTGGCCCCTGCCTCTGCTGTTACAGATTCACAGCTGAGCCTTGTGCAGGCTCAGCCTGTGTGCTGACTACAAAGTCAGAAGTACTCCCTCCCCCCACCCGCCCTGAGACCCTTTCCCTAAGTCAATACCCAGTGCTGCATGGCACCGTCTACTTCTGCCAGTTTTGATGGCCCCACTCCCAGTGCAGCACCCAATGCACAGCCACAGCGTGAACTTCAGCCAGCCAATTCTGGAGCCCAGTTTAGGTCATGCTTCCTCCACCTGCCCAGTGCATGACCCTGCGCCACTTAGCCTTCCTGAGCCTCCGTCTGCTTGTGTGAAAATGGGATGGGCATAGGACGTCCCTCTCACGTTGCCAGAGCATCAGATGAGGCCATACACTTTGTACTAGTATATTCTTACTATAATGGGAGCTAATTTTACAAAGAAGACTTTATCCAGGTCTTCAAAAGTCTACATGGGTACTTTCCAACATCCTTAGAGAAGGCTCATCAGCCAGGTCTGTTGGCCCCTCATAATGGACCTGGAGAACTCTCTTAGTGTGTTTTCTTCCCTTGATGGATTTTTTAACATTATCTTTTGAGCACCTACTGGGTTCTGGGCACCTTATCAGTATGCAGAAAGAATCGGATGCTGCCGATTCTTGAAGAAGCACAAAGCCTGGTGGAGAGAGCTAGCAAGTAAAAATAAATAAAAAGAGTTTTTGAAATATAAGACAACAAATATCTGCAGGATGCTTGCAAGGAGCCAAGGTGAGGAAGCCCAGATATCTGGGCTTTGGGGAAGGCAGTGTTTTTTGGAGTTGGCAGTGTTTAGCTGGGTTTTGCAGGATGAATAGAAGTTCATGTGATTGACGGTGGAGGGAGTGAATGGCATGCCAGGTAGAGAAAATAGCACAGGCAAGAGCCCAGAGACCTAAAGTCGTATGTTGCGGCTTGTAGACTTTCCCGGCAACGCTACTGCATCTGGAACCCAGATAATGGTGGGAGACTTTGCTGAGGACGTAGGCAGGGGCCAAACATCTGGTCACTCGCAAGTCTTTATTGAGCACCTACTATATGTCAGGTATCTTTGTAGGTACTGGGATGTAGCATGAATGAAACAAAGACTCACCTTGGTGGAATAGACAGCACAGACAAACCAAATAAGCAGAAAGCATTAGGTTTAGTTGGGATTGGTCTCCTGAAGAAAAAGCAAGCAGGGAGTAGGAAGTGTCACAGGGTCGGGGGTCCTCTCTGAGGAGGTGGCATTTGAGAAGGGACCTGGGAGAAGTGAGGGATCCAGCCATTTGGATTTAGGTACAAGCTTTGAGGTTGAGGTAGACCAGAGGGGCAGTGACCTTGAAATGGGAGGATGTTTGGGGAATAGCAAGTGGCCAGTGAAGCTGGAGTCAGGCGCGAAGGATCTCGGTGATTTTCTAAAGGGCTTGAAATGATCCTGTGGGATGACTTTAAAGGGTAAAGCATGTGTGTAGTAACATGATTAGATCTGGGAGTTAAGACAGACCCCTCAGGCTGCCAGCAGGAGGCAGTGGGGGTACTCGCTTGATCCAGGTGCCTGAAGCTGAGATCTCTACTCATGGGAGGGAGGCTGGGTGGGGAGTGGTGCCCTCACCTGTCGGAAAAGATGGGCAGAATCTGTCTTAGGAGGGCAAGGGTGATTCTGCCTGGCCATGCCAGGCACTGAGGCGAGAAGAGAACTGCCCCCCTGACCTCTTAACACCCCCGCACTACCCACTTACACTGATGTGTCTTCTACCTGCACACATCCTCGGTGGGCGTTTTCTGATTGGGGCAGACGGCAGGCTCCGTCCAAAGGAGCCTGAACTCTCATGGCTTTTAGTCCGTAGCAGAAGCCAACTTCACAGTAACCCTCAGCACTTGGGCTGCACATATACTTTGTTCCCACAATTCCACTTCTGAAACTCCGTACCACAGGCATGGGCACATTAGTTATATGCAGTGTCAGTGGCACCACTGTTTGTGATGGTCTGGAGAAAAGGAGATGCATGTGATATGTTCTTAAATGTGATACTGAGAAGTTAACGGTATATTCCTGCAACAATTGCTAAAAAGGAATGAGGCAGAAAATGTGTGAATATGGAAAAGATCTCTAAGGTAAAATTAAGTGGAAAAGGCAAGGTGCAGAATGTTGTATATAATGTCATGTGTATAAAAAAGAATATGTATATGTTTTAGTCCCCTAAAACATTTCTGGCAGGATACGTAAGAAACTATTAACCATGGTAATTACCTGAGAGTAGGATGGCAGGTAAGCAAGGAAGTAGAGAGAGAGAGTTTTACTTTTTGCTTTATACTTCTTTTGTACTATTTGAATTTTTTAAAAAATTAAAACCAGGAACATGATTCTTTGATACTAATGAAAAAATGTCATGGGTTATAATGATCCCTCTTGTTTGAGTGACACACCCCATTTACACCCCTGGTTTCACCTTGCTAATCGTTATTTCTTTTACAAATTATTTTTGTTAACATTATCTCATTTAATTTTTAAATCAGCCTTTTGCGATAGAAGAAAAAGAGCTCCATTTTGCCATTATCCAAACATAATATTGGAGACACTGGGAGTTGCCCCCCTATATACTCAGAACTCAAAGCCAGCCTCTTCGCTCTGAGTACCCCCAGGCAGCCCCCGTTTCTCCAGAGGCCCTGCCCTTCAGGGCTGCCTCTCCCTGTGTGTGCTGCCCCAGTGGACAGAGGAGCTCTCCTCTGAGAGAGAGGTTTCTTCCCGCTCAGTCCTTCTGACCAGGGAAGCCCTGGGGCCCTATTTAAGGGGCCCTCTGTCCTATTTAAGGAACAGAGGAAATAGTTCTGCCACACCAGAGATTGCGAGGGAGCAGCCAGGGCGGCCCTTCCCAGCTCACAGGAGATGTACCAAAGCAAATCTGAATCTTCACTTTGTTGCCTGAGCAGGGTACTGTGTCCTTTTCATTTTAATTGCTTAATAATATTTAACGGATTGGAAAAACTGTGAATATTGTTGTAAGCATTTAAAACACAACAGCTCTATGAATATGATACGTTTGCGTATCAGATGATACAGCAGTGCCCCCTTATTTGCGTTTTTCCTTTCCAAGTTTTCAGTTAGCCACTGTCAACCTCGGCCTGAAAGTATTAAAGAGAAAAATTCCAGACATAAACAATTCATACGTTTTAAATTGTGTGCTGTCTGTGTAGCGTGATGAAATCTTGCACCATCCCACTCTGTCCTGCCCGGGATGTAGCTCATCCCTTTGTCCAGCGTCTCCACACTGTATATGCTCCCCACCATTCGTCACTTAGGAGCTGCCTGGGTTATCAGACCGACTGTCACAGTATTGCAAGTGCTTGTGTTCAAAAAACCCTGTAGTGGCCTAACGCCCGCCGTGTCACAGTGCCGATGTCATTGACCTCGTCTCATCACGCAAACGTGGTATCATCTCATCATCACAAGAAGAAGGGTGAGCACAGTACAATAAAGTATTGAGAGAGAGAAACATTTACATAACTTTTATCATAGTGTATTATAATTGTTCTATTATTAGTTATTGTTGTTAATCTCTTACTGTGCCTAATTTATAAATTAAACTTCATTTTAGGTATGTATGTATGTATAGGAAAAAGCATCGTATATGTAGGATTTGGTACTATCTGTAGTTTTAGGCAGACACTGAGGGTCTTGGAATATATCCTCTGTGGAGGAGGGACTGATATATATCGCACTTATAAACATGAGTTTTAGTCCGTTCGGGCTGCTACAACAAAATATCATAGACTGGATGGCTTAAACAATGAACTTTTATTTCTCACAGTTCTGGAGGCCGGAAATCCAAGATGAAGGCGCTGACAGATTCAGTGTCTGGTGAGGGCACATTTCTTGGTTCATAGACGGCTATCTTCTCACCGTGTCCTCAAGTGGCAGTAGGGGCAAAGGAGGCCTCAGGGTCCCTTTTATAAGGGCACTAATCCCATTTGTGAGGGCTCCACCCTGATGAGCTAAGCACCTCCCAAAGGCCCCACCTCTTAATACCATCACATTGGGGGGGGGGGCACACAGACATTCAGTCTGTTGTAATACAAGTATATTCCCCCCAGCCCCACCCCCTAAGAGGTAACTCTTAACAATTGAGTCTTTCTGCCAGTGTTTTCTTGTACCTTTAATGTCATTCTTCCTACTTCCTGACAATTAGGTCACTTCGTTTATCTCCTGGGTGGGTGGATTAAATGAAACAATGTGCCTAGAGGGCCAGGGTACACAGTGGGTGCTCAGTAACAAAGCATGACTTCCCTTCTCTTACTGCATCCATCAGGACATAAAAGGGACCTCAGACTAAACTCTTCTGGTTCAGTAAATTGCTTCTTTCCATTATTTAGTGTAAGACATCCCCTGCTTGTTTTGCAGGGGCTGATTCTATATACAAATATCTTTAATTGATCAAGAATGGATAATTATAGATCACAGCTCTTCAGCTCTTACCAAGTTTCCCAGAAAATAAGACCGGGTCTTATATTAAGTTTTGCTCCAAAAGACGCATTAGGGCTTATATTCAGGGATGTCATCCTGAAAATTCATGGTAGGCCTTATTTTTCAGTTAGGTCTTGTTTTCAGGGAAACATGGTGCTAAGCCCACTTACTACTACTCCCACTACTCCTGTTTTGCAGACAGAGAAAGTGAGTTGCGGAGAGATTTAAGTAACCAGCCCAAGGCTGACAACGAGGGGAAGCAATGGGATTCTGAGGCAGGGAGAGGTTCAGGGAGGTGTTCAAAGAGCCTCTCTTGGCGAACAGGCGCCGAGCTGGGCTCAGAGCAGGCCTTGTGTCCCTTTGCCTGTCCACGCTCCTCCTGCCTGTCTCTGAAATGCCATTAACTATCTGTCTTGGGTAGAATCCAGTTGGCACGTCCCTCCTCTCCGCAGCCCTGTGGACCTGGCTCTGGAAGGAAGAGTTTTCCAGCAGATGGGGAGGTGTAATTGATGGAGGGAGGGAGGGAGAAACTAATGAGGAATGACTGACAGCTCCAGTGCCCAGCAAAAACAAACAAAACACCTGTTGGGTTATGTCCTCTCTGGATTTCAAGAGGTGCCTTTAAGAAATAACTTGAAACTTGCTTTTAAAAGAATACTGTGGTTTCCAGCTGAGCCAGGTGTTGAGCATGAGACCTGCAGACTCTGATCTGCTGGGATGACAGATGTAAAACGATGCTGGCCTCTAAGCGTATAGCTCGTGGCCCTGCAGCTGGTAGCATGAGGCATTAATGAATGACTTTAATTCAGTCTCAGGCACAGAGTAACTCAGAAGGGGCTTTTACCAAATTTTAGTGCATTACCTCTATACTAGATTATTTTTAGCAAAACCATGAGAAAATATATAAAACTCTCCAGATTCTCTCCCCCTCTCTCCCCCTCTCTCCCCTTTTCTCCCTTCCTCTCTTTTTCCCTCTCTCTCTCCCCTTCTCTCCCTCTCTCTTCCCTCTCCCTCCCTCTCTCTACCTCTTTCTCCCTCTCTCTCCCTCTCCCTCCCTCTCTCCGTTCCTCTCTCTCTCTCTCCCACTCTCTCTCCCCTTCTCTCCCTTTCCTTCTCTCTCCCTCTCACCCACCTCTGCTCCACACTCTCCTTGAAGACATTCAGGGTAGGAAGGAAGCACCAGAGCTGGGGGGACATGACTGTCCCACTTACTAGTGGGGACCCTACGTGTGATTCTGAACCTGTGTTTCCTCGTGTGTGAAATGGGTGTACCTCTCCCACCCTTCAAGGTGTGATCGGTATGAAGTGATGGTGTTAGATGGGAGGTAATGGGTCAATGTCAGTTCTTCTCACTCCTGCATCTCACTCATTCCAGCCTGTCCACCCTCCCGCACCCCAAGGCTGAAGTGGATGACGTGATAGTCAAAGAACAGAGGTCTCCTGGTGGGATATGCGGGGGCTGGCAGCAGAACCCACTCCGGCAGAACCCTCCTCGCCTAGGGCTTTTCCTGATGGCACGCACGTCTTTCCCCCTTGCTGTCCCTCCGTGCTGAGTCCCGGGGAAGGGCAGAAAGGTCACGAATCCCCTGCCACCCCAGCCATGGGGCAGTGAGGCCCTTTCCGCTGCGTGAGCACCGTGTTCCATGCATGGAAATGGGCTGCATTATGAGCCTGTGCTGCAGCCCCAAAAGCTGTGGCAGCTTCTCGGCTTCTCAGCCTGCCCCTCCTGCTCTTTGCCTCTAGACCTGCAGAACCTCTGCTCCCATCTCCCTACGAGGTACTAGTTTAGGGGCCTTTCCCTGTGTTCCAAAGCTCTAACAGTCCTCACTTCTAGACATACTTCGCTCTTCTCACTGTCTCCTGCTTTCCAAATCTCATCCTGCAGCCATGGATGGCTGGAACAGGCATTGAACTTGGGGTCAGGAGACCAGGATGCAGAGCCAGGCTCTGTGACTTACCAGTTAGTGGCAGGCAAGGTGCATATTACTTGGAGCCTCAGTTTCCTCAGAACAATGGGCGTAAAACAAGACAACATAACACAGCAGTGCCTGGTGTTCCCTTGCAAAGTGTGTGTTCTGCATGATATTAGGAAGTGTTGCTTTGGGAAAGTCGGCATGTAGTGAGGGGCACTTCCTTCTTAACTTTTTAAAAACTTTGAGGTATAATTTACATACCACAAACTGCACCCCTTTTAGGTGTATAAGTAATGATTTTAAGTAAATTTGCCAAGTGTGACACCATCACCATAATACAGGCTTAGGACATGCCTGTTATTTTAATCAGAGCTCTCGTGCATATTTACAGTTCATCCCCACTCCTACTACGAGGCAACCACTCATCTACTTTCTGTCTCTGAGTTGCCTGTTCTGGACTTTGCATAGAAATGGAATGATGCAGTGTGTGGTCCTTGGTCATTATCTTCTTTCACGTAGCATGATGTTTTCAGGGTTCACCCATGTTATGGCATGTATCACTTCTTCACTCCTCTTTGTGGGGAAATAATATTCCATTGTTTGGATAGAACACGTTTTGTTTGTCTATCTTCCACCAAGTGATGGACATTTGGGTGGTTTTTAGTTTTTGCCTATTATGAATAACCTAGGAGTGAAAGTGCTGAGTTTTATATTTAACTTTTTAAGAAACTGCCAAACTGTTTTTCCAATGTGGCTAAACCATTTTACATTCCCTCCAGCAGTCTATGAGAGGTCCATTTCTCCAGAATCTCTGGGGATACTTTTATTGTCTTTTTTATTACAGCCATCCTACTGAGTGTGAAACAATATCTCATTGTGGTTTTAATTTGTACTTTAATGGTGAATACTGCTAAGTAAATTTAGGAAATGTTGGGTTACACGAAGCTCTAGAGGTGTCTTTATTGCAGGACTTCTCAGAGACTTTAATGTTCTAATGAGCATTGGTACTCTCTGAGGGGGCTACAGTGTGCAGCGTTTTCTCAAATAAGGTCCCAGTGTGACCTGGGAACTCAGGGTGTCTTGAAGGATCACTTTTCTTTGGGAAGCATTAGCCTAGGACATGGGTCAGGAGACAACCAGCCAAATCTCACCTGCTGCCTGTTTTTATAAATAAAAATTTATTGGAAGACAGCCACATTGATTCATTTACGAATTATTTGTGGAGGTTTTCAGACTGCCAGGATGAAGTTGGATATTTGGGACAGAGACCAAAGGCCTTGCGAAGCCTAAAATATTTACTCTTTGGCCCTTTACGGAAAAAGTTTGCTGACCCCTGACTTAGTGCACGGTGTCCAGTGGATTCTCACTTTGCCTTTCGATGGAAGAAGGGCCTGGCCTTAAGGGTGTGGGTGGGGACCCAGGAAACCTTTGTGAGGCTTTGTATCATTTGAGCAGGGTGTGTTTGAGGACTGGTGGGAACTTCTGTGTGGCCTAGGAGGACGATTTCTGCAGTGAGAGAAGATATTGGAGCAGTATCGCCAGACCCCTCAAGCTAACTTAGGTCTCTCGTTATATTCCCTGAAGAACATGTTTCTGGTTCACGTCTCCCAAGATGGGACAGTGGTCCCAAGCTCTGCTTCTGAAGTCCAACAGATGTGACTTCAGGTTCTGCCTCTGCCTTCCTGGGCATGTGACTTTGCTAAGTTTCCCATCTGTAAAATGAAAATAATAGTTGTACTCACATCGGAGTAAGCATGAAGGAAATGCAAACTATGGCTGTCCCTGTTATCTTCTTCGTATTCTTAGATAGTAAGATCCCTGCGGGTCTCACACGCCGGCTTTACCCATCACTGCCGCTCCAGTCCTTCGGGCACTCAGCATGGCGTTCGCACCCTGTAACTATCTGCCGAATGAAAGCAGGGGACAGGGGCCTCAATTTCTTGCCAAGGAGGGCCTTTTCCAGGAGGAGAGTTGAGAGCCTGCACTTCTTTCTCTCCAGAGAAGTAAGCAGCAACCCGAAGGCAGAGGGATCCTGGAGGTGGCAGGGAAGGCACATTTGTTTTGGTGATGGACTCTTTTTTGTTTGTTGCTTTGGGAGACCAGAAAGGAGGACCTAGCAAGGCTATTTATAGCCCAACTCCTCAGTGCCAGCTTTTAGGGCGGTCTCTGCGTCCCTGGCAGCACTTTCCTCCATGGCAGGTTAAAGAAAGGTGATGTGTTTGCCGGCTCCGTGCTGCACATGAAGATGAGGCTTCCCCGGGCTGGGCTGGGAGCTGTTCCCACAGGGCCTCGCTCAGGCTCTCTGCGGCGGTGGTGGCAGCGGTGGCAGGAGAGAGGGGGCTGCTCATTCTCTGCTTCCTCTGGTCAGACCATCCCTGGCTCTGGAAGCTGGAGTCTCTGGAAGGGAAACTCCAGGTGTGAGGCTGTCTCCTTCCCTCCACACTCAGTCCCTCTGTGTGTGAGAGACAGGGAGAGGGAAGTGAGGGTGATACCCCAGGAAAGGATTTCAGATTCCAGTCACTTCCCTCAGACTGTGAAGGACAGAAGAGAGGCGTTCAGCAGCACGCATTCTGCATTCTGTCTCCGGGGTCGGTATCTGGTGAGGCAGCAGGGTGTGTGGACATCAGAAGAACCTAGTTTCAAGCCTTGATCTGGGCAAGTTACTTCACCTCTCTGGGCCTCAGTGTGCCCACCTGTAAAATGGGTATAATAATGCCTTCTCAGTGAGAACTAAATGCAGTGAGATATGAGGGCTCTCAAATGGCACTTGTCACAGTCCCCTCCACTGTCAACTCCTCCTCCTTTCCTCTAAGAGTCTCTCTCTCTTTTTTTCATTTTTTTTTGGTTTTTTTTTTTCCAGTTACTGTTGACACTCAATATTATTTTATATTAGTCCCTTAAGAGTCACTTAATAAGGACAGAGTTTGCTATTAAACTCACCTCTTGGTTTCTCCAACTCTTTCCTTCCCATGCCTATAAGCAATAATGTTTCTACCTGTGGATTCTTTCCCTGTCACCTCCTCAGGGATTTCTATCCCCTTCTCTCCTGTCTTATCCCCCTTTCCCTCCTATAATTGAAACTTTTCCCTCCCTCTTGGCTCTTTCCCATTAAGTATCCGAGTCCGGCCAACCTGAAAACAAAACGAGTGTACGTAAAATAGCTCTTGTGCCCTGTGGGCCCTTTAGCTACCACCGTCTCTGACCCAACAAAGCCAAACTTCCCAAAAGAGCTTCTTCACCAGGAACTCGCCTCCCATCTCCTCACCACCCACACCATCTGAAGTCTGCCCCACCAGGGGAGCAGCTCTCCCTGTCTCACCTGCCCCTCGTGGTCCCCAATCCCACAGCCATCCTCCCCCTCACCAGGCTGCCCTGTAGCACTTGGCAGATAGGCTGCTTCCCCTTCTGGAATGCCCTCCCCCGCTCTTCCACGCTAGGAGATGCCACCTTCTTTGGTTGCTCCCCTGCCTTCTGTTCACCCTTCTCCACCTCCTGCAAGGGCTTCTCCCTTCCTCTCTCTTCTCTATAGATGTTGGGGTGCTGGGTGCTCGGCTGCAGGCTCTCTCCCTGCCCTTCTCCGGCTCTCCCCAGGCAGCCTCATGCTCTCCCAAGACACCCACGTGGCCAAGGGTTCAGGTCTGAATCTGCTTCCTGCATCTCTTTTCGGAGCTTTGCATCCAGAGACCCAGCCATCTAGGGGCATTGCAGCTACCTGGGTGTCTCACGAGCATCTCAAGATCATCTTGTTTAAAAGATGGATCCATCACCTCCTCCTTCACCCCACCGGACAGTTCACTCCCGCTCAGCTCTTGGCCTGCCGTCCATCCAGGTATGAACCTGGCATCAGCCTGGACCTGCCTCTTCCCTGCTACCTGCCACCTCCAGGCAGTCACCTTGTACCTCTGCTGCTCCCAAACCCACCTGTTCCCTCCAGGGCTATTTCCCTACCTTAGTCCAGCCCATCCACATGTATTGTCCAAATTAAGGCAAAATTCTCTGGACTGGCACCCGGCTCCATTCCACCTTTACTCTCCATTTGTTCTTCCCACTGCAGCCAGAGAGCTTTCCAAAACACCCATCTGATGGGGTCTCACCCCTGTGTGTGATTCTCGGCTTCCATCGCCCTCGAGATAAAGTGCCAGCTCCTCAGCAAGTCTCACATCCAGCCCTTGCTCCACTCCGGCTCTCACCTCACCCCCATCTCTCACCTTGGCTTCTGCTGCACTGACCTGCCCTGCTGGCTTTTGCGCTCAGTGGCATTTCTGCCACCACATGCCCCCTCTCTTCTTTGCTAACTCTCCTCCTACCTTCAGGACCCACCTGTACCTCTATATCCTGGTATTGGCCAGATGCCCAGGGAGGGTCCCCTGCTCTTCTCCACACCCTGCTCTGTTTACTCATCTGCCTCCTCATCAGACCACATCTCTTTAGAGACTTCTGGCTGTAGCACAGTATCTAGCACACTGAAGATACTTTAATAAGTGTTGCTTGTATAAATTAATAAATGCATAAAGGACACATACTGTATACCACTTTTGCCTAGCACACAAAGACACGTAAGGTAGCTTTGGGGTGTATATTTCCCACAGCTCTAATTTATAAAGAAGAGTGATTTTAGTGATTACGGGGAAATCTAGGAGACAGAATTGAGGCTGCAAGTGTGGGCTCTGGAGCCAGGATCCCTGGGTTCATTTCCCAGCTCTGTTGCTTGCGGTATGACTTTGGGCAACTTACTAACCTCTTTGCACCTCAGTTTTTCCATCTTTGAAATGATGATAATAATTGTACTTCCCTCAAGGATTGTTGAGGGTTAGATGAGTTCATGCTTGAAAACCTGTAGAAGGGAGATATCACTCCCATTTCACAGATGAGGAAACTGACACTTTCCCTACCCAAGGTCACACAGCTGGGAAGGAGCAGAGCTGGAGTGGAGCCCATCCCATCTCTGTATGTGCCAAGGGCTGGAGAAGCACCTCCAAGCTCTGAGATTTCAGCCTCTGGGTAGAAATCTCCAGAAATATTCTACTCTTAGGGCCTGAAAAAGATTCTTCATGGAGAATCTGCTTTTGTGCCTGGCTCACAGTAGGTGCACAATATTACTCTAGTAAATGACTCCCTCCAAAGGGCCCCATCTAGTCTTCAACATTTCCCGCTCCCTGAATGGTGCTGGGAGGTCTGGTCCTGGGCCCTTTTTCTGCCAGGGTGTTGGCAGCAAACTCTTCCTTATTCAGACCTTTCTTCTGTCCCAGCTCTTCATGGGGACGAGTCATTAAGAAAGCTCTTTCCCAGGAAGAGCTGTGCCTTCTCCAAGTCCCAGAGCTGAGTGCCCAGCCCCCGTGCTCTCAAAGGCTGCCCTTGTGGATTTCAAAACAACCCCACAGCCCTGCAGGCTGAGAACCTGGCCCCCCGAGTCCCCTTTCTTTAGAAACCCAAGGTCCATGGCTACAGTCAGCACTGGTAATACCTAAAGAAAATAGTTGAGGATGTTTTCAAATAGTGTCTGGTGGAACAAAAGAGCAATTCATCTTGCATAGCTCTTAGTAATCTGCTTCCCATTCTGGGAATTAGATTGTTCAATTAAGCGAGAGGGCGCCGGAGCAGGCTGCATGACTCCAAAGTTTGCAGCATCCAAAATGCGGAAGACAGGGGAGCGAGGCCAGCTCACTCCTGGCTGGTCTGCTCCCTTCTTTCCCCCTCTGCCCTGGTGTCATTTCCAGCTTTCAGATTCCTGGTTCAGAAAACAACTACATCAACAAGAAAGTGTGTGCGTGTGTGCGTGTGCCTGTGTGTGTGTGTGTGTCCACGTACACAGCCCTGCTAGCTGGGTACCTTGTATAAGCGTTTATTTAATGAGAAATTCAGAGGCTGGAGTGGATTGGGACAGAGCACACCCAGGTCGTTTCCATCTTCAATGTCCCACTTTCTTTTCTGCTTCGGGTTGTCCCTTCTCATTCCCCAGCCGATGAGCTTTCGGAGCACTTTGGTGGGCAGTTTGTAAGATGCTGGGTATGTGCGTCTGCAAGGCTCTTAATCTGGAGACAAGGGGTTGATAAGCACCCTGAAGTTCCCGCAGGATGTTGGGACTGAATGAGTGCACCTGGATATTTTTCCGGAGAGAAAATCTATCGCTTTGGTAGCTGGTCAGAGGATCCCTGACTCCTTCCACAAGTCTTCTCCCCCACACGCCCAAAATAAAGGTTGAAAACTATCCAGGTGGAGTCTGTCATTCCTTCATTGCCAAGAAACTCTACTTCTGTGGTGCTCACGCCTTACTGTGCTTGAGCAATCCTCGGGGAAACGTAGCAAAATGTAGCTTCCAGGGGCCCTTCTGCAAGGGTTTGGACTTCAGTGGGTCTGGGATAGAGTGCAGGATTTTTTAAATTTTTTTTTTTTTGACAAGCACCCCACAAGGACCAGACTTTGGGGCCTGCTGCTCTGTTATAATAACAGTCTTTAGGGTTTCACTGAATAAGGCCTGTAGTTTTAAAATGAATTAAAGCCTGAGGCTGTTAAGGCATGAGAAGCAAATAAAGGAATTGTTGTAACTGTATAGCAGTCTCCGTTCTTTCTCAAATAACTTCCTTTTTGTCCACCTTACTCTAGTCGAGGGCAACAGCCATACCACGTGTACCTTCTTCTCCTCAGTACACCAGTATTAACATAGCGCCTGGCACAAGTAGGTGCTCAATAAATGCATATTTGAGTGGATGCGCCTGGTTTCCTTTGAGTAAATGCATGGCCTCCCGCAGCCTGATTTTGTTTGCGGGCCTGCCTGATGTCTCCGCACGGCTTGGGGCTGAAGGGCGCTCACAGACCAGTGCTAATTGGTGTCACTGAGTAATTAACGCAGACTCCGGCCCCAAGCGGATTCCCAGGGAGACAGACACTGAGGGAGGCTTTCTTTCATGCTTGGTGGGGTGGGAGCTGCTTTCTCAAAGGACGTTCCCAGCGTGCCCAGGCGACTGGCGTGGTCTGGTGGGGGTGGTTTGGCAGCAGGGATGGGGTTCGTGGAGCCACTGGGAGGGGGTTTGTGTCGGTGCCATGGTTGTGCACAATATGGAGCGTGGCGACTTTGACTTTAAAGAAACACAAACCCCAGGCGTGGGCTCTGGGAGCCAGGCCGGTGTCAACTCTGAAGAATCGATGGGCTCTCGGGGAAGGCAGTGGCTGAAGGCACTGGCTCAGTACACCCAAGGCTTCACCCTCTCCCGTGCCTGGGCCCTCTGGGACACTCCCGCCCCTTCACACGCTACCCCTGGCTCCCAGTAGTGCCCCTGTTTACCTTTCCTGCTTTTCCCTTCTCATCCCTGTGCTCCAAGGTCCCCCCAGGTGTCCCATGCTTTATTTTCTGGTCCTTGTTCATGCTGTTCCCTCAACTGAAAACAACCTTTACCCCTCCCTCCCCTGGCTAAATTCCATCATCTTTCCCAGTTTGGCTCAAATATCACTTCTTCCAGGAAGCTTTCCCTGGCCCTCTGTTGCAGGCAGGACAGAGTAGTTTATGCTGCAGTAACAGATGCCCCCAAAGATCTCAGTAACTTAAAGTGACAAAGCCCATTTAATGCTCCCACAACATCCCTGACACAGAGCAGCAGGAGGGTTCACATAGTCGCTCAGAAACTCAGGCTTCCAGAGGCTCCACCTGACACATGCCCCTGTCATGACAGCAGCAATAGGGAGTAGGGGACACAGTGAGCCATACCGCCTGCCTCTGAAAGCTTCTGTCTGAAGGGACACAGATGCAGGTGACCATCGCAAGTCCAGTGGCCACCCTTGAGTTCAGCAGGCCAGGGCATGTCACCTCCCCTGAGAGAGGGCCCTGGAGTGTGTGTGGACAGTCCCGAGGTCTCCCAGGACCCTGAGGAGGCTAGGGGCATCTTGGTCTTCCCAGAGGCCCTGTGCGTCTTACATCTTACCCCTTATCACACTGCACTGTAACCCATCTGCTAACTGGGCCGTCTTTTCCCCCGGGGAGCGACTCCATGAAGGCAGGGGGCTAGCTTTTGTTCCTTTCTGAAGCTCCCACAGCTGGTCCTAGGTTTGGCTCAGAGATGACGCTGGGTGAATGGTGGGGGTGCGTGAATGAGTGAGCAGGTGGTCCCTGCCCCTTTGCAGAACTAGCTTTGTTCAAGGTTCCGTTGGAGCGAGCTGTCTCCAGCCCGTGACTCTTGGCCCTCCCTTCTGTAGGCGCCGGGTCCTGGCCATCTCGGATGGGATCGAGCACATGGGGAACCTCCGCTGGGAGCTGGCCCTGTGTCTCCTGGCAGCCTGGACCATCTGCTACTTCTGTATCTGGAAGGGAACCAAGTCCACAGGAAAGGTAAGAGGTGTATCTGCAAGCAACTGGCCGCGTGCAGGGAAGAGGACGAGCTCACAGGTGACCCAGAGGGTGCCAGGGAGTTTATGTCACAAAGGCCAGCTCTTAAGTTGGGAGGTAGGAGGAGCACTGGACAGGGAGTCCACTCAGGAACCCAGAACTAGAATCCCAGTCCACCACTTATTGGCTGCACAGGTCAGGGCTATTCACTCTACCTTCTGAGCCTCAGTTTGCTCATCTGTGAAATAACAAAGCTTTATCCTGTCTTTTTACTGAGTTGCGAGTCACACAAGGAAAGGAGAGTTAAAGTGCTTTGAAAACCAGAACATGCTAAATGACTAGCATGTAGGTTTTTGTAACTAAGACATGCACTCCAGGTGTGTACTAGTGCAGGTAATGCTAGCTGCCTCCACTGACAGACCCCAGGGTCTCACCTGCCAGGACTGTGTAAGGGAAGACACTTCCATCTTGTTGCCTTGCTGTGCCATCTGTACCACATGGCCTCCATGATTGGCACCTAGTTGGGGAAGAGAAATGGGAGGAGGTAGTGGCTCTTAACTGCCCTGGCCTGGAAGTCACCACGGTTCCTCCACTCGCGGCTGCTGGCCAGAATGTGAGGCACAGCCTCACCTAACTGCAAGGGAGGCTGGGAAATGTAGGGGAGCCCGGGGATGTCCACAGCTATGTGACCACAAGGATAGAGATTATAAACATGTAGCTCATGGCCAGATCCAGCCTACTCTTGTTTCATTTTTAAAGAAAAAGAAGGGAAAGAATTAGTTGCTAAATTCAGAAACTAGGAAATTTCATGAGGAAAAAGGAAATAGGATTCTGGCACCCCGTGGAAGGTTGAAAGATTTGGCAAGCCTGAACTTGCACGTGTACAAGGAAGAATGTGGCTGAGCTGGGCAGTGGCCACCTCCTTCCAAGGTACTTGGTCGGCCACAGTCCCCACCATTCCCTATTGCCCTTGATCCTGTGGCTGAGTGTCAGTGCCATTCATTTTCTCGTTTGTGCTCCTTATCTTTCCTTGTGGAAAAGAGGAAAATGAAGTTTTTCTGGGTCACCCTGACCCCATCACTCCTTGCCTCCTGCTTCTAGTAGGTAGTCACTCATACACTTTATTGTAAGCTACTGTCTGGGGTAGGGGCTGGAAATAAAATCTCCAGGAAAACAGGAATTTAACAACTCTGGGCCCTTTTACAAAAGATGGTCCCCTCAGCTCCCACAGTAGTACGTGGGATCAAGAGGAAAGTACTAGAATGTTGGAGGTGGGTGGACGTACAGGAGGGAAATTAGGAGGGCACTGAAGAGGTATCCACATGCCCCATGCTATGAGCTATAAGGAAGCTGAGGACGTACTAGAAAGTGATCATAAATGTGCCTGAGTAGAACAGAGAGTCATGTCCCTTTGGCCAAGATGATTTTGTTCATCTTTGCTTTCTTTGCTTTGTATCATAACAACAATAGGATTTTTCTGGTTTTCCAAATATAAAAATCATTGCATTCTTGATCTGCTTCTTCAGACTGCATGCACATTGTTCCTCTCCCCGTCTTTGCTCTGGCTAGAGAGGAGGAAAATGACCGGAGGGGTTAAGGACCAGGGTCTGGAATCAGGATGCGCGTCTCAGGTCTGTCACTCTCTAGCCATGACCTTGGGCCCTTCACTTCTCTTCTCTGAGCCTCCATTTCCTTTTCTGCAAAACAGGGCGGTTGTGAGGAGGAGATAAGGATCCATGTTCAGTGCTTAGCAGGGTGTGGAACTGATCATAAGTGCCGAGGAATGGTGGTGTTTGGAAATCTTGTTATAAAGACAAAATGCATCCAGTTAAGAAATCGCTTCTGAGTATCTACTCTGTGCCTAGCATTATTCAGTGGGTACCTAGCATTATTCAGTATCTAAAGATGAATAAAGCACAGTCTCTGCCCTACCCAGCTAACTAAGTGAAAGTGCACTGGGAACCGTAAAGAGAAGGAAGGATGTCATGGTTGGTTTTCATATTGCTTCTCTGATGATGACCACGTGGTCCGGAGCTGGTGCCGAGGCCAGCAGGTTGCTGGTTGGCGTTGTCTGTGGTTATGGGGAGGGCTGCTTGGATGAGGTTTGGGTGCCTACATGGGCGTGGGTTGTCCATATGCACACGGAGACTGAACTCTCAGGCCCAGGACATGGGCCATGGCAAAATTTGGTTCCACTCAGCCCTCAGGAGAAAGCTTAGTCTCGCAGTGAGGCCACTCGCCATTGGCTGAGCCACTGAGCCTGTGTGTTAGAGAATTTCTTTTTCCCCAGAGAATTCTAATGCAGGAACAGAGTTTCACGGAAGGACCGGCAGGCTACATTCTGGGAGATTTCGATACAGGCATTTAGGAAGGGAGGGATTATTCCTCTGTGGCCTTCTGCTCACTCCACACTCTGCCAGGGGCTTTCCATCTACATTAGCACATGAAATCCCACCAACTGTTGGATACGTGAAGACCCTGGGACTGAGAGGTTGAGTTGCCTGGCCAGTTACATGGCGACTTCCGACCTCCACACTGACTCACCTGGCCTGTCCTTGGATTGGATTAAAAGACCCTACTTTTTTTCCTTTCTGCTAGAAACGGAAATGATAGCAGTAGTAATAATACTTGTACGTAGTAACAGGTAATAGTGACTGAGCCCTTCACGTGCCCATTCTCATCAGACTTTGAAACAGCCCCATGAGGGGAGGCTAGCATTATTTTCATTGTACAGATTTGGAAACTGAGGCTTGGAGGGATCATGTAAGTTGCTCAGGGACCCACAGATAGGAAGCAGGGGGCCGGGATTAACCCCAGGCCTTGGTGATGGTGTAACCCTGGCTCTGGGTAGGTATACCCTCATGCCTGTCATCTGTGACATGGGGACAATGACAATTTTTTTAGGGTCTGGTGCTGAAGAGGCAGTTAGTGAGATAGTGTAGCTCACAGTCAGTGCTCAGTGGTAGGTAGTTGCAGCTGGATCTAAATGTGCTTTTAAGGGAAGCACTGAAATCAGAAGAGCCAATTAAGCATTTTCCTGAAGGCTGCGTTTTAAAGGCTCTTCCCATGTTCCATGCCCAAGACCAGGATTGGCATCCAGGATGAGAGGTGCTTTGCTGGTGCTATAAGATGCCCTGGAGACCATCTGGTCCACCCACCCCCACCCTTATTTTATGAATGAGGAAACTGAGGCTCAGGGAGGGGAAGGGACTTGTCTGAGCTCACACAGCGAGGAAATGTCAAGTATCAGATCAGGAACTAGGGCCTGGTGACTCCTTTCCCCAGCTGCTTATAAATAATGAGGTTCTATGGGTCAAACCTAACAGTTTCAGGAGGCCAGGGGTCCCTGGATTGGCGCGTGGGCTCTTCAGGAGAGGGTCTAATGCTTTTGTCACGGATTAAGTCTCACGGCATCTTGGACGTAAGCCCAGTGTCCAAAGGTTTTGGGGGTTGTGTACAAAAATAGCTAAAAATAAACATGGGGACATTTGAGTCTTCCCGAGTGGGCAGAGGTCGCCCTGCCTCTTGCCTGCTGGACCCTGGCCAGAGCCGCTTTCATGAAGCCGTTCAAGGAAGGAGAACCCGATTCTCCCTCTATTGTCCAGGTCACGACTGAGTTCCATCCCACGGTTCATACTCAGACCTCAGCAGAAATTTCTGAAACATTATTCATTCTAGAAAAAGTTCCCAGCCCCCTCCTATCTCCAAGGTAAAAACTAGAAGCTCGACTTGAACTCAGTTCAGCAAGCATGTTCCTGGAGGCAGATGTTGCAAGCTCAGCCTTTCGGCCGGTGGTTGTCTGAGCGGGGATTTGGGATCAGGTCACAAATGAGAAGATGCCTGCTGAGGCTGTGACATGCCACCGTGAGGTCCCCGCGGCCCTCTGCAGCGGCCCGGTGGGCAGGGCCTGGGCCCCAAGGCTGCACTCGTATGAGTGTCTCCCCCCGGGACAAGCTCCGCCGGTATCCTTCAGCTCCATCTCCTCCTGTGCCCTCCTTCAGGGCTTTACTGTCGTCTGACATCACAGAGGCCAGCACTCAGATCTCCCCAAGGTCAGAGTGAGCAACTGCTACTCTCCAAAGGCGCTGCTCTGGGCTGACACACTAACTAGGTACCAGCCTCAGTCAGTAGCAAGGTGCTGTAGCTCAGTAGCCATTTGTGGAATGAATGAACTCTACGTGTGCCTGGAGCTCCCTGCAAGGTGCCAGGACACAGTAGACCGGAGATTGATAGTCTTGTCCCTGCACCGCGTGCAGCCTGCTAGAGCGGGCACAGACAGAGAAGCAATTACAATTCAGTGTCTTAGTGCCAGCATTAAACAACAGAAAAGTTAGGGGATCAGATCTTAGGAACAGGGTGATTCTAATGGCTGAGAACTGGCTCTGGAATATTAGAATGTAGCATGTCAGAGCTGGGAGGCATCTTGGTTTTTAAGTCCAAACCCTATTTTACCAATAAGGAAGTGGAGGCCCAGAGAGTTTGCAAGGTTTGCCCAGGGCCACCCCGCTTGGAAGGAGCAGAGCTGGGATTCAAACCTGGGGCTCTCTGCCTTCCCTAAACCTGGTCCTCCTCTGTCCTAATACCTCCCTCTGGGAGTTCATGTGACGGTTCACTGGGAACACATGGATCATAGTTCTGAGCACACAGTCTGTGCTCAGAAGGCCGTTCATTGCCCTGCCACAGTGCAATAGCCGCAGTTTTCATTCTACACGGTTATTCTTTGTCTCCTTAGACACTATGGGAAATTCCAGACATCTGGAATCAAAAAATAAAAACCTTTCTTGATTGCATATTAAGTCCTGAGGCAATGGAAGATCTGAAATACGTACCTGCTTTCTTCAGGAGGAAGCTTGCAGGCTGTTGGTAACTCGTCATCTTCTGGATGATGAACCAGTTCCACTCTGGATAATTGGAAAACAGATCATTGAAATCAAGTGACCAAAACATGAAGACATCTTTGAGATTTCTCTGTGTCTTTGGGGTTTGTTTGCCTGTTTTTAAAAACTTTATTTTTTAGAGCATTTTTAGGTTTACAGCAAAATTGAGCAGAAAGGACAGATTTCCCATATGCCTCCTGCCCCCACACGTGCTCAGCCTCCCCCATTATCATCATCCCCCACCAGACGGTTACATTTGTCATACCTGTGGGACCTGCATTGACACCTCATAGTCACCCAGAATCCAGTTTACATTACGGTTCGCTCTTGGGATTGTATATCCTGCGTGTTTAGACAAATGTGTAATGACATGTATGCACATTACAGTATTACACAAAAGAGTTCCACTGCCCGAAAAATCCTCTGTGCTCTTCCTGTTCATCTGCCCCCTTCTCCAACCCCGGGCAACCACTCATTTTTTTTACTGTATCTATAGTTTTGCCTTTTCCACATGTGATATAGTTGGGATCATACAGTATGTAGCCTTTTTAGATTAGCTTACTTTATGTAGTAATATGCATGTGAGGTTCCTCCATGCCTTTTCATGGCTTGACAGCTCATTTCTTTTTATCACTGAGTACAATTCCATTGTCTTGGCTATACCAGTTTGTCATCCATTCACCTATTGATGGACATCTTGGGTACTTCCAAGTTTGGACAATTATGAATAAAGCCACTATCAACATTTTGCACAGTTTTCTGTGTGGACATGTTTTCAACTCCTTTGGGTAAATACCAAGGCGCATGATTGGTGGATCGTATGGTATATTTTGTTGTGTACAAAACCATCTTCCAAAATATCTGTACCATTTTGCATTCCCACCAGCAGCGAATAAGAGTGCCTATTGCTCCACATCCTCACCAGCATTTGGTGTTGTCACTGTTTTGGATTTGGGCCATTCTAATCGGTGCCCTGTGGTATCTCATTCTTGTTTTTATTTTCATTTCCCTGATGATATATGACATGGAGCATCTTTTCGTGGGCTTGTTTACCATCTGTGTATCTCTGCTGAGGTGTCTGTTAAGGTTTTTGGCCCATTGTTTGTCTTCTTGTTGAGGTTGAAGAGCTCTCATGTATTTTGGATAACAGTCCTTTATCAGATGGGCCTTTTACAAATATTTCCTCCCAGTCTGTTGCTCGTCTTCTCATTCTGTTGACGTTGTCTTTCAGAGAGAAGAGGTTTTTAATTTTAATGAAGTCCATGCTATCAAATATTTCTTTCATGGATTGTGCCTTTGGTGTTGTATCTAAAAAGCCATCACCATACTTAGCTACCTAGGTTTTCTCCGATGTTATCTTCTAGGAGTTTCATAGTTCTATGCTTTACATTTCAGTCTATGATACATTTTGAGTTAATTGTGTGAAGGATGTAAGGTGTGTGTCTAGATTAATTTTTTTTTTTTACGTGGATGTTCAGAAGACTGGTTTTGCTCTGTCCTTGTGTTTGTATTCATCCACCAGATTCATCTTGCCCGTCTCTGCTACTAGCTCCTCCCCTTGAGCTCATAAGCCTGAAACCAAGTCATGTTTGATCACATCTCCCTTGATGTCTCATCCAATTATTGACCACATCTGCTTTTGTAATCTGGTAAACATCCTGTCCTCTCCATTTTGGTTGTCCCTCCATCTACTCACCCACCCGCACATTCAACAAATGCTGGCCCCTCTGTAGCTCCTCGGTATCTCTGGAGGGAAAACTGCCTTTGGATTTTCCCACTTGTACAGACATATTCGTGACATGCTGAATGATACAAATGAAATGCTTTGTGTCTATGAAACCACAATTTCAACAAAATTCAAGGCGACCCTGTCTGTATTCTATTATATGGCAGCATATGAAGCAACGTTATAATGTTGTGAAATTCCTGGTACCTGCTGTGCACATTTGTTGAAGACTGAAAAAAACTGGTCATTACTGTGTCCTTCTCTCGTGGCTTTGCTAGGCTTTAGTGTCTAGACCAGGGATTGGCCAACTATGGCCTGAGGGCCAAATCCGGCCTACGACCTGTTTTTGTAAATAAAGTTTTATTGGAACACAGCCACGTCCATTCCTTTATGCGTTGTGTGTGGCTGCTTCTGTGCTACCACCGGTACAGCTTCAGAGTTGACTATTTGGAACAGAGACTGTGTGACCCACAAAGCCTAAAATATTCCCTGTCTGATCCTTCACAGAAAAAGTCTGTGGATCTCTAGTCCAATCTATTAAACTAATTCATGTAGACCGTTTGCCATTTACTAAGAAACTAACACGTAAACTGCTGTCACCCAAAGCCTGGACTGTTTCAAACACTGAAAAGCTAACGTGGTGGTTGGCAATGGAAAACTTTCCTGAAGAATCCTTAAAATCTCACGCCAGCCTTTTTAGCCCCCAAATGTGCTTTTTCTTGTATCCAAAAGCTCATTTGCTATGGATGCTGCTCATTCACTCATTCATTCTTTCATTCATCCAGTGTTTATTGCACAACTACTAATGTGTCAGGCACCAGGCTAGGGGCTCTTTTCAGCGGTGAGTGAAGGCCGACTGCGGAGCTACAGCCTGGTGGGGGAGATGGAGAATGAACAAGTCACAGAAACGCCATGAACGGGAGAAGGTGGGGCTGTGAGAAAGAAGCAAAGGAATCCCCGAAGGGGTTAGAGAAGGGTTCTCTAAGGAGAGCTCTCCATCTATGAGGGGAAGGCTGGGAAAGGATTGGCTGGGTGAGCAGCACATAGGAAGTTCTCCAGTGGAAAGGACCTGGTGAATTTGAGAGGCGAAGCACACTGGGGCCCAGACGGACCGGATGGTGACAAACGGCGAGGCAGGGAATCAGCGGGGAGACCGCGTGGGGCATGCTGAAAGGTGAGGGGAGAGCCACTCAGAGTTTTTAAGCAGGGGTAGCACGATCTCACTTTCATCCTTATAAGCTGGTTCTGGTTGCTTGTGGATGGATAGGTGGGAGACAGACAGGCCATGGGAGCCCTGGCAGGTGACCAGGGCAGGGGTGGAGGTGGGATGGAAGTACCAGAGGGACCTTTTGGAGTGGCATCCTTGCTCTGCAGGGCCTGCTGCTGCCCAGGTGACCTCGCTGCCCTTGCACTTTTGAAGTGGGGGGCTCGCCCAGCCTCTGGCCTGGATGTTCTGCCCTCCGCAGGCAGCCATCCCTGTCCACCAGATAGGGTGTCCCCTCGTGCTGAAACCACTGCCTCCTCAACTGGCTCCTGTACTTTGTTCTCTCCCTGCTCGGTTCCTTCTCCTCCTCTCATGGCTGATTTATGGATTTTTCCCCCTTATTTCCTGGTCTCCAGGAGCAGTGGTTGGGAGGGTGCTACCAGAACAATTCTGGGCCCTTCCCTGCCTCCTCCTATTGCCACTTTAAAGGAAGCTGCAGGATTAGCTGGGATTTTAAGAAGAATCCTGCCTTTTCACTGCTTTAGGGCTCTGTTTTTATTCCTTTCAGAGCTTCAGGACACTAAGGCAGGAAAACACACACACACACACACAGAGAGAGAGAGAGAGAGAGAGAGAGAGAGAGAGAGAGAGAGAGAGAGAGAGAGAGAGAGAGAGAGAGAAACAGCTGCAAATAGCCTTGAATTGATTTTTTTTCTTTCCGTCCCTTCATTCACCAACAAGTAGAGGAATTGGACGTGGCACAAGGACTCTTAAACAGCGGTGTCATCTCCATGATGATAATAATAAAGCAAATGCTTCAGTGGCACTTAGTTTGACCCAGGTCCTGTTCTAAAGCCCTTCCTACATTAACCCACGGAGTCTTCTCAACAATCCTATGTAGAAGGGTACGATTATTATCCCCATTTTGCAGATGAAAAGAGACAAAGGTTTACAGGACTTAAGCTGCTTGCCCCTAATATCATGAGGGATCTGAGCCTGTTGGGATCAGGGAGGGACAGGGTGGGGGCCCCTTGGCAGGTGAGGGTGTCTGTTCCAGCCAGCCAGCCCTAGAGCTGCCAGAGGGAGATGTAGCCTGGAGGGGCCATCGGAGGCTCCTTCCTTGAGAGTGTGCCTTTTCCCTCCCCCACCTGCCACTAAGGAGCATTGGAGCTGCCAGCAGGGAAACCATCAGGAGCCCCACACAGAAAATTTATTCTTTAGGAGCACCCTATAAAGTATCTAATGGATTCAATGAGGCATAAAGCAGGAGTGAAGGGGGCAGGGGAAATAAAAGGGAAAGATGTGTGAAAGGGAAGAGAACAGGCCCAGGAAAGGAACTGGGCAGTGATGTCTCTTCAGCCCTCAAGTGGCCTTTGTTGCAGCCTGAAGCAAGCAGAGAACGGCGTTGGTGGCAGGGCTCTCCCGGGCCGGTTGATGTCTGCATTCAGAGAGGAAACTAGAGCGTTCATGAGATGCATGCAGAGAGCCCGAGTGGCTGCGGAGAGATCCCCAGAACCCAAGGACACCCCAAACTGCAGCCGCCCAGGGGCCTTTGTGCCGAGTTAGGCGCACTTCTCACACAACTGTGGTTCAGGGAGAGCCGTAGATTGTCACATTAAGTCAAAAGAGTTTAGCATCTTGATTCAGCTCTTTCTTTGGCCTTGAATGACAGCGCTTCACCTTTAGCGGGAACCCTGGCAGCAGGGAAGGTTGGAAAGGAGGGAAGCTTTGCGACTCAGTAATACCGTCTTTATTAAAGCACAAAGGCCCCCCAAAGTCTGAGTGGTTGCTGGGTGGGAGGGGTTCTGCAGGGCTGGCTGCCTCCTGAGAAAGGCTGTAGTAGCTTTTTTGGGGGGGCCTGGTGAGGGGAGGCGCTGTTAACTCTTACAGAACACCTCAGACACCTGGCACTGTGTGGCGTCCCCACCCCCACCCCACATGCCTAGGTCCCCCTGGGACACGGCACCGGCTTTGCACTCATTGTGTCAAGACCTAGTGCAGTGCTGCTGGAGAACGAAGCCACAAACGAGCAAGGTGTTTCTGTTGTGCCGACTGGATGTTAGCACCATGCTGCGCGCCAGGGAGGACGGTGAAAAGACTTTTAGCCGTGTATCCTGCCCCTAAATATTGTGCAAAGAGAGTGAAGACAGCCCTGCCCTACTACTTGTCAGCTGTATGATTTAGTGCAGGCCACCGTGACCTTCTCTGGTTGTTCATATCACTTCACCTCCCTGGGCCTCAGTTTCCCCTTCTGTCAGGGTTAGCGGGACTAGTGCAGTGACAGGTAGGGAGCTGTGCTGGTGTCACTAGTGAGAGAATGATTGAGTCAGGGTGGGGGTGGGAGCTGGCAGCCGGAGTGTGCTGGAGGGGGAGGAGAGCACGAGGTTGGCACATCCACGATGCCTCAGGCAGGGGCCATGTGATGTGTGGGCCAGTTCTGACAGATGTGGTAGGAGCAAAGGCCCCAAGATGTGTCTGGGGGAGCAGTGACCAATGACGTGAGCCTGGGCAGAATGGGCAGCATGCAGCCCAGATGGCTAAGCAGGGGGCTGGCCTGTTGTGGAGGCACCTGCTTGCTGTCAGTATGGAGGCAGGTGGCAAGCTCGCTCAAGGGCTGTCAGAATTGACAGGGAGACACTGTCTTCCTCTCGAGTGCCTGCTAGATGCCCCCCTTCCTCCGTACCCCTGTTGCAACCTGTGTCAGTCAGCGTTCAATCAGAGCCGCAGAACCAGCAGGAGATATACAGTAAGACATTTAGTACAAGGCAGTGGTGATTGTGGGGGCTGGCTGGACGTCAGAAATCTGTAGGGCCGGCAGGAACGCTCCAGCAGGGGCCCGTGGCGTTGCCCAGAGGCAGAAGTTCTTCACTAGAGAAACCTCGGTTCTGCTCACAAGGCCTTTCAACTGATTGAATCGGGCCTCCCAAGGTCATCTAGGACAGGGGTGTCCACACTGCGGCCCGCGGGCCAACTGCGGCTAATGAGCCATTGTTAATTGGCCCGCAGCAAATTCCAAAAATATATTTAGTTTCCTTAAATAAACCAGGTGAGGCAATACGTACTTCACCTCGAGGGAGTGGCCCGGCTGTTTGTGTATTTTACCGCATATGGCCCTTGGTGAAAAATGTTGGCAAAAGTTTGGACACCCCTGCTCTAGGATAATCTCCCTTATTGAAAGTCAGCTGATTATGGACTTTAAGCAGCTCTGCAGAAACCTTCATGGCAACAGCGAGATTCGTGTTGGAATGAATGGGGACTGTAGCCTGGCTACCTTGCACATTGCAGAGCCCCCTGAGCACCGTCCTCCAGCTTCCCCACCTCACACCTGGATGATGGCACAGCTCTGCATCCTGCCATGCTCCCTGCCCAGGTCCAGGCTGCTTGTCTCCAACTGCCAGACTCGGCTTCCTTAACTATGGCTTTCTTTGCGTCACCTCCCCGCAGTAGCTGTCCATCGCCGATAGCACTTATCCCAATTCTTAAAATTAGCCTAGACAGTATTATACCAACAGCTATTTCAAAGCAAAGCAATAGCCTCCCCAAATTGTTCACCTGTTGCCTTCTGATCCTTATACACAGATAATCATAGTTTGTACCGCATTTGATCACAACATGAGAGAATTCAATATTCTTCACTTTTTCACTTAACAGTCCATCACACAGCGTTTCCACCTATTTTGCCAAAAGATGATTTTTAAATGTCATTGATTAAATATTGGATGACATCACCAACTGTTCCATGACTATTGGACTCTTAGGATAGCTAGTTAATCCACGTCATTGAAAAATGCTAAAGGAAATATTTTATTCATATAGTTTTCCTTCCCTATAGGAGATCATTTTGTCAGGAAGGTTAAAAGGTGTGAAACCTACCAGAATCGCTTGTTTGTCCACCCCCAGAAAATCTTGTCCACTCCCTGCTTCCGCCAGTAAGACTCGGCCGCCCACCGTCTCTCTCCTGCTGCCTGATGCCTTTCCCCTGACATTTTGCTCATGGTTGAGGACCTCGCTCAAATCCTATCTTGGGAAATGTTAGGGTTGGATGGAGGAAATTTAAGTCCCTCACTCACCCCAAACAATGGTTCCCTTAGACTTAACTTCCTGCCTTTCTCCCCCGTAGGGCAGGTTCTCCCCTGCATTCACTGGCAGGTGACTGGCAGCACGTGGCTTTCTTCCAGTTCTTGCTTTGCCATCTATGGTTTTTTTCATCCCACACTGCTGTCTTGCTCCTGCAGGAAGCCTTCACTGGTCCCTCCCACTCTCATCCTGGTGGGCCTTCTCTTAACTCCCCATGGCTCTCACAGGCAGCAGCAACCAACTGCCCCGAGTTTGCCTCTCATTGTCTCCTGACTGCCGTGTTTATGGGCCTGGGGAGGTTTCTTACCCTGAGAGGCAAATATTTATTAAGCATGTCCTGTGTCCGGGACTGCAAATACCCACTCTAAACAAGTTTAGAGGCTAGAGTGTAAGTAGACAAGTAAACAGACAGTTACAAAACATCCCTGTGCCTGGATAAACTTGGCCCCAGGGAAGCAGTGACATCCAAGCTGGCCGTGAGGTACGGATGGTTATTAATTACCCAAAGGCAGAGGAGAAACGGGATTCCTCGGGAAAGAAACGATGTACAATGTCCACAAGCTACCGTAGCTACATCCTTTTCCCCTCCCGCCTCTCTTCCTTTTTCCTTCCCTCTTTCTTCCTCTGTATATATGTGCAGTGAGGATCATTTTCATGTCAGGGGCTCTTACTATTTCTTTGTCCCCACATGGTAGGGAGGTGCTTCGAACATGTCCCTTGTTGGTTAATTCAATCAGTCAACAAGTGTTTGATGCCCATCACGTGATAGGACTCGTTTGACTGATTGAGGTGAAAGTTCCAAAGTACTTCCTGGCAGTAAACAACCAAGCCCTCTGCCCCCACTGTACCCCCCATGACCAAGGAAACAGGAGAGGGAAAACCTGCGTTAGGGGAAAGGAATGAAAAATGAGACAAGGTCGATAGGAATTGTGTGTGATCCCATGTGCAGCTGTCAGTATATGACACTTTTCTGAGAATGAGAAGCAAATGGAGGTGATCGCAGGTCCAGGAGGGGGTCACTGAAGCCCTGGAGTCAGGCTGACCCAGCTTCAAAGCTTGACTCAGTCCTGTGAGCTAAGGAGACCCCATTTCCAGAGGTCTTATTGCATGCCCAACGTTGGGCTCAGTAATCTATATTCTTTTTTTTTTATTAGTTTCAGGTGCACAAGACAAAGTAATACTTAGACGTTTATCATTTATATCCCTCACACTTATATTCATTATTTAACTTAACCTTCACAACAGACTGTCAGGTAGGTGAGTGTTAGCAAACCCACTTTATAGATGAGGAGACAGACCCAGAGAGGTCAGTGACGTGCACAGGGTCACACAGCTAGAGGAGTAGCAGGATTTGAACCCAAACCAGTTTTCCTCCCACCGGTGTCCGTGGCGCCCTCAGTAAGTGTTGGCTCCCTTCCTTGCCTGGGTGAACATTCACTCACCCACTAGTCTGTGGGCTTCCCAGGTACCCAGCACCATCGGTGGGCAATGGAAAGTTGGTGGGCAGAAGAGAGCAGAGCTAGGTGGCCATGGGTTTGAATTGCAGTTCTGCCTCCAGCATGACCTTTGACATGGACTTTGCTTTGCCTGTGAGCTGTTTCCTCAACCTTCATCGAGGACAAGAGCACCCATCTCACTGGGCTGCTGGAAGGCTTACGTGAAGTAATGCATGTAAATACCCCTGTGACACTCGTCACACAATAAACACTCAAATCACTAATGCTTTTATTTTATTGTTTGTCATTTTTATAAACCCATTCTTCCACTTAAAAGAGCTCTCGGGCTAGGGGGACAATAAGATTGGATCCACTCACCTGAAGATAAGTAACATGATTTTGTAGCATAGATTGACTGTCAAATAATGCCGTACACACTGAGATGGAGTTGGGATAAGGAAGTTACAGTGGCCCAGAGTGATCTGGAAAGGCTTCCTGGAGGAGGTGGGATGCGTCCTTCCTTTAAAGGACAGTCAGGTGAAGGCGCTGAGCTGGGCCTTCCAGTGGAGGAGTTAAGGAGAGGGAGAGTCAAGGTGACTGGAGGTTGGGAAGCGATGGGCTGGGCCAGATTTCAGGAGAGAGGGCGCGCCAGAGTGAGGTCCTCTGGGCAGTGGGGAGTCATTGAGGGTTCTTGAGCAGGGATGTTTTTGGGAAAGTGAAGCACAGACCTCACACTGTGCTCTGTGCTTTGGGATCAGCTGTCTTCCTTCCTGTTTGACAACTCCTTGTGTGTAATGAACTATCAGAACGAATAGAACCCCCTGTGAGGACATTGGAGTGATGAGAATTCACTCTGAAGAAGCCAGACGCGATGTTTCTCCTGAACCACAAGTATGCTGTGTCCCAGTTGGGATTGACCCAGTGTGCTGACCATCATAGTGTCAACAGCGGGAAGCAGGTGCCCACTCCATGCCGGCCCTGGTATCGGGGCCTCTACAGGCCCCCGGGCTGCGTAAGCCACTCACAGACCCAACCCCCGTTGTTTATGATGAGGATCTGAGCACTACGTTTGCCACTCTGAAAGACAATTCATAAGTAATGGACCTGCACAGATAAGTTTGAGAAAATTGGTATGATACCCCAGCTGTATTTTAAAGGAAAGCAAAAAGGAAGCAACTTATAATAAAACAAGATGCATTTCAATACATGAACGCTCAGACACACCACAAGGGTCATGGGATAGTCAGGTGCTGGCTCCAACGTGGAATGAATCATTGGGAGGTAAGACGAGAGAGCCAAGGTCGCATTGAATGCTGTGAGTACTTTTTGCCTATGGTTTACGTCTTGAAGTAGAGCTAACCACCACGTGTTATTATACAAGCACTACGAATGCAGCAGCTGCAAATGTGGACGGATAGAAGGGTGTTGCCTGGGCTGCTCAGAGTCCACGGCTGGCATTGCTGTCAGTGACCTGATTTTCTGAAATAACGAACGATGTTTGGTAAGGTACTGAATGAAGGAGTAGAGCCTTCCTTCAATTTACACGGCAATTGCATTTCTGGAAAATTTAGCTTATATTAAGATGAGGTAAAATAGAGGTTATATGTAAAACAAAGTTAGATTCTAGGCTTCATATTTATAATCAGCTCCCCCCACCACACGCACACGCGCACACACACACACACACACACACACACACACACGATTGTCTGGTGGAACATTTGGGAATCAAGAGAAACAGGGCAGTTTTGTCGTACAGAGACTGCCCCACGCGTTGCAGGATTACCAGCTTTCTTAGCCCTTGGTCGTTAATGCTGCACCTCAGTCTTTGTAAAGACCTGAAATGGCCCCACGTGTTTCCAAGTTGGCCCTCAGAGGACAGTACTGCTTTTGCGACATCCATCAATGCACATTCTGTCTAACCTTCACAACAGCCCTTTGAAGTAGGGGATTTCATTCCCACTTTACGGATGTGCACATGAGGCTCGGAGAGGTTTCGTGACCTGCCTTCCCAAGGTCGCAAACCTGGGGCTGGAACCCACTCTGTTTTTCTGCTTCACGGTAGCATTTATACTCTGTTATTGTTTGATGGAACCATGTGCCTTAAGATTAATTCACCATGCATTTATTGTACACCTCCTGGGGTCCAGGCATCCTGATAAGTCCTAGAGACACAGAGGCAAATATTTAAGATGTAGTCCCTGTACAATATGTGGAGTGGTCCAGAGAGAGAGACAGAAAGAGAGAGATCATGTGGCTCAGGAAAGGCATAGAAAGAAGTTCAGGGTGGCCAGAGCAGGACACTGCTCTCGGTTTCCATGAGAGGAAACCCAGAGAGACGGGCTGGATTGGTGGTCAGGGGCCAGCTTATGAAGGGCTTGTAGGCAAGCCTAGTGGTAAGTTAGAGCAATGGAGAGGCACCAAACGGCTTCAAGTAGAGGGAGGATATGACCAGGCTTTCTTTACAGAAAGGTGACTGTGATTGTGGGTGGGGAGTGGGTAGCCAGGAGCCAAAGCTGGATGCTATGTAGTGATAGTTCCATAGGACACGGTGGCAGCTTTGAGCTGGGGGAGAAGAGGTTGGGTTTGAGAAATAAGCAGGTATGAACCAGCCCCTGTGACTGAATGTAGAGGGTGAAGAAGTCCAAGATGAGACCCAGGTTCCTGGCTTGAGTGATGGGTGGTGCCACTGGGTGAGAAGGGTGGGTAGGAGGAAGAGGTTTGGCTGGACCTAAGGAAGATATGCGGGGACCCATGACATCTGTGCCTGTGGGACTGCACGTGGAGAGGTTTGGGTGACAGGTGGAGATGTCTGGAGCTCAGGAGAGAGGGATGGAACGTGGAGTCTTGAACATGTATGTTAGGATTTCTTTACCTGGGACTCACAAATGTTTTCAGGGGCCCCTGGACCCCTTAGAATTATATAAAAATCACAGGATCATGTGGATATGTACACTTTTCTTGGGTGAGAGTCTATATCTGTCTGATTTACGAAGGGGCCTGTGTCCCTTAAAAGATGAGAAACCTCTGATATGCCATATTTCATCCGATCTTAGTTATACCTATTAAGGTGTGTAGTGCTTCCAAATGAGAACGTTTACCAGAAGCGAAAATACTTGTCATTAATCTGCTGTACATTGCCTTAACGTTATTCCTGGGTGACACATAAAGGAACCACACCAGACTCTTGTCACTTTTAAGTTTTTTTTTTTTTTTAATCTCTTCCAAAGGCATTGGCAGATTCTCCTGTTTATAATAGCAATCAATCTGCGTGTACTGCAGTGGCAGCATAATACAGCTTCATCTACTTCTGGGTAGCTTTCTGTCCTAAATCCACAAAGTACTTGGTCATTTCTTTGCAAGAAAATGTGGACTCCTGATCATTTCTTCAATGATGTGTATTTGCTTTTACCCCCACCAGTTTCTGTGCCTTTCTGCAGAAACATAGTATAATCTTTTAAAAGGACATTCTAAACATCAAATACCAGTTGATTTAAATTAACTTAAACTATTTTAACCAACAAAGCCCATAACTCCACTGAAGTGATAATAATAGGAACAGCTGTGACCTAGGTCCCTCCCACTCAGGGAGCAGTAACTATGTTGTGATTGCCACCTGAGGGACATCGTGATTTCAGAGATAATTAGGCAAAACAGTTCTCAAAGCATGCACCATAGAACTGATGTAATTGAAGCTCTGGGAACAGGTGGGATAGCCAGGAGAGAATTAGAGAGAGGGGCAGAGGGGTACAGATAGGCCTGGGGGAGCCAAGAAGAGAGGAGCCTAAGAAGGAAGATGACTTCTCTGGGAATTAGAGAAACACCAGGGAGGTGAGGTCTGAGGGGAGGAGAGGGAGAGCCCATTAGAACTGGCCATACCTAGTGAGAGAGCAGCTTTGGTGCAACAAAGGGCCTACACGGCAGTGGGGCCCAACTACATTTCTCCCTTTCAAAGGCTTTATTCCTGAAGAAGGGTGAGAGAGAGAAGCTGAAATCAAAGATGACACAGTAGAGTTGACACCATTATCTAAGAAGGGGGCACAGAAGGAAGCATCGATTTGGGGGAGAAAGTAGTGGATTTGGTGTTGAGCAGGTGGAATTGTAGGTCTTGGTAGGGAATCCAGGGATTTCCTACATACACATAAGGGGTTTGAAAATATGGGTCTTGAAACTCCCAAGAGATGCCATTGGGCTGGTGGGAAAGATCAAAGATCCTCAGCACATCGGTGACTCCTAAAACCACAGGAGATGTAAGAAAGACCAGGAGAGTGGGTGGAGAGAGAACGGAAGTGGGGTGAGGCCAGACCTCTGAGAAGCAGCTGAGACATCTGCAGAGAGCAAGACACCACTGCAAGAGCCAGACGGCGGGGCTCCTCCTCAGCTCAGTGTCCTCTGTGCCTAACCCAGTATCTGGCATGTAACAGATGCTAGTCAAAGTTGGCTGATTGTTTGGTTGATTAGCAGATGGAAAGAAAGCCATGAAATGAACCTGCGAAAGAGACTAAAAAAATCATGAGGAAAGGAAGCGGAAAACCAGAAGCGTCTAATGAGGGAAAGTTTTAAAGCTGGAAACTGGGAGGACAAGTGTTAAGAAACTATTAGATTTGACTTATTAGAGGGTCCCTGGTATCCTCTGGCATGGCTGCCAAGTGGAGAAGCAGGAGAAAGAAGTCAGGTCATCATCTACTGAGGCAAGAAGAAGAGGCAAGCAGAGATTTCTTCTTTCAAGAAATGAAGCTGTTTTGGAAGGAGCGTGTTGCAACCAGCATGGTGGCCTGGGAGGGGTCTGTGTGGACTTAGGACGCCTGAAGAAGGGCCCAGAAGAGCCCCAAGTCATTGGCCTGTGGGATGGATGGGAGGCAGTGTGTCTTAGATACCAGGCGATGTTTGCAGCATCCAGGGAGGTCTTTGCGTTCTCTGGCTGCAGACACAGTCGCTCAGCATCGGCTTTCTCCCTTCTCCGCCTCCGTCGCCATGAGTGTGTTGAAGACGAGTGTAAGAGCACATGGGGTGGGGCTTCTTGCCTGACAGCCTCCCCGCACTGGTAAATTCCTGCCTTGGATTTAATGGTGTGCTTTAATGGTGCCTTGGGTCGCCATAGTGACACCAGCATTCTAGTCCAAGAGAGATGGATGGAGTTTAAATCATTATTAGCCAAGGTACCGAGTGTGTTTTCCAGGCAGTAAATAATAGCTCCTAATGCCAGGGTAAGCTTGGCTGCGCACTACATTGAATATTTATGTGGCTTGGGTTTGTTTGGGGATTTGTTTTCATTTTTGTGGTCTTTACGGTGGAGTTATGTAAAAATCAATAGCATTGACTCTCTAGCTAATCTTAATTCACCATGAAATAGGCTTAAACAGTAGACTTCTCCATCCAGCGATTTTCAGATATCCAGTGGACAAGGGTTTAAATTGGGCCCAACCATCTTAATGAACGTGGTTGCTATTTAAGTATCTTGTCACCTCAGACCCAGTATCCCTGCCACCATGCAGAGCTTGTTTCTTTTCTCGGAGGTGAGGTTTCCAGGCTGACGTGCCCCATGTGCTCCATGTCCTGACACTCCTAGCTCTAAGGAATTTATTTACACAGTGCATTCTAGCTCAGGACTCCAGAGCAATAGGGACAGCCTGGCCCCCCTTCAAGCCCAGCTCCAGGACTGCTCTCGCCACACCTCATCACTCTTCGTGTCCCTGAGCTCCGTCTGCCTCCATCCACGGCAAGGCCCATCACTATGGCTGTCTGTGTCTAGGGTTGGCTTGTATGCCGTTGCAGGCAGGGTCCTGGCTCATTCCTCAGCATGCTCTCCCAAACCAGCGTGAGGCCTGATCCACAGTGGGTTCAATAAATGGCTGACGAATTGAATTAAACAGAAAGCTCTTTACTCTTAGATGCAGAGGCTCAAGGGAGAACAGAGATGATTTACACCAAAGGCCCATTGCAGACACATGGAATTATATCATCCTTTGATCTATTCGTTCTCGCTGGGTTCCTGAGGGCTGAATGTATTTTTTCATCAACTATTTACAGCCCATGTAAGCCTTTGTGAAAAGCAGTCAGAGCCTGCAAAAAATGAAAAAGACCTTTACCCTCCAGTAGTTCCCAACCTAGAAGGAGAGGCAGGTGTATAAGAAGGTGGAATGGAATACGGGTAAAGTAAAAGAAGGAAGGGGAGCTGTTCCCTATGGGCTAATGTGTCAAGTCACTGGGCCTGGTGCTGTGTAGACATTTGCTCATTTAATTCTCATACTTACCATGAAAGGTAGAAACTGTTATCCACATTCCATGCATTTAAGAACCTGAGGCTCAAAGGGATTGAGTTAATCTGCTATATTAATCTGCTATTATCCCCATTGTACAGAAGGTATCAAGACCTAGAAAGACAGTAACTTGCCAAAAGTCAGTCACAGATATAGAAAGTGCCAGAAGCTGGATTTAAACTTGGTTTTCCTGAAGTCAAGACAGATCCCTATATTTGTATGCTGTATTGCTGAGTGTACTAGAGGCCATAGAAGGAGCATTTCATCCTGCCTGAATGACCTCGTGCTGAGTCCTGGAAGGCATGATCATTGAACTGGTCTTGAAGGTTGGTAAGATGTTGGTAACTGGAGAAGAGGGAAAGGACCTACCAGGTGAAGAGAGTGACAAAAGCAAAGGCTTGCACACAGGAAAGGGCAGGGTTTGTTCAGGGAACACAGGAAGATGTGGTGTGAGATGAAGCTGGTTGGATTATGGGGACACGACTTCCCAGTGGGGCTGTGTGGTAGTTGAGTGCAGGCTTTGGAGTAATATGGATCTGAGCTTGAAGCCTGCCTTTTTTGATCTGTACAACCATGGGCCAAATAGTCAATTTTTGGGTGCCTCAGTTTCTACTTCTGCAAAATGGGGACGATAATAGTTTCTGTCTTGTAGAACTGGGTAACGTAAGAATAAAGCATGTAGACCCAACAATAAATGTTAATCCCATTCTCATCAGGTATGTCCTAATCTTTCAGTTCTCCTGAACTGAGCACTTTTCCCTCTTTGTCCTCTTCCTCCCTGAAGAAGTCATGGAATCTCAGGGTTGGAACCGGCTATGGGTGTAGATGAGCTTTATGGCCCAACCATCAGCAAGAAGAAAGATGACACCATTCTCTGGGCTCCTAAGATGTTTGGTTTCTTGCCCACCATGCTCCAGCCTCTGAAGATGTCCCATTAACCGAATCCTTCCCTCATGGCCTATGAGGGCTGGCAGTGGCGTTCTGGGATCAATAGCTAAGAAGTCTCAGCAAGTTTCCCTCCGTAAGCTGCACCTGAGCCCCAGCAACTGCAAGCCCTCAATGGGGAGCCCCCGCCTCCTTCCTTGCTGGGTTCCTGGAGCCTCACAAAGATTGGGTATGCTCACTTTCTTCCCTTGGCTTCTCCTGAGTCTGGCCGACCCCCCTTACAGGGTAAACTCCATCCCTGTCATGTACGTGTCTGTGTCTGTGGGACAAGGCAAGGGCCAACCCTTCCCTTCAACTCAGTGTTTGAGTCCTGTCTGTATGCATTGGAATTTGGTCTTACCTGATTTCATCCTGGTATAATTTCTTCCATCCATCTAAGTACTGTCTGCACCCTGGCCCCTCAGCTGCTACAGCTGTTGGCTGGAGCTGGGACCCCAGAGGTCTCTCGTCCACAGTGGCCTCCTGGACGTATCCCTGTTGCTCTCTAGCCTTCATTCCAGAGGCTGGCTGCTGCAGCTCCTCAGGATGACCATGTACACTTCTGTCCTGATATTTTTCTTACCTCTGGGTCCTGTCCACCCAGGTTTTCCCAGCCAATGAATTACCACCTCTTTACACCAGCCTTCTGCTGCCACCACATTGCCAGTGACTCTCATTGTCAGCGAGAGGGTCCCATGAGGAGTTTCAGGGGACACTCCCTGTCCCTCTTTACAACACAGGCAGGGCTTACTCCAGCCCCTCTGTTTGCATTCTTGAACCCCCAGATATGTTGCTCTCTGCCAGCCAAAGCCACTCATTCACTGGGCTGGAGGGGTGCTGCTGTACTGACCCAGTGATGGGCAAACAAAAGCGGTCACCATCCTTCCGGTTACTGTTGAGCAGTATGTGTGTGTCAGGTGTTTTGCAAAGTGTTCTCTCATCCTGACAACAACCTTGGATATAGGCATTATCCTCATTTCACATGGGAAGAAGATGAAGGTTTAGGAAAGACTCGGAGACGTTCTCATCCATACACACACCTGTGTACCTGAGGATGGGGTTCACACCATTGGCTACCCCATTGGGCTCCTTCTACACGGTGACGCAGAAGGCTAATACTGAGTCTCACCAAGAAATGGGCATCTATTTGGCTGGTCTGTTCTAACTGCTCTTTGAATTTTACTGACTGGAGACTTTCTGGTGACTTCCTGTCTCTCTTGTTGCCATTCCTGGTTGACTCCAGGTGTAGAAGGCTGGTCGCTCTAAAGAGTCCTCCTTTCTGGTCCTCAGTTGTCCTCAGAAGCTTCTCTTCATGTCTGAGAAGAAAGGCATAGTGTGGATCGTCTAGGCCAGTGCCTTCATTTAATGAAAAATGCTACAGACTTAGAACAGGAACAGGACCTACCCAAGATCACAGAGGCAAGTGGTGGTTAGGTATTTAGGTTAAATGTTGGACTTCTTAGCATGGAATCCTAAAAGCGCAGTAGCAGAAACCTGGTACTTTATTTCTCTCTCCTATGAGTCCAGGCATAAGCTGCCTGCTTTCAGGGACCTGGACTCCTTCTGTTCTATTGCTCTGCCTCCCCTTGGGTGTCTCCCTTGTTTCCACGGTCTAAGATGGCTCACTGCTGGTCTTCATTCCCGCCCGAGGGAAGACAAGAAGGGAAGGCTAGGATACAGTCCTTCCCTTTAAGAACATGATCTGGAAGTTGGACATAGCACCTTCGTTTGTATCTGATTGGCCAGAACACAATCACATGACCACACTTACCTGTAACGGAGGCTGGGAAATATTGTCTTCTAGACGTCTACGGTCCAGTTGAAAGTTAGGGGTTTTGTTACTGCAGAAGAGCGGAAAACAGATCTTGGGGGGAGAGTCGTGGCTTCTGTTGCTGTGATCGAATGGGGTCTAGAACCTGGTCATCCCACCTGGTACGCGGCTTCCCCACTGTAATCCTGTCCCTCACGGCCTTCCTTTCTCAGCCCAGCTCAGGGACGGTGCCCTGAGAGCTACCATGGAGCCCCAGGTGGGCCATTGTTTTAGTTAATTCTTTTAGGCTCCGCCCATGGGCTAACTTTCATAGACAATGACAAACCGCTTGTCACTTCACAAAAATTTTGACTTTTAACTCCCCGTGGAAATATTGCTGCATTGCTAAAATACATTACCTCCTTGAATAGTGAACCTCTTCACTATTTTCTTGTACAAACGTGACTCCACCCACCTATGAGAATTTGGTTGCTTAAAACAGATAAAAAGGTTTTCTTTCTTTGTTATTTCTGTTACAACGATCTCTGCACCACACCTCTAAAGGTGATAGAAATGGCGAAGAGGCCAGATGTGTCCATAGAGACCTCCCTTCTTCAGATTCACATTCCCCTAGCATCTTGTTCCCAGAGGTCAATAACATCTTCATGGGGGTTATACCAGACTGTTCGGTGCCTGAACAGTGTCCTTACCTGGGAATTCAGGTTGAGCTCTCTCAAAAACCAAAGCAGGGAAAAATCAGTTGGTACTCAGAAGAATGATGCTTTAAGGGTTAGATGTTCGGTACCACACTTTCCAGGTATTTGGGATGGTAGATGTCTTCCAGCCACGGAGACAAGACTGGCCGGAAGGAAAATAGGGGAGGGCTGGGCTAACAGTGTTTCAGAGATTGGGGTTAGTGGGTGATAATGAGTTGCTGCCAAAAGTCAGGCAAGCTGAACCCTTGAGGTCAGGGACAGACAGAGGAGAAAACAGGAGTTGAAAACAGGAAGGCAGTACCTGGCCAGGTTTGCAGCAGAAAGCACAGCATGTGTGGTGGAGAGAGCAGAACTTGGATCACTTATAGCTCTGTGACCTAGAGCAAGCCTTTTCAATCTCTAATCCGCATTTTTGTTTTTTTCCTTCAAAAATGGGATAGAACTATTCAAGTGGTATGAAGATTAGTTGGAGATACAATATGACACATCTCTGGTACCCATTAGGTGTTCAGTTAGCAACAGGGTCCTCCAAGGCTCTAGGTAGCTGGCTCACAGAAGTCTCAGCCCAAATCATTGGCAGGACCATGGATAGCTCCAAGGATCCCTGGTCTCTCTCTTTAAACCAGCTTTGTTGAGGGATAATTGATGTACAAAAACCGAACAAACCTGTACATACTTAATGCATACAATTTAATGAGTTTTAATATATGCATATATCCCTGAAACCATCACCACAATCCAAGTGAAAAAACATTCATCACTTCCAAAATTTCCTTCATGCCCTCTCCAACTGTTTTTTTACGGTAAGAACACTTAATGTGTTATCTACCCTCGTAACAAACTTTTTAAATTTATTATTAACTTATAGTGGACATACAATGTTATATTACTTTCAGACTTATGACATAGTAATTGGATATTTATGTACTTTACAAAGTGATCACTGCTGTAAGTCTAGTAACTATCAGTCACCATTCATAGTTATTACATTATTGACTATATTCCCAATGCTGTACATTATATCCACATGACTTATTTTCTCATTGGCAGTCACATATGGAAGCAACCTAGGTGTCCATAGATACATGAATCAATAAAGAATATGTGAGATACGAAGTCTGACAATTAAGTTCACGAACTCACCCTAGAAAAAGTGCTACATACCTCATTGCTGAATATCACTACAGTCACCTTAGAAGTCCTCCCCTTGGGAAGCTATGCACCGACGCCAGTGCCTAGTCCACCCTTCAAAACATTTTTGGAACTCCTTTACTGGAATGCCTATCAGAGCTGTTGTCATATTACCCTTGATGTCCTGAATGTCATCAAAATGTCTTCCTTTCGATGTTTCCTTTATCTTCGAGTAAAGAAAGAAGTCATTGGGGGCCAGATCAGGTGACTAGGGAGGGTGTTCCAACACAGTTATTTGTTTACTGGCTAAAAACTCCCTCACAGACAGTGCCGTGTGAGGTGGTGCATTGTCGTGATGCAAGAGCCACGAATTGTCGAAAAGTTGAGGTCGTCTTAACTTTTTCATGCAGCCTTTTCAGCACTTCCAAATAGTAAACTTGGTTAACTGTCCAGTTGGTACAAATTCATACTGAATAATCCCTCTGATATCCAAAAAGGTTAGCAGCATCGTTGCAACAAGTTCATGAACTTACTTGTCCGACCCCCCCCACACACACACAGTGGAATATTACTCAGCCACGAAAAGAATGAAATCTTGCCATTTACGACAACATGGTTGGACCTAGAGAATATTACACGAAGTGAAATAAGTCAAAGAAAGAAAGACGAGTGCTGTATAATTTCACTTATATGTGGAATCTAAAAACAAACAAAACAGATACAAACTCATACATCTGGAGAACAAATTGATGGTGCGCAGACGGAAGGAGGCAGGGGCATGGGAGCAAAAAGCGAAGGGGATTAAGAAGTCCTGGTCTTTTGAGAAGGGTTGCAATTGACAATGGACTAAATACCGCGGTTGCTGGGAAGGACCTCAGGAATCCATCTAGTCTTTTCCACAAACATAAGGGATGTTCTTCCTACTGGTGGTCCACAGGATGATTCTGTAAACCCAGATTTTAAAACATCCAATCACATAATGAAGCAGCATTCCCTTTTCATGTCTCTTAAGGTGAAAGACACAGGAAGGAGCCCCCTCTTATGGTTTAACGCCTCTCTGACACTTGCCACTCTTGCTGTTGAACAAAGAGAAAACACCGTGAAGACTAAGAACCTTTGGCTAGAATTGAATCACATTTTACTTGTATTGCATTTATTTTTTTCATGTACCCTCTATTTATGGTAAGAAATAATGGTTCTCTGTTCATTGTGTTAATTGAGTTTTCTTATTACACATATTTATTTAATGTAAGAGAGTTTGTTGATTTTTTAGAAAATATTAAGTAAATAATACAAAGGCGATTTATGTATATGTACCCCACAAAAAAAGGGGTACAAGAGGGATTGAAGTTTGGATGAGTTTTCTCCTGTCTCTTTGTAAAGGGTCAAATGCCAGTCCAGAGAGGGTGTGGAACTTGCCCAAACTATCTAGCTCATTGGATTTTCTGACCCTGTGGTCCTGGGTTCTTGCTCTCACACCACCCTGCTTTCCTAATGCCTGTGGAGTAACACTCATCTTTCCAGTTGACCTCATTATCTTGGGAGACTTAGGGAGGGGCGGCCGTTTCAAAACTTGTGTGGTATTCCCAAGGATCATACATCTCCCTTCTACGACATAAATAGCTGTGTCCTGGAAGTAGGGAGAAAACACCCCACAATTCCTGTATTGGAATGCAAATGAGCAATTAGAGTCAATTAAAACAGGATACAGTATAATTACCACCAATTGTGCTAACCTTTATATTCAGAAGGACTTGACCTGCTAAAAGGAAATTAAACAATAGTAAAAAAAAAAAAACAACCTCTTTCCTAACAAAGGGGTGTGCTTTGGGCAGGAGTCTCATTTTGGAGCCTGAGAGGTCTGACAGATTAGACCACCCACCTGGGTCTGAGCCACCACTGGCAGCGACCGTCAGCAGCAAGCCTTGATGGTACCTTGTCAGTGACCTTATATGCCCATCACGAAACACTGTAATTTAGCATAATGCCTGAGCCCTGCTCAGCTCTTCCAGACAAATCCTGGGACCTCACGTTTTGAATGGGACACTGAACTTTGCTGGCAAGCACCTTACAGCTGAATTTCTTTGCCCTCCGTATCTGAACTCATCTTAATTTAAAACCAAATCTCTTGTAATTTCCTTTACGCCTCTTAAAATATGATTTCAATTTTCTGAATCCCGTTCTGTGTGGATCCAGCATTGATTATGGATGAAGCGCACAGTGGTGTTCTGAAGACCTGCATTCTAACCTCAGGGTTCCAGGCCTCAGCCTGCTTATTTGTGTATCCTTCCAGCAAATACTTACTGAGCACATTCTATATTCCATTTGCTGTCCTGGATACAGCGGGCAACGTAAAAGACAAAACTCTCTTTCCTTGTGGGACTTATATGTTCAAAATCTTAAACTTAGAAGGCAGTAAAACAACAGTTAATGGGAAACAGCTCTAGTGCTGAGAGGATGCTGGAATGACAGGCGATGAATGTGGGAAAGGCGTCCGGGAGGATGTGGCACTTAAGTCTCTCAACAACATTTGGGCAGATGGCACGGTTTACAGGTTAAGAGGGTGAGACTGAGACACTGCTGATTGACTACTCTGAGCCTTGGCCACCTGATGTAGAAAGCTGGTAGGACAATGATGTCACAGCTGGGAGCCGGGGTCCCTGATTTGGAGGAGTCCTCAGCCCTGTGAGGATTAACACCGTGGGTGGCCCAGGAGCTGGGGCTGGTGACTCTGGACAAAGGGAAGCATGAAAAGGCAAGAGGGCCTGAGGAGCCTGGCATGCTCCCCAATGCGCAAAAGCTGGCACAGTGGGGAACAGAGTGGGTGGGAAGGGTTGAGACGGGTGAAGCCACACAGCACGTCAGGACAGAGCCAGGATTGGAACCTAAGGTCACCTGGCTCAAAGCCCAACCCTTTGCACTATATCCCACGCCCCTGAATGTGGGGCTCATGGGGAAGACTCAGAGGAGCAGGAGGACACATGCCAGGTTTGTGCGTTTGAAACCTGGGCTGCAGTGTGGACAGTGTGGGGCTGTCACATGATGGAGAAGAAAAGTGATGAAGGTCCCCGATGATGGGGACGAGAGGGGGTGGAGATCAAGTGGGCAGGACTTGAAACCACTCAGGAAGAAGCTGCGCAAAGAGAGGAGGCTGACTGCAGCTGGAGCACCTGCAGGACCTCCTGGGGGTTCCTAAACAGCCCAGAGGACAAGGTTCTGTGCCCTGTTCCACGCCCTTGGCTGCTTCCACCTCTTCCTCACCGGACTCAGCCTCTCCCATTCCTACTTATTTTGAGGGCCCAGCTCCAATCCCATTGTCAGCCAGAGGCTGAGTCCCTTCACAAAGACTCTCCCAGCCTGTGTCTCCAGCCTCCTTCTCTGGGTTCACCCTCCTTCTGTGGGTGTCACGTATCACACATGCAGTGGTTCTTTCCTTGAGCACAACACCTGGGTCTAATATTCTGAGAACAGGGACAAAGGACCCGCAGGAAACTGTGAATGAATAAATGAAAAGTGGTTGAGATCAGAGGTAGCCAAGAGTGGCTTTCTTCACAACTGGTTATGGGGGCTGCCTGTGTGGAGGGTTGTGAGGCTGCATCCAGGCGTATCGGCAAAGAGTGTTGTGATCAATTAGTGATGTCTGCCGTGAACACAGGAGGGGTGTGGCAGCATGCGTGCAGTTTATGTGCAATCTCTATGGCAAGCTCTGTATTGTTTGCACAGTCTGCAGCTGTTCTCAGGAAAAACCAAAGATTGTGTCCAAGTGTCTAGTATGGCTGAGGGTAGAAACAAGTTAGAAGGGGACCAGTGACAGATACAGGCTATGGGACCAGTGACAGATACAGGCTGGGACCAGTGACAGGTACAGGCTATGCTCAGCATTGCATTTTGAACCTTCATACCCCTCTCCACTTGTGTGCTTTGTATCGTGGTGCTCCTAAACCTTTTGAACCCTGACTCGAGACTCTCACACCTCAGCTTGCAAAGGAATTTTTCTAGCTACCGCCTGCCAGCCAGTGGTTCCATTTTGGCAGCCTAACTCATCGTCTGCACTGTGGTCTTTGGGTAATTCATCTGCATATTTTATTTCCCTTATGGTTTTATAGAACGAGTGTGAAAATCAAGGTGTGGGTACCAGTGGAAGGAGTGTAATACTCCTAAATGTAATGGAAAAGCACAGCCTCCGTTTAGAACTCTAAACAATGGAACTGCTTCAAAATCATTGGCAGCCATTTAATAAATTATGCCACTGTGGTCGCTGAGAAACACTCTGCTCTATGTGTTGCCAGGGGCACGGTGAGGGTGCATTTGGCCAGGTTATACGTGACCTCTTAATGATACCCCAGTGGCTTAGTCCACTCAAAACAGACTGGGCAGAGCATGACCGACGAGTTTAGTCACATCTGAGTGGTCCCACAGATGAAAGACAAATGTCTATGATTTTCAGTTGTTCTTAGGTCCTACATGGTATAGTTCTTTTCCATAAGTTTTGTGAGCATTGGGGGTTAAGATAGTTAAACTCCAGCGTTATTTACTAGGTCCTGGGCATTCTGGATAATTAATCTTCTGCCATACAACAGAGACGAAAGTGGAAATTATTCAATGAAAGCAATCAATTTTTAGCCTGACTTTTCATAGACTTAAACTGGTTGACCAGAGGGATTCATTTTGAAGGAAGAGAATTAAGGATTTACATGAAATACTAAAGATCTATGATAGATTGTGCCTACAAAGCTAAGGGAAACAGCGATTTTATAACCCTGTTCGTTCTCTCGGCAGGTACCATCAACCCTGTTGACTACTGGCCTCTAATTTATTATTATTAGTATCAACTGTTGGCCTCCTTATTATATATTTGACTTGTGTTCACCTTTTCTGGATTATGTTATACCAGGGTGCCAAAAAAATGTATACACGACTTGTATTCATCTCTTGTTACCGGTATATATTGAGTATTACAATTTTAGTACAGTTCTTTTCCTTTCCTAAAATATGTATACTTTTTTTTTTGGCACCCTCTTATATGACAGTGAGAGATTGTTTATAGTGACTACTGACGTGTTGATGGAGCAGATGGTTGATTTGGAACCAAGGATGCTGAATTGGCGGGGCGGGGCTGTGAGTGGGCTGAGGATGGTGCCATCGTTGTAGGTTAGGGGCAGTGTCTGGAGGGAATAACCCAGCCTTCCAGCCGGTGTCAGCTGGACCCATTGACACTAGCCCCTGCTGGTTCTTATTTCTTATTTTTGAGGACTGGGTTCAAATTGCTGTTTTGTCACCAACCAAATGATGTATGTTTGTATTTGTATAAAGTATAGCCTCTTAGTTTTTGTACAGTTAGTAGTTTACATGCAAAGAAATAATAGTGGGTTGTTTTGTAATCTTTCTGTCCCTTCAATCTCTCCGATGTGTATCTTAACCATTCTTCAACGAAATAATAGGGCATTTAAGCCAAAGATTGTTATGTGCAATACTTTAGTGTTTCTATTTTGCTTTTTCTGGGGTGTTAATTTATATGAAAATAAAGTGAATAGCAAAAGAAAAAAAATCCAAGAGGAAATGCTTTATAAAATGTAGCCATTTCTTTTGTTATATATAAAGTGCCTGGCAGGTAATGGGATTTTATTTGTTCTCTTCTTCCTTCTGTCCCAATTACCCATGTCCTGAATTCTTTCTCATCCTTTACAGGCCAACACCTGGACCGCTTCCTTGGAGAAGCCCTCCCTGACTGCCCCCTGTTTAGCTATTCTCTTCTCTGTCCTCCACCATCCTTCCCACTCCCCTGCTTACATAATGTGTTACTTGTCTGTCTTCCTGTCACTGGTGAAACCTCTTGAAGTCCATTCTGTGGCTCATTCTTATTTGTACGTCCCAGGGTCCAGTTCAGTGCTTGGTGCATAGGAGTGTTTCTGGTGTGTGCATGAGTAGGTGGACGAGTGAGTAAATGCATAAATGAATGAATGGCGTGAAGAGCTGTACCACTGGTAAAAGAAAGCCTAGGCTGGAAAGGGGTAAGAGGCTCCCAGAGCGTTGGAGGAATTAACATTGTATGTCTTAGAGCGCAGGGTGTTTTTAATCTGGGGAATTGGAATCTCTGAACCATCCAAAAGCTTGTACACATACCCGTGTCTGTGTACTCGCGGGGGGAGGGGAAGATGGGCCATAGCTGTCACTAGAGTCTCGGAAGTGTCCGTGGTCCCCGCATGTTGGCAAGTTGCTGATCTAAATAGATACAAGAGTCAGGCCCCACCGAGAGGAAGGAACCAAGTGACTGGAGGAGAGATTGTCACAAAGGAGAACAAAATCGGAGCTGCAGGGCTCAGGACGGGGCCATGGCCCGCAGGACGGGAACTCCAGTGGTCTGTGAAGATGTGGCCCTGGCCTTCTAAGCACCTCTTGGTGAGGAAGCTCAGGGAAGAGTTTGTTTCCTTCACTGCCTTTATTCTTCCTTTTAATCCATGGGCGAAAGGGGCTAGCTTCAGTTACCTGCCTCCAAGCAGACCAAACAAATGATTCCAGGCAAACCACCGGGGCTCTCCTGCCCCATACAGCTCCCCCTGCCCTTTTCTACCCTATCCTGTCCCCTCTTATCCTTGGCTATGAAAACTTGATTTTCATTAAGAGCAGTATTTTTCAAAAATGTGGATCTTGGCCGGTTGGTGAATTATGACACAAATTTTAGAGGGTCATGACACGCTTTTTTTTTTTTCCAATGAAATAGAGTGTGATACATAAATGAAATAGAATGTGATAGAACATACTGAGTGTATCACACATGTAAGCGTGACTGATTTTGTGAAACTTCCGGTTTCAGCTCAGTATGTACCAGGTTGTGGTATGTATATTACTCCCTGTGGGTTTTGGTCCAATATGTTTGTAAATCAGTGATATCAAGCACCGTTGTAGGCACTTAATATACTCGCTGAAAGATCCCGCCCTTAAAGGGGTGGTGGCGAGAGAGGAGACGGGAGCCAAATCTGTGTTCGGGGTTCACCTCTCATGGCTGCTCTGAGAAGTCCTTTGCTCAGTGAGGCAACAGGCGTCTGCCATGTTGCCCACCTCTGTTCCCCCTTCTTCATTCTTGTCTCTCTTCTCCTGGGCAGGTTGTGTACGTCACCGCGACCTTCCCCTATGTCATGCTTCTGATCCTCCTGATCCGAGGGGTCACGTTGCCTGGGGCGTCCGAAGGCGTCAAGTTCTACCTGTACCCTGACCTCTCCCGGCTCTCGGACCCACAGGTAAGAGTCGTTTGCTCAATGCACAGTTGCTCGCCACCACTGGGAAGCCTTCTGCATGCCCCTAATGCCGGCCACAGAGGCTTGATGGTTGGTGGAGCAATTGGAAGCCCATAGACCCCTTCTCAGAATCATAATTTCCAATGCACAAATTAAATACTAGTAAATCAAATATATTGAAATACAATCACCAAAACATTAAGAAAGACATTTGTGGCATCGTAATAATACACGTGCTTCTTTATCAGTACATTAAATAGCAACATCCGGTGGTAGGTCCAATAATTTCCATGATTTCAAAGCACCAATGACAATAAATGGTATTTGGAGATATTTGTACCATGGTAAGAAAATATCTGGGATTTCTATTGCTTACAGTACTGTGTTGCCTGCCGTCATACTTGAAGGAAATGCTATATTTTGGTTAAAGGTTATTGAAAATAAAACATGCTGTCCCCAGCACCCAAGATCATAGATCTTGGCAGCCATGCATCTCAGTGACAGAAACTGGGTCTTTGTTGGCGATCGATTTTCTTTGTGGGGTAACTCACAGGAAGATATCATTGGTGAAAACTGACTGGCCTATTAGTTGTCTTTGGTAAGGCATTGGCTATTTCGAATAGCGGGTAGTGAATATTTATGTAAGCTTCTCGAAGTGGGCACATGGTGCTGAATCTGGGGCATGTTAGACAAGAGATGAAGACAGAGCATCTTACAGCCCAGGGGTTCTCAACCTCTACTACTTGTTAGAAGCTCCTACGATGCTTTAGAAAATCCCAATATTCAGAGCACAACCCAGACCAATTAAATTATACTTTCCGGGGCTGGGTCGGAGGTATCAGTATCTTTCAGAGGTCCCCACATAATTCCAACGTGTAAAATAACATGCTCAAAGATATTTGAATGGGTGCGGAGGCACCCATTTTTCTATTAAAACAAACATAGATGAGTCATGCAGTAGAATGTGGAATCTGCATTCAGTAGGACATGAGGCTTGCAAGAAATCTCAAGTCTGCAGTCTGAGGCTTCGGGCCACACCCTGTTAGGAGCAATTGGGTGGAAACGTTCGTGGAGTGCTACTTAGTGCCATTTAGATGTATCTGATGTCACTGCACTGAGTACGGGGTGGAGTGGCCATGTGGGCTCATTTGTGTTTCGGTTTGCCGTGCCGTGAGGGGCCCCAGGCAAGGGACACCACCAGCATCCTGAATTGCAGGCAGAATCCCTAGGAAGAAGGAAATTAGCTCCTGACTGTTGGCCTTGCCTACTCCAACCTCTGATGGCACAAGCTCAGTTGGAAAAGCAGTTTTGCCAGCTGCGTATTTCCAAAAATCACTGGTCTGTGTATCTTTGTTAGATCTACAAATTCTGCGTTAATCCGGGACAGATTTCCTGTTCTTTCCTCTGCTCACAGGACTCTTTATCCCTGTCCCTACGGTCAGTCAGTCCCAAGTATCACCCATTTTCCTCACCTGGCTGATCATCAGTACACTGGGAACATACTAAAATGCAGACTCCAGGCCCCACCCCTGGAGATTCAGTTTCAGGCCTCGGAGATGGCACCTGGGCACCATTTCCAAGGGGAGTCTGATGATCAGAAAAGTTTGGGAAAACCTGTTCAACACCTTTGACCTTGGAGCCTTGGCCTGTGCACATGTGCACGTAAAAATACACCACCTACACCCAGAACAAAGGTGAAGCCAGGAGTTCACCATTCAGATCGTCTGCCCTAATCATCCTGCTTTCCTACCATCTCCTTCCTTTTGGGCCTTAACTCCCAGGCCAGTTCTTATCTGTAAGGCTGTCCTATGGAAATACCACCCCCCGTTACGTCCAACACGTACACACACACACACACGCACACACACACACGCACGCACACATTTGGTGACCAGAAGGACTCATAGCACTCAGAAGCAGTTACTCTCTTGGATGTGGTTTATTTCCATCATCAGTTAGAGAACAGCACACTTCAGGCAAAGCCTAGAAGAATTCACCACAGGCTTCCTATATTCTCCTGCCAGGAGGGGCTGCATGGAACTTGCTCCTTCTTCCAGCACCAAAATGCAGCAGCATGTGGGTAGCATTTCCACACACCAGGGCCTGCTTGCGACTCAGAGTCCAGATTTTTAATGGGGGTATTTTCCTAAGTGCATAGGTACTGTGTTTCCCCCCAAAATAAGACTGGGTCTTATATTAAGTTTTGCTCCAAAAGATGCATTAGGGCTTATGTTCAGGGGATGTCATCCTGGAAAAGCATGCTAGGGCTTATTTTCCGGTTAGGTCTTATTTTCGGGGAAACATGGTGCTTTCTGCCTGCGTGATCACTCAGAATTCCAGACTCGAAGAAGGAAAGCAGGTATTCACCATAAATCACATTGCTGTACCAACAGTCCAGGCAGGCTAGTACAGCAGAACAGGGCCGCAGGCAGACAAAGCAACCAAATCATGTAGTACCTTAGGGAGCATCTTAGCCAAGTTCCCAAAGACCAGTCAAGAGACGACCCTGCAAGCAGGCCTTCCTGGAGAGCAATATCAGCCTGCGATGGTACCTCTTTCCTGCACACCTGCAAAACCTGAAATATTTGCTATATGACCTATCCTAGAAAGAGTTTGCTGACCCCTGAGCTGGACAACTCTCAGACACCTGTGAGGGGATAGTTGATTTTACCCCCGCTCCGTCCGTATTGCTCTCTGCCTCTGCTGCCACCAGCCTGGCCCAAGCCACCACCATCTCCCATTGGAAAACTGTAACAGTGTCCTAACTGGTCTTCCAGAAATGGCTCTTGAGCCCTCTAGGCCACTCCCCACCAAGCACCAAAGTGAGGTTTTTTTTAAATATAAAATCTGATGGGCACTTCTTTGCTGAAATCCCTTCTGGGATTTCCTGTGGTCTTTGGAATAAGATCCAAATGGTGAGGCCTCCAAGGTCCTTCCTGAGCTGCCTTCTTGCTACCTCATTCCTGCCACTGTCCCCTCTCCTTCAGTTCCTCCCAAATATTAGCCTCCTTTCTTCCTCAGGATCTTTGCACGTGCTGTTTGCCTGCTGGGAATACTCCTTTTCACTTCCTCAGACCTTCCCTCCCTACCTTGTCTGACTGACACACATTTACTCTTTAGGACTCAGTTTAAACTTCACTTTGTCAGGCAAATCTTTCCCAATTGCCAAACATGCACCCAACTCCCCAGTATTCTGTACTTATTTTCCAAAGCACTTATCACGTTCCAGTGAAATGTTTATATAATTGCATACATATGTATTATAGGTATAACTTATTTGTTTCATGTGCGTTCATTTACTCTGCAGGTATTTTCCAAGTACCTGCTCTGTATTGGTTAGCACAGGTAGTAGGCATATAGCACTAGACAGTCAGCAAAACAATGATCCCTGTCCCCTGGGGTTTATATTTCAGTTGGGGAAGAAGACAGTAAACAAAATTCACTAGTAAAGCATGCAGTCCATGACATGGTGACCAGGACCACGTAGAAAAAGTGTGGCAGCAAAGAAAGAGTGCTGGGGGGAGAGGACTGCAATTTCCAACAGGATGGCCAGGGAGGCCTCGCTGGGAAGGCAGTTTAGAAGCAGGGTGTGTATCTGCCTTGCCCACCACTGTGTCCTACGTCCCTGGCTAGTTTAGTGTCTGGTGCACAGTAGGTGCTCAATAAATGTTTGCTGAATGAATATAAGAACCAGAGCTATTTTAATTTTAGAAGAAAGGTTCTGTTCCTAAGAAAGGTTCTGTTGCCTTAGCAAAATGTCTGAGACTTCTCACTCACCAGACCTGTGAACTGTACTAATTTTTGATTCTCTATCAGTGATGGCCAGAAAATGGGTGCATACGAGCTCAGACAATTAAGTTCACGAACTCATCCTAGAAAAAGTGCTACATACCTCATTGCTGAATATCACTACGGTCACCTTCAAAGTGCTCACCTTGGGAAGCTATGCACCGACGCCAGCGCCTGGTCCACCCTTCAAGGCAATTTTGGAATTCTTTTTATGGAATGGCCATCAGAGCTGTCGTCGTATTACCCTTGATGTCCTGAATGTCATCAAAATGTCTTCCTTTCAATACTTCATTTATCTTCGGGTAAAGAAAGAAGTCATTGGGGGCCAGATCAGGTGTGTAGGGAGGGTGTTCCAATACAGTTATTTGTTTACTGGCTAAAAACTCCCTCACAGACAGCGCCGTGGGAGCTGGTGCATTGTTGTGATGCAAGAGCCATGAAGTGTTGGTGAAAAGTTCAGGTCGTCTTAACTTTTTCACACAGCCTTTTCAGCACTTCCAAATAGTAAACTTAGTTAACTGTTTGTCCAGTTGTGACAAATGCATAATGAATAATCCCTCTGATATCAAAAAAGGTTAGCAACAGCATTGCAACAAGTTCATGAACTTAATTGTCCGACCTCATATGTGTGTTTGTCTGTGTTTCTGTGTATGTTTGTTTTGTATATGTGTATATCTCCAAAAGCAACAGTGATAGCTGATTGTCTGGGGCAGAAATAAAGATAGTGACTCCAAAGGGAAAGGCGAATAAGGCTCCATGTAGCTGATGTTGTTTGGAAGGTGCAGTGAGTTCTAGGAAGGGCCTAGCATGGCTGGAAAGGGAGGTGCGAGCAGCTTTGAACCTGCTCTCAATCTGCTCTGAGGGCTGAAAAGCTGGTGGCAGGGTGTACAGCCATGTGGAGTCCAAGGAGAGGTCTTGACGGCTCCTCAAACTTTGGTGGCTGGTGCGTCACACAAGGTTTGTCTCAGGGTACCGAGGGAAGGAGGCCTGTGAATAGGTCAGTAGTATCACAGGACCCCAGCTAAAATCTCCACTTGACAGACAGAGAGATCCAGGTCAGAGAGGCTGACCTACTTGCTTGTGGCCACAAGCAACTTAGCAACCCAGTTAAACTTCAGGGTTCCTGCGTTCCTGGGTTCTGGGAGAATTCGTAACTGAAGGGAGGTAACGTCTTAAGAAACCACCCAGTTCCAACTGTTCCCATTTGTGCATACCCCACACCATGAGAAGCAGGAGGACAGAGGTTTCAATTCTTGCTCTCCCATTACTGGTGGTGTGGCCACAAGCAAGGCTCCTCTCCTCTCTGGGGCCAAGTCCCTGCTTCCCGAGAATGAGGCTCACAGCTTGTACTTGCCTGCCCCCTCAGATGGCTGTGAAAGTATGAGGACCCAGTTGACAGAGGAATTTCTTTTTCCTTTTATGTTTATATATTTATTTTAATGTGCGTTAGGAAAAAACCCAGGACATTAACCATGTCAAAACCATGTCTTCATAATTATTATTGTTTGGGGTGCAGCCAAGGGCTGGAGAAACATCCTGGGTGTTAGGACTTTTGGTAGCCATGTGGTCCTCCTCGAGACAACTGAGGCACGGCTCTCAAAGTTAGAGAAAGTAGGTCAGGAGAGCTGCCGGCTGGAAATATTGTATCAGGAGGTCGGTAAAAGGCTTGGTCTGTGTCTCTTACTAGTATTCTCCTTACTAGTATTACTTTTTCTGAGTAATCACCCTGACTTAGTTTTCCGTTTGCACTTAAATTGCACTAGGGAGGAATGTCCCCAGGAAGTTTCACCAGGCCTGGTGGTTTGGCTGGTCTGGGAGTATCAACACCCTACTTTCTTGGGGCTGACTTCGAAGTGTTCAGGCCTCCCTCGGCTAAGAGGGACTAAAGAGTTGACTCTGGAGCCACCTGGCGTGGAGAGATGGAAAGGAGTGATGATCGGGGAAGGTGAGCCCCAGGGAGGTCTGAGGGCTGGTCAGAAGGGGAACTCCAGGGCACAGTCAGATTCTGGCCACTGAACCCCATCCGTCCCCTGGGCTGCACCGTCCTGTCCCTGGGGGTGAGGGTGGTCTTAGGTGAACTGAGGGCCAGCAGGGGGTGAAATGAGCATTCCTTGGGAGTCCTCCCTAGTCTGCACACTCCATGAGGCCAGGGGTCCCATAGTCCTGTGTGCCACTCATCTGCTGCTCCCAGCAAAGCTGTTTCTTAGTTTATTCCACAAATGCCTATTTCATGGGTACGTGTGCCAGGCACACAGTGTGCAGACTGAATAAGACTCCCCCTTTTCCCCCAGGAGCCCAGAGTCTGGTATAGGAGGGCAGAGTCTCACCTCTCCTCACCTGAATTTCTCTCCCTTTAAGAAGAGGGAAGTGGGGTTGGGGGAGATCAGAGCTTCTCATCCTTTCTTTTGTTCTTTTGAGAAGAACGTAACAATTTGTTATTGGTGATGGTCCTTGTGCCAAAATCTGTCAAGGACTCAAGCCTTTTATACATTCCAGCTGATATAAAGTGGCTGCATCCATGCCATCACTTTCTCTCTCTTGCCGTCTCAGGGGCTTACTTGGCAGGAGGCCTGGGGGAGGGCTGATCGCTGACGCGGCAGGCTTGAGACAGAACCCCTAATTGCCTTGTCTCTCCTGCAGCCTGAAGGGGCAGCCCTGCCCCCGAGACTCAGTACTGGCTGTGTGGGTTGCATGTTACCATCAGACCTTTACGTCTCTGCAAACGTGTTTGGGTTTCGTGAAGTCTGGGACCTGGGGCCTGTGAAGGTCAGCAGCGGGAGGAAAGACAATGGCCCACAAGAGGAAGAGAGTCCTGGGCTGCCTTCCTGCCTCATAGGATACTCCTCGCCACCCCCATCCCAACCAGAATGATAAGGAGCTCCAGCAGCCTGGAGGCCTCTCCATCATCCCCATGCCAGTGCGGCTCCAGCTCCGCTTCCTTGTTGCTTACATGGGCTCAGACACACACATTTGCTGGTCATTTACATTTTTAAAGGGACACGGGGTGCCTGACTGGTACAAAACGCCTGGGGCCTTAGACAAGGAGACATTCCCTTTGAGAGGCCCTCCTGCCCCTCTGGGCTTGTGTGGCAGGGATTCCTCCATGAAGGCTGGATTGAGTCAGAGGGTGGGTGCACTCCTAGTGGCCCCCTCCTCCTGTATCCCTAGCCAGTGAGGCCCCAGAACTCCAGAAAGCGTGTGAAGTGAGCTCAGCTGTGCGGGGCCCGAGAGCTGAGGAGAGTGTCTTCCTCACGGTGAATCCCTATATAACCGTGAGGTCCCTAGAGCGAGAACCAGGAAAGCTGTGTTAAGGGCTAACGGGCCGCACACCCTCCTGCTGTAGTCTCTGTGCGGGCCTCCTGACCACGTTGTTTACAATCACACCCCCTTCAACCCACCTGCACACCCTGTCCAACTTCCTGGCTTTGGTTTGCTGCTTGACCCCTGCCAACCTCTCAGACACTGCCCATTTTCTGTCGGTCCTTCCACTCACTAGAATGTGAGCTTCGTGAGGGCGGGGAATCCTTCTGTTACGTTCACTGGAGATCTCCAGCCCCTGGAACTGGGGCTGCCAACAGTGAGAGTTCAGTGCATATTTTTTGAACGAAGGACCATTTTCGTCAGCGCTGGTGTGACTTTACATTACGGCGACGAGGCATATACTGTGGTTGTCAGGTTGCTCTCTAGAGAGAGGGGGCTTGGGGAGCTGTGGAATCTGGTGGTGAGAGAAGGAAATTTGAGTCACTCTCTGCCACGAGCAGCCGGGTGGCCTTCAGCCTGTCCCTTTATCTCTCTGGGCTCAAGGCTCTCACCTGGCCATGGCGGTAAGAATACCTACCGCCCACGGCAGCTCTGAAGCAAGTGTGCATGTGAACGTGAAAGCTCTTCTAGTCCTCAGTTTTGGTGCCCAGCCCAGGGCCTGGCACACAGCGAGGGCTCCAGGAACACCAGTGGTGTTCCTCGTATTGCCTCCATGTCACTGGTGCTGGGCAGGACAAGTCAGGGCCCCACAGCCCAAGGGGGAGGCTCTGAACTCGGAACCGACGGCCTTTATTGTGGATCCAGTAAATTAAGTTTCTCATCAAGAACTTGAAGCCGCACAGCAGCTTGCCTTCTTTGTCCCCTGGTGATTTGCATTCCGTGGTCTGTTATAACTTTCTAAACATCTATTTGTCTTTACTGTCAGCCCTGTGTTCTATCTGAAGTGTGAAGTGCTTCCACTCGATTTTTTTTTTCCTCTCAAATTTTTATTTTCTATCTTTTCAGTCTTTGGAGCATGGGGGTGGGGGGGCTCTTGCAGGAAATCACATTTTTCCCTGCCCCAGATTCCTGCCACTCTCACTCGTCATTGTCTTTCAAGTGTGTGTTTTCAGGGCAAGAACAGAAAGACCTGTCAGGGATCCAGATTGCAGGGTCTGCTTTCCCAGGGCATGCACACGTTCCCCAAGTCTGCCTCCTCTATGGGGGGAACTGGAGCCACCACTAAGAGGTCCAGATCCTGGGGGTGGGGTAGAAGGAAGCCCAAGCAGTGAGAGCACTTCAGAACACCAAAACTCCCCAGCCTCCCCACCTCACAGGAGGACAAACCGGGAAAAACAAGACCCTGGTTTAAAGCCCTACCTGAGGAACCTCGTGGATGTGACTATGGAATTGCTGCCACCTGGTGGCAGTGTACTCTGATTCCAGGCACAGACCCAGGGAAACATGGGCCTGTGGGCTTTGGACTTAAAAGTAAAATTTCCAAAATTACATCGACTTAGAAATATCGGATATGTTCCTGAAAATATTGCAATCCTCACTGACATGGGGACTGCCCCTGTGGGACTGAAAACCCCCCACGGTTTCCTTTTGGCAGATTAGATTCTGGGTGAGGGCCCCGCTCCACCAACATTGCTTTGTTTTCCACTCAGTACCAGGCAGTGAGGGTGCAGAATCAGCACACACATGGGTGCCTATCTTCAAGGAGATGACAGCCTCTTGGGAGAGACACGTAATTAAGTCAGTGACAACAGTGGTGAAGGGTGGTGCTGGAGTAGGAATTCACCTGACACAGGTTGGCTCGTTCCGGTCATCAGGTAAACTCCTCAAGAGTTAGAGATGCATTATTGATCTAATAGCATATGCACGTAAGCAAAGTAGTGAATGTTTCTTCTTTTCTTGACTGCTTGAAATGTCTTAAAAGTTGCCTGTCTGTGGAATCAGAGTCCCTGTATACTGCACCGAGATTCTGTGCGTCGCTGGCGTGCCTCATTAAATTCTTTCAGACACAGGTTCACTCCAGGTGAAGCTTTGTGATTTTTCCCAGCGGTTTCAGCAGCACCTTCTTAACCTGAGTCTTGGTGGTGGAAGAGCTGCTTGACAGTGATGGAGCTATCACTTCTTGCTGGCTGATTCATAGTCAGGTTCTGTGCTTTATCAACTTGTCATTTAATTTATCTGATTCACTCAGTCAGCAAATAGTTATTGACAATTACCACGTTCTAAACCCAGGGGCTAAGGGCTAAATAATGAAATTCTCAGGACCAATAAGGTAAGTCTGTAAGGTTCCATGACCATGGCAGTTGCCTGTCTCTCAGGTGCCGACAGTTTTAAAACCTATGTCCTAAAATGATGTGTACTCTCATTGTCTGCTCTCCTGGTTTCCAATATTGACACATTCATTCATGCATTCATTCTTTCATCTGCTTATTCTTTCTCGACTTATCTGCTCTAATTTGTCAATCCCCCATTTGGAGAGTATCCACCAATGTTGAACACAGTAATTTAAATGGAGCCTAAACAACTGAGGCACAAGGCAGCCGCCTCTGGGTTAATAAAATGGCCTCCGAGGTGGCCTTTTACCACTATTCCCTTCCTCACACAGAAGACTGAGAAAGCTTTGAAAAAGGAATCCCTGTTCATGCAAATTCCTGCTGTTGTTCTTTGAATGTTTTTTGAATTTTCTTTTAATGCTTTGAATATATTTATAAGAGCTACTTTTAAGTCTTTGATAAATCCAGCATTTTTTTTAGATGTGGATCATATTTTCCTGGTTTTGTTTGTTTGTTTGTTTGTTTGTTTTTTATACATCTGGTAGATTTGGGTTGTATGCTGTGGATTGTGATTGAGTATTGTGGATACTATATTGTAGACACTCTGGATTCTGTTATCTTCCTTTGAAGAATGTTGGTTTTTATTTCAATAAGTAGTTCAATTACTGACCACCTTAAACTTATATAGGTTCAATCGTATGTTTTTTAGTGAAGTCCTTTGGCGATCCCAATCTGTTTTCCAAGCTCCTCTAACTTAATAGGCCCCAGGAGGACTTACGATTCTAAGCTCTGGCATCTCTGTAGATCTTGTCAGGGCTGGGCTTTCGGCTCTTTTTTTTCTTCTTTCTTCCCCAATTGCTATTGACACACAATATTATATTAGTTTCAGGTGTACAATACATGATGAGACATTTATAAAACTTTATCAGAATGTAACCAGAGTAGTTCTTACTCTAGAGCGATGGTTCTCAACCAGGAAAATTTCGCCTCCCAGGAGACATTTGGCAATGTCTGGGAACAAACTGAACTGTCACAAGTTAGGATGGGGGGGCCTACTGGCATGTAGTGGGTAGAGGCCAGGGGTGCTGCTAAACATCCTACAACGTACAGGACAGCCCCCACAACAAAGAATCATTCCGCCCCAAATATCCATAGTGCCACTAGAGAAACGCTGCCCTGGGACATGGTTCCTGCTCCCAAGGGGAGGTCTTTCTGTGTCCTAGCCAGGTACCACGGGTGAATACTTGGTGTGGACCAGATGTGTCTGCTCTGGCAGGCTGGGAGCCCTAATCCCCTGGCACTGCTCTTTTCCTGGCAGTGTCCAGCCTCTCATGTCTCTGTTGTTCTCTCAACCCTGTAACAGCACTGTCTGGAAAGCCTTGGGTGGTGTCACTCGGGATATTTACATCCAAGCCATCAGTCAGAGTCTTGTGGGGTACCTCCAATGGACATCTGGGGTCCCCATTCTGCACAGCTCCCCCTTTCTGCTGCCCTGCACCATAGATACCAGCTATTTCAGCTGCCCTGCACTCTGGCCCTGTCTTCTCAGCTTGGTACGACTGTACGTTCTGCTTGGACTCCAGCTCTTGTACCCAGGTGGAGGGCTGGGCAAATCCCCCTCGGGGGTTCCCGTCTTTCAGGGATAGCAGTCTTTCCTGCAGGGTATCCACTGCCCCAAAATGGCTGCCTCTTGTATTTTGTCTGCTTTGATGGTTGCTTATGGCAGGAGGGCCACTCCTTTACCAGTCACTCAGTCATAATCAGCAGCAGAAATCTGACTCCTTAAAATCCCCACCCCCAGCAGATTCCCCTTGCACTAGGATTAAAATGCAGACTGTTCACTAGGGCCAACGCCAAGGAGCCCTCTGTGGCCGGTCCCATCTCCCGTGCATCCCTGGGCATCCCAGGCTCGTTCCTGGCCCGTCTGTCTGGACCACTGTTTCCTCAGATGCTCCCACGGTCAGCTCCCTCTCACCCTGCAGGCCTTGGCTCCACGTCATCTCTGAGCAGCTGAGCTCAAACATCCCCCGTAAACCCTGTGACTTTAACCAAGCCCCTGTTTTATTTTGTTTCTGGGACTAATGGCTATCTGAAGTAATCTTGTGTTCATTTTTTTGACGTACTCACTGTTGTTCTCCCCCAGTGAGAATGTCAGCTCCACATAAGCAAAGAACGTGTCTTATCCACTGTGAACTCCCTGACACAGAGCTGGCACGTGTTAAGCTCCCAGTTAATACTGGATGTGTGTATAGGTCGATGGGTAGGTGGGTGGGTGGATGGGTGGGTGAATGGATGGATGGGTGGGTGGGTGCCATATGATGGTTTAGATAAAGGACTACAAACAGTCAGAAAAGAACACAATTCTTTCCAATAGCGCATCCCATCCCAGATAAGATGTTATCAAACAGGTAGCCTTTGATTTGTTCCTTGAAGGATGGGGAAGGGAAGGCTGTTTGGAAATAAGCAAAGACCAGAGAGCACATATATGAAGGAAATGGTGAGTAGTGTGGTATGGCTATAAGAGAGGTTTTGTGACAGAGAATCATAAGAAAAAAGGCTCAGACAGTAGCCTGAGGCTCCTTCATTGGGACCCTTGGGTGCCAAGGCCAAAGAGTTTAAGACTTCATTCAGTGATCAATAGGGGAGCTGTTGAATCTTTATGAGCAAGAGATTGACTGGCATGAACAAAATTGTACCTTCAGAAGATTACTCAAACAAGAGAGTCCCAGCAGAACTTCACAGCAGAGTCAAACAGAGATTCATTTAATGCCTGCCTCTGCCTTACCCACTGTGTGAGCTTGAGCAGGTGACTCGCCCTCTCTGAGCCTCGGTTTCCTCTCTTGTAAGCTTTTGGAGGGCAGGGTCCAATCTTTTATTCATCTCCTGTCCACTCATACCTATGGTAAGGTTAGCTGAAACAGCACATGTAAACTTGTCCGGGTGCACAGAAAGAATGAGAAAATAAAATGAGTTTGGAAGCGAAGAGAAAAGAAGTAGAGATACACATCAAATAATCTTGATTTGGGGGGTGCAAAGCAAGAATGGAGTCTGTCTGCCAAGGATGGTGGAGGTTTTGCAATGTCATAGGAGATGCGAGAAGCAGCCCTCCAGCTATAATAGCACAGATTTATGGGCAGATGTGACTGACTTAGTGCCATTGTCCCAGAAGCCCAAAAGGCACTACAGACAAAAGAGACAAAGAGATGTCAGCAAACACTCAAAATGCACCTTCTGTGTGCCAGGCCTGACCATGGGGTAGGAGTCTGAGGAGGGATAGATGAATCAGGCAGTATTTTTGTCCTGGAGGAGTTTGCAGTCTCATAGTGGAGAGGGAGGTGTCACCAGGGATGGCAGGAGCTGGTGACAGCCATGGAGAGTGATGACGCCAGCTGCACCAACACAGGAGAGAAGCAACTGCCAGCCTGGATCCAGGGATTCTTAGGCTGTTCTTTTGTTTGTTTTTTGCTTTTTACTTTTTTTTTTTTTAAGAATTCTAGCCTTTTGTTCATTCATCCAGGAAGTATTACTGAGCACCTACTGTATGCCAGGCATTGTGCGAAGTCTTTGCTTTTTAAATGGATTGACAGAAATGTGCAAAGTACCCACTCTTGCCGGACATTTGCTGGACTCTTTGGGAGTGGGATGGAGAGAGCGGATGATGGATGTGTTCTAGGACAGGAATTTTTTATTAGAGGAGGGTCTTTGCCGCCCCCCCTCAAAGTTGGACATAAAATTGTATCCATTAAGCATGCTCTTTTTAAATTCATAAAGTTTTTAAAAGCAGTTTTAGCTTTACAGAAAAATTAAGCAGGAAATACAGAGTTCCCATCTACCTCCTCACCCCTGCCCCCCAGCTTCCCCTATTGCTAGCATCGTACATTAGTGTGTGCATTTGTTACAATCGATGAGGCAGTACTGATACATTATCATTAACTAAGTTCATAGTTTACGTTAGGGTTAATTAGGTTCACTCTTTGTGCTGTATATTCCATGAGTTTTGATAAATGCATAGTGCCATGTGTCCACCATTACAGTGTCATGCAGAATAGTTTCACTGCTTTAAAAATCCCCAGTGCTTCACCTACTCATCCTTCCTCCTTCCTCCCCACACCCCTGGCAACCACGGATCTTGTTGCTGTCTCCATAGTTTTGCCTTTTCCAGAATGCCATACAGTAGGTAGCCTTTTCAGACTGGCTTCTTTCACTTGGTAATGTGCATTTAAGGTTCCTGCATGTCTTTTCTTGGCTCGATAGCTCTTTTCTTTTGATCTCTGAATGGTATTCCATCATCTGGATGTACCACAGTTTATCCACTCACCTATTGATGGACATCTTGGGTACTTCCACATTTGGCAATTGTAAATAAATCTGCTGTAAACCCCTGGATGCAGGTGTTTCATTAGCATATTTTTCTTAAAGAGTTCATCCACCCCCAACAATCAAGACCCCTGTCCTTGAGCTTTCAACCAGAGCTGTAGGCATAGTGTGTGTGTTACCATCGGGCCGCTTGAATTTGAGTCATGACTCATTTGCTTACTGATAATTGTGTAGCCTCAAGCAAATTACTTAGCCTCTCTGTGCCTTGATGTCCCCCATCCGCAAAAAGGGTTGTCGTGAGGGTTAAATGGGATAATGCTTGTTCATGATGTGCGTAGATTTATGTCCATCCAGCACACAGGCAATGCTCAATAATTGTTAGCTATTGTTTTCTTTAAGAGAGGAATGTGACTTTCATTTTATTTTCCTGACCAAACCTTCAGGCATTTTTGTGGCATTGCATAGCCTGAATTGATTTAACCCATCTTGTTCTCACACAGTGTGCTTTTAAAAGCCTATAGAGAACAGATAGGGCACAGAGGGCAAATGGAGATATGAAGGTGCACTCTGATTATGGCTAGCTGTCATTGTGCACATGGGCAGAGCTGACTGGCACTTCAAGACAACTGTGTAAAACCTTACGACCCCAAGTGTAGTCCCCAGACCAGCAGCAGCAGCAGCTTTATTTAAGAGTTTGTTAGAAATGCAGGCTCTGAGGTCCCATTCCAAACCTGCTCCATCAGAGTCTGTATTTCGGCAACATCCCCTGCTAGTTTGTATAAGATGGTTTGAGGAGTGCTGTTCTGAGAGCTTCAGGGAAGGTTCAGACCTGTCAGACACATCAGTGAGGGTTGTGGTCAGAGGAGGCAGAGGTGCTGGGACTGAGTAAGGTAAGGAAGAAGGGTTTCCTGGGTGTTGGGCCACCCACCTGCCCTTGCTCACACTCCAGGGCAGAGGGAGGAAGAGATCCATTCAGGGATTTCTGCAAAGGGGGACCCATCTCTCATGGGATCTTCTGGGAATGGGATAGAGCCCTTCGTGGATGGCCACCCTCTAGAACTACACTGTCCGATGTGGACGGCACAAGCCACATCGAATTATTTAGATTTAAAGTAACTGAAATTAAACAAAAGTTAAAAGTTCACTTCCTCAATTTCACTAGTCAAATTTCAGTTGCTCAATAGTCACATGTACCTAGGGGCTACCATATTAGACAGAGCTGATATAGAACATTTCTATCATTGCAGAAAGTTCTGTTAGATAATAGTGCTATGGAGGGAAAAGGGCCCAAGAAGCAGGAGAGCCTGCGGAAACTGAAACTCAAATTGTACCTTGTGCTTCGATATGAAGCAGTGACCCCTGGTTCTCTGAAGGCATGCCGTTGTGCATTTCCTTCCTCTACCTCTTAGGAGCCTACTCATTTCCAGAAGAGTTCAAAAATGCCCACTGAAGAATCAGAACCAGAACTGTGGCGACAGTTGTCTTGGGCAGAAAGGACTGCAACTGGAGGGCCACCCTGTGAAGTGCTGAGAAGGCTGTGACAGTTGCATATCTGTCACAGGGTCTTCCCCCAAGGACAGTGAAAAGACAGACGATGTGGGTTCCGAATTAGTCAGAGTAGCTATAAACTAACTGTGTCCTCTTTCCAAACAAGGAAATACCATAAGATACAAATTTCCCTCCAAATTCCACACTCCCCCATCATCCTTGTTATCATTATTTACCACTGTTTTATACTGCCTTATTACTTTTTAGAGTTGACACTTACTTGGAGTTTTACAATGTGTTTACCAATTTCTTTGCTCCCTATTATTTTCACTCCTTCCTACTGGATTAAATTTCCCTCCTGTTGAAGTACATCTTTTAGTAGTTATTTCAGCAAGGCCTGGGAGAACTAAGCTTTCTTAGTATGTAGAAGTCTGAGAGATATTTATTTCATTATCACTCTTGAATGGCAGTTTAGCTGGGTATGGAATTCTAGGATGGTAATTTAAAAGTAACAGTTTAAACTTGGGTATCCACACTGTAGTAGTGTGTGTTCACATCCATACCTGGCACTTCCGTTTTGAGTCCTGGGCTGAGGCGCAGAGTTTTCTAACATCTCATTCACTATAGGGCAATTGTTTTCTGGCTCCTGTCTTTTTACAATAAGCCCACTCAGCTCTTGGGCATGCCCAGGGGATGTAATCTCAGCTCTATCCTTGGAAAGGAATTTAAACCTCAGCCTCTTGGGCTTCTCTCTGCTTGGATATCCCCCATGGGCTGCTGGGTCTATTCTTCATCCTCATCTTTCAGGCTTGACTTCTCTCATTTCTGGCATCTTGGAGAATTTTAAATGGCTATTACATTTCATAGTTTTTGTGTCTCCCATGAAAATGTTTAACACTTGGTATTTGCTTCTCTTTATCTGCTGGTCTTGAGTATGACATACTGAATGTTCAAGCAGCACATTAATATTAAGGGAAATAGCTCTTAGTCATTCATGATTAATTCAACAGCTCAATTTTATTCGTAAAGTCATATGCTTGTGGTGATGATTTCATATACTATCCATGGATATATTTTCTGGCAGTAAATTTGCTTCTAGCACATGAAATAAAATCACATTCATCAAGGTTTTTGACAAAAAGCTCCATGGAGTCCATTTATATTTGCTATTTTAATAAGTTTGGGAGTCAGTATCTAGGCTCACTTTCTTCTTTTGTAGATAAGTAGCTAAGTCCCAGAGAGAGGCCATGACTTACCCCTGGCCACGACTGGTGGAGAACCAGACTAGAACGCAGAACCTCCAGTTGAAATATGTTATTTGTCTACCGCTTTGAGCCTGTTTCCTCATCTGTGAAATCAAGAGGTTAGATTAGACATGAAATCAGGTCCTGACTCACTAGCTTTGTGTAGGAAGATTGCTTAACCTCTCCAGGCTTCCATCTTAATAAACCCTATCCTTTCTACCTCAAATGACTATCAAGAGTATCAAACAGGCTGACATGTACAACAGAGCTCTAGGAAACACAAAGGCTGCAAAGAGGCGCACGCAGTTCTGATAATTAAGATGCTGTGACTGCCTCCTGCAACTCCTCCTTGGTTAGAAAAAAGTGCGCTTTGCAAATGCACTGTGTCCTGACGATTTCTGACCCAGCACAGAATGGAGCAGGGAGAGCAAGGATTCCTTCTGTCTGTTAGCAGCAAGATGATGGGGCTTTGAGACGTCTTAGTTTTCAGGGATTGTGACATTTGATGTTCTGCTTTGAGAAAACTCACTGGTGTGTGACCCTCATGTTCCACTTCCCTCGCTTCTCATATGCAGGCCAAGCACTGGAAAGCCCTGTAGGTCCTGCACTGAGGCCTGCATAATGTTCACAAAGAGGTCAAACATAGCTCTGTCTCCTCGATTAGACTTGGAGATGTCCCAAACGTTAGAGGTGAGTGGACACAGCTCAGCCTCCAATTTAATGAACACCTCAGTCCTTTCGCTTCCCACCTTCCCCTGCCCCCAGGAGGCAGCACTGCACATAGTGGGATACTCCCAGGCTCAGAATCAAAGGACCCAGCGCCATCCCTGACCTTGAACAGACATTGTCCCTCCTTGTACCAGAGTTCTCTCAGCCATAAAATTAGGACATCAAGTAAAATCACTGCTTTTCAATCTTTTCATCACCAGTAGCCTTTTACTTTTCTATCTCTCCCCACCCATTCCCATGGGCTATTTCATGCTGCCAGGAAGTTCCCATTAGCAGTTGTATGTGTCTGATTAATAAAAGGTGGTAGAACCCAGGAATGAATTCTCTAAAACGATCTTTGTGAAAACGAGGCCCAGAGAGAGAGGAGATGATTTGCCTGTGGTCATATGGATGCCTTTGTATTGTAAATCATCTGAAAGGGAGCAGCCACATGTCTCCAGGGTTATAGATGGCGGTGCATTACGATTTCCCATTCTTGAGGCCACGAGCATGGGGGGGGGAAGGGTCAGATGAGCAAGTATGTGGTTCGCGTCCTTGGGGAGATAATCCAAACTGCACTTGGTTACCTCCCAAGACTCCCCTCCAGAACACGGACAGCATCCTACTCAGCCATCCCTCCCCACGGCGGCTTGCATATTGGCCAGCATATAGGAAGTGCTCACTGAAGGCTTGTTGTCAATGCGGTCGCCACCTCAGCGGTGTGCTCCTGCTTGAACAGTGGGTGCCATGATGATTGTCTATACCTCAAAATAGGTGACAGAGTGGAGAAGACACAGAGAATGAAAGAAAGGGTCTCTAAGAAAGGCAGATGAGGAAAATAAGTAACAGACGCGTAAAATGAATTCATAAAGTTGTGCGGTGTGACTGGGGGATGTGTACTTGCACATTTTTATACATCACTCCTCCTCTCCGTCTCCCTCGGACCCTGGGAGGTTGTTCCTCCTCTTCCAGAAGTTCTTAAGCCATGTAGCTTAAGAACTGCTCCGACAAATCCATGACTTGCAGATGGATGATTTAAGGAATTCAAAAGAGTCTTTAATCTTTGGGTGACGTCAAGAAAGACAACTGAGTCCCAGAAAACTCCTAGGTTTTCTGGTTGGGACCTGAACACTGGCTTTGGCTGCTGACTGTCTCCTGGGCAGGGCAGGGATTTCCCCAGGTTACCCCCGCTGAGGTGATCGTGAGTCACTGGTCACAAAGCGTCCCTCTGCTCACTGATACCCCCTGGGAAGCATTGCCCTCCCGTTTGCAGATGGGTCTCCTCTCCTCAGTGCACCCACCAGTTCCCACTGCTAAGATGGGAGCTCCCACTCTGTTGTCTTGTTGGTTCTGTCTGCACAGAGGACACCCACATACCTGCCACCTACCGTGTTTCCCCGAAAATGAGGCCTAGCCAGACCATCAGCTCTAATGTCTTTTGGAGCAAAAATTAATATAAGACCAGGTCTTATCTTATCCTATCATATCTTACCTTATGCCTGGTCTTATATAAGACTGGGTCTTATATTGTGTTAAAATAAGACCGGGTCTTATATTAATTTTTGCTCCAAAAGACGCATTAGAGCTGATGGTCCGGCTAGGTCTTCTTTTCCAGGAAACACCGTAGATTGTACCATAGACATTTTGCTGAGTCTGCTTCATCACAGACCTTTCCAAGCCATCTATTAGTATACATCCATCCATTTTATTTTTTGATGTAATAAAAGTAAGTAGCAGACTTCAACACACTGCACCCCCAAAACACTTCAACAATTCATACCTTGATTTATTTTTAAAATTATCGTTCTTGGTTTTATTGTTCAAGCCGCTACTCGGGAAGTCACTGAGGGGGCCTGAAGACTGAGGGCAGCTCCTCTTTCCTGGCAGCTTTGCCCGGAGCTCAGGCCCCAGTCCTGGAGCATGATTTGGGAGGTGGTGTTGGCAGCCTGTCACCTCTCTCGTTAGTCCACCTGTGAGGTTAGCCATCTCTCCTGTTTTCTCCTCCTCCGAGACCTCTCTGTGGTCGGGAAGATGGCTTCAAAACTTGCAGGCGGGAGGCGTGCCATGCTGCTCTGCTCAGTCATTCACCCAGCGCCCCCCGACCTATTGTGCCCTCTGGGTGCTCTGGGCGTGCTGCTTCATTAGACAGAGTACCAAGGCTCTGGGGTCATTTAAAGCTGTTACCTCCTCATTCAGGTGAGCAGAGGAGAGGCAGTGTGGGGCCGGTGGCCATTTGACCGTGAAGGTTGGCAAGGATGCGGAGAGGTGGAAGGAGAACAGTATGTAGACTCGGGCAGGTCACTGAATGTTAAGCACCAAATCCATTTGGATGTTGGGCATGTGAGGAGCAGAGATACAATGTGCCTCGCTGGTCACCCTGGGCGTTCTCCTCTTGGTTGAGATGGTAGCAGTCTCCTGGTAAGATTAAAGGGGGGGCTGTGGGATCAGACAGACCTGGGTTTGGGTCTTCCACGCACTGGGTAACTGACCGAGGGCCACTGCGACAGCTTCTCTGCGCTTCAGTGTCCTCATCTCTAAAGATAACAATGCCTCTCTCAAAGTGTCGTTATGAGGACAAAACGAGATCAGCATTCAGCCTCATGAGCCCCCAGCAAAGCGAGTGAGGTCCATGAGGATTGGCAGGCCAGGTTTTCTGCTGCTCAGATGACACAAGAGAATCCGCCGCCCTCTTTGTTTAGAAGTAAAGAGCGTTTTTTGCATCCCCAGGCGATGTTCATACGGGCAGCTCGCAAGGCTCCTAGAAGGCTAATGAATAAGTGGTGGGTTTCCCTCCATTCTCACCCCGAATGCTGTCCAAAGGTGATGGCCCCAGGGAGACGGAGAGACCTGCAGCGCCTGCGCCCCTGGGGTTTGTCTGCTAGGCCTGGGAGAGGGGGTGTGAGCTCGTGGAAGGCCAGGTGTTCTGCCACTCATGGGAGCATCCACACTTAGGCGGGGAGGAAGCCAGGGCTTTAGGACCAGTCTCGAGTAGCTGATTTTTCTCCTGCTTCCCCTCCCAAGACATGCTTACTCAGCCTCCACACCCTCCAAAGATGCTTTCTCAAGCCTGAAGTCATGAGGCTTCTCTGGCCACTCAGCCCCTCCCACTCAGCACAGCATCTACTGAGCCAGGTGCCAGTGAGATCTACACACATCTCCAGAATAACGCCAGCAGCGCGGAGCTGTTGTACCCACAAAAAACTGAGGCTCTAAGAAATGGCCTCTTCCAGGTTGCCCAGCAGAGCTGGCAGAGCTGTCATTCAGCCAGATCTGCCTGATTCTATAGTCCAGGGAATGTTCTTGTATGACTTTCCTTTCCCTCCTATGCTTGTTAGATTGCAAGCTCCTAGGCCGGGGATGGAGTCTTAATTATCTCTATATTCTCCATGCCTGACAGACATATGATGCTCAGAAAATGTTGCTGAGGGGAATTGACCCACTAATCACTAAGTTTCTAGCAGCAGAAAACCTCAGAGATCTTCTGCCCTAACTTCCATTGCAATGCAGGAGTTTCCTTACTCCATCCCCGACTGCTTGGTTACCTCTAGCTACAGGGAGCTCATCCCAGAGCAAGAGCTCTCAGCCAGGGAGGAAGCTCTTTCACTACTGACTGTGACTGCCCCCACCCCATAGCCACCTTGGGTCCCCTCTGGAGGGTCCTGAGGCAGGAGTCGGGTGCTTTCCCTTTCACTGTTAGAATTCTATTTCACGTGGAATCAAGTAGCATCTTCCTGTGTCCTCTCCGTGGCTACCACAGGCATTCCCACTCAGACTCTTAGTGGCTTCTAGCCAAAGATACAGTGATGACTGAAATAGCAGCTCTGTGAATCCATGGGTCCAGGAAGGTGCACTCCATCCCCTCTCTCAGTCCTTTGCGTACAAGCATTCCTACTAGGCACCTTCTCCCCACCTCCAGGCCTTTGCTGATACCATGTGCCCCCCGGGGTATTCTTCCACTTCCTGCCAGCCATCTAGGCCAGGACAAGTGCCGAAAATCCATTGAAAACATGAATGGCCCTAAGTATGGAGTCATTCTCCTCTTCCCTTCATAAACACTCCCAGCCCCTTGCGTTTGACTTGACGTGTGTCCCTTGCATGAGGCAGGAGCTTAAACTCCACGATGTCATAGTGTCTCATGAGCTTACAAGACTATAAAGTTGAAACACACAAAGGAAAATGAGCCTTAACTGACCCCAGAACATATCCTTGCTATATAAGCCTGCATGCCTAGGCTCGAAGACCATCTCTCTCAGGTTTCAGCTCGCTTACCAACTCCGACTGGTGATGGACGAAGGGCAAAAGAGTGCTGTGATTGATTAGCAACGTCTGCCATGGGAGACATGGGAGTGGGACGGCTGAGCAATGTCCATGTGGGCAGGAACGGGGGCGGGATGTGGGTGCCACCTATTTGTCATCTCCATTGCAATCCAGTTTCCTTATTTTTCAGATTAGAAAAATGAGGCCAGCAGAAAAGAAAGAACTTTAGGGAGAACACACAGGAGCTTTCAGGGAAACCTGGAGTTGGAACCTGGAGTCCAGACCCCCTCAGCCTAGCATGTTCTCCACTTGGCCTGGTAGCTAGAACTCTGCATGAGTCTTGAATGCTCCCCTCCTATGTCCTGGAGATGCTAAGTAGCTGTGGGCCTTCAGCAAATATTTTCGAGTACTTACCGTGTGCCGGGCAGTGTGTGAAGTGCTAGGATGGGTCAGTGAACAAAGCAGGTGCAATTCCCTGCTCTCTCAGAGCTTCTGTTCTACTTGGAGGAGCTAGACAATAAACCCTGGAGGTAATGATGTGATTAAATGTATTTACTACTCTGTCTCTGGGCAGATGCAGAGGCGGCTGCCTTCACCGACCATGGCTGTTTTCATTTTCCTCCCAAAGGAATCCTTCCTGTAGGCTGGAGTGTAAGCAGTGGCTGGTGCAGCGTCCCGGGGTGCCCATTCCTTCCCTGGCACGCTACCTTGAACCAGCTCTCTGAATATTAGAGGAGAGAAGTGGTTATGGTTGGAGATGATGAGGCTTCATCTCAGCTGCTTGCTCAGCAGACCCAGGAGAATGTGCCATCTTGGGGCTGGTTGGGAGCTGAAGTCTGGTTTAGCCCGGAAGCCGTGTGCTCCCTGGTGATGGGATTAGGGTTCTGCAGCCCCACCGCTGATGCCAGCTCAGACTCCCCCTGCCTCAATGGTTCTCTGCCAGGACTAGGTAGGACCACTCCCCAGGGGTCACTTAGAAATGTGGGGGTGTCATTCTGGTTTGCACAGTGACTGGGGCCCCCTCTAGCATTTAGAGAGTGGGAGCCAGTGATATTAAAACTCCCGCAATGAATAGGACAGTCCTGCACAGCACATTGTCCTATCCAAAATGCCAATAGCATCCCCTTAGAGGGACACTGTTAGGGGAAGATCTTGGCCTAAAATGTAGGCCCTGAGGCTGCAAGGAAAAGCTCAGGGCTCTTTGGGCCTTGCCGTGCTTATCATTGCTCTGAACCTCCTCTGTGTAGTCCTTCGGTAAAATGGGGCTCAGTTGTCTCGTGCAACGGACTAAGGGATAGACGCGCACAGCCCCCAGGATTCCACACATAAGGCATGGAGGTCATTGCCGTTGGCCCGGTGCCAGCAACTGCCTGCCCACACCCTCTGTGCTCAGTGACTGGGACATGGCTGTCTAGCCTCCGGGCACAGGCCCAGCCACAGTGACCCCGCTCCCTGCTCCACACAAAGGGGCCACCAGGGTCAGCCTACACACCCAGGCTCCCCCCATAGAACTAAACAGCTCCTCACCGCCCACGCTGCAACGCTCCAACCCAGTGACACTTTACTGGCAGGGCCTCTGGCATGGCCCCCAGGGCTGGCTGCCCAGGGAAGTGGTTGGCACTGGAGCCAGAGGCTGCAGAACATATTTCCAGTGGGGCTTCCAGGCCAAGAGCTGCTGTCCCTTCCCACCACTGTTCCCTGCTGGCCCTGCCGCCTGCCCAGTGCATTAGCATTTAAATATATCCAAGGTCCTCTCCCCTGAAGCCTGCTCCCCCCATTGAGTCCACCAGGGAGGGAGCATTTGAATCCTCCTCCCTCAGACTCTCTTCCCTCATAATAGCCATACTGTATTCATCAGCTTCTGTATGTGGCATTAGCCGAAAGAAGGAGCGAGGGCGCCTAGCAACCCGGAGGGGGCTGAGAAAGAGGTGGGAAGGAAGTGATTTTCATGTAATTATTCACTTCTACAAAAGCCCTTGTCAGGTACACACTGGAAACACAGCTGTTGTATTATTCTCCTAACCTACTTTTAATCTTTTGAGAATCTTTACCAAATATAAAAGGCAAAAAGAAAGGGCTTAGTTCAGCCATTTTCTGCCAGGCCATATAAGTTACGTTTTTGCCTCAATCGAAGGCTCCACTTACAAAAGCCGTGTTGTATGTGTGTTTGTGTGTGGCTATCTGTTTGAAAAGAAAATGTTAAAGAAGTAAAAGTCTGTGGGGTGTGAGCCCCAGGAGGGCCACGAAGCCCTGTCCTGGCTACTTGGAACCAAATGCTGCTTGCTCTGTTGGGTCTGGCGGTTTTCACACATCTTCTTGACCAGGCACTGAGACAGCAAGGAGCTTGGGAGCAGGGAGAGTTTGGCTGTTTCTGCCCCTCACTGCTGTACTCATGCTTGCTGCCCTAAGAGCAGGTGAATCCGCTTTAGTGATGGGCACTGCCATGTTTGGTGCTGCTCACAAATCTGATTAGTCCACCGTCATCACACACCTCCTCTGTTGGTGCTTTCATGGCTACACATGTCAGAGACCTCAAAGTGTCGGCGCAGCAAACATCACTAATGCCAGGGCGCAAAGATGGAAGTACCGGGTCCTCCTGCTGGCGCTGGCTCTGATAGGTAGTGAGTAGAGGCACTGCCCTTCGGCCCTGAGGGGTGGCTCTGTAGACCCAGAAGCACGTGTCTAAGGGAGTTTCTTTCTGTAGCCTGTGCTGCCTTAGATACCATAGAAAATCACATTTCAGCTCCAATTCCCTTTCAGCTCCCCGGGCAGCAGTTGTACCTTCATGGAGTGGACCCTGGCCACCACTGCCCCTCACCCTCACCTTCCATCATCCCCCACTCTCTTCTCTTCAGAAGATGTTCTGTTAAAGCTTCTCTGCCTTTGTGTATGGTCTGCCTCTCCTGCTAGAATGGAAGCTCCCTGAGGGCAGGAGCTTCTGGAACTGTATCTGGCACATAGTGGACACTCAGCGCCTACTTATGGTGGGGAGAAAAATGGAAGAGGCTTTTTTCTTTCAGATGTTTGACGACCAGCATATCCTGGGGAGGAACTAGTGTTGACTGAGCACCTACTGTTTACTTGAGCTCATAGCTAGGTTTCTGAGCACTTCCTCAACGCTCTCTAAGAGCCAGGCCCTGTGCCAAATCTTTGTTTCCCACACATTATCTTATTTAATCTTTTGTATGTGAGAAAAAGAGAGGGAGGTGCTGATCACATATGCACACTGACCTCACCCTACCCTCCCAGTTAGATAAGTCACGTCTCTCCAAGAAGTGCGAAAAAGACATGAAGCTTTCTCCCCCAAATTTCTAAGAGATTAGACATTCTATTTACCTGGTCAAGGTGGGAATGTGGGGAGAGGGGGAGAGTGTTTCCGCTCATACACACAGATGTCTCTGAAGATAATCGCCCATCTCAGGGCAGCCTGTGGGTCACAGGACATAAGAAAGTGCCTTGTAAACTGTAAGGTGCTGTCCACTGGCCTGGGGCAGTGTATGGTGAGCATCCGTCATGAAAATGCAGGCTCTTCCGAGTGTGGGTAGAGAAGAATGTGTCCTGTCCATCCATCCTTCCTTACCTCTCTCAGCTACTATTATTGAGGACTTCTGCCATGTCACCCTGTTCTGGGCCCATAGGGTCTAGTGGTGAAGGCAGGTTACGTCCCTATCCTATACTTTCTGCACCTACTGTGCCCCGGGGCTCATTGGAATCAGTTGCCCTGAGAGAGGTGAGGTTGCCCCAGAGCTGGAGGGCGGGCCCACCTCTCTTTTAAGGGTCTCCACTCCCCTGTTCCCATGCAAATCTGTCCTCCAAATCTCTGAATGTGGACTGCCCACAGCCACGCTGCCAGAACGCCCCCCATTCATTGCTGCAGAACATGGGGAGTGATCCGCTTCTTAGCGACTGACCCAGCTTCCTTGAGGTTTGTTTTGTGGAGACTATTTTCTCTTCAAATTGTTTTGAGAAATAGGAAGCCCTTTCTCCGCTGAGCTGCCCGCTTTGTAGCGTCCTGGGACATGCTGCTCAATGGGGCTCAGTTGCCTGGTCTTCCTTTCATTGAGGTGGGGTTGCCTTTGTCCTGTTTGACTTGACAGCCACAGAGCTGTTTAAATCCCAGCTGAGACTCCAGGCCTGCTTGGCGCACCAGGAGGCCTCAGCTTTTCTCTGTAAAACCTGGAGACGTAATGCCTTGGGTTCAAACCTAACTCTCCTTCACTAGTTGTTTGACCGTTTATGGGACCACTTCCTCTTGTATAACAATGGCGATGACAATACCTACCCTAGTGATACGGTTATATAAATTATGTGATTGTGTACATGAAAGCCTTGAGTAGTTTTTCAACAAATGTTATCTCAAGTTTCCCACATCATAAGGCATCGCCAAACTAGTAGAAGGGTTCCTGAATGGTCTTTTAGCCTGTTTTATTAGCCTCTTTTTTTTACTTTTTGTCAAATGATTCCAATGGCTGCCATGACCTTGTTTGATTTCTGGGTGTCCGTGGAATTCCTAGTTGAAGAAAAAAGTAGTTTTATATGAAATAGACTTGGGATAATGCTATGTGTTCACTAACCATTTATTGTTTCTATTCCTGGGTAAATGGGAAGACTACATTTCCCAGGCTCCCTTGCCTTTAGGTTGAGACCATGTGACTTGTTTCTGGTCAATATGTGGGCAGAAGTGATAAGCACCTCCTAGGGCCTAGCTCTTAAAAACTTCCCATGCAAACCTCCAGCTCTCTATTCCTCTGCCTCAGAGGCTGTATTGACATGGAAGTATCATAAGGTAGAAAGGCTTGTATTGCTGACTAAGAGGATAACTAAAGAAGAGAGCCTTTTCACAGTCTGTGTCTGGCTTTGTGTCGGCAAGAAATAAACTTCTGTTATGCTAAACCATTGAAATTTTGTGGTTTATTGTTTAATCCAGCATAGCCTATTAGTAAGTATCTTCACAAATATAGTAGCTTCCTCATGAGTTAATTCATTCTTTCCGAAATTGAGGGGGAAGATTGACAATTGGGGCCTGTCATGTGTTCGCTACCACAGGCCTTTGTGTAAGAAAATAGACACACATCGCTTATGCCAGTCCTTTAAGGAGTCTAATAATGTAGACTCCCTGTGAAGACATATCATGCTGCTTTTTGGAACTTTTTCAAGGAAATCTCCCCAAAGTTTGGGAGCTCTGCATGACCAATGAGCACATGTCTTAGCAGAAAAGTTGATGTCAACATGGGGTTTTCCAAATGTGGAAAATAGAAAATGCCAGTGAAGAAAGTTTTGGATCTGGAGTCAGGGAAATGTTAACTTATGGCTAAAATTCTGATGACTTCCAAATCTGTGTCTCTTGCCCGACATTTAGCACTAGATTTTCCACCTGACTCCTGCCCATCTCACTCAGATGTCTCAAACTTACCTTGCCCAGAACTATACTTACCCATTTCCCTACTTTATACTTCTAACCTACCTTTAAAAAATGGCTCATCCTCTAATGTTGTACCCCCAAATTGCTCAAGTCTGGGTATTCTGCCACCTCTATTTAGACCAGTTTTATTTACCTGCCCTCTAAAGATTTCTTGAGAACCAAGGAGACAAGATAGCAACAAAAAGGGGGCAGGGCATTTTTTTAATTGCCCAGAATCTCTCCACCTAAACAGAGAAACTAGGGTATTAAACAACAACAACAACAACAACAAAAAAAAAAACAATGCCCTGTGGACACAGTACCTTCAGCATAACTAGGTGACTCCATGACTCCATAAATAGCAAAATATGAACAGATAGGGCCAAACACCAACAGCAATAACATCTGCATGATATCAACTCTGTGGCATGAGATGAAGATGAAGGCAAAGGGAGTTTGGAAGGCTGAGATTCAGGAAACCCCCAAATCTCAAACATGTACTCACCCCTAAGAGTAGAGGACTCAGAGTAGACTCTTGGTGGAGTGATGCCAGCCAAAACTAGGAGGGCTCCATGCAAGCTCCAGGTCATAGGTGAGTGCTGGAGGACTGCAGCAAGTTCAGGCAGAGGTCTGGGACCTGGGAACTCTAGGGACTGATCAGCTAAAGCTCCATGACCAGAGGGAGCACTACACTGAGGAGAAACCACTGGAAGCAGAATCCAAATTGAGCAGGACAGAGATACTAGAAGAAACAAAAAGAAATTTTGAAGAAGAGTGGGAGGAAGGAATAGAAAACAATAATTTCAAGAAATACTGACTGCCCAGTCATAGTTTTAAAGACTTTTTGGTAATAACAAAAGGGGTAACCCTAGAACTATGAATCTACCCTGGATTACTCCCATTCCCCTACACAAAGCCCCCTTCTAAAAATACAGAAAAAATGCATCTCACCTACACATGAGCAACAGAAAACAACTGTGGTCTAATCCCATACAAAGCCATTATAAGAAAAAGAATTATGAATGCAATAGTGTTCCCACTGGTAATGAATGCATTCCACAAAGACAGACCTAGAAAACATCTAAAACACTGAAACTTAATATTTCAAAAAAAGCTAAGAGAAATTAAGAACCAATAGATGCTTTGATACAATAGTATAAGTGAAATTGTTAGACTAAAAAGATTTTAAAAGATAGCTTACAAACGGAAAAAGTATTTCAAAAGAAATAACTAAAAAGAATAAAGGAGTGAATAGACACCATGGATAATATCATAAGGTAAGTAGAGGAGGGAAAGGAGGAAAATAAAGTCAGAAATAAAGCAATTCTTTTTGAGTGAATGCACGAAAAAGTGATAGGATAGAAGGGAGACAAAGAAGATCCAACATACAAACAAGTCCCCCAAAAAAGAAATCCAAAGCAATGGAAGAGGATAAATACTAAAAATGCATTTTCCCCCTGAAATATAAGAGATGACCTCAATTTGCATATTGAAGAAGAAAACTACAAACCTGGGAAAATCAATACAGAATAGTCAAGATTAAGACATTCTAATAAAATTATTGAACTTTAAAAAGAAAGGAAAAATCTTATTGGTCATTCAGACAAAAAAGAGTAAGTGCTTTATAAAGGGGAACAAATTAGTGGCATCAGACTTTTCTACAGCAGCTCTCTGCGCCAGGAGACAACCAAGCAACATAGTCAATATTCTAAGGAAAAGAAAAAGAAAACCAAGGATTTTATATACAGCCAAACTGACTTTCAAGTATAAAAACCACATGTCAACTGTTATGAACATGCAAGAACCTGGGAAATATTATTTCCTTTGAGTCTTTACAGAGGAATTTACTAGAAACCAAACTACAGGAAAGTAAATTGACTGGAGAGGTATTAACACAAAGACTAGGGGTGAGCATTAAATTTTTAGTAATCTATAGAACTCACACTAAATAATGACTATAAGGGAGGTAATATAATATGTAATGGTTGTATGTTCTGATATGTAGATATGGTACAAGTCTTTAAAAACTGAGAGAGAATGGAATGTGTATATGAAAAGTAGAATAAATTCACAGATTGCCTTTAAGTATTAATTGATCCAGTATATGGTGATGGAAAGAGAACTGACTCTGGGTGGTGAACACACAATGTGATACATAGATGAGGTATTACAGAATTGTACACCTGAAATCTATGTAACTCTACTAACAGTTGTCACCCCAATAAACTTTAATTGAAAAAAAAAAGTATTAACTGAAAACAAATAGCTATATTCTTAAATTAGATGCTAGTGGAAAGGAAAGGAAAAGGAATAGAGGCTACTGGCTAATTTTAGTATTCCTCATGGTAGGAAACCAAGTGCCAAAACGTGGGGAGGGCTAAGGGTATTGTATAAAGGGGTTGGTTTAGGGGTAACCATCAGATAACAAGACAGGCTTTTTCCTGCAGAGGTTGGGGAGCAAGAGGCAATCATTCAAGAACGCATCGCCCTCTCACACGAACCTCTAGGCCCAGCATGTCCCCTCCCATCACTTCTCCAGTGTTTAAAGCTGTGCCTCCTCTGTACAGCCATCTTGATTGCCCTAGCACATGTTAATTTCGCCCCTCATCTACCACTCCTAGGTACTGGGTACCTTGTTCTCTGAATGTTTTATCTCATCTCACCTGCAGACAGAGATGGAGTGCTCTGTGTAATTGTACGGTACCTCCTTCAGAATCTGGCACAGGGTCCTGCACACAGAAGGCACTCAGTCAATGGTGGTTCATCAGAAATTCAGGACTGATGAAAGGACTTGGGCTGACAGCCTCTGGGTCTGGCTAAGACCTTAATGTTGCTGTTTTGTCAGAATTCTTTCAATTTAAAATGACAGCAATGTCATTCAAATTGATTTAAGAAAAAGAGGCCTCTGAAATTGAAAGGCTCTAGGGTAGGTCTGATTTCAGGTATGGATGGACCCAGGAACTCAAGTCTTATCACCAATATCAGTCTTTCTTTCTCTAGTCTCTTCTCTCCTCTGCATTGGCTTTATTCGCAAGCAGGCTCTTCTCTTGCCTGTGGTCAGTGATGACCCCCAAAAGTTACAAGCTTAACATCCCCAGGAGAAAAGAATGTGTCCCATTTGCAAAAGCTCCACTAAAAGTCCCAAGATCGAGTTTCATCGGCTTGGTCTGCTTCATGTGCTCATCCCTGACCCAATCGTCTTGGCCAAGTGAAATGCTTTGATTGGCCAGGCCCATGGGTGATGTGACCACCCCGAAGCTATCTCTGGCTGGGGAAGAGGTGGTCTCCCAAAGGAAAGCTGGAGTGCTGTTACCTGAAAAGGGGAGATGGATGCCGGGTGAGCAAAAAAACAGATGTCCATTTTAGTATCAACATACTCAGTGAGCAAACTGCAAGAAGAATTCTCTGCAAGTGAGAATCATGAGACGTGTGGACGGAAAGCACTCTTCGGTGTTTTTGAACTCAGTGTTTATTTACCATGTTGTGCTAGGGGACCACTCGCCATGGAGAGCAGTTGCTATGGAGAAACCAGCTTTCCCACACATCTGGGGGCTTCTCTCACTGGCCTGCTTACTCAGCCAGTGGACAGTGAAGGGTCTGGGAGGAGGACACTCAGTTTGCAGAAGCATTAAAAACAAACGTAAGACGCGGGGAGCGCCCAGCATGCTTGGGGGCATCTCCTTCGATCTGGTTTTGTTTCCTGAGTCAGCAGCTGTACAGGTTGTTTTTTTTTGTTTTTTTTTTTGCTTCTCTGTGTGTTTGAGATTTGAAGAAAGCACCAGTGACCCCTGCACCCTAGAATTTTCCCTTTTCCAGGCAGAATACATCTATTTTCTCTCTCTCAGGGATTTGATTACCCAACACAGGTCAGTCTCCCCTGGATTTGGGTAAAGGGAATCCACTGAGGTAGCAAATGGGGAAACAGAGCAGGAGAACTTAAAAAAACATACATTTCTCTCCTAAATCTTTGACACGTCTGCTCTAGACTCTTCCTATCAACATTTGTGCATAAGCATTCTCAAGTTTCTACCATTCTACCTGAATTTTACTTATCTTTTCACTACCACCCTATGTCCCAACTCCCCTTTATGGCAAAATTTCTTGAAAAAGTTTTTGTATATTCCCACTTTCATTTCCTCCTCCTCGTGTTTCAACCCACTCTGATCTGCTGACGCCCGCACCCCCCACCCCGGCCCAATACACACACTTCATGAAAGTGCTCTCCCTAAGTTCCTCATTTCGCTCTAAGAACTAAACCCAATGACCCTATGTTAGAGGAAAATTTTTCATGTCTTAGGTTGAGAGGCAGCAAACTCAAGAAAACCCAGGGAAGAGTGACCTGTACCATGTAATCAAATCCACAAGAGAAAGGCAATAGATTTTGCCTGGAAAAGGGAGAGTTCCAGGGTTCAGGAGGTACTGGTGCTTTCTTCAAATCTCCAAAGTGTTACCACGTGGAAGAGAGAGATGTGGGCTGGGTGACCCCAGAACCAGGAACACAGGAAGGGAGAGTTCCTCTCATTTTAAGAAATGTGTTAACGGTCAGAATTCTCTAAAGAAGAAAGGGGCTGCATCAAGAGATAGTGAGTGCCCCGTCACTGGCAATAGTCAAGTAGAAACTATTCTGTCAGAAGTACTCAAAAAAGAGTCCCCTTTTGGGTGGGAGTTTGCACCTGAAGACGCCTGAAATTCTTGGATTGGTAAAGCATGCTTCTCTAGAGGCAGGTCTCCATGAACGTGTTGCATCTGCCACTCCCAGCTGTGTGGCCTTGAGCAAGTTAGTCAACCTCTCTGTTTCCCAGTTTCCTCAACTGTAAAAGGGGGCTAATAAAAGCACCCGCCACATAGGGTTGCTGTGAGTATTCAAGTGCGGTAATGCATACAGAGCTCAGCACTGGTGCTTGGCACATTTAAATGTTTAGTAAATGTTTGCTAGTATTTGTATTTGTATTTAGTGCAAGGCCCAGTTCTCTAGGTGGCACTTGATTCTCAAGCATCAGTCTCATCAGCCGCATTTGAGGTTTAGTTGTGGATTTTCCTTGGTAACTTCTAGGAGCTCAAAGAAAGCCCCAGTGAAAAGTGTTAGGGAAGGCACCGTAATTCCTGCTGTGTGCGTCACGCTGTTCACAGTAGTTTTGTTCAAAGGGAACTTAGAGACTAAGAATGTGGTTTCCATATGTACCACATAAGCCTATAATGCCTCTATTTTGAAAGGTGATAAAGATTTGGTGGGCCTCCCCCTCTCCGCCTGTCCTTTCGATGCCCCTCCTATGCTCAGGTCAGTGATGCCAGTGCTTCCCCCTGGACGGAGTCCTATGGCGGTTTTCTTGTGGTAGTCTTAACCACAAAGAAGAAAAATCACTCCTTGTGGTTTAATGAGCCGAAGTGCCGATGCGCGTGCTCCGGGTCCCAGGGGCCTGTGCTCATCATTGCATGAGTCCTCTCAAGACTCCTGAGAGGGAAGTTCATTCCGCACTTTGCATGTGAGGAGAAGCCTCAGCGAGGTTAAGTAATTTTTCTAAGGTCACAGAGCTGGAGAAGGGACCTAAACATTCAAATTCTTGCTATTCTGTGCACTATTATCTATAACCTCTGAAAAATTCTGGATTTAATTAAGGATATTAATATTTAACTAAGTGGTCCTCAAGAATAGAACTCCTAAAAAAACACATTCCTGAGAAGGTAAGGAAGTTTGGTTATCCCTTTGTCGAGTCTTTTAGGAGGGTGGGAGTGGATGGGGGATTTCAGAGAACAGGGATGCCTCACATCTGACTTCTCTCTGTGCCAACTTCTTTGTGCCTTCCTGCAGGTCTGGGTAGATGCTGGAACACAGATCTTTTTCTCCTATGCCATCTGCCTGGGTTGTCTGACTGCTCTGGGAAGTTATAACAATTATAACAACAACTGCTACAGGTGAGTATTTCCCCGGGCCCAGCCAGCTCCCCACCAAACCCCGAGAGACTTCCATGCTGCCGGGCTAGTTCAATTTGTCTTCCCACCGTGCAGGGCCAGGAGGAGACAGGTGGGCTGTTTCTCAGCTTCTCCCTGCCCCAGGGTCAAAGAGTGGGCCACCGGAGGAGCTAGAAATATAACAGATACGATCAGCGTGCATTTCAAGCTGCAAGAGAATGCACTCTGGAATCTTATTCAGGTCCCAACTTTTATCCCAGAGTAAATAAGTGACTTGCCCAAGGTCACACAGCAAATAAGTGGCAAAGCTGGGAACCCAGGTCTTCCAACACCAAGGGCCTTGTTCTGCAGCCTTCTGTTCAGAAACCTGTTTCCTGCCCCTTCTCACTTTACCATAGTGTCCTCTCCTGGAGGGCTGGTGAGCTGCTTGCCCCTCAGCCTCTTGGGCCTCCCTCCCTGGCCGCCTGCAGCTGGCCACACCCAACACCAACACTGGGAGGGGGCTCACGTGGGAGGTGAGCCCAAGGCTGTCTGACCTTGGCTGCCTGTTCTCCCAGGCCTGTAGCTTGAGTTCTACCACAAGACTGACCCACGGAAGGCCAGGGACTCACTCAGCAGTGCAGGTAGGAGAGAAATTCGCATCCTAGTCTTAAAACTCCCGGCCCATGGTCTGTTCACTGAGGTCTCTGCACTCCAAGCTCAGGGCCTGGTCACAGCAGATGAACACTGAGGAATGGCTAGATGGCACATCTCTTCTGTCGAGTCCGAGAGCCCTTTAGTCAGATACCAACTCATGGAATAATGGCAGTGAAGCCATCCCGGATCACAGATTAGTTGAGAAAGGAAGGGTTTTTTCAGCCAATTATTCTGCAACAGGGTACGTATTTGGAGAGAAATAATCAAGGTAGATATTCATACCTTGTTCTCATATATGCATCATAAGAAGTGTCAGATTGATTAAATATTTTTGTGAAAGGAAATCCTCCTAAAACTAGGAATAAAATTCTAGTATGTGAGATTTCTCCCACACACCAAGTAATTTTCAGACACCAGCTGGGTGGCCTTCAATTCAACTCAGTTCTGAGACTCTCTACCCTGAGATAGCACCAGATTCCACAGGTGAAGGGCTGAGTCCTACAACACTTCCCCTACCCCCTTCAAACACCAATCAGAAGTCCAGGTTGTCACCTGTACTTCTGACTGACATAGATTGGAGGTTCCAGTGACCCCCTCCTTGGGTTCGATTAATTTGCTAGAGTGGCTCACAGAACTCAGAGAAACATTGTACTCACTAGATTACTGGTTTATTATAAAAGGATAGAACTCAGGAACAGCCAGATGGAGCTTCCATGCCCTCTCTGAGTGCCCCACTCTCCTGAATCTCCACATGTTCACCAACCCGGAAGCTCTCTGAATTCCCCCTTTTTGGGTTTTTTTTTTTTGGAGGTTTTACTACATAGGCATGATTGATTAGATCATTGGCCATTAGTGATAGAACTCAGTGTCTAGTGCCTCTCCCTTCCCTGGAAATCAGGGGGTAGGACTGAAAGTTCCAACCCTCTAATTACATGCTTGGCTCCACTGGCAACCAGGCCCCATGCTTTTCAAAAGTCACCTCATTAACATAGCAAGTGACACCTTTATTGCTCTCACCATGGGAAATTCCAAGGGTGTTAAGAGCTCTTTGCCACGAACTGTGGACAAAGACAAAATAATACAGTCTCACACCACATAATTACATTTCTGCCAACAGCAGACTAAATATACCACCGTGCTATACCAGATAGCCCAGGTGTGCAGGGTTGGTGTCAGCGCACTCTGTGACGTTCTCACAGTGATGAAATCGCCTAAGGATGCATTTCCAGAATGTATACCTGTCATTAATTGGCACCTGACTGATGATAAATCACAATATCATAAAAACATTGATTTCAGAATGGGAAAGGATGTAAAAAACAAGAAAGTAATTATAAAAATCACAAAGGAAGAAAGTGACAGACTGGTCCACATAACTATCTAGAACTTCTAAAATTTCTGGAAAGAAACACAGGAAACTTAAAAATGGTCACCTGCCTATAGAAAGTGAGACTGGGAAATCAGAGCTAGGGAAACGGGCTTCTTCTCACCTGTATCCTCCTACACAGTTTCAATATTTTGTTTTATTTTTTACTCTGAGTACATACTGCATTTATAATTTAAAAATCAAGTTAATACTAGTATTATCTACATACTTTTCTGTAGTATATCTCCCCCCACAAAAATTACAAAATTATCTGTAAAATTAAAGGGCATGCTAACAACCTGTAGTATAATACTTAAAACACTTATGTCCATAGTATGTAAAGAATACAAATAGGTCAATATGAAAAAACACTAAGGCACTGATAGAAAAATCAGCAACACACTCTTAAAATAATGAGATTCTTTTCCTCAACTAGCAAACTGGCCGTGTCTGGCAAACGAACCCTATTTGATGTATGTGATGGTATAGTGAGAACACGTCACACTCCACTGGTGGGACGGGAATTTGGGTGTATGGCTTAAGTGGGATCATCAATCGAAAGAACTTTTGTCTGTGATAAAGTTCCTCCCACATGATCGTCATCTTCGAGATCAGGAAATTGAGGCTCACGGAAGTGGCCCCCCCGCTAGATGTGGTAAAGTCTGGACTCTGGCCAAAGTGCCCCAGTCCCCACCCCAGCGCTCTGCAGCGTCCCCTCTAAAAGCTAGTTTGCTGATTACTGCATTAACCCATTTGTTAAGACAGCCATGTGGCATTGTGTGTCTGCCATGAGAGGCACTGAAATCCGTAGCTTGGGAGATGCAGAGCGCAATGGCACAGCCCCAGTCTTTAGTTTGTGACTTGGGGAAACTGAGGAAGTGAAAGTGAAATGTCCAACACGCTGAAAAGAAAATCTATTGTGGAATCCAGTCCTCATTAGATAGCAAGTTCTGTTGTTCCTGGGGGCCTTTGGGCAGAGAGGTATTTAGGTACAGCTGGACAGAGGCATACTAGGGAGGTGGAAGGTCAGACCAGGTTGTCATTAAGACCTGTTCCACCTTCATGGCATTCACAGGGAAGTGGGTCTGGGAGATGAGAGGTAAAGACCTCTGTCATCCACAATAAAAAAGTAGTAACCGTGGACAGGAAGAGAAAGGCAGCGGGACAGGGAGAGCGGCACAGCAGCCAGCCCCCAAGTCTAGGTTGAGTGTGACCCCCTTGGGAGAACGGAGAGGGCTGCTGTCTGCGTACAGCTGTCAGCACACCAGCAGCCAGTGGTCAGCGCAGGCCCTCTGTCCATCACCTCAGCTGGGCTGTCAGCTCATGAGGACATGTGCTGGGTCTTCGTGTTCACCACCATTCCTCCAGCCTAGTACAGTGCTGGCTGACATGTACGGAAGTGAGGGAGGGCCACGACATTATACACGTGAGGAAACTTAGTCCCAAAGGTACGTCCTTTGCTCATGTTCACATTGCCAGTGATAGAAGAAGACTTTGAACCTGGGCTTTTCTGGTTCCTGTACCCTACTCCTCACTGACAGGGATGACCCTGTTTTCCCAACTACAGCAGTTGGCGAGGAATTGGCCACAACTGCCTTGTTGTCAGGCTGCGTCTTGGGGCAGTGGCAACTTTCTTTCCCACCAAGCACGTGGGTAGATATGCTTGGCTGCTGCTTTCCGTCCGACAGGCAGGTTTCTCCGCTACCCATCAGCAGAAGAAACCTTACCCCCTAGGTGACATTGCCACCTGACATTGCCATTTGACTTTGCCAAATCCAAAGGCTCGTTTTATTTCCTTTTCCAAATGGTTTCGAGAACAGGTCTTCCCAACTCAGAGGGAGTAAATTAGCACCCTCTCTTCTGACAGTATAATAGCTTCTAGAGGTCTTTAAAACTGGCTCCACTGCTGCCAACTTCAAAGCGCTTGTTACATAAGCTTTTCACCGAGAAGGTGCCCTGTGGGGAAGGAATTAGAGGGACAGAGACGGAGTAAACGCAGCAGGGAAATCCTCACTTCAGAAGGCAGGTGGCTAAGCATCGTCCCCTGAAGGTGTGGGTGCTCCGAGGGCAGGGGTGCGGGACACAGGGCTGGCAGGGACCTCAGGTTTGCCCAGAGCCTGTGTTTGGTGTGAGAAGCCTCTTGGGAAGATGAGGCCTTTGCAGTACGCGACATTTGTTTTGCAGTAACCATATAGATGTTCAGAGATAATTGTCCACATGTCAGGATTTGGAAGTGAGATCCTTAGGGAGCACCCTTTTTGTGTGACTCCTAGAAAATTCATGAGCTTTAGTGTCTGAGATAAATGGATGCACGTCTCACCTTCACCACCAGCTGACTGTGAAACCTTGAATGTGTGACACTCCTCCCTGAGCCTCGGGATTCGATGACACAGTGTTCAAGAAACCCCAGCAGAGGGCTGGACACATTGCAGAGCTAAATTATACAGGAGAATTCCAGAAGGTAGAGGCTATGGAGAAACGCTGTCCTTACCAGTACCACCTTGTTTCCCACTGTTAGATAAGTTAGGGCCAGGAAACAGACACAAGGGACAGATTTATCTCAACCTTTGGGTTACCTCTGCACTTACCTGGGCTGAGGTGAATTTCCTTTTGAGATGAGATGCATGAGGCTTGCAGAAAAAGCCCTCAGGTCTGCCAGCCCATTCTATGTCTACAGTGCCAGAAGAGTTCTTTAAAGGAAGTTGTATCAGTCACTCACTGCCACAATAATGCTGTGTAACAAACAACCCCAGAAGTCAGTGGTTGACCAAAGCAAGCATTTGTTTTTATTGCTCCCAAGTCTGCTGGTCAGCTAAGGAAGCTCTGTTTTGCACTGTGGATTGTGTGGGTTTGTCTCCAAGGTCCACGCCCAGCTTAAGTCTGGTCTATGTGTGTACATTCTGAGGTCCTGGCTGTAGGAACAGCAGATCCCCTGGGAAAGTTCTCATAGCAACTCACAGAAAGGATAAAGGACAAATCCACTTAAGCCTCTGTTTAATCACATCTGCTAATATCAGTTGGCCAAAGCAAGTCACAGATTAAGACCAGAGTCTTTGGGGCACAGAGTTTTACTCCACCTCAAGGAAGAAGGTAGGGAGAGTGACTGCTTGCTGGAAAATGATGTCATCTGTTACAGGGCCAAAGACGAAATAGATTTGATCTTCCTGAGCACGTTGTCTTGTAGCTGGTGAGATCAGGCCCTGAGCAAAGATACTGCAGGGAGAATTGGAACCCAGGTCTCCCGAGTACCGGTCTAATGCTCTCTCCACTCTGCCCTTGATTCCCAGGGTCATTGCAAGACAGCAGGGTGTTATAGTCACCAACATTAGTTCCCTGTGGTTGTATTACAAAATGTATGGTATCGGGAAAAGAGGCCATGCGAGTCCTACTCTGTTCTTGAGTCTAGTGCTCAGTCCTGGATGTGACATTTGAAGAGTGGCTGGACAAGCTGGAGTGTAGTACAGATCCTAAGCAGGACGAGGAAGTGGTAAGGGAACTGAGACATTTAACTGAGAGAGAAAACCTCAAGGGGACATAGGGCCACTGTCTTCAGATCTCCCAAGCCAAAAGGAGCTCCAGGTTACTTGGGAGGGTAGACTTAAAACCTACCAGAGAAGGCGGGTCTTGGTCAAACACAACATGAGGAAGTTCTGAGGCTGTAAGCAGCAGGAACCATCAGGCAAGGGGAAAGCACCGTGGAAGGAGGTAACGAGTTCCTGATCGCTAGGGTGAGCAGAGGCAGCTGACCACCGCTGCCGGGACACTCCAGGCTAGTCATGCCTTGGCCAGCCTGGTGGACAGGCCACTGGGGGGCTGCTTCCTTTGAAGTGGGCATCACTTGTGTTGTAAGACCAACTCCCAAGTGCACGATTTGCCGTGGCTGAGATCCTGAGAGGCTCATTCCCTGTCTTGGCCTTGAGAGAATGCAGAGCCTGAGGGCGAGGGGCCGAGACTTGAGGACTCTTATCTTTTTCATCTCAGCAAAGTCATCTGTAGTCTGATTGTTCCTGGGTCATGGCTTTTGGCCAGCACTTCTTTGCTAGTGAGCCCCTCGCAAGGTCAGGGGACAGTCACTGCTCTGATAAATCTCTCCATGACGGACCTGACCTGGAAGGGCTGCTCCCTCGAAGCTGCACTGCAAGGACTGAGCAGTGAGGTTTGTGAGTGCTGCTCTGGTAGAGAACTGGGCGGACAGGTGTCTCTTCCCGAGGCTGTGGAGAACATTCCTGGTCCTCCCCTGTGTGAAGCAGACATGTGTCAGGAGCTTCTCCTGCCTTCCTTGTTTGAGCTCCCAGGAAATCAGTTCTCTCTTGCTGTTCCTGTTTTTTTTCTCGTACCAGGGATTTGGAGGAGCGTTGGTTTGTTTCCAGATGTTTTCTCACTAGTTAGTTGTGCTGCCTCCCTCCCTCCCATTCCCTCTCTCTGCTTCTGCTCTGTGACCCACCTTATCTTCCAGAAGTGCAGCAGGAGCTATGTGACCATGTGCCACCGCCTAACCTCTCTGAACCACCAGGGCTTCATCAGGCAAATGGTGCTCTCCGTGCCCTCAGTGCCCTGCCTGCCCCCACAGGACAGCCATGGTGTTCAGACAGAATGTTCCAGAAGTGTGCCCATTCCAGCCACTCTGACCCGAGCCCCTCTCAATGTTTCCCTGCAGGGACTGCATCATGCTCTGTTGCCTGAACAGCGGCACCAGCTTTGTGGCTGGCTTCGCCATCTTCTCAGTCCTGGGCTTCATGGCATACGAGCAGGGGGTGCCCATTGCCGAGGTGGCAGAGTCAGGTAAGTGCCAAAAGTGGGGGAGGCTTCAGGTGATGGTTCCAAGGAAAATATTATCTTCCTGCTCGGCTCATTTTTCTCTTGGGTCAGGTGTCAAGGTGGTCCCACCCTTCATCCTCAAACCCGCATCCTGGGAATTACCTGGGAGGGAAACCTTGACATCTCCTCCCTCCTGAATCCAAGGCAGCCTCAAGTTGTGTAGATGCTGCCTCCTCACTGCCGCGCTACTTACCTCCAGCGCCCCTGGCTCCCCGCCAACCCAGACCACTGTCACCACTCACCTGGGTGACTGCAGGGACCTCTCATGGCCTCCCTGCCTCCACTAGTGACCCTTCCTTTCCATGCGCTACCCTGCACAGTGACTTTATTTATTTATTTCTTTGACAGTGCAAATCTACACATGTCCTTCTCTGAGGAAAAGCCTTTCTTGGCCTCTTACAGTGCTGGACTCTTACAGAGCATGGTCCCAAGTCCCTGTATTGCCCAGCTCCTACGGCCTCACCAGCCTCACCCCACACTCACTCTGCCCATCGCAGTGGCCTGCTTGCACTTCCATGACATAGCTGTCTCCCTCCCACCCCAGAGCCTTTGCACATGATGCGGCCACTGCTTGGAGAGCCTCCCTCCCTCCCTTTCCCTTTTCTAGATGCAGAATCACTATGAGGGTGACATTCTTAAGTACAGATTGATGCGTGTTTGTATCAAATGCAGCTCAGGCAGGGTTACCGTTGCTGAGGTGATTGTGTACAATGGTGATAACGCTTCCCTTGGTTAAGCGTTATTCAAATTTCTCCATAATTCAAATTTCCTTTGAATTATGGAGAAATTCAGCGCATATTAAAAAGTACAAAAATAGTTTGTGTTTACATGACAGAGTTGAATTCTAATCTCAGATGAGTCTAAATAGGTTTTTCACCTACAAAAATGTCTGGTGGGACATTTGTCCAGAGCAGCCCAGGGAGCCTAGCCTCTCTGACCTCCATTTACTCAATGCATGCAAGTCATGCCACCATTCATTGTGACAATCCCAAGCACCCCTGGGGCCACACTGCCTCTGTTGAGAACTCTGGTCTGGGATGAGGCTGTTTTTGTCGGGCAGGCACACCAAGCAGGCAGGGTGGTGGGTGTGGACATCAGCGCAGGAAGCTGATTGCTAAGTTGCATACTCACCACTTAGGCTGCAACTTCCTCTGGATGTTGTGTCAGAGATACCATGTTTCCCAAAAATAAGACCTAGCTGAACCATCAGCTCTAATGGGTGTTTTGGAGCAAAAATTAATATAAGACCTGGTATTATTTTACTATACTATAAGACCAGGAATATAATATAATATAATGCAATGTAATGTAATGTAATATAATATACAATACGTGGTCTTATATTAATTTTTGCTCCAAAAGACCCATTATAGCTGATGGTCTGGCTCAGTCTTATTTTCAGGGAAACACGGTTGAAACAATCCCTGCTGAAATCAGGAATCCGAGCTAGACCAGAGAATATTAATAATGATCAAAGTTGTCAATCATCTAGTAGCTACTCTGGACAAGAGCTGTCTCATGTGGTCATTGGCTCAGCCCTTCAAGGTGACACTTCTGCTGCCCCCATTTTACAGGTGAGGAAGCTGAGGCTCAGAGAAGTGAGGTCACTTACCCAAGATTACCCAAGCTCAAAGGGACAGAGCTGGGTAAACCCAGGCCACCTGGCTCCAGAGTCCATACTGTGACCGTGCCATCCTCTGCTCACTGTGGGCAGGGCACTTTATAAACTGGTACTTTATAAACTTCCATGCTCCTTCCACACATTGAACTGTAGGGTAGCCCGATGGGGAGGGAATGTTGCCCTCTCTAAGGGAGTTTTGCCTTCTCTGAGAATCCACTTCCTCCTCTGTGAAATGAACACCTTGATTCCTGCCTCAGGTGTTGAGTGAGATAGAATATCTACAGCACTGTCTTTTTATCGTTACAGTTGACCCTTAAATATTGTGTGCTTCAACTGCATAGGTTCACTTATAAGCAGATGTTTTTTCAATATACAGTTGGCCCTCTGTATCTCTGGGTTTCACATGTGTAGATTTAGCCACCACAGATCGAAACAATATTTTTTTTATTTTTCAGTTACATTATTATACAATATTATATTAATTTCAAGTGTACAACATAGTGATTAGACATTTATATAACTTACAAAGTGACCACCCTGATGAATCTAGTACCCATCTGACACCATACATAGTTGTTACGATATTATTGACTATGTTCCCTATGCTCTACATCCCCATGACTGTGTTTATATCTGGTAACTTGTACTTAATTCCTTCATCTTTTTTCCTGTCCCCCCAACACTCCTCCTTATCTGGCAACCATCAATTTGTTTCTGTATCTATGAGTTTGTTTCTCTCAGCACAATACCCTCTAGGTCCATCCATATTCTCACAAATGGCAAGATTTCATTCTTTTTTATGTATATATGTACACTCTTCTTTATCCAGCTGTCTATCGATGGACACTTAGGTTGGTTCCGTATCTTGGCTCTTGTAAATATTGCAGCAGTGAACATAGGGGTGTGCTTATATCTTTTTGAATTAGTGTTTTGGATTTCTCCAGATACATACCTAGAAGTGGAATTGCTGAGTCATATGATAGTTCTATTTTTAATTTGTTGAGGAACCTCTATACTGTTTTCCATAGTGGCTGTACCAATTTACAATCCCAGCAACAGTGTACAAGAGTTTCCTTTTCTCCACTTTCTCGACAACACTTGTTTATTGATTTATTGATGACAACCATTCTGACAGTTGTGAGGAGATGTCTCACTGTGGTGTTAATTTGCATTTCCCTGATGATGAGTGATATTGAGCATTTTTTCATATGTCTATTGGCCCTCTGTATGTCCTCTTTAGAGCAATGTCTATTCAGGTCTCTTGCCCATTTTTTAATCAGATTTTTTTTTATGTTGTATGAGTTCCTTAATATTTTGGATATTAACTCCTTATCAGATGTATCATTGGTGAATATCTTCTCCCATTCTTTAGATTGTCTTTTCTTTTTGTTGATCGTTTCTTTCATTGTGCAAAAACTCTTTAGTTTGATGTAGTCCCATTGTTTTATTTTTTTCTTTTGTTTCCCTTGACCAAGGAGATATATCCAAAAACATATTACTAAGAGCAGTGCCAGAGAGATTACTGCCTGTATTTTCTTCTAGTGGTTTTATGGTTTGGGGTCTTACATTTAAGTCTTTAATCCATTTTGAGTTTATTCTTGTATATGGTGTAATAAAGTCATCAGTTTTATTCTTTTGCATGTGTCTGTCCAGTTTTCCCAACACCATTTATTGAAGAGACTATCTTTACCTCATTGTATACTCATATTCTTGCTTCTTTTGTCATACATTAATTGAATATATAGGTGGGGGTTTATTTATGGGCTCTCTATTCTGTTCCATTGATCTACGTGTCTGTTTTTATGCCTGTATGGTGCTATTTTGATTACTGTAGCTTTGTAATATAGTTTGATATCAGGTAGAGTGATACCTCCACCTTTGTTCTTCTTTCTCAAGATTGTTTTGGCTCTTTGGGTCTTTTGTGGTGCCATACAAATTTTAAGGTTATTTGTATTAACTTCGTGAAAAACGCCATTGGTGTTGATAGGGATTGCATTGGATCTGTAGATTGCTTCGGGTAGTATAGACATTTTAAGAATGTTAGTGAAAACAGTATTTTTGATCCATGGGTGGGAATCTACAGACGCAGAGGGCCGACAGTTATGTTCGTGAACTTGCCACTGTGTGCTTACATTGGCAACACTATAGAAACAGCTTGGTAAGGTTTCGGAAGGTATATCAGTGTCTCGCAGATGTGTTCATGTCGACATGTGGCGGTGTCTTGCTGAGTGGTATTCATTATTGTTGTTGCGTGTTTTTGTGTGCCGTCACGAGAATGTCCAAGCTTGAATTAGAGCAACAAACAAACATAAAATTTCTTGTTAAACTTGGCAAAAGTGGAAGTGAAATCAGGGACATGTTAGTCCAAGTTTATGGGGATAATGCCATGAAAAAAATGGCAGTGTACAAATGGATTAAACGTTTTTCTGAGGGGAGAGAATGTGTCACTAATGAAGAGAGGTCAGGGCATCCAGTAATGAGCAGAATTGCAAAAATTCATTGAATTGTGTGTCAAAATCATTGGCTGACTGTGAGAAGCATAGCAGACCAAGTAAACATCTATAGAGAAACAGTTAGGAAAATCTTAACTGAAAATCTTGGTATGAGAAAGGTGTGTGCAAAAATGGTCCCAATGGAGCTCACCGATGAACAAAAGCAAAGGAGAGACAGTTTGCCAAGACCTTCTGGAGAGGCAAGACGATGTTTTGGGCCGTGTTATCACTGGCGATGGAACATGGGTGTACCGATACGACCCGGAAACAAAGCATCAAAGTGCACAGTGGAAGTCAGCCAATTGTCCATGACCAAAAAAGTTCCGTCAGTCCAAATCAAGAGTCAAAACGATGTTGCTAACCTTTTTTGATATCAGAGGGATTATTCATTATGAATTTGTACCAACTGGACAAACAGTTAACCATGTTTACTATTTGGAAGTGCTGAAAAGGCTGCATGAAAAAGTTACACAACCTGAACTTTTCGCCAACAATTCATGGCTCTTGCATCATGACAATGCACCAGCTCACACAGCACTGTCTGTGAGGGAGTTTTTAGCCAGTAAACAACTGTATTGGAACACCCTCCATACTCACCTGATCTGGTCTCCGATGACTTCTTTCTTTACCTGAAGATAAAGGAAATGTTGAAAGGAAGACATTTTGATGACATTCAGGACATCAAGGGTAATATGATGACAGCTCTGATGGCCATTCCAGAAAAAGAGTTCCAAAATTGCTTTGAAGGGTGGACTAGACACTGGCATCAGTGCATAGCTTCCCAAGGGGAGGACTTCGAAGGTGACTTTAGTGATATTCAGCAATGAGGCATGTAACACTCTTTCTAGGATAAGGTTGTGAACTTAATTGTCAGACTTTGTACATTGTGTCATTTTATATAAGAGACTTGAGCATCCACAGATTTTTGTATCCATGGAGGGTCCTGGGACCAATCCCATCTGTATACCTAGGGATGACTGTAGTTAAGTTTTTGGAGAGTGAAAAGTTATACATGGATTTTTGACTGCATAGGGGGGTCAGTACCCTAATCCCTGTTCAAGGGTGAACTGTATTTTCGTTTTATAGATAAAGCTCAGAGAGGAGTCATGGATAGAAATGAAAAGAACCGAGTAAAAATACATTTTCTTGATTTTTATAAATTTCACATTGAAAGCATATTTATTGCAGAAAAATGTGGAAATATTGACAAAGGGAAAGTCTCCAATCCAAATCCAACAACACTTTGCAGTTTTCCTGCCAGGATTTTCCATGCATATATAGCTCTATTTGTGTAGATGGAAACTGGAACAAATGATCCTTGATATTCTGTAAGCTGCTTTTTTCCATTCACAATAAAGCATAAGGAGCTTTCTGCCTCAGCAAACAGAGATCTCATCATGAGTTTTAATGGCTGTGTGGTACTTCAGATGGGTGTACCGTAACTGATTTACTCTGGCCCACTTGTCAGGCCCTAGGGTGGTGGTTTTCTAAATGCTACCCCACAAAGTGCTCACAGCACCCCTGTGAGGTGCTCGGTGGGCCTCCACTCGTGGCCATGCAGAATGTGCCCTGCACAACTCCAGGGGACACTAGCTCTGGGCTTCATCGTGCCCACTACACATGAGGGTCCTGTAGCTTACAGCACGGAGTGGTTCACCCAAGGTCATACAGACCATAGGTGGTACAGCCTGGCTCTGGCCTCTTCGGCCTCATCTACCTGTTGCTCCTGGTGCCCAGCAGGGAAGGCTCCTCTATGGAGGTGTGGATCAGACCAACATCCTCCTTAGGAGCCCCTGCCACCCGGAGAAATTGCAAGTTGCAAGGAATGTATAGCCACCTCATCTTGCTCAGAAGGACCAGGGCTCTTTCTGAGACATGATTTCTGGAAAAAACCTAATTAGATGGCAGAACACCTACAGACTAAGCCAGGAACGTAGCATGTGTTTCTTGCAGGGTTCAGATTTTGTCCTGCTAGGAGCCCTGCATCCCAGATTTGCTAATGTTACCCACATGTCCCTCAGTCTGTTTCTCTGATACCTTTCCAGTCAGGGTGCCAGCTCCTGGAGGTCGAGATTGTAGACAGCTTATAGTTGGGTCTTGCTTTTTTATTCAGTCTGATCATCTGTCTTTTAATGAGAGTATTGGGTCTATTTGCATCTTGTAATTATTGATATGGTTAGGTCCTAAAATCTGTTTCCAGGCAGAAAGTGTCACAATGATCATTAGGACTGGAAAGTATCATATGTGTGGTGGCAGTGTAAAATGACATGTTATTAACTCTAGGTAGATGTTGATGAGTTACAGATGCATGTTGTTGGCCCCACTGCTTAATAACAAAAATAATAAAAAGAAGTAGAGCTACAAAGCATATGGATGAAATACAAATGAATATTTAAAAATATTTATTATCCCAAAAGAGGGAAAGAGAGTAAAGAAACAAAAAACGCCCCCCCAAAAACCCAAAAGGGACAAAAAGAAAACAAATAAGAAATAGTAGACTTATACCCAACTATATCAATAATTACAGTAAATGCAAATGGACCAAATACTCCAATTAAAAGGCAGAGATGAGTAAAAAAGCAAGACTCAACTATAAGCTGTCTAAAAGAGACACACTTTAAATTTAAAAACACAGATAAAGTGTAAAAAAAATAGGAAAATATGTACTATGCAGACACAAGAATAAGGAAACTAGCTTCACTATATTAGTCTTAGAGTAGACTTCAAGTTAAAGAGTATTTACTAGAGAGAAAAAGGGACACTTCATAATATTTATAAAAGGAGCAATCCCCTTTTAAGGATTCATACAATCCTTAAAGTGTTTGTACCTAATAACAGAGATTTAAAATATATGAAGCCAAAGCTGACAGACTAAAAGGGAAAACAGACAAACCCACAATCATAGTTGGAGGTTTTAACACCCCTGTTTTACTAATGGTAGAACAACTACAGGCATACGTACCTTGGCGATATTGCAAATTCAGTTCCAGACAGCCGTAATAAAGCGAGTACATGTATGCCTCAAAGATATTGTGTGTTTGGTTCCAGACCACTGTAATAAAGCAAGTATTGCAATAAAGTGAGTCACAATCTTTTTGCTGGTGGAGGGTCTTGCCTTCAGTTTGTAAAAGACACAATACCTGTAAAGTGCAATAAAGCGAAGCACAATAAAATGAGACATGCCTGTATATAAAATGTCAATAAAGATAGAAATATCTGAACACTATCAACCAAGTTGACTTAATTGACATTTATGAAACACTGCACCCAACAACAGCAGAGTACAATTATTTTTAAATGCATATGAAATACTCAGCAATATAGAACATAAACTGGGCCATAAAATAAGTCTCAGTAAACTTCAAAAGATTGAAATCTTATGCGGTATAATCTCAGCCTACCACTGAACTAAATTAGAAATCCATAACGAAAAGGGATCTAGAAAATCCCCAGGTATATGTAAATTAGAAAGACACTTCTAAATATCCCATGGGTCAAAGAAGAAATGTTTCAAACTGAATGGTAATGAAAACACAACATATCAAAAATAGGGGATGCAGTTAAAGTGCTTACAGGAAAATTTATAACTTCAAATACCTAATTAAAAAGAAGTATATAAAGTAAAAATTTTAAGTGTCTATCTGAAGAAGCTAAAAATCAAAGTAGAGATTAAACCCAAAGTCGAAGCAAAGAAATAATAAAGGTAAGACATACAAGCAATAGAGAAAATGTTCAAAAATTTGATATTAGAAAAGATAACAAAATTTGTGACCCTCCTAGCAAAACTAATTAAGAAAGAAAGAGAGAAAACACAGATTACTAATATCAGGAATGAAAGAGAAGAGATGGCTACAGATCTCACAAACATTAGAAATGAGAATAAGGGAATATTATGAACAACTTCAAGCTAATGTATTTGAAAATGTAGATTAAATGGACAGATTTCTTTAACAATATAATTTATTTAAACTGACTCAAGAAGAAATAGAAAAACTAAGTACTATATATTTTAAAGAAATTGAACTCCTTATCAGAAATCTTTCTACCAAGAAAACTTCGGACTCTGATGGTTTCAATGGTAAATTCTACCAAACATCCAAGAAAGAAATATGAGTCTTACACAGTCTTCTAAAAATTAGAAGAGTAACAACTCTTAGTATCTGAGGACGATGAATGACAGCTATATAGCTACTTATATCCCAAATTATTTCCCCCAAACTACAAGAAGGAAAAACCATGCCTCCTGTATATCGTAAAGACAGAAAATGTTGAAGCTGCAGATAACTCACAAAAAGAAAAATCACCAATCCCAGCGCACAATCTCTCCCTCTGCCACCCAGCCCTTCACAGCTGCAAGGCTTTGTGGTGAGCAAAGGCAGACGGAGAAGAACTACGGGGGAGACAGAAGACAGGCTGATGGAGGGACCTCAGAGTGATTTGGAGCAATTTCTAGAAAGATTAAATCCACTCTAAATCTGAAAGTACTGGAAAGGGTCCAGGCAGATCCCTTAGCGGGGACTACCAAGGAGGGAATCACAGAATCTGTGATTTAAAGGGGCCATTTAAAGGGACAGGCACAGCTTTAAGAAACAAAGCTTCTGGGGGAGAAAACAGGCAAAATGAAAGGGAGAAGCACCCTTTGTCACTAGATGGTGAAGGGAAAACCAAGAAAATGAGATAAAATGTAAAGTCCTGCAAAATAAAGGAGAACCATAAACTCTGGGTGTGGGAAGGGAAGCTTAACCTTCCCCCACCATCAACACAAAACCCTGCTTAAGTACCTGGACTTTGCTATACTGACAGAAGAGGGCACTGTTAAGCTAGGAATGTTAAAATACCCATGAACAGGACCAGGAACACGAACACGAACGAACATGAGAAAAGTCAAGCCATACAGAGCTACTGCAGAAAATCAGGAATAGAAATTTCCCACATATCAATGAAGACCCATGCTCCCTCTCTGAAAACCAACCGTAAAGTAGAAGAAACTGTTAAGTCAACACTCCAAAGAGAATTAAATATACTAAAAAAAAAAAGCACCTTAGGATGTGAAAAAACACATTGAACCAGATAGTCAAAAACTAACAAATGGGAAGAGGAGAAGAGAAAGAAATGAAAAGATCTAACCAAACAGAAAAACAAAATCAGGAGAGCATGTCTATAGATGTTGAAAAAGCCTTTGATACAATTTAACACCCATTCATGATTTTTAAAAATCGAGAAAATAGAAAATGAGGGGTATTATTTTATTTTTCAGCTTTATTAAGGTATAATTGACAAATAAAATTGTGAGATATTTTAGATGTTCACGACCTCACATATTTGTCTTTTGGGGGTAGTGTGAACACTTAAGTTCTACTCTCTTAACAAATTTCAATTATACAATACAGTGTTAAGAATTATAGTTACCATGTCTACTCATGGTAGTCTACTCATAGACTACTTATAGTCTACTCATTTGTGCAAAAGAAATAAAGAAAGATTAAACTAGAAACTGAAGAAAACGGTTACCTCCAGGGAGTAAGTAGAAAAGGGGTAGAAAGAAGGGAGGAATTAGGAATAAGGTATAAGGATGAGAAGGAAGCAACAGTTCTCTGAGTGTATCTTTTTTTATTAGCTCTGACTCTTAGAACCAGGATAATGTTTCACATGCCACCCAAAATAAATAGTTACTTGTCAGTGGCTGGGAACCCAAGGGACTACAAACAGTAGCAGATGAACTTGACTGCATTACAAATGAATAATGTAACCTCACCTAAGGGCATGGGGGGAGGAAAGAATTAACCTAAGTAAATTTCAGGGAAACAGTATTTTGGCTGGGTATTATAAGGCTAAAAACAAAAATACCTGTACGGCATTCTTGTTAGTAGGACAGGGGTGTGTGTTAGTGATTCTGCACCTGTTGTTTGTGTATGTTAGGACTGAACAAACCAGTCAATATAGGTAATTAGAGATAGGTTTTTCACTGTTTGAGAAAGAAGTTACAAATAAGGAAAGTGGAGCAGCTGGAAGTTAACTATGTTAGAATTGGAGGTATCAGTATGGACTCACTGTTTTAATATATATATATATATATATACATATATATATATATATATACACACACAGATACTAGGTTGGTGCAAAAGTAATTGCGGTTTTTGCAATTGTAACCTTTTAAACCGCAATTACTTTTGCACCAACCTAATATATACAGAAATGTGTGTGTGTGTGTGTGTGTGTGTGTGTGTGTGCAGGTGGATATACATACATACATTTCCTACTTTTGTGTGCTCACAGGGTCTGTGAGCAATGACATTCCACGAGCAATGAGCATACGCATACTTAGTGGCCAGATCTTGGATTCTAAACACCCTTCTCCAATAAAAATAACCTTGGAGAAGCAGTTGATTTGAGTGCTGGGGCAGGGCAAGATGAAGCTAGAATATTTTGTAGTGCTAGAAAATAAGGACATGTTCAGAAAAAGGATGGAGGCATGTCCAAAGGGCCAGGAATCAACCTAAAGAAGCTCCCAACGGGAAAGCCTGGAACAATTAGAACAGACAGCAAGATGAATGATAGTATTGGATTATGGCACACAGAATAAACTAAATATCCATGAGTCCATACCGAAATACAGACTGAATAAGCATATAAATAAATGTCTGTGAAGGGACAGCTCTTTCTTACAGAGGACTCTAATTAATAAATACAGAAGGAATGAAGAAAATACAAACCCATTAGGCAAACACCACAGGAATAGTTGTCGCAGGCAAGATACACCCATGGGTGCTAAAAGCAATAGGTAAAAGTTTGGCTTGGAACAGAATATTTTCAGAATCTCAAAATATCCCCCTCAAGATAGTTATCCATTATGAAGGGAAAAACAGTGGAGAAAACTGGCAGGCACCAACTTACCCAGGTGACCAAGGTAAACAGTGATAAGGTTTACCTGAAAGATACCTGCTAATAGGATGATACACTGAGAAGGACACAGCATCATTTCTAAGGTGTTCTTGCCCCCCAAAATTCCATAACCTCTATTTAATCATGAGAAAACATCAGACAAACCCACATTGAGGAACATTCTGTAAAATAGTGACCAGTCCCCATCAAAACTGTCAAGGTCGTGGAAGAAAAGACTGAGGAGCTGTCACAGACTGGAGGACACTACAAAGCTGCAACCATGACGTGCAATGTGGAATTGTGGATTGGAAAGTGGAACAGAAAATAAGGATGTAAGGAGAAACTGTTAGAATATGAATAAGGTCTATTGCTTAATTAATAGTATTGTACCAATGTTAATTTCCTATTAAATATTGAATGCTTTCTCCTAAAACTAGAAACAAAACAAGCATATATGCTGTCTCCTCTTACATGTAATACTGGATATGCTAGATAGTGCAATAAAGCAAGAAAAATAAAAAAAGCATTAAGATTAGAAAAGAAGAATAAAAACTGTCTTTATTCATAAACATAATCAACCACATAGTTGATTCCGAAAAAACACACAGAAAAAAATAATAATTGAACTTAGTAAGGTGACAGGGTGAAAGGACAATAAACAAACAACTGGAAATTTTTTTACTTATGCTCTTCACAAAACACAAGAAAATGAAAAGGCAAGCCACAGAGCAGGAGAATATATTCATTAACACTTCTGTGATAAAGGATTTATAACTCAAATATACAGAATTCTCACAATTCAATAAAAGGAGACATCCCAATTAAAAAAAAAATGGGCAAAGATTCAACAGACCCTTCGCAAAAGAAGATATATGAATGGACCATAAAAATATATGAAGACATTTCACCCCATGAGTCATCAAGGAACTACAGAATAAAACTATAATGATATATAACACTTCACACCTGCTTTAATGACTAAATTTAAAAGCCTGACAATATCAAGTGTTAGCAAGGATGTGGAGCCACTGGAACTCCAACATTGCTGGTAGGAATGTAACATGGCACTGCACTTTGAAAAATCAGTTGGCATTTCTTAGAAAATTAAACATACGATTGCCACAAAACCCAGCAATTCCACTCCTAGGTAGGATGAGCAAAGATACTCTAAGGTGAAAAAACAAAAAACCCAGATCAAGGACAGAGACGGGAAATGGAGGTCGAGAGATTGTAGAGGAGCCCGGGTGGGGGTGGGAGGGTGGGGGGGCATAATGGGAATGTTCTCTCTTGTGATTGCAGTGTGGCCATCTGGGTGTCTACTCTTTTCAAAACTCATTGTACCGTACACTTCAAATGAGGGCTTCTTGTAGGTAAATTATGCTTTAGTAAGGCATGTAGGGTAAAAGTAAGGCTTATAGGGTAAAACAAAAACAAAAACAAATCAGAGCTAATGTTTATTTAGCATATATCTTTTTAAGTGCTTTCTCCATATTTTGCATCATCTCACTCACCCCCAAACTACCTTATTAGGTGGGACTTTGTAGCCTCATTTTTTTGTCAGCTGAGGTACAGCTGACAGTGAAGAACAAGGATTTGAACCCAGGCCGCCGGGCTGCCTTGTCTGTGCCCTTGACTAATGTGCTACGGGACTGGAACATTAGTCAGCTCTCTCCTGACATTAATAAAGCTCAACCGAAGGACATGCTAACCAAGCTCTCTAGGTGGAGAAGCCAAAAGGAGTGAGTGTGGAACTGGGAAATGAAGGGAGAAACCCAAAGACAGAGGCAGCCTGGGTGGAACAGCATTCGTCCAGGCCTGGACTGCAAACTACCTACATTTGAATCATCGTGTGCCTGGTCCCTACCTCACCACAGACTGACTGAAATCAGCATTTCTGGTTTGGGCCTGAGAACATGCATTTTAATAAGACTCTACCCCACCGCCACCCCGGTGAGAACAGCAGAGACAGGTCTGTGAAGAGGGAGGTCTGTGTGTCAGACCAACCTGAGTTCTAATCCTGACTTTTCCAGACCCTGGCTTACCTCTCTGTGCCTCTACTTGCTCATCTACAAAATGGCCGTCATCATAGCATTAGCCGCATACATAGGGTTGCTGGGAGGTTTCAGTGATTTGCGTGAGAATTAGGCACAGCACCTGCACAGAGAAAGCCCTCAAATAAATGATGGATTAAAGTAGCAGTTGAATGAGGGGTGAACTCCACCCAGCACCTTTCTCTCTCTCCTTCCTCTCCAGGCCCTGGGCTGGCCTTCATCGCTTACCCCAAGGCTGTCACCATGATGCCTCTCTCTCCGCTGTGGGCCACCTTGTTCTTCATGATGCTCATCTTCCTGGGCCTGGACAGCCAGGTAAGGGGCTGGTGGCAGGGAGGAGCGCAAGCTGTGAGGGCATGGAGGCCAGACGCTGCTCTTTGGAGTGTCTCTGCAGTCTAGCTGCCACCTCCTGGCCATGGCCATCAGCGCCCTGCCCACTGTCCCAACCCTGCTTTCCTGCCAAGCACACCCTCCCATCCCCAGGTGGTCTCCACAATCACTCCCAAACTCTGCTCCAGTCCCTCCAGGTCTTCCTAAACACTGTTTTCTTTACCTGGAATTCCCGACTCCCAATTCAAGTTTTCAAGTTTTTGAAGCACTGCTACAGACTTCCATTCTGGTAAACAACTTCTGCCCAACAGCACCGCCTGGCAGAGAGTGGGCTATGGTTAGTGGTATCTGAGGGCCCCACTAGCATGTGTCCCGTCTTAACCAAACCCCGGAAGACACAGAGACATACCGTGTTTCCCCCAAAATAAGACCTAGCCGGACAATCAGCTCCAATGCGTCTTTTGAAGCAAAAATTTATATAAGACCAGGTCTTATTTTATATAAGACCGGGTCTAATATACTGTAATATATAATGTGATATAATATGATATAGTATGATACAATATGATACGATATGATGCGATATGATATGATATGGTATGATACGATATAATACCAGGTCTTATATAACACCAGGTCTTATACTAATTTTTGCTCCAAAAGATGCATTAGAGCTGATGGTCCAGCCAGGTCTTATTTTCGGGGAAACCCGGTGGAAAAGCACCTTTTTCTTTCTTCCTCTGTCTCTGTGTTGGGGCCACCATGACATGCCCCAGGCGGCCACCTGGGTCCTCAATACCAGCACCACCGCCCGCTCCCACCGCATCCCGCTCACCTGGCCCTGTTCTCGGTTGCCTGTAAGGCTGTCTCAGACCCACCCTCCACTTGGCAGCCTGCCTTCCTCAGTGAAGGGTGTATCGCTAGAGCGAGCAGTTTCCCCCTTCCTCGAATGCATGCACTTACGTCCTTTCACAGCGTAAAACTCAGCCTGCCTGCCTTCCTAGTCGTCTCCCTGGTTTTCCAGCCAGAATCCCGTGCCCTCCATTCACTCTTCACTCCCAAAACCTGCCCTTTGTCCTGCTACTCCATGGCAGCTGTCTCCCCTAAGAGCCCCCGAGAATGTCCCTCAGCCAAAGTCTGTGGCTCTGCTCTCAGACTGCAGTCTATTGGCAAGGGGCTGCCCCCAGCCCGTGACCTGTGTGAGTCGCTTAGCACCAAGCCCCACGGCCCATGTGTCTGTCAATCCTGCCCAGTCCAATTTCTTCCCCTGAATGGTTTCTCAGGAACTGCTCAGCAGAATTGCTGTAGCACCAGGTGTTTCTGCTGATAATCTTCCCTTCCATTGTGGCTGATAATCTTCCTCTCCTTTGTTGTGGTGGAGGCCTCGGGAGGAGAGTCTGCTTGTGTGTGACAGTGACAGGCCAGGGTAGAGGGTGGTGGGGATGGGGCCTCAGCACTGCAAGTGGCTGGGCTGAACCAGGCCAGCATTTGGGCTGAGGTGCTCGGTTTGCAAGGGGGGTCAGGGGCTGGGTCTGAAGGGGGATGGCTGCTCTGCTTAGCCCCCACTTGCTTTGTGCCTGGACCAAGTCCCCAGCTCTTCGTCACGATAACCACACAGGCTGGGGGCCCTTTTTGTTATCCTCATTTTGCAGATGAAGAAACTGAGGCTTCGAGATTCTGAGTCACTGGCAGGGACATACATCCAGGTCTGTGTGCCTCTTACTGCACGTGCTCCGATGTCTCTTGATGAGCACAGTGAGCCTTGCCGAAGAGGCAGGGCAGCCTGGCGGCTAGGAGCCTGGGCTTTGGAGTTAGGTAGGGCTGGATTTGAGGCCCAGCCCCATGACTCTTGCCAGCTGTGTGACTGGGCTAGTTGTTTCCCCTCTCTGTGCTATAGTCCCGTTGCATAATCAGGAGGGCAACACCTTTCCTGAGGAGGTAGAATAAGTCAGAAAGGATTTGGGGCCAATAAATGGCTCCAGGGGTAGGGAGTGCCTCACATGCCGACCAGCAAAAGAATCCTGTATTCTTCTCTCCCTCCCTCTGAGCGACACAGCCAGATACTTAAAGCCCAGCCTCTAGAACAAGATTGCCTGCTTCAAACCCAGGCTCCATCACGTAATACCTCTATGACCTTGGCAAGTGGCTTCTGTGCCTTCAGGTACAAAGCAGGGATAATATTACAGAAATACTTATCACATAGAGAGCTAAGTAAATTAACATCTGTTAACTGCCTCAAACAGAGCCTGTGTGTTTGCCATTGTTATTATTACTAATCAGACATTTTTGGAGGCTCTCCTCTGTGCCGCTGGAAATGAGAGTAAGGAGATAGGTATAAGCCAGCACAAGCCCCACAGCGTAAGGGGTTTGGCCTGGTTTGAGGAGAGGGAAGGCGGGCTCTGCCCAAGGAGGGGCAGAGAGGAGGCTCAGGAAAAAGCGAGTGCAGGATGGTTAGTGCGCTGGGATATTGGGGCTGGGTGGGTACGAATGGACAGGAGACCGCATGCTGGGCCCTGTCTCAGCATGGCGGATCCCGATGCTTAGTGGCTCCAGCTCTGCCATCTGAGCCTGCAAGTCTGCCCGGGGCCCCGAGACGCATGCAGTGGCCACACAGGAGCTGGGTGCTGGCTCGCCTCTGCTTGCCTCCACCCAGGAGAGCAAAGGGCCCAGAAGCATAGGCTGGTGATCTGTCACAGTCCTGGAGAAGGAACAAATCATGTCTTGCTTGTGAGATTGACCAGAGCCTGACGCCCACAGAGCACTCAACACTCAGGACTCCTGTGTCGCTTCCCAAGCAGGGGCTGCATCTCGTTTAAGCCGTTGACCCCAGGACAGGGCCCAGCACATAGGCTTGTGACTGGCAGCATGGGGAAGAAGCAGTATCAGCTTTAGAGTCCACAGACTCCAGTTCAGGTCCTGACCCGCTTCCTTGCTGAGTGACCATGGGAAGGTTACTGCCCCTCTCTGAGCCTCAGTGTCCTCATCTGTTCAATGGGCTGGAGCTCTGTAAGTGCTGGGATTCTTGCTATTACTCTCTAACTCTCCATCAGTGAGTGAGTGTGGGAATGAAGATAAGCCTAGTGGGAAGGAAGCCCAGGGTGTAGGCCGGCTGTGCTCGCCAGAGCCAGGACCACTAAGACACCTTTCTCTGGAGCTTCACACCATCATGTCTACCCTGTGCAGTTTGTGTGTGTGGAAAGCCTCGTGACCGCTGTGGTGGACATGTATCCCAAGGTCTTCCGGAGGGGCTATCGGCGGGAGCTGCTCATCCTGGCCCTGTCGGTCGTCTCTTATTTTCTGGGCCTTGTGATGTTAACAGAGGTGAGTCACGTGCTCAGAGGGAGCAATGGGAGCAGCACAGCACCAGGATGGCGTGCCTGGGCATAGGGTTGGGCGGGGCTGATGTCATATCCCAGCTCTGATAGGGACTCGCTGTGTGACCTTGGCCACGCCTAGTACCTTCTCTATGACTCAGTTTTTTCATCTTCCTCACTGGGGTGTTGTGAGAATCACGTGCACGTTTTCACTTCTCCTTAAGCCCTTAGCACAATGTCTTGCACGCGTAAGTGCTCAGCTGAAGGTTGCTGCTCTCATTCCCAGAGAGGAATAAAGCTCACGGAGGGAAATGCTGGGTTTCTCTGGCATTCTGGATGCCTGGACCACCCCTCACACTAACTTCGGGGTGAAGAGAACAGTGTCAACTATGGGCATCTTCTAGTTACATTTATTGGCCTAAATTTTAGAGCAGGCTTTTCTGGAGCCTCACTGAGAATAGACACATAGGATGATCTTGGCACCTTCAGGCACTGTGCGTTCTAGCTCCAGTCCCTGCTGGACCTGTGAGTGAGGAGGGGTACGTCATGACCACGTATTCAGACTGCTTCATAAAATCATGTTTCTCTCCCCCTCCTGGCAGACAGCCTGTCTAATACTTTCTAAAGTACCTTGGGAAGGTGACATCTTAGATATCTTTCTCCCAATACTCAAAAAATTAATATAAAAAGCAACAAACAAAAGAAACCCAACTGTTGCCCAAAGACAAGAAGAGGTTTATACGAAACATGGAAAGAAATTAAGGAACTCAGAGCAGCTGCCGTGATACTGAGATCAGCCCGTTGAACCTCCGTGTCCTCTACTTCTCAGCCGAATGCCACTGCCTCCTGGAAGCCCCCACTGCTTTCCTTCCCCACAGCACTTTGTTCCAAGCTCAGCCCAGCCCCCATCCCACCGTTACAATGACCCATCTACTCATCTATCTCCTTCACCAGACCCTGAGGTCCTCAGAGAGGCCTTGCTTGGGTCTGTGCCCTTGAGGCCTGGCACTGGGTGGGCACCTGGTGCATGGTGGGTGGTGTTTTTACGTCCCTAGTCATTGTCACATTAACGGGAGAGATCCTAGTCATTGTCACATTAATGGGAGAGATAATCAGCATTCGAGCAAATGAATGGTGTGGCACTTCCAGTTTCCACCTTGCCTCTCCCCAGGCAGGAAAACCAGGGCTGCAGTGAGCAGGGCCTCATTAAGTGCTGGTTAATTATGCAAAGTAGAGTCTTTTGTCACACACAAATTGGAGGGTTCACCTGATGTGTTAAAGAGGCTGACAGGGACAGGGCTACCAGAGCAGGCCTTGGCATGGGCAGCTCTGGCTTGGAGCAGGCAGATGGAAGGCCCTAATGCACCTCCTGCCCCGGTACCGCCAGCTCACAGTGCCTTCATGCCCACACTCCACCTGAGGCCTCAGGGCTGCCCAAGGGTGCCTTCCAGCCCCCAGGGCCCAGCAGGGAGCCAACACTGGCTGCCTGAGACTGTGAACCAGCCGCCCCCCACTGGGCTTCACATGCCAACCTTCTGCCTCCACGGAGGAATATCTGTGAGCAATCACACAGGGAAAGTTCAAATTGCCAAATGGGCCATGCCGGCCTCGCTCTCCATAGTAATTGCTGGCAGGATCTTCTCCATCATTTATAGACATTTAAAGCTCAGCTCTAGGGGAAAATAGGCCGCGAATTTCTATGTTCCCCTGAGGCAGTGTGGTGGGTGGTTTAGAGCATGGGCTTTGCAGCCAAGGCTACCTGGGTTCAATCCTCAGCCTCGTGACTGGCTAGCTAGACAACTCTCAGCAAACGTTCTCACTGCTCTGTGCCTCGGTTTCCCCATATGAACATAACACTGGGGATAACAACAGTGCCTGCCTTGTAAATGGACAGCTGAGTCACACCTTTTGGGCCTTCCACTGAACTTAATCATCACAGATTTGCATATTACAAAGTTAGCCCGCATCATTCCTGCCTCCCATACATATTGACTGCACACCTGGGCCACAACAGGGACACAGCTGTGGACACACTCAGAGTCCCTCCCCCACGGTCTCGCCATACAATTCCGTTTGCACTTAGCAGGGACCTATTGCAAGCCAGGCCCTGCAATGAAGGCCAGAGACGTAAAGAGAACCAGTGTGTGGGCCTTCCCAGCAGGAACTCAGCACTAACTGAGCAGCTGAGAGGGGAATACTTTTTTAAAATTGTGAGTTTATAAAACATGCTGTGGAGGCCCAAAGAAAGAATGAGGCTGTCAGGCAGGGCTTCTTGGAGGAGGTGGCATTTGAGCTAAGCTTTGAAGGAACTTAAAGTGAAAAGGGAACAGCATATGAGAAGGGGAGATGAGGCCAACTGAGGAGGGCAGCGCCAACTGGCAGGCCGAAGGAAGCCAACAGGGAATTTTAAACTGCAGAGTTACATGGTTGGATTTGCACGTTAGAAAGGTCCCTGTAAAAGCTGGTGTGCAGAAGGATTGGCGAGGGCAAGGCTAGAGGCAGGGAGGCCAGTGGGGAGGCAGCTAGAGCCATCAAGGATAAGTGCTGAGGCTGGGTGCCCAAACCTGCAGCCTCTGGTTTTCTGTGTTATTTCTGGCATTGGGGAACCAAGTAGACCAGCCTGATCCCAGCAACCTCCAGAGGATGGTGTCTTAGCGATTCCCAGGTGCAGAGGGTACAATGTTCTGGGGACTAGGGAGAAGCAATCTACCCCGGTGGGTGACAATCCTGCCTGATGGCAGGCACAGGGCAGAGAAGAGGGTGCTTTCTGAGGCCAGCTGGCTAACCCTGCTCCCGCATGTGTCTGTCCGTCCCTCTGCCCCTGTGTCTGTCCTCCTGCCCCACAGGGTGGCATGTACATCTTCCAGCTCTTTGACTCCTATGCTGCCAGTGGGATGTGCCTTCTCTTTGTGGCCATCTTTGAGTGCGTCTGCATTGGCTGGGTATATGGTGAGTAGAGGCTCAGCCCACCCACCCTGCAGTGGCCTGCATTGGTGCCCAGGATGCGGGTGCCCGGGCAGAGGTGAACTCGGGTTCTCTGTGCCCTGTCTCGGTCTGTATCAACCTCATCCTCCTTTCCCCCAGGGAATCCTTGGCCCTTCCCACTTGTTGGGACACCTCCCTGCTTTTGTACCCCATAGAACAGAGGGGTTTCAGGCTTAGGGACAGTGACCTGGGGCCAGCCTTTCTGCCTCTGAGACTCAATTTTTCCGTCTGCAAAATGGGGTCGTCATCACCATGTCTCCAAGTAGGAGATAATGTAGGCAAAGCAGCCCGAGCAGAGCATGGCCCTCAGTCAACACCCCCCTTCCGATCCTCCTATTCCCCAGATGGATCCAGTTGGATGACGGTTGTTGTGTTCGATAATGATAATGATGTATGTTTCCCACTGTTGACTTGGCTCCAAAATAGACACCCCTGCAGACCACTCTGCTCGTTAGCAGAGCCCTGATCCCTACCCCCATGCAAGTCAGCCAGCCCTTCGCCCTGCATCTCAAGGGACCACCTTCCACCTTTCTCCCACAAAATCCTCTCCATTTCCTGGGCCTCACTGCCTAAGGTCAGACCAGACTCCCTCCTCTTGCATGTATCCCAAACCCTCACATAAGTATAACATCTTGGTAGTGTTAAGCAGTAGTGAATAAGGTCCCTGCCACAATTTGTCTGTGTCTGGCTGGGGGAAGCAAACACTCCTCACCTTCCCTCTAAGTCTTGTACAAAATTCTCTGGGTTGTGTGTGCCTGTCTGTTTTATTCTGGACAGGAAGTAACCGCTTTTATGATAACATCGAAGACATGATTGGCTACCGGCCATTGTCACTCATTAAATGGTGCTGGAAGGTTGTGACCCCCGGGATCTGTGCGGTAAGGGCCCATCCACCCTCCCACTCTTCTACTTCAGAGCCCCAGGTCTGGCCAAGCTGGAACTGAGGAGGTAACGTCCTCTGTGCACGCAGAAAGTCCGAAGCACCCAACACCTTCCGAAGTTGGAGCTATAGGGACATTGTCCGGGCTTGGTGAAGGGGTGGTCCCCTGGGATCCCAGCTCTGCCACCCGCTTGCTATGTGACCATAAATAAGTCACCTCCCTTCTCAGAGCCTCAGATTCTATACCTGCAAACTGGGTGGCTGGGACCCACCTCCATGGGGGCCGAGGATTGCGTGAGAGACAATATTTGGCTTTGTTGTTAACTGTGAAAGCAGCAGAACTGAGGGTAAAGTTGGGGCTCACGCTTTGCCATCAGACCAGACCACAGAGAGAGAGGCCTTTGTGAGTGGATGTTTAACAGAAAAACAACCCACCGCTCTTCACCCAGTTCTTGGCAGGGGAGTATCTAAAAGCGTCTTCACAAACCACCATTGTTCTGAGAGGCAGCTTTGAAACGGGCCCTGAGAAGTAGCTAGGGAAAAATAAAAGTTCCTGGCTGGACAGAGGCTGGGGACAGGCTCCTGGGGGGCGGGGAGGCCCCAGGCTCTGTGTGTCTGAGGCCGGTGGGATGGGGTCACACTTGCTGTAGAGCAGGGCAGAGCCTTCCCTGAGGCGGAGGCTGGCCTCCTGCACGCGCCCCGAGACCTCTCCGCTCTCCCCTCTCCCCTCTCCCGGCAGGGTATCTTCATCTTCTTCCTGGTGAAGTACAAGCCGCTCAAGTACAACAACGTGTACACTTACCCCGCCTGGGGCTACGCCATTGGCTGGCTCATGGCCCTATCCTCCATGCTCTGCATTCCCCTCTGGGTCTCCATCAAGGTGTGGCAGACAGAGGGGCCACTGGCCGAGGTGAGACGGCAGGAAGGAAGGGTCAGCAGGTACAGGGCGGGGCTTGGCTGTCTGTCTGGTAGGCTGACGGCCAGGGCTGAGTCCACCAGCACCTCTCTGGGTCCCAGCTCCCTCATGTGGGCAGTGGGTGTGATGAGAACAGGCCCCCACATGTCTCTCAGGGAAGCCGTGGCCAGCTCTTCCCTGGCAGGTGTCCATCATGACCACCATGTGGAGGCATCTCTACGAGTCCTCAGGGTCAAGCCTGTTTCTCTGAGCTCAGCCTCAGTTTCCTCATCTGTAAAATGGGAACCACAGCAGTCCCTAACTCACAGAGGTTTTTTTGTGAGGACTCACTCAGGGAGTTCATATAGGAAAAGCACTTAGACCAGAACCCGGAACAGAGACTGAGCAAGTGGGAGCTCTTACTTACTGTTCTGTTAATGCGTTAAGGACCCCATTCCCCAGGGCAAAGGGAGAGGATCTGACATTTGGGGACTGACACCTATCCCATGTTATCGTCACCCTGCTAGGCTCGTGACATGCTGTATCTCCTTTAGTCGTCAGAACAAACCCGGATGCGGGCATCATTTTTTGCATTTAATAGGCAGAGAAACTGAAGCTCAGAGAAATTGTCACTCAACCAAGAGTGTGCATCACACTGCCAAAAATTAGCAAACCAAATTTTTTTATTAAGCTGTGATTGGCATACGTTGTATTAGTTTCAGGTGTACAACATTGGATATCTGTATATATTGTCAAATGATCACCATAATACGTCTAGTTAACATCGGTCACCATACATAGTTACAGAATTTTTTTTCTTGTGATGAGAACGTTTAAGATCCACTCTCTTATCAACTTTCAAATGTGCAATGCAGTGTTATTAACTATAGTCACCACGCTGTACAGTACATCCCCAGAACTTATAATGGGAAGTTTGTATCTTTCGACCCCCTTCACCCATTTTTCTCACCCCCACCCCATCCATCCTCTATATCTATAAGCTCAGTTGTTTTGTTTTGTTTAGATTCCACATAGAAGTGAAATCCTACGGTATTTGTCTTCCTCTGTCTGACTTATCTCACTTAGCATAATGCACTCAAGGTCCATCCATGTCACAAATGGCAAGATTTCCTGTTTTATGGCTGTATAATATTCCTCTGTGTGTGGTGTGTGTGTATTACTTTTTTTTATCCATTCATCCATCATTGAATACTTACGTTACACAGGTTACTTCCATATCTTGGATGTTGCAAACAATGGAGTGGTGAGCATAGGGGTGCAGATACCTTTTCAACTTACTTTTTTTTCTTTTATTCAGATTAATACTCAGAAGTGGAATTGCTGGATCATACGGCAGCTCCATTTTTAAATTTTTTTAGGAAACTCCATACTATTTTCCATAGTAGCAACCAAATTTTTAAAAACAATTTTATTGAAATATGTTTTATATATGATGAAATTCCCCCATTTGGGGTATACAGTTTAATGATTTCTTTAGTAACTTTCAGTGCAGTACAATTCTCACCATCAATCCGTTTTAGAACATTTTTATCAGCCTAATAAGATCCCTCATACCCATTCACAGTTAACTCTGTTCCTGCCCCCGGATAACCAAGAATCTCCTTTCTGTCCCCTGGATTTGCCTGTTCTGGACCATTCCTCTCAGTGGAATGATACAGTATGTGGTTTCTTGAAGGCAGACTGACTTACAACCCAAACCATCTTATTCCCGAGCACTCACTCTCTATTTACTCTCTTTTCCCACCTGCTGGCAGATCAGATGGTTTGAGTCAGTTTCTCTCTCATTTAGCCAACTGTTTGCAGTATGCCAGACGGTATTCTAAGCCGATGACGAGCACTGAGCCATTTAATCCTCGTAGCAATAATGTGAGATGGAGGCTCTTGTTGTCCCCATTTCACAGATGAGAAAGCTGAAGCACAGAAGTGAAGCACCTGGCCCAAGGGCACATAGCTCTGAGTGGTGAAGTGGGGACCCTGGAATCGGTGCTCTCATCCCCTGAGCTTCATGGCCTCATTCCTCTGCTGGACTGGCCACACAACATTGTGGGGCCCTATCTCTGCCCCAGTGCCACACCCCAGGGATCTCAGGGGTAGACCTTGCTCTCCCAGGACAAGGTCAGAGGAATATGGGAGTGGGGATGTGTGCGAAGACACCCGAATGCAATTGTCTGCTCTGAGCGGCTTCACTTAGCCAACCTGCCCACCAAGGAGCCCGGGCTCCACAAAAAGTCACGCATCAAGCCAGAAGGAACAAGGCTGCCTGTGCCCCCAGAGCGAGTCAGGCTCCTTTGTCTCCTGCAGAGAATGTAGGTCAAAGGCAGTCGGTTGATTCGAATTTGGAACTAAACATATCCAGAGGAGAGTGGTCCTGCAGCCCTAACCCCTTGGCCATTGCAGGCCCCTGCCCAAATTTCCAGTGGCCTTTTGGTATTCAGAAATGCCCCCTGTCTCCTGACAAGTGTTCCAGAGATTCTCTCAGGCCTGAAATGGAGGGAGAGGGATGGAGGAAGGGAGAAATGAGAAGCTACTCTGCTGAGCTCCCTCCATCTCCCAAAGCTCACACATCTGCCTGCACAGAGAGCAGGGCTTATCAAAGACAGCAAACTCTTTGGAGATAGTCAGACCTGGTTTCCAGGCCTTTCTTACTGGGAGAACGTGCTAGTCCATCTTTTATTTCCAAAAGGTTCTGCCAACTGACAGGAAGGATCTGGAAGGAAACATGGGGTTAATGGTACTTACCTCAGAGAATAGCTGTGAGGGAAGATATTCTGTGCTGATCTGGGGCCAGGTCAATTAATCTGAGCCTCATGACAATCCTAGAAGGCAGGTACCAGTGTTACCCGCCTTAGACACCTGAGGAAACCCAGGCACAGAGGTGAAGTTTCCTGCCCCAAGTAAGTGGTAGACCTGGGCTCAAAACCAGGCACCTGGCTCCTGAGCCCACACTCTTAACCCCTGGACTGGGTCAAGAGCCCAGTGCCATGCCTGGCACACAGGATGTGTTCAGCACAGGCGCGTCTGCCCGTCAGTCTCACCTAGGCAAAATGGGGTCAGCCTCTTAGGCATGGCAGGGTCGGAAAGAGAAGACAGAACCTTGATCATGAGAAATCAGCCACCCAAACATCTTCCCGGCCTTCCTGGGGAGAGGGTTTATGCCCAGAAAGGACCTCCCAAATCCTGGCCTGGTGTCTTCTCCCGAGGGAACCTGGGGTGTGGGACCCCAAGGCAGGGCTGTGCTGGAGAGTGAGTGTCAGGAGTCTGCCTGAGGTCTCTGCTTCCCTGGCAGTGCAGCGGGGACGATAGCCATCCTATCCATGCCCGTCCCGGTGCCACCCACTTTGCACGGTGGTGCGAGGCGGTGGCTGTGAGTGTCTGCATTAGTGATGCTGTTTGCATCTTTGCGTTGTGGCCAGAGGAGCACATGGCACACAGCACGTGTTCCCCTGGGTGGTGGCAGCATGCTGACGTGCCTTTTGTGGGAAATTTTTCCATTTCTCTAGCAATCATTATACAAACAGCCCTACAGGTGCCTCAGCTCACCCTCACAACAGCCCTTCTGGCAGGTACTATTAACCCATTTCACAGATGAGGAGAATACAGCTCACAGAGGTTAGGTGATTTACCTAACAGCTAGTGAGTGGCCACGCAGTGATTCAGACCCTAGCTGCTCTGTCCCTACCAGAGGGAAGGGATAGGGCAATAGGCCCTGATTACAGCTCTCATCCTGGTCACCTGCAGTAGACAAGGAACAGGCGAGCACTTCCACCTCTCCTTACACCTTACCAAATGCCAGGTGTGGGTATTTCCATTGTCCCCATTTTCCATAGGCGGAAACTGAGACCCAGAGCTCAATGCATCATCTAGGACAGAGCTCTAAGTGGCAGAGCTGGGGCCTGGACCTTGGTCTGATGACTCCACGGTCCCACCATGTCCACGGGAGGTTGGGAGCAGCCCAGGCAGGCCCCAGGACGCTGGCAGCCACTCAGACAGCTCTTCTCCTCCTCTCCAACCACCTAGAGATTCCAGAAGTTGATGATCCCCAGTGCTGATCTGAAAATGCGGGGCAAGCTTGGGGCAGGCCCACGGACGGTGACGGTTAATGACTGTGACACCAAACTCAAGGGCGATGGGACCATTGCAGCCATCACAGAGAAGGAGACACACTTCTGAGCGTCCGCCTGCCACCTCGGCTGCCTCGGCTTCTTTCTCCCCCGTGTGTATAAATGAATACCTGAAACACGTACTTTACCTAATGATAGAGTCTCGCTCATTTTGCACAGGACTTATTAACAAGTTAATTTTAAGGTGTCCATTCCGGTTTAAAGTCACATTGCCCTCTTCACCCCCAATTACCGTGTAAGTAACATTCTGAAGAGATAATACTGTGCAGGGACTCGCAGAATCTTCTTGTGCTAGGACGGTTTTAACCCATGTTTTCTAGGGGTTAGGGAGAAACGTATCATATGGTCCAACTTTTATACTCGGGCTGTGGGCAGGTGGGATGGGAGCCCTGGCTGTCCTCCTCTGTGAACCTTTTAGTCCATGTCCCATGTATGTCCCTGATCATGGCAGCCAGCCCTTCTCCACACCACCCTGGAGGAGGTGGGGGGCTTTTCCTTCAAATCCTCCCTTCCCCATCCCCAACCTCTTAGCAGTGGGTTTGTAGACAGCAAGGCTGTCAGAGAAGGAAACGTCCCACCAGACTCAGAAAAGCTGGTCACAAGTGTCCGTCTGCCCTGATCCCACTAAGTAACCTTGGGGACTCCCTTCCACTCCCTGGGCCTCAGTTTCCCCGTCTCCCAAATGGGAAGCGCTGGATCAGGTGACTTCAAGGTCCTTCCCACATGTCTTGGGGTTCCTCATGGCTTGCCTTGTTGACTTGCAGACCTGCTGTTCATCTTGGATTCTTCAGAAGACTCACAGGCAGTCATCCCTGCACCCACCCTCCACCTGCTTATTTTAAATCAAGTTTATCACGGAAAAAATGTTGTGGTGATGTGTGTTTTCCCCAAAACTCCAGTTCAGCTTCTTTCATGAGCAGTCCGTTCTCTGTAGACCAGCCAGGTCCTGGCCCCCGCGACAGGCTGCGCCTGCGCTGTCTGCTCTCACCCTCAATTCTGCCTGTCCATCCTCTGTGGGGCTGGCTGCAGTTGCCTGGGCACTGGTTTTCAGGTTTAGGAAGTAGCCTCTATTCTGCTTGTGGTTATTTGTCCTGCCAGTGTCCCAGCTGGGATCTGCAGCATAGGACCTTCCACCAGCCTCCCAGGGGAAGGAGCTACAGGCGGGCCTGGAGCCTGGTTTCATGCTCTGGCCCCTTCTCCATTCCCCTGCCACGTCTTCTCCCACTGGCAGTCCCAGGCCTTCCTCTCACCCAGGCCATCCTCAGACCTCTCAGTTCCCTCCCATCCCTCCCGTCACCAGAAGAACCTTGGAACCCCTGTGGAAGCTTCTTCTCTACCCTTTTTCTGGGAGCCACCCCACCTGCATCTCTTGCCAGGGTGCTGAAGAAGCGTCAGCGCTTCCTGGAGGGGAGACCAAGGCTCCTCGCCCCTTCTCCCCGCAAGCCTGGGGTCGGGGGGAGGCTGGTGCTCCAGACCTCTCTGGCTGATCTCGTCCTTTAATTGGATTTGACATCAAGCCTCTGCCTTGGATTCTAGTTTTTTGGGGACAGCAAAGGTGCATTCTTTATCCTTTTTCCTTTATGTTCCCAATTTTATTTGGTGGAAATGCAAGCTTTCTCCAAACTGAGGCTAGTTTCCTAATGAACCTGTGTGTTTGATTCACCCGAAAGTTCCCAAACTCCCAACTCTCTGGTTCGAGCAGCCCTCGTCCTGAACTCGAGTTTGCTGGGAGGGAAGTCCAGGACCCACAGGCAGGTCAAGATACCTGGTTCTGGTCCCTCTTTTGCACCCAGAGCCCCGGCCGGCCTGGCCTCTCCCCGAGCTGATTGGTCTGGTGGGCCCAGGAAACGGACCCAGGAAGATTGGGGTTCGGCTGAGCCCCACCTTGTTTCCATCCTTATCTGCTCTTTTCCCAACAGGTCCTGGGGAGGGCGTCTCCCCACTGCTGCTGCTGCTACTGGTTCTCCCCCCACAGCTCTCACAGACGCACAGCCCCGCGGTCTCTCCTGGATGTACTGCATTGTACATACATGTGGCACTTAACGTTTCACTCACTTAACACTACTAACGGGGCAGGGCGGAGGGAGGGCCTTTGTTCTTTGTTTTTTTTGTAATTTCCTACTAGTATTTGGGTAACGTTGGGGGGTGGGAAGGGGACTGTGGGGGTGGGGAAATGTCATTGTGGTGACTTTTTTGATATTCCTTAGAAACAATACACCCTTTCTGAGATATTTACAGTATTATTAAAAAATGAAAAAGGTTGTACTGTTTTGCACAATGAAAGTTTTTATTGGGTATTCAAAGGGCAAACGATTGTCTGCTTACTCATTTTTAAAAATTAAAGGAATGAACGAACTATATGTGGCTGTTCCCAGCAGAGTGGTGTTCATTGGGTTTTTCTTCCTGTTTTTTATTACCTCCGTGATATTCCTGCAAAAGCTTCTTGGTTCCATATTTGGAGACTGCAGTCTGAACTCGGGACTACAAATTAGAAACACTCGGGGCTATTTCAGGAGCCCACAGTCCCTTTCATGTAGTTGTCGTGCATTGAGTGTCTGCTGTGTGCTAGGTGATTTATAAGTTACCTCCTTCATCCTCGCAACAACCTTAGAAAGCAGGCACTTCCCCCACTGATTTACTACGTCTCCCACTTTACATATAGGGGAAATTGGGGCACAAAGAAGGCAAGCCATTTGCCCAGTCACACAGCTAGTAAACAGCAGGACCAGAAAGAGAAATCAGGTCTATCTGACCTCAAAGCCCAGTCTCCGAATCACTACACCTTACTATGTCTCCTGCCGCAAGGCCCCAAAGAAGGCAATAGCCACCTCATGATGGCAACAACTGCCGCAGAGCTCGTGCACCTGACCTAGTAGGCAAATCTGCACGTGCGACACAGGCAAGGTGGGGGTGGGGGGAAGAGATGAGGATTTGGAGCAGGCAGCCCTGGTTGGGCTCCAGCATCTGCCCTTGCCAGCCTCAGTTTTCTCATCTCTGAGGACAGTAGCTCCCATTTCAAACTCAGGGTGCTGGTGAAGGTCCTATAAGCTCTGAGTGTGAGTGGTCGAGTTCTGTGTTCCCACTGGTTATGATTCTGAGTGAACAGTGCCTAAGCTCTAAAAGTTTGGTATTAGACTTAGACAACATCTCTACATTTGTGTCTGATATTTCCAAGCAGCGGCCCAGACCACGGAGCGTATCCTGTCCTGCCAGCCGTGGCACAGTAAGGTTATTTGCATGCAGTGTCTGCTCAGTGTTGTCTAGTGGACCCTTTAGCCTAAAATCGCTGAAATCTTGGGGTCCATCTGAGCCTGTCTCGGCCTCTTACCCTGTCTGAGATGGTAACATCTGCTCACAGGGAAAGTATCCCACAGAGTTTCAGAATTCAGCGCTGGGGTGTTGAGACAAGTGGAAGAGGCCCTTTCCCTGAATGTTCCTGCTCTTGTTAGCCAAGAGGACAGATGTCCACACTCCTCTGGACGGGGGTAAGTGCCTGGGGAGAAGCTTCTGTCCTCCTCGTCCCAGCCTTCTCCAGTTTGAGCTCTGCAGTGTGCCCACTTCTCTGGCCCTTCACCTTAGCCATCAGTAAGAATGGTGCAGAACATGAGACCCAGAGAGGGAACATAGCTGGCTCTGCATTCCCCTGGAAGTCCTCTGGGCCCCTATGTCATCCTTAGCCCCCTGCACCATCTCAGGCTATGAAAAATCAAATGAGCCCTTGACCTAGGCACCAGTGGGGAGCACAAAGTCAGTCTTTGTTGTCAACTCTTGGCTTCTCTGCCTCTCACTTTTGCATAAGGTCCAGTTTGGGGGAGGGGGAATACCCACGCACTGTTGTCAGAGCTTCCAAGCTAGCTAAAGTGTCAGAACCACCCCCATGAGAAAGTACAGGGTGGAGTGTGCCAGGGACCAAGTGCTCACAGAGTGCCAAGAGTAGCAATGAGAGCTGTTTATTGAGCACCTGCTATGTTTTGGGTGTCATGCCTGCATTATCTCATCAGAGGTGTTATTAATCTCAGTTTTCATATGAAGGAACTAAAGTTTAGAGACTAAATAAGTTGTCCAGAGAAATACCAGATATGCCTCCTGGAAAGTGGAGGAGCTGGCTAGAACCAGGTTTGCTGGGTCTCAAAAGAGCTCATAAACCCAACCACCGAACGAAGGATGTGGAACTTGAGCTGCAACTTGAGGGCTAGGAAGATTTTTCCAGGCAGGGAAGGGAACTTGAGATGAGGGAACAGCCTGAGCACAGGTTGAGGCAGAAAAATGTCTTTGGGGAAGAGAATGGAACTTAAAGTCCTCCCAATGCCTAGTCTACTTTTCTGACTCCTTGTATAACTTCACCTGCTGTGAGGCTGGGATGGTCCCTCCCAATCTCTTGGACAGAGCAAGGGGGTCAGGTAACACCGTCCTCGTCAAGGATAGCAGCTGGTGCAGATCTTGGCAGAGTAGGTGCTCCACGGGATAGTGGCTTCAATGAACAAGTGCCCAGCTTGCCCCAGAGTGGGGAGCCTCAGGACTAAATAGGCACTGAAGACCTCCTCAGCCCGGAAACCATGCTGGGCCCTTTCATGTGGGTGACCTTGCCCGCCATCCCCTTGTGGGTGGGTGTATTCACATTCTCCCAATGAGGAAACAAGCTCAGAGAAGCAGTCAGCTGCCCAGGTCCCAGAGCTGCATAGTGGCTGGGATGCAGTACCAGCCCCAGAAGTCTCTGCTCTAAGACCCATGCACTTCCCACAGACCACTTTTGGGGGCCACCCAGTGCCACCAGGGCCATCAGCATTGATGGATCACTCCAGGCCGTGGAGAAATGGAGGGTGGTAGAGGTCATGTGGGGAAGGTCTGAGGGTCTTCAGGAGCCCTGACACACCTTTGGTGACACTGGGGACCTCTGGAAGCTTCTATAGTCCCCTAGAAATGATATGCCCCTGGGGTACACGGATATAGACAAGGGGCCAGTGAGAGACATTGAGGGTGAAAGGGCCTTTGGGACCTCTGGGGACCTGAGAAATGGGGGCGTCTTGGGGATCCAGTAGCATTATGTGGCGTCTCAACGGGTGATAAAAGCCTTGGGAGCTGTGAGGGGGTATGAGCTCCCTGGACGGTGGGTACAGAAGTTATAGGGACTATCAGCAAACATGGAGAATCATTGGGGAGTACTTCAAAGTTACTGAGGGCCATCAAGACTTATAAAAGGTATCAGGGCCCTTAGTCATTATTAGGGGCCATCCAGGGCCCCAGGGGATGCTTGGAGTCACCTTGTGGGAAACGTGCCTCGGAAGGGCAGCCTGCAGGCTGCAGCCTTGAGGAAAGTGAAGAGGGGGAGGCGGGGTGTAGACAGTGGAGCTGAAGTGACCGTGAATGAAGAAGGGGAGTGGCGAGCCAGAACTGCAAACCACAGGAGGCAGCGGGTAAGTTAGGCCTGGGCCAAGGGCTTATGCGCTTGACCTGTTAAGAGTGGATCGGGCTTGGCTCTTCCAGACATCCCCTCACCTGCATGTGTCAGACCAATTCTAGCCAATACTTGGCTTTTCTTATTCTCCCAGGAATTTTCTCTTCCTTCCTTTTAATTCTCTTTACAAAGCCAACCATTTCTGGAGTGAGGAGGCTCTTGTAGCCTGGTCTGAGCTGGAACTTGGGCCCCACCAGAGAAAGGCGACTTAGGAGAAGCCCGAGAGGGTGAGGGCCTGATCTGTGGGAGCCCCTGGTTGGTTGAAAGAGGGGTCAGAGGAAACCGTAGAGCAAAGGCAAACATCATTTATTGATCACCTAAAGTATCATTTATTGAGCACCTCTCATGCACTTGAGATAGAATAAAGTATTTGACATTAACCTCAAAACAAACCCTGCAACTGATTTATTCCCATTTTACAGATGTGGGAACAGACTTAGAAAGGTAGGTGCAGGAACTTGCCCAATGTCACACAGACTGAGCTGGAATTAAAAGCCAGGTCTATCAAACCCAGAGTCCTATGTTTTCTTCTTTAAACTAGGCAGATTGGCTCTGGTATCCAGCAAGGAAGACTGAGCTTGGGGGTCTCCCACCCTCATCACTGGCCTCCTACCTGGTCAGACAGGCACTGGTGGCAGCAAATTAGCCACCAGGTGGCGCTGTTGCTAAACCAAAGCCCCCTCCCTGTGGTCCAAGCTGTGACCAGTGAGGTCAGAACTGGAGCTGGGACAGGAAATTGAGACTAGAGGGTCCGGAGGCCCCACTCTTGGTGGACAAAAGACAAAGAGGCTGCCCTTGACAAAAAGACACAATTTACCCTTCTCACCCAATCCCATCCCTGCCTCCTGGTTGCAGCACTGCCCTAACAGCCACACACCAGTGTTCAGTTCTCAACTCCTCCACTCACTGGTTGTGTGGCCTTAGGCAAGTGACTTCACCTCTCTGACTTCAGTTTCCTCATCTATGCAAATGGACAGAATAAGCCCCTTCTGGCAGGGCCACTGAGAGGATTAAATGAGACAATGGTGTGTGTCAACATTGTCTGGCACGTAGAATGTGGTTCTTGTTACATGTCACTCTTCTCAGGACAAGAGGCAGAAGGGCCCCAGCCAGTGTCAGGAGACCTGCATCTTAGCTATGAGCTCTCTGTATGCCTTGGACAAAGTCACATTGTGCCTCCCTGGGCCTCAGTTTCCTCATCTGTAAAATGGGTCTAACCACAGGAACTCTTTTTTTTGTTGTTATTCTGAGGATGAAATGAGATAGTGGCTCTATTGCATTGTTTTATTGAGCTCCAAATAAACAGAAAAGGTGATTATTGAAAATCTTATTAAAGTTTCCAGGTGGTATGGTTACATAAATATACAAATGGTGATAAGTTATGAGAAGCACAGGGCAGCCCCTCAGGGACTGACCAAGCATATGGGACAGGCTATGGGTTTTGCTTTGACCTCATACAAGCAATTACACAGGCCCTGTCAGCCAGACCCTGCCTTCATACCTGCCCTGCCTCTTCCCAGTCCAAACCTTTCTCCATCTGCCCTGAAGTCCTCCCCCCAATCCATTTGGACGCAAAAAGTCTAGAACAAAGATGAGAATGCCAAACATTGAAATGTAAATGATGATTATCTCGGAGTGGTAAGGTTTTGGCTGATTTCTATTTTTTCCCTTTTTTCTATACCATCTAATTTTTCTTTAACAAAGAACATCTATTGCTTTTATATTCCAAAAAATAAAATCAATAAAGCTATTTTTAAAATTCTCTCCTCACCACTGAGAGGTTGGTTACAAATGAAGGCCCACAGGGAATGAAAAATTATTCTCATATAGTTGTAGGGAATGGAGGAGGGGTGGGGGGGAAAGAGAGGGAGAGAGAGGAGGGAGGGAGGTGTTGCCACTGCAAATATTCCTTCAGTTTCCTGGCTCTAGCCTCCCCTGGAGGGTCTGGGTGCTGAGCTCAAGATGAGGGAGAAGCAAATGGAGCAGGACCCCTCATCTGGGCCATATAATTCTGCACAACATTTATGGGCGTTCCCGCAGTTTCCAGCTTGTCACAGGGAGCTTGTTGCAGCTGTTTGAGAAGGAGAGAAGGAAGCAAACATGCAAGGCAGGCACCCTTTGTTGAGGGCTGAGTTTGTGCCAATTACTGCCCCCCCTTTTACCTCATCAAACCCCCTCCCCACACACTCCCCTAGAGGGATTGTTAGTCCAATTTACAGATGAGGAGACTAAGGTGAGCACTTGTATATCTGACTGCCTTCCGGATATCTTTTTTTGTGGGTGTCTGTTGGGGCATCTCAAACTCAATTTTGCCAATTAAATTAATCTCATCCAACTCCCATGCCCACCAGTCTGTTCCTCCCTATCTCGGTGAATGACACCATCATCCAAGTACTAACTTCATTCAGCAGATATTGAATGAGCACTCACTATGACCCTGCCCTCATGCAGCTTATATGGGTGGGAGGACAAGACAATGAACATTTTAAAAAGTAAAAATATATAGTATAGCAGAAGATAATAAATGATCCGGCTAAAAATAAAGTGGGGCAGAGGTATAGGGAGGGCCAGGGAGTATGGGGTTGGGTTGAAATTTTAAATAGGATGGTCAGAGGAGGTGAGGGAGGAGCCTGTGGCTGTCTGGGGGCGAGCATTCCAGGCAGCGGAAACAGTATGTGCAAAGGCCCTGGGCTGAAAGCCTATCTGCAGTGATCTCAAGGCAGCTAGGAGGCCAGGGTGGCTGAAGCCAGGTGAGTGAGGGTAGAGTGAGGGGGGTGAGGTGAGAGAGGTGGCGGGCAGATCATGAAGGACCTGGAAGGCCAATGTAGATGTGAGATGAGAAACCATAGGAGGGTTTGGAGCAGAAGAGGAATATAACCCAATTTCTGTTTTAATAAGCCCCTCTGGCTGCTGTGCAGGGCTCGGGCGGAAGCAGGGAGACCAGAGAGGTTGCCGCTGTAATCCAGGTGAGAGATGATGGTAGCTGGACTAGAAAGACAGAAAGGGAGATGTGATCAGTTTTTGGACATATTTGGAGGGTAGACTGACAGGATTTCCTGGTGAATTGGAGCTGGAGTATGACAGGAGTCAAGGATGGCTGAGGTGTGAAGCCAGTTAATCAAGTGAGAAATCCTCCTCACGCCACACACCCTATCAGTCAGCAAGTCGCCTCGATTCTTCCTCCAGGAACCCTCTTAAATCCACGCGCTTCCCTCCATGTCAGTCACTGCCCTGGCCCATCTGCCATCACCTGGACCTGTGCTGTGCTTCTGCCTGTGCTACCTGCCCCCTCTCCTCCAATGTAGTCTCCTCTTGAGATAAGGCATTGCACACCTGTTAGTGCTCCTAACCGAGTAGACATAATTCCGACCTCACTCGCCTACCGCCCTCAGGGAGCTTTCCTTCTGCCTGAGAGTTTCCACTACAAAAGAACATCAGGGGGGCACTGGTACCCACAGAAAAGGGAATGATACTGAATCACCAAAAACCCCACAAAGTCCACCACTCAGCCATACCCATTTGCCAGGGCCAGTTCCATGATAAGCAAGCATCATTCAGAGGAGAAAAAGATGGCAGCCCCAGAGTTGGTGGGGAAGGCTTCCTGGAGGCGGTGGCAAGGGCTGGGCCTTCAAAAAGTCTCAGAGCTTAGTGATTTCAGGTGGAGGCTTTGGCCTCTCACAGATGTGGGTTTCAATGTTGGCTCCACCACTTACACCAGCTGCGTGACCTTGAGCAACTCCCTTCACCTCTCTGAGCCTTAACTTGCCTCATCTGCAAATTGGGACCAATAGAATCCTTAGGCCGCTAGGATTTTTTGCAAGACCTGGGAGATCCATTAGGGTGTTGGTTTAATCTAGAATAATGTCTCCTAGGGCCTGATGCCCCTCCCCTCCAAAAAAAATAAAAGGAATAGACACAAGCTTTGTAGTCAGACTAGATTCCCATCTTAGCTCAGCCAATTACCAGCCCAGTGACCTAGGGCAAAGACCCCACCTTTCAGAGCCTCCATCCCTTCTTCTGCAAAATGGAGCCCCCCTCTCACAAAAGAGGCAGCTGTTACCCACCCGGCATATAGTAGATGCCCAGCCAAGGTGCTAAAGAATTTGGACTTCACTCTGGAGGCAGCTGGACCCAGTGCCTGAACGCCCCCCTTCCTGGGCTGGGACAGCTGCAGTCCCGATGGCATGTTTTCATCTCCAAGCCGCAGTGGGCTCCGCAGAACTCGCAGAGTCCCCGGGTGAGGACAAAGCGCTGTTGTTCCCGCGGATCTAAAATTGCCTCCCTCTGATTGCCGCTATACAAACCCAAGCGGCTGCTCCCTCGCTTCCCCCATCCAGTTGGGTCTATTTCAAGAACACGCTGATGAGCACTGATTGCGCATTGATTATGGCGAGTGCATCACCCAGCCCCCTCCCCAAGCTCCCAATCCCACCGCAGCCCTCACTGGCACCAGGGGCCACCAGGCCCGTGAGTGTACAGCACACTGGGGCTAGGGTCTTCATGCTTCTACCTCCGCTGGGATCGAGGCAGGTCATTACCCTCTCTCGGCCTTATTTCCTCCACTGCAAAATCCTCTGTGCTCAAGAAGGCACCCAACAATATGGTGCCTAGGGAAATGTGCTTTAATGGTTTGCTTTAGACACTGGGGTCGGTCATGAGGGGGAGGGACTGTTCCAAACACTACCCCATCACACGTTCATGTGCACACACATGCACACACACAAAAACATGCGTGCACACAGACAGACATGTAGAGATGGCTCCTGCCTGTGTGTACTTGAGGCTGACCTTGGTGGAGTGGAACTGAACTTTATAATCAGTTGCCGTGGACACATTATAATGTGCAAATGCCACGATCATCTTTTGAGGCACATACTTGTGCCCGTGTGTGGGTGAGGACCCTGAGGCTAGTGGAGACACTGTGACTTGCCCACCATCACCCAGTTAGGGAATGGTGGAATCAGGATTTGAAATAAGGTCACTTCAAGGTCAAAGCCTGTGCTTCCCATCACCCCACAGCTGGCTCAGGCTTCTTCAGGAGATTGAAGGGAAGCCATGAATGAGAACAGTGTATCACCCATCTAATGCTAGTTATTTCCACTCTGTTAGTCTTGTGTGATGCTGCGAAAGGTTTTTCCCCTCCCGGGGCCTGTTTCTTCCTCTGTAAAACAGGGTTGAACTCAGAGTGCCTCAAACTCTAGGCCATTGTCCATGGTGGATGGGCTGATTCGTCGAATAACCTGGAAGTACATTTTAAAAATGGAGATCTGGACCCCATCTTTAGAGATCTGAAACCAGCAGGACTGGGACGGGCCTAGGAATTAGTGTTTTCATATATTGTCCAGCTGAGGGTCAGTGGTTTTGTCTGACGTCAGTCAATTCTGCCCCCAGGCTCCCTCAAATGGCTCCCACAGCGACATCCATCCTCGAGACCTATCTGTTTTCCTCTCAAATAGGTCGCCAATCCACCCTGTTCTCTGCACCCCACTACTCCCTGTCCCCAACCCAAGCCTCTATCCTCTCAATCCTGGACCATGCAGCACTCTCCTCCCTGATTCCCTGCTGCTACTCGGACCCCTTTGGTTTATTGTCTTTCTTCCTTTCTTTTTTTTAGTAGATTAGTACATTTAATCAAGCCATGTCCAGAACTGATTTTTCATCCATGTGATTTTTCACTTTTTTTTTTCTTTTTTTTTTTTTGCCTCCTAATACCATCACGTGGGGGTGGGGTAGGGTAGGTGGAAGATAGGATTTCAACATACGAATTTTATTTTATTTTACTTTAATTATATTCTCCCCTCCTCTCCCCTTTGGCAACCATCAATTTGTTCTCTATTATCTATGGCTTTGTTTCTGTTTTGTCTTGTTTATTCATTTATGTTGGTTTTTTTTTAAATTCCACATATAAGTGAGATCACAGGATATTTGTCTTTCTGTCTTATTTCACTTAGCATAACACCCTCTAGGTCCATCCATGTTGTCGCACATGGCAAGATTTCCTTCTTTTTTGTGGCTGAGTAATATTCTATTGTGTATATACACCACATCTTGATTCATCCATCTATAGCCGGACATGTAGGTTGCTTCCATATCTTGGATATTATTAGTAATGCTGCTATGAACGCGGGGATGCATGTATCTTTTCAAATTACTGTTTTTGTTTTTTTCCGCTAAATACCCAGAAATAAAATTGCTGGGTCATGAGGTAGTTCTGTTTTTAATTTTTTGAGGGACCTCATAGTGTTTTCCATAGTGGCTGCACCACTATTTGCAATCCCACCAACAGTGCATGAGGGTTCCCTTTTCTCCACATCCTGGTCAGCACTTGCTATTTGTTGATTTATTAATGATGGCCATCTGACAGGTGTGAGATAATATCTCCTGGTGGTTTTTATTTGCGTTTCCCTGATGATTAGTGACGTTGAGCACCTTTTCATGTGTCTACTGGCCATCTGTATGTCCTCTGGAGAAATGTCTATTCAGATCCTCTGCCCATTTTTTAGTTGGATTTTTTTTTGGTGTTAAGTTGTATGAGTTCTTTATATATTTTGGATACTGACCCTTTATCGGATGTATCATTTGCAATTTGTCTTTTTGTTTTGTTGACGGTTTCCTTCACTAGTGCATTTTCTACACAGCAGGTTGAAGGATCTTCAAGTGCAAATGTGAGCACCAGTATTCCACCCCCACCCCAGCTTAAACCATCAATGGCTCCCCATTGCTACAGGGATAAAAACTACATTCACACTATGGCCAGCAAGACCCTCCAGGGAGTGGCCCCTACTTCCCTTCCAGCCTCATTTCACATCACCAATCCCCTCTTTGCAGTCCCCTGGTCATCTTTCAGATGTCACATTTTAACCCACTATGTGTCTGTCCACCAGAGGGCTTTTGTATTGCTGTTCTGTCTTCTTGGACACCTTCTCTCACTTCTTCTCCCAGTTAACTCCGCCCATTCATTACATGGAATACAAACCTCATTTCCTGGAACTATCCTGGAAAAGACTGGGTTGCCCTGAGGGTAGTAAGCCCCCATTGCAGGGAGGAATGCTAGAAGATTCTGCATATCCACCTGGAAGGAAGTCAGGGGAAAGATGTCTACTGGGGTCTGAGCTCTAAGTCCTTCTCCTGTCTAGGAAAGCCTGTGGCCTCTAGAAAAAGGAATCTCTGCCCTCCCGAGGGGTGGGGAGGGAGAGAGCGGTGGAGACCTGGCCCTGGTCCCCAGAATCCCAGGCAGCCTAAGCAAAGGCCTGCTGGCAGCAGCAGGGGCTCCAGAGCTCTGGCAAAGAGACTGGGATTCTCATTAGATTTTCCACTCGGCCTCTGGGTCCTGGGCAACACTGGGAAGTGGGACAATCCCCCCAGACTCTGGGTTGGCAGGCAGTTGCAACCCTCAGGGATTTCTGAGGGGTGTGCCAATCAGCTCTCTCCTCTCTTCCATTACTCTGTCTCCCCTGCTCTCTCCAGCCTTCCCCATCCTTTCCCTGGCCACTTTCTCTTTTTCTCTTCAATGTCTTCATTCCCTTCCCCTCCCCTCTCCCCCATCTTCCTCTCTTCTTTCTTCTTTTCCACCCCCACTCCCATAGACTCTCCCTCCTCTGCACTCTCGCTGCCTCCTCTTCCCCTTTCTATCTTTTTGCACCTTCCCCTGTCTACCTGGTCTCTTTTATCTCCCTAACCACCCCCTTCCCACATCCATCACTTTCTAGACCCAGGGCCTCTGTTCACCCAGCCCAAGATCCCAGAGAGGGCTGCAAGTGCCAGGCCAAGCCAGGATGTTTCTGCAAATGGTCTGAGGAAATGACCTCCCTGTCGACAAGGTAGGATATTTGACCTGCAGCTCTGTGCTGTTACCCACGGATTTCAAAACCCCCTATACCACTGACAAGAGCTGGGTTCTAATGTCATCATCCTGAGGAAGAAGAAGAGGGAGACATAAGCCCTCTGAAGTCCTCCCCTGATCTCCTATGCAGAGTACAGTGGTCTCGAGGGCAGAGAGGAGGTTTGGCTGTGGAGGGAGGAGGGCACAGAACAAAGGGAGATCTAGAAGAGGCCTTGGCATATTGAGGTTCAAGAACACAGGCTCTGGAGTCACACAGGCCTGGGTTGAAATCCTGACTCTGCCACTTCCTGGCTGTGCAACCCCAGGTTCGTCACCTGACCTCTCTGGGCCTCAGTTTCCCCTCTGTGAAATGGGGATATAGCTCGTTTCTGCCTCCCAGAGTTGTTGTGAGGGTTCCATGAGCCAATGTATGCAAAGTATTTAGCACCAGGACTTATACAGAGTGGGTGCTCAGTCATTTCAATAGGTGGCTAGGGACTGACCTTGATCCCAGACTTGACATCTGGGCTGGGGGATGAACATCTGAGCCAGTCTCTGAGTTTCTAGATGAGCCCTCAGAGGGAGGAGGGTTTCCACGGTTAAGACTCCCAGGCCCCTTCAGACCTATCATCTTTGTAACCCTCCCAAGGCCTCTGCCAGCTTATGATGATTTAGCCCACTGCTGTACACAAAGAAACGGATGTCAGGAAAGTAGGACACGTTTCTCACGCCTACAGAATGTCTAGCAAGACCAGGGTTTGAACTCAGCTGCATTGCCCCTCAAGACTCATCTCCCTCCATTACCTGGTACTTGGCTCCAGCTCTGGGCACCCTCGTGGAGATGGCTCAGGGGCTCCAAGGCCCATGCTTGGGATGTGGGAGACTGGCAGGATGTTTGCCCAGATTCCGGAATTCTGCAGACCTCTCCAGCCCCCCAACCTCTCGTTGCTAGGCAACAGCTGCTCATAGCTGAGGGTACAGGGAAAGGTTGAGTAGAGGGAGGTCGAGCAGCTGGCTCTGTCCTTCACAGAGAGGCCAGTGGAATCTGTTTCCAGGCCAAACCCAGTGAAAATCTGAGTCTCAGAAATGTGCAGGGACTTGCCCAAGGCCACCAGAGATAAGGGTTAACACATCTTAGCATTAAAATGTCAGACCTGGCAGGACCCTTAGAAACTTGACTCATAAAGATCACATGTGCTATAACCCTGAGCTCAGGCAGACATTGCTAACTGATGACCGTACTCCTTCCCACCAAGCCCAGCCTTAGCCTCAGAATTCTGAACACAGTGGTCATGCAGTTCTAACAATGGATCAGAGCTCACAGGCAAGATAAACTTATTATCTCTTATTTGCTCCAACTCTCTTGTTTTACAGATGGAGAAACTAAGGACCAGAGAGAAACGTGGCAGAATGAAATGCACATGGGACCTGGGGACAGATAACCCCATGTCTAGCTCTGTGCTGTCTTTTGCTGTGTGACGATGGCTAAGCCCCGTCAGCTCTCTGAACCTCAGACTCTATGTGTGTACAATGACTCTGATGATAGCCAGCTCTCCCTGTGAAAATTAAATGGGGGAGTGAGTGCAAACACTCCCTAGGGTGCCAGACACAGAGATGGCACTCAAGGAATTTTTTATTGCTTCCTTCCTTTCTTGTTTGTCTCCTCCCAGGCTGGGCAGTAGCCAGGCTGAAACCCAGTCATCTCCCATCCCCAGGACACACCTTCCCCAGTTCTGACTTGCCAGCCATTCCTGGAGCAGATGTTTGCCCAACAAATGGTTTTAAGTGTGAAGGGAGAAAGGAGGGGTCAGAAATGGAGCTCCCCAGGTCCTTGGTGTGGCTGAAGGAGGAAGGAAAAGATAGTCACCCATGGGCAGGTATCAGTCTGAGGAGAGGGAATGGTTGCCTGGCAACTGCTGGGGTCCACCTGAGTGGCTGGCTGGCTGTGTGAGGTTTGGAGTCAGCAATCTGCTCTCCCCTCATCTTCTTTCTCTCCCATTCCCCAGACTCAGACTCCACCTCCAGCTCTGCCTCATCATAGCTGCACGGAAGGGCCCAAGCCCTCACTGGGGGAAGGAGGGGCTCCCCGGCCCTGGCCCTAGTGGTCCCCTCTGCCCAGCCTCTCTGGATGCACTTGTTCTCATTGCTCCTAATTTGGACAAAGGACTTTGTCTCAGCCTTTGTGTCTGTTTTGATAGGCTTGGGTGCCCTCGCCAGAACTACCCTTTCCCAGATTTCTTTTACATTTTGTTAAAGTCAGCTTCTCACAGATTATGTCAGTCCCTTTTATCTTCCATTTCCAAAGGATCCAGAGTGGCAGTGAGCCAGGAGCAGGAGTGAAGATGTCCAATGGAATCATAGGTTTGAGATCGTTCATTAACCATTTGTTACCTTACTAATATAATTTTATTGAGCACCTACTATGAGCCAACCAACTACCATCTGGGATGCATGCTTCTTGCCACATGGAGTATATATACTAACAAATTCATCAGTAAATAAATAAAATGATGAGAATGGTGTGTGCTCAGATGGGGTAAAGGGCCTGGGATAGTGAATCTCAAGGCTGGGGTGGGTTGCTCCTGCCAGGGTGGTCAGGAAAGGCTGCTCTGAAGGGGATACTCAAGGGGAGAAGGAGCCAGCCAGGCACAGTGGAAAGGAAACAGCCAGTGTGTGTAAAGGACTGACAGGAGGCTGAGCTTCTAGAGGGTGGTGAGTGAGGAGAGACAGCAGGATGGAGGTTAGAGAGGCGGGCAGGACCTGGTGAAGGGTCTGCTGTGGCCAGTGGGGAGCAGGGCTGTGGGGCAGAGATAGAATCAAGGAGGAGTTGATTTCTGCCTTGGGCAAAGGGAGGCCACAGCTACAATTTGATGAGGGCTTACTATGTGCCAAACCCAGATGCCCCATCAAACTGGAGTGAGAAGCCCAAGACTGTGCACCAGCCTTGAGACCGAATCGGCTGGCGCGATGGGGCCTCAGGCGGTGATTCCGGGCAACAGCTGCAGAAACATCCATGCTTGCTACCTGACCGCAGCTGCAATGTGGGTGGGCCCTAAGCAGATGCTCTGGTCTGAGGTCCGCCTGCTGGGAACCTGGAGAGTTTTCGAGAGGTCTGGCACTCAGAGAGTAAATTATTCCCAGTCCAGGGATTTCCTCCACTTTGTTCCCTGGTCTTTCAATCTGGGGGATTCAGCACAGACTAGGACAGACAGACACTGGTCCCTGGTTACTAAGACGCCCGACTAGAATTTACCTTCCACATTCCGATTGGGCCCCTCCTTAAATGGGTCTCCTAATCCCACCAGAAAGTTCTAAAAAATCCAGGTTCCCAGAACCCATTCCTGGTTTGCCAGTTCAGAATCTCCCAGGAAATTCCGGATTTTTAGGGTCTTCATGACTGGGAGCCACCTCTCCCGAATAGGGGACCTGGCAAGCCTCAGCATAGCACAGAGGAGAAAGCTGGGGGCTCTGGAAGCAGAAATTCCCAGGCTTAAATCCTAGCAGACCTACTGTGTCACCCTAAGCAAGTTGCTAAACCTCTCTGAACCTCCCTTTTCCCATCTGAAATAGGGAAATTGAATATGACTCTGGTTCCTCCATCCATTGCAAGAATTCTTTATGAGGAGTGCCAAGTTCCTGACACATCTCGGGTGCTGTGTGCTAATCAATGGCAGAGTTTTCACAGCTGACTTTGAGGTATGGCCAGTTCTTCTTGTGAATGTTTGGATAGAAGCCACCAGCTGTAACGGCTTCCCAAATAATTTCCAGGGCCTACTGAGCCATCCCCTTGTTCCTGCTCCAATGTCTCTCAGGTAGGTCTCCTTGGCGTTGATGGCACCCCAGCAGAGGCAAAGAGGACAGGAGCACCCCAGGGTCCCTGGTTCCCCTGTGGGTAGGGAGCAAGCACACTCATCCAGTCCCATTGGGCAGGAGAGGAGGGGCCTGAGAGAGGCTTAGAGAGAGGAAACGAGCCCCAAAGTGGGTCAGCACTGCCCTGGACACTAAACCATTTCTACTCCCTCCTGCCCACAGGCCCGCCGGCCACAGGACTGGCATTTGCATTCGTTCCTCTCCTGCTGGCGACTTTGACCCCATTTTTTGTACCTCTTGCCAGCGCAGGGAGAAGGAGGTTTGAACAACTTGGGCACAGACCACGGGGGCTGCAGGGAGGGCCTTATGATTCATGCTAGGTTCTAGGAGGGTTTGTCACCCAGGTACCTTGACTTCATTTGGACAGGGGGTTATGGGAGTCTGGAGGATAGTGTCATGGTTAAAATAACACTGGCTTTAGGGCCGCCATAAGTAGGTTCTAAACCCAACTTCTCCACTCTGGACCATGTGTTCTTAGGAAATTGGCTTCATTTCTTCTGAGCCTATGTCTCTTCATCCATAAAATGGGCTATTGCCAAGGTTAAATGAGATGATATCTATATAAACCCTTACTTGGGGCTTGTTGAGAGGAATGATCCATGAACAGTAGCTACGATTCTAATGTAACAGAAGCTAAGAGGCCAGACTGGAGAAGGGGCGAGACCTGGGCAGGAAACCTGGCTGTGCCCCTAGGAGCCATGTGATTTGGGACAAGTGGCTGAAATTCTCTCAGCCTCTGTTTCTTCACCCATAAAATGGAGACGCCTACCTCCCAGGCCTGTGAGGGTCACATGCAGTGATATTTGTTACTCATGCAGAGTAAACTCTCCGCCAGCAATAGCTGTTATGAACGAGAATTGGGAACTGTGCTATTCACTACATATTTTCATTTGTTATTAGTTTCAGGTGTACAAAGCAATGTACTATTGAGACACTGAAACCCCTCGTAAAGTGATAACCCACCCCCCAAGCTACTACCCCTCTGACATCGTATATAGCTGTTACAATGCCATCGATTGTCTTCCCTATGTTGTCCTCCACATCTCGTGACTATGTATACCTCTAGAGTTAGTTATAGTTGACATTAAATGTTATTCTACTTCAGCTCTTCAGGTGTACAGCGCAGTGGTCAGGCATCTACACAGCCTATGACGTGATCCCCCTGATAAGTCCAGGGCCCATCTGGCACCTTACATGCTCTTTACAACATTGTTGATTACATTCCCCATACTGCATTAACTATGAATTTGTATTACGTAATGCCTTCACCTTTTTCACCCTGCCCCAACCCCATTCCCATCTATCACCCTGATAGATCTAGTACTATCTGGCACCATACCTAGTTATTACAATATCGTTGACTATATTCTTTATGTTATACCCTACATCCCCATGACTACTATGTAACCCCAATTTGTTCCTTCCCCTTTCACCCGTCCTTAACCCCCTCCCATCTTAGAGAAGTCCCTCTAAGAGTCCTTGTAACACTGGTTTGGTGGTGATGAACTCCTTCAGCTTTTTCTGGTCTGGGAAGCTCCTTCTCTGTCCTTCAGTTCTAAATGACAGCCTTGCTGGGTAGAGCAATCTTGGTTGTAGGTTGTTGCTTTTCATCACTTGGAATATTTCCTGCCATTCCCTTCTTGCCTGCAAAGTTTCTGTTGGGAAATCAACTGACAGTCTCATGGGGGCTCCCTTGTAGGTAACTATTTTTCTCTTGCTGCTTTTAAGATTCTCTGTTTGTCTTTAACCTTTGGCATTTTAATTATGATGTCTTGGCATTTGTCTTTTGGGTTTATCTTGTTTGGGACTCTCTGTGCTTCCTGGGCTTGTATGCCCATTTCCTTCACCAGGTTAGAGAAGTTTTCTGTCACTATTTCTTCAAATAGCTTTCCAATTCCTTGCCCTCTCTTTTCTCCTTCTGGCACCCCTGTAATGCGAATGTTAGTACACTTGATATTGTCCCGGAGGCCCCTTAAACTCTCAATTTTTTGGATTCCCTTTTCTTTTTGCTGTTCTGGGTGGGTGTTTCCTGCTCCCTTATCTTCTGCATCACTGGTTGGAGCCTCTGCTTCATCTAATCTGCTGATTCCCTGTAATATATTCTTCATTTCCATTATTGTATCGTTTATTTCTGGCTGGTTCTGTTTTATGGTTTCCATCTCCATTTTTATGAGATCATTGAGCATTCTTATAACCAGTATTTGGAACTCTGCGTCTGATAGATTGCTTATCTCCATTTTGCTTAGTTCTTTTTCTGGAGCTTTTGTTCTGTTCTTTCATTTGGGACATGTTTCTTTGTCTCCCCATTTTGGCTGCCTCCCTGTGTTTGTTTCTGTGTATTAAGTAGGGCTGTTATGTCTTCTGGTCTTAGTAGAGTAACCTTATGTAGTAGGTGTGCTGTGGGGTTCAGTGGCACAGTCTTTCTGGTCACCTGAGCCACGCACTCCAGGTGTGTCCCTTGTGTGGGTGGTGTGTGCCCTCCTCTTGTAGTTGGGCCTTGGTTGATAACTGCACATCAATGGGAGGGCCTGACCCTTGGGCTCACTGGTTGTGAGGACTGGCCTTGATTATAGTGGAAGAGGTGTTGTGCAGGGCTGACCCTGCAGAGCAATCCTCCCCTTGGGTGTGTCATACTTGGAGACAGCTGGGTGATGCTCTAGCTTGTTTTGAATCTGGCCACTGGGGACACCAGCCCCAGGACGTCCTTGGAGGGGATCTACTGTAGGTCTACTTCAGCCATAGCCCGTGCCTCACCCAGGGCCACCTAGTGGGAGCCAGAAAGAAATTCACAGATGTCTGCTGCCCATGCTGTGCTTGGAAGCGCCTTGAGAGGCCAAGCTGTGAACCAAAGCCAGCTGCCGCTAATGCCGCTTAGGGCTGCCCAGCCAGAGGTACAGGACATGCTCAAGCCAGATGCTGCTTATCTGAGTTCTGTGGACCTTTGAGAGCCCCTAGGAAAGTGCAGCTTGAGCCAAAGCAGGTGGTCTGCATGTAAAAGCCACTGAAAGCAGCCTGGGTGTGCCCGAAAGTTGGGCGGGGCCAGGTCTCAAATCACCAGGGCGGGGCGAACGAACTGTGGATACTCAGAAATGGCTGCCGCCTGTGTTCACAGGCCTGGAAGGTGGAGGGCTCAGCAAAGAAACGGTGGTCTTTGCCAGCCCCTCCATCCGGGAGAAAGCTGCCTCTCCAGCCCTCGTCTCAAGCCAGACAACTCAATTCCCCACCATACGTCCCTGTCGTCTTTCCATCTGCTGCGCCAGCACTGGAGCTCAGAGCAAGTGATTCCACTGGTGGGTAAGTCCACGCGCGGTGCCTTCAAGAGGAGTGCCTGTGAGTGCCGCCACACTCTCACACAGTCACAATCTCTGCTGTTTTTCACAACCAAAAATTATGGGGACTTCTCTCCCCAGCACTGGAACCCTTGGCTGGGGTGGGGCTGGGATCTCTCGCTCCTTCAGGGGATGGGGGGACCTCCACAGCCAAAATAACCCTCCCGATCTTTAATGGTCACACGCAGGAGTGGGACCAGCCCATTCCACGTCTCTGACCTTCCTACCAGTTGGAGGTGGCTTCTTCTGCAAGTCCTTAGTTGAAAGGCTTCAGTTCAGCTTGATTTTAGGTGAGTCTCAATAATGGTTGTTTTGTAGATTAGTTGTAATTTTGATGTGGTTGTGAGAAAAGGTAAACACAGCGTTAACCTATGCCGCCATCTTGGGTTTCTCCTCACTACGTATTTTCTAAGCACTTCCCATGCACAGCACGGGGGTCCAGCAAGGAAGAAGACCCCCAGGCCCTGGACCCCAGAGGCAGAGCCTGCTGACAAATGCATGGATGATCCCAGAGCAGATTGTCTCCCCTCCACCCTCCATGACCTTGTGCTGGGAAACCTGGTTTAGCTTAATCGCTTTGCTCTCCAGAGGGGTCTGAGGGAGGGCGATGGACTCTAGCCCCGAGCCAGGGAGGGAGGCCAGGTGCCCCAATATGCCATCCTGCCTCCCCAATGGCATCTGCCCCTCTCCGTGAGCCTTGACCGCTGCCAGAGTGGGCAGAGGGAAGCAGGCGTTGGGCTTCCAGGGAGCAGTGTATTCAGAAGCAATCAGCGAGTACTTGTGCTTGGCCAGCTGCCCGGCTATCATTGACCTAGCAACTCTACTGCCACAGCTGCTGGAAATCAAGCTGTGGAGGCCACTTGATCTGTATGGCTATGTCTTGGCAGCTTACCGGCCCACACACCCAGGAAGTGAGATGAAATTCTTCTGAGACTCAAGCCTGTGTGGGCAGCCAGAGGCAGAACAAAGAGCCTGGAGGGGTCTGCAGAGAGCAGTCCCACGGAAGGTCTGCAGGGGTTAAAAGGCTGTGAGGGCCAGGGGAGCCCCATTCTTTCCTGCACCCCAGTGCTCTACCCAAAAGCCCTTCCCAGGAAGTGACCTGAGCCAGTTGCTGGCCACATACTACTGACGTAGAAACATCTGAGAATTCCTCCAGCGGGGTTGGGATTTGGTGTATCCTAGGAGAATAATTAGAGACTCAGACCTGGAAGCCAGGTTTGTATCCAACCTTCGTCACTTACCACTATGAGCTGTGCCTCAGTTTTCTCATCTGTACAATGGAAATAACAATAATGACATTGTTATTATTGACTGACTTCGCACAGTCGTTGGGAAGTTTAAATGAGTTCATTTATGTAAAGTGACGAGAACAGGGCTTGGCAAAAAGCAGAAGGTTAGTGTTACCTGGTATCGTTGTCAGAGTAAGCAATCCTGCCAGGGGCAGGGAACACAGACAGATACATTATCAAGGAGTCACCTAAAGGAAGCCAACGTAAATGTGTTTGGTGCCTGGAGCACATCTGACACCGCTGATACCCCTCAGATTGCAGCACAGCGGTCCGTACAGGCCCCCTCTCGCTTTGCTCCAGCACATGCTGGAGGCTTTGCCTAAATGCGGGGTGGCCCGTGACCTTATGAGGACCTTGTGCATGGACAGCTCAGACATACAGGGGAGTCAGCACCTGTCCCAGGCAACGCTCAACAAATGAAAGAGCAGAGCTGCTGGGCAATTATGGGGGGCTTTCTGTATACCCCTTAGAAGGTTCTAGCAGATTTAAGCCCCTGTTGCCACAGCGGCAACCTAGTTTACACACCCTTGCATGAATTTCTCCTTCTAAGTCTTACTCTCCCTGCTTCCCAAATCCTACACCCTGCAGCTCCTTTCACATAAACCACCTCAAGCAAATCCTTGCCTCCGATTTGGAGCTCAGGAGCCTGGGTCCTACCCTGCCTCTGCTATCTGTACACAGTGTGACCTTGTGCAGGGCAGTGCAGCCTCTGGGTCTTAGTTTCTGCATCTGCTCCACGAGTGGGTTGGACCTTTGTGGCGGTGACGTGTGGCAGTGAATGGCGTAGGTATTGGAGGAAAGTCTGTGTTCTCTGGGGGACCTCGCCCTCCTCTCTTCCTCACCTGCCTGCAATCCTCAGGGCCTCTGCGTTTCCCGCCCTCAGTCGATCTCCCTCCCTCCCCCTCCACTGTCTCCTCCCACTCTCTGCCTCTGTATCACCCAGCATGGTGTGTGATGGCTTGGGCAGCCCAGGGACAGGTGGCTGTCCACACACAGAGTCACAGGTGCATGTTCACATGTGCACATGTGCTCAAGTCCTGAACCCACATGAATACCACCAGTGCAAGTGCATGTGCAGGGACGTGCAAGCCCACTGTGCGTGTACATGTGTGTGCATGCTTTCCCAATCTCTGGACTGTCGCCTAGGAGCTCTCATGCAATGCAGCTACCAATAGGCAGAGAAGTTGGAGTTACCCATCGCCTGACACAGGTCACCTGTCTGCACTGCAGACCTAGCCAGTCAGTCCTAGGCAGAGCAGTTGAGGACACAAGGAGGCAGATGTGCTCTGGCAAGGGTGGGGGGCCGGGGGGTTAAGGAGGAGGGAGACAGGAACTGTTACTGGTACCGAGGGTTTCACAGATGTCATCTCCTCTTGTCCCCACAACCACCGTGGGGTAGGGATTATAAGCCCACTTTACAGATGGGATAGTGGAGTGCGGCAGAGGAGGTTCACATCCTGCTTCCACCACTCACAAACTCTGGAAAAGGGCCTTGATGTCTCTGAATGTCAGTAATCTCATCTGTATAGTGGGGCTAATAATTGCTACTTCTCAGGATTCTAGTGGATGTCAAGGATTAAACACAAATGCATGCAAAGCGCTTTTAGCCTGGTACCCGGCTTAGAGGGAATGGTTGTAAATGAGGGTTATGATTACAACTAGGATTACACAGATGGAGGCAGAGACCATGGACCGAGATTCCACTCCCTTCTCCCTCATTCCTGTCCCTTTGGTGACACTGGTCAGCCCCTTACCCTTTGGCAACCTAAGGTAGAAGGCAGCATTCCTGGGGTCCTCACCCTTGCCTCCCTGAAGCGCATTCACTGCTCAAAGGCAGAAGAAGGCAGCTAAGGTCCTGGGAGCCCCCTTCTCAGCCTCTCGGAGACAAAAATAAAATGTGTAACTGTCAGAAGCATTATGGAACTGTCAAAAGTATATGAAATCACTCCTGTGAATTATTAATAAATCACGGGCCTAACTGTTCAGTGACAGTATAAAAATGACAAAAATGTTTATCAAGATACAAAGAATTTAAAAAGATATGAGCTGTGGGAAGAGTTGTCCAAGGGTTTCCAGAACCAGGAGCCAAGCGTGCATAGTGTTTCAGCACCAATGAAAGTGACGTGGATGGGAGAAAGGGGGCTTCCTGTCCCCAAGGTGTCTGATCTAGAGAGCAGCAGACACAGCTGTCTGGATCTCCACTCCAGTGGCTTCCTGCGCAACTGCAATTGCCTTTGCCTAAACCAGTCAGAGCTGACGACGCTGCCAGCTTCAGCCTGGTCTCCCTAGACTCCAGCTCACTGTGGAAATCACTGAGCCCGGTGACCCCCTCACTGCAGGAGGGGCCGGGGTACATCCTGATGATAATTGGCTTTCTCTGAGCAATTCAAGGTAACTAATCAGCCCCATGATTCTGGCAGCTGTGACTGCTAATGGAGTTAGAAACTGTCAAACTGAAGGTAATAATTGTCTCCTTAAAAAAAAGAAAAAAGAAAAAAGAAAAAAACTAGCTGATTAGCATAATCAGGGCATAAATGGGCCAATATTCCTAACCTAACACGGGAGATGAATATGAATTATGATGCCTTCAGGGTCTCTGGGAGAGATATCAACAGCAGCCAGGAGTTGGGGTTACCCGCTCAGAAGGAAGAAAATAAGTGAGCAGGTGTATTCAGGGATGTTGTGTGTATCCCCAGGAGATATTATATAAAATGCACCCCTGTTTTCAAGGCAGCAGAGCTCATCCTGGCATTTTTCCAGCTCATGCTCTGATGTGTATTTACTGAGCTCCTGCTGGGAAGGCAACCAGAATCCATTCTTGGCAAAAAAAAAAGGTTCACAGAGTGTACTCCCCATCCCCAAAACCCTAAACCTCTTCCCTCTCCCAAAGAGGTTTGATCTCTGTTTCAGGGTAAGGTGAGGGCTCTTCTAAGTTATACATATCTGGTAAGAGTCCCTATGGGGTTCTGAGAATTGAAAAATATCATCTCTCAAAGCCATCTCTTAAGTCGTGGCAGGCAATGGCTACCTGAGCTGTGTGCCCTTCAGATGGGTATATACAAGGAAAGTGGGGACAGGCACAAAATGATCCTAGTAACACAAACCTTTATATAGCATTTCTTAAATGCTGGGCATTGACCAAGACTATATATGCATTCATTCAATCCTCCCCACAACTCTGGGAGGTAGGTCCCATTACCATCCCCATTTTATTTTATTTTTAAAGATTTTTATTAAAATATAGCTAACACACAACATTCTATTAGTTTCAGGTGAATATCAGTTGTTCAATATTTGTATATCTAAAAAAGTGATCACCATGATAAGTCCGGCAACCATCTGACACTGTACCACGCTATCATGATATTATTGACTATATTTCTTATGCTGTACATTACATCCCTGTGACTTATTTGTTTTATACCTGGAGATTTGAACCTCTTATTCTCCTTTTCCCAACTTTTTAAATTTTTCAATTACAGTTGACATTCAGTATTATTTCATATTAATTTCAGGTGCACAGCATAATGGTTCGAAATTTATATAATTTAAGAAATGATACCCCTGACTAGTGTAGTAACTACCTGGCACTATACATAGTTATTACCATATTACTGACTATGTTCTCTCTGCTTTACTTGACATCCCCATGACCATTTTGTGACTATCAGTTTGTACTTCTTACTCCCTTCATCTTTTACACCGTGCCCCAAAACCCCCTTCCATCTATCACTCCAACAAATCAGTACCCCTCTGACACCATACTTAGTGGTTACAATATTGTTGACTATATTCCTTGTGCTGCATTCTACATCCCCATGATTAATGTATAACAGCCAATTTGCATTTCGTAATCCCTTCCCCTTTCTCACTCACCCCCAACACCCCTCCCATCTGGCAACCATCAAAATGTTCTCTGTATCTATGAGTTTGTTTCTGGTTTGTTTGTTTGTTTATTTTGTTCTTTAGATTCCACATGTAAGTGAAATCATGTTGTATCTGTCTTTCTCTGTCTGACATACTCCATTCAGCGCAATACCCTCCAGGTCCATTCGTGCCGTTGCAGGTGGGAAGAACTGATTCCCTCCATGGCCAAATAATATTCCATTGTATATATGTACCACCTATTCTTTGTCCATTCTTCCATTGACAGACACCCAGGCTGCCTCCACATCTTGGCCATTGTAAACAAGGCTGCAGTGAACATATGGATACACATGTCCTCTCAAAGTAACATTTGGGTTTCTTCAGATAAATACCCAGAAGTGGGATTACTGGGTCCTTCTTTGTCTCTTGTTGTAATCTTTATTTTAAAGTCTATTTTGTCTGGTATACATATTGCTACCCTAGCTTTTTTGGGGTTTTGTTTGTTTGTTTTTTTGTTTGTTTTCATTTTTATTTCATGAAATATCTCTTTCCATCCCTTTATACTCCATCTCTGTGTGTCTTTTGATCTGAAGTGAGTCTCTGTAGGCAGCATATGTAAGGGTGTTGTTTTCTTATCCATTCGGCCCTCCTAGGTCTTTTGAGTGGAACATTTAATCCATTTACATTGAAAGTAATTGTTAATAGATATGTAGCTATTGCCATTTCATTATTCATAATTTTTATCTTTTTTTCCCCCGTCTTGAAGAAGTCCCTTTAACATTCCTTGTAATACTGGTTTGGTGATGATGAACTCCTTTAGTTTTTTTCTTGTCTGTGAAGCTCTTCATCTGTCCTTGAATTCTAAGTGATAGCCTTGCTGAGTAACCTTGGTTGTAGGTCCTTCCTTTTCATCACATTGAATATTTTGTGCAATCCCTTCTGGCCTGCAAAGTTTCTGTTGAGAAATCAGCTGACAGTCTTATGGGAACACCCTTATAAGTTACTAGTTGACTTTCTCTTGCTGCTTTTAGGATTCTCTGTTTGTCTTTAACCTTTGCCATTCTAATTATAATGTGTCTAGGTGTGGGCCTGCTTGGTTCTTCTCGTCTGGGACTGTGTGCTTCAGACTTGCATGTCTATTTCCTTCACCGGGTTAGGAAAGTTTTCAGTTATTATTTCTTCAAATAGGTTCTCAATCCCTTGTTTTCTCTCTTCTCCTTCTGGTACTCCTATAATTCCAATATGTTTAGCTTGATATTGTCCCACAGGTCTCTTAAACTATCCTCATTTTTTGGATTTCCTTTTTTTTTTTTTTTTTTTTGCCTGTTCCAATTGGGTATTTTCTGCTACCTTGTCTTCCAAATCACTGATTCAGTTCTTTGCTTCACTAGTCTGCTGCTGATTCCTTCTAGTGCATTTTCCATTTCAGTTATTGTAGTCTTCACTTCTGACTGATTCTTTTCTTATGATTTCTATGTCCTTTTTTTATACTTGCTGTCTCTTTGTTGAAGTTCTCACCAAGTTCCTTGAGCATCCTTATACTCAATATTTTGAACTCTGTTTCTGGTAGGTTGTTCACCTTTATTTCATTTATTTCTTTTTCTGGCGTTTTCTCCTGTTCTTTCATTTGGGGTGTATTTCTTTGTTTCCTCATTTTCGCTGCCTCTCTGTGTTTGTGTCTATGTATTAGGTGGATATGCTACTACCCCCAGTCCTGGCCAGGTGGCCTTGTGTAGTAGGAGCCTGTGGGGCCCAGTGGCACAGTCTCCCTGGTCACCTGGAGTGTCCCTTGTGTGGGCTGTGTGTGCCCTCCTGGTATAGTTGAGCCTTGATTGCTATTGGCATGTCAGTGGGTGGGACTGACCCTCAGCTGATTGGCTGTGGGGTGTTGTCACATCCACAGCTTACAGGCAAATCCCACTCAGTGATTTGACCCAGCAGACTCTGGTGCCTGTTGAAACTGCCCTTCAGTTGTGCCACTTATGAGGCTAATTGGGCAGTGCTCTACTATGGTTTGAAGCCAACTTCCAAGTATATTGGTTCTGGGACCTCTTGGGAGGGGCTCCGGTGCAGGCCCAGGTCACCCACTTTCTGTGACTAGCCAGGGACTATCTGGTAAGAGCTACACAGCAATCTGTGGTTGTTCACTGCCCGTGCTGACCCTGGAGGTGCGTGGGAATGGGCACACTCCAAACCAAAGGCATCTGCCACTAGTACTGGGCCTGGTGTAGCTCCACAAAATGCCAGGACATCCCAAAACCTGCTGCCACCTTCCATATCCCTTAAGATTTAGCCACTGATAAAGCCTTGTGTAGTGTGCAAATTGGTTAAGGCAGGGTCTCAGGGAGTCACTAGAGTGGGAAGAGTTATGGTCACCAGTTTAATGTGAATTCTGGTTTAGTGCCAGTGCTGAGACTGGACTACTCAGCAAAAGTCTCAGAGTACACCAAGGCCAGACTCTGATGGTTTCCCAAGAAAAAGTGCAATGCCAGCTGGGCTGGCTGCTCTTAGAAAAAGTGCCTTCGGAGTTGGGGGCGTTGGGTGGGGTAGGGTCCCAGTGAGTCAGCTCACCAGACCAATCTGACTTAGATTTGGCCATAAGCATAGGGCCCTCATCCCGAAGCACCACAACTCAGTCTGTTTCTAACACTCCCCACCCCAAGTTACTGTCCCTCTGCTGGAGCCCAAGGTGAATGCCTGGGAGTGAGTCTATACACAGGCCGTTTAAGAGGATGCCTGTGTTTCCCGCCACCTCCCATCCCCCCTGGATGGTCAGAATCCCTGCAGTTTCTCACAGCCAGATGTTGTGGGGGCTCTTCTTCCCAGCACCAGTACTCTGGGCTGGGGAATGTGGGTCTGGGGTCCATTGCTCCTCTTGGGGGAACCTTCACACCGAGATGTACCTCCCTGTTCTGAACTAACACAGGGAGTTTTGGGGTAAGCCAGTTCCGCATCTCTGCCTGTCCTGCCAGTCTCAACGTGGCTTCTTCTTATAGCTTTAGTTATAAAACTTCTGTTCAGCCAGACTTCAGATGGTTCTTCAGGTTGATTGGTCTATCATTTAGTTGTAATTTTCATTTGTTCATGGAAGGAAACAGGCACAGTGTTTATCTATTCTGCCGTCTTGGATCTCCCCACCATCCCCATTTTATAGAGGAAGGAACTGAGACACAAAATGGTTGAATAACTTGCCCCAAATCACTCTGCTAGTGAGTTCCAGAGCCAAGATTTGAATGTAGACTGCCTGAATCCAGAGTTTATGATCTAAAACAGGAGAATTATGCTTGATGAAGTTAAACACTCATAATATGGGGCAGGTGGGGAGCAGAAGGGAAGCAACATATACTGAGCACGTCCTATGTGAAGGCGCTGAGCTTGGTACTGAGGCCACCAAGGGAATCAAGACCCAGTCCCTATAACCAAGGCGCTTTCAGGCTGAAGCCAAGACAGAATGACACATACAGCACTGGGCTCTTGCGCTGTCACTTCATGTGCTCTGAGTTTGAATCCTGGGTCCTCCACTTGCCAGATAGGTACCCTTGGGTAAAGGTCTTAGTTTGAGTCCCCCAAGAAACTGCATCTGAAACAAAGATTTAAATTTAAATAATTAGTTTGGAAGGTGAACCCAGGAAACATCAATAGTGAATTGTGAAAGTGTATTAGTTATCCATTGTCATAATAAATTACCCCAAAACTTAGCAGCATAAAAGAACAAATATTTACTACCTAATAGTTTCTAAAGGTCAGGAATCTGGAAGTGTTTTAGCTGGCAGTTCTGGCTCAGGGTATCTCAGGAGGTTTCAGTCAAGCTGTCAGCCGGGGCTGCAATCATTTGAAGGATTGACTGAGGCTGAAGGATACACTCCAAAGTGAATTCACTCAACTCTCATGGTTGTTGACAGCCCTTGATTCCCCACTGGCTACTGGCTGGGGGCTTCAATTCCTCACAACATGGGCCTCTCCATAGGACTGCTCATAACAAGGAGGCAGGCTCACCCCAGAGTGAGTGATGAGGGAGAGAGAGACAGAGAGACAGAGAGACAGAGAGACAGAGAGACAGAGAGAGAGAGAGAGAGATCACAGATGCCCCAGTGTCTTTTATACCCTATCAGAAGTGACATACCATCACTTTTGTCATATTTTATTGGCCACACAGACCAACCCTGACACAGTATGGGAGGGGCTACAAGGATGTGAATACCAGGAGGTGGGGCTCATGAAGCCTTCTTAGAGGCTGGCTGTGACAAAAAGTGAGACAGGGAAAGCAAAGGAAGCCAATAGAGGATGTGTTATGAAGCCAGGTTCCACTGTGGGCAACTAGAACTTAACCCGACAGGCACACTATGGGAGTCAGTGTAGAACATGCCTCAGAGTCATCCCAACCCAGGGCAGGAAGCTAAGGTATTTTTTCATCAAATCCTTACCCACCATTGGTTGACAGGTGTTTCCGTCGGCTTTAACTCCAGAATTTTCAGTTTGCCCTATGCACTATGCAAGTATAATGGCTGATATCTTGACATAATCTACTGTAGTGGTGATTTCCTCTCTTTTTCCCCAAAATTCCTGGTTCGCAATTGATGATGGTAACAATGTTTGCACGATAGAGTAACTGTGAAGTGGTTGTGCTTGGTACATAGTAAGTGTTTGATAAAGCATGTGATGTGGCTAAGGTAGTCATTCTGATGGATGGTTGCGAGGATGAAATGAAATAATGTCAACACCCCCCTAGTCAAATCCCCATTTCCTGACTCCCATTCCTGTGCTCTTTCCAGATCAGCACATCATTTCCCAAGCTCCAGACAATAGTACTCCAAATATCAGTGCTCTAATACTTAGAGGATCCCAGAGACAGACTGGGAATGGGTACAAGTTTTTTCAAATGTTGCTGCCAATCTCAGCATCCAAGAGCCCAGTGCGGTATCAGAACCTTGGACAGCGCCCAAAGGCACATTAAGCCCCGGGCTCACCTGATTTCATTCTCTTCTTGTTAGCAATGCCTTTATAGTAGTTAGATGTCTTGAGACCCATCTGTATGTCAGTAATGTGGTTTGTCTGAGGCTCCACAGCTAGAAAGGGGCAGAGCCAGGACTCAAAGCCTGGCTTGTATACCTCGAAACAGGTATAACTGTTTTGGAAAAGGTGCCTTAGCTCTTTGTACCTCAGTTTCCTCAACTGTAACAAGGGCACAAAGTAGGCTTCATGGGCATATGATGTGGTTTAATTCTCTTCTGTCACTGTCTCAAAATTCTCAGCTTTTTAATAAGGGAATCAGCGTTTTCATTTTGCACTGAACCCTGAAAATCACTTAGCCCCTCCTGTTTGGAATAATACTCATAGCACCTCTCTCTCCTGTAATGTTCTGTTCCCTGTTTCAGATCCATGCTCAAGCCTTCTCCACCTTGTCTTGTGGCCCAGGAACCTGGCACCTGGCGTGTGAGGACTACACCCTCAGGCTCCCTTGTCCTCTGATGAACGGTTGGGTTCAGCCAATAAGAGGGCGTGGCAGGAGATGAAAGGGCACAAGGAGGGTGGGTTCTCAGGTCCAAGGGCATGCTACCCATCCTCAGTGGGGTGTTTTTCCCCCTGGTTCCCTCCCTGCTGAGTCCCTGCATGTTGGCCACATTCCTATACCAAAGCCACAGCTCCTGTCAGGCAGCTCTCGGGAGACATCACAAGGCTAGGAGGGTAAAAAGACCACGGTGTGGCCAAGATGGCACCAGCACCACCGTCCAAGGGCACAAACCGAACGCCTCCATTGCCCAGAGCATTGCTAGGGAACCTCTAAGGGCAGGTCAACTCCTTTCACCCGGGCTGAAACTGCGTAGACCCCTGAACCATGGAGCTACCATAGCAGCTGGGGTGGGCTTGTCCCAGAGCTTTATCTGTCCTGTTTGCCACTGTATCCCTGGATCCTGACACATGGGGTGGGGGATCCATAAATGTGTGTTGAGTGAATGAATGAATGAATGAATGAATGAATAAACATTTCAGTCCATTAGTTAGTATAAGAGCCAGCTAAGCTCTTCCTGTATTGTAGACCCAATCTATTTCAGACGAAGTCTCCCTTCCATGTAGGGGCTGCGGGTGCTGTGGGAGAATCCCCTCCATTTTCCTCCTAGTGACCTTTCACTCAGCTCAATACACACTCCCCTAACCTGTGACCGTTCTTGTTGGAATGAAGAAATCCTCCACTACCTTGATTAGTTCTGCCATGCAGCCCAGGTTCTGACCGGAAACTCTATGGCAGGGCAGGTGCAATTTTAAAGGAAAACTTCAAGGGTTCTTTTAAGAAAACCACAGAGCCAACTCCTGGGATGATAAAGAAAAGATGGCAGATGGTCCTTACAAAGACCCTTCCCCCCAATTCTACCTGTCTCAGGTTGGTTTCCCCCAGAAACAGACCTTGGGACACGGATTTGAATGCAGGCAGCTTATTTAGAAGGTGACACGAGTAGGGGCGTGAGGAAAGGGGAGAGGGGAAGGAGGGAAGTAAATGGCTCATTACTGCATATGTTACTGCTGTGGGCATCAGGGCACAGAGCACACCCCAGGTGTCCCACGGGGGGCTGGAAGCTGGGTATCCATCCTCCAACTCCTGCCCCTCACTGGCCAAGGGCTTCCAGGAGCACATCCAGCCTGCCCTACGTGACCAAGAGAAAGCATTTAGGTGGAGAGGTGCAGGGCCTTGCCTTGGGAAGCACCCACACCACCTCCCCGGAAATGCAGCACCAGTCACCCAGCAACAGCACAGCCTCCTGTGATGCATATCCTGTTCACTACTGCTCCCAGGGGCTGGTGTCACCACCATCTGTGCAGCTGTGCCTCTTAGCTACTTGTATCCTTTGTCACAGTCTTCATATAGCCTTGTGAGGGTGTGAAAACTGTCATCTGTGTTTTATAGATGAGGAAACTGAGGCATAGAGGCTACGTAACTTTCCCAAGGTCTCACTCTAGTAAGTGTACAAAATAAATGCAACTTCCTGCACCAGTGCAGCTTAACTTCTTGGGGAAGACAGACAATAAACAAAATAAATAAGTAAAATACAGAGGGTTGTAAAAGGCATCAAATGCTATGGAGAACAATAAAGGTGGGCAGGGGTTTGGAAATACAAAATGAAATAAGGTAATCAGAGAAAAATTCCCTGAAATGACAGCAGTTGAGCCAGGACTTGCAGGAGGTGAGGGCGGGGGGAATCCATGTGAGGGAACGGAGCTGCAGGTAGAGAGAATGATAAATACAAACCCATAGGGCAAGTCTGCCAGAGTGTGGAGAACAGGAACGATCAGGCCAGTGTGGCTGAGATGCGGGGTGAGCTGCTCAGGGAATGGGAACACAGGGCCTCACACGCCTTTGCAGTGACTTCAGGTTCCATTTGGAGGGAGGTAGCTTCTGGTTTACGTTTAACAGGATCCCTCTGCGAGTGTGTGTGTGTGTGTGTCTGGCTACCAGGTTGAGAAGAGAATGAAGTACTCTGTGAGTAACTGAGTGAGTGAGTGTCCTTGTAGTTTTTCACAGAGTAGTCTTAACCACCTGCTTTGTGGAGAGACAGGAGACAAGAGAGGATAAGAAGTGGTGGAAACCCACACTTCATGCAGAGCCTGGAATGCGGGCCCAGCAGACAGGCAGCTGGGCCTGGCAGGAAGCTGATGGTCTGAGCTGTGTTCCCAGCTGTCCCGACATCCCTGTGTTCCTGTTTCCAGCATGACCTCAGGGAGCTAGTGTGATCACAGACATGAAAGTGAGCACCATGCAGAGAATATCATCAGAGGCCTGGTGACAGCCTTGTTCACTCAGAGTGTGCCTTCATGAGGCCCCAAGCCAGCCGCTCTCATCTCCCTCCAACCCCTGGGCTGCCTCCCCAAGGCAGCAGGCTGAGGCTGCAACACTCCAACACGAGAAACTGAAATAATATCACTCCAAAGCAGGCTCCCCTGCTATGAAGAGAAGAGGCCCACAGCTGCCTATGAAACATACCTCGGGGGGCATCAGACAAAAATGTGGCCAACAGATGCCTGGTTCCCCCCAACAGATCATTACTTCCTTTGAAGCAAGCATTGTTTGTTTTCTCTCTCTCTCTCTCTCTCTCTCTCTCTCTCTCTCTCTCTCTCTCTCTCTCTCTCTCTCTCTTCCCCCCACTCCCTCCCTCCCTTCCTCCCTTCCTCCCTTCCTCTGTCCCTCCCTCCCTCCGTTTCCTTCTCCCTTTCCCTTTCCCTCTCCCTCTTCCTCTCTGTCTTTGAATTGCAAACTGGAAAGGTAAGAGAAGAAGGAAGAAATGGAACTCAAAGGGGAGGAAAATGAAGGAAGGAAGAGAAAGGAGGAACAGAAAAAAAGACAGCCCTATGAAGCAGATCCTGTCAATATCCCCTTTTTGCAGATGTGGGAAATGAGGCTCAGAGAGGTTAAGTCACCTGCCCAAAGACAGAGTGGGGAAGTGACAGAGATGGGGTTCTGTGTTCTAATGCTGACCCTGCCTGCATACAGCATTCTGATGTGGGGCCTATTCTGTGCCTGGTTCCTTGGCCATGATGAGTAATGGAGACTGAGGGGGAAAGATGCCATGGGAAGGAGCTAGGACTGTTCCTGTCTTTAGCCCCCAGAGCTACTGTGAGTTTGACAGAGGAAGAGATCAAAAGAGGCTTCCTGGAGGAAGGAACATCAGAAGTGGGCCTTCAGGTAAAGAAGCCCAGACTGGCCCTGCCTGGGGCTTCCTTGGACATCTTCTCATTTCATCTTCAGAACAACCCAATGATAGAGCAATGATTATATACACTTTAGATGAGGAAACTGAGGCCTGGTCAGACAAATTCCTTTACCCAAGAAGCAAAGGAGTTGGGATTTAAATCCAGGTCTCTACCCCAAGATTACGCTTGCCCCTTCCTGCCGTGGGTTCCAGTCAGATATGTCCATGTGGAGAGGAATCCCCTGGATTCACCCAGTCCCACACTCAGCAGGTGGCTCTGAGGGCTACTGTGAAGATTCCACGAGTGGACCCTCATTAGGAGACGGACTCAGGGCACACAGCAGGCACTGATAAGGGCACGGTTGCTGCTGGGCCGCTCATTGTTATTTGGACTTGACCAGCTCCCCTTCTTGGATTCAAAGTAATTCCTGTCCCCACGGAAGAAAAGCAGAGAAGGTCACAGGGCCACCCGAGGCTCAAAGCCAAGTTGCTAAGCTCCTGATTCCCCAGGAAGTGTTCCTTGACCCTCAGGAACCTGCCTACTCAGCCTCAGTTGAGCTTGCACCCTTGACAACATAAAAGCCGCTTTCAATGAGCTAATTCAAATGCAGCTCCATCACAGAACCACACATCTATTCCGATGTCATCCTGTCCCCTCCCTGTTCCTCATCGGAGGTTGGATGTACCACATGTCAGACTAGCCTGGAGTGTGCTGGGGAAAGTATGTGGTCCAAGGGAGCGTGTGTGTGTGTGTGTGTGTGTGTTCCCAGGGGAGTGTGTGTGTGTGTGTGTGTGTGTGCCCTCATGTCAAGTGTGAGTGTGTATGAGTATGTGCATGAACCCAGTGGGAGTGGGAGTTATGTACAAGGAAAAGCACTCCCTCTTGTGTATTTCTCCTTTCCTCTCACATTGCTACCACACTCACACCTCTGACACCAGATGTGTGGAAAACATCAGTTAATTGTGTGACACTAGCTGGGCGTCCTATAATTCAGTTCAGTTCTGACATTGTCTACCTGGAGTTGGTGTCAGATCCCACAGGTGAAGGGCTTTACTTCTGACCATCTGGCTATATATCGAATTTCCCACACCCCCATCCTTGGAGGGCTCCCAGAACTCAGAGAAACACTTACTTAGGTTTCCCAGTTTATTACACAATAAAGGGCATGATGAAAGATCGCGATGAAGAGCCAGATGAAGTACATGTAATGATGTCCAGAAGGGTCCCTAGCACAGGAGCGGCTGTCCCCATGGAGTTGGGATGTACCACCCTCCCGATTTGTTGATGGGTTCACCAACCCGGACGCTCTCTGAACCCCCATACTTTTGGTTTTATGGAGGCTACATCATGTAGACGTGTTTGATCATTAACTCAGTCTCCAACCCCTTTCCTCCTCGCCAGAGGATGGGAGGTGGGGCTGAAAATCCAAGCTTCTAATCATGGCTTAGTCTCTGGTGAGCATCCCCCATTCTGGAGCTTTCCGGGAGCCCACCAAGAGTCATTTTTTTAGAACAAAGGACACTCCTGTCACCCAGGAAATTCCAAGGGACTTAAGAACTCTGTTGACAGGAACCAGGAGCAGAGACCAATATATATATTTTCTATTATTTCACACTGAGAGTGTGAGCCCTGTGGGCGTGTGGGTACGTGTATGTGTGAAGCGTGTGAGCCCAATGTGTGTGTGTGTGTGTGTGTGTGTGTGGATGTTTCAGTCAGCCAGAGCTGTGCTATGCTGCAGCAATAAATGTCCCCCAGAGTTCAGTAGCTCACAGCAGCAGAGATTTATTTCTTAATATCCACCAGTTAATTCACAAGTCACCTATGGCTCTATTTCCTGTCAACTGTACCCCAGGACCCAGAGTAAATGGGCAGCCCCTACTTGCAATGCTGCTAGTCACCATGGCAGAGGAAAAAGGAAACACAGAGGGACCTCGAGCTGACTATTAAAGCTTCCACCCAGAAAGGACACACAGTGACTCCGCTCCTGTTTTATGGGTTAGAGCTGTTCACATGAGGGGAATCTGTCTTCAATAGGATGGGAAGTGGACCCCTCCCTCTGGGAGGCCAGGAGATCCCTATGAACAAGGAGACAGGTTACCCCTACTGTGATTCAGGAGTGAGAGAAGCCAATTCAAATGAGCTTTTCCATCTCCGTGGGTCTTGTGTGAGAAGTGCAGGTGCACAAATCTGCCTGTTGGGGTACCTTGCACCTTGGATGTAGAGAGCTGTAGGTTGGTGTTTCTGGATATTAAAAAGCGTGTACAAGAGCCTATGGGTGAATGGACAAATGCGAGTGTGCGTGTGATGGGAAGAGCGTGGGTCAGAGGGTGTTAGCATGTGGGTGGGTGTGCATGTGTGTGAGCACGTATATGTGTGTGTGCACACACGCCCTAGCACAGCACTGTCTGTGTCCATCATACCTGTACCAAATGTCCCCCACTCACACCCAAACATGTGCTCCTTTCCAGAGGGAAGAGGCTCTCACAGATGGAAGGGGAGATGCTCAATTTCCCAGCTGATGATTTAGCAGTTTTATTCACCCCTCATTTGTGGCCATCTGTCACCTTCCACACGGTACCTGTCTCCACCTGGCCTGTGCACACTGGCTGCAAAGGAATGGTGGCAGGACTGGAAGGCAGGGATTCTGTCCTCGGCTCTCAACTCCGGAGTCTGGGGTCTCCTTCCTGTCCCAGGACTGACCCTCTGGGAGCTGCCCTGGGAGATGGGAGCCCAGAGGGGGACAAATTTAGCCCTGAGCTGTCCCCAAGGATAGCAGGGATTGGGGAGTCCCCAAAATGCCTTGGACTGCCTCAAACCTCCAGCGACCTTTCCCTTCTTCCGTCTTGCCCCCTCCTTCCCTGTAGGGACCTCCAGCCAGAACAAGCCAGCCCCGGATAATTGCTGAGAAAGTCACCACTTCTCCATGTGCTGGTCCTAAACCAGGTCTGCGCTCAGTGCTTGACATATGCCGTCATTTAATCCTCACAAAACCTGAGAGACTGGTGTTACTGTTCTCCCTAATTGACAGACAAGGAAACTGAGGCACAAAGAGTTGTGCAAGCTCACACAGCCCACTTGTAGAAAAACCGGGTCCTGTGCTCAGGTCTCCCTGTTCAGCCTTTGTAAATGGGTGCAGGCTGCTCCAGATCACCTCCTCCAGGAAGCAGTTTATACTAAGCGTGGAGGGGCCAGGCCTGGGGCGGTGGCAGGAAAGCAGCCTGGATTTGGGTGCTGGGGTGGGGAGGTGGGGCAGAGAGTCCAGATCCCCTGCCTTCTTCCCTGACAATCTTGCCTAACCCCTTTCCAGGGAGATAGCCACTCCTCGGACAGACCTGCCCCTTGGCCTTGCCTTCTGTGTCTAACACAACCTTGAGATGCGCCTTCCAAGCCCATGGCTGACTTTGCCATGTCCCTACTCAGCCATCACCTGTTACCCCATCCTGCCTCCCTAACACTCTATCTAGCAGGCCCTTGCCCCATTATCCCATGCTCCCCTCCTCTCTTGCTTTGAGTTTCTCACACATGCTCCTTCACCTCTGGTTCTTTGCATACCTGCTCCTTCCCCCGGGAACCCTTCGTTCTCCTTCCCACTTTCCAGGCTAACTCCCAGACCTTCTCAGGAAAGTCTTCCCTACCTCCCAAGTCCAAGTCAGGGATCCTGGCTCTGTGCTGCCATGGTGCCCTCCCTTTCCCTTCACGGTACCTCTTCCTCTACATGGGACTTGTGTCTTCATCACTGAACTCGAAGTTCCTTGGGGACAAGTGCTGTGTTCTGTTAACCGCTGTATCCCCAGTCACTCATTTAACAAATGGTGTTGATCTCCCCCACCCCAGGTCAGGGACTATTCTAGAGGCTAATGACCCAAGAAAACAAAAAAAGAAGATGAACAGCAGCTTTAAGAAAGGTGGTCAGGGAAGGCTTCCCAGAGGTGGTGACAAATATGCTTGTGGATGAAAAGAAACCAGCCATGCAAAGTTCTGAGAGTAGGGGCTGAGGAAACAATAAGTGCAAAGGCCCTGAGGTAGGAGTGGCTTTATCGTGTTTGGGTTAGGTGGAGTGTAGACTGCTGGGGTAGAGGAGGGTTCTGAGAGGTAGCAAAGAGTTTCCTGGATAGTTTTTTGTTTTGTCTTTGAATGCTCCAGGTCACCTCCTCTGGAAAGCCTTCTCTGACTGCACATTCCTTGTGCTTCTGAGCTCTCCTAGCCCTTACCTCTGTTGACCCAAATAACCTCTGAGCCCTCTTAAGATGGAAGAGTCTACAAACCCCTGCCTTGTCTTACTCAGAGGATGTTAAAAGCATTTTACAACCAGGCCTTCTTCTAGTCCTAGGTTGCATGGCCAGGAGAGCATCTGTGGAATTTGGAGAGGGTCCCAAACAGGACAGTTATTCTCCATGTCACCTCCAGCTCCAGTTAGCAGGTCCCTAGGCGAGGCAGGATGGACTGGCTAGGATGTGAGGCACCGCTATTTATGGAACTCAATTTCCCCGGCTCCCTGTGACTCCCAGGAGGTCACAGGGATGCTGCAGAAAGAATTTTGTCTGGGCCTAAGGGAGAGATTCAACTGTCAAATCAATCCAGTGCCCCCGTGGAAGGACCCATGGACATTTCAGGGCAGTGGCTAAGGGACCAAGAGAAACAGAACAAAGGACTCAAGGTTGAGAGTCAGGAGACTTGGGTTTGAGTTCTGACTCTGCCCCAATTTTAGGCAAGCCCTTCTCTGGGCCCCAGTTTTCACCTTAGCAAGAGGTGAGAGAGATTGATCTAGGTCAGGGGTGGATGGACATTTTTTTTGTAGAAGTCCATATAGTAAATGTTTTAGGCTTTGTGGGCTGTAGCGTCTCTGTCACAACTACTCAGCTCTGGCTTGTTGTGCAAAAACAGCTCTAGACAATGCATGGCTGTGTTCCAAATAAGTTTTATTTATTAAAAAGCAAAACAAAACAGGTGATAAGCTGAACATGGCCCATGGGCTATAGTTTTCTTACCCCTGGTCTAGGTAACCTTGCTAGTATACCAGTCAGGATACTTTAGGTTGCAAGCAACAGGATCCCAGTGCAAACTGGCTTCAGCTAAACAGCGGGGGGCTTATAGGGTCACATAAGAGAAAAGCCCCAGGGAGACTTCAGGTATGGCTGGATCCAGGGGCTCAACTATTATCAGGATTCATTGTGATTAAGTTTCACTCTACCATCCCTTGATTACATTTGTCTCTATTTTGGCTTTGATTTTAGACAGGCCTTCAGCAGCAAAAGTCCCAGGATTCATTCCGATTGGGCCAACTTTAGTCCTGGGCACCTCCCTGAACCAATCACTGTGATGGGGGTAGTGAAGTTACCCCAATTGGCCAGGCGTGGGTCATGTGCCCCTCTCTAGAGCTAGAAATGAGTCCAGCCCCACCTAAATCACATGACCTGGAAAGGGTGGAAGGGTGGTTGCCCAGAGGGAATTTGGGGCCATGGACAGAGCTGCACTTGCCTAGAGTGAGCCTTTATGTGACTTAGAACAGCCCCTACCTCTGGGTGGACATAGTCACACACTTTGGCGTGGCCAGCAGAGCGCAGACTGGGTTTCAGACCAACTCGCCCCTTGGTCAGGCCTCTGTGTGGTGAATGACACTCACTGCAGTGTATGGAGCAGCCCTGGGTGTGGGCACCATGACAAGTTCACGTGGCCTCCCAGTGGCCCATCAGGGGTTCGTTCTTTGCATGGGATGTATACTCAGGCTTTCACATCACGGTGTTATCCTTTCTCCCTGGGTAACTGCAGCCACATCCTGAGGGCCTCTCAATCCCCATCTACTCTTTCTCCACCCGACATATGTACACACACCATCACCAGATTTATCATTCTATAGCCTCCAAGTCACTCCCCTGCTCAAGAACCTTCCTTGGCTCCCAGTTGCCATCAAGACAAGATCTTCATGCCTCAGTCTGATGCTTAAGCCCCCCAAGGTATTAGCTTAGTTCTCCTTTTCAACCTCATCTCTTCCACTCCTCTATGCGGGACTAAGAGTCCAAGACTTGAGTTGGCATTACTGTTCACTAGCTGTGTGTCCTTGAACGAATTCCTGTCCCTCTGGGTCCTTAGGCCCTTCATCTGCAAATTGGGGGTCATAATGGGTATGTCTTGAGAGACATGAGTCAGTTTTAACTGTAAATATTACACAGATACGGGAAGTATTATTATTACATCTTAAGTTGTGCCAGGCCTCCCCATTTGTGGGCTCAGATGGGGCCCTGGTAGCAGTCATAATCACTCTTCATTGACTCTACCTTTCCCCTAAGGTGTCAGCCCTAAACTGACATCTTCCAGGTGCTCACGGGCTTCCAGCCAGTCCGTCAGCAGCGGTCACCTGTGGCACACACTGTGTTCTTTCTCTAGCAGTCATATTGGCTGTTGCCTGTCCCCAGCTGTCCCTGCTTATGTCTGGGCTCAGGGTGCTGTCCCCAAGTGTTTCTCAAGCTGCTGGACAGGTGCTGCAGACAAGAAAGTGCCCTCTGTCTCTATCATACCTGAACCCCGGGCCTCGGCAGCGGTACATGGGCCCAGTGCCTCCTGGGGACCTCCATAGAAGGGACCCCTCCAGCTTCCACAGTAGCCCCTTCCTCCTGGCCTGGAGGCCATGGTGCAAAGAGAACTCGGGGCTCTGTGAGCTTTCACAAGGAAAAGATCGAATCTTTATTTTTATTCATTCCCTTCTATTAGGAATGAAGGTAACAAACCCCAGTCATCTGGCCATACCTGTGCCTATGTGCAGCCAATTGTGTGTTTTCAGGTCACTTTATAGTTGTTGCAGAAATCTCTTAAGTGTGTACATTCATCGTAGCTTTGAAATTACAGTAGTGACTAGATCCAGTGTTAGAGCTTATTGTTTAATGAATATATATGTATATATACCGTGTTTCCCCGAAAATAAGACCCAGCCAGACCATCAACTCGAATGTGTCTTTTGGAGTAAAAATTAATGTAAGACCTCGTCTTATATCATATCATATCATATCATATCATATCATATCATATCAAGACCCAGTCTTATATTAAAATAAGACTGGGTCTTACATTAATTTTTACATTAATTTTTGATATAAGACCCAGTCATATCATATCATATCATATCATATCATATCATATCATATCATATCATATCATATCAAGACCCAGTCTTATATTAAAATAAGACTGGGTCTTACATTAATTTTTGCTCCAAAGACATGTTAGCGCTGATGGTCTGGCTAGGTCTTATTTTATATATATATATATATAGAGAGAGAGAGAGAGAATATATATATACATATATATACTCTCTATATATATTATAGAGAGAGACATAGAATATATTATGTATAATATATTATATATATTATCTATCTCTCTATCTATATATATTATATATTTAGTAATGCATTAAATAAATACAAATATATACAAATCTATTAGGTTGGTGCAAAAGTAATTGCGGTTTTTGCAATTATTTTTAACCTTTGAAACCGCAATTACTTTTGCAGCAACCTAATATCTATCTAGACAGATGGATAGATAGATTTGTATATATTTGTCACAATTTTTTTTTTGTCATGATTTTTTTTTTAGTATTTTGACAACTGTATTCCTTGTGTATTTTATTCAATGCTTTTAGAAACACTATTCATGAAGGGCTCATACATTACACCAGCATGCCAAAAGGGTCCCCGGCACAAAAAGTCTAGTTAGAAGTCAAGATTCTTACCATCCCAGACTCTCCCACCCCTTCTCCTCTCTGTTTCTGTTCCATGCCTTCCAAACACATGCAAATAAGAGGTGCACATCTCCTCAGACAGACCTAAAACTGTCAGAAATGCAGCTGTGGGCAGAAGCCAAACTCATGCCTGGCTCTCCCCTGCCTTCTGTGCCAACCCTCCACCCCCAATCCTAGGGTTTTTTACAGTGAAAAGCAGGTACCACTAGCTGACCAAAGCCTCCCCCACCCTACTCTCAGTCTGCACCCTTTTCCTCTCTCTGTTACCAAGAGCTCATGCATCACCCTTGTGGATGAGAAAGCGTGGTTCTCTGTAAACAGGTTTGCTGGGCTGAACCCCACCCTCACCCCAAAACACGCCTTCTCCCCCCTGCTGAAGAAAGGACCCCTGAGAATTGGATTTGGATCAGCTGACCTAAAACTAGGCTGACCAGTTATCTCATCACAAAAGAATAAAAGGCATTTATTCTTTTCCCTTAAGAGGAGAAGCTGGGATGTTTGCTCCAAAGGTTGGGCTTCTCCCATTGAATTTGAGGCCGAAGAAATCTGCTACAAGGAAAGTAGGCTCCAACTCTGTCCAAATAAGAAGGTAGCCCATATCAAGGCTAACCTGGCTACAAACACAGCTGTCTTTCTGGGGGACTGTTGTGCAGTCTCCTGGGAGACACACGGCCCCTCTGAGACTCCATGAGCAGCTGGAATTGCGTCAAAAGAGAAATATCTTTAATGGATCTTGTTTTGTAAAAAGGGCACAGTGAAAACTGAAAGAGACTGGGGAGGGAGAAAGAAAGTGTGTATCTGAGAGTGTCCCCTACCACACAGTTTGCATTGGTAAATAATTGGAAATACCTGAATAAGCATCAATGGGAGAATGCAGATAGCACCACAAAGCCTCACTTTGGAATAATTCATAGCAGTTCAAAAGAATGAAGTAGACCTATTATATGCCAGAGTACAAAGATTTCCCAGACATTGCTGAATGAAAGTAGCAGTGGCATCAGGAAAAAGGTAATGATATCCCCTTTCACCATTCTTTTTCAAGATCGTACTAGAAGTACTAATTCAATAAGACAAGAAGGGGAAATAAAAGATGTACAGATAGGGAAGAAAGAAACAAAACTATGTTCACAGATGACATGATTATTTATACATAAGCGATTATAGCAAGGTTGCAGGATACAAGATTAACACACAAAAGTCTTTCCTACGATATATCAGCAATGAACCAGTGGAATTTGAAATTAAAAACACGCAATATTATTTCCATTAGCACCTCCCCCAAAAGGAAATACTTAGGTAAAAATTTAACAAAATATGTACAAGGTTTATACAAGGAAAACTACAAAACTCTGATGAATGCAATCAAAGAAGAACTAAATAAAAGGAGAGACATTCCATGTTCTTGAATAGGAAGACTCAATACCGTCAACATGTCAGTTCTTCCTAACTTGGTGTATTAATTCAGTGCATTACCAATCAAAATCCCAACAAGTTATTTTGTAGATATTGACTAGCTGATTCTAAAGTTTATACAGAGAGGCAAAAGACACAGAAGAGCTAACACATTATTGAAGGAGAAGAACAAAGTTGGGGGATTGACACTACCTAACTTAGAGACATATTATAAAACTACAAGACAGTGTGCTTTTGAAAGGAGAATAGACAAATAGATTGATGAAATAGAATAGAGCCCAGGAATAGACCCACATAAATACAGTTAATTAATCTTTGACAAAGAAGCAAAGGCAACACAATGGAGCAAAGATCATCTTCTCAACAAGTGGTGCTGGAACAACTGGACATCCGTGTGGGGGGAAAACATGAACTTAGACAAAGACTTTACACCCTTCAAAAAAATCAATTCAAAATGAATCATAAACCTAAATGTAAAACTCAAAATGATAAAACTCCTGGAAGATAACATAGGGGAAAATCTATATAACTGCAGGTATGGTGATGCCTTTTTAGATAAAACCCCAAAGGCATGATCTAAGATGTCCGTTAGTAGGTGAATAGATAAATAAACTATCCATCCAGACAATGGACCATTGTTCAGCACCAGAAAGAAATGAGCCATCAAGCCCTGGAAAGACATGACGGACTCTTAAGTGAATATTACTTAGTGAAAGAAGCCAATTTGAAAAGGCTACATACTGTATGATTCTGCCTATGGAACATTCCGGAAAAGGTAAAACTATGGAGACAGTGAAAAGACCAGTGGCTGCCAGGGACTTGGGGAGGAGGAGGGCTGGACCAGTGGAGCACAGAGGATTTCTAGGGCAGTGGAACTATTCTGTATCATACTATAGTAACAGCTACATGTCACTGGGCATTTGTCCAAACCCACAGAATGTACAACCCCAAGAGCGAACTATAATGTAACTACGGACTTTGGGTGAAAATGATGCGTCAATGTGGGTTCATTAATTGCAACAAATGCACCACTCTGGTGGGGAATGATGATAATTGGGAGATGATGCATGAGGGGGAAATATGCATGAGGAAATAAATGGGAAATCTCTGTACCTTCCTTTTAATTTTGCTGTGAACCTAAAACTTTAAAAAGAAGTTCTGATTTAAGAAAAGAAGCGGCAGAATGATAGAATACAATGCTATTTTTATATTAATAATATAAATACACATAAACAAAAACACTGTTATATGTTTTCTGGGTATATAGAGATGTATGGAAATGGAAATTTAAGTCTTGAAGGACATGCAGCAAACTGTATTACATGTGGGAAAGGAGAAGGAGTGAAGGAGGATTAAGTGGGATGAGCAAAGGGAACTTCTGTCTTAAATATTATAATAGTTTATAAGGAGCAAACATTTGTGTAATTAATAATGTTTTTTAAAGAGGAAAATGAAGGAGAACAAAATAAGGAAAGAAAGGAGAGAGAGACGAGGGGAAAAGGGGAAAGGAAGAGAGAGGGCCTGAGAGAAAGTGAAGGAGGGGGCAAGCAGATCATGCAGAAACCTCTTGTGGCCTCCACTTCCCCCTCCTGCCAAGGTCTCTGCAGCCCAGAGCCTCCTGGGGCAGACAAGCTGACATCCCAGGGCTCTGCGGTGTTCTCCCCACTAAGATGGCCCTTCCTCTCCTGGCTCCTGCTGCCCCTAGCCCTGGCCTCCCACAGAGCGCTTTTCTCCCCTGATCAGTGAGAACCAGCAAAGACCATCGCTGGCCCCACGCCTGGCCCTCTGATTGCAAATTGTTTCCAAAGGAGCATTTTGCAATGGGTTTTCCCTCTCCAGAGACTATTCTAGGAATGTCAATAGCTTCCGTTTGGAATAAAAATGCTGAACTCGTTTTTCTCATAAATAATGATATTGTGATCAGTTGCCATTCTGACCGCAGATAATGAAAGTGGAGCATGCATTTGTTGCTTCTGGATTTCTTAACATAGAGATGGATGAACGCCACGAGCCCTGGTGGGCCATCCACTCCGTGCCAGCCTGAGTCCATTCAGGCTGTGTCTACACAACAGAGGAAGAAACTGTGGCCCACTGACGTCACCCAGCTATGAAGTCCTGGAATGAAACAGAGACTTCTGACTCCGAGATCAGGATTCTCGCCCCTACACGCCAGCTGCCCTTTCTAGAAAATGAATAAGGTTGAGTAGACTGGGGGTAATGCTCCATGCCTTAGCCCCATCAGGCATCAGCTACTTTTGCAGTGCCCACTCCCTTCCTCACTGGAGGAGACACAGTGTGTCACCCATAACCCTGGATCTGACCTTTCTCAGGGATTCTGGCCGAACTCTCACCCCATTACCTGCATCTTTGTACATCTTATTTCCGTTTCCATTCCCCACAACACAACCCCAGAAGGCTGCTCTATCAAGTGCTCACTAATCCACAAGTGCCAGGAAAGAGCACGGTTGGATCAGCACTCAACCAATGGTTGGGATCAGCTGGTGTATAAATACCCCCCGCTCCCTCTTTCCTCCGGTGGAATAATTCTGACGTGTATGTGCTACACTGTTTCCTAGAGTTTCTGCTCTGGAATTAAGTGTCAGTTGCCCACCTGGTCATTGAATGGACCATGCACCCGATACGGGCTGCCTTCCCTTCCCAATCTCACAGATCATATTCACCTTTTTTTTGGTTTGTTTTCAACATCCATTCCCCACTTTGGGAATTTTGCCAATACTCAGCTCTTTCTTTAAATCCATCCCCTTCAAACTGTAAAACTTTATTTAAAAGGAAACATTTCATCACTGCAAAAGGAAAGCCAGTATCCCTTGCCAAAATAGAAACCAATTTCAAGTAATTATAATAACAATAACAAAGAACAATGTTATTAAATGCCAGGTTGCAGGAGTGAGGCTGAAGCCAGCTCTTTTGTGTTAAAAAGGAAGATTAGCAAGTATTGAAGAGATGCTAAAGGCAAGGTAGCACCAAGCCAAGACTTTTTTTTTTGATGTGAACAGGAGGGTTAGAAGTGAATTGAAGACGAAGTCACGTTCTATGTTTGTGGGTCAACGATGTTTAAGGCCATGTCCAGGTGCCATCTGGAATCCCCTCCGGGTCCCCCAGTAGACATCTGCCATGAGGGAAACTGTGTGTAAAAGAAGACCCTCAAACCGAAATGTGCTCATATGTGAACCAAAAGGCATGTATAAAAATGTTCTCAGCAGCACTATTTATAATAGCCCCAAATGGGGAAAAAACAAATGTCTAGCAACAAGAAAGTACTTCAATTATAGCATATTTGCACAATGGAATATTCTACGACCCCCAAAAAGAATGAGCTGCTGCTGCACCCAATGGCACAGATACATCTCAAGACATGAGGCCCTGTGAAAGCAGCCAGCCACACAAGACTATGCCTCTCTTTGTGTGAAGTGCAGGAACAGGTGAAACTATTGCATGATGTCAGAAGTTAGAACGGTTATTACCTCTTGGCGTGATGGGACTCTCTGGGAAGCTAACATTGCTTTACATCTTGCTCTGGGTGGCAGTTGCTCGGGTGTGTGCACATATAAAATTCATTAAGTTGTACACACAGGCTCCGCACTCTCTAAGCACTTGAACATATGCAGTGTTATACCTCAATTTGAAAAATCATATGCAGGCTGCTGGCTGGGCCAGCAGGTAAGGTGTGCTGACTGCTATGTGTCACTACAGCCCCCTGGACAGGCCGGGAAGTCAGGTTGGTGAGATCTGGCTGCTGGTGGCTTTTGTCACCAAGTTGTGGGCATGGGTGGGGTCAGAGAGGCACCCCAGGCTTAGCAGCTGGGGAACTGTTCACCATTTCCTCTTTCGATGCAGCCCATCCCTCATAAGATGCTGGTCTCAAAAGTTGCACCCAAGGTGCTATCACTTTTAAAGCCACCAAAAGCCTTCTGCTTGAGCTGTGTTCCAAGAACCAACACCTTGGTTGGGCACAAAACATGTGGTATCCACCTTACTGAACCCAGACAATCAGCCTAAGAAGCAGAGACACAGCAGAGAGTTTGAGCAACTTGACTGAGGTCACAAAGCTGGTAAGAGGTGATGTGCTTTTTAGGCCTTTCTTAATTAACTAGAGCTCATGCTCACATCTGCACCACATATCAATGTTCTCTAAAGGCAAAAAAAAAAGTCCTTACATAGGTGTGACAATTTATATAAATTAAGAGAATGGAAATGGTTAGAAGCCCCAGCTAAATTGCCTGGTTTCAAATCCCAGCTCCAGCACTTCCAGGTGTGCTTTTGGGCAAGTTACTTAACCTCTCTGTGCCTCAGTTTCCTCACCTGTAAAATGGAGCTATCAATAGTACCTCCTTCCCAGGCTTGTTGGAGGATTAGTCAGTAAAGGAACTAGAACAATCTCTGGCACAATGTGTTTGATCATGTTAGCTATTTGTATGTCACTCAATAGAAAATAGCGTTTACTGAGCCCTATCCAAGGCTGCACACCCTTCCAGCCTATCTCATTCAGATTTCAGGACATCCATTGGAGGCTTCTGTCTCATTACCATTTCGCAGACCATGAAACAGAGGTTCAGAGAGACAATTGACCTTTTCAAACAGAGCTCCCCTCCTTCCCAGAGAGTAAGTGGCACAGCTAGGATCTGACCTGGGTCTCACAAGCTGTGTGACATTGGACCAGTCTTTTCACCCTCTGAGTCTTAGCTTAATCTGAAACATGGGAACACCACCCATCTTATGGGGTCATCAGGAGGCTATTGCAATGATTCACGTGAAGGGCTCTGGCACTAAGTAGAAGCTCAATAAATACTTAGGTAGTTACTTCGAATTTTAAAGGCACGATTTGCCAAGGTTGTGTAACTCCTGATAACTCGCTGGGTTGTGAATCCGTCTTCCCAACCTGACACCCACGTTTGTTCCAAAGCACCAACTACCTCTTTGTGCGTTTCTTCCAGGCTTCTGCTTTCTCCCCAGCCAATCGCTGCACACCCCTCACAGCCTCCTGAGCTTCCGGAGAAGCCCCGGTGTCCTCAGTACCTCACACAAGGGAGCCAACCCAAGCTGGTTGTCCACAGGTGATGGGCGACATTCAGATCCATCCTGGGAAGCGACTGTGGGGCTCACCAGCTGGAAGGGCTTTTACGCCCAGGAGCCTGGCAGTGCCCAGGAGAGAAAAAATAAGGGTTTTCAGAACTCTGAGCCCTTCTCACACCCATCTGTCTGAGGGCAGATGTGCGGGTCCTCACGAACCTGACACGTGAGTGAGGCAAGAGCCCATTGGTTTTACTTGTGCATTCTTCTATTAAGCAGGTATTTAGTGAATGCTTCCTGGGTGCCAGGCACTGGGCTTCTTACCCCTTCCTGACCTCTCATAGCTTAGAGTCAAACAGGAGAGATAGAAAGTGAAGCCAAGAATGGAACAACCCAATGTAATAGGGGAAATAAGCTAAATGAATAAATCCACGGCACTTGGCCACTGTGGGGACAGAGCCCCAGAAAGCAGTTTCCAGGCTCTCGGCCTCATGTGGAGAGGTGCTGGCTCAGATAGTGGATGGCCGTCAGCTGTGGCTGGTTGGCCATCAGCTATAGCCATTGAGCCATTGGCCACTGATATAACTGCCGTGGCTACGGAGGGGAGCTGAGGAGAGTGAAGGAGGAGACTGAAGGAGAATGAAGGAGAGTCGGTCGGTTGGCAGCAAAGCGGAGAGCAGGTCGCACGTTGTGTAAACCCAGCCTCCAGTGAGACCATAGTGGTATGACTTCCCTACCTATGGCTCCGTGGGTGTTCCTTTTTGGCCTAGCCACATCCTGCGTTCTTATGTGGGGAGCGGGAGCTGAGACCCCGCCAGACGCCCCACACGACAGCCACGCTGAGACCTGCGGAGTAAAGAAGAATCCACTAGGAGAAGAGGATAAGGGAACAGTGTTCCTGGCAGAGAAAACAGCATATGTAAAAGCCCAGAGGTGGGAACCTATTGGGGACACCCAAAGTAGCTTCATATGGCTGGATGCAGGCAATGTGTGTGAAAGGAATCCAAGCATTCCAGGCTCTCCGCACTGGGAACGAAAGTAAGGGTCAACAAGTATCAAGCGCTTATTGTGTGCAGGGCTTCAAGGGACAGCAGTCACTGCCCTGACCAAAGGGAGAGCAGTTAAATACCTAAAGGGAGGCAGGAAGAAGATCTGTGTGGGAATTTGAGGGAAGAAGAAATTATATGCAATTGGGCAAAAATCAGGCAAGATTCTTGGAAGTGAAAACATGTGAGATCACCTTCAACCCTTAATTAGATTCTTGTCAACTGGGCAGTGATTCCTTAGGAATGGCAGCAGAATCAGAAAAGTATACTGAGCGTTTACCACACACCAGAGCATTATCTGGCTCTCTCCAACTGTGTTTCCCAGAAAATAAGACCTAGCCAGACCATTAGCTCTAATGGGTCTCTTGGAGCAAAAATTAATATAAGACCCGGTATATTAAATTATATTACATTATATTATGTTAAGACCCTTATATTAATTTTTGCTCCAAAAGACGCATTAGAGCTAATGGTCCAGGTAGGTCTTATTTTTGGGGAAACATGGTAGCAACCTTGGCGGGTAGATGCTATTATTGTTTCCGTTTTATAGATGAGAAAACTGAGGTCCAGATGAGGTCACTTGTCCAACGTCTGTCTATCTCCAAAGCCAGCATGTTACCCAGGATGCTGCATGCTGTGGAGAAATGTTTATCAGGCAGTTTCCTCCGGGACAGGCTCAGTCTTCACAGGGGCTCCCTGCCCATCTTGGGGGGGGGGGTTGCCTCTTTGGAACCAGCACTCTGGCAAAGTGATTAAGTGTTGAACCCAGCACAGTATGACATGCACAAATATTTGAACATTCATCAATGAGGCCACTGCCGGAGACCTGCCCCAGAGTGATTTGTGGACAAGATAACAAAACGATTTTATGGCCTCTTATTTCCCACGAGGTTTACTGTGGTTTTTCAAGTGTTTACACACATTAATGCAAGGGCTCTTTTGCTAATGGGGGATTATCTGGCTCGGACAGGGCGTGGTTAAGGTAACAGCCTCCCTTCAGAAAATAAACACGAAGCCCTGTTTCCTTATAGAGGATTTTTTCTCTGATCGAAGGGAGGATTCTGTCTTACTATAATTTTGGAGAAGCTGAAAGATGGAATTCTGTTGTCCATGGAGATTGAATCTACTCCAAGCAGCTGATGAGGGTACAGGTAGGAGGCTTGGGTGAGGGTGTGGGGAGCAGACTTGGGCATGGCCTCCCCTGAGTTCTCACGCAGCAGCCTGGTGACTTGGGATGGGGCAGGGAAGTGCAATCTCTTTAATTTACAGGGAGGAAACTGGGGCTCGGGGAGGGGAAGGGACTTGCCTGAGGTTACACTCAGAGAGTTTATGACAGATCTGGACCTCCCGACCCCACAGCATCACCTGTGGCTTGATGGGAGGCTGTCTGGGGTGGCACGAAAGCCCCTGGGGCAAGATTAGTGAGCTTGCTGGCCCAAAGCACTGGCTTTGGAGGTGGCCTGAGTTGGATTCCAGCTCTGCTCCTCTCCTACTGTGTACTTTGGGCCAGTGACTCTCTAGGCCTCTGTTTCCCTGTGTGTCAGTGATTAGCATGCAACAAGTGCTCCAAAACATAGCTAGTAGTCATCATCTTCCTGGCTCTGCCATCAGATAACTACATTGTTTCCCCGAAAACAACACCTAGCTGGACCATCAGCTCTAATGCGTCTTTTGGAGCAAAAATTCACAGAAGACTCAGTCTTATGTTATATAAGACCGGGTCTTCTATGAATTTTTGCTCCAAAAGATGCATTAGAGCTGATGGTCCAGCTAGGTGTTGTTTTCGGGGAAACACGGTACGTGCCCTAAGGCAAGTCACGGCTTCTCTCTGGGCCTCCATTTAACCATTTCTAAAATAAAAGGATTTGACTAAATAATATCTAAGGGTCATTTCAATTCCGACACTTCATAAATCTATGGCTCAATGAGTTTCCCCCAAGTCAAGGAAGGGAGAGAACTATAACAATAATATTAACAATAATTATTCCAACCATTTGTTGAGTGCCTACTGTGTGCTGGGAACTCTGCTAGGTGTCAGCCTTCCTAATATCACACCTATAACAGCCCCTGCTGGTCTCCTGGCTTCCAATTCTCTCCCCTTCAATCTATCTTGCCTACCTGGCCAGTCTCACCTCTCTTAAACCTACTTCACTCTTCTGCTCCAGCACATGGCTTTCCAGTGCTCCACAAGGTCAAGACTAATTCTTTAATTTGGAGGTTACGTCTTCCATGCTCAGGCTCTGCCCTCTCTAATGGAATCTCTTATCAACTGTGTTGTCTCTTTGTCTAGACTTCCCCATGCCTCGTACTCAGAGGTGCTCAGTAAACATTTGTTAAGTGAATGAACTTTTTTTTTTAAATTTATTTATTGGGTTGACAAATGTTAATGAAATTACATAATTTCAGGTGTACAATTCTGTATTACATCATCTATAAATCCCATTGTGTGTTCACCACCCAGAGTCAGTTCTCCTTCCATCACCATATATTTGATCCCCTTTACCCTCATCTCCCTCCCCCCACCCCCCCTTACCCTCTGGTAACCACTAAACTATTGTCTGTGTTTATGAGTTTTTGTTTCTCATTTGTTTGTCTTGTTTTTGGTTTATATACCACATATCAGTGAAATCATAGGGTTCTCTGCTTTTTCTGTCTGACTTATTTCGCTTAGCATTATACTCTCAAGATCCATCCATGTTGTCACAAATGTTCCTATATCATCTTTCCTTAACGCCGAATAGTATTCCATTGTGTATATATACCACAACTTCTTTATCCATTCATCTATCGAAGGACATTTTGGTTGGAATGAACGTTTTTTAAGTGAAATGCTTCTCTAAATTAGGCGACTCAAATTTTAGTTATTTGCAAAACAGCCACAGGAGTTTTCTAAAAATCTGTGCAGTGTCTACATAAATATTTTCATTTTTTAGATTAAATAAATGTATCTCACAAGGAAACTACATCGTACTATTACTGTAATAGAAGATTGGTGTTACTTGCCAGAAATAGGTCTCCATTAAAATAAACCCAAGGATAAACGAGCAATGAATGCGCTCAGTTCTAAGTAGATATTGTTGCCTACCAAGGCTGGGGTCCTAGGACTCACCTCTCTTGGTTAAGATGGGATCAGTCAATGCTTTGAAGAGGCGTCAAAGACAAATGAGCACTAACCTGAGACTTGCCCGTGGAAGGCAATCACAAGGACGTCACAGGTGGATGAGTGTGGAAGAACTTTTCCGTGCCAAGTTATTCCACTCCACTGAAAATTATCCTAGCTACTACCAGTGGTTGCCAGCCCACATTTTGGGAACTCTGATTAACAGAACCCATCGCTGTAACTTCTGGTTCTCTGGAAGACTTTAACCAGCGCTTTTGGGAAGGACACAGACGCCCTGAATGTAGCCATCTCAACTTCATACCCTGTTTCCCCAAAAATAAGACCTCGTCGGACAATCAGCTCTAATGCGTCTTTTGGAGCAAAAATTAATACAAGACCCAGTATTATATTATATTATATTGTATTATACCCAATCTTATAGTAAAATAAGACTGGGTCTTACATTTATTTTTGCTCCAGAAGATGCATTACAGCTGATTGCCCGGCTAGGTCTTATTTTCGGGGAACATGGTATTACAGTGTCCCTTATCTGAAGCTCCACTGAAGGGAAGACAATTCTCAGAAGTCCACCAGTTGAAGAGTTTGTTGTTTAAAACTAACTGCCTGGTGGAATAATGAGGTCCCTGTCACTGGAGATGTGCAGACAAATGCTGGACACTCATGGGGGACTGAGGAGAGGGGTGAGGAGCAGGGAAGTTTCTAGAGATAATTCCAGCATCAGATTGTCAGCCTATGAAATTGACCTGACAGTCAGAGTTTGCTTTCATGTGTAGGCAAAACACATTTAGAGCAATGAGAGAGAGAGAGAGAGAGAGAGAGAGAGAGAGAGAGAGAGAGAGAGAGAGACAGAGACAGAGAGAGAAATTGTGCGTCAGGTTATTCAGGAGACCTGAAGGAAGAAAGGAGGATGGAAATGGTTTTTATTATTTCTTTATATAAGTAATGCTTCATATTTCTTAATCCAGTACTAGATTCATCAGGACTATTTTGTGCAGACTATTGTGTGAGTATTTTGGTTTTAAGCAATAAACTGAACTCAAACTTGCATAAGTACCAAAAAGAAACTTAATGAGATTTAAATAACTGGGCTACCTTCAGGTATGGCTGGATCCAGGAACTCAAACAATATTATTCATCAGGCTTCAGTCTATTCAACATCTCTTAGGTCTGTATTCCTCTATGTTGGCTTCATTCTCAGGTAAGGTCTGCTTAAGGTGTGAAAAAGACAGCTGCCAGCAGCTCCAGGCTTAGGAACCATGGCAGAGACCAAGCCCGTGTTTGATAATAGTTTTAGTGAAAGTCCCAGAGAGAGTTCTCATTGACCCAGCATATGTCACATGTCCCCCACTGAGGTCAGGGTGATGTGCTCTGGCTGTGCCTGGTTCACATGTCTACCTCTGGAAGGAGGGAACCCCACCCAACCATATGAATGTGAGTAGAGAAGGGGAAGTTTCCCCAATCACAATTGAGGTGCTATCACTTGGAGAAGCTGTAATGAATGGCAGGCAAGCAAAAATAGCTTCTATTTTTTCCACCCTCATATCCTTGCTCAAAGCTGTGCCCCACGTCTCCATGCAGGTGGCTCCCATTCATCCTTTGGCTCTTAGCTCAAACGGCACTTCCTTAAGGAAAACTTCCCCAACTATCTAAAGTTGGACTGGGACCTCCTGAAATGTGTGCTCCAGGCTGATCTTGTCACTCTGGGCTTCTGTGGTTATTTGACAAAGGCTGCCCCCCCACTGGACCAGGACCACCTTGAGGTCTGTGAGCTGTCTGTTCTGTCCACCACTGTATCCCTAGAGCCTAGGACAGTGCTTGGCAAATAGAAATCACTAATAAATGTTTATGTGACGTATTGGTGGATATCATAGCACATGGGACCTGGTGACCAGTGAGGGGGAAGGAACGGAGGGGTCAAGGGAGATATCAAGATTCTATGCTGGTGGAAAGAGACAAGAGAATACTGGTGACCTTGGGGAGAACTCTGTGCTGTGGGGTCCCAGGATGGATGACCAGAGTGGGGGGCGAGATGGGGGGATGGGAAGTCAATTGGCAAATGCCAGCCCTGGGGACAGAGAAAGGAAGTAAAGCGTAGGTCTGGGCTGGAGAGAAGGAATCCTTTCTGTGAGTCCTTGGGGAACCCAGAGGGAAGTGTAGTCGTGGCCCCATTCCCAGGAGCATTTATGAAAGGAAGATGTGGTCAGGACTTGGCAAGGGGAAGGGAGGGAGTCCCCAGGCACTGGGTTGGGATTGGCTGGAAGAGCGGCTTCTCTGGGACAGTCCCTCAAACCTCGAGAACTGGAAGGAGGAGGGTGGCTCAGGGTTCTGCCGCCACCCCTGGGTGTTTTTCCAGGCCATGTTTCCGTCTTCGGTCATCTGTGTATCCATTTGTCCATCCACACACATAGCCACTAGTGTCTCCATGACCAAGCCTTGGCAGCAGACACGGAGTCCTCTCCAACCTGCCACGTGCACACACCTAGCCTAGTACCAAGAGCCTGTTAGCTCCGAGCCAGAAGCTGCGTTACTTCTGTAACAGGCAGGCGAGGCTGCCCTGGGGAGGAGAGCAAAGAGGGGGCAGGAGCCCACCCCCAGCTACACTGAGAGGCCTGTGAAAGAGAAGAGGGAGACAGAGAAAGAGAAACAAAAAGGACAAACCAACAGAAGCAAACCTACGAGGTAGAAAGAGGAAAACCAAGAGGGAAATCTATGTTGAAAGGACTGGGAAAATGAGACCCAAACAAGCTGCCTACCCCAAAGCCAAGGCAGGGAAGAGGGAAGAGGGAAGAGGGAAACCGACTGGAGAAGTAAGGAGAGAGTGAGAGGAGGAGGGGGAGAGGGGAGCACGCCAGAGGGAAGAGGGGGGTAGGGAGAGGGAGGAGGGAGAGGAGAGAGAGGGAGAAAGAAGGGAGATGGAAAGGGGAGAACGGAAAGGGGAAAATGGGAGAAAGGGAAGAAGGGGAGGAAAAGCAGAGGAGAGGGGGTGCGGGAAAGAGGGAAGGTCGCTGGCCAGGACGCTTCGAGAAGGAAGCTGGGAGGGCGGGAGCAGCCGAGCTCAGGGGCGTGGGGGACGCGGGGGCGGGGCCGGGGGCCGGGGCCCCCCCCTCCGACAGGCCCCTCCCCGGGTGGGCGGGCTCCTGCGCAGCGGCCCCGCCCCCGCCCCGCCCCCGCCCGCCGCCGCGCTCCCCGCCCCTCCTTCCCGCGCTCCCCACCCCCACGCTTCCCCGCGTCCCTCCGCCCGCCCTCGAAAGACCCAGCGAGTTGCGAGGTTGCGGGCGAGCTGCGCGGAGCGGAGGAGCTCAGGAGCCGGGAGCGGCCCCGCGCCCGGAGCGCAGCGGACTGGCCGAGCTGCCCGCGCAGCGCCCGCTGCGGGCAGCTCAGCCCCGGCCGCAGGTAGGGACGTGCAGCGGGCGTCGGGGCGCGGGGCACCGACCCCAGGGCGGGCTGGGCAGCACCGACGGGCGCCCCGAGCCGCCGCCCCGGGCCGGGCGGGATGGGGGGCGGACGCCCCGAGATTCCAGCCTCCGCGCCTCGCCGCGCCTCAGGCCACATGAAGGAGCCGGGCGCCGCTCCTCCCGTCGACGCGCGCCGTGGCCATTCCCCGGGCCGCGTGGGGGACAGGGGACTCGCGCGAGGGTCGCGAGAATCGCATGCCCTGTCCTCGTCGCGGGGCCCCTTGGAAGCCCCAGCTGACGCTGGACTTGGCTGGAGCCGTCGAAGCACCGCTCCCATTCCATTCCCCCGCGGATAGTGGGGGACCCAGGAGTGAATGTTTGGGGGCCATGTGCGACTTCTCCGCCTCGCGGTCAGCTGCGTCGAGATAGTGCCGTGCCCCTCATTTATTCTCCAAGAGGTAAGGGGGTCGGGCGACTTAGGGATGGGACACATTCCTATCCCAGGGTAGCTCCAGCTCTCAAGAAATGTTGCCTTAAAAAGCACGCCACAGCTTGGACTGAGCGCACACAAGCTCGCGCGGGTCTCCCCACTCCTTTCCCCGAGGGATGGAGGATGAGGGAGCTTCCCCCGAAATTTGTAGGGCTGTGTCCCGTTGCTGCCTCCGGACTGCTCTCACCTTCTTGCCTTGTGTCCTGGCGTTTACTCTCCGGGGGATGGAGGGAAGAGCCTACCCTGTCTGCCAGGGTTACCCAGGGGCAAGGACCATGAGGTCCCCAAGTGTGGTCCCTTTGTCCCCCCACAGGGTGGCACCCACATATGACCTGTTCTAGTGTGGCTTGGTCTTCAGACAAGGAACTCAGACCAGGCAGCCTCCCACTGAGGTTCTGAGCTAATCTCACTCTAAAAGAGACTTGAACCCCAAGGAGAAAATTGGATTTTAAAAAGCTAAATGATAACACCCCGTTTTTTCCTGATGTGGGGACGCTCAGCCTCATTCCACCAAGAACTGGCGGGGAGTGGGGGGTGCTGAATAAAATGACTCCTGAGCTTTGGTGACATCCCCCAAATCAGAGACTGTCAGGCTATGCAATTGGACTTTGGGGCTGACCTTCATTTTTCTGTGACACACAAGGTGGGTGCTTGATGAGAGAGCGGGGTGTTGGGTGCTAGGTATTGCCTAGCTTTTCTCTTTGGGAACTTTGGGTAAAATATGTTCATAAGGGAGTCTGAAAAGGCTACCCCAACTCCCAAATTCCAAAACAAAGGAGGTCAGTGGGAACCAAAGGCTTCTTGTACCCTGTCTTTCTCTTTGGAGCAAGGAATGGGAGGGACCTTTTCCCAGAGCAGTCCGGGCAAAATGGCTGAGCCTCCCCTGAGCCTCAGAAATAAATTGTGAGGCAAGCAGCAAACAAAGAAAGCACTCTCTCTCCAGCCAAGCGCTGGCTCAGTGGCCAGTCCTTGAAGGACAAACAGTGTGTTGAATGGGACACACAGCCCGGCTTGTCTGGCAGAGAATCTGGAGAGTGGGGCGATCCCTAAGAACCACAGGGAGAGGCAGCAGCTTGGGAGAGAAAGCGGGAACCATCTCTCCTGATATGCAACCCTTTATGCCAGGGCTGGAGGCTTGGTGAGAAGTGGGTCCCCCATGAACTTGGGATGGGGTTGGAAGGGGTGTCTACAGGCCATTGAATGGGCAACTCAGAGGGTGACGGCAAGGGAAAAGCAAGTTCATCAAAGCTGAAAGCAAGACAACAGTTCTGTTGCTCCCTGGATTTCACATGCCTGGCAACCAGGAGCTCCAAACACCATGCATTTGTTTATGCATGGCCCAGCGTACAGCAGGCACTCAATATGTGTCTTAGAATAAAGCCTGCATGGATGGAAGGTGATGACAGCACTAGCATGGACCTACCTACAATATCTACCAGTGTCATTGAACCAAGAAGGCTATAAAAGGTGGTCTCTGAGACCACAGCCTGGAAGGAGCCCTGGATGAGTTGACTTTGAGTTGGGGTGCTGCCATTTTTTGACCAGGTGACCTTGGGTAAATTCTCGTCCCTATTGGAAGGAAGAAATGGAGTACCAAAAAGCTACCAGTATGCCCAGCTTATAATTCCTACAATAACCTTGTGCAGTGGGTACAATTCGAATCCCCCACTGCAGAGGTGAGGAAACTGCAATTCAGAGAGGGGAAGTATCTTGCCCAAGGTCACACAGCTAGGTGGAGGTAGGGCAGGAATTTGAACCATGCTCTTCTGATTTCCCAGCCAACACTTTCCCCATGGCTGAGTCTCTAGGCCTTGGTTTTCACTTCCATAGAGTGAGGTGGTGGGGTGATGGTCGGGATTTGATGATGGACAGTGAGGCCTCTGGGGCCTGCTGTCAGGCTGCTTCTTTACCCTCCCAGCATATGCTAAGAGCAACATTAAAGCGCAAGTGCCAGGCAGCTTCTTGCCGTCACATAAAGACACTGTTCCTAGGCCTGTCTGCGAACTCGTCAGCTGAGGTAGGACCTCTCAAGCCACTTGGAACTCGGACATGTTTTTTTTCCCCACTCTCTTGCTTGTGTGTGCATTACAGGCCGAGTGTCACCCCCTATCGATTAAGCCTTGCCCGCCGCCTCCAGCCCCCCTCATCCTGAAGTCCATCCCCTTGTCCTTGGGAGTAGGTGCGATGCCTGAGCTCCTCTCTGTCACCTGGCCCGAGGTGTACGCAGCTTCAAGCCTGTCTTTGCCCACATCAGAACTGCCCCTTCAATTCAACCATGCAGTTGCCTGAGCTCTGTGCCCAGAGAATGGTGGGCAGAATACAGCCCCTGGCACAGTGAAAACAACTTTGACTTGACTCAAATTGCAAAGAGCATGAGGGCGCCTTTCAGTGAGGAGATCTTCAGACGTCTGTCCCTTTCCCCGGCATCCTTCAGCTCTAGCTCCTCAAATGGCCCAGCATGCTTCTTTTTGTCACCTTTGCCCCATGCTCTGAAGGTCCCTGGGAGGTGGAGGGAGAGAGGGTGGCACTTGAGAGGGGAAAATGGTAGGAGGCCAGGTACGGACCCCAAAATCAGGCTTTCCAGGATATGTGCCTAGGAGAGCTTTGTGAACCAGCATGTTCCCTCGGTGCAGCTCACCTGAAGCCCTTGGAGCCAGGGGAAGGGGAGGTGAGAGCCAGCGGGAAGCTAACAGCGGAGATAAGGGTTGCCTGGCATAGAGGGTAGATGTGAATGCACACTGTGATATTTCAGCACTGCCTTGGATTCAGTCATAAACGGGGGAAAAACCTCACTCAATATTGTTCCAATGATAATATCATCAATAACAATAATAACTAACAGTTATTGCCTGTTGATCTGCCAGAAAACGTGCTGTGTGCTTTACTTACGTTATTGCATTTAATTTTCTCAAAATCCTGTGAGGTACGTAGTAGAATTGTCCCTGTACAGATAAGGAAACAGGAGAGAGGTTAGGGCACTGGCGGCAGGATCTCTGGGCTTACAAATGGCCCTGGAGCTCCAGCTCAACCACAACATACTAATGTCCCTGCCACAGAAAAGCCCTTGGTGTTGTCACTTAGCAAGGACCACAACTCCCCATTTAAGGAGCTGCACAGTTAGAAAGCACTTCCCATTCATTTTCCATCAATCGAGCTTTGCCACAGCTCTGGGAGGCCTGTGGAGTGACAGCCGCTGTTTGATAACTGGGGAAGCTGAGGCCCAGAGAGGTGAATTTTTGTTCCCAGCATTCCTCTGCTGCTAAGTTACAGCACTGGGATTCACACTCAGGTGCCCAGCCTGTTATAACATATTTGTGACCTAGACTTTAAATTCACTTAAAGCTGATGTTGACATGTGTACCCAACCACCTTTCTCTCATTCTTAGGTGTCCCCCAATTTGTCACCACCCTCTCGCTCTGGAAGTTGTTGAGAGTGGCCGACGAAGCCATCAGCCCCGTTTGCCATGATCTGACATGACACAAAAGTGGCATCCGATTTGAAGCGAGCTGCCTGCAGCAAATGGCCTTCTATTTTTATATTTCTCACAAATTGGAAATTACAAGGAGGCCAGGTCTTGCAGAGCGATTGGCTGTGGCACTCTGAAAGCTGGGGGTGTGCAGCTAGGCTAGGTGGAATGGGCCACATGAGGGGGCCAGGAACCCTCCTGGCTTGACTGTTGGCAGAAGGGCCCCCCAGCTTCCGGGGCCGGATGGGATCCTGGCACACAGGTCAGGCTGGAGGGTGCTACCTCGGTCAGTGACCTGCAGCTCTGCCCACCTGTCCCCTGCAGTGTCTGCGAGATCTGTGTCACATGCCAGCTCTTGAGATAACTGAGCCCTGGCCAGAGGGACATTCAAGGTCAAAGATGCCCTGAAAGACATTAACAGCAGGTTGCTTTCATGGCTTTCTTGTTTGGTACGGAGGTTCTGTGCAGGGAGAGGGCAGCCGCCGCAAGGAAGGAGCTGAGCAATGACATTTGGTATCAGAATTGCGATTTGCTGGAACTTGTGCTGATAACAGTACCCCCAGCTATCAGAATAGCACTTTACAGTTTGCAAAAAAAAAAAAAAAAGAAAAAAAAAGAAAAGCTCTTGCCGCTGTTCTTTCTCTTGATACTGTGTAAAGTATTCCAGTAGAAGAAAATATGATCCTTGATATCTTAGAGAAGAATCTTCGCTCAAACGAGGAGACTTTTTTTTAAAAGCTAGTTTTCTCATAAAGCCCAAATCAGAATGACCTTGACTCAAATGAGGCCTCTTTGCACACACGTGAGTACACACACACACACACACACACACACACACGTAACATTTATGTAGAATTTCACGAAGTGCTTCTTCCACTAAAGCGTGCATTATCCCTGGGAGCTCTAGGTGAACCTAACATTTTTATTATTATTACCGTTATTATCTTCATCTTTTGGTTGGGGGAAACTGAGGCTCAGGGAGCCCTGAACACCTTCATTCCTGACCTCTGGTTTCCCAGCTGATGGGAATTACCTTACTAAGCCCAAATCCCAATTCACCAGGTAGCCCCTTGAGAAGGAGCCCAGATAAGCCCGGATTTGAGGAGGCAGGACACCGAGCACACAGGGATGGAGACTGCAGGATAGTGTGTGGAGGTACAGCCATGAGGTTTTGGAGAAAAGGGCCTTGACATCTTCTTCTAGCCTTACCTGAGCTCTAGCCTGAGGCAAACTCCATCACAACCAGGGTTTGGGGTCGGAAGTGTGTTCATTTGGCCCGTGAGCCCCCAGTGGTGGCGGGACATGGGGGCATGACTGCTTTCAGACACGCGTGCAGGCACACAAGTGTGCTTATCCAGATGGATTGGGTGAAAATGAATACCAGGGACCCTGTGAGATTGTCTAGAAGGATCTAAGGGCCTTGGTGACCAGGAAAAGTATGGGGAAGTGTTCGGCCATGAGCCTCGGGACGTTTGAGACTGCTGGAAGAGCGGGCTGCGTGATTCTGAGCATGCGCAGACAAGAGGGTAAGGAAGGGAGGGGGTATGGAATGGAAACCACTCACTCTGGCCATTACCCCATCTCCCCTCTGCCCTTGAACTGCTGTCCATGCTGAAGACTGTGGAATATCACAAGTTCTGGGAGCATACTTCTGGGGTGCTGGGGGAGGCAGGGACACCTGAAGGTTTCATGTGTCCCCTGGCTGCGTGGCCACACTGGCCCTGACCACCAAGTATGGAGAGCCTCCTGGGCACCAGTCCTGGGCTGTGCCAGGCTGGTAAGAACGATGCTCGGGGACCGGTGCCACTGTCCCCATCAGCAGGAGGACCCTGAGGCCGAGGGAGGTGGAGCCATTCACTCCAGGTTGCACAGCAGACTTGGAACAAAGGCCACCGGCTCCCCGTGCACTGTCTGTGCTCCACTCTGCAATCTAGCCTTGGTGCCACTGAGCCCCTTTGCTCCCACAGTGGATGTTTTGAGAGCTTGAGGTCAAGGACTCACCTATGATTAAAAATACCAAAGTGGGTTTGGGAATGGGGAAAAAGGAGTCTTACTGGAGAGTGTTCTGAGGATGGAATTTTAAATGTATGCATATATAACATGTTCCGGTTTAACAGGCTGGTCCGGCACCGTGACCCCAAAAAATCAGATGTGTACAAGCCCACAGCTCTGACTGTGATGCAGGCACTGAGCCGAGCACTTTACATGGCAGTGTCTGAGGATCCTTAATAAAGAGACTGAGGCCCAGGGAATTCATGTGGTTGTCAAAGGTCACCCCACTGGCATGCAGAGGAGCTGGGACCCCGAGGTCTGCACTCTCAGACCTGAGAAAGTGGGAGAGCAGCCTCCAGTCCGGCCAGTCCCAAGCCAGCTGGGGACCATGGGTAGGGTCCTTCCCCACTCTGGGCTTTGCATTCTCAGTCCATAAAGCCAGGGGGTTTGGACTGGACAGGATGATTGGGATCTGCTGCGCCCCATTCCCAGGTGGGGGGAGGAGGCTGCCCGCCCCACTTCCTTGTCCATTTACCCCAGAATAGCCTCCCCGAGACTAATGACTGGGGAAGATAAGAGCCCTTTCTCAAATGGCAGTGAATGCCACTAATGACAGAGCAGATGCGGCATGGTTAATTATGTCACGGGTATTAAATGAGAATGCCAACCTCAGGAGTTAAATTGCCCCGGTGGGCTACAATGGTTGTGCTTTAAAAGGGGTGCCATTGGCCTGGGCCAAGACAGAAGAGCCCCTACTTAAACTTCGAGCCAGACAAGAGTCACAAAGCCTTGTTCACACCCATCCCCTCCCCAGTACGGGATCTGCAGTGGCTCCTTGGAGCTGGGGACACCAGTGGCTGCTCTGTGAGATTTTCTTAGAGGCCTCTGGGGGGACCTAGACAAGCTACCTTCAGCGGCAGATGTGGCAAACAACTGCACCTAATAAAACTTTGAGTGCCTACTGTGTGCTATGCCCTACTGTGGATCATGGAGATAAACCAGGTGTTTGTTGTTCCTGCTTTGAAGAGCTGCTTGCAGTCAAAGCCATAAATGTGTGTCTTCTAGTGTCTCCGGTAACCACATAGGCGTAGTAGGTACTTACCTCTTGCTTTTGATCGTCTGTGTGGCTCCGTAAGCGACAGCCAGAGGCCACACTGGTGAGGGCCAGAGCAAGATGTGCTGTGGGCTGAGTGGGGCAGAGGGACAGGCCAGAGGACTGGCCCTTTTCTCTAGGCACCACCAAGTCAGCCTTTCTGGATGACTGGACTTTCTTTCTGGACTTGCTGGGTGACCATGGACAACCCCTTTTTTCTCTCTGAGCCTCAGTTTGCACATCTGCAAATTGGCCACAGTGAGGGCTGTGAAGGCTGCCCTCCTTGGTTAGGAAACCTCCTTGGTTAGGAAACCTCCTTGGTTAGGAAACTGTGTCTCCTAACCAATCCCAGCCCTGAACCTGGAGAGTCCCAGAGATTGCATAAATGTCTGAAAAGTGACATTTTGGAGGCAGTTCAGCAGAAGGAGAGAGTGTGATCACCAAAGGCAGCTTTTGGTTCTTCTTGTGGACTTGATATGTCCCTCAAACCTCCAACTCCTCACCAGTAGCTCTGGTCCCCTGCCTCCCACTTCCTGGACCTCCAAAGCTATTTCTCAGGGTTTTCTAGGACAGAGAAAGCCATAAAACCCAGACACTTTGTTACAGATGGGTAAACTGAGGCCTAGAGAGGAATTTTAAGCCCCCAGGTGCTAGGACCCGGAGCTTATAACCCCAAGCCAGCCCAGCTCCACCGTTGAGAAATTATTAAATAGAGTTGGTGGAAGGACTCAGGTTGCCGTGGCAACGGAGCCTGTGTCCTCGAGAGATAATGGCGTTGTACAAGGCAGAGTGATGTGTGTTGAATGCTGATTTGGGAGCTGCTGGAGCGAGTGAGCGAGAGTGTGCAGAGGACTATATCTAGGATTTGAGCTTCCCCAAAAAGGAGGCTTGAGGCTGGTGGGGCTGGGGCAGGTGCAAGGAAACGTGCTTTGTCTAGTTCTGTCCTTCTTAAGACCTCGGTGGAAAGAGATGATCACCTTCATTTCATAGAGGCACAAAGTGAGGTAAAGAGAGGTGAAGTGGCTCTTCCCCCAGGTCACACAAGTGGGACAGAGGTGAAACTGGGATTTAAACCCCAAACTGCTGTGGGGAGGGCCTGGCAAGGGCTCTGTGGGGAAGGCGGTTGGTGGGATAGGAATGCAGAAGGCAGCCAGCCGAGCCCTGCACTCGGAGCACCCGCACGTCTCTGAAGGCTCTTAAGGAGAGTGCTCATGGAGATCTCGGGCCAGGAGCGGCAATCCCAGCAGGAGAGGAATGGGGAAACAATATGACGGGGTAGCTCCAAACATCAGCTGTGGTGCCAAAGTCAAAGCCCTTCCTCCCACTTCCTAGCTGTGTGACCCTGGGCAAGTCACTTCACCTCTCTGAGCTTCAGTGTCCTCACCTGCAAAATGTAGATAATAATAGACCTACCTCACAGGAATGTTGTGAGACCAAATAAGGTAAGTTAGGCAGAGCATTGAGCCCCGCTCTTGGGCATAGCTCGCTCAATCGACAGAGAAGAGAGGCTAGGAGAAGGGTCAGTCTGCTCCGAACCACGTATTGCTTCTGATGTGTGGCGTTGGAAGAGTGGAATGACTAAAGCAAGTACAAGAATAATAAATAACAGGCTCTTCATTCCAGGCTGGTGAGCATCAGTAGAACAAATGAACAGCCTCAGTCACCAAAAATATGCATAAATATTTTGCATTTGGAAAGCGTGATTGATGTCCCTCCCTGTACTGTCCCTAAAAGCTGATATGCAGACCACCTTGGGGGAATGTGTGTTCTCGATGCCAGCTATCTAAATAACCCCATGCTGCAAACCCTTTTGGAAAATACTGTCCCCCATGCTCTTCATTTCTCTTTTTCTGCACAGCTGGTACAACATACTTACTTCCCTAATTAGGGATTGGAGAACATGGGGTTAACACCCTGAAAAACCCCAAAGTTCATCTTTTGCATGCTGGCAGAGAGGTGATGGGAGCTGGCAGACAACCCCATTCCATTCTGAAAGCAGAAAGAGGGTGCTGAAGTCCGGCATTTGACTGTTTCAAAAACAACGGTGAGAGCTGGAGTCCTGATTCTTAGAGGCAAGCAACCATTTTGTTTCCGCAAACCTGTCTGAGCCAGTCCACCCTCAGAGATAGCAACCTGCTTTTGGTTTCCCAGAGAGAGTGTCATTTGTTCACTGCTGATCCTACAGCTGGATGACACGGTCTGAAGCAGTGAGCCTAAGACCTCAGATTCCAACCCATGCAGGCAGGAGAGGCACTGGGGACAAATGAAGACAGTTCACATTTAGCCAGGATTTGAATGAATGTGCTAATTACAGGATAGGTACACATGTTCACTTTGGGAATCATGTTTAATGAATAATTTGCTCTAAGAATTTGACTTGGCCACCATGTCCTCATGGCTCCCACCGTTCCCTTGTAGTGATTGCCTAAAGGTTAAGATAACTACGGCATTCTGCCCAGGACTTTTTTCCCCACAGCTATCAAAAAAAATAATAATTAGACCTAATCGGGTGATTTATTAGATCCTCTGCCAGGTACTGTATTAACCACTTTACATATTCTCACATTGAATCCTCACAGTAGCCTTAGAAGTAGATATTATCACCTTTGTCTTAGAGAAGTTAGGTGACTAACCGGCAATCATACAGCACCTGAGCTGAGACTCAAAACCAGGTTTGCTTGCCCTCAGTCTGGTGCCTTTATACACTGCCCTGTTCTGCCTGCCATTTTCATGGCTCATGACAAATACATCTCTGAATACCCATTGAGTTTGTTTATAGTTCACGGAACTTAAGAAAATTTGCTTAGTAAAAATCCCATTTCCCCACATGGACAGGTTATTCTTGCTACGTGGGATTTTTCACTTTACAGAGAAGGGGGGATTCATACTATAAGGGTTCCTTTTGGACTAGACTAATTGGGTGATTTAAAAAAGAAAGGATTCCTTTTGAAAGCTAAGTGAATGAATCAGGAACAGACGCCTTGGCTAAAGTGAACATTCACTTGAGCTTTCAAAAAAGAAAATCAGCTTTCTCTTGTGGGAAATATTTGAGATCCTGGAATCTGATGCTTAACTGACTCTGAAAATACATGTCCTTCCCATTCTTGCAAACTAGCCTCAACATTTAAAAAAAATCCAAACGACCTTATATTAAGAGAACGATAGGATTTGTTGTTTCCCAAATATACAAGTATCATACTTAAACATACTTTTATAAATGTCACCACCCCCAAGAGTTTTGCATATCCCCTAGGGAAGGGGCAGCTCTAACCTGGTCCTTCTACCCCTTAGAGAACGCCCTCTCTGGAGTGACTAGATTACACCATGTATGTGAGATTGCAAACTCAGAGGCCACTGAAGTCCAGGCAGGTCAAAGAAATGAGTCAAGAAGTCAGGGACGAGATGACATTCATGGTGGGACTTGTAGTAAACTGTAAAACACATAGCCACGCCCCCTCCCCAAAGCATGCAAATTCAAATTTTAAAATTCTGAGCTGATACGACTCAACCAAGCACATAGGTGGGACCCATATGGGCCACTCGTTTGAGATCCCTGGTGGTTCCTAGTGTGACTTTGTGTATTCTTGGTCCAGACAGTTTATTTTGGGGGGCTTTGTGTGTTCATATCTAGAATGGGGCGATAAAGCTGGCAGAGTTGTCAGGAGGAGGCAGTGGAGTCCCAGGTGTGGGTGCTTGATGAGGAACCGTGGAGATACCCAGGGCCACAGCACTGAAGCGCCAATCTGTGACCCGGAGTCAGCTCTCCATCTGGGAGAGCTGCCTGCATGTGATTTATTACAGATCATCATTGAGTTCAGCCAGTCCCTGCAGTATTATGTGTTTTTTTTTTCTTTTTCCCAAACCCGAGCTCTTAAAGGGCCTTTATCCTAATGCCTTTCAGAGCTATTCAATTACGTCTTGAACAGGAGGAAATGGTTCTTTAACCCCCTGGTTTTCTTACAAGTATATCTTAAAAGGGAGAGAGTGATGTCAAAGAATGCCAGGTAGTCACCATGTCACTTTTATTCTCTGATGTGAATTTCGTCCTTTCTGGCTGGTTGAGCCAGGCGCCTTTTCAGAGATGTCCCCTGGAACAGAAGTCCTTGAGAATTCCTCCCACCAGCCAAAGGATGGTGGGAGGAAAGAAGCAACCTGGGACAGGACTGTGGGGGCCTGGAGGCTGGGAACCTTGACGTCCACCACGGTGGGTTCCTGGTGTGCCCGTTTCAGGGTACAGTCTCAAGAGGTGTCCCGGGCCCTCCATGGAGGACCAAGATGGACGGTCTGGCCCACAGCAAATCCTGTTAGAAGCAACTGAAGGAAGTCAGTGGACAGGTTCTGTGGCCCGAGTTCCAATCTCAGCTCCTCAACCACTTGCGACCTTGGGCTGCTCCAACCACAGGTTTCTTCTTGCTAAAATACAGGCCCCCCTTCCTTGGGTTCTCCCAAAGGCTAAGTGAGATCCCAGAGTATCTGTGTTCCTCCTGTGTCCCTTTTTCCTGTCACTCTTCTGCAGACTTCCTGTCTTCCTTTCTCTTGCTCCGTTTTTCTTCACTCTCCTTCCCCCTTCTTCTCCCCACCCTTCTCTCTTGCACCCCTCTCTTGCACTCCTCTCTCCCCACCCCTCCCCCACTCCTAGACATCCATGTAGGATCTGTGCTCTACGCCGCTCCCTCCAGCTGCACCCACAGGAGCTGCAGAGTCTGTTCTGGTGCCAGCCCAGGAGTGATGTCCAGAGCTTTCCTTACGAGGAGCAATCAAAGCCCCCTCACAGAGTGAGCACATCTCTTCCCAACCCTGTGACTGAATGGTGGTACCCAGAACCGGCTGTGGTGGGAGTATTCACACCACTGAAATCAACAGATGCCCCAGATGGGGCCTTTTGTTTGCTTTCTGAGAGCTCCTTGGTAAACACCTGCACACCACTCACTGCCTTGGAGACTGGTGCCACCTTTTGCGAAGCAGGCATTTCTTGAGGACTTATAATAACAACATCCCCTGTCACGGAGGAAAGAACTCAGGAGAGCACGTATGTGTCTAGCACTGTTTGAGCAGCTGAGAGGGAAGCAAAAGCAATTGAAGACCAGGGTCTTATTAGCACAGAGATGACAGTGTAGCTGGGGAGATAGGACAGAAGAATTAGTTATTAGTCAGGAAAGAGGCTAAGTTGTGTGGAGTAACTGGGCCTTCCCCATTGCCCCTACCAAGGTCCCAGTTCAGGTGCTGCCCTCCCATCCCCATCCCACTCTCCCACACAGCTGCCAGGCTCTTGCCAAATCATGATCTGTGTAAACCTCCCCTAAAACGCTCCAGTGGCCCCAAATTCCCCCAGTTCCCATAGTGGGGAGGGGCAATTAGAAGAATGGGCTTCGGAACCAAGCTGCCACCTCCTGGACCTGGGACCCTGGGCAAATTGCTTTACTTCTGGAGCCTCAGTTTCCACATCTGTGCAATGGGATGTTGTGAGAGTTAAATACAGTTATCTATGAATGCACTAAACATAATCAATTAATGGTCTGTGTGATCATTGTTCTATTACAAGATACAACACACCCCCTTTTCCTGCATCCAAAGCCTTTTATTGCTACTGGCCATCTCCCAGCCATGCTCCCTAAATCACCCCAGATTCTAGCCAGCCAAGATAGGCGCTTCACTGTTTCAATATTTTGCATCTTCACCTTGTTTTCTCTGCCTGGAATGGACCAGAGCAGTTAGGCTTGTGGTTAGAAGCAAGGATTCCAGTCCTGCTTCACTAGCTGTAATTATAAAAAGAATGTCCTTACTTCTGTCCTCTTCCCACCAGTCCAAATGCTATCCTCTCCCAGTTGCTTGCCTGAACCTAAGCCCCCTTGGTAGGGTGCCATCCTCTTCTTTGGGCTATGGAAGAACTTATCATATGGTTGTTGGCTCCATGGCCCGTCTCCCAGCTGTCCCAAGAGCTCAATGGCAGGAGGACTCAGACTCCCACTGCATTTTTATCCCCCTGCACACAGCGTGGGACCTGGCTGCCTGGAGGTGCAGGGTGGATGCCAGTTGAATTGGATTGAAAATTGCCGTGACAAAGCGAGGTGCTCAGTCGGGCATTGCAGACAATTAAGGGCTAGAACAGATGTTTGCAAACCTCTTATTGTGTGAGTGAGACAAGCAGGATAAGATGGGAATGAGGGTGGAAGTCAGAAGACGCACTAGAAGTCAGAGTCTGACTACTCTCCTTGCACACGGAAGGAATGCAGGGCACAGAGAGGGGAAGGGTCTGGCTCAAGATCACAAAGCTAGTTAACTCTGGATCAAGGATTCAAACCAGAGTCTGCAGACTCCAGAGTCTCAAGCTAACTTTGCTTCCTCCTCTCCTGCCACCCCTTAGAAAGGCCCTCTCCCTGCAGACCGGGCCCTAAGGCCAAGCCTTCTGGCTGCTGCAAGTATAGGCAATGTTTGCATTTGGAGCAGAGTTGGGGACTCCCAGAAGGGATTGCCACCCCATAGGTTTGGCTGCCTCCTGGGAGACTAATTAGAGCCCCCAGCCCCAGGGGCCTGGTGAGAGCGGCTCAGCCTGGATCCCATGTGACCTCTCATTGGCTCCCAGGACAGCTACAGAGTTTGCCCAACACGACCTTGGGCCTTTCCTGGAGCCAGAGCTCGGGGATCCAGTGCCAGTAGCTGCTCTTGGGTTTCTTAAAAAGAGTGTCAGGCCATATCCTTGTGGGGTTTTGTTCTGGAGGGAGTGGCCTACTGGAAGTGGGCTACTCTTACACACTCCAAAGGCGGGGCTAGAATGTTCCACAGGCACCCCACTAGAGACAGCAGAATAGAGCAGTTAAGAGCTTGGACACAGGAGCCCAGCTACCTGGGTTCAAGTCTTAGCGCTCCTAGTTCCTAGCTGGGAGGCCTTTGGCAAGTCAATTTACTTTCTGTGCCTCAGTTTACTATAAATAAAACGGTAAGATTGACAATAGCAAGTTAATGTACATAAAGCATTTGGAGCAGGCCCTGGCATGTTAGTGAGGGCCTGGCCCACTTCCTTCCTGCACTCTGAGCTCTCCTTTGTCTTTCCCTATTTATTAATGAAGTTTGGGGGGAGGAGATTGTTTGTTTTTTCTGTAAGCCACAGGAGAAAGAGAGCCATGACTTTTAGAGTTCCTTTCACCTCTAGATGGCTCTATTAAGCCTCCAAGAGTTATAAAGCTGATTTTTTTTCCTCTTGCTGTTGGGGTGGGGGGTCCTCCAGCCTTATCTTACGTTTTGGCTTTGGAGGCACCCAGAAAACCAAATTCCAAGGCTCTCAGAGGCTCCAAGCAGAGCGGAAGGGGGAGAGCCTCCATTCCCTCAATTATCTGGTTCTGTGAGGCCAGGCAAACTGACGTCCAAGCGGTCACATCTCTCCCTATCCGGAACCCAGCAGGCAAGCTCAGATAGGTTGTAAGGCCACATCGAAAGGCTTCAGAGAATGTCACACAGACCAGTGTCCGGAAGGCACCTGCTGGGTGATCAGATACCACCAGACCCTGATTCAGAGGGCCTGGGTTAAATCCTGTGTGACGTTGGGCAAGTCATTTGACCTCTCTGAGCTCAGTACCATCATCTTCAAAATGGAACTAATAATCACCTTAGCTGCAATATGTTTAGCACTTGCTGAGCCAGGCGTAGTGCTAGAAAATTCAAATCCAGTCCTCACGCTGTGTGAAGTGGTTACTATTGACTCCATTTCCTGATGAAACAAACACTGGAGAAAATAAGTAACTTACTTGAAGGTCACACTGGGATATTGTGAAGAGTAGGCATCCAATAAATGTTACTGAGAAATGCTCCTGGGTCTGTAAATTACCTCTCAGGTATATTGAGGCAGCCGAGGAGTTCGCACCACAATGTAGAGCTGCTTCCCTTCATCTCTTGAGTAAGTGGCTGTAGTGGGCTGAGAATTGGGGTGGTGGGGACCTGTAAAGATCATACCACTTGCGTGCTGTGTGACCTTGGGCCAGCCACCAGCCCTCTCTGGGCCTTGTCCTTCATCTGTAAACTGCTAGTGTAGACCAGGTATACCAGTGTGGCATGGAACAAGTCTGGACCAGGAAGAAGGCTACATCGCTCCTGGCCCCAAGCTCCAAGCATGAGGGCCTCCCACCTAGACCTGCAGCTCTCCAGTTTTGCCTGCAGCTTGCACCCTGGCAAAGACTGACTTCTCACCCCCAGTCTGGACTCAGGCCTCTGGGGCCTAAGTCTTGAGGCCTTGGAGACGCTGTCCCTCTGCCCCTTCTCCATCAGGCAATGCGTGACAAGGGTTTCCCACAGCACCTGCCATCCACCTGCACAATTCCAGCCTCCCTCTAACCTGCACCTGAACATCAGCCATTAATTGGTCTTCACATTTGTACAAGGTTTTTCAATTACAAAGCACTTCCGCGGCCATTCATCTCTGAATGGCACTCTAATCTGCTATTTATTGAGCACTTCCTGTGTGCCAGGCCCTCTGCCTTCGCTGGTCTCTTTCCATGCATTTTCTTGCTTCAGAGTTTCACAACAATTCTATGAAGTAGAGGGGTCCCTATTTACAAGTGAGGAAACAGATGTAAGCAAGCGAAATATCTAGCCCCTGGCCACACAGAGATTTATACCAAGCTCCATGACATAACGGGTCACACATACCCTACAGCTTCTGCAGCTGCCGTGTGCACCTGAATCATTGGGACCTTGTTAAAATGCTCCTTTTGATTCCATGGCTTGAAGTGGAGCCCAAGATTGTGCATTTCTAAGAATCTCCCAGGTAGTGCCGATACTGCCCCGGGATACGGCCCCTCGGAGAACCACACTTTTAGTAGCAAGGGCCTGAATCACTAAGCAACTTTGAGACTTCTTCAATAGCCCCAGGCTAGCAAACCTCAGTTTCCTTATCTGTCAGATGGGTGAAATGGCCTTCCGCTTACAGACAGAGAGGGAATGAGGACTGGGTGTTATAGTACCTGTAAAATGCCTGGCACACAATAGGCGCTCAATAAATGCTGACTCTTCTCCCTTGATAGGAGCTGGCATGGATCTGGGCGCACAACAGATGCTCAACAAAGCTTTGCCCAATTGATGGAGCCTAGCATTTTCCCCTAAAGCAGAGAATAAACTGCATTGTGTTTCCTCTTGGAATGAAGCCAAACCCAATATTAATTTTTTTTCCCGAACCACAGAGTTTCAGAAAGAAATAAAAGCGAGTAGAGTGATTGCAGTCTGAAGCAAACCTCTATAATTTCTGTAATTACAGAACAGGAGCAAAACAAAGCAGGAGTGCGCACAGCGTAATGGGAAGGAGAGGGGGCCCTACTCCCAGGCCCACCCACCTCTTCATGGTGCCCCACTCGCTCCAAGTGCGTTGTGGGCTCAGTCCTGGCCCTGGACAATGGCAGCCCTGAGACTTGGGCCTCAGCCTTTTGGCCTCTGTCTAAGTCTCCAGCCCACGCAGCTGCTTGTCCCTCTGATGTAATGGGACAGAGGGGGATTGTCGAAGTGGCTGCCACATGCTCCCCCCCCACCCCCATCTGGCCCAGGGCTGGGCTGCTGACAGCCAATCTGCCAGTGAGGCCTGCAGGCGCCACCTCCAAAACAGATCCCCAGTGCCACTCCTTACCACCTCGGCCCTCACAAGGTTGCCACATCTCAAATCACCATCATCTCTTGCCTGGGCTCTCAGTTCTTCATGAGCCTCCTAGTCCACCCTTGCCCCTCCCTCTGCAGCCTCTTCTCCGTCACCAGAGTGAGACTCATAAGCATAAGTCAGATCACCCCCCACTTAAACCCTCCAGTTTCTCCCATACCGTTTAGAATAAAATCTGAACTCCTTGCCATGGTCTCTGAGACCTTGTGTGATCTGGCCCCTGCCAGTCTCTGACTAGCGCTGTCCCCTGCTGCATTGGACATTGGACGGCAGCCACACTGGCCTCCATGCTCTCTCAAACAAGCCAAGTTTATTCCTGCCTTGGGGCCTTTGCACTTGCTGTTCCCTCTGTTTGAAATGCTGTATCCCAGAGAGTCAAATTTCTGGCTTCTAATTCAAACTGAAAAAAATTTGTGTTCAGGTCAAATAAAACAAGCTCAAGGGCCAATTTTGACCCATTTTGCCATTCTGATCTAGAGCTTCCAAACGCCACATTTTCTTACAAGGCATCTCCTCATTCAGGGATTGGCAGGGGTATTCCTTCTGCTTGGTTTGGCCCATTTTTGTCGATGGCTTTAGAACTTGTTCACAGAGAGCACATTGGGGCAACATTTTTAGCACCTTCCTGCCTGGAGTCTCTTTCTTTATCTCCTTCCCAGAGCCCCTCTGAATGAGTCTTCTATAATACTAACCTGTTCTCATTAAAACCCACGTCCCATCCCTGCAATTGGTCTGTGAGTTCCTTAGCCAGGCTTTCAAGGCCCTTCACAAACTGATCTTCCTAGCTTCAAACCTCCCTACTTTTGTTCATGCATTTCCTTCCACTTGGGATGCCCTTCCCTCTTTTTGAGCCTGACGAACACCTGTTCAACCTTCAAAACCCAGCTCCAATGTCCCCTCATCTAGGCTACCTTCTCTGGTTGAATTAACTCATTTCTTCTACAGCATCTTATTCATACAGCTCTTATCACAGGGTATTATGATTAGCTGAGATATTTCTCCTTCTAGGCTGTGACCTTGTCAAGGTCATGGACCTTATTAATCTTTGCAACCTGAGTGTCCAGCCCAGCTCCATATACCCATTAGGCCTTTAGTTCAGTATTTACAACATTGAATGTTTCTGCTGGCCCCTGTTAGTTCACTGATTCAAACTCTGGTGACCAGGGTGTAGTTCAGAATACAAAGTGCTTGAAATAATGCTTCCATTGCCATTCTAGCACATAGCATGTGCTCAGCAAATACTTCTTTTTTTAAAGATTTTATTGGGGAAGGGGAACAGGATTTTATTGGGGAACAGTGTGTACTTCCAGGACTTTTTTCCAAGTCAAGTTGTTGTCCTTTCAATCTTAGTTGTGGAGGGCGCAGCTCAGCTCAGCTCCAGGTCCCATTTCTAGTTGCAGGAGGTGCAGCCCACCATCCCTTGTGGGAGTCGAACCAGCAACCTTGTGGTTGAGAGCCCTCGTTCCAACCAACTGAGCCATCCGGGAGCTCAAGGTGCCGTGTTTAATCTTAGTTGCAGAGGGCGCTGCCCACCATCCCTTGCGGGACTCGAGGAATTGAACCGGCAACCTTGTGGTTGAGAGCCCACTGGCCCATGTGGGAATCGAACCGGCAGCCTTCGGAGTTAGGAGCATGGAGCTCTAACCGCCTGAGCCACTGGGCCCGCCCCCAGAAAAGACTTCTTGAATGAATGGAGTAAGTGGGTAGGTGAGTGAATACAGAGGGTTTGTCACTTGTGACCTCACATCACAGTACCACGTTGCTATAGTGGAATTCAGTTAATGGCGACATATTAAAGATGTAGAAAACTGTAGAGCCAGGTTCTTGGTCTGCAGAATATTCTTATCTGGTGAGGAAGAACTGGAAGATTCTAGAAAAAGACCTTGGAAAAATACCCCAAATCATGAGATCGTAAGAGGCTTTCCTTTCACCCACCCTGCAGCAGGTAAAAATGAGCCACAGACTGGTACTCAAGGCAGGGAGGTGTGTCGTCTTCCTGCAGCAGATCCATAGAGCCGTCTTCCAACTCTGAGTGGACCCTGCTCCCCAAAGCACAGGAGCCTGTTTCAGAAAAGAGGAGGTAACGATGGTGAAAGATTAGTTCTGCTTCAGAAATCACTAATTTTCTAAAAAGACAGCCGGGTTCCCTTGCCGTGAACTTGTTCATGCCTATGCTTTCCACGTGCTGTTTTTCATGAGAGGGGAGCGACAGTTAACTAGCTGGTGTCAGGCATTAAGATTCCCACGCAGCTATTCCCCTAGAGTGAGTGAGCGAGGCAACTTCTGGATGCCATCTATGTAAGCACTGGGTCCCAGGCCTTTTCACCAATAGGGGTCCCTTTATCCTTTTCCTCCCATCTACTAGACGTTTCGGTGTGTTTTTTCTTACCAGCCTTTATTACAGAATGATCCTTTTTTATTGTTAACTAAACCTACAAATGTGCCACTCCCGGCTTCTGTCAGGCCCAAAGTGATCAGCTAGACCACTCTGAATTGGTATAAAAAGAGCCAAATCAAAGGACTCGACATTTGTATCAGCTAGTATTCCCAATGGCAACTAAAGGGACAATCTGCAATGGGATTTTGAAAACGGTGAAAGACACTGGAGGGCCTGAATAGTGAACCCTCAGTAAATGTTAGCTGTTATCATCACCATCCTCATCACTAATCATTGCTACTATAGCCTCTGGGAAGCTGTGAATACCCGATTAAGAACCAGGACCACACACAGATGGTAACAATCACAATGATAATGGCAGAGATTCCTCACTGAAGCCCTCACTGAGCCAGGCATTCTTTCACACGCTTTACATGCATGATCGCAGTTAACCTTCACCACAACCGTATGAGAGAAGTGTTATTATCGCCCCATTTTACAGATGAGGCTCAAATCGGGAAAGTAACCCGCCCAGCATTAGTAAGTGTCAGGGGGAGCTGAGGTCTGAGTTAGCCCTGGGGTAATCTTGTCGCTTTGCAAGTGGAAGGGTCTTAGTCTGAATCCTCAAAGATTCAAAGAAGCATCAACTATATTTGTGGCTTCATGTCCTTGATCTTCATTTATTGCACATGCTGTAAAAGAAAAACTCCGCACGTGATTATGTGGCTCTCCTGGGTACACTTTCCCATGTTCCGGAGATCACATGCATGTATGTCTTCCTCATGATGAGCTCTTCAGAGCAGAAACCATCTCTGATCTCTCCAGGCTTGGCATGAGGAGGCGCTCAATTTACTCATGGAAAAGATGATAGAATAAACTTCCCCGTGCACCAGAACTCCTCCCCCCACCAGCACCACCTTCTGACCTTCCGACCTTCCTTTGTGTTGATGTTGAATGGTTTCTTCAAAGGACACATGCACTAAATTTCACCCTATTAAACGCATCCTGCCATCTTGTCTGCTTGCAGGGAGTGAACCAGAGCTGCACCTGGCGTGCGCGCGCTCTCTCTCTCTTTCTTTCTCTCTCTCTCTCTCTCTCTCTCTCTCTCTCTCTCTCTCTCTCTCTCTCTCTCAATCTCTTCTCCCCCCCCCCCCCCCAATGGCGGCGCGTGAAGCTGAGGCCCAGTGCACTGCACCAGTTTGAAAAACCTGTAGGTCCTGGAGTTTGGTTTGAGTCTCCATGATAGGCAACAAGTAAATCCAGAGTGGAGACCAGAAGTTGTTCCCACAGGCATTACTGAGAACTTGGTCAAGTGGTGGTAGGGTGTGCACAGAGATTCAAGATTGTAGCAGGAATCCCTTAGCCAATGTAAGCAAAAATGGGGAACTTGTTTTATGACTGTGGGATGGTTTTGTAAATTCTAACAACAGGAATGTAGCCAGTCTTAAGAAAGCCTGGAATCACAAAGTAGAATACGTTCAAGACTCTCCATCTTTTGATCTCTGCTTTCCTTTTCCCTCAGCAGACCAGCTCTCTTTGCTGCTACGAGTGCAAGGTGGTCAGAAGCGGGCTGCCTCAGTGGTAACAAGTTGCTGGAGAGACTGGCCTTCTTTCTCTGTCCAGTGCCAAATTCCCAGGGAAGGAGGTTTAATTGTCTAGCCAGGGTCAGGTGATCAGCTGTGGTCCAAGGTGACTGGATCATTTTAAACAAATATGGCGGCTGGAGCACACAATGGTAGATCATGGGGACAGTTACGGGCATCGTTGTTTTCACAGATAATGGCTGGTTCCCGCCAAAGGGAGTCCATTTTAGTCTCCCCCACTTTCCTGAGGCTGCTCTTTCGCTTGCATATCCCAAGACTCCATGGTAGACCATAGAAGCGCCTGCCTCCCGCCTCCTGCCAGTCCTGACAATGTGAGGCGGTCACCTTAGAGGAGTCCAGAGATGCTTCTGACAGTGCCACGCCCAGGCCAGGATCTAGATGGGCATCGAGACAAACGGGGGGTCATCCTTGAGAACAAGAAGCAGGGTTGGCAGTAAAGTTTGGATTGTCCAAAGGTTGTCCGACCTTCCGTGAACTCTAGAAAGAGGCAGTGGTGTTTGGTAATGGGGACTGTATGCGAGGGGCGAGAAGGTGAGTGCACAGCAAACTTGGGCCTCCCCAGCAGGGCAGAGCGGAGGGGAGGAAGCCGTTTGGGGCAGAGGCCACACATTGTTTTGACTCAGCTCTGAGAGACAAAGACCAGTGCTTCACTGGTCTGCAAACGTTCCTGTTTGCTCTGAGGGTTCCGTAAGTTTATTCTGTTACTAATTTAAAATTTTTTGTAGAAATTTAGAAATTTATACATTTTTTATAGAAATTTCAAAGTAATTCTTAAAATCCGGAAAAGAGAAAAAAAAATCATGTATAAACTAATCACTTGTAACGTATTAAGGTTTATCTTTCAGTATTTTTTTTTTTTAATAGATTTGGGGACGAGGCAAAATAGGATCATACCAAATAAACTGTCTTGACACCTGCTTTTCTCACTCCACAAAACAAGGGGCTCTCTCCCATATTCTTACATGGTCTTTCACAATTACTGCAAGGTTGGATGGAGGACGCAGAAAAATATCAGCTGCGTTCCCTGGCTCCCAGTGAGGCTCTGCGGAGATGCAGTCCCTCTGTGATTCATCTTTTCCTGCTGATAAAATTATGGAATGTCTTGCTCATGGTGCCTCCATGCCTACCCCCACAGCTGTCCCGAGGGCAGCGGGGCCCCACTCCTGCATGTTCCCAGCACCCCATGGGCCAGCCACACTTCACAGACTTGCTGAGGTCACCCCAGCTGGGTGGCTCCAAGGGACTCACATACAGCCCAGATGCTGGAAGGCTTCCTGCACCCCTGCTGCTCTCTGCCCAGGGCTGCCCATCAGTGCTACCTGCCAGTTCACCATCCCTCCTTTCCTCTGCTTTGTAGGCTGTCACCCAGGGATTGCAGAGAGGGCTGCTCTGGAGCTGACCCACCACAAAGAATCATCAGGTAACATCAACAACCAAAATCATAACCATTGATGGAGTTCTCTTTCTAAACTGGTCAGGTGAAAAGCACTCTTACAGCCATTAAAGCTCATTTTTGCCACAATTCTACAAGCCAGATAGCATTAACCCCATTTTATAGATAGGGAAACTGAGGCTAGAGCAATCAAAGATAGTACTTTAGGTCATTCAGCTGGTAAAAGGCAGACTGGAGATTTGAACCCAGGACTGGACTGAGTCCAGTGTCACACACTGTTCTCTACCCCTCACTGCCTCTGGAACTAGAGGTGAGAAACGGGCAGTATAGGTAGAATATCTGGGGTGACCAAGGGTCAGAGAGGTCATATAAGCCAGTGGTCCTTCCTCACCTGAGGGCTGGGGCTGGGCTCCTGGCATAATAATCTCCTTTCAGGAATGTGTTAAAAGTATAAATTTGGGGCTCATCTAGAGATTCTGATGTGGTACATCTGGGGTGGGACCTGAGAGTGTGTCTTTATAGAGCAGGGGTGTCCAAACTGCGGCCCGCGGGCCTACTGCGGCTCGCAATCCATTGTTAACTGGCCCGCAGCAAATTCCAAAAATATATTTAGTTTACTTCAATAAACCAGGTGAGGCAATACGTACTTCACCTCGAGTGAATGGCCTGGCTGTTTGCATATTTTACCACATACGGCCCTTTGTGAAAACCATTGAAAAAAGTTTGGACACCCGTTACAGAGCTTCCGAAATGACTTGGGAAAACAGCCAGGCATGGGAACTGCTGATGAAATAGCAACAAGTCCTCACCATTTGCCAGGTAGAGGGTGCCTCACTGAATAAGTGAAAAACGACAACCTGATGAGGGACGTACTATCATTATCCTCAATTTAAAATGATAGGGCAAGTGGGGCCCAGAGAGGTTAAGAAGTTTACTCAAAGTCACACAGCTTGAAAGTGGTAAAGAGGTCAGAGTCAGTCTGTGCTCATGTACCACCTCCACCCATCACCTGCAGCCAGGACACCTTCAGATCTGCCATAGCTTATCCTGCCATGGCTTTTATGGCGTCAGGGAATGAAAATCTGATTGAATCCACGGAAGCAAAGATGAGGAGCACTTAATATTTCTCTTTGGAAATTTGGTCGCCTCGTGTTTCTCCTCTGAGCAGGATACGTAATGGAAGGCACATGACACAGATGGCCAGAGTTGGAGCTAGTCCAGGAGACAACAGACCACATCCTCACATGTCGTCTTGGGAAACAAAAGGCACCTACCTCCCTTCCTCTGGGAGCAGGGGCTGGCAGGAGGAAGACGGTTTATGGGAGAGCTTTCTTGGGCCCTTAGTTTTCTTGTGGGTTATTTTGTTTTTGTTATTTTGGGGAGACTCCAGAATCTTGCTCCTCTCATTGCCTGTCACCCCAGCCCTCTGTTCTAGGGTGACCTTGAGCCGCAAAACTGCTGTCCACGTGGACCGGGGCCGACACCGCACGTCCATCTGCCAGGACCCCTGTGTCCAAACTCCGAGACATGGCAACCAATGGCAGCAAGGTGGCTGATGGGCAGATCTCCACGGAGGTCAGCGAGGTCCCCGTGGCCAATGACAAGCCCAAAACCTTGGTGGTCAAGGTGCAGAAGAAGGCAGCAGACCTTCCAGACCGGGACACGTGGAAGGGCCGCTTTGACTTCCTCATGTCCTGTGTGGGCTATGCCATCGGCCTAGGCAACGTCTGGAGATTCCCCTATCTCTGCGGAAAGAACGGAGGCGGTAGGTGCTGGCCTGGCCACCTATCAGCTGGGCCTGGACCCCAGAGAAAATGTCCCTTAGATGTTTTCTGGGGCAACCTTAGGGGAATGGGTCCTCTAAAAACTCCAAAGAGAGTGTCAGGCCCCACTTCCTGTTTCTTGTCCTTTTACCAAAGTGATTCCCAAAGGGCGATTGTCCTCTGTCAATGACATCAAAAAGTTTACCTCTTCATTTGCAAAGTGTACGGGGTGTGTTTTGAGTAGAGGACATCCTTGGGCCTCACTGTGGCTGTGGGTGCTGCTTTTGAAGCAGAGTGAAAGGGAATCGTGGCTGGGACCCCAGAGTGCCCTGCCGTGCTGGTCTCTCTGACCAGGGTTTCTCCAAAGCTGTGGGGCCACAAGCATCTCTCTTCTCCCCCTTGCAGGAGCTTTCCTGATCCCCTACTTCCTGACACTCATCTTTGCGGGGGTCCCGCTCTTCCTGCTGGAGTGCTCCCTAGGCCAGTACACCTCCATCGGGGGCCTGGGGGTGTGGAAGCTGGCCCCTATGTTCAAGGGTAAGTCTGCAGAGTGGGGCTGTGTGTCGTGGTGGTGATCCTGCCCATCGGACGGTGGTGAAGCCAGGGCCTTCCCAGCACCCTAGCCCCTCTGGACCATGTCTGAGCAAAGTGGAGCCATTACAAGGGCCCAGGTGACAGGTAGCGATGCAGCCAAAACTTACGGCGGTGGAGGTGAGGAGAAGGACACGACCCAGAGGCTCCCACGCTCACATCAGCCGCCCTGTTCCGTGAGCTCATCTCCCTGGCAAGCGTTGGGTGGGACTGTCTTTGCTTCCTTGAGCAGTGCCGACAGACACTCAGGTGGACACGTGGTTGGGGAATCACGCTTGCCTGGCGAGCCCAGTCCCAGCCCCACCGGAGGTCAGCCCAGGTGCACGCGTGCGTGCGTGTGGCAGACACGAGGCCTGGCTCCCTCACTTGCCAGCTGCCTGTGACCGCAGCCAAGGTCCTGCCTCTCTGCAAGGCCGGGTGAGACTGCAGATGTGGGAGCTGATAACAGTGACACACACCGGGAAGTTACCGTTGTTAAATGAATGTCACGATGCTGTGTCCTCTCCCAGGGGTGGGACTCGCCGCTGCCGTGTTGTCCTTCTGGCTGAATATCTACTACATTGTCATCATCTCCTGGGCCATCTACTACCTGTACAACTCCTTCACCACGGTGAGTGGCTCCTCTGAACAGCAGAGAGCGCCTGACCCACAGCCCACCCTGCGTCCACTGGGACCCCAATTCTGCTGGCAGGGCCACTCCTCAGGTTGGGGGCATGGTCTTCAGCAGCCCTTGTCTCCCCACAATGACAGCACTGTGACCTGAGCCCCTGCTGAGCCAGGCACTTCGTGTGGGCTGACATCCAATCCTCATGACACCCCTCTAAGGTGGCCATTGTCAGCCCATTTCACGTGGACCCAGGTTCAAACCCTGACCCTACTGCTATATAACTGCAGGTGTGGGGACTTTGGGAAGGAGACTTCACTTTCCTGAGCCTCAGTGCTCTCGTTTATAAAAATAGTGGTGAAAGAGAAACCTATCCCTTAGGAGTTGTGAGGATTAAGGAGTAAATGTGTGTAAAGTGCTTAGATCTGTGCCCAGTAAAGAACAAGCACTGTAAGTGTTCACTGCTAGCATCGGTGTGCATGGGGTCAAATGGGTGAGGTCTCTTGCCCAAGGTTGAGTAGCTGGGAAGTAGCCCCAGGATGGACACACGAAACCTTAGAGGCAGCTTGGAAAGCTGATTTTCAGAGTGAAAAGTTAGCTGTGGGCCATTGGCATAATAGATAATGTGTCTGACTACAGATCAGAGTGAAAAGTTAGAGGTTCAAATCTGAGCTGTGTGACACTGGCGCTGTGTGATCTCGAGCAAGTTGCTACCCCTCTCTGGTCTCTAAAATGGGGCTCATAGTGTGCCCTGCTTCCGAGATCTTTCAGGAAGGGGAGGTGAAATAATGACTGAGGAGCCTCAGGTTATGGTGAGGGTAGACAGGGTGTGTTGGGACCCCTGTTGCCAGCCGCAGGGGGCTCAACAGGGATTGTGCCACTGTGTCTTTGCAGACGCTGCCGTGGAAACAGTGTGACAACCCCTGGAACACCGACCGCTGCTTCTCCAACTACAGCATCATGAACACCACCAACTTGACCAGTGCCGTGGTGGAGTTCTGGGAGTGAGTGTGGGGCCATCCCTGGTGGGGGGCTTACCAGCCAGGGCCAGCACGTACGGAGGTGCCCTCAAAAGGCGGATGGACTCCTTGTGGAGATGTGGGTGGGGCTAAGGGAACCACAGAGAGGGTGACGCCCCTTCCTCCCCCAGAAGGAACTGGACCCTGGGAGGGGCCACTAGACATGCACTGTGACCTTCAGTGGAGAAACCTAACTGCAGACAGAGGCACAGCCAGCGGGGAGAATACCTCCTGCCATAGGTCAAACCCAGCAGAAGCTGGAGGGCAAAGGGGCCGCTGGGGCAGCCATAGCAGTCAGCCTCCAGGGCCTGGAGCAGGGTAGAGGAGCTTAGCCAGTGGCCAGTGGAGGGGAATACCCATCGGAAGTGGAGAAGAATCACCAGGAGAGGCCAGTAAAGTCCCAATTCATCCTGAAAACCAGTCCAGTCTACTTGGAAACCCGGAGTCACTTGGAATAAAGACATACACACACGTAGTCCATAGTGAAGGCCATGCTTCAGGGGAGCACGTCATGGAAGATGTGTGTCGGGGGCATTCGTTTTCCCAAATGAGGTCCTGGGACCCATATCTCTTTGGCATGGAGGAAGCATACATGCTTGGCAGCTTGAAAGGGTCTGGGAGCAACCTGGAAAGTTCTACTGCACTTTAGATAAGCTGCCAGGAGAAGCCATTGTCAGGAGGTGTCAGAGCACATGATGCCAATCCCTGTGTGCTAAACCGTCCTTGGCTAAACTGTGTCCTTCCTTACAGATGTCAATCAAATTCTACTCCAGCTGGTTCTGCTTTCGGGCATCTCCCACATACAGTGGTCTCACATGTGTCCAGGCTTTTTATTCAACTATTTATTCAGTAAACATTTCTTGAGCACCTACATGCCAGTCTGGTGGGAGACATAAATAAGCAAACAGGCAGAGGCAGCAATAGGTGACCAGTGCTGAGAGGAGAGGCATGCAGGTAGCTGTGGGGGCCTCAAGGAGGTGCCTGGACCAACCTACGTGAGGAGTGGCATCTAAGGATGAAAAACAGTGTTGGGAAGACAGGTGTTAGCAGAAGGAAGAGTATGCGTGAAGGATTGGAGGCAGGCGAGAGACAGGAAGCAAGGCTGGAGTGCGGGAATGACACGTGGTCCAGTCTTGTGAGAGTTGGAGGAGCTGAGACCAGAGAGACAAGCAGGGGCCAGCTCATGAAGGCTTCGCACCTGGAGAGTTTGGGCTTCATTCTGAGAACAATAGTATTCACTGCAGAATTTTAAGCAGAGGAGTGACATGACCAGACTTGAAGTTTAGAGGGATCCCTGGGCCTGGCATGGGGGCAGAGTGGAAATCGAGGCAGGGGTCCTGCTAGGAGGCTGCTGAGCTATTCGGGTGAACAACAATGGTGGTTGACCTACGGCGCTGGCAAGTGAGCACGTTCTACCCATCAGTATAATGGGCCCCACAGTCCCACCCAGCTCTGGATCTCAGCGATCACAGATGTCAGCAAGATCATGATGGAGGATATTGCCCATGTCCACGCCCTTTCCCCCACTCCAGCCCCTGCCAGCCCCACATGACTTTCTTCTCCCTCCACTGTTCCACCAGGCGCAACATGCATCAGATGACAGATGGGCTAGATAAGCCAGGTCAGATCCGCTGGCCTCTGGCCATCACCCTGGCCATCGCCTGGATTCTTGTGTATTTCTGTATCTGGAAGGGTGTTGGCTGGACTGGAAAGGTAAGAGATGTACACAGTGGGAACTGGAGGGGGATGGCTCTACAAAAGGATCTCTGCCCTGGACAAGAAATCTGTATCTCCCAAAAACCCATCATCTCTCTGTGCCTGTTTTCTTTCCTGTAAAATGGGGATAACAGTACCTACCTTTCGGGCAGGTGTGAGGAATAAAGGAAATAATGCAAGTCATGCCCTTAACACAGTGCCAGGTCCGTGGTAAGTCTCTTACAATTCCCCAGAGCCTGGCAGAGCAACCAAAAAACAGGCTAGATGTTGCTCATGGACCATTGAACAAACTGTCCCTGAGTATCTACTCTATTCTAGTTCAGAAGCTGAACTAGCAAAACATAACCTTAATGAATTCCACACTTGGGCATGGGCACAGATGATGAAAAGCTGCCGTATTTCAGTCTGGTGGGACCTTTGACCCAACAGGTTCTCAGACTCGAGGCTGGTGTCAAACAGCTTTGTTCTCTCCCTAGGCTAGGCAGGCAGAAGGAGGGCACAGGTGTCTCCTGGCCCAGTTTTAGGAAGCAGAAGAATGTAGGGACAAAGGGCTTCTGAAGAGATAGCTAAGTTTGAATCTCAGTCCCTTGATTCCTGGCTCTATGCTCTTGAGCAAGTAACTTCACTTCTCTAAGCCTTAGTCTCTTCATCTTTTAAGTGGTCACAATAATAGTACCTTACAGAGTTGTCACAAAGACTGAGGGGGATAATCTATGCAGAGTGCATAGAATCTATGCACAGACCTAGCACATAGTAGGCACTCAATACATGAGGTATAATATATCAACAATAATCATTTTGGGGTGGTATCTAGAGTTCCTGCTACATAAGGAGACTAACTACTTTTTGGCGACAGAGAGTAAGGCCTCTCTCACTGCATCTTTTGAGTGAGTCAACCAATCCATCCATAAGCATTTACTAAGCATCTGCTGTGTACCTAGTTCCAAACATGGAAGGCACATTGAAGTGAGAGACCTGGGCAACATATATTAAGCATGGTGTATGTTCTCATGCAAACAAGCTTTCTGAGTAGCAAGGTTGATTGTATGCATTTTCCAGACAGGAAACCGCTAGGCTCAGGGAGGATAAGAAATTGACCCAATGTCACACAGTCTGTAGGTGACACAGAGGGCTTTGACTCCCTTTTTACTAAATAATCCCAAGTACAGTGGTTTTTCTACGGGATCATGGCTGCCTTTTCTAACCCTGAAGAATCTCAGAGTCAAGTCAGGGAGATGAAACTAACCCAGAGAACAATTTATGCTGAGCATGACTCAGACATACAAAGGTCATTGAACTTGAAAATTGCTCTTTCACACTAGTGAGCAAAGAAATGCAATTTCAGACAATGATCTCCGTCTTTTGATTATCAATTTGGCAAAAAATAATTTTTTAAGATGATTATTCTCAGTGCTGGCATCTTTGAAGGAAAGGCACCCTCTGTAATGCTGGACAAACTTCAATTTCTAGAAGATAATTAGGCAATATGGATTAAAAGCCTTTGAGACGCTTATTCATTTTTTCTCAGTAATTCCACTTCTAGAAATTTTTCCCAAGACTAGTATAATTTTTTAGTGTAATTTGTAGTGATTTTTTAATATAATTTGTCTACTTTTATAGACAAAGTTTTATATACAGGGGTGGCCAATGTAGTATTATCATTGAGATTCACATAGAATTGGAAGTAACCTCAATGGATAACAGTAGAGGAAACTTTAAAAAGGATGGTGAAACCTCCTGAGGGACTATTTTGTATAATTAAAAATCACATTGTAATGGGACAACAAAATAATATTTAGTATACAAAACAAGAAACAAAGCTGTATATACTGTGTGTTTTTGAACTTTAAATGAGAAGGCAAGTACATAATTTGAGCCTCAGTTTGTAAGAAAATGTGATCACGTATGCAAATGAAAGTCTCAAAAGAGGAACAGAAAAATGTATTTGTCAGGCATTTATTGAGTGTCTACTGTATACCATTGATTGTTCTGAGCACTGGGAAAACAGAAGTGAATAAGACAAGCCCTGTCCCTCATGTAACTTACATTCTAGGGGCTGTTTAAAGGAATTGTGTGTGTGTGTGTGTGTTATGTAATGTTTTAAAAATTTCTTTTCACCATATGTATTACTTGAATAATTTAAACAGAAATCAAAAAATAGGAGGGGTAGGGGCAGGGAAAAACCAGGGGCTGAGCTGGTTAGCTCAGACTCCAAGGAGAGGCTGCAGAAAAGTGGCCAAGCAGCGCAGGTTAGAAATCCAGAAAGGCTCCTTGGAGGCTGGAACCAAACCCAGAACCACAATAGGTACAAATGTAGGTGAAGCAGGGAAGGGGGAAGCAGGGGTCCGCTGAAGGGAGCGTGACCGCGTCACCCACTTTCCTCCCAGGTCGTCTACTTCTCAGCCACGTACCCCTACATCATGCTCATCATCCTGTTCTTCCGAGGAGTGACGCTGCCCGGTGCCCGGGAGGGCATTCTCTTCTACATCACGCCCAATTTCCGCAAGCTGTCCGACTCCGAGGTGAGCGGCGCTCCTGGACTCGGGTCCTGGGGGCCCCCGGCTAGGTTAACAGCACACCTGAGTCCTGAGCCACCGTTTAACTGCCTGAGGATAAGTTAACACACCTCTCCGACCTTCCTGTGTAAACTGGGGTGGTCCCCAGGTAGAGCTGATTTGCACGTGTGGAAGACCCTGAGGCGCTGTGGCTATGCTTATAATTTTGGCTGTTGTTTGATCATTCTACCTCTAGGTGTGGCTGGATGCGGCTACCCAGATATTCTTCTCCTACGGGCTGGGCCTGGGATCCCTGATCGCTCTCGGGAGCTACAACTCTTTCCACAACAATGTCTATAGGTGGGAGAGCCCAGGCGTCCCTTCGTCCCCGGCCACGCCACGCTGCGGCCACGCCACGCTGCGGCCACGCCACGCTGCGGCCACGCCCCGCTGCGGCCACGCCCCTCCCTGCCACGCCCCTCCCCGCCACGCCCCCTGGCCTTTCTCTGCTGTCAACCCGCCCCAGAGCCAATCTCTTCTGGCCGCTTCTGGTTCAGCCCCTTCCCTTGGGGTGGGGGCGTGGACCAACCTGCCCTGTAGCCCCACTCCCAGCCACCCACCTCCAGCCTGCCCCTTATGAACCACTGCCCACTAGCTCACCTTCCTGCCAGCCACACCCTTCTGACTGCGCCCTTCCCTCTCTTCAGGGACTCCATCATTGTCTGCTGCATCAATTCGTGCACCAGCATGTTCGCAGGATTTGTCATCTTCTCCATTGTGGGCTTCATGGCCCATGTCACCAAAAGGTCCATTGCTGATGTGGCAGCCTCAGGTCAGCGCTGCACAGTGGAGCGCCAGGGCTTAGGGAGAGGGAGGAGCTAACGGTGCTGGCCTGTGCAGTCATTGTGTCACCAGCACCTTGGCTCTCTAGCATTGAGGTCACTATGTGCCAGGCAACACACTGAGCATTTATGTGGACTGTTTCCCTGAATCTTCCCAGCACGATGGGGTTGATGCTCTTGTTATCCCCATTTCACAGATGAGGAAACTGAGACTCACTGAGGTCACCTGCCCAAGTTCAGGGAGCTAGAAAGGTGGTGGAACTTTAGAGATGAGTCCAGATGTGGCTGATTGCAAAGCCTGGCCATACTGTCACTTCCAGCACAAAGTTCTGACATCTGGGGGAAGAGGACCCACTCTTGCCCCCCTGGGATATAAATTTTGGTCCAACTCAGACATGTTCACCACCATGACCTAAAGCACCCAAATCAGTGCATTTGTCCAAGTTCCAAAAATGTTCTCACCAAGTGGGCTGTGCCAACTCTACTTGCCACACAGTCATCCATGCCACAGTGTCCAAGGAAAACCCCAGGCAACTCTCCCCATCCCTGTTCAGCCAGGAGATCAGCAAACATGGGGGACTGCTGTGTACATGGCAGAGGCTCTGGGCTCAGGGAGGTAACATGACATGCCCCTTCCCTGTCATGGAAAACTGGGCTGGTCGTGTGGAAAGGAACGTTCCCACTAAGGGCCTATTCTCACTGCTGGCCAGGCTACCACAGTCCGTCATCTCATCTCACTGGTCCTCTTGCCTCTGAACCCAACCCTGTAGCCTCGCCCGCTACACACATTGTTTCCTCATGTAAAAAAAAGGGACTGACTACACTCACTCCAAAGATGAAATGAATTAAAGCTTAGAAAATGGGTGTGTGCTGGGTATGCTGTAGGTGCTCGGTATCTTTTATTTCTTTCTCCTTTGGCTCTTCCCCCCACAGGTCCTGGGCTGGCGTTCCTGGCTTACCCGGAGGCAGTGACCCAGCTGCCCATCTCTCCCCTTTGGGCCATCCTCTTCTTCTCAATGCTGCTGATGTTGGGCATTGACAGCCAGGTAAGCACGTCCTTCCTGGCACCTTGAGGAGCCCCGACCCAGCCTCATCCATCCAGGAGCAAGCAGGGAGAGGAGGCTACTACCTTAGGCCCCAGGGAGGATGGTCAAGAGATGCAGACCCCTAGAATGTTATGCCTCATGAAACTTCAGGGAACAGCTCAGCCTCCTTCCCCATTTTCCCCATGGGGACAGATGCCCAGAGGGAAGGGACCCTCCTGAGATCACAGAGAGGCAGAGGCGGATCAGGCCTCGATCCTGGGGCTGTCCTGACCCTGCTGTCCAGTGTGGCCGGGCTCTCTGGTCTTCCCCCAGAGAATCAGGCGTCATGTGGGTGGGGGCTGGGATCTGCTGTGGGTGGCTGACCCGCATTCCCCCCTGAAGTTCTGCACTGTGGAAGGCTTCATCACAGCCCTGGTGGACGAGTACCCCAGGCTCCTCCGCAACCGCAGGGAGCTCTTCATTGCTGCTGTCTGTGTCGTCTCCTACCTGATCGGCCTCTCTAACATCACCCAGGTGAGCGCCATCAGCACCTGGCCCTGTGCTGCCTGCCCCGGGCCACCCCTAGGCTCTCTTCACCCCAGCCTTGTCTTCTCCTCCTCCCATCCTTCATGCCTCGCCTGGCACACATGGCAAGGAGTCAGATGGGGTGCCTGCCCTTGAGGGGTCCCTGGGCTGGTGGGAGACACAGATGCTGAGCTGGAAATGATAGGACAGAGCTAGAGAATACAGCCCCTAACCAGGCCTGGAGCACCAGGGACTGCTTCCTAGAGGAGGGATATGAGGGCTGAGTTTTGAAAGACAAAAATTAAGTGGAGAATCAGGGTGGAGTTGGGCCTTTGAAGTGGATACTGCCCCTTCCTCTCATTTTCACTTTTCCTTTTCTGTCGATATTAACAAGCAATGTTCTCTGCATTCAAGGCCTTGCCAGCCTACTCAGAAGACAGACACGTGACTGGTGAATTGTACAATAAATATAAATGACCCTGAAGCCATGGGCTCAGCCCTATGGATCTGATTTATGATTCACAAAACCACCCTGACCTAAATACAGTTCAGACTCAGAGTTACTGTTCGTTCATTCCTTCGTAGTTGCGGAACACCTACTATGGGTCTGGCATGACACTGGAGATTTCAGCAGTTACCATGACAAGTTAACTTGGTGGACAAGACTTACATGCAAAATAGATCATTAAATGCCACAAGGAAAAGAGAATAGTGGGACAGCGAATGACCCAGGGAGGCTACCTCAGACAGCGTAGTAAGGGGAGCTCCCTCTGAAGAAGTGATAGTTGAACTAGACTCAGATGGTGAGGAAGAGCCAGGCAGGGGAAGATCTAGCTAGGGGAAGAAAGTACAGCCAGTGCAAAGGTCCTGAGGTGAGAATAGGCTTGATGAGCTTGAGGAACAGAAGGAAGGCCAGTGTGGTGGGTTAGAGGGAGTGAGGGTAAGTGGGGGATGCAGGACCTTGATTTTCTATCTCTCTACTTAGTGATATGTTATGTCATTGTCTTATTTGACCCACATATGGTTTTAATCAGGGGAGGGCCATGAGTGATTTAGCATTGTAGACAGATGGCTGTGGTGGCCAGCTCCTCTTTCTGCCCTCCAGCCTCACTAGAAATGGGGCATTTCCCTCCGCCCCGCCCCTCCACCACTCCAGACATTTTCTTCCCAATCCCTATAGAGTCAACACACATCCTCTCAGGGTCACAATGCCCTCAGTGCTTCCTCAAATCTACCCACAAGTCTTGCTGCAGTGTAGCCTAACCCCAACCGTGTCACACTGCGAAGCCCAGTCTGTGAACTGTGAACTGTGAACTGAACGCCCCGGGCACTGGAGGAAGTGGCCTCACTCTCACCGCTTTTCCTCTTGCAGGGGGGCATTTATGTCTTCAAGCTTTTTGATTACTACTCTGCCAGTGGCATGAGCCTGCTGTTCCTCGTGTTCTTTGAATGTGTCTCCATTTCCTGGTTTTACGGTAAGCATCAACCTCTCCTCCCTCCCTCATTCATTCCTTCATTCATTCACTCACTCCTTTCTTTACTCATCATTCAACCAATACAACTTGAACACCAGGCTCTTTACATACGTTAATTTAGTCCTCACAACAATTCAATGATGTTCGCACAGGAGGTCCCAGGTTTAGAAGATGCCAGAAGAAGGAAAGTTAAATAAACTCATTTAAAACGGGAACCAAACATACATACATACATGCATGCATACATACATACATACATACATATAAAAATAAGATGGGAACCAAAATTTCTTCATAAATTTTGAGATAAATGGTTTGAGATTTTATTTAGAAAAGGGAAACCCAAACTATAAAAAAAAAATCTGAAGTTAAATGATTTTTTTAAAGCTGGGCTGTGATGAAAAGTATGCACTATCTTCGAGGAAAGCATGAAGGAAACAATGATTTTACCCGTTTATTTAGTGGCCTGTGTCCAGACTTAGGAGGCAGTGATGTATGCGTGCAGATCATATACTCATGACAGGCAAAGGATGTCCTTCCCCACACTGATTATCCCAACAAGATGATGTGTTTGAAGGAAATGTTCTCCAGCTCCCTCTTCGTCCTTGCCAATCCTTGTATCTTCTTCGCCACCTCACCCTCCTCCTCGTTTTCCTTTCCTCAACTCTAACTGGTCTAGAGCCACCAATGACGTGGCTTATAACTGGAGCAGTGCCCAACATGACGCACGGATTTCATGACATCTGTGGGTTTCTGTAAGACTTGCAGTTCTTTGCGATCTGTCACCCCATTGCTGACAGCGTCCGATCCTCAGGGAAAATGCCCTCTGCCCCGCCAGGCTTTGGAGGAATGGCTGGGAGAGATGCTGCCGGGGAGGGAGATAAGAGTGGTGGGGACACGTTTTATATCTGATTGTCGGTAGATATTTTCACATCAAGGTAGCTTGCTTGCCCACACAATCCACGTGCCGTGGGGATTTGGTTATGGAACACTTAGATAGCAATGACCCCCCACCCCCACCACAGCATTCACCCATGTTACAGGTGAGGAAACGGGGCTCAGAGAGGTTAGGTGACTTGCCTGTGGTCATACTGTGAGAGATGGAGTTTAGCCTGTGGTGCGCACAGCTCAGCCATCCTGCCTGTTTTTGTTCCAAATGTCACAGGTGTCAACCGATTCTATGACAACATCCAAGAGATGGTTGGCTCCAGGCCTTGCATCTGGTGGAAACTCTGCTGGTCCTTCTTCACCCCAATCATTGTGGCGGTAAGGACAAGGCTTGACGAGCCCTGTTAGGATGAGAACATACTAGGCCCTGGGGCAACTCAGGTCCAGAGGGAAACTTCTGGAGGCAAAGGCAGATGGAAGAGGCCCCCAATGCCTGTTTCCTAAGAATACTACCCTGCCATCAGCTTAGCATCTATTCTGTACCCTGCAGACACATTACCTCATCCTCACAAACCTCAGCAAATTAGATTTTGTTGCCCACTTTCCTGCTGAGGGACCCAGGGCTCACCGGCCAGCATCACTCCGCATATCGGTGCTGCCTTCAAACCTGGTCGGCCTGATTCTGAAGCCCAAACTGTTCATCCCGGGAGGCCTCTCGTTCCCAGCATCTCCCATTCCTTCCCGAAAGGGGAAGCTGAGGCATGAGCAGGTCTGGGTAGGGGGTTCCCTAGGTCCTCGGTGTGGGGGCCACTGCATATGTTGTGTCCTACACAAGGGCACCCAGCCAACGGCGGATGGGGGGGCTGACATCCACCCTTGTTCTGCTTGCCAAGCTGGTTAACTTGGAGGAAGGGGTGCGTTTTTCTGTCAGTCTTCCCAGAGGAAGCACCTTTTGCTATTGATTCTTCCAGAAAGGGTAGCTTCTTCATATTGAAGAGGGGTGTCCTTTCCTATGGGTTCCTACGGAGAAGGCACTTTTGCTCTCGGTCTTCCCAGAGAAAGTGCCTTTTTCTATCATGCACAAGGGTACTTTATGTACTAGCAGTGGCTTTGGGTGCAGGATTCCTAAGATGCTGGGCCCTTGTGAGGGTCAGCCTCAGGGTAGGGGTGGAGGACAGTGGACCTATTGGCTGCCCAGTCCAGGGAGGGAACTGGGTCGTCCAGTCTGGGTAACTGACTTTCCCTTCCCTGTTCTCCAGGGTGTGTTCATTTTCAGTGCTGTGCAGATGACGCCGCTCACCATGGGAAGCTATGTTTTCCCCAAGTGGGGCCAGGGCGTGGGTTGGCTCATGGCTCTGTCTTCCATGGTCCTCATCCCCGGGTACATGGCCTACATGTTCCTCACCTTAAAGGGCTCCCTGAAGCAGGTAAGTCCCTTCTCCGCTCTGCATCTCTGGTGCCCTTCCTGCACTGTGCTGGGAACAGCCTCTACCCTTGTGGACTCACCGTCTAGCTGGGGAGACAGACGAGTCAATACCAGTGAAATAGAGTGCTAGAGGTGCCACGACTGGGGTACACCAGGGCTATTGGCTAGGGAAGGCTTCCTAAAAGAAGAGGGAGTCGAGGAGAGACCTAAGAATGAGCTAGAGTTAAAAGTAGAAGCAGAAAGAATGTTCCTAGAAGAGGATGGGAAGCATGTGCAAAGGCCCACAGTGTGCCTGGAGGGGAGAGTGGGGAGGGATGCGGGGGGTTGATAAGAGAGGAGGTGGGAATGTAAGAAGGTGAGACCACATCATGAAGCGCTTTGAAAATCAGGACAAGAACTTTGGACTTTATCCTGAAGGTAATGGGGAGCCGTGGAGGGTTTGGAGTTGCTGAAGGGTGGGATCAGATGTATTGAGGACCTACTCTAGTCCTCATTTGTGAGCTTGATGAAGCTCGCAAGGAAAGCCCTCAAGGAAAGATAAAGCATCTCAGGCACGCTGCCCAGCAGGGGCCCACTAGCACACCTTAGAGCCAGCCCTTTGTTAAGTTATAGGGAATTCTTGAGTGAAGCAAGGCAGTGCTGGAGGTGCCCAGGTGCTAGAAACATCGATGGAGTAAGTGTGAGCGGAGAAGATTTCACTGGGGAGGAGTGGAGAATTCGATTTTGGAGGGCCATAGCTGGGAGGACCCAGCGCAGTGGCTCTCAACCATATTCCCACCAAGATGTCCCTGCCAGACCCACTCAGAGCCAGAAGGAGGGGCTCTCAGGTCTGCAGCATAGGGAAGATGGGTGGCAGGTGATGTGCAGCCCCTGAAGTTGCTGGGCACTCTCCTCCTATCACAGGTAGAGAAACTGAGACCAAACGGGGAAACCGCTTACCCATTCCTTGCAGTAAGTTATTAGCAGAGCCGTGGCTTGCAGCCCTTTCTTCCAACTTCAGGTTCAGTGTTTTCATTTTCCATGATCCTCTGCTGAACCTCAAAAGGCAATCAGGTCTGCATTTTGTGGAAGAAAGCACAGCCTGTGCAAAGGACCAGAGGTGGGAAAGAACAAGGCAAGTCTGAAGACAGTGTGTGATCTGATGAGGCAGTATTGCAAGGGGGGTGTGTAGAGAAGGTCGTGGGAGATCCGTCCATTCAGCAAATATGTATTGAACACCTACTGTATGCCAGACACTATTGTCAGTGCTGGGTCAACACAGACAAAAATCCCACCCTTTTGGAGCTTACATTCTAATAAAGATCAGCAGATAACAAAATAAAAACACATTTAGATAGGGAGGAGTGCTATGGAGAAACAGAGTAGGATGGGGTTTAGGGAGCACGGCTTTCCTGAATAGGTAACACTGAGCCAGGGCCTAAGGAGGTAGAGATGGAGCGGTGTAACTATCTGAAAGGAGGGATGTACCAAACAGCGGGTACAGCAAGTGCAAAGGCCCTGAGGCAGGTGCATGCTTGGTGTGTGTGAGGAGCAGTGAGGAGGTCAGCGTGGCTGTAGTGGAGTACGTGAGGGGGGTGAGCGGAGGGCATTGAGGTCTCAGGTGACAGGGGCCAGATCGTATGGGGCCTTGTAGGATTTGGGTGAAATGGGAGCCATGGTTGGGTACTGAGGAGTAGCGGAAAGTGATCTCTAGCATAACCCTTCCAACTGCTGTTGGAATAGAATGAATACTGAGAATAGAATGAAGGGGATGATGGTCCAGAATGGAAGTGGAGGGCCGGTGGGGAGTCACTGCTATGACCCAAGGGAGAGGAGGCGTACGTGGGAGCACTGGAGGGTGTGAAGGTTGTGGGGACGTGGCTGGAGTCTGGGTGCTGTTTGAAGGCAGAGCAGACAAAGCAGACCTGAAAAGAGGGTGGCAGAACAGAGCGGCCAGTCCTCTTCCGTCCCAGCTCGAATTCTCCCCGGTGCCCACAGCGCATCCAGGTCATGATCCAGCCCAGTGAAGACATCGTACGCCCAGAGAATGGTCCAGAGCAGCCCCAGGCCAGTGGCTCAGCCAGCAAAGAGGCCTACATCTAGGGGTGCGGGGCGGCTCACCAACCCCACATTCTCGCCCCCCGCAACCTGGCTGACCACGACCACCACGTGATGTCTGAAGATATCGTCTATCTCATCCTACCTCGAGTGGCGAGTCCAGACACCATCACCACCCAGAGAGAGGAGGTGGGGAACAGTCTCACCCCGCTGGGCCCTGCCGTGGCAGCGATACCTGATGGCTCCAGCCCCCGTGGACCAGTGACCCTTCTAATCCAGGCCCCGTAAGCATCCAGCATTTGGCGTTTGTGACGGCCAAGCTGGACCCTTTTTATCCTGCCAGGGAGTGTGACGCAGTGAGGCCGCACCCTCCTGGCTTTTAGTCGTTTTCCTGACTGTTCTCTTACTGCCGAAACCCATGACTGTTATCTCGGACTTTGCAGGAGTTCGTTTCCATTGGAACGCGGCTCTGTACACATGAAAAGGGCATTTTGTACAATGGGGATTTCCAGGGAGAGCTCACTCTTAAGTAGCAGGGAGCCAGCAGAGCTTTCATTTTTTCGGTTTTCTCTTCTGGAAGCAGCTTGACTTTAAAACAAGCCCCAAGGACCTCAGTCAGCTTTCCCAGAGCTGCTTCTCAAGCAGTCCGCCTACTGTCCTTTTTCCCTGCCACAGACTGAGTTAATATCTCTGTGGCTAAGCTTTCCTGCCCCCTCCTCACCAAGCCATTCTGTTGCACCTGGGCCAAAAGCAATCATTCCAGTTGGGACCCGCTCCCCTACTGATTGGAAAACTGCCACAAGCACAATTGATTTTTTTATCGCCATTCGTGGGTAGGGGCCACCGATCCCACTGGGAAGTCCCCTAATCGGAGCCCCAGTCTTTCTTAGGCTGTCCACCTTTACAGAGCACAGAACAGTTGCAGAGGAAATCAAGGTGAAGTTCTGTCCCTGAGTCAGAATGGATCCAGTTGTCTTTCTTGAACTATCTTTCTCACTGCCACCCCGTTCAAAGCTGCTGCCTTCTCACCTTCTCTGAAATTCTTCAGTGGGAATCCTCTCACTGCCACTAAAATCTACCCAGCCCACTAACTGAGGAGCTAGTGCTAATCCAGCTTCCCAGCCCCCTAAAGTGCTTCAGAGATTAAACTGCTTTCCTGGGAGTAGTTTTTGTTCCTTTCCAGAATGGGCTCCGTGGTGGTGGCGATGGCAAATCGGGTGAAGACAGTTCCTTGCAAGCCCCAGTAACAGCATTTCTCATTTGCCAGGAAGGTGGGTTCCCATGTAGCAAATCGTATGTTGTGCCCTGTAGCTCCTTAGCTAGTTAGCTCTCAAACTGTGTTTTACGACTAATCCTTAATAACTATGGTAAATAACTGTGACTGTGGGTTTTTTAATCTCTTGTCATTCTCATCCGAAAGTGACCAGTGACCAGCATCCCAGTTCTTGCAATAAGGTATTACCCTCAGAATATTAAGCACATTATTGTAGAGAAAACAAAAAGTACTTGTACACATATAAACGTACACACACGTACACTCATCCTCACCCATGATATATAGAGTCTTGTTTGATATTGTGTAGAAATCTAAATCCTTTTCCTGAGGTCATCTGTAAAATAACCTCATTGCTGCAGCCTCCCAAATGCCAACTGCTGTATCCATGATCAAAATGCATTTGTATTGTTAAATTATAGGGTTTAGACCGAAAGAAACCCTTCACTGTGCCTCATGGTCCCATCCTTCCCCCCCCCATCTGTGTGAATTCCTTTAGAATAAGGACAGGAAGACTTCTAACTTTTTCTTCGTTCTTCAATGTGAAACTAACACCAAGTCTTTCTGAGACAAATGCAGCATATTTAATGTTTGTAAGGAAATCTACATAAGATGTTTGGCAAGAAATCCCCTAACTGATTTCCATCCAAACCTACTTATATAGCACAATATTATGTGTCGTACAATTATTGTGAGAACTGTGAATATGTGTAACTTTTTTTTAGTATTTGCCCTGGAGGGAAAATATATTGTATTATCATATATGCTTTTTTTTTCAATAAGGATTTATTCTCAGAATACCAAGTAAATCTATCTCTATATAAAAAAATATATGTAATATAAACATATTCAAACTATATACAGAGCCTGTTTTAAAAAAAAATACAGTATTATTTAGTAAAATTATCTGTTCTATGGACCAAATGTAAAATATTTATAAATGAAGATGCATTTTAAATGTCTATAAATGGTGTCATAACTAGAGCACGGACATTATGTACATTTCTAAGAGTTTAGAGGAAAAATAATAAAGGTTCTATGATATACACATCAGACCTTCAATTCTTTGGGGTAGGGAATCAGAACAATAGCCTCTTTCATCAGAACAACAGTACAGACACACAGAACTATTTTTCCCCAAGAGAGAGAGATTTGGGCTCAAAATCCAGTGAGATACAGCTAGACTTCCAAAAAGTGGCTAGAAAATGACTCTGAGCCACATAAGAGAGGTGTTTTTACTGTTCTAAAAAAAACTTTAACATGGTCAATAAAGGTTTAAAACTAGGCTAATAAAGAGCACATTTAGTTAAGAAGGACATTCATTCACTCATTGATTCAGCCCTCAAAATATTATTTTTAACGTTGTTGTTTTCATTTTATTTTTTGAATCTTGTTTAGAAAAATTTGAATTCTACCGAGAAGTTGTAGGAATGGTTCAGTGGACACCCGGATTCACCAGTTGTTGACATGGTGACACTTTAACTCTCTGTCAATCAAAGTTCAGTCTGGGAAGCAGATTGAGTATTTTGGAAGAAGAGATTTATTATAGAAACAAGATTTTATACAGTTGTGGTAGAAGGTAAGCAGTAAGGATCTGAGGGAGGTGGGGGGTCAGAACTAAGTCACTAACCAGCCAGAACAGAAGAGGTAGTCACAATACGTGTGTGCCCATAGTTCCTTCTGCCTCTTTTGCATATTGCACTCTTGAGACTGCAGGAGCACAGAATTCCAGTGGGCCCACAGTGAGTGAGAGTCCAGTGAGACTCAAAGCCAGCACAAGGTGTGGGTGTCAGGTCTACAACTGAGTGAGTGAGGGCTCTGAGGGCCCTGAGAAGCCACACTCGCTATTCAAAATAGAATTCGCTTCCAAAGCAGAAAAAAGGCAACGGTGTTCTAAGAAACACCCAAGGAACCCTATCATAGCCTGTCTTACTCAAGTTACTTTGCCAACCACTTACAGTGAAAATGATGGCATACGAAGAACCGGAAAGATACAGTAAGCTATACTTTTTCTTACTCATCGTAAGCTGAAGGTAGTGAGTATTTGCAGAATGTGTGCATATCGAGAAATGAAATAAAAACAACTTAGTTTTGTGCTGGTTTCTACTGTTCTTGTAAGAATGAAATGCACATTGTGTAATTCACATATGAATTAGATGTTCCTGCATTTGCATACTATGAAGATGAATAGTAAAATTTATGCTAAAGATTAAGATTTAAATGTTTCCTTTACTTAGGATGAGATTAAATAGCATATTGAGAGAAAGACTATGGAAGGAAGGAAAGGCCTTATATTTTAGTAACTTCAACAACACTTCTTTCCTGCTTTTTTAAAAAGAGTTTTATTAAAAATATAGCTAATATATAATATTATATGAGTTTCAGGGGTACACCATAGTTGTTCATCATTTCTATACCTAAAGAAGTGATTACAAAAATAAAAAGTGATTACCTTGATAAGTCCAGCCACCATCTGACACCATACTGTGCTATCACAATATTATTGACTATTTTCCTTGTGCTGTACATTGCATCCCATGACTTACTTATTTTATACCGGGAAATTTGAACCATTTATTGCCCTTCACCTTCCCCCCTCTTTTTAATTTTTCAATTACAGTTTTCATTCAATATTATTGTATATTAATTTCAGGTGTACAGCATAGTGGTTAGACATTTATATAATTTAAGAAGTGATCCCCCTGACACTGGTGATCACCCTGGCACTATACATAGCTATTGCCATATCATTGACTATATTCCCTCTGCTTTACTTTACATCCCCATGACTATTTTCTGACTACCAATTTGTACTTCTTAACGCCTTCATCTTTTACACCCTGCCATCTATCTATCCCATCTATCACCTCGACAAATCTAGTATCCATCTGATACCATACATAGTTATTATATATTATTAATAGATTCCTTATGAAATACCCTACATTCCCACGGCTACTATGTAACAACCAATTTGTACTTCTTAAGCCCTTCCACTTTTTTCACCCATTCCCGCCCAGCTCCTGTCTGGCAACCATCAAAATGTTCATTGTATCTGTGAGTTTGTTTCTGATTTGTTTATTTTGTTCTCTTGATTACACATATAACCAGTATCACTTTGGATCTGTCTTTCTCTGTCTCACACTCCACTCAGCACAATTCCCTCCAGGTCCATCAATTCTGCTGCAGATGACAAGAACCGATTCCCTTCCCTGGCCGGGCAATATTCCAGTGTATATATGTACCCCCTCCTCTTTATCCATTATTCCATTGACAGACACACAGGCTGCCTCCATATCTTGGCCATTATAAACAATGCTGCAATGAACGTAGGGGTGCACATGTCCCCTCAAAGTAGCATTTTCAGTTTCTTTAGATAAACACCCAGGAGTGGGATCACTGGGTCCTTCTTTGTCTCTTGTTATAGCCTTTGTTTTAAAGTCTATTCTGTCTGATATAAGTATTGTTACCCCAGATTTTTTCTTATTTCATTTCCATTTTCCTGAAGTATCTTTTTCCATCTCTTTATTTTCCATCTGTGTGTATGTCTCCCATCTGAAGTGATTCTCTTGTAGGCAGTACATAAGGGTTTTGTTTTCTTATCCATTCAGCCCTTCTGTGTCTTTTGATTGGAGCATTTAATACATTTACATCAAAAGTAATTGTTGATAAATATGTAGCTATTGCCATTTTATTCATAATTTTGATCTTTTCCCCCCCATTTTAAAGAGAAGTCCCTCTAACACTCCTTGTAATACTGCCTTGGTAGCGATGAACTCCTTTAGCTTTTTCTTGTCTGGGAAGTACTTTGTCCTTGGATTTTAAATGATAGCCTTGCTGAGCAGAGTGGTCTTGGTTGTAGGTCCTTCCATTTCATCATGTTGAATATTTTGTACTAATCCCTTCTGGCCTGCAAGATTTCTGTTGAAAAATCAGCTGACAGTCTTATAAATTACTAGCAGCCTTTCTCTTGCTGCTTTTGGATTCTCCCTTGGTCTTTAACCTTTGCCATTCTAATTATGTGTCTTAGTGTGAGCCTGTTATAGGAGCTACAAAGCGATCCACAGTGGTTGGCTGCCTGTGCTAAACCTGGAGGCACATGGGAGAGGCCATTCTGCCAGCTAAGGATGGCTGCGACCTGTACTGGGCCGGGGGTAGCTCCTCAAATAGCCAGGACACCCTGAGGCCTGCTGCCACCTGCCAACTCCCTTAAAGTTCAGCCACTGATAAAGCCTCGTGTGGTATGCAAGTTGGGTGACGCAGGGTCTCAGGGAGTCACTACAGAGGGAAGAGTTGTGGTCACCAGGTTAATGTTTGGTGCCAGGGCTGAGACTGGAGCTACTTGGCAAAAGTCTCAGAGCACACTGAGGCCAGTTGTGGCCCACCTGGAGCCTGTGGACTCCAATAGTTTTCCAAAAAAAGAGTGCAATGTGGGCTGGTCTGGCTGCCAGCAGAGAAACTGCCTCCTTTGTTGGGGGAGTTGGGTGGGGCAGGGCTCCAGCGAGTCAGCGGGCAGCCCTGGAGCCCCGGAGCTCATCAAACCAATCAGAATCAGATTTAGCTCTAAGCGTAGGGGGAGGGCTCAATAGTTAAAGATGGCGGCTGCTGGCCATCTAGGAGCGAGACCTCTCACAGGGAAAATGGGACTTTCCTTCAGCCCTGGCCTTGAAACCACAGACTTCTGTCTGCTCCCCATATGCCTCTGACGCCCCCCTGAGTCACTGTCCCTTCGCTGGAGCCCAAGGTGAGTGCCTGCGAGTGAGTCTGTGCGTGGGCCGTTTAAGAGGACGTCTGGGTTTCCTGCGGCCTTCCGTCCCACCCCTTTTTCACTGTTTTTCACAGGTAGATGTTGTGGGGGCTTCTCTTCCCAGCACCAGTGCTCCAGGATGGGGATCCTGGAGTGGGGCTGGGGTTCTTTGCTCCTCCGTGGGGAACCTCCATGGCTGAGGTATCCCTCCCAATTTCCATCCATCACACGGAGGTTTGGGACCAGTCCATTTCGTGTCTCTGTCCCTCCTAACAGTCTCGTCATGGCTTCTTTATATCTGTGGTTATTAGCTTGGTACAAAAGTAATTGCAGTTTAAAAGGTTAAAAATAATTGCAAAAACTGCAATTACTTTTGCACCAACCTAACATAAAATTTATGTTCAGCCAGACGGTTCTCCAGGTTGATTGTTCTATAATTTAGTTATAATCTTAATGTGTTCATGGAAGGAAGCAGGCCCAGTGTTTATCTACTCTGCCATTTTGGGTCTCCTCCTCTTCCTGCTTTTTACACGAGGGGCCCTGCATTGGCCTTTTGAACTGGAACCTGCAAATAAAGTAGCTGACCCTGGGGAAAGTCTAGGGAAGGCTGTTGCCTCTGTGTGGCTTCCACCTCTGGATGTCTGGTGGACGACCGGGAGCCACTGGCCAGCAGGGCACTGGGCAGGGGATGGCAAGGACAAGCCGGACTCCTCCTGCACCTCTGAGAGCATGCAGGTGTCTCATTGCATCTGAGCCTGAAGACCTTCAGAGAGTTGTAACTCCTGCTTCACTTCTGCTGTCTAAATCTTGGGCAAATGTTGCTTTTGGCCAATACTAATCCAGAACCATACAGACAAGGGGATTCTGGGAAATGTTTTAGCTTAACCAAGTGGATAGAACAATACAAACCACACACACACACACACACACACACACACAATAATAAGATGATGATGATGATGATGATGTTAATCCATTTGAGTGTAATTTACTGACATTGGATCCTGCTTCTCTTAAAACATGAGCATATCTCCTCTAAGAAAAACGACCTCCCCTTACATAACCACAATACATTTATCTAAGCAGGAAATTTAACACTGTTACAATACTATTATCTAATCTACAGTCCGTATCCAATTTCTCTAATTGTCCTGATAATGCCCTTTATAGCGATTTTTGTCTGATCCGAGTTAAGACGTTGCATTGAGTTGTCATGTCTAGCAAACATGTTTGAGCAGCTCTACTTGCCAGCCTCCCAAACTGGACTCTCTCCTCCCCACCTGTCAACACTTCTCTCATCTCTGAATGAAGAGTAGGAGGAAAAGGCCTCTCTCTCTACCACTGGCTGCTCTCCTGAGAAACAATAGCCAGGGTTTTGTTTTGGGCATCTTAGTAAAGACTGTTTTTCCCTCAGGAGAGCAGACAAAGGGCTCAATTAAGTGAGCCACCTCCTGGGGAAGGAGCCCCAGGGCCTCTCATCACTCCTTTCTGCCTACTTCTCCTTCCCTCTCACCTCCCCAAGGGATGACTGGATGAAGCCCTTCCTGGCCCTTCTTCCCTAAATCATAAGCACTTAAAGCACAAACAGAAGAAAAGAAAAGATGAAATGTAAAACTCACCTGTCAAATATGGCCTCAATGATTTCGTTTACGGCCCACCCTCTCTATCCCCTACACCAAGGTGCTTCTCTGCCCCTCTGTAGCTTTGCTCCTCCGCTGTTCAGAGGAAAGATGGAAACAAGTCAGAGGGCTTGGGATTGGGAACAGTCTTAAAGGTCATCTGGTTGTATTTGAAGTTTGAAGTGTTTCTTCAACTGTCATGTGCATACAGGTCACCTGAAGGATCTTGTTAAAATGCAGATTCTGATTCAATAGGTCAGAGAGACCTGAGATTCTGCCTTTCTAATAAGCAATGGTGTCCAAGATGTTCCCTTAGAAGGACCTCTTTAATCAGGGACTATCCCCCACCAAGAGCCCCATGTTTTGAAGGATTTTGTCTTCCAAACTGTCACTTAATAATTAAGCCCCCTTTTTAATTAATCAGATGTGGCTGCTCATTAGGCTTCTGATTAGCATGAGGTAACCAGGGTGACAGCACTGACCTGATATCATTCCAGACAAAAACAAAGCAATGTGGCGTTTTGGGAACCCAGCTCACCCTGGCTGTGGGTAATTATGTGATTTCCTCTGGGCTCTGTGTCATATGGAAAAAGAGATTCTGGACCCCCTGTTGGTCTCTCCAGGGACTCAGGTGGGGCCTGTATCTTCATCAGCTCACAAAATACTTGGCTGCAGACTTTGCATTTCTTCTCTAAAATCAAAGCCATGCAGATTGCTTTCAGGAGCAAAATTCCAGGCAGGGTGATCATAACACTTGGTCAAGTTAATAGAAAAGTTAATAGAAAAGTCTCAAAAATGGCTGACAGTCTTGAAGCACAAATTGTGTACACGTCTCTCTTTTCTTCAGATAAAAAAACACAATGGTGTAACTGCTGAGTCAATTTTTAAAAAGATTTTTATTAAAAGTATAGCTAACGTACAGTATTATATCAGTTTCAGGTGTATACCATAGTTATTCAACATTTATATACACAACAAAGTGATCACTATGGTAAGTCCAGTAACCATCTGACACTGTACCACGCTATCACAATATTATTGACTATATTTCCTATGCTGTACGTTACATCCCTATGAGTTATTGTTTCATACCTGGAAATCTGAGCCTCTTATTCTCTTTCACCGTTCCCCCCTTTTTTAAATTTTCAATTAAGTTGACGTTCAATATTATTTTATATTAATTGCAAGTGTACAGCATAGTGGTAAGACATTTATATAATTTATATAGGTGCTCTGTGGGTCCCTGGCACAGTTTCTCTGGTCACCTGCTTCGGGTGTTCCAGGAATGTTCCTTGTGTGAGTTGTGTGTACCCTCCTCCTTGTAGGATGGTGGAGATGGGGATTTCTGCAGGGATGAGGGAGGCGGGCGAGGAGCACTCAGGCTTTGGGTTGGAGCAACACCACTTGTCACTTGCATGCTCCTGTTGCTGTGATTGCCTCTCTTCTGGAAAACTCCTCCTCAGGGCTCAGCTGAGAAGTCACCTCCTTGAAGCCTCTCAGGATTACCACCTCCCAGGCTGTGCTCCCTGAGCTCCCTGTCACTCCTCCATCTGTTCGCTTGTCTTCCCCACTGGCCTGTGATCTCCTTGAGACTGGAGGGGGTCGTGGACTTTGTGTCCCCAGTCCTGGCACAGTGTTTACCACATGCCAATGTTCAAAAGAGGCCTGCTTTTGGCTTCCTATTGGTATATTTAGCATTCTGCAGCACACAGTAGCTAACTAAATCCTGTTTAACCTCTATCTCATTAGTTTCATTAGGACCCATAAAACCCAATAAGGTAGGTCTGATGGTCTTACTGATGGACAAAATGACGATTAGAGAGAAATGAGTGACTTGCCTTGAAAAACATTTATTGAATGAATGCATGAATAAATGAATGAATAAGCTGAAGTTGCAGAGTGTGCCTTGATCCCAAAGGGGCCAAAGACATGTGTATTAGGGGTGGGAGGAGAACCCCACGAGGCAGATTCCGGTTCAACGGAAGGCAGCACGTTCTCATCGCCAGGACTGTCTGACAGCCGAGCAAGCTGTCTTGTTAGGGAGCAAGCTCCCCATCTCTGGAGGTGTGCAACCAGATGGAGGGAAGATGAGAGGTGGCTGCACACCTGGGAGGGGCCGATTCTATGATTCTTCTGGCAGCAGATGTTTCCTGAGCTGGTCCAGTGGGAGAAGGAACTTGGGACACTGGCTATCTGAAGATAAGTATTTGCTCTCTTTTTCTTGCCCCTGCCTAACCCCCATCCCAAGAATAACATTTCTCTAGGAGCATATTGCCAAGTCCTGGCCCATTAATTTAAAAAATTGGCCCTTGCACTTAGAGTATTTTTAAGCTAAAGCTTTGTGACAAAACAATGGCCTCATTAGACTTCATTTAAAGCAAGGAAGCCAACCTCCAATGAGACTAATAGTGATGACGTGGGGCCTGCAGCTGGCCCCATCTGGGGCTTGAGAGCCAACTGGGACATTCCAACTTGTATCTTTTCAGCCTCAGCCACAACCCAGCTCCCAACCTGCACCTCACTCAGCTCTCCCACTCCAGAGCCCCACCAGCTCTTGATGTAGGATCCTCATCTAGGGGTTCACCCCTCCAAATATAGCTCAACTCAGGCCTCTCCTCCCCGCTCCCCTGTCCAGGACACCACTATGGCTCAGCTGGGGGCTGCAGTGGCCTCCTTGTTGGTCACCGGCTCCCACTCTTGACATTCTAACCCATTCCCCACACAAAGCCAGAGAGCTGCTTTTAAAGCTTAAGTCAGGTTGTGAGACCAGCCTAGTGAAAACCCTCAACAGCCTCCTGTTGCACTGAGAATCAAGTTCAAACTCCGCACGGTGCCCTGCAGAGCCCTGTGTGACCTGGCCTCCCACCTTCAGCCAAGCCAGCTGCCCCTTTTTCTCTGCACCTGACTCACCTGACTGTTCTCATTTCTGGCTTGGCTCGAACCTGCCCTCTGCCAAGTGCACCCTGTTCCTCCCTCCACTCTGCTTTGTAAACCCCCTCTCATACTTCAGATGTCCCTCTGGGGCATCCTCTGCCCCCAGAACCCTTTCCTGAGCCAGGCCCCTTCGCATGCTCGGGAGACCTCCACACCTGCCTGGCTGTGCACAAATGCATTGTCATCTCTTCCCACTGTCATTCCCCAGCTAGACTGTCAGTCCCAGGAGGACAGGGACTGTTCGATGACCTGGCACCAAGCACATGTCTGTCACCTTGGAAAGGCTCCATCACCACGTGCCAATTGAAATGAGTGGATGCATGAACCAATGAGCTTACCGGGATACGGATTAAACAGTATTCCTGGCAGAAACAAACCAGCAAACATAAAGAAATAAATGTAAACACAAATGAATGATCAAATAAATGAATACATAAATGTAGGTAACTAAGTGACAGAACATTTCCCCAGAACGTTTAAAGCAATGATTCTCAACCCTGGCTACACGTGGGAACTACCTGGGGAGCTTTTACAATATCCCGGCAGGCCCCAACTCGGACCCATTAACTTAGACTCTTTAGTGGGGAGGCGAAAGCTGCAGGTTTTTTAAAGCCCCTGGTGATTCTAACACGTAGCCGGGGTTGAGTGGTTCTCAAAGTGTGGTCCCTGGACCAGCGGCATGAGCTTCCCTGGGGAACATCAGTGTTTCTCACACTGGAGCACTGTCAATGCCTAATTCCACCTCAGGTCAGGAGTGGGTCCTGGTCTTCTGCCTATGGGACAAGTTCCCAGACGCTGCTGGTGCTGCTGGCTGGGGGTGGGGAGGGGGGCGAGGGTGCACTTGGAGGCCCAGGCCTGCAGACGCTTTCTTTCTCTCTAGTCCTTTGCAGAGAAAGGGAAGGATGAGAGGGCATGACAGATAATGCTTGCTGGTCTGGAGACAGGAAGCTCTGTAAGGATGGGACAGAGATGGTTCTATCAGTTTTTCTCTCTTTTTTTCTTTTTTTTAACTTCCCATTTGTATACATCAGGAACCTGACGCATGGGGAGGATCAGTAATTTGCCCAAAGCCCAGGATCAAATCTTTTTAAACATTGATTTAATGGATAAATAAAAGTTTATTGGGGGCAGCCAGATAGCTCAGTTGGTTAGAGCACAGTCGTCTTAATAGCAAGGTTGCCAGTTTGATCCCCACATGGGCCACTGTGAGCTGTGCCCTTCACAACTAGATTGAAACAACTACTTGAGATGGAGCTGATGGGTCCTGGAAAAACACAAATAAATATAAGTTTTTTTTAAAAGTTTATTGAGCACTTGCTATGTGCCAGGCCCTGCTCTGAACTGGGGTGGGAGGGCAGGCCTCTTAACTCAGCCCTTCCCTCTTCCCAGCTGGCACCAGCTCCCCAAGGTCAGAACCCTAGGGATGGGAGTCCCCTGGTGGGGGCTCAGCTCCAGCCCACTAGGGGCTGGGGAAGGCATGGGCTAGGCCAGGCTTCCTGCTTGCCTCGCGCCCTGATGGAAGAAGCAGATCTATGCCCTGCTTCCTGAGCCTGCAGAACTTGCCAAGACCCAAGGGGAACATAACCAGAAGCCAATGAGGCAATGCAGCCAACTGGAGGCTCCTGGCTGGCAGCCATCTAGGATGATCCTTCCATGGGGGACACTCAAGTTCCACAAAGCCCATTTTCCTGTCTATCAGGGTGGTCTCTGGAGACAGTGTGACAGACACAGTTGGCTGGTGAAGCAACAGTCATTTTTCCCTCCTTCCTCAGTACCAAACCCTGATCTCGTTCAGGTATCAGGCAGACTTGGGCTATGTCCTGCTGGCTAACTCCAGCTTCTCTTTCAAGTCTTGGCTTTGGTGCCCCACCTCCAGGAAGACTTCCTGGACTGTCAGCGCCACTCTTTGGAATCTGAGACCCATCAAGCAAGAAGAGAGGCAGTAAACCCTCACATATGCCGGGCTCTCTGAGAGATAAGTTCTCATTCAGCTCTCCCAACAACCTTCCAAGGCAGGTAGGACAGGCCTTCCCAGCTCCACATGACAGATTAAGACACTGAGGACCAGAGAGGACGGGAGACTACATGGAATCACAGTGTTTGTTCCTCCCTTCAGAAGAGAGGCCCCAGATTATGCCTGTGGAAGTTGGCAACGATAGCAATGGAGATAATAATACTTGCTGAGGTTTCTTTGGCATTTACAAAGAAGGGCTCTAAAAGCTTTATATGTGTTAACTCATTTAATCTTCCCAATAATCTTATGAAATAGGTGTTATTATTATTATCCCCAATTTAAGGGTGAGGAGTAAGAAATGCAAAGAGATGAGAAACCTGTTCTCTCAACTACCAAATACTCATCACCAAACACTCAAATACTCATCTTTTCCCCTAGTAACTAAAGCCACTTCCTCATCCATTAAATCTGCAAGACTTTTAAAAATACGTAAGTGGCGTATCAGCAAGGATGCAGGGAAATAACACATTCACTGAGGTAAGACAGATGCCTAAAGTGATTTTTAAGAAAACTTTCTGGGCATAATTTGGTAATAAACTATAGTAGGATTTTTTTTTGACTAAGCAATTCCATTTTTAGGAATCTCTTTCTTAGGAAATACTAATAAATACAGGCCAAATTTTTATTAAGAAATCTTTGTTGCACTATTATACTGAGGGTGCAAAAAAATGTATACACATGACTTGTATTCATCTTTTGTTATCAGTATATATTGAGTATTACAATTTTAATACAGTTTTTTCCTTTCTTAAAATGTGTGTACATTTTTTTGGCACCCCCTGTATATATAACAATAGCAACAAAAAGAAGGCATTCTCCTACAAGTTCAACAATAGGGTTGTGGGCTAAACAATGACACTCCGGGCCCATGAAACATGACCCTGACATTAACAGTAAGGTTATAAAAGAAAATTAAATATCATTTCTAAAAATGTCCAAAGTTCAATGACCAGTAAAAATAAATAGTATTCAAAATTGTAAATACATAGTATCATTTATATTGTATTGCATAGTATTGTGTTGTGTTGTATTATATTGTGCTGTATTACATTGTGTTGTGTTGTGTTGTATTATTATATAGCTTGAAGAAAATGTTCTTAAGGGTTAACAAGCACTGTGTGTGGCAGTACTGGCTAAATTTATTGACTAGGGCTAGACAGGACGCCCAGTGATCTCACTCCTGCTCATAACAACTGCTAACGTGTCCACTGTTGTATGATTCCCATTCAGATTGGACCACTGAGGCACAGGAAATTAAATTCCTCACCAAGGCCAGGAATATCCAACTCCAGAGCCCATACCCAGGCCCATACCTTCTACTCTCTATTTCTCTATATGCAATCTCTTGGCATAACATTATGGGTAGACAGTAAAAATATTTTATGTTTTTAAAGCTATTTTCCAAGCCTTTTACAATGAACATCTATCACTTATATAGTCAAGACGGAGAGGCAATAAAATCATTTATTTATGCGAAGTGTCCAGAAAGCTCTGGAAGGCTGTGCACACCCAGGTGTTAGCAATGATTATCTCCAGCTGATGTGAGGACTACATCATTCTTCATTTTGCTCTATGTTGTCATTTTTCTGTAGGAAAGCGAGCACATGAGTTATTTAGAAGTCAGATAAGTATGGTGTCTGGGGTTTCCATGAGATCCTCAGTGGCTAGAGGGGGTCTGGTTTGATAGGTGGAGCCGACACCTCCAGACCCCTGCCTACTTCTGCCCACCAGCCTGGGGCATGGCTGATCCCTCCAGCAGGAAAACCGCGGAGCCAACTCCAGCTTGTGTCTCTCCTTGTTCCTCCCAAGAGGGCCATGTCCTTGCTCAACTGAAAATTTCAATTAACCAGGCACCAGACTCCAGCTCAGACACTGAGCAAATGTACCAAGGAAGAAAAGAAAAACCAGCCCAACAACTCCAGGAGGACGGTTCCTTTTAATTAAAATGAGAATCAAGGCAGCTCTAAAACCCTCTCTGATAAAACATAAGGTTGGCCAGGGAAGTGTCCTTAACATGGACCAAGTAGGGCAGGGCAGACAGGGGTGGATGCCAGAGGGAGCAGGGTCGGGGTGAGGAGGGAGCCACCTTCCTGCCCCTGTATTTGGAGTTAGGCTCCTGCAGACCTGGGCCTTGTAACTGCATTGAGGAAGTGCACTGATTTCCTTTGGCCCCAGTTATTAGAACCCAGGGCCCCCTGAGAGGGCTTGTCCCCAGACATGGGGTTATTACTGGTACCACTAGGAGTGTAGGAGGTGCAGGAGAGGGTGTGTGTAAACCAGCTTGGAACAGGGGCTCTGGGTCTGGCCCAGGCAGAGCTCTGAGCCTCCAGGCTTCCTTCCTTCCTTCTCCCATTCCCTCTGCTCCACTCAAGGAGCCAACCTGGATTCTCAGGTTTTCTGTTCAGACAATGAAGCAAGAAAAGAACCCTGCTCACCATTGTCGCTTCTCTTGAGTCAACTTCCCAGAGGCCTGGCCCCACAGTGGGAGGTTCAGATGATGGTAGGTGATGAGGCGGCATGCTGGTGATGGTTACAACCATTGTAGCCAGCACTTACTTTTTCTTTTTTAAAACGATTTTTTATTAAAAATGTAGCTAACATACAATATTATATTAATTTCAGGTGTACACAATAGTTATTCAACATGTATATACCTAAACAAGTGGCCACCATAAGTTCAGCAACCATCTGACACCGTACCGCGCTATCACAGTATTACTGACTGTATTCCCTATGCTGTACATTACATCCCCATGACTTATTTGTTTTATACCTGGAGATTTGGATCTCTTATTCCCATTCCCCCATTTTTATATTTATCAATTACAGTTAACATTCAATATTACTGTATATTAATTTCAGGTGTACAGCATAGTGGTTAGACATTTATATAATTTAAGAAGTGATCCCCCTGACTAGTCTAGTACCCACCTGGCACTATACATAGCTATGACTATGTCATTGACTATATTCCCTATGCTTTACTTTACATCCCCATGACTATTTTCTAACTACCCATGTGTATTTTTTAATCACTTCACCTTTATCACCCTCTCCCCCAACCCCCTCCCATCTATCACCCCAACAAATCGAGTACCCATCTGACACCATACGTAGTTATTACAATACTATTGAATATGTCCCTTATGCTATACCCTGTCTCCCCATAACTACTTTGTAACAACAAATTTACACTTCTTAATCCCTTCCCCTTCTTTCACCCACACCTGAACTCCTCTCCCATCTGGCAACCATTAAAATGTTTTCTGTATCTATGAGATTAGTTCTGTTTTGTTTATTAATTTTGTTCTTAGATTCCACATATAAGACATTGCATTTGTCTTTCTCTGTCTGACGTACTCCACTCAGCAAAATACCCTCCAGGTCCATCCATGCCACTGCAGGTGGTAAGAACCCATTCTCTTCCATGCCCAAGCAATATTCCAGTGTATACATGTACCCCCTCCTCTTTATCCATTCCTCCATCAACAGATCCCCAAGCTATCTCCACATCTTGGCCATTGTAAACAATGCTGCAATAAACGTATGGGTGCTCATGTCCTTGTTTTGGGTTTCTTCAGATAAATACTCAGGAGTGAGGTTACTGGGTCTTTCTTTGTCTCTCTTATAGCCTTTGTTTTAAAGTCTATTTTATCTGGTATAAATATAGCTGCCCCAGCTTTTTAAAAATTTTTATTTCATTTCCATTGTCATGAAGTATCTATTTTCATCTCTTTATTTTCCATCTCTGTGTGTGTGTGTTCCAATCTGAAGTGATTCTCTTGTGGGCGGTGTACATAAAGGTTTTGTTTTCTTATCCATTCAGGCCTCCTATGTCTCTTAATTGGAGCATTTAATCCATTTACCTCAAAAGTAATTATTGATAAATATGTAGCTATTGCTATTTTATCATTCATAATTTTGATCTTTTTCCCCCCTATCTTAAAGAAGTTCCTCTAAGATTCCTTGTAATACTGGTTTGGTGACGATGAACTCCTTTAGTTTTTTCTTGTCTGGGAAGCGCTTCATCTGTCCTTCGATTCTAAATGATAGCCTTGCTGGGTACAGTAATCTTGGTTGTAGGTCCTTGTGTTTCATCACGTTTTGTGCCAATCATTTCTGGCCTGCAAAGTTTCTGTTGAGAAATCAGCTGACAGTCTTATGGGAACGCCCTTATAAGTTACTAGTTGCCTTTCTTTTGCAGCTTTTAGGAGTCTCTCTTTGTCTTTAACCTTTACCATTCTAATTATATGTCTCGGTGTGGGCCTGTTTGGTTCTTCTTGTCTGGGACTCTCTGCACTTCTTGGACTTGTATGTCTATTTCCTTCACCGGGTTAGGGAAGTTTTCAGTCATTATTTCTTCAAATAGGTTCTCAATCTCTTTCTTTCTCCCTTCTCTTTAAGGTACCCCTATGTTGCAAATGTTGCTATGTTTGATGTTGTCCCAGAGGTCTTTTAAACTATTCCATTTTTTGGATTTCTTTTTTCTTTTTACTGTTCCGATTGGATGTTTTCTGCTACATTGTCTTCCAAATTACTGATTCAATCCTCTGCTTCATCTAGTCTGCTAGTGATTCCTTCTAGTGCATTCTTCATTTAATTTATTGTATTCTTCACTTCTGATTGATTTTTAAAAAATAGTTTCTGTGTCCTTTTATATGTTTGCTATCTCTTTGTTGAAGTTCTCACTAAGTTCCTGAGCATCCTTTTAGCCATTGTTTTGAACTCTGTCTCGGATAGTTTCTTGCCTCCATTTAATTTAGTTCTTTTTCTGGAGTTTTCTTCTGTTCTTTCATTTGGGATGTATTTCTTTATTTCATCATTTTGGCTGCCTCTCTGTTTGTTTCTATGTATTAGGTGGATCTGCTACATACCCCAATCTTGCCAGGTGGCCTTGTGTAGTAGGAGCCTGTGGGACCCAGTGGCACAGTCTCCCTGATCACCTGCTCTTGGTGCTCCAGGAGTGTCCCTTGTGTGGGTTGGGTGTGCCCTCCTGTCACAGTTGAATCTTGATTGCTATTGACACATAAGTGGGTGGGATTGAGCCTCAGGCTTACTGGCTGTGGGGTTTGGCCATGTCCACAGCTTATGGGCTGCTGTGTGTGCGGTTTACCCCACTGAGTGGTATTTGCACCGGTGTGCTCTGGTGCCTGTTGAGACCATCCTTTGTATGTACCACTTGTGGGGCTAATTGGGCAGTGCTCTGCTGTGGTCTGAAGCCAACCTCCAAGTATGTTGTTGGTTCTGGGTCCTCTTGGGAGAGGTTCCAGTGCAGGCCCAGGTCAGCCCCAGCCTGTGACCAGCCAGGGGCTACTTGTAGGGGCTACAAAGTGATCTGTGGTTTTTCTGCTGCCTGCGCTAACTCTGGAGGCATGTGGGAAAGGCTACACTGTGAACCAAGGAAGTCTGCCTCCAGTACAGGCCTAGGGTAACTCTGCAAAAAGCCAGGATACCTGGCAGCCTGCTGCCACCTGCCAGCTCCTTTAAGGTTCAGATACTGATAAAGCCTCATGCAGTATGTGTGTTGGGTGAGGCTGAGGAAGTCACTAGAGTAGGAAGAGTTGTGGTCACCAAGTTAATGTAGGCTCTGGTTTGATGCAAGTGCTGAGTGCTGAGCCTGGAGCAACTCAGCAAAAGTCTCAGAGCACACCGAGGCCATTTGCCACCCACCTGGGGCCCATTGACTTCAATAGTTTTCTAAGAAAGAGTGCATTGTGGGAGGAGCTGACTGCTAGTGGAGAAATTGCCTCCAGCGTTGGGGGAGTTGGGTGGGGTGGGATCCCAGCTGAGTCAGCAGGGAGGAGTCGCAGAGCTCACCAGGCCAACCAGATTCAGATTTGGCCTGGGGGGGTGGGTTCAACATAGGAAAGATGGTGCTTGCCTCACCCACCTGCTGGCTGCTCGGGAGGAGGCCCTCCTCACAGGGAAAATGCTGAATGTCCTCCAGTCCTTCCTCTGAAGCCACACACCTCAGTGTGCCCTCGTATGTCTCTGAGGCCCCCTGAGTCACTGTCCTTCCCCTGGAGCCCAAGGTGAGTGCCTGTGAGCAAGTGAGTGGGTGGGCCATTTAAAAGGAATCTGGGTTTCCCCAGCCTTCTGTCCCACCCAGACAGTGGGAATCCCCACTGATTTTCACAGCCAGATGTCGTGGCACCAGTATTCCAGCTGGGGAGCCTGGTGTGTGGGGCTGGGGTCCTTCATTCCTCTGGGGCAACCTTCACAGCCGAGATATGCCTCCTGATTCTCAACTGCCATAGGGAGGTTTGAGGCCCATCCTGCTTCTCCACCCCTCCTACCAGACTCGACGTGGCTTCTTCTTTATATTTTCAGTTATAGAACTTCTGTTTGGCTAGACTTCAGATGGTTCTCCAGGTTGATTGTTCTATAATTTGGTTGTAATTTTAATGTGTTCATGGAAGGATGCAGACACAGTGTTTATCTACTCCACCATCTTGGATCTCAACACTTTCGGAACATAATTACTGACCTTGGATTGCATAATAAGAGCACAGACTTTGGAGCTCAGCCTGTGTGTGTTTGAATCCTGCCTCTGCTAATTCCTAGCTGTGTGACTTAGGGCAACTTAATTTGCCTCTCTGGGTGTCAGTTTCCTCATCTGTAAAATAAGGATAATAGTGAGGCCTGTCTCACAGAGCTGTTCTGAGAATTAAATTATTAAATATGTGTAAAGTATAAAAGCAGTACTTGGTATATGGCCCACACTCAATAAATGTTAGCTGTGAGTTATTAAAACACTTTACATTTATATAGGTTAACTCATTGATCCATCCAAATGTCGCATGTGGTAGTCACTTTCATTATTCCTCATGACAGATGCAAGCACAGAGGCACAGAAAGGCTAAGTAACTTGCCCCAGGCCACACAGCTCACATAGTAAGGAGAGGAGCAGGATTCAGACCCAGGCCCTATGGCTCTTTAGCCCACATGCTTGGCCATCGTTTTATTCTGCTTCTCAGTGTGGATGTGTAGATGTGAAAATGTACACGTGGATAGTACTTTGTAGCAATTTTTTAAAAGAATGAATATTAAGAGAGTGGTTACCAGAGTTGAAAGGGCCGGGGGCTGAGGAGTCCGGTTGACTTTTGTTCAAGCCGCATTGTGGCTGCTTTCTAGGTGTACTCCTTCAGGCAAGTCACCTGGCCTCTCTGTGCCTCCATTGTCTCATCTATGAAATGGAAACCCTGTCCCTCCCCAAGGCTGCAATAGAGTAAGAGTGGTGCCAGGCCAGTCCCTAGGAGGGTCTGCAAAATGGGGGTGGAAAGGGGAGGGGCCGTGAGAGGGATCTATCCCCTATGGGTCCGGGACTCCTGCCCCCGAAGGGACTCCTCCTCCCTCCTCCTCTCCCTGCCCCTCACAGTGGCCGAGGCCACAGAGCAGCCGGAGGTGGATACCTGAACCCCACAAGCACCATGTAATGGGGAGTGATGAAGCATGAGTCCCCCCTGGCGTCAGATCCCAAAAGAGGCAGAATGGGCTGTGCTAAAGGAGGAGGAAGGGCTTCTTAGCTGAGGGCAGCAGGGAATGGAGAAAGTGAGTGAGAACGCCCATCATGTGAGGCCATCTCGGTCTTGTCACTTCTCAGACATGCTGGGAGCCCAAGACCCCATTATCTGGAGCCTGGACCACCATGATAGTTCCCCCTGTCCCCCTTACCCATTCCTACTCCTTTAAATCTAGCCTCTACCCTGCAGACCTGATCTGATCTCGTCACTGTTGACTAAAACCTCTCATGGCTCCTGCTGCCCTCCACATGATGTCCAAACTCGTCATGACTCTGAAGCCCCTATCCACCTGTTCTGGGGCTGCTGTCCCTCTTTCATCCTTTCTGGCCACTGCCCTCCCCCACTTCAGCCACTAAACTCTGGGCATGCTGAACATGTCTTTGTGCCATGTTCTCTTACCTCAGCATTTGACCATGCATTTCCCTCTTCAGTAAGCTCCCTTCCTGCTCCCCTTGCCCCCACAAAAACTGCTACCCTTTATATACTGCTTCCTTGAAGAAACCCTCCCAACACTCCCCTAATTCCATGTTGAGTTAGCTGCCCCTGTTGAGGGTTTCCACAGCCTCCCAAACTTCTCTCTGAGCATTTATAATACTCTGTTTTGATTACTGAAAAGTGTGTTTCTTCCATTGGACTTAGGGAACTCCTTGAGGATAGGAACAATGTTGGAGTTGCCTATTATTGAATTTGTGGTGCCTGAGACAGAGAAGGTACAAACAGTCTGCTGGATGGGTGGGTAGGTGGATAAGTGGGTTGATGGGTGGATAGATGGGTGGATACGTGGGTGAATAGTAGATGAATGGGTGGATGGATGAGTGAATGAATAGGCAAGTAGGTGAGTAGAGAGGGAATAATATATTGGTGGATGAATAGGAGGAGAGAGAAATACATAAATAATGGATGAGTAAGTGGATGTATGGATAGATGAATGATTGGAACGCTAGTCGACACATACACAGATGGATGGATCCCGGTCCTTCCTTTAGTGTTAGAGGGAGAAAAGCTTCAGTCTTGGATTTCAAGGTTTGGAAGGTCACTGCTCTTGCCCCTGGCCCTTATCTTTAATACAACAGTAACACATTTTTAAATCAGACTTTTTAAAAAATTGAGATGAAATCCATGTAACATAAAATTAACCATTTTAAAGTGAACAATTTGGTGGTCTTTAGTACCTTCACAATGTTGTACAACTACCACTTCTATTTAGTTCCAAAACATTTCATCACCCCCAAATAAATCTCCATTAAGCAGATTCTCCCCATTCTCTCCTCCCCAGCTCTGGCAGCCACTAACCTACTTTCTGTGTCTATGGATGTACCTTTTCTGGACGTTTCATATAAATGGAATCATATAATATGTGATCTTTTGTGTCTGGCTTCTTGAGTTGGACTTCTTGTAAACCATAAAAACTATTTTCTGAGGTCAGCGAGGAATCTGTGGGAATACGATAACCCCTGCTTGGGTGTTCCTGCTTGGAAAACAGAAGAGCTTGTGGAAGCATCTAGGGCTGAGAAACAGGCCGGAGAAGGACCTCAGAAGTGCAATCTGTAAAATGGGCACAGGGACAGGCTGACCTCTCGGGGTTTGTTAAGCACCTGACTTAGAGTCTGGCAGGTAGTGAGAACTCATTTATTTAGTAAGAACTGGAGTGACCTTTAGTGAGTGACATGAGGAGGAATAAAGATGCCCCTCACCTCCTGGCTCTCTACTGGTCACAGAGGGACACTCTCAACACCCTGTCAATGGCACCAGTAAATGCCAACACACATGGAGTGCCTGCTGCGTGCCAGGAGCTTCAGCTTTGGCTTTTCACTTACTCTTCCCCCACAACCCTGCAGAAAGTCTATCAGGAGACCCATTTTACAGATGCTGAAGTGTAGGCTCATAGAGGTGAAGACACTCACCCAATGACACAACAGCAGAAAAGTGGCCCCGCTGGGTTTGAGCCCACGTGTGGTCCAGCGCCAACCCCTTGCTTTTTCTCCTGCAACATGCTGCCCCTCCCTCTCCTCCGCCCTTCCACCTCCTTGTTGGGGCCTTGCTGTCCGTACAGGATTCAAACCCTGTAGGACTGAGGCTCCTGTATCCCACCCCCTGGACCTTTCTTCTCAATCACTTCCTGCTGCCCGTGGAGCCCCAGACAGGCTCCCTCTTCCCCCAGCATCTCAATCGGCTCTCTGTGGCAGGCCCCGAAGGCCTCTCCATGGCATGAGGCTGCCACCTGGTGTCTATGAGGGATACAGCAGCCACTGCAGGAAACGGGAAGGAGCCTGAGAATTCCCTGCCCAGGATGGGAGCATGGCCTCATCTCACAGCTCTGAGTAGTGTGCAGAGGACTGGGCCCATTTTGGGGGTGTTCTTCCTCTGTGACTGGCCCTCTGTTAAGTGATTTACCTGCATTGATCTCCTTCAATTCTCACTTTAGTGCTACAAGAACTACTCCCTATGCAAGTAGCAGGGTCTCAAGACATACGTGTGATAAAAAGATAAGTACTGTAGGACCCCACTTATATGAGGTCCCTAGAGTATGAGATCATAGAGACAGAAAATCGGATGGTGGTTTCCAGGGCCTGGAAAAGGGGGCATGGGAAATTAGTGTTCAATGGAGACAGTTTCAGTTTGGGAAGATGAAAAGAGCGCTGGAGATGGATGGTGGTGATGGCTGCACAACAATATGAATGTACTTAATGCATTAGAACTGCACACTTAAAAATGGTAAAAACGGTAAATTTTATGTTATGTATATTTTACCACAATGAGAGGGGAAATGTGTGTGAGTGAATCAACTAAGAGATGAGCAAATGAATAAATACACAAGTGAATAAATACAAGCACAATCATGATAATAATAGTTACTAAGTACTTAGTATGTGTCAGTCATTGTGCAAAGTGTGTGAACTCAAATATTTTTATTAAGCCCTACACTGTGCCCAGAACTGCTGGAGGCTCTGGGGATACAGCATGAGCAATGTCCCTACTGTGACTAAGCTGACATTTTGGGGGAAAGGCAGTAAGCAAGGAATAGTAAGATGTCAGGTCGTGATATGTGCTATTAATAAAAATATAAGGCAAAATAAAAGGATAAAGAATGCCTTGGAGGAAGATGGGGGAGCTCTTTCAGATGGGCATAATCTGGGAAGGCCTCTCTGAGGAGGTGATATTTGATCATCACCACATGCCTGAAGTAGGTGCTTTGATTATCCCCATTTTACAGATGGGACATCTGAGGCTGAGGGGGTTGCTCAGGGTTGCACAGCTAGGAAGTGGTCCAGCCAGGAATTAAATCCAGGTCTGTTGGATCCCAGCCCTGGAGCTCTTAAGCAGGCTGTGAAGAATGGGGAGATGACAGAGTGTCTCAGCTCACACCCTGTAGGCACATACTTAAACTCTTTGAGGGCCTCAAGGCTAAGTCCCAGAGTATGAGCCTGACTGGTTCCTCCCAGCCACCAGCCAGTGCCAAGAGACACAGAAGGATTCGTGTGACCAGTAGGTGGTGCTGCTAGCTGCCCCAGCATGGCAAGCCCAGAGCCCTAGCTCCTCACAGATCAGTCTATGCCTGGCCAGAAAGAGGGACCTGGGCAGTATTACCCACCTGAAGTGCAACTAGCCCCCCGGGCACTTCAGAAAAAGATGAAAAGCCACCCGCAGTATTGCTGTCACTCTGCCTATGAGAGACAGGCCAACTTTGGAACCCCAGCCTTGTCGATCACTTGCTACTACGTAATCTTGGGCCAGATGTTGAGTCTCTGCTTCCTCCTCTGAAGACAGGGCTAACAACCCCTTGCTCACAGGTTGTGGGGACGTTTCAAAGAGTTCAGGTATTCATTCATTCAAATGATTTTTCGGAGAACCTCCAATGCTCCAGGCCCTGGGGATTCAGCAGGAATCAAAGTTGACAAAAGTCCCTACCCTTCAGGAGACCCCCTTCCAATGGGGAGACAGAGGGTAAACAAGAGAAATAAGATATGTATTCAATCAGGCAAAGACGATCAGGAAAAAACAAAGCAGAGAAGGCAGTTAAGAAGTCTGTCATCAGAGGGTTAAACATTTAGATAAAGTTAGGTGCCAAAGAACACCTCACTGAAAAAGTGACGTTTGAGCATAGGAGGTGAGATGGCAAACCATAAGGAAACAAGGAATAGCATTGTAGGTGGAAGGAATGACGAGTGCAAAGGCCCTGAGGTGGTAGTGTGCTTGGCATGCTGCAGGACTAGCAAGGAGGCTGGAAGGATGCGGGGGGGATAAGCTAGGAGGAGAGCAGTAGGAGAGGAAGTCAAAGTAGGGCACCAGACGATGCAGGGCTTTCCAGGTCACCCTGGAAGGAGTGGAGCTTTCACTCTGAATGCGATGGGAAGCCAAAAGCTTCTCAACAATGAAGTGCTGTGACTTTTACATCGTAACACGGTCCTTCTAGCTGGTCTATAAGGAAAGAGCCTGGCACATACTAGATGCTCAATAATAGTGGAGTTTTATACCAGTCACGATAGCCTAAGTTATGCTGCGTAACAAATAACCCCACATCTCAGTGACTTAAAGCAAAGAGTTATTTCTGGCTCATATTACATGTCCAACAAAGGATTGGTCCAGGTGAGTGCGGGGGGCCTTTCACTTAGACAGCCAGCTGATTGAGGTTTCACAAATGTATGACGCTGATGCTTTGACATAAAGGTTCAGGGCTCATCAGGCCGGGGGAAGGGAGGAGTGAAAAGTTGAGCAGCAGCAGTAGCAACTAGATGCTTCTGCCTAGAAATGACATACGAGAACATCACTGCCTCTCACAGAATTATGCCCAGCTGCAAAGGCGTATTCGTCGGGGTTCTCCAGAGAAAGAACTAATAGGAGATATGTAGGTATCTATATCTATCTATCTAAAGCTATGTCCAGATATATAAAGAGATTAATTACAGGAATTGCCTTGGGCTTCTGTGGAGGCTGAGAAGCCCCACAATCTGCTGTCTGCAAGCTGGCGAGCCAGGACAGCTGGTGGAGTAATTCTCATCTGAGTCTGAAGGCCTGAGAACTAGAAGATGGTGTTAGGCCCAGTCTGAGAGCAGGAGAACAATGTCCCAGCTCAAGCAGTCCGGCAGAGAGAGAGCGAATTCTCCCGTCGTCCACCTTTTTGTTCTATTCAAACCTTTAACAGATTAGGTGATGCCTGCCTACATTGGGAAGGGCCATCTTCTTTATTCAGAATGCTACTCTCTCCCAGAAACACCCTCACAGACACATCCAGAAATAACGTTTAGCCAGCTATCTGGGCGCCTCATGGACCAGCCAAGTAGATGCATAAAGTTCGCCATCCTAGAGTGGGAGGGGAAGTGTGAGCCTCCAGGTACTCAGAATGGGGGAAACTGGATTAACAGTGGGCACCACACTGCTGTGATTATGATTTCCACAATGAGCCTCTAGTGCTGGCTTAATTTTTTTAATTATAAAGTTATAAAACTGCCCCTCCCATTTGGAGGGTTGGGTAATTACCTCCACTCCCGGGGCAAAAGGCTGTGCTGAGGGTGGAGACCCTTAAGAAGAGGGAAATCACGGGTCTCTATTTTAGTAGTTTCTCCATCCACTCAGCTTCCCCTGTCAGGAGCCCAGGTGACCTCACTGTGACCTCTTTGCAATGGCCCCTCCCATGTCTAGTCATCACTTCCTATTTCTATGACCTCCTAAAACCCTTGCCTAGTATATCCTTATCGCTCAACCCCAAACACAGACCGCTGCGTGACTCCAGTTACCACCATCTCTCGCCACGCACTGGCCAACATCTCTCACTGGTCGCCCTGCCCCAGTCTCGCTGGTGAGTTCTCTCTAAGCGTGGTGAGCCACTCTGCTCACGTCACTTGCCTTCCTTCTCTCCAGTGGCTCCAGACGGTATCATAATACAACCCAAGCTCTTTCCCTGGCTTTCAAGGCCCTTTGGAATCCACCCCTCACACCATTTGCAGCCCCACGTTCCATGCTCCAGGCCCCCTGATTACCTGGCTATTTGCTCTGCTTTTCCTTGTCTCTGTGTTTTTGCACATGCTGTTCTCTCTCTCTGCAATCCCTTTCCTCCTCCTTCAGTGGAAAAACTCATGGTTCAAGACCTGGCTCACATGTCACCTACCGTGTGAAGCCTCCCCGTGTCACTCCGGCAGAGGGATTGAGCTCCCCTGGCGCCCCCAGCACATCCCCACTCTAACACCAGCATGCAGCACTGGCATTTGTTTCCATGGCCCTTGTCCCCAACTGGAAAATACATTGCACATTGAAATCCAATGTCCACACTCAAACACACAGTGAATGCAAAAGTTTCCCAAATACTCCTTTCCCGTCCTACCTGCTATGCACACTAATATTTTCTATCATAGCTTATACTGTTTCATTTTCAAAAACATGCTAGTCGATCCATTAAATTCGTTTTGCTACAGTCTGAAAAGCACTGCCCTTGAACCTCCTACAGGGCTGCAGGGATTGTGTCCTTAATTGTCTTCCATCTCCCAGAGCTCAAGATATTAATAAATGTGCATTTAAATAAATAAATAAATGAGGCAACGGTTATTTAACTGTGAGTGGATGAATGAATAATTGAATGAGTGAGCAAATAAACCGACGAGTGATTAAGTGAATGAATGAATGGATGGATGAAGGCAGTGGCTGGTTATATTGTGGGGACCAGTAGCATAGGCCAGTGGGTTGCCCCAGGCCCTGCACTTAGGGTGTAGGGTTTCTCTGGGTGTGGTTCCTGGGGAGCATATTAAAAATGCAGGTGCCTGGTACCCACCTCAGACCTACTGAATCAGACTATCTGGGGTGAGGCACAGGAGTCTGCATTTTCGGAAGCTGCCCAGGTGATTTTTGAGGTGGACTAATGTTTGAAGATACTGCTCCAGCACCAAACGAAGCTGCTGTTGGAGGGGGCATGGTGAAAGGAGCAGAGCAGAAGCAACAAAGACAAATAACAGCCTCCCGGAATCTTTCCCTGACCCACTTAGGAAGGGAAGGGATTTCTGGGGAGCCTGCTGCTCCATCATGACTCCTCCCCTACTCTGGGCCTAGTGTGGGGGCGACGGAACCCCATCCCACACTGCTGACATTTGAGCAGGAGGCAGTGGTTGCCATGGCAGCACATTAAGAGATGCAGAGCCACCTCCAGTTTCAGCATCTGGAGAGGGTCAAGCCTTTAGAACATGGAGTGGGAAGGGAAATCACTCCCCCAGAATCTTTGTAACTAACAAAGCCCCTTCACAAGCGTTACCTCCCAGGGTACTCACAGGGAAACTAGCAAGTGGTACCCCCATTTTACAGATCAGAACATGGGCTGGAATCATTTGCCAAGCCTGTCCGTGGCAGAGCTGGTATCTGAATCCAGCCTTCCTAATTTCAAAGCCTGTGCTCATGTCCCTCTCATAGTTGCCTGTCTTGGGAAAGTGACAAGCAAGGACACAGATTCTAGAATCTCACTGACATTGGGGTTTAGGGGTCACATGCGTTGACTTGGCACTATCCTCGGCCCACTACACTTGGCACCCATCTAGGAAAGTTCACACTTGCACAGACACCTATACCTGAACACACTTATATTACATATAGATATACATACACCTGCAAACACACGAGCAGGCACACACGTATATACATAAAAGCAGACATGGAATTGATTACCTTAGTGGGCCTGAGTCATCATTTCTCCGTGAATCAATGCACTTCTTTTGACATGAGACTTGGCTGTTCCTCACTAAGAGGAACCTGAATCTGGCCTTGGCCATGGGACTTGCTCTGGCCAAGAGAATGTGAGCAGACACGGTGCAAGTAGAGCCTTGAAGAAGTGCTCGTGTGGTTCTGCCCCTCTCTCTTGATTCTTGCCTTTACTGTGAAGACATGCTTAGGATGTTGGCGCACAAGGCATGTGGTGTAGAACCAGGTCACCCATTTGTCCCTGCTGAAGCCATGTGACCTCAGACAACCCATAGTGACCCCTCACAGTGGGAGACCAGCTAAAATCAGAGGAACTGCCTGGGAGAGCCCAGTTCAGTAATGAGCCAAATAAATATTTATAGTTGTATTCCACTGAGGTTTTGTGCTTGTTTGCTATAGAGCATTACTGTACCAATAGATAATGATGTGCATATACACCAAAGGGGAATTTATCGTGATGTAATGGCCTTTTAAAGGACCTGGGAGGGGACCTTCACAAGGTGGTCACCTGATCAGACGGTTTTGTAAAATCTGCAAAAGTAATATTCTTTTCTAAATATGCAACAGTTTGAGAGAGAACTCACATACCATAAGACTCACTCACTTAAAGTGTACAATTCAGTGTTTTGCTTTTTTAAGCATATTTAGAGTTCTACAACCATGACTACTATCTTATTCCAGAGCTTTCCATCACCCCAAAAAAGAAACCCCATAACCATTACTTGTCACTCCCTATTCTACTCCCGCCAGCCTCTAGGAACTATTAATTGATTTTCTTTCTCTATGGATTTGCCTATTCTGGACGTTTTGTATGAATGGGACCTCATGAATATAGTGTATGTGATTTTTCTAGCTTTTGAGATGTTTCTGGTATTTGTCAGTTTTTAAAAAATTTGTAACATTGTGTTTTTTTTTAATTCTAAATACATCGTCACAAGTGTACCTAAACTTGTATTGATCATTTTGAAATCTTTGTCTTAAGGAGGGTCCCCCAAATTGTATAAACTTTAACCTCCCTAAAAAAAAGGGATCCATCCCTGATACTCACCAGTACGTGTATGTACCCTGTGTATGTGCACGTTTGCACACATCTGCATATCTACATGCCTGTATGTACCCAGAGCAGGTGCTTTCCAAGATCTGGGGCAGGGGGAAGGAATCACAGCTTTGTCCTTAGGAGGCAAGTGACCCCTAAGTTACACATCTGATCCCACCCTTCAGAAACCCCAGGAGAGAGACATTTCCCAGCACTGGCTCATTTTTGACAAATAGCATGATTGCTTTTTTTTTTTTTTTAAGATTTTATTGGGGAAGGGGAACAGGACTTTTATTGGGGAACAGTGTGTACTTCCAGGCCTTTTTTCCAAGTCAAGTTGTTGTCCTTTCAATCTTAGTTGTGGAGGGTACAGCTCAGCTCCAGGTCCAGTTGCCGTGGCTAGTTGCAGGGGGTGCAGCTCGGATGGCTCAGTTGGTTGGGGCGCGTCCTCTCAACCACAAGGTTGCCAGTTCAACTGCCGCAAGGGATGGTGGGCAGCATAATTGCTTTTGCTTACAGTGTGGCTCTGCCTGCTTTGGCAATCAGCTAATTGGCACAGCTCTACCAAGTCACTCAGGCAGCGTCACACTTAATTCAGCCTGTCTTAACACCAACCTAGGGGAAGAATTAAGACCTAGGGACTACGGAACCTCAGGGAGAGGCGGGGCTGGCGTGCCTGCCAGAGGAGCTTGCAGCGCGCCTCTGCTCCACACCCCGCAGCCTGGAACGCCGTTCTCCTTCCCTGTCCTTCGTTCAGGCGCTCATTCTATATTTCCTGAGTGCCAACATTGTGCTAAGCACAGAGGGTACCACTCATAGTCTAGCAGCGGAGACAGAATTAACACTAGCGTAGTCAGTGGCACATGGAAAACTGCCCAAAACATTGCTAATGAACAAATGAATGATCAGTTGAACAAAAGAGTATTTGGAGATGAGGCTTGTTCCCACCAGCAGCAAATAGGCACATTTCCCTAAGGATAAGCATGCTGGGATAGAGGCCTCAGGGTGAGCGACTACACGTCTTCACAAAGCGAGTTCCAACTGGGAGCAGGACTGCCATTGCCAAAATGAGACATTAACAAACAATCTAAAACTGCACAGGGGATCGGACATCCAGACGGCCAACAGGTACAAGAAAAAGGTGCGCGACATCACTAATCATCAGGACAGTGCAAAACAAAAATACAACGAGATATCATGTCATACCTGTGAGAATGACTATTGTCAAAAAGACAAGACACAAAAAGTGTTGGCGAGGATGTGAGAAAAGAGAACCCTTGTGCACTGTTGGTGGGAATGTAAATTTGTGCAGCCACTATACAAAACAGTATGAAGGTTCCTCAAAAAATTAAACACAGAACTAACATATGATCCAGTGATCCCACTTCTGGGTGTTTATCCTAAGGAAATGAAAACACAAACTTAAAAATATATACGCACCACTATGTTCATTGCATCATTATTTACAATAGTCAGGATATGAAAGCAACCTACGTGTCCACCAACAGAGGAATGGATAAAGAAGAGGTGGTATATATTTTTAATCTGACAATTAAATTCATGAACTCATCCTGTAAAAAGTACTACCTACCCCATTGCTCATATCACTATGGTCACCTTTGAAGTACTCCCCTTGGGAAGCTATGCACCAATGCCAGTGCCTAGTCCACCCTTCAGAGCAATTTTGGAACTCTTTCTGGAATGGCCATCAGAGCTGTCGTCGTATTTTCCCTGATGTCCTGAATGTCATCAAAATGTCTTCTTTTCAATATTTGCTTTATCTTCGGGTAAAGAAAGAAGTCATTGGGGATCAGATCAGGTGAGCAGGGAGGGTGTTCCAATACAGTTATTTGTTTACTGGTTAAAAACTCCCTCACAGACAGTGCCGGGTGAGCTGGTGCATTGTCGTGATGCAAGAGCCATGAATTGTTGGCGAAAAGTTCAGTCATCTAACTTTTTCATGCAGTCTTTTCAGCACTTCCAAATAGTAAACTTGGTTAACTGTTTGTTCAGTTGGTACAAATTCATAATGAATAATCTTTCTGATATCAAAATAGGTTAGTGAAAATCTTGCCATTTGCAACAATATGGATGGACCTTGAGGGCATTATGCTGAGTGAAATAAGTCGGACACAGAACGACAAATACTATATGATCTTACTTACATGTGGACTCTAAAAGCAAAAACAAACAACAAAAACAAGCTCATAGCACAGAGAACAGATTGATGGTTGCCAGAACTCGGGGCTGGGGGGTGGAGAAATGGGTGAAAGGAGTCAAAAGGTACAAACTTCCCGTTATAAAATCAATAAATTCTGGGGTAATAATGTACTGCATGAGGACTGTAGTTAATAACACTGAGTTATATATTTGAAAGTTGCTAAGAGAATAGGTCTTGAAAATTTCTCATCACAAGAAAAGAAATTGTAACTATGTGTGATGATGGGTGTTAGCTAGACTTGCTGTGGTGATCATTGCACACATACGAGTACACAAATATCGAATCAGTATGTCGTACACCTGAAATTAATGTAATGTTAGATGTTACCTATGTCTCGGGGAAAACAAGAAAGACAAAAGGAAGGCATTGGAAAATGACCAGCTTTGTCCACAGGGAGCCTGAGACAGCCTTGCCCAAGATGCTGTCCCCAGAGCAGGAGCCTGTGCTAAGGGCCTGAGGCGCCAATTGCTTTAGAGAGGGGGACACGAAGGCCCGGGGAGGCGGTTGAGTGTCGGAAGGTTACCACCACGATGTCTGAAGTCAAGTCTAAACTATTTCAAAGGAGATAATGTGACATGAGTGTGCGTTCTTGTGCAAGCTGCAGCTCCAGAGGCGTTATCAGTTGTTCAATCTGGAATTCCCAGTCCAGGAGTGGCCAGCTGGCATTCTCTCCAGGAAGGCTGCCCTGGCTCCAGAAGCCATGAGGACAGGAGCTCTGTTTATCTTTAGTGTTGATCAACACTAGAGGCTTTTCTGATTAGCATCACGATTGTTAAAAATAAATGGGTTTTCAGAGGGGAAAGCAGTGGCTTATCAGACAGCTTAATGGATGCGAGAAACAGGCCCTTATTGATGAACTTGATGAGATTCAGAATATAGAGCTTGGCTAAGACGTTTCAGAGATGCTTCCTCCCGGGGCATGAGCAAGGTGAGAGAATCCAGCGAGCCCCCGGAGGCACTCCAGACTGGTCCCTGTGGATCTGCACGCAGCCATCTGTGTGGGTGATTCTGGCTGCCCGACTCTAACAGTCTCTAACAGTCGCAGAATGTGGCTCTGGAATATTATGTCTGCCTCAGATGAATTTAATAACATGTTGCAAGAACTGTTTGGAGCCTGCTTGCTCCTAATAGTTGTTTAATAAATGTATCGTGGGGCCAGAATTCTGCCCATGACTTACTTTCATTATAAGCTGGTAGCAAGACTATGGGGGAGCACAGTTGATCCTAATTGTTGACCACTGCCACCATTCACTAAAAAGAACCTCGAAAGAGCATTTTAGATTGTTTTGCAATAGTGGCTGGAGGAGAAGGTGAGCCTGGAACTAGGTCTCCTAATTCCCATGCCATTGCTTTGCCTCCAGCTGCTTGGGGGGGGAGCCAAGGTACAGCTCTACCTCCTCCCTGAAGGCATCCTCCCTCCAGCCCCACACCTGGCCCCTGGCCAGAAGCCATTCACCTAGCAAATGGCATGGCTGGAGGAGAGCACTGGCCAGTGTGGAAAATGCCTCGGGCTTCCTGAATTCATTAGAGATCTTGAGATCTACCTTCTTTGGGTTCTAAGGCCACCCAAGTGCTATCCATCCATGACCCAAACTCCAGGCACAAAGTCTAGCTTGTCTGAGAATTTCTTACTTTCCAAAGCCTGCGAGAGTACGCGAGGCAGGAAGTACAGAGAGGAGAAGGGAACAAATCTACTTCTCACCAACACACCTCATGCCCACCTGGAACATAATGGAGGCACTTGGTGGAGAAAGCCTCCGGCTGGATGCTCTGAGAAATGCAGCTTTGGATGGGCATCCGGAGGGAGCCCTGGGCTGTGGAAAGATGTGCTGTTCCACAAAATACTTGCACTCGAAGACTCAGAGGGACCAGCAGAAACACTGGGGACCCAGGACTGTGAGAGACGAGCCACCCCTCTGACAGGCTGACGAATGTGGAGCTGCCCCACCAACTGGCATACTCCCCCAGGACCCTCCAAGCTGCCATGGACTCTAACAGTCACAGAATGTGGCTCTGGAATGTGGTGACCCTGTCCTCAGGTTGTCTCAGGGGAGCAGACCCAGCTGCCCAAAGTAACGACCTTGAGAACACAACTTACATTGGCTTTCCTCCTATCACGTCTCACCTCCCTTCTCCCCCCTTGCTGCTCCCCAGCGTCTCCTTTTAAATAAACGCCTCACACACAAATTCCTGCCTCAGACTCTGCTCTTGGGGGACTCAGGTTGAGACCCTCCTCATGGAGGTCTTTCCTGACTGGCTCACCCGTATATATGCTAGCCACTCCCTGCATTTCCCATTTTAACATTTATCACCCTTGGGATTAAGAACCTCTTGTGTAGTTATCTACTCATGTCTCTTTCCCAGGGAGACTGTAAACTCCATAGGCGAAGATAAGTCTGTCCTGTTACCCAGTTTATGCCCAGAGCACATAGACGTTTGTTGAATGCATAAATGATGGACAGGAAACAGGTGGAGTGAGCATGGTTGCCATCACATAACAGTCCTGCCACACTGATGGAGCCACCCAGAGTCTCCCTGTTGAGTTTCCTTCCCCCCTCCCCGTGGGAACAAGGTCCCCGGGGGCTGTCCTGGGGGCTGATGGAGACCTCTAAGCCCTTTGAACATTGTAATGGGCTGAGCAGAAGAAAATATGACTGTGATTTCCAAAGAAGTTCTGGGGCCTTCTCAGGCCCACCTGTGAGAGTTTGGAGGAGCAGGAATTAGCCTTTGTCGAGCATCTACTATATGCCAAGCACTTGGTTGACATTGTCAAATGTGCACGTGTTAATCTGTCCTACCGAGATGCAGGAAGGGGAAGGCCTTGCTGGAGAATTTACTGTGTGGACAGTAAACCACATGCCCAACCCGTCTTTATCTTTAATAACAATCATAGAGATATCACTCACCACATGCAGCAAGAAGCCCCAGTAACCCTTCCGGGTAAGGACCGTTGCTATCCCCATCTCACAGATGGGAAGCCTAGGATCAGAGCGATGAAGTCACTTGCCCAAGGGAATGCAATTTAAAATGAACAAGACAGACCAAGCCCAGGTCTGTCTGACACCAAGCCCAGATGCTTCGCCTGCCCCTGGAGCAGGATTTCTTAGCCTTGTTTTGGATGGCCAGAGGAAGGCAAAGGAGCCAGAAATCTTGATGGTTTCCTGGAACACAGGGCTGTACCTTCACCTCGGGTCTACTTGCAGAATGAGGAATGGAGGTCGCAGAACAGTAAACAAACCCCAGCATTCCATTAATGGCAAGGAGTCAGTCTTATGCCCTTGAGCTAAACTTTTAGTTTTTCATTTACTACCATGGCAACTCGGACACAAAGACAAGTCAGGATACCCTAGTCTGCAGGAGGCTGATCCTGGGCTTTGCAAAGTGTGTCATCCCTTCCTTCAGGGAATCCCGCAAGGTCAGTCTAATCCCCCCCATTTTCCAGAGGAGGAAAGCGAGCTTCAGAGAAGGGAGTGACTCGCCCAGTTTCACACAGCTGATCTCAGGATTCAACACTCAGTCTGAACCGAAAGCCCACATTCTGTCCAATTACCACATGGCCCCCTTCTAGAAAGAGAAAATTTTGAAAATAAGAAAGAGGCGGCCATAGTGGTATAGAATTCGATTATGTTGCTATAACTGATAAAGCTCAATTACACTCTGCAATCGGTAGAAGGGAGATTAAGGAGTAGTGACTCCTTCACCACAGTCATCCCACCCAGGTGGTCTGCGTCCTGAGATTCAGGAGCCTTTGGTCAGCTGCAAACCACTTTTATTTTTTTACTTCTGTCACCTTGTTGGTGCTACACAATCACTCTGTGAAGTGCGTCCTCATCATATCCCCGTTTTACGAGTTTCCCACGGTTGCATAGCTAGAAAGTGGGGGAGACGGGATTCAAACCCAGCCTGACTCCCCCGTGCTTTTATCCACTTCACCTCACCTGACTCTGTGTTAAGGGCTTTGCAATCATTACTTACTCCTCACGGTAGTCATGCAATCTAGGGGGAAATATTTAATCCCATTTTATAGTTAAAGCTGAAGAAACTCGGAGAGAGGAAGACACTTGCTCAAGTCACAGGGCAAGTAGCATCCGTCCACCAAGAAAGTCCCAGAGTCATACCCCTTCCTTCCAGTGCAGAATGACGGCCACTTGCTTCCACGATGAGTGCTGGATTGTCTCCTGGTCCTGGAGCTGGACGGATGTGCATTGTGGAAATGCCTGTGGAAGCTGCCTGGCTTGCCCTGGGTCTAGGGTGGGGAGGCTTCAATAACTTAGCAGCTCGATTAGTTGGTGTGGCCTGGAGACTTCTCAGCCATCGACTACAGAAAGGACAAAGAAATTCAACTTGACCCAGCCTTTCTCCCATCGTCATCTCATTGGATCCTGGTGACCTTCCCAGTAGAAGTGACTCTTGATGAGAAGTGACTCATCCTCTTGCAGATGAAGCAGTTGAGGCTCAGAGAGGGAAAATGACCCGCCTACAACCACACAGCTAGGTGAACAGGGATCCTAACCCAGGGTGTCCAGCAAACGGGGCTCTTCCCTCTGCCCCAGACACCCCAAATCTTGAGGTCCCGTTCATGAGGGGCCTGAAAAATTAAAGAAAACATCAGAGTTACCTACTTGGGACCTTTTACCTTCTTTTTTCTTGCTGGTTGGCCCTCCCCAGGCTCAGTGCCAGGCTGGTGCTCCCCACCAAAGCTGACTCTGCCCAGCCCTGTGCCCTCCAGACCACACAAGCCTTGCCCTTTCCTGATTTCCCTTTCTAAGATGGGACCCTGGGGATAGTGAAACCCACAGACGAGGCCAAGCGTCACAGGCTTGAAAGGCTTACAGCTCTTGCGAAAGAAAATGTCAAACTTTATAGGGAGAAAATGGTCTCCCACATACTCCAGACCAAATTCCTACTTTCCTGCCACACACATGCATAAAGAATATATATATCCTTTTAGGAAGTAAAGGATAGATTATTTTCCCCCCACATTTTTAAGAGATACGGTGAGATATAAAGAGCAACAAAGAAGAGCCTCTGTAAAAAAGAGAAGTAGAGCACTTGGTTTGGATCTTAGTTCCGTTTTGACAAAGCTGTGGGACTGTGAGCTGGTCACTTTCCTTCTCTGAGCCTCATGTAAGAAATAAGAAAGTGGAGACAGTTGACCTTGAAGCTTCCCTCCATCCAGCCCTGACATTCTGGTCATTGAAATTCAACGTGACCTATGTCTGTTTTGTTTAAAATAAGTTGGCCCTTGTCCATCAACAGGAGATTAAATAAATAAATTATAGTATAGTCATATAATGGAATACTATTCAGCAGTAAAACAAAAAAAAGTATGGCTACAGATAAGTGCAACAACATGGATGAATCTCAAAAACAGATTGAATGAAAGAAACTAGACTCAAAGGCTACAGACTGTATGAGTACATTGTACGAAGCTCAAAAACAGACAAAACCTAACAGTGCTGATAAAAGTCAGATTGTGGTTGCTTTGAGAAGGGTGGGGCTGGTTACTGACTACAGAGGAATACAGGGGACTTTTTGGGGAGATGCAAATGGCCTATAGCTTGGTCTGGGCAGGGCTTACAGCAGTATAAACTGGTAAAAAAATCATCAAGCTGAACGCCTCAGATCTATGCATTACTGTATTTTTAATTACCTCAATAAAATGCTATCAATATGTAATTATGTAAATCCTAATATGTAAACATTATCTTATAAAAAATAATCATGTGTGTCTTGCTTCTAGAACTATATACTAGAAGCGTCCAAAGGCCAAGTTTTCACAAAACAATTGACAAAATATACTTCTGGGTGTGATCACGCTCTAAGAGGAAGAAAAATCATCTGATCCTTCTTGATAAGAACTGTTTTTGGTGTGACCGAGCTTTGGAAAAATGCCACTTTGTCCAAGAGACGACAGAAAAGAAAGCTTCGTGTTCGAGGAAATCTGTTTAAGTCTCAGGGGAGCCAAATCAGTGGTAGATGGTGTGGAACTATGCAGCAAAGTGGCCGGGAGGTGAGCTGTTTTCCAGATGTGGCGAAATCACCACCAAGCCCTGCCCTTCTCGGCACAGCCAAAGACTTTAAGGGAAGCGACGTGTCTGATTTCAGACCCTGCCCAGCTTCAGGCCTTTAAGCACCTCTCAGGGCCATCTGCCCCTCACCCCCAGGCCAAGCCTCACCCTGGGGTCACCATCAGTTCTCACCTGAGAAACCAGAGTAGCCATTCTTGCCCCATGAACAGTATAAGTTGCCACACAAAGTACTATAGACCATGCAGCTTAAACAGCAGAAATGTATTTCCTCACATTTCTACAGGTTAGAAGTCCAAGGTCAAGATGCCAGCAGGGTTGGTTTCTTTTGAGCCTCCTCTCGTTGGCTTGCAGATGGCCGCCTTCTCCCTGTGTCTTCTCATGGTCTTCCCCTGCACACGTCTGTGTCCCGATTGCCTCTTCTTATGAAGACACCAGACTTCTGAGCTAAGACCCACCCATATGGTCTTACTTTCACTTCATTACCTCTTTAAGGCCCTACCACCAAACGTAGACACGCTCTGGGGTACTGGGTTTAGGATTTCAGTGTATACATTTTAGGAGAACGTGATTCAGAGTATAACACCCTTCAAGTGCATTTCCAAAACACATATGTGATTATATTGCTTCTTATTCAAAAGTATTCTGTCTCCCCCTCACCCTACCCACCTCCCAGATCCTTGGGACACATTTCAAATTGCTTACTCTGACTCAAGGCCCCACTGTGGTCTGGCCTCTTCCTGCTGCCCTGCCTCATCTCTCACCTCTCTCTCCTCATTCTCTGTGCTCACCACTGCTCCTTGCTGCTTGTCTCCCGACCCAGGGCCTTTGCATAAGTGAGTTCCTCCGTTTCACATGGCAGTGGCCAAGGCACTTATTGAGGAACTCATTTCTGACTGATTCTTACTCCTGCAGATGTCTCAGAAAAACGACAAGCATTTATCAATTCTTCCTGTCTCTCCAAAATCTCTCCAAAATCCCTTTATGATCCTGAGGGTAGACTCTGATATCTCCAGGAGCTTTTGTGTTTCGGAGCCTTGAACAGAACTCTCCAAGCCTATGGAAGGGCTCTCATGGCCCAGACTTCAGATAGGGAGGGGAGTCCATGGAGGGAGGCTGGGTTGGGGAAAGGGAGCTGATGGGGAGGAGGGGACTGAGAAGGAAATGGAGAGTGTCTCTGGGTTGCTTTTGTAAGGAGGGGCGAGAGGTGTATCCCTGTAGTTGCAGAATGCCTGGAGAGGTTGGAGAGACAGCCCTGAGACTTTGAGTGAAGCCATGAGGGTTCCCATGGCCAGGCATGTGGCTGGTTGCGAGAAGAAACTTTTGGAGTCAACAGGTTTGGTGGAGCTCAGAAAAGCCGGCTACACAGCTGCCTTGGGGAGCAGAAGGAGAAATGGCCACCATAGCCTCTATGTGGACTGGTGAACAAGCCCCATCCATTTTCCCAGTTGTCCCAGAAAGTCCCTACCCTCGATTCTCGTTTGAGCCTAAAAGGAGTAGCATGCAAAAACACACCTGAGATTAAAGTGCTGGCCAAAGTGGTGATTGTGGGTAGAGGGACATCCTTAAGTGATTGAGACAAATAAGAGAATCTGACTTTTTGTATGCCCATATGTTGTGGAGCAAATTTTTGCCTACATGTGGTGGTCAACTACATATGTCAACTTGAATGGACCACAGTGACCAAATATTTGATCAAACATTATTCTGGATGTTTCCGTGAAGGTGTTGTTTTGGATGAGATTAACAGTAAATTGGGGGTTTTGAGTAAAGCAGATTGCCCTCCATAATGGGGGTGGGCCTCATCCAATCAGCTGAAGACCTTAATTGAATAAAGACTGGGACCTCCTTGGTCAAGAAGAAATTCTGCCAGCAGACATGCTTTGAATTCAAACTGTGACTATTTCCTGGGCTTTCAGCCTGCTGCCTACTCTGCAGATTTTGAATTTACCAAGCTTCAACAATCATGTGACTCAATTCTTTAAAATCAATCTCTCTATATACATATATATACAATCTGTTTGTTCTGTTTCTCTGGATAACCCTGGCTAATACACCACTATACACTTTTTAGCTTGTGCCAGACTACACTGCTTATATTCTGGTTAATTCTGCTCTTCCTTTCAAGTCTCTGCTAAGATGGCACTTCCTACAGGAAGTCTTCCCTGACCACCATCTGTCTCACACCTATAATGGGTTAGGTGCCTCTTTTGTATTCCCACAGCAACCTGTATGATCTCTGTTGTAGCAATCATCAAACTGAGCTTTAATTTTCCTATTACAGAGGTTTTCAAACTGAGTATTAATTTTGTCTGGGTCCCCAAGTAGATTATGAGCAAAAACTAAGCATGTTTTATTAACAGGACTTCATATATAGTTGCTGAATGATGAATGAATGAATGAAATAAGTAAATGTGTGAATGTTTATAAAAAAAGTTTCTATCGCTGCTGTAAAGATTTATCACAATCTCAGTGGTTAAAAACAATACAAATTAATTGTCTTACAGTTCTGAGGTTAGGAGTCTAACACTGTTCTCCTTGGGCTAAAATCAAGGTGTCGGCAAGCCTGCGTTCCTTTCTGGAAGATCTAGGAGAATCCATTTCCTGACCTTTTCCAGCTTCTAGTGGCTGCCCATGTTACTTGGTTCAAGGTCCACTTCCTCCATCTTCAAAGCCAGCAACATTGCATCTCTCTGACCTGATGTTCAGGTTCTTTTAAGAACTCATGTGATTAGGTTGGACCCATGCGCGTAATCTAGGAGACTCTCTTCATCTCAAAATCCTTAATTTAATCACATTTGCAAAAGTCCTTTTGCCATGTATGTAACTTATTCACAGCTTCCAGGGATTCAGATGTGGACATTTTGGAGGGTCATCAATCTTCCTACCACAACACTTCACTAGTACAGAACTGTCCAGACTTCTCCTCCAGGGAGGGTCTCCACCTCCACTAAGAAATGATAGGACACAGTTTAATGTCTCCATCTGACAGATGAGAAAACTGAGGCCCTGGGAGAGAAGGACATTTATTGAGTGCCTACTGTGTGCCAGGCCCTGGGCTAAGAGGCTTACATGGCTTGTCTCACTTAATTCTCCAGCAACCAGAGAAGGATGTATTATTATTGTACATATAATTGAAGAACTCTTCAATTGCAAGGGACAGAAATCCCAATACAAACTGGCTTTCACACAAAAACAGTGATTAAAAACCCTGAGGTAGATTTTCAGGCCAAGCTGGTCCAGGTGTTTGAAGGATGCTATCAGGAATCTTTGTCTCTCCATCCAAACTTCTTTCTCAATCAAGTTCTCCATTCAGAGGCAAAATGGCCATGAGCAGCTCTAAGCAGAAACCCTAATCTCTCTGAAATTCTGTCAAAAGAAAGTTTCTGTGTCTCAACTCCTCCAGCAGAAATCTTAAAATCGAGTCTTGTTGAGCCTTGAGGGGTCCAGCATCCATCTTTGAAAAATCAGGGAGGGTGTGAGGATGAAACACACTTGTAGTCCAGAGGGAAATACCCAACTTGGAGACTGGAGGCCAAGACGAACCTTTTCCAAACACAGGGCCTGGGTGTACAGGGGCCATTCCCCAGGAAAAACAGGTGCTATTACCAGAAGTGATGATGTAAAGGAGGGAAAACTCTACTATCAGGAATAAAATGCTCATTGTCATTATTATTCCCATTTTGCAGGAATGGAAACTGAGACACAAAGTAGTTCATTAAAATGCCATAGATGACATAGCTGGTAAGTGGCCATGCCAGGACTCGAACCCAGATGCCCGCCCCCTGCATGTGGCAGCCCCAGTATTCATGACAGGGTCCCTCCACACTTGGGCGCTCTCTCTCTCTCTCTCTCTCTCTCTCTCTCTCTCGCTCGCTCTCTCTCTCGCTCTCTCTCTCGCTTGCTCTCTCTCTCGCTCTCACTTACTCTGAACCCCCAGACTCTATCTTCCATTATTAGCTACTTCCCTGGACCTCTGGTCAGGCTGGGATTGTGCTGTCTGTGCCCTGACATTTATGACCGACAAGTCCCTCCCCACCTTCAGGGGACCTCTAAGAAAGGGAGGATATGGACATTCAGGCACTGACCACCAGCCCCTTTGAAGTGCTCTTCTATGATGGCAGATTCCTTGTAGGGTTTCTCATCATCTTATCAGGATTCCAAACAAAAGATACAGCTTACTGGCAAAGGCTCCACCGCAGCCAAGCCATCTTTCCAAGGAAAGGGTGGCCGGATGAAGGGACAAAGAGGGTGCTCATAATAGAAATGAGTCTTCTGGAAGCTGTAAGGAATAGCTGACAGGAAATAGTTGAACATTTGCAGTTCCTGGAACTGGGGCCAGAAACCTACAGGATGACCGGATGAAGGCATCTTTGCAAGGGGGGTCAAGTGGTCCATTAGGGTAAATAAACAGGATGAGCTGGGCCCTCTAGTGAGGGTGGTGAACCTAGGAAAGCTGCTCCTGTAGGGATGGCAGGACTGGAAACACAACATCATCCAGAAGAGAAAAGGGGCAAAAAGCAAACGTTTGTCAAGGGCCTGCTATGTGCTGATCACATCACGTGATGCGGCTCTTAATCCTCCCAATCGCCATTCTGAGCAGGCACATCAATTTATCGTTTGTTTGTTTGTTTGTTTGTTTTACAGAGGGGAAGTTGAGGGTAAGAGAGATAAGGCAACTTGTTCAAGAGCATACAGCTGACCAATGGCAGAGCTGGAGTCAAACCTAGGTCTGTCTGACTTCAAAGTCGGTGTGCTTTCCTCCCACGATATACACTGAGTTATTAGAGGAAATGTGGACATCTCAGCACATTTCTAACTCACTGTTTTTGGAAAGTGCCATCAAAAGCAGAGTCCTGGGTTGAATGGACCAGGTGATGCCCACTGGTCAATTCTCAAGTTCTTAGACGTACATACTAGAGAAATGTCAGGGGCAAGAATGGGGACAGGTGACTGGAGGCTTACCTCTCTCAGGTAGGTAGGGGTGCATGACCATCTTCCAGGTGCATGGAAGGAAGGTAGAATGACGTGGCAAGCTGCTAAGACCAGACGGCCTCCCCTGCCCCTCATCCCTAAAGGGCGTCGCACCATTACCCCAGCCCCTTTCCTCAGGAAGTCAAACATTCCCTGTGATCCAAGGAGCCTCGGGGATCCAGCTGCCCCGCCAGCTGCTGGCCACGTATTTGTGATAGTGTTCTGGCTTAGATGCAGAGACCTTGGATTCTCAACCTGCCCTGGTCCCTGAAAATGTTGAATCTGTGAGAGGCAGGGCACACATAGTTACGGTTCTAGGTACCCTTTCTCATGCAGCTAAGAAATAGTTATTACTTCCCCACTGCTTATTGTGTGCACTCACCGAAGCTTTGGGTAGTAGATATTTTCCCCCGATAGCAGTGGCTGTTGGGGCCCCAAACAGGTCTCCATAATCAGGCCAGGTGCCCACCCTCCAGCCATGTATGTAAGTGTTGGCTGCTAAGAACTCTCAGCTGCACCCTTCTCCAGAGATGTGTCCCCTGTTGACAGGAGCTTTGTCAGCTGGTTACATTCCTCCAAGAGCAGCCCACAGTCAGTGATGACAAGGGTGCAAAAGACTGGGGCGGGTAACTACTGTGTGATGTGATCACTCCCACAGCCCCCAGTGGATCAGGCCAAGACTGGACCTTACCTGCAGTCCCTTCCCCCTCAGTTCCTCTCCCTTTCCTATTCTGATACCCTCTCCCCTTACAAATTTTTCCTAAGTGCACTCTTTCCATAAATCACATGCACCTAAAACCCTAAGACACCCACCCCATTTTACAGAACAGGAAACTGAGGCTTAAATAGCTTGCTCCCCAGCTTGATCCATCCCCAAAATTCAAGCCCTTTCTGCTCCTTCATCCTGCATGCACAGAATGGACAGCAGACAGGTCAGCACCAGAACCCCTGGTCCCCCCGGGCTGGGTAGCTTTTCCTCCTCCAGCCACAGCCCTGGCCTTCTTGGGCAGAGCGAGGCTCTGTCACCTCCTCCCCCGCACTGAGTCATCTTCCATGCAGAGCAGTGAGAAATCCCGGAGTGGGGCTGGGCGGGCCGCTGACACTTGAAATGAGATTTCTCGGAAGTCTCAGTCTCACTCTGCTCAGGAAAGCAGGGCCTGGGGTGCAGTGGGGGTGGGGGGCAGTGAGGTTCTTCTCTATTCCTGGTTCCCCCAGGGCTGGGGGTGGGGAAGTCCAGGGGCTGCTGTGGCTCCAGAGGACCCTCCCCTAAGGGACAAACTCTCCAGAGTGTTTCAGGAAGGATGGAGGAGGTGGCAAAGCCCAGATGCCAGAAGCTAGGCTGACTCAGCCACGGAAACTGCACAGCAGGCTAACAGAGACAGGGTAACAGAGACAGACAATGTCCCAGAACACGAGTCAAAGGCTGGGCCACACACTCCTGCTCAAACACCTCCCTTGTCCCCAGGGCCCCAGAACTTCAGAGGCAAGCTCTTTAGCTCTGAATTCCTGCCTTTTTTTTTTTTTCCAGGCCCCATCAGCTCTAAGTCAAGCAGTTGTTTCACTCTAGTTGTGGAGGGTGCAGCTCAAACTGGCCCATGCTGGGATCGAACTGGCAATCCTAGTGTTATGAGCACCACGCTCTAACCAACTGAGCTAACTGGCCGCCCCCGAATTCCTGCCTTTTTTGATTTGGCTCCAGACATCTTCCCTCCATTCACTACTGCCTCTCTCCGTTTTTATTTCTTTTAATTGAAGGAAAATTGACTGAAACACTGTCTACACTGAAACACGTGAGACTTGGGTGTACCAACAAGTGGATTTTGACTAATGTATACACCTGTGTAATCAGCACAGTTCTCAGCAGATAGAACATTTCCATCACCCCAGAAGGTCTTGTTCCTTTCCAGTTAAGCCCCGTAGCAACCACTGTCTTGATTTCTGTGACTGTCTAAATCACTGTGAATTAGATATACCTGTTCTTATACGTCATATAAATGGAATCATACAGTATGTACTTTTTGAGGTCTGGCTTCTTTCAGTCAACATTATGTCTACGTTGGGCAGGTAGCAGTAGAGGGTTCTTTTCTATTACTTTTCTATTCCATTGTATGAATATGCCACCGTTGTTTCCCTATTCTTCTGCTGATGGACGCTTGGGTTGTTTCTGCTTTTGGGCTGTTATAAATAAGGTTGCTATGCACATTCTTGAAAAAGTCTTTCTGTGGACGTATGTTTTCATTTCTAGTGGATTAATGACTAGGAGTGGAACTGGTGGGTCATGGAGTGTTGTTTAATTTTATAACAAACTAACAAACTCTTGTCCAAAGTGGGTGTACCAATTATACTCCCATTGGCAATGTTTGACATTTTATACTGTTTTATATCTTCACAAGCATTTGGCTTTTCAGTGCGCTTAACTTTAGAAATGGCATTTTCCTGATGACTTATAAAGCAGAGCGCTTTTTCACATGCTCATTGGCCATTAGAATATGTTCATCTGTGAATTGTTTGTTGGAGTCTTTTTCCCATTTTAAAAACAAATGTTTTATTATTTATTTTTAGTTAACTATTTGTACATCTATAAATAGGAGAGAAACATTCTGCCAATTATCCTTCCTTAGAGAGGAATAATTAGAAATTAACTCATCTGTGCTGCTGAGATACACATAACACATTTCCAAGTTGGGATTTGTCTTATTCTGTATCGAAGGTCTCTCGTGAGGGGATGTCCAGTCAGTGAAAGATGGAACCTCTCAGAAGGACAATGAGGGTAGAGATCATGATGATCCTTGGGTAGTACTCTGACATCTTAAAGCTCAGTGGAGAACACGGGATTTCACATTGTCCATGCGCTCATTAATATTAAGTAATCAACTTTATAAAACTTGCATCAATCATATTCTGCTGAGATAATTTAAGCTACTGGCTCTAGCCAGCATCCATTTTCCCCCTTCCTTCCTAATTCTCACTATGTTCAGTATCCACTCCTTCCCCACCCAGCCAATTGCTGTTAGGAAAGTGAATTAGATGTACCGTTAGGTGTGCAACACCCCGAGATTCAGGCTGGGTCTCAGTGAGCTGAAAGTAATTCTATTCCTATTTGCCTTATGATGGGTCTGTGAGCCATTCTGGCCATGACGTATGAGGCCATGCCTGCTGGGGGCTTTAGGGAAAAGTTTCCTCTTTCTTAAGAGAAACCAGAAGGAAGATGAGTTCATTTCTGCCTTGGGATATTGCTTTGTCCACGTATGATAGCTGGAGTCACTAGAGATAATCGTACAACCAGCCTAAAGAAAATCTGACACCAAGGACTACAGAGCAGAGAGATTTTCAAAACCTGGGTCCTTGACACCAACATCCAGCTACCAAATCAATCAACCCTGAAGGCGCCACCTACCTCTAGATTCCAAGGTTCGTGAGCCAATAAACTTTCTGGTTGATTAAATTAGTAGACGTTGTATTTCTGTGGTCTGCAGTTAAAACCCTTCTAATATAAATGCTATGTATGCATCTTTTAATTATTTTATTAAATTTTATATGTATACCATTTAAAGAATATACTTCGATGCTTTTAGCATATTCACAAGATTGTATAACCACCTCCACTGTTTAATTCCAGAACATTTTCATCATCCAGAAAGAAACCTGTACCCATTAGCAGTCACTCCCAATTCCTCTCTCTCCACAGCACCTGGCAACCGTTAATCTACTTTCGGGCTCTATGCATTTGCCAGTTCTGGACATTGTATATACCGAGAGTGCCAAAAAAGTGTATACAAGTGGACACTTTGGTCAGCGTTGCTCAAGCAGTAGTTTGCTGTCATCAGAGGTGTCTGGACACTGACGGTAACCACTTTGAGCACCTCTTGTAATTGCAGAAGTCAAACATGACTTGTGTTTATCTTTTGTTATCGGTGTCTATTGAGTATTACAATTTTGATAGTTTTTTCCTCTTAAAATGTGTATACAGTTTTTTGGCACCCTCTGTATAGTACATGGATTCATAAAATATATGGCATTTTATGTCTGGCATTATGTTTTCAAGGTTCAGCTACATTGAGCATGTATCAGTACTCCATTCCTTTTTATGGCTGAATAACATTCCACTGTGTGGATATACCACCTTTTGTTTATCCATTCATCAGTAGTGTTGTTTCTGGTCTTTGAAACTAATATTCGTACGCACAAGAATATTCATGCTATAAATATTTATGTCTAAGTGTTGATATGAACATATATTTTCAGTTCTTTGGGGGATATACTCTAGGAGTGGAATTACTTTTGGAGGAAATACTTTTTGGAGGAACCATTTTACATTGCCACCAGCAGTGTTCCAGGTTCTCCACATCATTGCCGACACTTGTTATTGCTGCTTTAATCTCTTTTGTAATAGTCACCATAGAAGATGTGAAGTGGTACCTCCCTGTGGTTTTGATTTGCATTTCCTAAATGCTGAGCATCATTTCATGTGCATTATCAGTCATTTGCATGTCTTCTTTGGAGAAATGTTTATTCAAATTCCTTGTCCATTTTTAAATGGGGTTATTTGTCTTTTTATTGTTGGGTTGAAAGAGTATGTATTCGGAATAATAGATGCTAATCAGTTATTGCAATATATTCTCCCAGTTTGTGGGTTGTCTTTTCACTTCCTTGATCGTGTCCTTTGAAGCACAAGAGTGTTTAATTTTGATGAAAGCAAATGTATCTACTTTTTCTTTTGTTGCTTGTGCCTTTTGAATCATATATAAGAATCTGTTATTTAATCCAAGGTCACTAAAATTAATGCCTATGTTTCCTTGAAGAGTTTTGTAGTTTTAGCTCTTATATTTAGGCCTATGATTCATTTTTTTTGAATAATTAAGGTTTATTCTAGGGATGAAGTCAAGTTCAATATTTGAAAATCAGTGTAATTTACTGGGGTGACATTTGTTAGTTAAATTATATAGGTTTCAAGTGTACAATTCTATGTTAGCTTGGTGCAAAAGTAATTGCAGTTTTTGCAATTATTTTTAACCCTTTAAACCACAATTACATGTGTGTTTTTTAAATTTTTATTGGGGAATATTGGGGAACAGTGTGTTTTTCCAGGACCCATCAGCTCTAAGTCAAGTCGTTGTTTTCAATCTAGTTGTGGAGGGCGCAGCTCACTGGCTCATGATGATTCAATTTTTTTTCTTTATTTTTTTTACACTATTTATTTTGACATTCAATATTATTTTATATTAATTTCAGGTGGATAGCACAATGGTTAGACATTTATATAATTTAAGAAGTGATCCCTCTGACTAGTCTAGTACCCACCTAGCACTCATCATAGTTATTACCATATTATTGACTATATTCTATATGCTGTACTTTACATCCCCCCAACTATTTGTAACTACCAATTTGTATTTCTTAATCCCTTCACCTTTTTCTCGCTGCCCCCAATGCTCTCCCATTTTACCCTGATAAACCTAGTACCTGTCTAAAACCACGCGTAGTTATTACAATATTATTGACTATATTCTTTATGCTGTACTCTACATCCCCATGACTACTGTCTAACAACAAATTTGTACTTTTTAATGCCTCCCCCTTTCTCACTCACCCCCAACCCCCTTCTCACCTGGCAACCATCAAAATGTTCTCTGTATCTGTGAATCTGTTTCTGCTTTATTTGTTTGTTTATTTTGTTCTTTAGATTCCACATATAAATGAAATCACATTGCATCTGCCTTTCTCTATCTGACACTCCCCTCTGCACAATACCCTCCAGGTCCATCCATGCCACTGAAGATGGTAAGAATACATTCCCTTCCATGGCTGAGCAATATTCCAGTGTATATATGTGCCACCTCCTCTTTATCCATTCTTCCATCGACAGACACCCAGGCTGCCTCCACATCTTGGCCGTTGTAAACAACGCTGCAATGACCATATGGGTGCACATGTCCCCTCGAAGTCGTATTTGGGTTTCTTCAGATAAATACCTGGGATAATTGATCCTTCTTTGTCTCTTGTTATAGCCTTTGTTTTAAAGTCTGTTTTGTCTGGTATAAGTATTCCTACCTCAGCTTTTGTTGTTGTTGTTTGTTTCCATTTTCATGAAATATCTTTCCCCGTCTCTTTATTTTCAGTCTGTGTGTCTTTCAATCTGAAGTGAGTCTCTTGTAGGCAGCATATGTAAGGGTATTATTTTCTTATCCATTCAGTCACCTTATCTTTTGATTAGGGTATTTAATCCATTTATACTTAAAGTATTTGTTGATAGATATGTAGTTATTGCCATTTTATTATTCATATTTTGTATCTTATTTGTTTTGTTCTCTTCCTCTTCCTCCTTCTTAAAGAAGTCCCTCTAACATTCTTTGTAATACTGGCTTGGTGGTGATGAACTCCTTTAGCTTTTTCTGTCTGGGAAGCTCCTTATCTGTCCTTCAATTGTAAACAACAGCCTTGCTGGGTCAAGCAATCTTGGTTGTAGGTCCTTACTTTTCATCACATTGAATATTTCCTGCCACTCCCTTCTTACCCACAAAGTTTCTGTTGAGAAATCAGCTGACAGTCTTATGGGGGCTCCCTTATAGGTAACTAACTGGTTTTTTTTCTTTCTGCTTTTAAGTTTCTCTCTTTGTCTTTAACCTTTGACATTTTAATTGTGATGTATCTTAGTGTGGGTCTCTTTGGGTTCATCTTGTTTGGGACTTGGCACTTTGTGAGCTTGTGTGTCTATTTTCTTCACCAGGTTAGAGAAGTTTTCATCATTATTTCTTCAAATAGGTTTTCAACTCCTTGCTCTCTCTCTTGTCCTTCTGGTAGTACCCCTATGATGTGAATGTTGGTATGCTTGATGTCGTCCCAGAGGCCCCTTAAACTCTCCTTATTGTTTTTGATTCTTTTTGTTGTTCTGATTGGGTATTTTCTCTACTTTATCTTCTAAATTGCTGCTTTGATCCTCTGCTTCATCTAATCCACAGTTGATTCTCTCTAATGTATTCATTTCTGTTATTGTATTCTTTATTTCTGTCTGGTTCTTTTTTAATTTTTTTTTCTATATCCATTTTTATGTTTCCTATCTCTTTGTTGAAGTTCTCCCTGAGATCACTGAGCATCCTTATAACCAGTGTTTGGAACTCTGTGTCTGGTAGATTGCTCGTCTCCATTTTGTTTAGTTCTTTTTGTGGAGCTTTTGTTCTGTTCTTATAATTGCTACTTGTTTCTTTGTCTCCTCAGTTTGGGTGCCTCCCTGTGTTTGTCTCTATGTGTTAGGTAGGCCTACTATGCCCCCCAGTCTTAGTAGAGTGGTCTTATGTAGTAGGTGTGCTGTGGGACCCCGTGGTGCAGTCTCCCTGGTCACCTGAGCCAGGTGCTCCAGGTGTGTCCCTTGAGCAGGTTGTGTGTGCCCTCCTGTTGTAGTTGAGCCTTAGTTGATGTTTGCACATCAATGGGAGGGATTGACCCTCAGCTTCCTGGTTTTAAGGATTGGCTATGACTATAAAGGAGGGGCTGTAGTGCAAGGGCTGACCCTACAGAGCAGGGTTCACTTTAGTGGGACTCTGGCGCCTGCCCAGCCTGCCCAGCCTGCCCTTTGGGTGTTTCATCCTTGGAAGTGACTGGGTGATCCTCTGGCTTGGTCCAAAGCTGGCCACCACGTGTGCCAGCCCCAGGGCCTTCTGGGAGGAGAACGGCTACAGGCCAAGTTTAGCCACAGCCTGTGCTCTTGCCCAGGGCCACTTGGTATGAGCCACAAATCAATCTGCAGATGGCCAGTGCCTGCACTGAGCTTAGAAGTATCTTGAGAGACCAATCTGCGAACCTAGACTGACTGTTCACTAGTGCCGGGCTTAGTGCTGCTCAACCAAAGGTACGGGACATGTCAAAGCCAGATGCTGCTTTTTTGGGGTTTGTGAACTTTTAAGAAATTTTAGGAAAGTCCACAGCATGAGCTAACACGGGTTGTTTGTATGGAAAACCCACTGGAAGAAGTGTGGGTGTGCCTGAAAGTTGGGTGGAGCAGGGTCCCAGGGAATCACTAGGGAAGGGCAGATGAAAAGTGATAGCCAGTTTGATGGAGACTCAGATATGATGTCTGCCTGCATCTGTATGCTAGAAGGTGGGGAGTTCAACAAAGGAACAGTGGCTTCTGCCAGCTCCTTTGTCCAGGAGAAATCTGCCCCTCTAGCACTTGCCCTGAAGCCAGACAATTCACTTCCTCCCTGTATGTCCCTGGCACCTTTCGAGCTGCTGCCCCAACACTGGAGCTCAGAGTGAGTGAGTCCATCAGCAAGTACGTCTGTGCATGGTCCCTTTAACAGGAGTGTCTGGGACTCCAGCTGCCCTCTGTCTCACTGAGCCACTGGTTTTCACAACCAGAAGTTATGGAGACTTCTCTCCCTGGCACTGGAACTCTGAGATTGGGGTGCCTGGTATGGGGCTGGCACCCCTGGTTCCTCCAGGGAATTCCTCTGCAGCCAAGATATTCCTCCCATTTTTAATGGTCACATGTGGGTGTGGGATCAGCCTGTTCCATGTCTCTGCCCTTCCTACCAGTCACAAGGTGGCTTCTTCTATATGTCCTAGTTGTAGGCCTTCGGTTCAGCTAGACATCAGATGACTCTCAGTGATGCTTGTTCTGTAGTTTAGTTGTAATTTATGTGGTCCTGAGAGGAGGTGAACACAGCATTTACCTACTCTGCCATCTTGACCACAAATGGCTATGATTCATTTTTACTTAATTTTTGTATATAGTATGAATTAGGATCATTCTTTTGCACGTAGATATCCAGTGCTCCTAGTGCCTTTTTAAAGATTTTATTTTTCAATTACAGTTGACATTCAACTATATTAGTTTCAGGTGTATAGCATAATGGTTAGACATTTACATAACTTACAAAGTGATGCTCCAAATAAATCTAGTACCCACCTGGAAGCACTATACATAGTTGTTACAATATAATTGACTATATTCCCTATGCTCTACTTTACATCCCCATGACTATTTTTTAACTGCCAACCTGTACTTCTTACTCCCTTCACCTCCCCAGCCCCCTTCCCATCTGGCAACCATCAGTGTTCCTAGTTGAAAAGAATGTTCTTTTCCCATTGAATTGTCTTGGCACCATGTCAGAAATCAATTGATCATAAATGCAGGGGTTTATTTCTGGACTCTCAGTTCTATTCCAGATGTACATATCTATCCTAATGTCAACACCACAGTATTGATTACTGTAGGTTTAAAGTAAATTTTGAAATTGAGAGGTATGATTCCTCCACTTTGTTATTTTTTTTTTTTTTAAGATTGTTTTGGCTTTTCTAGGTCTCTTTCATTTCCATATAACTTTTAGGATCATCTTGTCAAATTCTGTAAGAAAAATAGGCAACTATAATTTTGATACTTTAACAATATTAAATATTCCAATCCATGAACATAAGTGTCTATCTATTTATTTAGGTCTTTTTCAGTTGCTTTCAAAGATGCTTTGTAGTTTTCAGTGTAAAAGTCTGTCACCTCTTTTGTTAAATTTATTCCTAGGTATTTTAATCTTTTCATTATAAATGGAATTTTTTTTTCTTGATTTCATTTTTGGATTATTCTTTGCTAGTACATAGAAATACAGCATACTTTTGTATATTGATCTTGTGTCCTGCAACCTTCCTGAACTCAATTACAAACTCTAATTCTACCTTCCTTCCTTTATTCCTTCCTTCCTTCCTTCCTTCCTTCCTTCCTTCCTTCCTTCCTTCCTTCCTTCCTTCCTTCCTTCCTTCCTTCCTTCCTTTCCTCCCTTCCTTTCCTCCCTTCCTATCTCTCCCCTTCCTCTCTCTCTCTCTCTCTCTCTCTCTCTCTCTCTCTCTCTCTGTCTCTCTCTTTCTCTCTCTCTCTCTCTCTCTTAATGACGTGTGTTCCTTAGGATTTTCCATATACATATGTCTTCTGCAAATACAGTTTTTTCCTTCTTTCCAATCTGGTGTCTTTTTATTTCTTTTTGCCTAATTTTCCTGGCTAGAATCTATAGCACAATAAAAGAAATGAGAGCAGAAACCTTTGTCTTGCTCATGATCTAGAGGGAAAGTTTTCAGTTTTTTACCAGTAAGTATGCTATTAGCTGTAGGTTTTCCATAGGTTCACTTTATCAGGTTGAGGATGTTCATTTCTATTCATAATGTGTTGAGTACTTTTTATCATGAAAGGATTTTGGATTTTGTTCAGTACTTTTTCTGCATCTTTTGAGATGATCAGATGATTTTTTGTTTTTTATTTTATTGATATGATTAATTGATTTTTATATGTTGAATTAACCTTGGATTCCTGGGATAAATCCCAGTTTGTCATACTATATAATCCTTTCTGCAGGTTGCTGAAATTGGTTTACCAGTATTTTGCTGAGGATTTTGCATCTATACTCACAAGTGATATCGGTCTGTAGTTTTCTTATGATGTCTTTTTCAGGTTTTAGGTATTGAGGTAATACTGGCCTTTTATAATAACATTTATTTCTATAAGTTCAGCAATGATGTCTCCTCTTTTGTTCCTGATTTTTGTAATTTAATTTTTCTCTTTTCTCCTAGTCATATAGCCAAAGGTTTGTCATTTTTAAAAATCTTTTTGAAGAAACAACTTTTGGTTTTATTAACTTTCTCTATTGTTTTTCTATGCTCTTTCATTTATTTTCACTGTAATCTTTATTATTTATTTCCTTCTGTTTTTGTTTGGTTCAATATGTTCTTCTTTTTCTAGTTTCTTAAGGTATAAAGTTAGGTTATTGATTTGAGATCTTTCTTTTTTTATATAAATATTTACAGCTAAAATGACTTGTAATTTTGTTCCGTGTGATCACAAGACATGCTTTATATAATTTTAATCTTAAATTTATCAAGACTTGTTTTATGGCCTAATATTATCCAACTACTCATATATGCTGTCTTTTGAGATTCAAGGAAATACTAGTTTGAAAATAAAAGGATGAAATATATATATCACAAAGAGTAATTAAAACAGAGCTTGATTGGCTATACTAATATCAGAAAAAAATAGACTTTAATAAAAGCTGTTAGTAGAAGCAAAGAAGGGCATTTTATAATGAATGATCAAAGGATCAATGCATGAGGAAGATATAGGAATTATAAACACATATGTACCTAACAACAAAGTACCAAAATACATGAAACAAAAACTTGCAGAATTGAAGAAAGAAACAACAGATTAACTCAACACTCGTGTTAGATACTTCAATACCATACTATCAATCACTTACCTAATAACTAATGATGTTGAACATCTTTTGATGTGCTTCTTTATCATTTACATGTCTTTTTTGGTCAAGTGCTTGTTCAAAACTTTTTCCCATTTTTAAATTGGGTGGTTTATTTCCTTGTTTTCTTACGATTGAGTTTTGAGAATTCTTTATATGTTCTATTTACAAGTCCTCTGTCAGATTTGTGATTTGCAAATATTTTCTCCCACTCTATGGACTGTCTTTTCATTCTCTTAATACTGCTTTTCATGGAGCAAAGGTTTTAAATTTTGAAGGACTCCAGTTAATTTCTTTCCTTCATTGATCCTGCTTTTGGTTTCTTATCTAAGAACTCTTTGCCTAACCTAAAGCCAAAGCAATTTTTAAATATGTTTTCTTCCACAAATTATATGGTTTTTGTTTTCCATTTGTCTTTTCTTTTTAATTTAATTTTTGTATTAGGTATGATGGACAGGTTGAGGTTCACTTTTTTTGCATATGGATATCCAATTGTTCCTGTAGCATTTGTTGAAAAACACTGTCCTTTCTCTATTGAAATGCCTTTGCAACTTTGCCAAAAAGTAATTGACAGTATCTGTGTGGGTCTATTTCTGGATTCTTTATTATCTTCCGTTTATCTCTAACATCCATTCTTTTGCAAACACCACACTGTCTTGATTATTGTGCAAGGTATAATCACAAAGTACGGTGAATGTTTAAATAAAAAAATATTACAGTAAATGATACATTGCTGTTAATCCCTCTCAGAATACTCCCCCTCGTTTTGAACACACTTATCCCATCATTCTTGTCACTTTCTGAAGCAGTTCTGGAAGTCCTCTTTCATGAGTGTCTTTAGTTATATTGTCGTGGCTGCCTTGATGTCCTGAATGGATTCAAAATGTTTTCCTTTCATGGTCATTTTGACTTTGAGGAAGAGCCAGAAGTCACACAGTGTCAGATCCCGTGAATAACGTGTATGACGACACACCATAATGTTTTTATTTAACATAAATTGCCATGCCAAAAACAATGTGTGACATGGAGCGTCGTCATGATGGAAGATGAAGTAAAGACATTCACGAAAGAGGACTTCCAGAACTGCTTCAGAAAGTGGCAAGAATGATGGGATAAGTGTGTTTGAAGAGAGCGCAAGTATTTTGAGGGGGATTAATAGCAATGTGTCTTTTATTGTAATAATTTTTTTTTGGTAATTTAACCATTTACTGTATCTTTTGATCACACCTCATAGCTTTATAGTAAATCTAGAAATCAGGTATTATGAGTCTTCCAGTATTCTTCTTTTTCAAAATTGTTTTGGTTATTCTAATTCTTTTGCCTTTTAATATAAATTTTAGAACCAACTTGTCAACACCTACCAAAACAAAATCCTGCTGGCCTTTTGATTGAAATTGGTGGAATTTATATATAAAGTTGAAGAAAATTGACATCCTAACGACTTACATTCTATGAACACAGCTTACATCTCCATTTTAGATTGTTGATTTTAAACCTTTTTCCTTCCTAATATAAATATTGAAACCAATAAATTTTCCTCTAGTTGCAGCCTATAAATTTTGATTTTTTTTCATTATCATTTCATTTAAAATATTTCTTTGTTCCCTAAGTGTTTAATTTTCAGATAATTTAGGATTTTTTTAAAGTTTTTTTATTGTTAATTATATCTAATTCTACTGGAGTCAGAGAACATTCTCTGTAACATTTCAGTCTTTTAAAAATTTTAAGACTTATTTTAGGCCTAGTTTTTTTTTTTTTTAATCTATTTTGGTTACTGTTTCACGTACCTGAAAAGAGGGGTATTTTGTAGTTATTTGTTGCAGTGTTCTTAAAATGTCAGATCACAGTGATTGATAATGTTCAAAGTTTCTATACCCTTACTGATTTTTGTCTACTTTTAATCAATTACTGAGAGAATTATTAAATTGACAAACATGATGGCAGATTTGTCTATTCTTCCCTTAAGCTATGAGGTTTTGCTTCATTTACCATGAAATTGTGTTATTAAGTGTATACACATTTAGGATTGAATTGACTCCCTTATTATGAAAAGTGTCCCTTTATCTCTGGTAGTGCTCCTTGTCTTGAATTCTGCTGACATGTATACAATAACACCAAATTTCCTTAGCTTACTGTTTATGTGGTATATCTCTTTCCATCTTTTGACTCCCAACCTATCTGTGTCTTTATATTTCAGGTACACTACTGGCAACAGCGTATAATTGGATCTTGCTTTTTCTATGTAGTCTAACAACCTTACCCTTTAAATGGGGTGTTTAGTCTCCTTACACAGAATGTACTTGTTGATACAGTTGAAGTTGTCTACCAAGTTACTATTTACTTTACTTTTGTCCCTTCTGTTATTTATTCTCTTATTTCTGCTTTCATATCTTCTTTGGGATTAATCAAATATATTTTAATATTCCATTATAGTTTATTGTCTTCTTTGTTATGCTTCTCTGTATTAGTTTTTAGTGGGATTAGAATATGCATCCTTAATTTATCGTGGTCTACTTAGAATTAATATTTTATCAATTTATGTATAAGATTCCTATAACTCTGTGTGTGTGTGTGTGTGTGTGTGTGTGTGTGTGTGTGATATACATACCTCACACCCACTCTTTATGAGATTGGAATTTTTTATTTTACTTCTACACATATTATAATTCCATTTATTATAATCTAATATAATCTTATTATTTATGTATTATGATCATCTCGGGTTTGGTTTTGTTCTTTGTTACGGCTAGCCTTTTGGGTTTGTCCTTAGTACTAGCATGTGGCCTGAACACTTGCTCCTTATTTCTACGGTGTGGCCTGTCTGAGATCTCAGCTGAATTCCAAGGTGTTTAGTGAGGTCTGTCACTCTGACTGGTATGGAACTCCATCATGGGACCACCAGTGTCTCCACTTGCCATGTAGTTAGTGATAGCACTGGTTCTTGGCTGGGCGTCGGGAGTCTCTCCCTGTACATGTGTGCTCCAGCCGTTGGCCAAGAACCTACTGGAAACTCCCTACACAGACTTCTTCTCCCCCTGCTCTCTGCCCCTGCATACATAATTCCCTCCTCTCGGGCATTCTGCCCTGCAGATGTCAACCGCTTCAGCAGATTCAAACTCCATTCTCTGCCACCAATGTACATTGTGATCTGGAAAGTGTCTCCAGGCTGACCATCAGGGTGAACATGAGGCTTCACTCGTGTGTTTCCCTTCTTTCAAAGATCACTCCTTCAAGGATAAAAGTGAAATTCCCATCATTCTTTTTTTTTTAATTTCATATATCAATATGCATACAGTAAAAAATTAAGTGTAAAGAAAGTTACATGAAGTGAGTCTTAACCATCTTGACTATACATATTCCCATGTCCCTCCCCAGAGGCTACTAATGTCACCCATGTCTTATCTATCTTTTCAGAGCTATTCCATAGACGTATATAAAGATAAGTTCCTTTTAAAAAACAGAAATGATGCTGTCCCATAAACACAGTCTAACAGACACTGTTGGTGACCCGCCCATGCCCCTTCTATGTGCCATTTCCGTGTACACTGACCCCGCTTCCAATTCGGAGCACCTGCTTTCTTTGTCGGCAGGTTTCTTCTGATCAGCCTGCACTCGGGCAAGCTGCAGTGCCAGGAAGGTAATGCCTTTCCCCAAGAGCTGACCTCAATCCATAATTAGTTGGTGTTTAAATTCACCTCTCCATTGGAATCACTGAGGCACATTTCACACTGTTTCCCAGAGCTCCCCACGACTGAGCCTCAGTTGCTAAAAAAGAAATCTGCTCAATGGCACACTGGCTTCCCTCTCTTCCCCGTCTCACTTCCCTCTCCATTCCTGGTGCTTCCTGGGATAAGCTATTTACATCCACATCTTTGTCTCAAGGTCTCCTTCTGGGAAATGTGACCCAAGACATTGTATCTCACATCTTAATTTGTTTATCTAACAATATATCTCTGACATCATTCCACATCAATTCTAGCATCCAACCACCTCTCACCACTGCCATCTGGTTCAAGCCACCATTGCTTATCACCTAGATTATTGCAGTGGCCTCCTAATAGGCTTTTTTGCTTTCACTGTTGCTTCCCATTCCCAGCCTATCTTCCACAAAGCAGCCAGGGGGCTCCTGCTAACTCCTCCAGGGCCACTCCTCTGCTCAAAGCCCCCCACTGGCTCCCCATCACACTTAGAGTAAAGACTGAAGACTTTGGTGCCCAATAAGGCCCTGCGTGCCGGCCTCATGCCCAACACTTGCCCTCTTACTCACTTTGTTTTGGTCACACTGGCCTTCTTGCTGTTTCTGGAACATGCCAGTCTCTCTTCCGTCTTGGGCCTTTGCACTGGCTATTGTCGCTGCTTGGGGAACTCTTGCTCTGTCATAACTTGCTCTGTCACTTCCTTCAGGACTTCATTTAGAGAGAACGTCTCTGTGAGGCCTTCTCTAGAAACAATCTAAATTTCAGCACCCCTCCCTGAACAGTCCTATCTCCTTCCCGTTTAATTTTTTTTCTCTTTATCGCACGTCACGAACATAAAATGTCTTGGAATCTCCTTGTTCCTCCTTGAATTTCTACTATCTCCTCACTCGCCATGTCTGAAAATAATCCCAATACCAGCAGCAGCAGCAGCAGCATTACTGTTCAGATCTGGTTTATAACCTGTGTCTGTCTCCTTCGTGAGACCAAGAGCTCTTCACGGGCTGGGGGGGCCCTGGGCTGTTTGAGTGATGGACAGTGCCCAGGACACGGTCTGACACAGCCAAGACCCCTGTCCTTAGATTAGGTCCACTAGGCTAATCCAGGACAATCTCCCACTTTAGGATCTGTACGTTTAATGACACTTGTGAAGTCCCCCCGCCATGTGACATAACATATTCACAGGTTCTTGGGACTGGGTCATGGACATCTTCAGAGAGCTGTTCTGCTACCACAGTTTCCTTTCCTTTGTTCATTCAGTTAACAAATATTAGCTTTGTAGCAGATACTGTCAGTACCTTCAATGCATGCCCAGCCCAGCTTCCCACTGCCAGCATTGCATCATTTGACCAGAGGCTTTCTCCAGCTTCCAGAATAACTTGCGGAGCCCACAGAATAAGACAGAAGTGCTAGGGAATTCACACCCACCTAGGAGCAACCCTCACCCTATGGCTGATGGGAGTTGGTGGATACATACCCCACCTCCATCACCCTTCTGATGGGATAGCTCTGAGGCATGTGTCTACACGGGCTCCCAGCAGGCTTCATCTCCAGTTGCCTGGAGTGGTAACTTAATTAATAAAGCCTACTTTTTTGGCTGCTTTCCTTTTCTGCCTCACTCCCTACTCCTGGCCTCAGATCTGCCCTAGACAAACTACTTCTGCTGGTATCTTTGTCTCAGGGCCTGTTTCTGAGGTAACCAAGAAAAACACTAGTTACACTAGTCAATGCCCTATTATTACCATCTCCATTTTACAGATGAGGAAACTGAGGCACAAAGAAGATAATTTGCCCACACAGCTAGTATCTGGCAGAGTCAGGATTCAGACATAGGCAGTCTGGTTCCAGGGTCCCTGCTCTTATAAACTAGACCATACCAACTTTTTCCTTAGCCATAAATTAGGAGTAGTATTCCCTATCTCATAGTGTCACTGTGAGGAATAATGAGACAGTGCTTGTTGAAGGCTTCGTTATGACACGGAACACAGTGAGCACCCAATAAATGGCAGCTTAAAGTAACAATCACAACAATACCACTACTAATGGCAATAACAATAATTGCTTAGACCGAACTCTGAGGTCAAGGATTGGGCCAGTGGCCTGCCAGTTCCAGGGGAATTGGTCACCGTGCAGGCAGATCCATTATCTGAGAGGGAATAAACAGCCCAGCTAAGTGAAGATGAAGGTGATGGATGTTGTTATAGCAACTGATGAGGACTTTTGTATCCTCACAGCTAAGTGGCCATTGGAACAGGGGAGGAAGAAGCTCCTCAAAGGAAGCCAGCAGGGAGCAAAGGTAGGCAGACCAAGGGAAGCCCCACCTGCCTGCCCCATCCTAGCCTAGCAGCCATGACTCCCATGACCTGGGCTGAGACTGGAGGAGGGCTAGGCAGTCTGCTTCTCTGCCGGGCTGGGGATACTAAGGTGCTCAGAGTCCAGACGGAGAGGGAAAGCATAGGAAGCCACAGCCTTCAGACGCTTAAATATGAGTAACCAAAGACAGTAAGCTTTGTGGACCCAGGAATGCAGGTCCCTCACCTTGGCTTGAATGAGCACTCTGGAAGAATCCGGCGACTCCAGAAAGGGACTTGTCTGACCTTTGTGGAACCCAATATAAAAGCTACGTATAAGCATCTAAGCAAAGAAACCAAGTCACTTCTCCTATTTCTCTCCCTCTCTCTGCCTACTATGGTACTGATTCATATCTATGGATTGTCTTCTGCTATGAATTATATGATGGCTCCATCCATCCACCTCTCTGTTCATTCATTTAATCACCCATCCATCTCTTCATCCAGCCAGGCATCTCTGCATCCAACCATCCATCCATCTATTTATCTCCCCATCTATCATCCATCCATCCATCCATCCATCCATCCATCCATCCATCCATCCATCCGTATATTGAGCTCTACTGTACATCAGAGAATGAGCTATGGATTCAGCTGTAAGCAAGAGAATCCTGGCCCTCTCAAAGCTCAAGTTTTTATGGGAGAGGCAGACAGACAGGCAGGCAAAGACCATGTAGAAAGGGAAGCACATGATGTAGTTGGTACAGCAGGAGTTTCAAACTAGTGTCATCAAAGTGAGGAATGTATCTGTGGAATTCATCACATACATATGTTTTATCTGGCCTTTGGTGTATTTTAAAAATGAGAATATCTTACATTAAATTTCTAATTCTCAGGTTCTCATGAAAAATCTTGTGATCTGACAATCCTGAGCTTCCTTTCTCACATGGTGACAATCTCTAGACCCTAATAGCAGAACTTCTCGAGTTTTCCGTACTTCCTACTGCTCCATATTGTCCTGTGCCTGGCCTGACCCCTCCAGGCATTTCCATCAACCTGCCTAGCAGTAGAATCAGGAGGACTCAGTACAGCACAGAAGACCTGAACATCGAGGGTCGATGCTCTGAATAGTTAACATGGTTGAACTGTCGGGGAAATCACAAGCTTTTGCTCTGGCAATGTCATAGCTGGTGATATGTAAGCTGGGCAGAGGTGAGAGTGAAGTGTTTAGGGAGCACCATCCTGAACAGAGACTCTGGGGACCCTCAGGAATATGAGTCGCCCAGACAAGTCTCCCATACAGGTGTCCTGGCTGACACCTCCATTTCTCCAACTTTGCCTGACTCAGGGCCTTCTCTGGGCTCACCGAGCCCCCAGGATGATTCTGGGCTGTCGTAGCACTCTGGGCTTGTCTTATCAAGATTTGAATTAAGTAATTAGTTATGCAATTCGTTAATGAAGATCTGTCCTTCAGTTAGGATTCTTAGGAAGAAAGCAGCAGAAATGGATTCCGACTGATGTAAGTCCAAGGGAATTCAATGGATTCATGGTGGGGGCTCAGAACCTAGTGAAGGCTAGAAACGTGGCTGGAACTGAGGCAGAAACCAAAGCAGGGTCAGAGGGCTGGGATGCTGGGAACCTCTGGAGTGGGACCATAGCAAGCTCAGTCTGGTCAGTACGCCACTGCCGCTACTGCCGAATGAGGAAAATACAACCACTTTCGTCTCTTTGCCCCTTTGTTCGGTTTTCAAATTCCAAAGAGGTATGACCACAAGGCCACTTGATGGGTCAAGGGTCAACCCTTCAGCTAGAAGAAGGAAGGGCCCTGACTTCACTTCCATTCGGTTAGCCAAAGGCTGGTACTAAGTCCTCAGGAGGACATTGTCAGGGATTGAAGTTAAACTCCTTTGTGCCTTGTTTTATAGATTTGACTTGAAACAGTTAACTATTTTCCATGATTATGAAACAAAGTTTTTTAAAAATCACAAAAGTGAAAGATAAAATGAAACAAACAAACCTCAAAACAAAAATGGTAGTATAACCACACACACACACACACAAATAATTTCTTAAAAACAGAGGAATTTGACTGTACTTCCAGGTGGGATATACCCCAATAGCCCTAAGGACAAAAATAACTGCAAAAAAGGGGGAAAAAACGTACTCAGCACCTACCCTGTGTCATGTCTGTGTGAGAGGCTGTGAAACACTGATGAATAAGGCAGACATTTCTATCCTCATGGAATCTGTTGTTTTGTAGCTTCCACTATCCATTTCCCTTTCTAATATCATCCCAATTTCATTAAGAAAAGAAAAAGTTTTACTATGAAAAATTCCAAACATACGGGGTCTGACAATTATGTTTGTGAACTTGTTGCAACGATGTCGCTAACATTTTTTTGATATCAGTGGGATTATTCATTATGAATTTGTACCAACTGGACAAACAGTTAACCAAGTTTACTATTTAAAAGTGCTGAAAAGGCTGCATGAAAAAGTTAGACGACCTGAACTTTTCACCAACAATTCATGGCTCTTGCATCACGACAACGCACCAGCTCACACGGTACTGTCTGGGAGGGAGTTTTTAGTCAGTAAACAAATGACTGTATTGGAACACCCTCCCTACTCACCTGATCTGGTCCCCAATGACTTCTTTCTTTACACAAAGTTAAAGGAAATATTGAAAGAAAGACATTTGGATGACATTCAGGACATCAAGTGTAGCACAACGACAGCTCTGATGGCCATTCCAGAAAAAGAATTCCAAAATTGCTTTGAAGGGTGGACTAGGCACTGGCATTGGTGCATAGCTTCCCAAGGGGAGGACTTCAAAGGTGACCATAGTGATATCAGCAATGAGGTATGTAGCACTTTTATAGGATGAGTTCATGAACTTAATTGTCTGATCTCATATACAAAAATAGACAGAATAGTATAATAAAACCCATGTGCAAGCATCCATCACCCAACATCATCAATTATCGATCTTGTTTCACTTTATCCCAACCTTCATTATTCTCCCCCTTCCATATTATTCTAAAGCAAATTCCAGATTTCATATTATTTCCACATGCAGTCATAAATATTTCAGTATGTCTCTCTAAAAATATGACTCTTTAAAAATAAGTAAATAACCACAATACCATTATCACACCTAGAACAAGTAACTCTTTAATAGTGTCAGATTGCCAGTGTTCAGATTTCCAATCATTTCATAACCACTGTAAAATGTTTTACAGGTTGTTTGTTTCAACCATAATCAAACAAGATTCACACGTTGTAGCTGGTTGATACATATTTCTCTGAAGACTCTATTAACTTACGGGTTCTCTCTCCATTATTTTTGCTCTTACAATGTACAAGTATTTCTTTTAAAAAAAAAAACAAAAAGGCCGGGTTGTTTTTCTTACAGAAAAACAGAGCTTTCCAGAAAAATCGGAGTTTCTGGATTTTGCTGAAAACACCACATCAGTGTGGTGCTTCCACATGGGCCTCTGTCCTCCGACTTGACCTGGATTCTGGTCATTGACCTACAGCAGTGCTGTCCAGGACAGCAGCTGCCAGTCACAGGTGGCTATTGAACACTTCAAACGCAGCTCATCCAAATTGTGATGTGCTGTTCGTGTAAAATACCCACCAGAGTTCAATAACTAAGTATGAAAACAGAAAGGAAACTGTTTCACTGATCATTTTGATATTGATCATATACTGAAATAATATTTTAGATATATTAGGTTAAATAAAATACATTATTAAAATTAATTTCACCTGTTTCTTTTTACTTTGTTCAATGAGTTTTCTTGAAAATTAAAAATTGTATGTGTAGCATGTGTGACTCACTCGCCGTGCATTTCATTGGCTAATGGTAGGCTAGGGGCTTGATCAGACTCAGGGTCGATTTTCTGGCCATTTCAGGGTGATGTGTTCTTCTCTCTTGAGGCACTTAGAGTCTGCTAACCTCCCTTTTTGTGACGTTTGCAGCCACTGATACGCAAAGACTGGATCCATTCATCGATTGGGGTTTGCGAAATTATATTTTCATGCTATTATTTCATCTTTGTTTATGAGCTGCCATTCTATAAAGAAAAACTTCTTGTTATCTTAGGGAAATTAAGTCAGCTCCTCAGAGCGGAGTTAATGGCCCTGCATAAGGCAATTCATGGTGGTCCAGTTCCTATCTGGACTCTTCACCATTTGATAATGGCAAATAAGTTTGCCATTATCAAGTAATTTGTTTGCTTGAGTGTTGATTGGTGGTGGGATCCTCTATGGTGTGGGCGTCAGGAGGGGAGGGACTAGCTCTGGTTTAATCATCCATGAAGTCTCAGTGACCCAGCCTGAGGAGGTGCTAGAGAAGTATTTGCGGAAGGGATGGAAGGATTCTGAAGTGGACAGGCCCCAAAGCATAATACAGGAAACCTGAGCTCTAATGCTAGTTCTGGTGCATTTGGAGGGTCAGTCCAACTTCTGCAGGCCTCAGTTTCCACCAATGGGGTGAATAGGTGGGCAGTCTGGTCGCTGAAGCACAGTTTCAGCTCAGAGGGGCTCTCCCTCTGCAAGACTGGCTTCTCATCAGCTCATGCTTCTAGAGGCCTCTCTGCCATCAGGGCTGAGAGGAGGCCAGGTGTTAGATGATTAAACAGACACCCCACAGCTAAGAAATTCAAAAGCTAATTAACCCCAGCCCAGCAGACTCAAAGGAAGCCAGTCTGGCTTGCACTGATGGTAGGTGGCATTAATACCTAATGGTCCATTCTAATCGCTGTCTTTTCCCAAGTTCCTCCTGTTTCTCAAAGTACTTTCAATCAAGCAAAGAGCATCCACAGATAGCCTCTGAGCTCTGTCCCCTGGGGAAAAGAGGTCATGAAACAGAAAGCCACCCCCACCATGAGCTAATAAGTGAGCTGGCCAGACAAGCTTTAGCATTCAGAGTGCAGGGAAAGATGGGAGAAGGGCAGGGTGAGGGCGTTTGCTGCACCTGCCTCTCAAAACGGTAGGGAAAATTCAGAGAAATAAGGGATGTGACAGTTCCTTGCACTCTGCCTGGCTCCTAAGTAGTAAACAGGATTAACTTGGTGAACAGGACTATCCCCACCTGGCCTTTTAGGAAACTGAGGCTCAGGCTCAGGACTGACTTGGCCAAGGTTATACAACCAGTGGGTGTGCAGAGCTGGGAAGCCACCCCAAGCAGCGTTAGGAGTAGTCATTCACTCAAAAGCTCTACCAGGCATCTGCTGTGTGTTGGACAGTCTGCCAGGCACAGAGGGTACACAGGTGTCCCAGGGCAGCTTCCCAGGAAGGGGAGCTGGCGTCGGGATGCTTCTGCACATGTGCAGTGGGAGTAAAGGATGCGATCCCTCGGCGTCAGCCTGGCCCTGCAGAGGTGCACCACTGAGCTGGTCACACCTTGAGGCAGGGGGCAGGATTTTGACCCACGTCATCATTGGCCACAGGCTGTCCTGGTGTAGAAGGCAGGACCTCCCAAGCAAGGGGGCTCCCGTTAGGCCAAGGCCAGTTCTCAGGTAAACTGGGAGAGGCATCAAGAGCACAAACTACAGTCAACAGTGCTGTAGGTGAAGAAAACAAGATGTGCATGGTTCCTACTCGCAGGCCCTTCCAGTCACAGAGCAGAATATCAAGGGAAACCCTCAGGAAACTCACTAAGACCTCCTGACATCACCATATAAGGATACTTACACTTCTCATGGGAAGGAAAAGAGAGTAACAGTCACTAAAGACCATTTTGTGAGAACTGCTATGTGCCAAGCACTGTTCTAAGCACTTGAGATACGGTAGCAGGAGAAAGAAAATGGTAGAGTTTATGTTGCAGTGGGAAGCAGGGCGACCCTGCTGCACAAGTCCAGGAGGTGACATTGCCCTATCACATTGTACTCTGTGTAAATGGGGAGCTCCAGAACGGTGCAGTGCACAGCCTGTGCAACAAGACACAGCCACCCCCGTTGGGAGAGACAGATAATAAACAATATAAGGAAGCACAGTACGTATACACTGTGTGTTAGATGGTGAGAAATGCTGAGGAACAAAAGTAGAGAATACAGAGAGGCCGTGGGCATGGGAGAGGGTACAGTTTTAGATTGGGTGGCCAGGGACAAGCTCACTGAGATTACGCCACCAGTCAGCATCCCAGCAGGAAACAACGGGCATCAAAGTGGGTCGTTGGAGGAGAGTTAGGAGAACGGGCAGAATGAAGGCAAACTACAGGGAGAGTGGAGTGGGGATCCTATCACTGAGGCTAGAAGGGGAGGAGACATGACAGAAGACAGACAGAGAAGCTGTGTGGAGAGGTGCACTCAGCCAGCCTGCAACAGTCAGGCTGGGGAGTAAGTACTGGGCCTCACTCCTCCTACCTCAATCGAGGTGTCCTCCAGAAGCAGTCTGATGGTTTAGTCTCTAGGGTCAGCAGCTGGGGGACACAGTGGAAATAGGTATTGAGTGGGTTCAGTCCGGCATGCACACAGAAGATACTCACACAATGACACTTGAAAAGAGACCGGAAGGAAATAAGGTCAGTGGACATTTAGAGAAGTATGTTCCAGGCAGAGGGAAGAGCATTGGAAAGGTCCCATGTGGGAGTGAGCCTGGGATGTCTATGCAACAGCAGCTGGCCTTCATGGCTGCAGCCCAGTGAATGCAAAGTGAGTGAAATCCGAAGGAACAAGAGTGGCTGGCTGATTGTCTAGGCTTTGGAATAAGATGAGAAGCCCTGGGCGATGCTGAGCAAAGGACCGGAATGCTCTCGTATCCCTGTTGACAGGCTCTCCCTTGCTCAGTGCAGACACCAGGCAGTCAGGGGCAGAGATGGATGCATGGAGAGCAGGGAGAAGGCTGTGCATTGCCCAGGTGACCGACGTGGACAGCTGAGTAACGCGAGTAACGTGAGCGAGTTCCTCTTTTTACTTGGTGACACAAGGTTGGATACTGATGCTATTTTGAAGGTAGAGCAATGGGGGTTTCCTGATGGATTGGTTGTGAGATGTGAAAGTAGAACTTGTTACTCTTGTCTGTTATCCTTCAGCAACTCAGGTACAGCCAATGTGGGGCCCTTGTAAGAAGAAGTTTGCTTGTTGATGAGGAAGGGGAACCTCTGATATTGCAAATTCCCTGTGAAGCTTCTCTGTCATTCCTGTTGGATGGGGGCAGGGGCTGGGGCACCAGGATAGTGTTACGGTTCTGCCTAAAAATGATGTCTTTGTCCTTGGAGTTTCCATGCTTCCAGACGAAATGCTAAGAAAGCTGAGATTTACTACATAATAATATGGCAGTGGCTGAGGCGACAGAGGAAATAAAATCAGCCAGAAATTGAGAGTTGTTGAAGTTGGATGATGGTACGTGGGTGTTTATTACACTACGCTCTCTAGTTTTGTGTAATTTTAATTTTTCCAAGTAAAAGTTGTGTGTGTGTGTTTTAAATCCCTATTGTGGATTCTTGTGATTGGAACTGTCTGGTATCTAGTCTATGGTGGTGGTCACATGAATCTACACATGGGATAAATTTGCAAAACACACACACACACACACACACACACACACAAACGAATGCATGTCATGTAAAAACTGGAAGAACACATCTATGGTTGTAGAAGCGGTTCCCTCTGTGGGAGAGGAAGGTGGAACTGTTATTAACTGACAAGGGGCACTGGAAGAAGGTGCTGGAAATGTTCTATACTTTGATCTTGGGGATGGTAACACAGTTATGTAGATAGGTAGAATTTTTAATATTTGCGCATTTTATTATATGTAATTTATACCTCAATTTTTAATAGTCTCATTTCCTTTAAAAACATTTCAAAAATAATATCTTACCCTTGGTGCTATGAAGAGATAAACACACTGCACTCCGTGAGAGTCACACTATGTGTAGGGTGGTGATGGAGGGGTCCCCAAGGATGGCTTCCTGGGGGAAGTGATGGCTCAAGGGAACTTCGAAGGCCTTGAGCTGAGGGTTACACAAAGAAAAGGACTAAGGGCCTTCCAGGCACAGGGAACAACATGCAAAGGCACGAGGTGAGTCCCAAGAGACCCTGAGCAAATTCTTCACCCACTAAAACCATGAAAGAGAACAAATTGATGTTTTAAGTCACTAAGTGTTGGGGTGATTTGTCAGGCCTCGTTTGTCGTGATGAGAACTGGTATATCGTCTTCATCTTCATCACTGGCAACATTGAGAGCTTGCCATGGGGTTTTTCATTCACCCCTCCCTCCCAATGATGCTATGAGATAGATACTCTTATTATCCCCATTTTACAGACAAGACAACCGAGGTTTAGAGACGTGAACCCTCTCCTTGGAGTACCCCTGAACTTAAGGACCTTATGGTTAGCCTGAGAGTCAGAAACTCAAGTATCTATGACTCAAGGCAAAACATGGTTCTAGGATCCCAGGAGAGAGAGAGGAATTTTGGATTCTGGCTTCTGGTAGTTGGGCCTCATGGGTTGAGAGAACACTCCAAACGCAACAGACGCAGCCCCCGCTGTTGAGGGCCTGCCTAGTGGAGGTGGAGGTCAGATGCTTATGAATAGAATGAGGTATTTCCCGGCAGAGAATCACAGACACCTATATGGTAATGATGAAAAAATTTAATAAGTCCTCAGAAGGGCCTGGCACTTTGCACGTACAAAAATTTACATGTCTCTACTTCTGTGGAATCCCGTCTGGCAGATAAGCATGGTACTAGGGTTAGATGAGGTCGTGAGGGTAGGACCTTGTGATGGGTTTAGTGGCCTTGTAGGAAGAGACGTCAGAGACCTCATTCTCCCCTCTCTCTCTTTCTCTCTCTCTCTCCCTCTCTAGTGCACACACAGAGAAAAGGCCATGTGATGACACAATGAGAAGGCTGTAAGCCAGGAAGAGAGTTCTCACTAGAACCCAACCATGCTGGCACCCTGATTTCGGACTTCCTGCCTCCAGAAGTATGAGAACATAATGTCAGCTGTTTAAGCCATGCAGTCTGTGGTATTTTGCGGCATCCCAAGTGACTGAAACACATGGCAATGTGCATTTTACAGGTGGGGACACTTAAGCCCAGAGAAGTTATATGATTCTCACAGCCACACGGTCTTGAAGTGGCAGAGCCCAGATTAAAACATGGCAATTGTGTTGATGGAGGTCAGGGGCATTCCTCTAAAGGAGGTTCTGGGAATAGGTGAGCAGGGAGCAGGATTTTGAAATGGGCAAGTGGCTTGGTGGGCAGACTGGGGCATGGGTGGGTCTGAGGGGGCAGGGTCAGTCCCCAGGAGGCTCCTGGGGGTGTGTAAGGATAAAAAGGGAGTGTAGCTGGAGTGGAAAGAATGAGCAAGTGGGGTGTGTGGAAAAGGCTTGGCTTAGGGAATTTGAGTGTCGGTGGAATTGCAGCTGGAGGGGTGTATAAACTGAGAGGTCTTGGAGCTGGGGCCAAAGTCAACCACCTAAAGCGGGAAGAAGGGCTTATTTTGCTTCTTGGGTGGTTTTAGTATATTCACAATTTTGTGCAACTACTATCTATTTCCAGAACATTTCCATCGCTCCAAAACACAACTCCATCTCTCCCAATTCCCCTCTTCCCCCATTGCTTGGCAACCACTAATCTACTTTCAGTCTCTATAGATTTCCCTATTCTGCACTTTCATATAAATGGGATCAACTCGGCGATATGATGTCTAATGTAACCGTCTTCTCTCACTTAGCATAATGGTTTCAAGGCTTCTTTGTGTTGTAGCAGTTATATCTGGACTTCACTGCTTTATGTGGCTGTCTAATAGTCCATTATATGGCGATTCCACGTTTTGTGTGTCTAGTCGTTAGAAATAGACACTTGAGTTGTTACCTTTTCTGGCTGTTATAAATAATGCTGCTATGAACATTCTTGTACAAGATTTTGTATGAACATGTTTTTTGTTCTCTTGGATATATACCAGGGAATTGGGGGATCATTTGGTAATTCTATGTTTAACTTTTTGAGGAAACACCAAACTGCTTTCCAGAGCAGATGCACCATTCCCACCAGCCATGTTTTAGGGTTCCATAGTCCTCGCATTCTTGCCAACATTTGTCTGCTTTCTTTCCTCTTCATATAGCTATCTTAGTCGGTATGAAGTGGTATCTCATTGTGGTTTTGATTTGCACTTCCCTAATGACTAATGACATTAAGTGTCTTTCCATGTGCTTATTTGCCATTTGTATATCTTTTTCGGAGAAAGTCTGTTTAGATCCATTGTCCATTTTTCAGTTGGGTTTTTGCTTTTCAGTGTTGGTTTGTAAGAATTATTCTAGATGCTGGACACATAGTAGATATGTGATAGTTCCTCTGGCGGTCCCCTTTTGCTAATTCACACCAGGGCTCCTTTGGGGTTGTTAGGGACCTTAACTCCGGTGCCACAGCACTGGACACTCTCCCACCATGAAGACAGAAAGTCTCCGAAGTCTCACCCAAGAGGATGTGTTAGCACCTGAGTGTCTGCACAGCAGGTCCACCATGTGCCAGGTACTCGAAGCATGAATCTGAAGATAACAGGGTCCCTTTCCTACCATGTTCCCATCTCAGTGAACAATACCTACTATCACCCAGACCCTCAAGTCGGGTCCACCTTGACTCTCTTCCCCCTTCACACCACCATCCCATCAGCTGCCAGCACAGCCCATCACCTCTCCATTCTCTCCTCTGCCCCACCCCAGTCTAGGCCACGGTTACGGAAATGATTCCAATAGCCTCATAACTCTCTGTAGTCCTTGTCGCTTCTTCCAGTCCAGGCTCCCTTCCATCTGCACACGAGCAGAGTAACCTTTCTTAAGTGACAATCCCATCAAGAGACTCCCTTAGCTGAATTTCTTAATGGCTAAAGGCTGCTCCCTCCACTCTCCCTCTTGAAGTGATTCAGCCAGACTGAACTTGCTCCCAATATCCCAACTCACTCCACCTCTAGGCTCTGCAGGAAATCATTCACTCTGAAATAAGGGGTAGTAAAGAAATGGTTGTGGAGATTTCCAAAATAGGTTACAGGCTGAGCAGCAAGCAACGGGTCAGGAGGAGCTGGGGATTTGTGTGGGGAAGGGGAAGGAGGCCAGTGAGGGGAGGGAACCTCGCTCATGCGTGTGCAATGACACACTTGGACATGCAAGCCTGCCCAGTACTCATCTGAGTCACCCAAGAGTCCCCTGGGCTGTGAAAGCCTAAGCTGGCCCTAAGCGTTGGGACGCAGATTCTGCTAGTCCACTTGGACCCTCTTAGATTCCTTAAACCCAGGCATGAAAGAAGCCATTAGAAATTCTGTGACTCACCCCTTTATCCCTTTGCCTCTATAAACCTCATTCTTCCCACCTCAAAAATGGGAATAATGACAGGCTGTCATGGGCTCAAAGCACATCGGAGCTTAGGGAGTAGACCTGGACTTTTGTGTTAACTTTTATAATGGATGGGGAAACTGAGGCCCAGAGAGAAGAATCAGTAATTTCCAATCGTGCCTGTTTCTTAGGATCACCAGGGGAATCTGTTGGAAATAAGGATCCCTAGATCCTACTGCCATCTTGGCATAGGGGTCCTGTCATCTGGAATGTTTACCAGGTGATTCTCCTGGGAACCAGGGGAGCAGCTGAAACCCAGAAAGGTACGGGAGAGCCAGGAGGCCCCCATCTCCTGGCTGGGGTCTCCCATCTCCCTGGATGGGGTCTGGTTCTCTCCCCAGAATCCTGAGTTGTGCCTCCGGCAGGAGGGTCCCTGACGCCTGGGCTGTGTGTGACCAGCCTGCCTGGCCCTCCCAGCTGGGAAGCTAGAAGCTTCTGGAATACTTCTCACCTCTGCACTTGGCTCTGGGGAGAGAAGTCTCCTGGGGCACAGCCGGCTGCTCTGAGAGCTTTCTAGCAAACTGGGAAGGGGAGGTTTGGGAGAGTGAGTGGGGAGTGGGGAAGGACAGAAAGCTCCACCCTAGGACAAACAGAACTGAAACCAAAAGAAACTGGAGCCAAGTTTGCCCTGGGGCAGGGTGGGCAAGGAGGTGAGGAGGTGGGACTGGTGGCACAGACCCCCCTGTCTGTCCCAGGCTCCCTGTACCCACCTGGCTCCCTGCCTGCCCTTCTCGTCAAAACTTATTCTCCGTACAGGATCCGAAACTCATCCACAATTAAGTGAGATTGCCTACTAACACAAATCTAAAATATGACCGTATTTCTTTCTCTCTCTCTCTCCTCTTCCTCCTTCCTCCTCCATGGTCTATATTTGTTAATTTTGCCCCTGGTTTTGACCTTTTAGTCTGAGTTGCATCTCCTCAGCTCTTTATTTCTTCACTTGTTATTAATGTTTTCCACACTCACTTGGCACCACCACCACTCCAGTCACCTCCCACTCTCAGCCAGCTCTGCCTCTGCCCGCACAGAGCTGTAGCTGAACGTGGCTGCAGAAAAGCTGACAACCAGCCTGACTCTGCTCACTTTAAAATTCATGACCGGGAATGTTAGGAAAGCCCTCAGTGCTGCCAGCAAGACTATCTTTCTACGTAATCACGCTCCAGCTAGCTGCATGACTGTTTCAGCCTCTGCGCCCCTAAACCCTAATGCCTCCTTCCCCAGGCCTCACTCTCCACTTCCACCGTACACTGACCTCCAGCTAGCGTCTCCCCCCACGTATTCAGCCCTCCTACCTGTTGCCAGATGATCGGATCAGGCGCTTGTCATCTGTACTGTGCACGGCACCCCGTCCCCCTTCATCTGCTCAATGACGTCTCTCTAGCAATCCTTTTTCCATAGCATCAGTTTTAACCTCTTCTGGATTATTCTCATCAGCATACAAACATGCCCGGATTTCCCCCACCTTTAAAACAGCAACAACAACAAAAATCTTCTTGACCCCTCTTCCCCCGGTAGCGCCCCCTCCACGTCCCCCTGTTTGGGGTTCTTGCTGTAACAATCCATTCCCAAACCTACGGACTTGCTCATAACCACCATTTTATAATCTGTCCAGTTCAGTGGGTTGACAGGGCTCAGCTGGGGGGTGATCCTGTTTCACGTGGTATCCGTTGTAGGCTTCCGGGCCTCCACTGGGCTAGGGTGGCACAAGGCCGGTGGCTGGTGCTGGCTGGGTGGGGCGCAGTGGGGCGCAGAGGGCCTCCACTCTCTGCTCCATGTGGCTGGTCCGTGTTGCTTGGGCTGCTTTCAGCATGGTGGCTGGGTTCCAGGAATGCAAAAGCTGCCAGGCCTTTTTCAGGCTTAGGCCTGGAAACGGGCACAGTGTGGCTTTTGCCACACGTTAGGTTAAAGCTGGTCACAGGAATAGCCTAGATCCGAGGGAATGGATGACACAGGACTTTAATACCAGGAGACAAGTTGCTTGGAGGCCACTGAGCAACAAACTTCCACATTCCCCTTTGAAGCAAAACTCCTGAAAAGAACTGTTCACCCTCGATCTTTCCAGTTCCTCCCTCCCATGTTTATAAACACATTCCGATCAGGTATTCCCTCCCACTGGTCCATGGATGCCCTTTTTGTCAAGGTCACTAATGGCCTCCTAGGGCAAAATCCAAGGTCAACTCTCAGTCCTTGCCTCTTATGTGGCTTGGCCCGCTGACAGCTTCCTTCCTCACTTTATTTTTGGGGGGCTGTGCTCTCCCAATTGTCCCCCTTCCCCAATGGTCCCTGCTTCTCATCCCCTTTCACTGGTTCCCTTCCTCCCCAACCTCTTACTGTTGGGATGAGTTGGGGCTCAGTCCTTGATCCTCTTCTCTTCTCCCTCTGTCTCAGTTCCTGCTGATCCCAACCACTCTCAGTACTTTCAATACCGTTGATATGTAAGTGACTCCATGTTTGAGGTCCAAACAGGCCTCTCCTGAATTCTGACTAACATCTGACTGCCTACTTGACATCTCCACTGCACATCCAAATCCCTCATGTCCAAAAGTAAACTCCTGATTGCTCACCTCCCAAAACCTTGACCCGACCCCAGATTTCCCTATGTAGGTTGAGAACTACTTTCTTGCAGTTACTCAGGCCAAACACTCCAGCATCAAACTTAATTCCTCTCTCTCGTACCCCATATCCAACTACCGTGAAATCCTGTTGGATCTGCCTTTGGAATGTATCCAGACTCCAACCACCTATCATCATTTCCACCGCCACTCCCCTGGTCCGAGCCACCATCCCCTCTTATCTGGATGACTTCTCATTGTACTTTCTACTTCCACCCTAACCGCCTATGGCCTACTGATTTATAACAGTGACCAGAAGGATTCTTTTAAAATTTAAGCCCAATCACAACACCCCTCTGTTGGCTCCCATGGCTCCCATGTCACTCAGCATAAAAGCCAAAGTCTTCACCATCACCTATAAGGCCCTATGTGACCTGGCCACCCTGTGACCTCTGAGCCCCTTCTCATCTCCCATTTACTCACTCTGCTCCAGCTGCGGAGCCTCTGATATTATCCCTCAAACACAGCAGGCATACTCCCCCCAAAACCTTTGCGCAGGCCTTTTTCTGCACCTGGGATGCTCTCCCCCTAGATCTCTGCAGGGCTCCTTCCCTCACCTCCTTCATGTCTTTGCTCAGAGGTCACTTTCTCCCGATCTCTCCGTTTAGAATTGCATCCCACTCCCACCTCTCTGGCTTTTCCAATTTCCTTTTCCCTGCTCTCCTCGCTCATCAGTAGCTCTTAATCTTCTAGCATACTCTGTGATTTACTCATGTATTATGTTTATTGTTTATTGTCTGTCTTATGCTGCTAGAATGTAAGGTTCCCAAGGGGGGGAATCTTTGTCTCTAGTCATGAATGTATTCTAATGCCTAAAGCAGAGCCAGGTACAGAGAGGGTGCTAAAATTTTATTTTTTAATTTTACTATAATTAGATTGAATCCTTTCAAGTATCTCAAATCCTTTGTGACACAAGGTAGGTACCGACAAACTTATTCTTCTTGTATTTATCCATCCATGCATTCATCCATTCATCCATCCAGTTGACTGCCCATCCATTCATCCATACCCATTTATCTTGTTATTGACATCCATTCATGTCTGTCTGTCTGTCTGTCCATCTGTTCATTTGTCCCACCCAACGTATATCCAAATGATCCTTCAACAAACAGTTTTAAAGAATCTATAAGCACTATGCTGGGCCCTATAGTCAAATCCATGACAATGAGACGTAGATGCCTAAGGTGGTTGTAATTGAATAAAATAACTGTTACAGGATGTTTGCATAACAAAAAAAGCTAAAAGCTAAAAACAAGGTTGTAATTGAATAAAATAACTGTTCCAGGATGTTTGCATAATGGAAAAAAAAAAAAACACTGAAAACAAGGCCTCAACTTCTAACACAGAGAATTGCACCCTAAGCGACAGCTGCTGAGTTGGTCGGGCAGAAGTGTGCTGGGAGAGGGAGAGAGGAAAATTGCTCTTGCAGTATGAGATAGTAGCACTCACCTGACAGAATTAGCTAAGGCATGTGGAAAACATCTTCTATCAGTGGTTCTTAACCCTCGCTGTACACTCTACTCCCCAGGGAAGCTGACAGCCAGGCTCTCCCTCCAAATAATGAAGTCTGAATCTCTTGGGGTGGGGCCTGGCCATTGTTTATAAGAAGCTTCCCCGGGAGGCTAACGTGTAGTCAGGCTTGTGCACCATAGAGCAGTTTAGGCAGATTTAATTAGAGGAGTCGAGACACTTGTGAAGATGGTGACAACAGTGATTGGACTCTTTCAAAGGCTTCACGGTTGTATGTTTCTTGTTGTCTTACTCTTACATTTTAATTTAGCTTATGTGATAGGCAAAACTCATGGGCATAAGGCTAATTTTTGGAGGGGTCATTAAAGGAAGTAAGGGTTGGAGATAAACTCAAAGGTTGAGACCCAGAGGGGAAGAGAGACAGAGAGAAAGAAGAGAGAGAGCTCCCTGAGAGTAAGTGGAGAAATGGCAAGAACACGTCTGTGAAATTTGTTCTGCCAGTACTTCAACTTCATATAAGTTGAATTATATAACATTTAATTTTTTATGTTTTGTTTATTTTATTCAAAATAATGATTTTGACTTTCGTCCATGTTGTTGTGGGCAGCATTAATTCATGCACTTTTATTGCTGCATGAACTTACCACAGTTTGTTTATTCAAACTCTTGTTGGTAGATATTTGGTTTGTTTCCAATGTGGACCATTATGAATAATGCGGTTCCGCTTTGTGTACAGCTTTTTGTGGACATGTGTTCTTACTTCTCTTAGAGATACCCCTAGGAGTGGACTTTCTGGTCACAGGGCAGATCTATGTTTAGTAAAGGGGTCAAGCAGTGCTCCCCAGTGCCTATGCCATGTTGTATCCCCGCCAGGGCTGTGAGAGTTCCAGGGGCTCCACGTCCTGGCCAACACTTTGATGTTGTAAGTCTTCTTAGTTTCAGCCATTCAGATGGAGGCATGGAGGGAGCGCCTTGGGTTTTTCATGTTTGCTCATTTCTGTTCCCAGAAGCCTTATGTCCTCCCCCTTCTCACCTCCCTATACCACTCCCCCATCTTAGGCTATTGTCTCAAGGCTACTGTCCTTTTCTGGCCCTGCTGAAAAATAGAAACCAAAATCTTTTCTTGGCTTTTAAGTTTCAAAAGCCTAGGGTCTCAGGGGCAACAGGTAAAGGTTCTTGTGTATTGATGACTTGATTGATATGGGAGAATGCAGGGGATTTAGGAGTAAGACTCCACCTCCCTGAAACGAGACAAGAGTTTCCAGACAAGGCTGAGGGAGAGAGCTGGAGCAGAAACAAGGGGGGAGATAGATGTGTAAGCCCCTGAGGGGAGGGACACTTGAACCTGCCTCTTCTCAGGTGTGGCCCTGAGCTTGGAGAGAGACCCCAGAATCCCCAGGTAAGTTCCAGGAAATTGAATGTAGAAAAGACCTGTGCTTTTCTCCCAGGCAGACTTGTAGGCATTTCTCTCTAGAGGAGAAATGGCTGTATGAGGCAGGGCAGGAGAACCTGAGATGTCTAACAGACTTCTCTATGTCTGAGGGGGCCTGGGGCTGAGCAATGATTCCTGTGCACTCAGGAGGGCCCTGGGAGCAGCTGAGAGAGGGAATGAGACTTACGAACAGGGGACAATCTAGTAAAGTGGCCTGTGTGGGAGGGTGACCCCTCCTCGGAGAGGAACCAGGATGTCTCAGCAGATGTCAGCATGGATATGTGATAATGCACCCCAGATGCTGTCAACCAGATCCCTAGAACTAGGGTACCACCCCCAGAGAGATAGAAAAAACAACTTACCTGAGATTCAAGCTTCCCACCCAAAATGGGAGATCATAGCAGAGACTGAGCTCGCTTAACAAAAAATAACGTTACCTTTCTTGCTTACCTGAGTTCCTGGGCTGAAACGGGACCACTATTGCCCTTTTCACGCTGTATCATGCTTGTCTCTTTATTTTCGTTCCCTCTCCTTGAGACTGTAAGTAACTGGAGGTCAGGAGTAAGGTCTGATTTGTCCTGCAATCAGCGACCTCCTGGCCCAGGGCCTGGCACAGAGTAGGGCCTTGGTGAAGATTTGTCAAATATTTATTGTAAGCTCCTTGAGGGAAAGGAGGCAGAAATTGCTACATTAGTGAAGCACCTACTCTGTGGAAAGCCCTGTGCTGTTTTACACGTTGACCACCCTGTGAGGTTGGACAATGATGATCCCTTTTTACAGATAAACACATAACAGCCAACGTTTACTGCGCACTCACCAGATGCCAGATATCGTGCTAAGCACTTTGCATATATTAACTCATGTAATCCTCACTACAACCCAATGAGGGTAGTACTATTATTATCCCCCATTTTACCCATGAGGAAACAGAAGCATGGAGCAAGGAAGCGACTTGCTAAAGACTGTGATGGGATTTGATCCCAGGCCACTTGATTCCAATATCCATGTGCCCATGTCCAGCCCATTCCAATGCCCGTTTCCAGCCCTGTGCCTAAGGTCCCTGCACCGTCCACGGGCCTGAAACCCTCTTCCTTCTTAATCCCTGTTCATCCCGCTGGTGAACTCTTCACACTCTTCACACCTTCTCTACATTCCTTGATGCCCAAGAGTAGAACTACTCATTCCTGCCTCCCTTTATGCCTTTACTCTCATAGCACTTTATTTTTAGGATTTATATGAGTTAGGATTGGGTTTATCTACATGTAAGGGAAAATCCAAAATAATAGTGGCACAAGCAAGAATCTTTCTCGTATAAAAGAAGTCTAGAGATAGACACGCTAGGGCTGATAGAACATCTCCATGGTGTCAATGACTGAAAGTATTGTATCTGCTCCATCATCCGAGTATGGGGCTCCCTGCCCAAACTGGCATTAGAGGTCAAAAGGGCCACTGAAGCCCTAGTCATTGCATCTACATTGCAAGCGGCAGAAGGAAAGAGACTTTGCTTGTTCTTAAAAAAGTCTTGTTCTTTAAAAAGACTTCCCAGAGACTCCCCCAACACTTTCCCTTATATCTCATTGGCCAAAATTTAGTTACATGACCACACCTTGTTACAAGGGAGGCCGGGAAATATAATCTTTTAATTGGATGCTAATTGGATAATGATTTATTAAGAGGCAAACCACCGTCCCTGACACATCATTACTTTCGTATTTCTGACATCATACCTGGGATGGTTTATTTAGATATTTTTTTTCCCCAGCTAGAATATCCTGAGGGCAAATTCATGGGATCTTCATCCTCATATCTCTAAGTCTAGCACGTGTTGGAGACACCTGAGATGGAGAAATAAATTACTACGGGTTGCATTCCTTTGGTTGCCCTGGGCCCATAGCATAGTTCTCTGCCCACAGCAAGCCTTCAGTAATTGTTTGATTGAAAGGAATTGAAATGATCTTGAGTTTAGTTTCCTCATTTGAAAAATGGATATAAATTTTGACCTCAAAAGTCAATCCCAGTTTGGACATTTTGGTCCATTGTATGAAATTTTAAAAATATAGCTAAATATTAAAAAACGAAAACCTAGCCAGGGATAGGAGCTGTGTGTAGCTTTCAGTCTTTCTCTGTCTTCTGCATAAACACATACACATGTTTTGCATATAAATAGAATCCCACTGTGCATGCATTTTATAACCAACCATTTTTACTTAATAGTATATGAAGGGATTTCTGCTTCTGTCTGTGACAAACTAGCGTGTAGAGATCAATCCTCTGAATAAACAACTAGAAAACCTGTATAAAACTGTTAGGAAAATAAAAATCTGTTAGAGGGCATCAAAGAACTATCCAGAAAACCAGAACGTGAAGGATCAAGATCCCAGAGTGAAAAGAAACGCATGAAGTTGGGCCCAGCCTTCTGTGCTCTTTTTCCCACAAATTTGCCAGTTCCCAGCTAGATGAAGAGACTGAGAGCCTACGCAGAAAGCAGATGTTAAGAAACAGAGCAGCTAGGCATGGCTTTCAGCAGTATTATAGTGCGGGACAGACAAAAATAATTTATGCTGAACACGTTTCTGGGCCATGATATGTTCTCCGGGAGCGTATATGAATATTCATTGAAGCTCACAGAACTTTTCTATACATAGAGTTTGGGCCTTGGAAATAACTCCAGAGAGAATGTACCCGAACACTGGATGTGGTAACAAGGCCCAGCGCTGCTGAATGACTGGCCCAGGGCCACACAGCAAATGCTTACAGCTTCCGGTGCCACCTTCTTGTCTGACACTGCTCTGTGGTTATTGCTACTGTTCCCTGGCGTAACCTTTCTGTTCCTCCCCACACATCCCAGCCAGAGAGAGAGACGGGTAGGTCAAATTCCTCTCTACTCTGGTTGTGATCTTTTAATAAAGGAAAGTGCTTTTCTATAAGGAAACCAAACACAAATCCTTTTATGAGAATTATTGGGCATTTTTCCTATCAAAGTAATACAAATTCACTAAAGAAATGTTAGAAAATACAGAGAAGTGAAAACCAAAAGCACCTACACATTTTTCCTCTCCTTCCCACCTACCCCTGATACAACTACCTTAAGCTTTATTATATACATGCATAGGTATATATTTTCACAAAATGAGTTTATGCATACCTTTTCTTTTATAACTTGCTCTTTTAATTTGTTCGTATCATAACTAGTTTTCACATAATTCCATATTCTCTAGTATGATCTTAACAGTTGTATAATAGTCCATTCTATTGACTATTTACAATAATGTAGTTAACCAATCGTCTATTGTTAAACATTTGGGTTATTTCCCATCTTTATTATTATATGCAATCCTGCAGTGAACATCTTTATGTGTATCTTGTTGATAGGATTATTTTCTCAGAAAAACCCCTTAGAGTATGGAATAAAAGACAGAACATTTTTTAAATTCTCAGCATCTGGTTCCAAACTGTCCTCCAAGAAGACGGCAGCAATTAACACTTCCTCCAGCAGTGTGCCTACCAAACCTAAGTGCTTCATTTAAGGGGCAGATGGAAGGAGGAGGTCTTGTCATTTCAGCTTGACATCAGCCATTTTTTCTCACCTTCCTTTCAATAGATAGGCTTTATAGCATGCCAGACTAACTAAATTTAGAGAGGAGAAGTCAGACTAACTGCCCAAAGCAAGAAACTCTGGAACTGACTCAGGGCCAAAGTGAAAGGGTCAATTTTGATAACTCTAAATAACATGCTTGCTGCTTGGCCCACTTTGGCCCTGAAAGATGCACATCTTTGCTCACTCACTGAGCAGGAAATAAAACAAGGGAAGGGCCATCTTGCCTACTTTGGGCAGCTAATATGATAAATGACCACTTGGACCTCTCAGCACCCAGAGTGCAGAGTCCCAGAGGAAATGGCTGAATTCATAATGTGATGGGTGGGGAGCTTGACTGGGCACTCTGCCCAGCTCTACCAGTCCATAGCTTTTTGCACAGTTTGGGAACCCAACACAACTGGCATTCACTTCCTTTGGTCTTAAGGACTTTGCAATTGTCTAGTTTCCCCTGTGCAAGTGCAAAGAAAACTCCTTTGGTTGGTGGGAGATCTAAATTTTCTCAGCTAAGACCTTAACGGGGATTTGGTTCAGGTCAGAGGACATGGGTTCAGTGGCTGGTTAGCTGGGTCACCTTAAGCAAGTCCTTTCCTCTCTCTGGATCTTCTTAGTTTCCCCATGTGAAGAGGAAGCAGGTGACCTGGATTTGAGCCATGAATGCTGTTTCCCAGGGGAGAGAAAAGAAGGAAGGGGTCTCAGTTCTTGAGCACCCAAGAAAGCCAAGCACTCTGCACACACTGTTATGATTAAATACAAATTAAACATGTATTTAATCCTAACAGTGGCTCTGTGAGGAAGTGGACATCTGTGCTTCTCCAGCACCAATGCCCCATTATTCTGCTAACAGCACCCTGAATTTCTTTTAGGAAACCATCCCGCACCCACTCTTAGTCCCTGTGATTTAGGAGGAGCTGACCCTATCCCCCGACTCTAACCATAGGTATGTGACTCAGGCTTGGCCAATCAGAGCAACTATGATGGTGTCACAGCTGAGCATGTGATCCAAGCCAGGCCAATGGGAGACAACCCTCTGATTTTGCTGGAGATATTGGGAAGGAATTGATCTCTTCGTCTTGAGGTTGCTTAACTGGCCATTTCTGCCTTCCTGTGGAAAGACCCAGCCTGCTACTAAAACTGATGCAAAGGAAAACAGAGTCAAGAGACAGGGAAACAGATTTATGACCTTCCTTTGAGTTTCTGGTATGGACTATGTCTGAATACAAAACCACCTCCTAAATTTTTCAGTTCAGAACGCTTTTGGCCTGAAGCTGATTATGGTTGGGTTTATGTTACCTGCAACCAAAAGAATCATCACTAAAATCCTGGATATGAGACAGATATTATTATTCTCATTTTACAGATGAAGAAACTGAGGCTCAGCAAAGCAAAGTAAGCACAGAGCTAACAAGTGGCAGAGCAGACATTTTTAATCTACCTCTTTTTAATCTGTACCTCTAATTTCTACTCAGGAGCTCAAGTGGTTCCCCTTTCCTAGCTTTCTTCTACAAAATACAGAAGTAGGAACAGGCCTGTGGAGCCAGACAGATTCAGGTTCCAGACCTGGTTTAGTTTCTTCCTAAATGTCTGATCTTGGAATGACTTACTAACTGTATACTCTGAACAATTGTCTTCACCAATTTGTGCCTCAGTTTTCTCACCTGCAAAATAGGATGATAATAGTATCTACCTCACAGTTGTAAGGAGTAGATATATATGATTATGTGATGCTCTTAGAGCAGAGCCTGCCATACAGTAAGTATGCCCTAAGGTCTACCTATTAGTTTTCTTCTGCTGCCTGTATATAGTTAGTAAGTTGGCTAACCCCTCCACACCCTGTATACCCAGGATATGGCCTGAGTTATCTCATGATACATCAGTTCCAAATGCCACAACAAAACATATATACCCTGGTCACCAGGGGTTTCAAACAATGTCTGACATGCTGTTTTTAAAATGCTGATGTTTCTAAAAATGCTGGTCACTGTGGGCTGGGCAGGCCTTACAACCAGCCCAGGAAGCGAAACTTTGGAGAGGAATTCCAAATAAGCCCTTTGCTGAATTGCAGAAAGGAGAGAGAGAGGGGATGGAAGTGGTCCCAGCCATATCCAAGGCTTCTTCCCCCCTCAGTCCCACAGCTGTAAAGAGCAGAAATGCATTTCCCTTAGAGTTTATAACAGTTGCTCCCCCAGTGCTCAGTTCCAAAAGGCGGATTAGTCTGGTAAAGTGTAAAATATGGAGACCCTGGAGAATCATCAGGAAATAGGACGGGGCTTACTGTAGTTTCAGCGTGAGTCCTGGTTGTGGGCTTATGCTAATGTACAAGGGCTGGTCAGAGGAACAAATGAGAATCCCTTACCCCTCTGATTCACAAAGGTCAGTGCTGTACCCAGGATAGTAACATAGCCTGTCAGCTATCCTGAACCCAGAGTCTCCTATCTCTGGATCACCATCAGCCCTTTAATCCCCACCTTGCAGAGAGGCTCAGTGGTCGATGAGCTACCATTAATGGAGCACTTGCTAAGCCCTTTACATAAATGACCTCATGGAACTTTCCAGGAGCCCCATTGAGATGAAGATTATATGATGACTTTGAACCTTGTAGCCAAGCTACATAGGATGGATTCCATATATATATACACATATATTATATATATATATATACACACATATATATATATATATACACATATATCTGTGTGACTTTGAGCAAGTTACTCAACCTCTCTGTACCCATTTTTTTCCTCTATAAAATAGGGATAGTAACAGTTCCTTCTTATTCAGGCTGTTGTGAGGATTAAATGAGTAAGCATCTGTAACACTGAGAAGAATGCAGGGCACAATGACAGCTGTTTTTATTAACTCTCATTTTATATTTAAATGTGGACCCTGAGGGCAGCAAGAAGGCTCACCCACACACCATACACAGCTTGTGAAGCTGGTTCTCAAACTAGCTCTATGGGATCCCACAACCACTGAGTGGAATTACCCTCTACTCAGTGGAGGCTAAAGTACCCCCATGAGGCCCCAAGCCCACACCTTAGACCCCACACCTCAGTCTGCCATTTCTCAAACACCCTCTTCTTCCCCTGAACTTGGGGGTCTCTTCTGAAGTGTTGAGATAAGATCTGAAGCCATAACTGTTCAGCAGTTCAAATGGAGGTTTTCTAGCACTGAGGAGAGAGAGAAAACTCTGCCTCTCTCTCCCAGCTCTGGAAACGAAGGCAGCGGGTAAGAGTTCTCGAGCTCCTGGAGAGGGCAGCGCTCCTAGCACCACACCACTCTCACCCTTTCAAGCCCCACCTCACCACTTTCTGCTCAGGTCTGGCACAGGGCGCGAAGTGCAGCGCGTCGTGTTTCGAAACTTGGCTCACCTGGAGGAGCTGGGGAGACACAGATATGGGGTGTGGCATTCTAGACCTTGGGGGTCTTGAGTTCCCCGTGAAACTTCTACAGGGAGGTCCCTGTGCGTCAGTCCCATTCTTTCTATGTTTGCCTGGTTTTGGCTGTCTGTCTTTTTCTATTTTGGTCTCTGCGGCGGGGATCAGGGAAGGGGAGGTTTGTGTGTGTCCATCAGTCGGTCTGTGGTTGACTTTGCCCAACATCATCTCATCTCTGACTGTTTCTATCGGTGCTTCTTGACCGTGACTTATCGATGTCTGTCTGTCCTCAGCTCTCGCCGAGGTTCTGACCCTTCTTTCGCCGCTCTCCACACCCCAGGAGCCGCCCGAGGCTGGGGTGCTCTGCGGGAGCAGCTCCGACCCCGGGGCGCGCGGTGCGAGAAAGTGTCCACGCCCGAGGCGACCCGTGGCGCCCCCTCCCGGCGTGGGGCGGCCCTGGGAGAGCCGAGCTGGAGGCCTGGGCGCTGCCGGCGGATGGGGCCCGGGTCTCCGCCTCCCTCCCCGGCTGGCCCCCTCCGACGCGGCTCCTCCCCCGGGCCCCGCCTCTCTCGTCCGCTCCTTGGGCGTCCCGGTAGCCGCTGCCGCCGAGCACCGAGCAGCCTGGCCGCCGCTGCCGCCACGCCACCAAACTTTCCCTGGAGCGGCGCCGGTGAGTCGTAGCTGGGCGCGGGCAGGGCGCGGGCGGGAGCGCAGCTGCGGGGCGAGGCTGAGCGCCGGCCAGGCTTGGGTCCGGGCATCCCCGCGGAGTTGCAGAGACCCCCAGAGTCGACCGGCGTCGGGTAGTCGCGGGTGGGGGACCTCGGGACGTGGTGGCTTGGGGAGGGTCCCGTAGTGCGGCTCGCTCCGTGGCACCCTCCCAGATACTCAGCTCCGGCCCCAGCGCCCCTATGCGCAGACACCTGTGGCTTCCCCTGGGTTGGCCAGGGTGCACGGCCAGCGCAGCTGCCCCTGGGCTCCGACGCCGACAGGGTGAGTCTCCAGCTCTTCCAGAGCTGCCCGGGATTCGGCGCAGAGTTGAATGCTAACTGTCGTCCAAGCCCATCGGTTGAATGCATTGTTAGTGTCCGGTGCTGGGCATCCATGATCTCTTTCAATTCTCCCTGTCATTTGATGAGACGAGGTGTTATTATACCCATTTCACAGAGAAGGAAACTGAGGATCAGAGAGAGAAAGTTGTGCCCAGGAGCACCAGCGAATCAAGGAGAGAGCCAAGGTTTTGAGCCGGAGTCCGCCTGACCCAAACTACTTCACCATTTGCGGACGAGCCCCAGGTTCAGCATTACCAGGGGTTGGGTGTGGGAAGCATCGAGACCACGGCCCTTGGTCTCCCGCAGCCTGGCTACAAGCCCAGGTGAGGCAGTGGACCACATCCTCCTCATTGGTCCACGGGGAGGACCTTTGGAAAAATAGATGACCATTACTGCCAGGGAGTCGATTTTGGTGGCAGAAGCACATCCGGGCTGCTCTTTCAGGGCAAGGGTGAGAAGGCACTAAATTCTGGAAGTTGCTCTCCATTTTTCTGGAAGGAGCCTGGGAAGTCAGGAGCTGTAGCTGGAGCACAGCAGTTTTTCTCAGAAGCCACTTTCCCTCTCTTGGTGATTACCCCTTTTGTCCCCCCACTCCACCCCAAGAAGAAGACCCCACCTGGAATCCCTGAGTTTCTCTGAGGTGTTCACTCTGCCTGGGAACTGGTAGCTCAGAGGTGCTCCAGGTAGGGTCCCTGTCCTCCGGCAGGGGGCTCCCAACTCAGACCCGTAGCCAGACGACGTGAGGGGACAGCTTAGGAGTAGTGTGATCAATGTCCCCTGGAGGGAAAGTGCTTGGGCAACTCATTCCGTGATGAGAGATAGGTCCCTGTGACTGGAGCACTGATGGGGTACATCTCCAGTGCATGAAGGAGGGGGGGAGTTGGGGGTCAGATAGGGAAGGACTTGAATCCCCCAATCTTGGCTTTTATCTTGGAGACAGCCAGGAGCCAGCAGAGACTGCAAGAGGGAGAGTGTGCGGAACGATCAGAATATTATTAAATCCCATTTAGTTCTCACAGCAGCCTTGCAAGGTAGGCACTATTATGACTAGCCTCACTGAACAGGTAGTCTGTGAGGCTCACTGAAGTCAAGGAACTTGCATGAGGTTGCCCGCTGGTCTATGGCAGAGTTAGGATTTGAACACAGGTCTTACTCCTTCCAGCTTATCAGTGAAAGTCAGGCTGTACATGGGACCTTAGGTCCTTCCTGTTTGTGGCTGGCAGCAGCAAAGGTGAAGAATAGAGAGATGCCAGGCAACAGGGTCCCTGATGCCCCTGCACCTCTTCTCCTTTCTCTCTGATAGGTGCCCTGTCACCCACAGGAATCCCCGACACCCCCCATGTAAATACTCTAATATCTCCAGAGCTTACCACACGTTCACAGGCAAGCTCAAGACTGCCTAAGGCTGCCAATTGTCTCAAGATATATTTCCCTTGTGTTGGAAGAGTCTGTAGAGAAGCCTGGGACCATTTTCAAGTGTGACAGAGAACCCTTTCGAAGTGGGAGATGGCTCTGCACTGCTGTCCATTTCAGAGCTGTGTGGAGCCTGGAGCTGCCTGCCAAGGACCCTGTAACCCAGAGGAGTTTGGGCAATGCTGGACTGGGAGTGGTCCCTCCTGGCCCTCAGCTGAGTGTCTGAGGTGGGAAGAACTTCTTCCCCTTGGACTCTGTCAGAATTCCACGTTTGCACTTTACTTTTTCATAATTAAGAAGTGCTTGGTGGAAATGATGTGGCCTTTCCATAGCAAAGAGGAGGCATAGCAAAGAGATCAAAAGTGTGGATTCTGGAACTGGCTCAAGTTCCAGTGCTGTCACTTACGAGCTCTGTGGCCTTGGGCAAGTTGCTATACCTCTCTGTTACTCAGTCCCCATTTTTAGAATAGGAGTGTTTGTAACACCTTTCTCACTGGGTTGGTGAGAGAATTGTGTTCTTAAGCATAAAGCACCTAAATAGTGCCATGTAATGCATAAAAGTGCTATGTAAATGTTAGCTGTCATAAGTGTTGCTACCGCATTTCCTGAAAATAGGACCTAGCCGGACCATCAGCTCTATAGTGCATATTTTGGAGCAAAAATTAATACGAGACTGGGTCTTATATTACATTATATAAGACCTGGTCTTTTATATTATATTATATTATATTATATTATATTATATTATATTATATTATATTATATTATACCGGGTCTTATATTAATTTTTGCTCCAAAAGACACACTAGAGCTGATGGTCTGGTTAGGTCTTATTTTCGGGGAAACACGGTATGAAGGTCAAACAGGCTAACTTTGTCTCTTGGCTGTGCCCCCTGCAAGCCTCTTGCTTTCTCCTCTTTAAAGTGAGAGTAGGACTAGGGTTGGATATAAATGTGTCCCAGAAGTCTTGGTGCAGTCTCAAGCTTTAAATAGGCTAAAACCTGAAGTCTCAGTATGGACTTAAACTTACGGTGCTGTACGAGGTAGGCACTCAGGCAACGCTAGTCATTACCATGATATCACTCTTATGGCTAAACTCACTCCTTCATGCTGTAGCTTGAACTTTATGCTTTGGCTTTGTTCTGAGGGGCACAGATTTGCACAGTTTTCTGCCATGTGTGGGCAGGAAAAAGCTCTTCCTATCTTTCAGCCCAGGTTTTTTCTTCATGGTCATTTCTCAGGTCCCCAAGGGACAAGTGTGGGCCTCTTGGTGGATATGGGATGTCAGAGGGTAGGTTTGAAGTTCATTTTATAAGGTCTGCCTACGGTTCCCCTGTCTTCACCAAGACAAAGGTGTCAACAGAGTACAGCTCCCCAGCTGCCTTTCAATATGCCTGTCCTACTGACGGGATATTTTGTGCACCTTCCAGGCAAAGTGGACACATCCAGAGTTCTGAATTTTTTTTCCCTTAAAAACAGAATGGTAGAGTAAAAAAATAATAATGCAGGGACAGAGCTCCAGCCTTGGCCCTTTGAGTTGAATGGCCTTGGACATCAGTTTCCTCATCTGCGGAGTGGCTCTTAATTATATTTCCCAGTGTCTGTTTCTCAGGATTAATGCCAGGATGGGAAAGCAGAGAAAAGAAGGCGAGAAAGCAGATGGTATAAATGGCAAAGAATTACTTGCAATTGTAAGTAATTCTCATTAGCATTCAGACCGGGCATTAGCTGTAATTGCTGCTGATCCAAGACGTTTTATCTGAAAGATGTACCTGACAGAGGATCATTCAAGTCCTGGTCACCTGCTGCCCTCCCTTTCACAGTGACGCCGAGCATTTCTGAATTGTGGGATGTAATTATAATAAAGCTCCCGCATGTGATTTATAAGTGACTCACTTCTGCCGTTAATGGTAGCAGAGGACTCGGGCGCACACACGTTGGGAACAATGCCACTGATGCTGTGGGAGGGGAGGCCAGGATGCCTCTCTTCTTTTATGCATTCATCTTCCTTGTTGTAATTCTCCAGTGATAATGCATGAGGATCACATGGGCCAGGATCGAAGCTGACAGCTCTCCATTTGTGAAGCAGCTTGGCTGGCAAGGCCCATTGAAACGTGATGCTGTCAGCAGAGTAGATGTTAGAAATCATTACATTACAACAGAGAGGATGGAGCAGAGGAGCTTGAGGAAAGCACTTCCAGGAGGTGCTTAGAAGCTTGGACTCTAGTGTCCAACAGACCTGAGTTTGAATCTGGTTCTGCCTACTTGTTAGTTGTGGTATGATTTTTGGCTACCTTCCCAACTAGATTTTTAGCCCTGATAGAGCAGGGACCATGTCGATCTTATTCACCAGGGTATTCACAGCTCCTAGCACTTAGAAGGAGCTCATGAATGTCAAATAAATAAATGACGATATGAATGACAAGTTGCTTGATTGAGCCTCAGCTTTCTCATCTGTAAAATGGGGCTAATACAGCACCTGCCTTGTAGGTTGTTGTGAGTTACCCACAGAATAAGCACCCAGTGCTGCCCCTGATGACAAATTGATGAGCAGAAGCACGGACACAGCTGGCCTAATCTGGGAGAGAAAACTTTTCCCCCACCTTCACACCAAAAAGGGGCAATAATGCTAGTCATAAGAATCCCAGTACTTATATAGCACTCTATAAAGGGCTTTCATATCCATTGACTCCTAATATCTAGACAGAATGGCTATCCCTGTTTTACAGGTGAGGAAACTGAGGTTCAGAGGGGTTGGTGAAATGCCCAGAGTCACACATTTTAGAAGCAACAAGAGCTGGGATATAAGCCTAGGTTGCTCTGATCTTCTGGTTATTACTGCTGAGCTCTCTATTGCCCCATAGAGGGTGGAAATATTTAGTCTTCCATGAACATGGTATCTCTTTTCATCATTTAGGATATCTTTAACGTCTCGTGGTATAGTTTCCTAATTTTCCCTTGGTGATCTTGCATATCTTTTGTTAGATATATTCCTAGACAGTTGATAATTTGCATGCTATTATAAATTATATATATATTAAAATTACACTGATGGTAACCACTTTGAGCACCTCTAGTAATTGCAGAAGTCAAACATGACTTGTATTCATCTTTTGTTATCGATATATATTGAGTATTACAATTTTAATACAGTTTTTTCTTTCTTAAAATGTGTATACATTTTTTTGGCACCTTCTGGTTTTGTGTGTGTGTGTGTGTGTGTGTGTGTGTGTAATTTGCTATGCTCTATTGGTTACTTTTTGGAAAAATAAGTTTGCAGTTTGCATATTGATTTCGTATCCAGAAATCTTGCTAAACTATCTTACTAATTCAAAAAATGTATTTGTAGAGTTTTTTGGAAACACTGTATACAATTGTAGGAGGTACAAATAACAGTTTTGTTTCTTCCTTTCTAATCCTTTCATTCCATATATATTCTTGCCTTACTGCTCTGGCTAAGACCTCAGTACAAGAATGAATTAAAAAGGATACTAGGCATCTTGCCTTTTGCAGCTCTTAGGGAGGAGCTGTCCACATTTGACAATTAAGTGTAATGTTTACTCTAGTGTTTTGGTACATAATGTTTATCAGATTAAAGTAGTTCTTTTCTATTCCAAGTTTGCTGAGTGTTTCTTTTCTTTTTAGTCATAAATAGAAGTAGAGTTTTTAACAGATGTTTTCTCTGCATCTGCTCAGATGGTCACATGATTTTTATTTGTCAGTCTGTTAACAGGGTGAACTACTACTACCATGTTTCCCCCAAAATAAGACCTAGCCAGACAATCAGCTCTAATGCATTTTTTGGAGCAAAAATTAATATGGGACTTGGTGTTTACTAATATTATATTATATTATATTATATTATATTATATTATATTATATTATGTTATATTATACTATATTATATTATATTACGTTATACCCGGTCTTATAGTAAAATAAGACCGGGTTTTATATATAAAAAACACATTAGAGCTGATTATCCGGCTAGGTCTTATTTTCAGGGAAACAGGGTACTGAGTTTTGCTTTTCTGGAATAAACCCAAGTTGGGTCATCCAGTAGCATCTTTGTTGCTGGGTTATTTCTGCTCATCTTCTTGTTTAGAATTTTAATATCATGAGTTTATGAATGAGATCCGTTGGCCATTTTCCTTTCTGGTGTTGCCTTGTGAGACTTTGGTGTCATGGTTATGCTGGCCTCTTGAAACGAGGTGGGCAGTGTTCCTACTTCTTCGCTTCTCTAGAAGAGATTGTGCAAGCTGGGTGTTGTTCTTGTTGTGTGTTTGGTGGGACACACCAGGAAGACCCCCAGAGGGTGGGGAGATAAAGATAAAGTGGGAGGTGGGGAGGGCAGCTGGATTCATCTCAGGGTAAGGAGGAACTTTCCAACCGTGAAAGGCTGAGGCTGCCTCAGGCAGTAGTGGACAGGGACGGTGACCCCATCTGTCCCGAGTGCTGCAAGGAGAGCCCAGCCTTGTGTACTGGGGAGGGTTCTTCCAACCAAGCATCATGGATGAAGGGAGCTCAGCCCGGGGAGAAAGTCTGATGTCTATGAGCACCTCTTGAGTCTCCTCCTGCTTCTAAAATTGCTGCGGCTGCCAGCAGTGTACTTATTGTAAGTACAGTGTATGAACCGTGAATTATTATTCCCCATTGCCCACAGACAGAGGGACCTGACTCCATGGACTATTCTTCTTCCAGTTGGTAGGAGAGGCTTTCCCTCTCTATGGTATCATTTGCCTGGAATCCCTAGGTTGTAAACTGGAGCTCCCCACCTCTTGCTGATTCCCCCATCCCCCTGGAGTAGCTACCCTGTTTCCTCGAAAATAAGACCTCGCCGGACCATTGGCTCTAATGCGTCTTTTGGAGCAAAAATTAATATAAAACCTGGTCTTATTTTACTACAATATAAGACCCGGTCTTATATAACATAAGACCGGGTCTTATATAACTTAAGACCCAGTCTTATATTAATTTTTGTTCCAAAAGGCTCATTAGAGCCAGTCATCCAGCGAGATCTTATTTTCGGGGAAACACGGTAGATTTGGGCAAGTTTCTCAGCCGAATCTTCCCTCAATTTTCTTTAAAGTGCCAGGCACTATGCTAATTTGTATCATCTCCCTTAATCCCCCTAACAATGCTATGAGGTAGTTACTATTACCCCCATTATTCAGATTAGAAAAACAAGATTTCTAGTTGTCATTGTTTTAAAGATTTCATATTTCACACTGAATTTCATTCTCTAACCTGTTTGGGTTTGGATGTAAGATAAAGGTCTAACATAATTTTTTTATTCACATATTTAACCAGTTGTCCCCGTCCTATTTACTGACTCTTTCTTCCTTTCCTCACCTATGCCACCTGTATCAGACCGTAACTTACTCCCTATCTTCCAAGGCAGAACTGCAGCTCCGCACAACTCCAGGGGGCACCATTCAAATGGTTTTCTATGTTGGGCCTCAGCGTGTGTGACCTGGAAGCCCTGTCGTTGGTAGCAGGTCTCTTTCCAGGCTGTCTGTTCTAGTCTTGAACTCTCTACTAATTCTAGTGCCACCCATCAGACAGGGTCATGGCAGGGAACGGAGGGCAGACCCCAACAGGGCAGAGCACAGATGGCGGGGAGCAGTGGGGATTTGTGCGACGCTGCTTTGATGATTAATCTGTATGTCGTCGTAGCTAGCAAAGGCATCTGCTTTCCCCTTCTTTTTTGTTTTTTTCTTTCAAACTTTCTAGGCAATTTTCACTCCGTGTATTATTTGGGGAAAACGTCATTTATTTACTCGTTGGCGTTTCTCTGTTCCTGGAGAGAAGCACCCTTAAGTAAGTCGCTGGCCGCCCCTCGGCCTGACTCCATGTGCAGTGCAGTCCCGTCCGCAGCCCGCACGTGTGGGCTGCAGTAGCTTCTGACGTGCCTGCTGGTCCTGGGCCCATGAGGAAAGCCTCGTTTTCTGTCCTCGGTCCAGGGCCTCTCACTGCCTCTGTGGCTGCTCCAGCCCGAGGGGCCTCAGATGGGCCTCTGGTTGCTCCCAGTTGCAGCCTCCCCGGTGAATGGTGGTGGAGCTCTTCCAAGCACCTCCCGGATACAGGGGAACCCATGAATTCTGCATTTAAATCAGACCAGCACCATCTCCGGAAAACAAGTTCATGTGAGGCAGAAAGAGACAAAGAGACAAAACGTAATTGTACATATAAACTTAGTTGTATAAATGATACTTATAAATCAGTTTACTGTGGTGAGCAAAAGGTTCAGGGCCAGATGACGGAGGTTTCTATCCGGCTCCACCGCTTTCCAGAGCGTGCCCCTGGTAAGTCGTCCCACCTCGCTCTGCCTGATTCCTGCAACTTTAAGGTGGGGCTAGTGACTGGAATCATTGACAGAGTATTAAATGAACCATCAAGTTCCAAAGAATTAATGCTTGAAAAGAATTTACAACAGAGACTGGCAACTCATGAGAGTTTATTAAATGAACCAATTAATAAACAAAGACATTATATGGATTGCTTTTCCCCCCAAGAAATTGGGGGGCATTTTGTCATGTTCCAAAACAAATCCCTTTGGGTTTTCGTAATCTGAAATTGTATTAATCTGATACAAAATTTCTAACCTGCCCCGTGTGATTAGTGTTTTCTGTATAAAGATGTTTTCTCTCAAATTAGACTGGAAGCTCCTTGAGGGCATGCTGCATTCCACTTCACTGAAGCTCTCCAAGGGAAGATTCTTTTAAAAAGTGCTAGAACCTAGAGGCCAGTGCGTTTGATGGTAGCAGATGGGGTTTTCGAGTCTGGACCTAGACTCATATCCTGATGCCATCTTTGGCCTTGGAGGAAGCATTTTAACCTCCCCGGCCTCAGTTCCCTCATCTGTCAAAAGAGAATAATAATAATACTCATCTCACAGCATTATTGACCGCCCGTTCCCCCAGATCTTGCAATGACTGATGTCTTCTCATCAGTGAGAACTCAGCTGTCCCGTCTTTAGCGAGGCCTTCTTCCATCACCCCTGTGCAGTCACTCTCCATTGATTTTCTTCATAGCCCCACCCGATTGCCAGCTCCAAGAGTATAGAGATGCCCTCTGTCTGGATCACTGCTCTACCTGCAGTGCCTCAGCAATTAGCAACTGGCACCTAGTAGGTGTGCACGAAAAATGTATTGGATGGAGGAAGTAAGGTCACAGCTAGATCCTTAAAGATGCATGCCCGGATTGTTCAAATGGCGGTGAAGACAAGATGCGGAATGTCCCTGGCACTTTGTAGCATTCACACACCTGAAAGTGCTATCAGGCATTTTGGAAGTAGTAAGACACACTGAGCCAAGATGACCGCTTTCCACGATTGTATCGGGAGCTTAATAAATATTTGTCAGTCGTTTATTGATCGATTTCACAGCATCTAGCACTGGGTTGGACAGAGGCCCTGAGAAGCTCCATTAACGAGTCAAGAATACAGGACAGGATTTTCTCCCACTGCTCCATCCTTTTGCGGGGTAGAAGGAGTCGATCAATAGCACTCCTTTGCCAGCCTGTGTTCTAGAGCAACTGAAAATTAAGACAAAGAGCAAGGCATCTGGAGACCAAAATGTCATTGTTATTACTGATCAGAGACATTGGAGCATGTGGGCTGGTGAGTGTTGAAAGCCAGAATTAGAGGGGTTTTCCTGCCTGCCCCAGTGCAGGAAGTGCTGGACCCCTGGAGGGGCAGCCCCTTCTCCTTCCTGGTAGAGAGCAGAGTCAGACAATATTCGCTGCAAGCAGGAGGGCTCCTCAGAGAAGCAGGAAAGGGCCTGAGTTTTACCTTCCTATGTCATTTCTCAAACTCACTCATAAATATGTGGTGCCATGCACAGACCCCCGGGAGAACAAACGAGGAGAGGGAGAGAGGCCAGGGTTATAAAGCTAGTGAAGCTCCCATTCCATGGAAAGAAACATGAAGGGAACAGGGCAAGAAGCCCCCTAGGGTGGGGAGGAGAGCTCAAGAAAGGCAGGGAGATGTAGAGGCCTCATGGTCCCTGCTTATTCTGTGTGCCAGCAGAGTATGAAAGAGAGTTCTGACCTTTCTGATCCCTCCCATCCTGCTGACCAAGGAAAGGAACTTCCTGGCCAAGGCTTTCCATTCGTTATGTCACCTCATCGTCTGGACAGCCCTGTGAGATATTAGTATGCCCATTTGATAGATAAGAAAACTGAAGCTGGAGCTATTGATGAACTTATGCTTGTGTGGCAGTGAGGAGACCCAGGTGGAGGCTGTTGCAGTCGTCCAGTGAGAGAGGATGGTCTCGCACCAGGGAGTGGTATCGATGGAGAGAAATGGACAGACTGAGACTATGTCAGAGAAGACGCGTTCGGATCGATAGGTGGGAGAGTGTGATGAGACTGAGGGGGGCATTACTGGAGAACAGTGTTAAAGCTGTGCTGTTGGGTAACTTGTAGGGGTTTGGTTTGGTTTGGTTTGCACTTCGGGTGGAATAGATGTGACCCTCCTGAGCAACAATTATTCAAAGAATTAAGAATTCCTCAGGTACCACATTTGCACATCCCCGCGGAACTGAAACTGATGATCACTCATTCTTTTTATTTATTTGTTTGTTTCTTTTAATTTATTGGGGTGACAATTGTTAGTAAATTTACATAGATTTCAGGTGTACAATTCTGTATTACATCGTCTATAAATCCCACTGTGTGTTCACCACCCAGAGTCAGTTCTCCTTCCATCACCATATATTTGATCCCCCTTACCCTCATCTCCCATCCCCCACTCACTCTTATTTGGAAGTGCTAGTTGGAGCATGCTCAGAGAGAATGAAAACATGCAGGGCTGAGGTGGGGGGCTGAAGGGAAACGATACTGGGATCTGTAAGACCTCTTGTAAGGAAGGGGGTCTGGGACACCCCTCCCCCATTTCCTTCTTCCCTTAGAGGTAGCAGTTGTTACACCCCAGGCTTTGCCATGTTCCCAGAGCCCAGCGCCCACAGCATCCCTATCCCAGCATGAACTTAGGCCCTATCCTCCCTTCCCAGGGCCCCTTGCACAGCTTCCTGCCCCCAGGTACCCCCTGATGTCACCAGGATGGAATTTGATCATGTCACTTCTCTGCTCAAAATCCAGTGGCGTTCTCTGCAGCCATTAAGTAGAATGAAACCTGAGTTGCACCATCTGCAAAGATGTCTCAGATAAGTGTATTGTTAAGTAAAAAGAGGAGGTGGCAGATACTGACAGCATAAGATGGCAGAGAACAGTGGTCAAATCATGGGCTCTGGGGCCACACTGGGTTTGAATCCCAGACCTGCCTCTTAGTAGCTGTCTGGCTAGGAGCCGATCTTAACTTCTCTGTGTCTCAGATTCCTCATCTAAATAAAGGGGATAGGGTTGTGAGGACTAAAAAGGCAGTAATATATCTGACGTGCTTAGCCCAGTGCTTGGCTCCTAGTACCACTCAATAAATGTCAGCTATTATTATGGCCATATCAATGGCCATAATTATATATGTTCACATACATTTACATACACCTCGCTCCCTTTTCACCTCATTCTTCAGGACTCAGATTAGAAGTCTCCTCTTCCAGAAAGCCTTCCCTGAACATACCTCACCAAAATTGGGTCAGGACCCTTCTGTGGACTCACAGCATTCCCTGGACTTGCATCTACCACACACGTATTACTCCTTATTGTAACCATCTGTCTCCCGGTGACAGCTTAAGGACATGGGCTGTGGCTTCCCCCATTATATCCCTGGTACCCATCAGAGTGCTAGGGACATAGTAAGCCTCAGGAAATCCTTGTTGAGTGAATGAATGAGCGTAAGCATGGCTTTGAAACATACGTTTTCAGTGGATAGAGCTATGGAGGAAGGATTTTCCAGGAGGGGGAAACAACATAAGCAAAGACACAGAGGTGAGAAGGAACATGCTTCAGGAAGAGCAAGTGGTCTGCCCAGGTATTGTTTTGTTAAAAGTCACAGAGTGTGGCAGATGACATGATACTATGTATGGAAAACCCTAAAGACGCCACCAAAAAAATTATTAGAACAAATAAATGAATTCAGTCAAGTTGCAGGATACAAAATTAATATACAGAAATCTATTGCATTTGTATATACTAATAATGAACTCTCAGAAGGAGAAATTAAGAAATCATTCATAATTGCATCAAAAAGAATAAAATACCTCGAAATAAAATGCCACGAAATAAAAATTCCTCAAAATAAATAAAAAGGAGGTAAAAGACCTATACTATGAAAACCGTAAGACATTGAAAAAAGAAATTGAAGAGGACACAAATAAATGAAAGGATATTCTGTGCTCATGGATTGGAAGGCTAATATCATTAAAAAGTCCAGAGACTGTGAGAATGTGACAGTCTGTGAGACTCATACATCACGCTATCCAAAGAAATCTACAGATTCAATGGAATCCTGGTCAAAATACCAATGGCATTCTTTTCAGAGTTAGAACAAATAATCCTAAAATATATATGGAATCCAAAAGACCCCAAATAGCCACAGCAATCTTGAGAAAGAAGAACAAAGTTGGAAGTATCACGCTCCCTGATTTCAAACTACACTATAACGCTACAACAACCAAAATAGTGTGGTACTGCCATAAACTAGATACATAGATCAATGGAACAGAATTGAAAGCCTGTCACGTCCCGTGCAACAAGGGCAGTGCGGGTGCGAGAAGGGGCGGTTTGGGTTAAGTTTTTAAGAAAGAAACAAACAGAGACTTAATGTAGTTAAATCTCTCCGAAGGCCAGGGGTCTCTCAGTCTGAGAGGACTGGAGCCCAGAATAAGGCTGACTGGAGGTTTTTATTGATAGGTATACAAATACAACAAAATAACATTGTTTCTTACACGGTCTGTGAGACTCATACATCATAGCAGAAAAATGTTTATTCCAATCACCCTTTGTCTGTCAACAGCCGAAGCACAAGGTCCCATGATGTCTTACCTAAGGTATGTACCTTCTCAGGGTCAAGTCTCTCATATTGTAACAGCTCCGTTGAGATAAGTGGAGAGAACTGATCTTTGTTGTCCTCATGACTTCTCTCACATACAGGTGCGAGGGAAAAGCCAGAGCCAGCAACAGCTTTTCCCAGGCAGGGGCGGAGGGGTGGCAAGGCCCCTTCCCATATTTGTCTAAGGCATCTCATTGGGGGTCCCCACTCGGTTCCGCCTGGCTTAGGTTGTATCTCCTGTGAGATATTTTACCCGTCTTTGGCTGCAAACCATCTTTTGGGGACCAGACAGAGAGACATAAGGTGTAAACACAAGGATGGAACAGAATCCCAGAAAGGCACAATCTCACAGACTTTTCTTTCCTTAAGGAAAGACACTGGGGGACAGTTGGCTAGACTGTTGTGTGACTACAAAAGCCCAGAAATAAACGCTCACTTATATGGTCAATTAATCTTTAGCAAAGGAGGCAAGAACATACAATATGGAAATGAGAGTCTCTTCAACAAATGGTTTTGGGAAAAATGGATGAATACATGCCAAAAAAATGAAACTGGATCACTTTCTTACACCATATACAAAAATTAACTCAAAATGGATTACAATGTTAGGGTTTAAATGTAAGACCTGAATCCATAAAATCCTAGAAGAAAACATAAGCAGTAAACTCTTTGACATCAGTCATCACACTATCTTCTTGAACATGTCCCCTGGGCAAGGGCAACAAAAGAAAAAATAAACAAATGGGACAACATCAAACTAAAAAGCTCCTGCACAGAGAAGGAAACCATTAATAACACGAAAAGACAACCTACTGAATGGGAGAAGATACTTGCAAATTATGTATTCAATAAGGGGTTAACATGTAAAATATTTAAAGAACTCACGCAACTTGACATAAAAAATTCTAATTTAAAAATGGGCAGAGGTTATTCCTGAATAGATATTTTTCTAAAGAAGATATACAGATGGTCAACAGGTATGTGAAAAGTTGCTCAGCATCACTACTCATCAGGGAAATGCAAATCAAAACCACAATGAGATATCATCTCACACCTGTCAGAATGGCTATCACCAACAAGTCAACAAATAACAAGTGTTGGCGAGGATGTGGAGAAAAGGGAACCTTCATACACTGTTGGTGGGATTGTAAATTGGTGCAGCCTCTATGGAAAACAGTATAGAGGTTCCTCACGACATTAAAAAGAGAACTATCATACGATCCAGAAACTCTGCTTCTGGGTATTTATCTGAAGAAAACACTAATTCGAAAAGATGTATTTCCCCCTATGTCCATTGCAGTGTTACTAGTAATAGCCAAATATGGAAGCAATCATGGTGTCCATCAATAGATGGATGGATAAAGAAAACGTGGCACATATACACAATGGAATATTATTCAGCAATAAAAAAATGAAATCATACCACTTGTGACCACATGGATGGACCTAGAGGGCATCATGCTAAGTGAAATAAGACAGAGAAAGTCAAATACCATGTGATCTCACATGTGGAATCTAAAACAAACAAACAAATGAAACAGCAACAGACGCTTAAATACAGAGAACAAACTAATGGTTGCCAGAGGGGATGGGAGGGTGGATGAAAAAGGAGAAGGGGAATAAGAGGCACAGATTTCCATTTACAAAACATATAAGTCACAGGAATGTAATGTACAGCACAGGGAGTATAGTCAATAATATCCTAATAACTTTGCACAGTGACAGATGGTTTCTAGATTTATTGTGGTGATCACATTGTGAGGTATATAAATGTCGAATCACTGTGTTGTACACCTGACACTAATCTAATATTGTATGCCAACTATATTTCAATTTGAAAAAGTCACAGAGTGTGATCAGGGATGGTAACAGATAGTGACACGGTGGGTCAGTGGGGTAGAGGGCATAAAGAATGTTCTGTGTAAAGAAAAGGAAAGTAGATGTAATAGGTGGGCATAGAGAGGAAAGGAATGTATTGAGAGGCATCGTCCCCCTTTTTTATTTATACCCTGATCCCCAGGCTGGTGTAGGTGCTTCTCTGACACCACGTATCAAAATGTAAAATAAATACCCGTTTTACCTGTATCTTTCTATCACCAGACTGGAAACTCCTCGAGAGATGGAAATTTATGCTGTTTTTCTTAAACTCTCCTTGCCCACTAAGATAAGTGTTTTCATCCTCCATCCACACCTGCTTTCCTCTGCCACAAAGAGCTACAGACATAGATTGTGTTGTGCATTCTGATGTCTGGGTCTTAGAGGAAGTCCCTCCGATTCTTGTGGGAGTCCAGGATTTATAGCTTCTCCACTCAATCAAACGCATGCATGTGACTCTACTTCCTTCATGGAGTTCTTTGAGTCCAGCTGGAAACAGGAACAGCTGTGCAGTTTATTCCTGGGTCAGAGGCTGACATTGGCCTTCTGACCAGTGGCCGGCAGAAGAAAAAGGTCTCACGTTCTTGGGGCTGAATGGAATCCTTGCTAAACCCAAGCTGGCAGCACCCAGGCCAGCAGCAGAGGCAGAGGAAGGGGAAGGTACAGTTGGAGTCTGTTCATAGGGCTTGTGTTCCCACCGTGTGCTGGGGATGCTGCAGGGCACAGATAGACACAGCCATACCTTTACAGGGTGGTGGAGAAAGCAGATACTGGGCAAGTAACAACAGAGCGGGATGTGATGACCTCACATGGGGAAGGACAGTGAAAGGGAGGCCCAGAGAGGCTGTGACTGGCCCAAGGTCATACAGCGAGTTTAGCCAACTGGAGTTTGAACTGGAATGCTCTGATCCCTTTCCCCTGTGCTATGAAGCCCCGTAAGGTATGATGCTAATTGCTTGAAACATTTTTGGAAATTGCTCAGCATCATGCAAAGCATCTGATTATTCACTTGGTGCCTCAGGTTGCATGTGTTCATTCATTCTCTCCTCCTACAAATATATAAAGTGGGTGTTTCTAGGTGGTAGGCGCTGCACTCTTTTTCTTGAGTTCCAGGCTGGATAGCAGGACTAAATCACACAAGCAAGCTTTGAGTTTTTGATGTTGAGTGCTTGCTGATACCCATTTTGTTGTTTTCTCTCTGTTAGAAGAAAACTCAAGTGAACGTTTGGCTGTGAGGATTGAAGTGGAAAGCTTGAGTGAGTTACATGGATTTGGGCACCCCAGGTTTGCAGCTGACATGGGGACAGGCTGCCCCATCAGCATCGAGTTCTGTAATGGCAAGCCCATCATACCCATTCTGGACACTAAGGGCTTTCTCTGCATCCTTAGTCACTAAGGGAAACCAAGCATTTTTCTGATGAATGCATTTTTCTCCCTTTCATCTCAGACACAGAGCTGTGTGTCTATCCACACACTAAATGTTATTTTGAAAACGCTGAGGTTGGGAGCCATTCCCAACTTCTCGGCTTATTGGTTTACAGTGTTGCCCTCATACACCTTGTTAACACCACCTAGCACAAGGCATGGTAATGAGGGCACGTATTGAGCATCTGTTGTGTGTTGGACATGGCTTTCTTTTTGTTGTCTTACTTGGCCCTCTAAAGAGCCTTGAGAGGCTGGACTGTAGTCCTGTCTTCGAGACGAGGAGCCCAGGGTCACGCACTAAAAAGTGGCGGAACCAGGATGTAAAGCCAGGTCTGATTCCCAGCCTTGTGCTCTTTACCACATGTGTGTAAGGAAAGTTAGAGCTTCAAGAAACTTTGAAAGATAATGGAGGCAGGGCTCTCCTTCGGGGGAGAAACGGGCAGCGCCCCCGGGCCGACAGCGTGGGGGTGACTTGTCCAGGCTCACACGTCCTGTGATGGTAGAGCTGGCTTTAGAAGCCGGCTCCTGACCTCTGCGGACACCGCTGCTGGCTTCGGGGAGACTGCTCTCTTTCTGAGGCTGACCACGTCCAATCTAGACTCACCCAGAGTTTTGTTCCTAGGCTCTTTGCACACTGGCCTGGGATGCCTTTCACATCCGTGCCCCTCTCTCACCCCAGACTCTCCACGTGCCCCGCCCATGCTGGGCAACTCATCCTTCCCCAGACCTGCCTCGTGTTTCCTCATCACCATGTCTTTGCTGACAACATACCCTCCTGCTCCTCTGCCCACTCAAACCCTACATCCCCTTTGAATTGTACACTTAACAAGAGAGTTGTATTCCGGTGTGTGAGTGTGCATGTGCGTGTATGTGTCTGTGTCTGTGTGTGGTAAAATATATGTAAGAAAATGAGTGACTCTTATGGTATGTAAATTGTATCTCAATATAGCTGTTTAGAAAAAGAAAGGAGAGGGGCCCCGGGGATGCCCATTCCAAGTTCTCCCTTCCGTGGTGCCTCTTCCAGGAAGGCTTCCTGATGGCAGGTTGCTTGGAGCTGCAACGTCTAGACACTGGCCCGCGTTAGCGTTGATTAATGGGGTTTGATGTCTGGATATGTGGGGATGTAAGAAGACAGAAAACAGTGTCACCACCCTAGCGCCAGGCCCCATGGGGAACTGGGCAATCATTTGAATCCACTGGCGACGCATGAGCCTGTCTTTCCTGCAGCAGTGACCTCTGCGTCCCACTCTGCTGCTGGGACAATGACGGACCTCTGCTTTGGCTGTTTCTGCTCAGACCAACTGACTCTTCCCTATTCCATGCTCTACCGTTCATTCATTCAACAAACACTTATTGAGAACCTACTGTGTGGCGGGCCTCCTCTAGGCATTTGGGATACTCTTTAGAACAAGACAGAAAATGTTCAGGTGGAGCCTATATTCTATCTCCTGGCTTCTGCTGGTCTATGACATCTTTTGTCTTGTGGCTTCTCCTGGCCCGTGACACCTTTGTCCTGTGACTTATGTGGCCCATGCCATCTGTTGTCCCATGGCTTCTGCTGGCCTGTGACATTTGTTGTTCCCTGGCTTCTGGTTGCCCATGATATTTGTTGTCTTATGGCTTCTGTTGTCCCCGGGTACTGGATGCCCATGACGTCTGTTGTCCCATGTCTTGTGCTGGCCCATGCTATCTGTTGTTCCATGACCACTGTGGCCTTCTGACTTCTGTAGCTGCATGGCATTTGATTTCTGCCCCATCCCTACCAACTTCTGTTTCTCTTTATGTTTCACATTCAACCTATCAAGAGAGAATCCTATTATTTCAGTTATCCAGTATCCAGTTGTCAAGAAATTCTGCCCTAGGCCACCCCATAGATAACCCATGAATGACTGTCAATACTGGTCTGGGTGCTGAGATACAGGGATGAACAGGATGGAAGGAAGGTCCTGCCTTCCTAGAGCTTATGCTCTAGTGGAGGGCCAGGCAAGAAATAAATCAACAGACGAATGTAAAATGCAGTGTTGGAGAATAGTAAGTGATAAGCAGGGTGGGAGAATTGGAGGGTCCTTTTATGTATGGTAGGAGGGGTGGTATTGGAATCAATGAGGAATGAAGCATGCTCATATCTGAGAAAAAAGCATTCTGGGCAGAGGGAACAGCAAGGCCCTGCACTGGAGGTGGTTTGGAATGTTTTAGAAAGAGCAAGAAGGCTGGAATGGTTGGATCAGAGCAAGCAAGGGTGCGTGTAGGGGTCAGATGAGGATGGGGTCAGACAGGTCACAGGGGCAGACATGCAGGGTCCTGTTAGCCATTGTGAGGATATGGCTTTTGTTTAGAAGACGTAAGAACCACTAGAGAGCTTTGAGCCTCCAATGACACAATCAAATGTGGGATGGACAGCATGGCCTTGGCTGCTGTGTGGTCCATACGCTGAAGGAAGGGAAGAGTAGTGGCAGAGCGACTCCGTGGGAGTCTAATGCTGTCATTCAGGCAGGGGCAGTGGTGGCCTGTACCAGGTGTGACGCGGACGTGATGACAAGTGATCAGCTTCCAGGTCTGTTTTGAAGGCAGAATGGAGAATAATGGATGTCTTTCTGATACACTTTCCCCAGTCACCCAGGTAGACACAAGCACTGTCTCCTTTCAGCTCCTGTGGTACTTACCTTGGGTGCCACCGCTGGATTTCCTGATCTTTATCTAGAGGAGAATAACCATGTCTCCCTCCCTCCTGGTGTCATTGTGAACATGCAGGGCCCTAGTGGGGCTCCTGCCATGAAGGGGGTGCTCAGCAAGTGAGAGCTGTTATTGTTAGGAACATGGGGTGGGAGCAGCATGCAAGGAATGCCTCTGGGCCAGACTTCTCTCATGGGATTTGGGCAGCCTTGGCTCTGCTCCATCCAGGAACCCTGGGATTGGGGCCTCTCCAGTTGGAAATGGAGGAGCAGACCCCTTTACTGAACTCCAACCAAGAGCCTATGGCTTTCCCCAACGAATTGCAACCGTCACAGCCCCTGGGGCAATGGCACACACCAACCCCATTCTGTAGAATCTCAGAGAGGTGAAGGGATTCACTCAAGAGCCCATGGCAAGTGGCAGAGCTTGGGCCTGAACAACTGACTCTTGGCCAAGAGGCAAGGTAGTATATTGACCAAAGGCCTGGTCTTGGGGCCCATGGAAATCAAGTTTGAATCCTGGCTCTGCTACTATCTGGCTGTATGACCCTGGCAATGTCCCTTCCCCAATCTGTGCTTCAGTCTCCTTATCTGTAAAATGGGGCAATAATGGGTTCCTCGCTTGATGGGGTAAGGAGTAAGGGAGGTGATGGATGTGAAGTCTTGAACAGGACCCACACAGATAGGCACTCAACAGATGAGAGAGCTCACTTCCCTCACCCCAGGCCTATTGTCTCTGTGACTCCTGCCTGGCGTCTCTGCCAGCATTTTGAAGTAGATACCTCATTGCCAGACGCTGTCATGGAAACCAAGAGATGGGGGAATAGGAGAGGCCCAGAGGAGGTATGGGGGAGGGGACATCATTCCCTTGCTCACCCTGCGGCCCACCTCAGCCAGCTCATTATAGCAGTGATGGCTCAGAGGAACAGAGTGGGGCCGGGAAACTAGGCCAAGGTGGAGGAGGTGGAGACACAGGCCTGCTGGGCACAACTGGAGGCTGTGTTCCTGTACCAAGTGGGGGGATACAGGGCACCACCTGTGGGGCCACTGGCAGCCACCTCCCAGGTTCCCCAAAGCTTGAGCAGGCTGGAGCCAGGATGTGACTCATTCTGGAATCGCTTGTTCAGCTGCTGCTCTTTCTGTACTCTTCAAGAGGCAGTACACTGAAGAGTGAAACAACCTTTGAAACAATCTTCCCACCCCACTCCTGTCAAGTCAGAGCCGATGACCCTTCTGGCTGTTTCTCTGAATTGATAGCAAAATGAGTTGCTCACTGTTCTGCAAGCAAGAACAGCTCTGTTTAGGGACCTGGTCCCCTATCCAGGTGTCCGTCAATAATTAGCTCCCTTTTGACACCCTGTCACCAAAAGCGGGTCCCCTCCCCCTTCGACACACCCCAGCCCCCTGGGACTCCATCCCACTACTCTAACGGCCTCCTGTTCCCCCAACATGTGAGCACCCCCTCCTACAGGTAAAATACAGGCTTCAAGCTTTGCAGATTGGGGGAGGAACTCAGCCACGGTGCCCTGGGCTCGGGGTCGCACAGAGCCGTGCTGAAATCCCCACTGGCTCTGCCACTTATACACTGTGTGACTGGTCCGTGGCCCCTGTGAGTGTCAGTTTTCTTATCTGTTCAAGGCAGACCTGCCTCACAGGACGCAGTGAGTTACCCCAGGTAAAGCACCGACCAACTGCATTACTGCTGTTACTTCACACCTTTCTTAAAATTCAGGAACAAAACAGAGAGCAGACACACACACACACACACACACACACACACACACACACACACACACGCACACACTTTGTTTATAACCGTAAATCATTTCTCTTGAGGTGGAAAGAATCTGCTAAACTCTTTCTTTGTAGAAGATGTTGCCAGCTCTGGATCAGTTTGTCCAACATTTAGCATGCACCTACTGTGTGCTAGGCACTGGGGTGGCGGGGAGCCTGGGAGGGGCAAGGCAAGACCCACGCTTTTGACCTCACAGCCTGGGAGGGGAGGCAGACCTAGACTCAGGCAGATATGTGTTACGGTCTAGAAGCACACATGGTGATGTGAGTGCAGACTCTCAGGTGGAAGGACGGGGCGATTATCTCAGCCTGGGCGTGTGCCAGCAGAGTTTTGAAAAATGAGTAGGACTTAATTCAGCAAAATAATGTGAGATGGGCTTTCCAGGCACAAGGTATAACCTAAGCAGAGCAAAATAGCATCCAAAATAGCATGGTATGTGCAGGAAAGTGTACGGAGTTAGGTTTTGCCAGAGCAGGGAATAAAAACTTAAGGGCAGGGCATGATGGGAGATAGACACCCCTAAGATAAGCAGCCTCCCTGTCTTGGCCTTGCCTGGAACCTTTTAATTGCAATGAGTGCAAGTTGCAGAGTCCGCAGAAGACCGAGGGGCGTGGAAAGGTTTTGACTGCCCGTTTGTTGTCTGGAACCCACTCTTCCTTGGCTGGTTCTAGAACTAGCAGCACTGACCTCACCTGGGAGCTTGTTGGGGAAGCAGAATCTCAGGCCTTACCTCAGACCTGCAGAATCAGCATCTGCATTTCAACAAAGAGACACGTATTCACAATACAGATTGAGGCACACGCAATGCCAAAAAGCATTCAAACGTCATCTACTCCGCTTCCAGCCCCCTGGCAAAGGTGGGGCTTTTTGCTCCCCAAGCAGTCCAGGACCCCTGAAAAGACATGTGTCGTTGCTCTTAGAGGAGGATGAGGAGGGGATTGCTCCGACTCTGGGCTGGTTCTAAAAGGGGAGATGTCTGAGTCCTCTTTATTACCTCCGCGGGTCTTTTGCCTGGCCGAAGCACATCTACACACAACTCTCTTACTTGATGGGTAAGGGAAACGCTCTCCTCTGTTCCTTGTTATAAACGATCTTTAAATAAAAGAGATTTGGGCAAGAGATTTGGCAGGTGCTACATGACTCCTCCTGAGAGATGGTTTATCTTCAAGGACAGGGCATCCAGACCTTGCGTGTTTCACTTCCTTAACAGCCCCCATTTCTCATCTCGTGTTCTTTGGAGAAAGGGAACATGACTATAAAGTCTTCCCCCAATTCCAAGTGCCATGAAAATCAGGCCAAGCAATTTGGACTTCTGCTGGGGACACTCGGGAGCCAATGAGGAGTTCTAAGGAGGGGCGTGGCAAGTTGAATGTTGCTGGTTGAAAGACCGCTCTGCCAGCAGTGAGCAAGGGACAAGAGGGTCTGGAGTGAGAAAGAGGGCCCACATGACAAAGACAAGGCTTGGGTCTGGCCGGTGGTCACACAGCATCAGGTCTCAGAGGGTCCAGACTTCCTCCTGCTAAGCAGGCAATGCTTTAAGGACTCTGAGTTCATAACCGCGCTAGTCTGCTGGAGACTCAAGCAGCAGTTAAGTTTGAAGCAGCAACTTAGCACTGGCTGAGAATAAAATTTGGAACCCTCTGCAGGTCATATGTAGCCAATGAGACCATGTGTTTAGACCTGGACAGTTCAGGAGTTGCCAGCTGGAATGTGGGTCTCTCCTGCGAACCCCTCCCGATTCAGACTCTGGGGTGAACACGGAAGGGCCTCATGCGGGACTCAGGACCTCAAGGCTCAGCTGAGAAGGGGGAAGAAGAAAGAGAAGCAGAATCCCAGAAGTCCTTTTGTGGCTTTTGGTGAACCCACAAGGAACAAACTAGAGCAGTATTTTCCAAAGATGCTCTGTGGAATCTTAGATGAAAGGAAGTTCCATGGCTGAATAAGTTTGGAATTGTTTTGTATCATATTTACAATATCCAGTAAAGTGTGGAGACTGGGTGGGATAGAACCTGGTTTTGGATCTCAGCTTCATTATTTACTGTGTGACCTTGGGCAATGAACTTTACTTCTTGGGTTCATTCAGTCTCCTTGTCTACAGAACGGGAATAATGACGACAGAATGATGAATAATGATGACATAAAGTTATTATGAGGATTCAGGAGATAATGCCTAGTGCATGTCTTGCACGTGAGGAAACACTAAATAAATTATCGTTATATTTTTAATATTAAATTATTAGTTATAAAAATTTATTTGAAATATATAAATTATTGTCTTATTATTTTACCTTAACGGCTCTGGAGAAGTCCTGCAGTAAACTCTGCTTGACTTTGCTTAACCCAGTGTTCCTGCAATTTATTTGATCTTGGAGTCTCCCTTTTCACAAAACATACAGGACTTTCCTAAGAAATTCATGCTCTGTGAAACTCGGGGAAATACTGATTTTTGTGTTTTGAGAATAGTATACGGAATCCAGTGTCTCTGAACCAGGATCCAGTCTAAACACGGATCCTTCTGGGTATAAAGAATTGTGTTTCATCCTCATTTCCTCCTCTATCTCCTCTTTCCCCCAAGATCATCACGTGCTAAAACTGTTGGGCTAGAAGTAGCGGGTGAGACTTGAGTCTAGCCCAGGCCTTGGAAAACTACTACTCATCCTTCAATACCTCTTTCCAGTGTTCATTATTCTCAGTCTTCCCTCTTGCCCAGGCAGAAGAAGTTGGCCATTCTCACGTGAGAAGGCCCATGTGCCCCAGTGTAAGCCTGACACCCCACATGTACTACACTGAACCCCAGATTGAACCATAGTTATGTTGTGTGACTGTCTCCTGCCGGCTAGACTATGAACTTCTTCAGGGCGTGCACCATGTGTGCGTCATTGCTGAACTCTCAGAGAGCACTTGATCAAGACCTCATTCATCACCTTCTAGGGATTCCTAATGACTCAGCCCAAGAGAGGAGGAGTGAAGACAGCTCTGGGCCTTCTCAGGCTGGGCGTGGCCTCTCAGCTCTGACAACTTTGCTGGTTCCCATTGCCTTGGGGGAAAGAGTCAGTTCTCTCGGATAGCAAAAGCATGATTCAAGACCTTCCTGGGTCCCTGAGTGCAGAGGCCCAGGAAGCAGGAGTTGAAAACCAGGGCAGAGAGAACCACAAAGGAATGACGATAAGAAACGTCAGCTCCCAGGGCCCACTCAGAGTTCATGCATCATGAACTGTAAGATTGGTAGTTTATTGAGAACTGCAGGTGCTTAACCTGGGAAGGAGACAGCTGTCCCCAGCACTCCAAAGCCTGGAAGTGGGCCTAGAGCAGAGGGGCCTGGCTGATTCTGAAGGACTCAGAGACCAGAGCTGGGACCTGGGAGATGGCTCCTGACTGGTCCCCACAGCTTAGGGACACAGCCCAAGCATGCCAGGACCCCAGCAGGGATGGGAAAAGTGTTGAAGGTGAGCTCAAAGCTAGGGTGGAGACTGGGAGAGCTGCTGGGCACTGGACTGCCTCCCACCCCCACCCCCACCCACGGCAACATTCAGTAGAGAATGAGACCTGATTCAGGCCTGGACGCAACAGGGTCCCAATGAGGGAGGCTTATTTTCATGGTTCCCGTGGAGCAGGAGCCCTCTCCCATCAGTGTCTAAAGATCCAGGACACTGAGTCAGACTGGAAGTGGGGGTTGGGCTTGGGATACTAAGGCCTGGTCACATCTCAGGGTTCCAGCTGGGCAGGATTCCTTGCAGAAATAATAACAATAATAATGATAACACCAGCTTCTATTACTACTGAGCACTTAATTTGTGCCTTTTACAGTCGACCTCATATAACCTTCACTACAACCTTTGAGATGGGTGTTTTATCCCCATTTTGCAAATGAGGAAGCTAAGGATCAGTAAGACATAGAAATTTCGCCAGGTCATATAGCTAGTAAACATCAGAGCTGGGGTTCCCATTTAAATCTTTCTGACCCCCAAACCCTGGCTTCTATCCTTAGGCTGCACTGTCTGTCATCCCAAAGGAAATGGATAGATTCCCAGTTGTATGGACTAGGCCAAGGGGTCTGAATTCTTCAGCCTGAACACCCGCTTTGATAATATATAGTTGGTGATATCCTCTTTACCATCCTGAAATGCAGTTCATATAATCTAACCCCAAATACTAACAATAGTCATAATCATAATACTACATTAATCTTATGGTAAAGGAGAAATAAAAGAAAAACCATTTATAAAGGGGATCAAATATATGGTGATGGAAGGAGAACTGACTCTGGGTGGTGAACACACAATGGGATTTATAGACGATGTAATACAGAATTGTACACCTGAAATCTATGTAAATTTACTAACAATTGTCACCCCAATAAAATTTAAAAAAAAAAGAAAAAAAAATAAATAAATCATTGCCTATATAAAAAAAAAAAAGAAAAAAGAAAAACCATTTATAATAAAATAATAGTCCATATTTCACTATATCAATGTTTGGGCATGCCAACACCTGAAATTTTATGAAGCAGCCACATGTAAACACACAGCTACAAATGCAGGTCGGTACAGGTGTGTTGAATTGGCAACTCAAACCCCACCAAGTGGTTCGACCATGGTGAAGCTCCACGCAAAAAAGTGTACGTACACCTCGTTTTATTGCACTTCGCTTTTTTGTGCTTCACCGATGTTGCGTTTTTTACCAAGGTAAGACCTTCCGTCAGTAAAAAAGGCTATGACTCCGTTTATTGCGGTGTTTTGGTACCAAACCTGCAATACTTCCGAGGTCTGCCTGTATCACCTTCCCTCAACTTCCATGATCAGAACAATCTTAGACAATTCAGAGCAGATTAAAACTGCAGTGTGGTTTTGCGTTTACGTGTAAGTGGAATTAGGGATCTGGATTTAGATCATTACAAACGGGTTTTTCCACCTATATGTAGTCCAGGGGACATTTGAAAAGTGGGCAGGACAAAGGACAATGCTTCGTGATGAAGCACTTCACAGGCCACTGCCCACTAAACACCAGTTGTGTCCTCCAAATCATTGTGATAACTAGTCCCATCCATTTCCAGATGCCCCAAAGTAGGTGGTACCCCCACACACCACCACTTCCACAACTGCCATTGAAAACCACTCTTTTAGGCTAGCATAGTGCTGTGGGGTGGGGTCTGAGGTTTCGAGAGGCACACAGGCACCCACAATTCCCATCCCTCCAACACAGAATGGATTCCAGGCCTCTGGTTACAGTTCCAGGTGCCACCTACTGGTAAGCCTGAAGGTGTTCAGTGTCTCAAGTTGGTTCAGGAATGGCCAGGAGAATAAACCTGTAGACAATCAGGAAAGGTGGGAAAGAAAGTAATGAATATTGAGTATTCTCAGCTAGGCCCCAGGTCATACTGTTAATGATTGGTGAAAGCAGGATTCAAATAGGACTGACTCCAAAGAAGATGATTTCTACCACATATTTTAAAACCAAGGTTATAGTTGGGGGAATTGATGGAATAGGAGTCTCGAGATAATGTTATGTCGTATCCAGAGCACAGCTTGGATTCAAGTACAACCCCAGTCCTACTACTCATCAGCTAAGTAACTTTGAAATGGCACTTACCTCATTCTTTTCTGGGGAACTCCTACTCATCCCACAAAACCCTACTCAAACATCACCTCATTTATGAGTTCTCCCCAGCTCCGCCAGGACAGGGAATATTCCCTCCTCTGGGCTCTATACTCCCATTCATAACTCCCACCATGATACTTACCACTCTGTGTGTGATTCCTGTGTCTGTCTGCCCTGCTTGATGATGAGCTTCTTGAGCAGAGACCTTGTCTGATTCATTTTAAGACCCTCAGCCCCTTCCCCCCACCCCACATACCCAATCCACATTCCCAAATAGGTGCATTGCAGGCATCAGTAAGTGCAGAATGAATGAATGTTTGGTCGCATTAATTCACTTTGCTTGCTAAGTTGCTCACAGAGCAGACCCTTCCTGCTGGTTGAGTAAGTGGAGGTCACAGTCACCTGGGATTTACCGGCTGTTTACAGCTTCTCTTTAAGCACAGCAGCTTCTCAGTTGGCACAGATAAGAGACAGGAGTCACCTTGTTCCTGCTGCAATCCAGCCTCCCTTTGAAGAGGTTTATCCCCAAAAGTTCCCTCTGTGGGGTTTCTTCCAAACACACCTGCTTCCTGTAGTCATCTCTGTTCTCTGCCTTCTGGTATCTGGATCCAGTCACCCCCACACCAGAGCTTCCAGCCGCAGAGAAGAGGTGGTCGGGTTGCATAAGGCCGTGGAGGGGGGGAAAGCTGCTCGCCTGACCCTGCCAATATCCTTCAGCACCCAGTCCTCCACTCCATGAGTCCTGTCTTCCTCTTCTGTCTCCCTGGGAGTCCTGGTTCGTGTCCTTCTGTGGCCTCTGGCTGCTGGGCACTGTCCTCCTTTTCTTCTGGTGCCACCTCATCCTCCTCTGCTGGTGGTCCATTCCCTAGCCCAGTCTGTAGGCGTGTCACTTTTGAAAAGGGGAGGAGGCCATGGGCTCTGGGGACAGACTTGGTTTCAAATCCAGGTCCCTTATTTCCTGGGGCAGACAGTGTTGGAGTGCTGCCCAAATCTACTTTACAGTTTCCATGCGACCCTCCTGCAGCCTTGCAGTGCTTTTGCTTCCAACGGCACGCACTGTGTGACCCTTCTCTGGAGGGCTGGGCTCTGAGCCATTTGGTCCATGTGTGCAGAGATCCAGAAATGCTGAGAATTGACGCCACCCACGCCCATCCCTCTGGCCCTTGACCAAACACCGTTGGGTGCTGGAGTATGGAACCCCGTTGCTCTTGCCTTGGCAGGATCAACTTGCACCTCAGAGCTCCCCTGCTGATCAGGCAGGTCTCTGCCTGAGATCACAAGCTTGCTCATCTCCTGCCCTACCCACCCCTTTCTGCTTTCTTCTCAGACCACTTCCTAAATACATCTCTGGCTCGTGAATCCCTGTCTCTGGGTAGGCTTCTGGGGAACCTGAATGAAGACAGCAATTCGGGCAGGTTTCTTCACATTTCTGAGCCTCAGTATTCTCATCTGTAACTTGGGGTTAGTGGGCCTTCTTCCTAGGGTTGTTGGCAAGAAATAAGTAAAATAATGCATGTAAAGTGCCTGGCCTGTGGCATATAGTAGGCCCAAAGTTCCTTTTAATGACCCTTCTTTTCAGAAAGTCAGCCAGAAGGGCATTGGCCTGGGAAATGGAAGTCCTAATTTCTGTTCTAAACTTACTGATTGTCCTTCAATAAGTCTTTTTGCCTTCATAGGCCTCAGTTTCGTTCTTCTTTTTTCCCCCGACAGATTTATTAAGGTATAATTCACATACCATACAACTCACCCATTTAAAGTGTACAATTCAGTGGTTTTCGTATGTTCACAGAGGTGCACAGCCATCACCACAATCTAATTTTACAACGTTTTCGTCACCCCAAAAAGAAAGCCCGTACCCATTACAGTTACTACCCATTTCCTCCCCAGCCCCGGCCCATGGCAACCACTCATCTATTTCCTGTCTCTATGGATTTGCCTGTTCTGGACATTTCAGATAAGTGGAAGCATACGCTATGTAGTCTTTGGTGGTCACTGGCTTCTTTGATTTAGCGCAGTGTTTTCCAGGGTCATTCATGTTGTAGCAGAAATCAGTACTTCACTGTTTTTTGTGGCTGAATAATATTCCATTGTATGGATAGACCACATTGTCCTTCTCCAAACATTTGGATTATTTCTACTTTTTGGCTGTTATGAATAATGCTGCTATGCACAAGTTTTTGTGTGGATGTATATTTTTATTTCTCTCAGATTCTGTGTCATATGATAACTTTGTTTAACTTTTTGAGGAAGTACCTGTTTTCCCAAGAGGTGGCACCATTTTACAGTCTCCTCAGCATGTCTGAGGGTGCCAATTTCTCCACATCCTTGCCAATACTTGTGACTGTTTGTCTTTGTTACTTTAGCTTTGCTAGTGGGTGTGAAGGGGTATCTCACTGTGATTTTGATTTGTATTTCCCTGATGGCTAAGGATGTTGAGCATCTTTTCACGTACTGTTGACCAGATAGCCTTTTCAGAGAAATGTCCATTCAGTGTGATTGTTCATTTATTCATTGGGTTATTTGTCTTTTTATTGTTGATTTGTAAGAATTCTTTATATATCTCGATATTAGTCCCTTATTCTGATAAGGGAGGCCTCATGTATTAGACACAACGTATGTAAGGTTACTGACATATACTGGGTAGCGATTAGCTTTTATCATTAATAGAACATTCTTTTAATTCACAGAACTTCAGAGCCAGATAATCCTTCAGATAGCATCCAGTCTGTCCCACAATATATCTGTTTCACAGATGAAGCAACTCAAGCCAGAGAGATAAAGTTGCTTCCTGCTCTGGACTTCAGAAATGGCTTAAAGTAGGTCTAGAATGGACCTTGGGCAGGTCACTTCTTGTACCTCAGTGTTTTCATCTGTGCAATGGAGATGAGGGAGGGGGCTACAGCTAGCCTGCATTGAGCATTTTATAAGTGGCAAGCATTGTTTGAGATGCTTTCATGAACATAATCTTGTTCAGGCCTCCTAACTTCCCTAAGTCATAGATGTTCCGACCTGCTCATTTCACAGATGGGGAAACTGATCCTCAGAGAAGCGAAGTCCTTTGGCCAAGGACTCATGTCTAGGAAGTGACCGCATCAAGATTCAATTCCAGAATTTTCCCACCCCCATGCCCATCCTCTCTTTTGCTGCCACACCTTGTTTCCTAAGCTACTCCCATCTCCTGGGTCACCCAGGAAAAACACTTTTCCCTTTTATTTCCTTTTCTAATATTTATTGTGATTATATCAGAAACTTTTTACTAACCACAGAGGAAACCTGAGGAAAAAGGAAGATGCAGTCCTGCTCTTCATGTCTGATGCTTTCACCACCTTTTAGGTTACAGGATTTTGAATGCAATCCAGGCCCAACCCAGTCCCACCTTTTTGGAGCAGTGGCCTGGAGAGGCTGGAAGTTTACACCTCCAAGGCCAATCCCAGCCTAAACTGTGCTGAATTTGGGAACACAGATCCCTTGGGCCTCTCCTTCTAAAAGTCAAGGAAATCTACTTTCTCACTGGGCATGGGGCATGGAGGAGTTCCTTGGGTAGGGCGCCTCAAATTCTGAAGGATTGGTTCTTAACCACGGTAGTTTGCCCCTGGAGGTGGGGGGCATTTGGTAATGTCGAGAGATATTTTTAGTTGCCATAACTTAGAGGATGGGGAAGAGGTGCTATTGGCCTCTAGTGGGTAGAAGCCAGGGATGGTGCTAAACATCCTACAATGCACACGATAGCCCCCCAAAGGCTTCTCCTGCCCCAAAGTGTCTTACCCATTGTTCAGCCTCACCCCAGACCTTCTGAATCTGAATTTGCAGCACTAGTATCCAGTATGTCTGCCTTTGTACACCCAGCATCTATTCCGTGCTGAGTATGAAGTTGGTGCTGGGTGAATGTTTAGTAAACAAACAGATGACTAAGCAGATAATCCACTTCAGCCACTGTTCAAGTTGCCCTTGGTCTGGCCTTCAGACTGAAAAGACCTGAGTTCTAACTTTGCCACTTTCTATCATCTTGACTTTGGATTGCAGATGTGTTCTGAGTCTTGGTTTACTCATCTGGAAAATGGGATACTATTAATCCTTCCATCTTAAGGGAGCTCAGGTGGCACAGGCAAACAGTGTGATGGGGCTTTGTGAGCCTGAGGTGCCATGCTAGTATGGGGTGAGGGTGTTGTTCCTGTTCTGGAATGTGGGCATTTTGACAGAAGGTGTTTACGGTGACTCTGGACTCTGAGCCTAACTTCCCCAGGGCTCACAGCCCTTGCTGAGGGCAGATAGAAGTTCAAATGTGAGCGTGGGATGCCTCTAGCATACGACATCCCTGGGTCGTTTGGTGTTGAATAGGAAGCCTCCACCTCCAACCCCCTTCCCAGTTTTCCTCCTCTGCCCAGGCTTCCCTGCTCTTCCTGCCCACCTTGCAGAGCCCCTACTGTGTTCCTGAGCCCCTTCCAAGACCCATTCACCGCTGCAGCTCTAAGGTCAGGCTTATCACCCCATGGTTCCTGCCTTTCCTCTTCCAAGGACCCTCACCTTGGGAGTCCTGTACCTTTGGAGTGTGGGCTGTCATAAAGCTGCACAGCGTGGTCCCTGCTAAATTGTAGCCAACGTGATGGACATTCGTTGCCTCAGAACAAGGGAGAGTGGCTCTGTCAAGACAGCATTGTCCTCACTCGTTGTAACTGTGACTTTCACTATCATGACTTTGTCTAGTATCAGAGAAGTGAATCCTGGAAACATGACGTAGGTATTATTATTACTAACATTTTGCAGATGGAAAACTGAGCCTCAGTTTTGGAACTTAGGCTCGTATTTGGGACTTGCAGCTGAAGTTCCAAGAGGTGAGCTAACTTACCCAAGGGCAAACCATTTCACTCTTGAGAAAGCTGGAGTCTAGCTAACATCTGGCTGATGCCACTCACTGCCTCTGAGTGAATGAAGGGGAAGGAAAGGCAGCGTTTTATGTCTGGTTTGTCTCCATGCCTTGTCTCTGGACTTCTCTGGTTCCCTCGCAGGGTCTGGAGACCATCACCACTCAGTTATGGGAGATAAAGTAACACAGGCTGGAAGGTCTGGTGCTAGCCTTACCTGAACTGCGGCTTTGGGTGAATGTGATCGTGTATGAAAGTGCCTGACTACAGAACAGATAGGCCGACAGACACACAGAACAGAGTCCAGAAGTAGACCCAAATACATAGGGAAATTTGGTATGTATTAAAGGTGGCATTGCAAATCACTGGAGAAAAAAATAGATTACTCAATAAATAGTGCTGGAGCAATTGGAGCGCCACCTGGAAAATATTGAATTGGACTGCAACGCACTCCTTTCATCAGAACTAATTCCAGATGAATCAAAAATTTAAATGCAAAAAAAGCGATAAAATTCAGCTACTTGAAGAAGATAGGTTTTAAAAAATGATCTCAGAGTAGAGAAAACCTTTCTAAGTATAAAATGCAGTAAAAAAATACACCAAAATTTTTTGATAAATTGTAATACCTAAAAATTTTAAATGGCTTCATCACAATACCATAAGCAAAGTCAAAAGACAAATCAGTCACCTGGAAAAAATAGTCACAAACATATATCCCAGAGATGAACTAATTTTCTTAACATATAAAGAGTCCCACCCAAATCAGCAAGGAAAAGCTCAACCCCACAGGGGGGAAAATGGTCAAAAAACATGAACAGAAAAGTAAATACAAATGACATTTAAACACATGAAATGATGCTCAACCTTTCTTATTGTAAGAAGTGTGAACTCCAGAGAGATACCACTATAACCTATTAGATTAGAAAATTTTCAAGTTAGACAAGACATCCTGTTGTCGAGGTTGGGCAGAAGCAAACACCCTCACACACGGCCAATGCCACATAAAGAGTACAGCGTCTGCAGAGAGCACTTTGGAGCTCACAAAATTTTAAATGCACAAACCTTTGACTCAGCCATTCCACATCTAGAAGTCCGTCCTTCTATAAACTGGCACACGTGTGAAGCAATGGTTGCATGAGGAGAGTCTGAGGTAGCACAAGCTTGGAAACAACCATAACTATCCACCTATAGGTACTGGTTAAATGTTAGGCTGGTGCAAAAGTAATTGCAGTTTTTGTACTTATTTTAACCTTCGAAATCACAATTACTTTTGCACCAACCTAATAAATGATCACGTATCCATATGACTTATTATGCAACTGTGAAAAAGAATGAAGCCAACCCATCTGAACTGATATAGAATGCTTTTCAAGGACCATTTGTTTAAAGAAAGAAAGGGAAGGAGGCAGAAGGGAGGGAAAGGGAAATCAAGGGAGGAAGGAGGGAACAAAGAAGGGAGGAAGGAAGACAAGGAGGGAGGGAGAGAAACAGGAAGGGAGGGAAGGAGGAGCAAAGATCGGACGTGGACACCTACTTGTATGTGTATGACCTGACCCTGGAATCATCCACAGAATACTAGTGACAGAGATGCTTCTGGAGAATAAGATCTCAGTGGCTGGGGGGTAGGCCTTGGCTTTTCACTCTTTCTTTCATATCATTTTTTTTCAAACCCTGTGCATAAATGTATTTATCATATATTCAAGTTAATAACTAAAAGAACAAAACAACACAAAAATTTCTGGCACATAGGAGGTGCTTAATAAATCAGTTCCCTTCCCCCTCTCTGAACAAGTCTCCCCTTCCGCTAAACTGGAATGCTAAATTCTAGCACTGCCATCCTCTCTGGGCCATTGTGAGGATCAAGGGCAACAGTCAAAAGAGAATATCCTTTGAAAGGTGTCTGATGCCCCACTAAAGTAGTAACAATACTGATGTCATTGTTATTGAAAGGCTTCGTGGGCACCCCACAGACTTAGCCTGCTTGTCCAAGTGACTGCAAATCTCTGTGTCTGGGCCTCAATTTTGTCATCTGTGGGTAATTCCTGACCCTGCAGGTTTGGAAGGCTTCCTGCTTGTTCTATTAGGAGCTTCCCCATCTCTTCTCCTCTCCAGTTGACTGGAGGCCCCTCAGGATTAGGCAGTATTCCTTCCATTCACCCTCAAAGTTATGCAATTCCTGATCTGCCTTCTTCCCAAACCTCAGGATAGAGGGGGACAAAGGGAACCCAAAAGCCTGGAATAACCCGACCTCAGGGCCTTCACTGTGAGTGAGTCCTGCTTATGACGGATGACAAAAATACCCTTTTCTCTGCTGATTATTTAAGTAAATAAAAAGTTTCAATCTTCTGTGACACACAGATGTTTTTAAAAAGATACAAGGGGATCCTAAGAAACTAGAATTGCTGATTTGGAAAGTCAAATGAAAATGTGTCTTTAAAGTATTTTTTCTTTTAACTATAAAGGATATGACAACAGAATTACAAAACAGTTGAAAAATAGAAGGAAAAATACATCTTCAGAAATCCCAACCCTCAAATGCAACTCTTACTATGATTTGTATTTTTGTGTAGTTGTAAACATGTATACATTTAGTTTTTTAGCTGTTCTTTTTCATTTAACGTATGTCTAGTGTTTTTCCATGTTGCTAAATCTCTATCCTCATATTGTAATGGTTATTCCATCAGTTGCTTGTGCCTTAATTTACTTAGTATTTCCCCATTGTTGGACAGTTAGATTTCATCTCATTTTTCCTATTATAAAAAATGTGATGCAAAGCTTTACTGCATATAATATAGAAAATGTTTCTTTAGAGGAGTGTTAAGACAAATCAGAAAAGAGATACAAATGGCCAGAAAACAGTTGAGGGGAACATATCCAACTTCACTAATAAATAACTTAAAATTAGGATAACCATGATATATTGTTTGTTTAACTGTATCAAATTAATATTCATTTTTTAAAAATGACATTATCTAATGTTGTGAAGATTGCAGTGAAAGCATAAAATAATACGGCTTTTATGAAGAACAATTATATATATATATCAACAGCTCTAAAACTATTTATGCTTTTTGACCCTTTAATTCCACCTGTAAAAGTTTATCCTAAAGAAATAATCAGATATCTGCACAAAGATTTATGTATAAGAATGTGCATTGCAATTCTATTTATACATTAAAAAATTAGAAGTGCCCTCAAATGTTCAACAATAAATTAAAGGTTAAATAAATTATGATAAATCTGTATGGTGGAATTTTTATGTAGCTATTAAAAATCATGTTTTTGAAGAATATATAATGACAGAAAAAAGCTCACAATGCCGTGTTAAATGAAAAGTAGAGGATACAAAAATACAAACTCAGATACAAACTCAGATACTGTTCTGATACAAACTCAGAACAGTGTCATCCTAATTTTAGAAGAGACTTATGTTATAAATATTATGTATGTAATGTTACATATACATATATACACATGTGTATACATATACATATATATATAGTGTTATCTATATAATTTATACATAGATAAAAGACTGAAAGGAAATAAACCAAAACATACATCAAAATGTTAACTTTGGGGGATAGGATTAGGAATAATTAAGAATATTTTAATTTTCTTTTTATATTTTTTTCCATTTTCCATAGCAATACCTTTCTTATTAGAGTAAAACAATACACGTTTTTTTAAAAGCCTGATCATATGAAAAATAATTAGATTATCAGATCAAAGAGGATTGTATAATCTTAGAATCCCATAACGTTTTACCATGGACGTTCATTAGGAGTTGCAAACGAGTGGGCCATCGGCATAAGCCGTAGAACACATGAATGTGACTTGGTTGGCCTGCTCAAATTTCACATAAAATTTTGTGTTCTCTGCTTATCTTGAAAACAATCACGAGATTTGCCAATACTGGGCCCAAGTTCCCACTTGGCAAATGTGCTCAGAGCTGAGAGGCAGCCGGTCCACTTGGCTGCAGCGAAGCGTGCACGTGTCAGGTCCCCACAGTGCCTCTTGCTTGACCTAGTCGTCTGCTTGGAAATCAGGTTGACGGTTTCGTGTCTGCACATTCCCAGCTCTTCTCTCAGGCTGTACCAAATGCTTGTTGAATGACTTTACAGGGAGTAAAGGGATGCCCAGAGAAGAGTGGTGTGTTGCCCAAGGTTACTCAGTGACACGGTGGCAGAACCAGGACCAGAACACGTCTGTGAGCCCAGAGGGGAGTGTGGTGGCAGGCGATACCTTCCTGGTGGAAAGCATTTTTTCTGAGCTTCCCTTTTGTCCACCCAGGATAAGGGAGAAATCAGCTCCTAGGAATTCTCTTGGTAGATGTATTGAACACAGCATGACCCAGAGTAGTTTTTATGAATGTTGGGCAAGAAGGAGGACTTTGGAGAGTGCCAGGATTTGGAAAGAAAGTAAAAGTGTAGAAAGAACAGTGGTTGACTTGTGACTTATTTTGGGTCCATGGGGAAGCCATACTGCCTCCCTCTGTCAATTTCATAGCCATCACCACCTGCCTACCCCCCAGATGACTTAAGGGTCAGGTGTGAAGGGCTCAGGAAGGGCTGTGAATGGGCTGAGAAGCACTGTAAGAGACAAACGTCTTGTCGTTTTTGGCAGTCCAGTTTCTTCTCTTTCTTCCTCTTCCAAGTGAGAACTCATGTCCTAGACTTGACCTGGGGGCATTTACCAACTGCCCTTAAGTCAAAGGGCATTTACAAACTTCCTCAAAACAAATGTCTACAAAATTTCTGAAATATTTGTTTCAATGATAAACTGCAGGATGTAAATAACAAACATCTGATTAAAGTGAGGGAAAAAAGTGAGAGAGAACCATTTTGGCTAAAAAATTATTACATCATCAGGGAAACCTTTTTTTCTTTTTTTATAAATTTTCTTGGGGAATATTGGGGAACAGTGTGTTTCTCCAGGGCCCATCAGCTCCAAGTAGTTGTCCTTCAATCTAGTTGTGGAGGTTGGAGCTCTGCTCCAGCTCCAGTTGCCATTTTCAATCTTTAGTTGCATGGGGCGCAGCCCACCATCCCGCATCTGGCAACCTTGTTGAGAGCTTGTGCTCTCAGCAACTGAGCCATCCGGCATGGCCACCCCTTTGGAAGCTCAGCTGCAGCTTGTTGTCTTCAATCTAGTTGTGGAGGGTGCAGCTCAGTGGCCCACGTGGGAATCGAACCGGCAACCCTGTTGTTCAGAGCTCATTCTCTAACCAACTGAGCCATCTGGTTGCCCCCAGGGAAACCTTCTTTTTGACTTGTGTCTTAATTCCTCTCATAAACCTGACATGCTGCTAAGCACTGTGGGGGAATCAAAGTGAACAAAATTTGGCTTCATATCATAAAGAGTAATGGTCATCTAATATTCCATGTGTTTCCCTACATTTTCTAGCCCTTTTGTAGGTAGTCAGAGCTAGTAACTAGTTCAAACTAGTCAAGTCCAAACCACTTAATTGGCCATTTGAGACCCTCAGCACTCTTTTTCCCTGTAGTGTTAATGAACAGTGTTTCAGATGATAAAGCCTTTTTATCCTGGTTCCCTGAGTGACTACATGGAGCAGAATACCCTGCTGACCTGTCCTGGCTATTTAGCATGAGAAAGAAATTAACCTTTCCTTTGTTATACCTCTGAAATTTGAAGGTTAGTTTATTTCTGCAGCATAACCTAGCCTGTGCTGACTAAGATAGTCCCTAACCTCAGTAATAACAGCTGCCATTTGTTGAATCCCTACTATGAGCCCATGCACTTTACTAGCCTTATCCTATTTAATCCTATGAGCCAGCCTTATGAGAGAGCTATCATTATCTCCATTTCCCAGACAAGAAGCAGAAGTTCAGAGAGTCTTGCCTAGTGTCACACAGCTAGTAAGTTGCAGAATCAGGATTTATCCTCAGGTCTATCTGACTTCAAGGCTGGTGTTTTCCTCCTAAACTAGTTTCAAGTTCAAGGGAGCTTAGGCATGATACTGTATTCTACAAAGTGCAGGTTGGAGGCTGGGGAAGCAGGACAAAGGGGACGCCCTCAGTTTAGGATAAGAAGGAACGTCTAGGCTCAAGGTCCCAAATTAAAGTGCTGGTATTACAGACAGAAATGCTACTTTAAACATTGCTTTGGTTATGACCACTCCTTGATTCTGCATGTGTAGACACAACACTACTACTATTTGCTCCCACCAGCAAGAAGAATCCCTAGCATGAGCTGTTTGCCATTTCACAAGGATTTTAGCCCAGAAATGATGTCAAAGTTATAAAAAACTAGAGTGGGGAGGAACTTCTGAGATGGCCTCATTTTAGGGTTGAGGAGGGTGAAGCCCAGAGACAGGAAGTCTCCTATTTCAGATCACTCATTGCGTTCCTGCCAGCCCTCAGCTGTGCCTCAAACACTTTGCCCAAGTATTTGCAGAAGTTCATAGAGAAAATGAGCGTTTGGTTTGCCTTTCTTCAGTAAGATCCTAAATGCAGGAGTAGTCTCAGACTTATCCACTCATCTCTGTCCCTTTGTGCATACATTTGCCAAAAACTAAGTATTTTCAATCGGTCATCTCTTCTGACCTTCGCCAAAACCCTCTGGGTGAGCAAAGCAGGTCTTACCCCATTGTAAAGATGCCAGAAAGGTTTCAGTGAGAGTTTTGTTCAAGGTCACACAGCTCATGTGTAACTGCAACCCAGACCTCCTTACTCTCAGACAAACATGTCATCCTTCCAAATCCAGGAGACACCCTCAAGCTTATATTGTCAGAGCCCAGCCCAGTGGCTCAGCACATGGCTCTGCATTCATAATCCAACTATTCAGTACTTCTGTGACTCAGTTTCTTCATTTGGAAAATTAGAAGGACAGTAGTACCTGGCTCAAGAAAACTTAAGTGAGCTAATACATACAAAGCTTTTAGGATAGTGCTTGGGACATAGTTAGTGCTCAGTTGATATCACCCAGTACTCTCATGAGACCCTTGGCATCAGTGGATGTTGATAGTTTGACAATTCTCAAGGGACCGCATTGGTCCATGATGGTAGCACTTTGTTGTTTTGCAGAGACGGAAGTTAGCTACTCACATGGCATGATATTTTATGGCAATAATTTTAAAACACACATGCACACTTCTTTGTGAAAACTGGCCCCTAAGGAAGTGAGAATAGTGAAAATGTAGGTAATTGGAGACAAGATGGGCAGGAAGCATGTGCCTCTAGAATGACTGTGTCATAGAGAGAAAGCCATGAGTCTTTCTGGTACAGTATGGGAAGCCTTTGGGACACCAGTATGGATGTTAGTAGACAGGTGTCACCCAGATGGCGTTTAGCCAGGAGGAGCCCAGGAACACCCCGTCCTGCCTTACAGGTCCCAAGAAGGAATGTAAATGCCCAGATGACACTGAAACAGACTGTCACTCTGCAACTGTGGTTCCAGAAACCCACCTGGATCCCGAGCGAGCGTAACCAGACCAGACCTGAAGTCCCCTTTTCCTGATCCATACTTGCGCCTCAACTCTTACCATCCCAATAGTGAGAAGAGACCAGGCCATCACATGCTGCCTCAAAGCCAAGCCACCCCGGTTGCTCACTTCAGGCCTTCCAAGGACAGGGCAGTGGGCCAACCACATGGAAGGAGAAGTTTGTTGGTTTGGTTTTCGGTTGTTGTCCCAGCACAAATGCAAATAGACGTGCAGCATACATGTGCATGTTGGGCTACAATGGGCCATACCTCAATCTGGGATCTCTATGAGGCCTTTGTATGAAAGACACTTGTTTTTTTCTAGACGTAAGAAAGAATGATTTCTTGTTAAGAGTGGTATGTTGCAGTTAGAGAATCTGGGAACTGAGGGCAAACAGATCTACATTCAAATCCCAACTTGGGCACTTTCTAGTCGTAGGCATTTAGACAAGCGTTCTTATTTCTCCAAGCCTCAGTTTTTTTTTCAGCTGTTAGACAGGAACAAGAATTCCTATGCTGCTTGTTGTAATGATTGGAGATGACACGGGCACTTGGTAAATGGTGGCCATCACCTCAGGGCTCCTACTGTGTGCCAGGCCCTGTGCCATTAGCTCACCCACTTTTCACTCGTGTTCTGCAAACCCCACAACTTTTGTCTCCCTCATATACCAACTGCATTATTATTTACTTAATAACCCGTAAGTCAACTCACTTTTTATTTTAAGCCATATCCTGAGCAATAGTAGCCATAAAATTATGGGTTTGATGTGCTTCTTTTTCCCCTAGTATGCCTTAAAATATATGCATAACCATTAAAACAACCAGCTTTCTTTGTTGAGATAAAAAAAGAATCACTGAGCTTACCGACATTTACATGCACACCACAGTTTGGAATGACCCAAATGTCCGCATTTAATCCTCTAACATCCTGCCAAGAGGAGAACCACTCGCCTTTTAGAGACAAAGAAATGGATTTCCCCATCAACAATACATATCCAGCCTGAACCTTTGAGAGGTCAGTTTGACATTCCTTCAAGACATTTTCTTTTTAAGAGAAATCTTTCAGATCCTGAATCTTCTTTCCTGTAACTGAAAAGAGCAAAACACTGTAGCAAGTGGTTCCTTGGAACATGCAGCTTTCTGTAAGGCTGTTTTCTTTTTGAGAAGATTCATATTCTTTTCAGTCCCTTGTAAATCAAACCCAAGCCTCCAACGTGAGGGGAACCATAAACAGCTTTGACTGGGCTGGCTGGACAGTGCTGACTTTCAAAGCCAATTGATGTTTCCAGCTGGGACCATATTTAGACATTTCTGTCATGTGGTCCCCTTGACACTACCCCCACCCCGAAACCTTCTCACTCCTGAGTTGGCTAGAAATCTCCACCTCAGCGTTGTAACTAGGAGAGACCTAGTGTGGCCCTGCTGGACCTCAGGAATCTATGTGTATTCATCAAAACCAAGCAATTTATAGTGGCATTGGATTAGATTATGGGGAATCTGGAGACTCTTATCATTCTGGCACTTTTGAAATGCTCCGTTCAGGTGCACTGCTGAATTCTCTAGCACTCTCTGGGTTGCCAGGGACAGAAACCGCAACAACCAAGGAACTCCCCATAAGGATACAGAGGCATTCCAAGGAAATCGAGGTGGGGCTGCAGATGAGCCTTAGGAAGGGCTGGAACCAGGGGCCAAAATGCAGCAGAGCCCCTCCCCCAACACCCTTTCCCCCTCTTCCGCCCCTGCAAGCCCTCTCTCCCAGTTACCACCCTGTGTGTCTGATTCAGTCTCTCTTCTTAGCAGACCATCTATCCCTGCTTTCAGCATCTTTGAGGCAGAAAGTGGCCATCCACAGCTTTGAAATTTTATGCCACCCAGAGAGAGACTGCAATGCTGTCTCTATCAGGCCGTATCCCACACCCCCAGGAAAGGGACTCTACATTCTGGTGCCTCCAGTCCATTCTCCTCCCTGAAGCCAGAATGATCTTTGCAAAATGCAGATCTGATTATATTCTTGCTCCCCCTGAACACTCAGCTGCCCCTCACATTCTTAGGATGAAGGCAAAACTCTCCCTGTGTGGTCTGGCTGCGGCCTCACTCTCCAGCCTCATCCTTTCACTCTCACCCCAACCTCACTGAACCTCCCTGGTTCCTCAGCCAGGCCTCTGCCCTGTGGTTCTCTCCTCCTGCAGCGCTCCCCACACGTCCCAAACCTCCTTGATTAGGTCACAGCTCCCTATTAGACACTCATGACATTTGTCACAGATGCAAGTTTACGTTTGTCTGTATTATGATTCTTTGATTTTTCACTTGTTGCTAACTTAAAGATAAAAGGCCTTTCAAATTGAGAGGCAACAAGCATTTATTTGAGATCAATAAGAACAGCTATTTGGGCTGCACCGATTCAGGCAGAAGACCAAGTAGTACGCCAATTAGGAGACAAAGGCAGTGGATAGTAATGAGAAAGGGAAGGGGAACAGTTACATCAATAGAAGGAAGGCATTTCTATTGGTGCAGATAACATAACATGGTGATGTTAATTCTAAACGATGTTTTTAATTTTCCGTCTGGGAGTCATCAATCTAGTAGTCCTAGTATCTGCTTTCTTGTTATCTTTGCACACGTTTCTTTGGAGCACAGTGTTGCTTTAGGCCTAGTCCAAAGATTATTTTGCCCTGTTTTAACATTCTAAGGTTTGAGGCATAAGACATGCAAGGCAGTTCCTCTGGGATGGCAGTTCTGGCTCGATTTTGATTGATTGATTGATTGATTGATTGATTGATTGATTGATTGATTGACATAGTGTACACCCATTCAACTGCTCACTCCATCAGGATGGGGAAATGTCTGTTTACTCTCCTAGCGCATAGTAGGTACTTCTCAATAACAGCAACGTGAATGCTTGAGCCTTTAATTGACTCATCTCTCAGAGCTCTTAGAGCGTGTGAGCTTCAAACACATGTAACACGTTTGACATGCTGCCCTTTTGGAAAGTATGATGCTGGCGTGTGTGTGACGCTGTCATAGGGAATTACATCCCAAACGTTAAGTAGCCACTCAGCGCCTCAGAGTGTGGTCCACGGACCTGCAGCAGCAGCAGCAGCTGGGAGTTTGTTAAAAATACAGAATCTCAGACCCAATGCCAGCCCTGCTCATTTGGAATCTGTATTTTAACAAGTGATTCGTGTGCATGTTACAGTTTGAGGAACACTGGGTGAGCACACCCTTTTATGTGTTCCTATAACCTCTCTTGATTTCCTTCCATGTATAACTGCTTCTTTAGTGTTGGACTTCTCTAGACTGTGAGCTTCCTGAAGGCTGAGACCTGGCCATTTTGCTCACTCATTATCCTCAGTACCTGGTATGTGGCCTGGCATTGACAGGCAAGGATTGTTTTTCCCCTAAAATTATTCCCCAGAACAGTGTCCAAATAATATCTTTCATATTATAGGAAGCTCTATAAATTGGTTTGTTATGAACCAAAAGTACTGTCAGGGAAAGGTACGTTAGTCTCAAAATAACCTCAATGCTGGTTTGGATATTTATAGTGGTCACTCAATAGATTTAGTAAAACAGAAATGCAACCCAATTTAGTTATCATTTCTGGAAAGCATGGTTTTCACATTTGTAATCGCTGGATATTACTATGCATGGTGCCTTTTGAAGGTCATTTTTAAAAGTATTCCAGTATGTGGTTATGTTGTGGGGTCACGACATACATCCACAGAATTACTTTCGAAAACAAATAGCTCACCAAAGGCTTCCCTCCTGTCTGCACGCTGTTTCTACCACGACAACATTAGCTCTTACAACCAGAGGAGGGAAGACCCCATTTGCAGATGATGACTGGAATGTGCCCCCTCTGCCTTTTACTCGCGGGTGATTGATTGTGAGTCTTTCAATTCCAGTCTTATTTCTTCACCTGGAAAGCGGGATGCTGCCCTTTGACTGTGCTTGTCTTTCGGCATCAGTTATTCTGCCATCTAGCTGGAGCCTTGGTTACCCAGCTCTCCGCTGAGCCCTCACCTACCCCCTGGTGTGTTCAGTCATCTGTCCCTCTTCACCACCTATAGCCTCTGTCCTCTGTAGCACAGGGGGGCGTGGAGACCCTGGGCCCAGCCTTCTGCAAAGCTGTGAGGTCCTAAGGGCTGCAGTGGGTCCCCTGCGTCCTCACACTTCTAGCTCTTGCACACCCCTCTACCTTGCATACCCACCATGCTTGTTCATTGCCCCTCCCCACAAAGTCCCACTCAAACCGGCTTCCATTCCCCACCCGCACTTTCCAATTCCCCACACTCCAAACGGTTTCTTCCTCTGATCTAATTCCCATTTTGTCAGGGCCCCGTTGCCAGGATTTTATTGAATGAAGGAACTAGATGACAAGAGCATTTGAATGACTGAGACACATCTCTTATTATAATAATTGCTTCTCTGTATTGGGCTTTTGGTTTTGCGTGGCTTCTGGGTTGTATGTGCGGGTGGATGGTGGTGCTATTCTCTGGGATAGAGAAGAGGAGAGTGGGGACTTCCTGTCAAAATAGCTGACTGAGCTGCCGAGGGTGGCCTCCATCCCTAACAGTTATAGGGCCCAAGGCAAGAAAGAATACAAAATGTCTGGGAGTGACTGCAGCATGGGTTTTGGGGGGGTAAGGGGAAAATTGAGGTTGTTCAGAGCCAAATTGTACGAGGTCTTTAATGTCAATGACGGAATCATCCTATAGGGTATAGGGAGCTGGTGAAGAGTTGAACAGGATGGTGGCATGATCTGATTGGAAATTTAGGAAAATCCTTCTAATAGCAACATAGAAAAAGGATCCGTTTGGGCAAGACTGGAGGCAGGCAGACCAGTTACGAGACGGTTATAGTATCCCTGCCAAGAGACATTGGAACCTGAATGAAGGCAGTGGTGACATGGAAATGAAAGGAGAGGGTTGATGTGTAAGAAATTTCCAAGGCGATGGGGAGGAGAGAGAATTACGGAGGACAACTTTCTGCTTTACAGGTGTGCAGCTCATAAGGTGGGGGACCCAGTGGAGGACATAGGTGCCCCAGGAGGAGGCTTGGAAATGCCCAGTTTGAGGCATACCTCCAAGAGGAGTTGTCCAGGAGGGGTGTGGGTATATGGGCATGGGCTTGGTCGATCGGGGCAGATTTTGGAGTCAATAGAATCAAAAGTTGAGGCAGAGACAGAAAATCAGAGTTGCTGCCCACACCAGAAACAGTGCCAAAATGACCTAGAAAAGTGGTTAGAATCGAGAAGCATTTAGGAGGTAGAATGGGCAGTACTTAGAGATGGTTGGAATGTGGGGGGTGAGATGGAGGTAAAAATCAAAGTTGACTCCCAGTTTTCTAGATGCCACCGCATCTGAGCGGAGGTTAATGCCACCCACAGGACAAGAAGTTGTTCTGGGGAAAGATGATGACTTCATTTGCATTCTCCCCACAGCAGACTTTGAATCAAGGATTTAAGTGTGATGAGTTTATTAGGGAGGTGAGCCCAGTTGAGTGTGGGAAGTGAGCCAGGGAAAGGAGGAAAGCTGCTGAAAGATGTGTTGTGGCACAGATTACTGCTGCGGGCAATGGCACCTCGGCCCTCCTGGGGACCCACTGAGACACTGGGGGCCACGCCTGAGAATAACCTCGTGAAGCTAGTGAGTGTCGTTCCTAGAGTCTTAGCTCTCCAGCACTTCTAGCCTGCCCTGCATGGTGGGTGGGCATAGAATGTCCACAGGTGGAAAGACCCCACTGGAGTAGACAGCAGTCTCAGAGTAGACCAAGGAAGTATGGGCTGGATACCAAAGGTGTGTGCTACAGGTGATGACACGGCTCAGGTGGGCTGAGTCCTAGGCATCCGAGACTTTCAGCTGGAGATATCCCCAGACAGACAGTGGTGACACTGTAGCAGCCGTCAAGGAGCCCTGGATGCCGGGCCCTGGAAGGGTAGGTGCCTTCATGTTTGTTTAGGGCTCTCAAGTATCCGTTGTCTGGTTGGGCCCGGCAGATGGACTCATCTCCCACCCCTGGGGCTGGCTGCAGAGCCGATATTTTAGGACTCAGTTCACTTCCCACAGAATAGCCACCCACTGTTTCTACACCTCTGCCCTCCCTCCTTCTGTATCAAGAGTGCCGCTTGTCACAGTTCCAAGAAATGGAGCCTATTAAGCAAAGAGGGAGCGGGGGGCCTGGGATAAAAGAGGCCCATCTGAAATAAGACAAACTGAAGGTTGGGAAACAAGAGAGCTGGGTGGGGGTGGGAGCCCCACGGGCATCATATCACCCATGCTAAGTGAGTTCCAGGCCTGGGAGGCTTGTGCAGAGAGGAGCGTGAGTGGAATGAGCGATGGGCAAGGACTTGGTGCTGTGTCCCCCGTCCCCACAGCAGGCATTGGATGGGTCTGCATTTTCATTTCTTTGCATTTACAAGGGGGTAATGAGTGCCTAGCCCAGCGCTCTCCAGTAGGAATATGTGCGAGCCACACATGTAATTGTAAATATCCTGGTAGCCACATTTTAAAAAGTAAAAAGAGATAGGTGTCATTAATTTCAATAAAAGATTTTCTCTAATTCAGTATATCCAAAATATTACCATTTCAGCATATAGTCAACATAAAAAATTATGAATGAGATATTTAACATTGGGGGGAAGGGGACTAAGTCTTCAAACTCCCAGGTGTATTTTACACTTGCAGCATGTCTGCGTTCGGACCCGCCACACTCAGGAACTCACGATCCTGTGTGGCCAGTGGCCACATATTGGGTGGTGCTGTCTGCCTTAGAGAACTACGGGGAGGAACCCGTTCAGCCCCCACACGTCTCTCCTGGTCCATCTCTTCAACAGGGTCCAATCTTCATAAGATAATTGCAATAACTGAGTATTTACACTGTGGTGAGAAATTTATAGACACGGTCTTATTTGAGCCTCACACCCACCCTGTGAGATATATATTACTATCCACTTCCTGCCTTCCAGCCCTGTCTGAGCAGGAGATAGGGGAAACAGAAGAATATACTTGCTCAGAGGAGCCCTTAGTGCAGAAGGGGAAGGAGGTGTACAAATACACAAATCACCTCGTTTTGAGAGGCGCTGACAGAGGCAAGCCCTGGTGACACCAGGAGAGGGACTAGAGTTGCTTGGGAGCGCAGGGGAAGGCCCTGCTGCTTGTGTAGGAGTTGGCCAGGTGCTCAGACAGAGGAGGGCCTCATACAGGTACAGGGGACAGGCAGCACTTGCACGTGCTCCGAGTGTGACAGAGCAGCGGGTATTATGGGATAGGGAGTAATTATGCCGCTAGAACAACGTGAGAGGTGAAACTGGGGAAGTGAGTCAGGGAGGTGGTGGAGGGCAGAGAGAGGGCCAGGGAACAGCATGTAGAAAAGAACCAAGAGGAGGGGGCCCAGTACAGGATACTTTGGGGTGTGCCATACAAGTGGGGATCAGGGCCAGAGACGTTCATAAGGACCGAATGTCAGACATTGGCTTCCAAGAAACAGGCAGAAAAATCACACAACCCTGAGTCTGTTGGAAAAGGGCCATCTGTAAGCTCAAGGTGTCATGTCACCGAGGCTATCACTGCTCCCTGAGGAGGAACCCCCAGGACAGAAAGCTCCCCTATCCGGGCCTTGTTATGTACCTGCTGAGCTGCTCACAGGAAGCATGACAGCTTAGAAAAAGAAAGCAGAGACCTTTCCTCTTTGTGTGGCTCTTAACTTAGGCCCTCCTACCGGCCCTCAAAGGCCATTGTCAACATTTCGGGAAATTAAAGGAAATTGTTTACCTGCTGCCCAGGCCCCAGTGGGCCTCCCTTTTTTGCTGGTATTGCCTTAGCACCATGTCTCCACAAGGCTCCCTTCACACTGGGCAGGCACTGCCTGATAGAACAGGATACCTTTGAGTCATTCAAAGCTGGGAAAGTGTATTCTTCCCTAATGCATGTAGTTTTGTCATGGGTGAAGTTATATCATGGCAAGAAAGATAAAAGGGAGCCTTTGTTTGGGAACCATTTAACTAGATAATGTCTAAGGTTCCTTCCAGCTCTTAGCATCCTGACCTTTTGTGGTGTCAGCCTCCAGGTTCCCCACCCCGCCACCCCATCCTTCACCTCCCAGCCCAGCTGCTCTTTGCGCTAGCTACACATCTGCTTCTGACTCTTCCTTAATCAAAAGGAGTAGGGGAATGGGAATGTGGTCCATCGATGACATACTGTATCCAAAAAATAATTTAATCATTTCACAACACCATAGGGTGGGATTATGATTCCCATTTGACAGATGCATTTACTGAGGCTCGGCGAGATTCATGTTCATCCATTAAACTTATATAAATTAAAGAGCTACTTTGTGATAAATCCCGAGTCTGGAGCTAGAGATACAACAGAAAACACATTGAAAGTGTTCTCTACACTCATGGAGCTTATTGTCTAGGAGGGGAGACAAGGACCTAAATTAAATAAGTGGTGTTAGGAGAATTTAGCCTGGGCTAGGGAAGGCTTTCTGGAGGAGGTGACATTTGAGCTGAGATTAGAAGCATGAGTAGGTATTAGCCAGGCAGAGACATGGGCCAGGTACTTCAAGCAGGGGAGACAGCACTTGCAAAGCCCTTTGGACAGAAAAGAGCTTAGAACTTTCCAAGTACTCAGAGGTGTCTGTCGCTAGAACATGGAGGTGGGAGGATGATTTAAGATGACACTTACTGAATCACTGAAGGGGTATGTGGAATCAGCTCCACACCACCTCTTTGGCCTTGAGCTTAAAAAGGGAGGGCATAGAGAAAGAGAACAAACTACATACTGTGTTTCCCCGAAAATAAGACCTAGTCTGACAATCAGCTCTAATGCATCTTTTGGAGCAAAAATTAATATAAGACCTGGTTTATATTAAAATAAGGCTGGGTCTTTACAATACAATACGATACGATACACTATGCTACGATACAATATGATACGATACAATACAATACAATACAATACAATGTCTTATGTTAATTTTTGTTCCAAAAGACGCAGTAGAGCTGATGGTCCGGCTAGGTCTTATTTTTGGGGAAACACAGTATCAGGTGCTGTGCCAGGTACTGTCACACCTGTGATTCATTTGATCCCTGCAGCCCCCCAACAGCAAATGTTTCCACCATCCCATTTTACACATGAGAAAACTGAGGCTCAGAGAGGGCAGGTAACTTTGGGTCACACCACTGGCCAGAGGTGGAGCTCGGTTTCCCACCCATGCCTGATCCCAAAGCCCAGGCCCCCCTCATCTCCTTATCTCAGGGGCCTGGACACTTTCGCCACCGTCCTGCTGTCTGGTGCCTCGACCTTCCTTTTCCAGGAGCAAGAGTTCCTGCAGGGCGAGCCCCACAAGGTTCTCCTCAGGCCCACGGGTTTGGCTTCTCGCGTTCTTGCTTGGAATCTGAGAGAAAGAAACTTGGGGCCTGGTAATTGTATTCCATTAAGCCTAATTAAGATGCAAATTTGTACAGTTAATGAAGAAGGCAATTTGGAGACAATTTTACCAGCGTCACAGGACTCTCATCAGTACCTCTCTTCCCTTCTGAGAATACGGGAAATATATGTGATGCTACCCACCCAGCTCCATCTGGCTGATCTCCAGGGATCAGTTCTTCCCATCCCCAGGGAGAACACTTTGGGCCGAAACTGCTCAGATTCCATGATCCCTGATGTTGGGATCACCCAGTCCTGGTTCCCTGCCACCATCCTTTCCTCCAGGCCCCACCTGCAGGCTCTGCACTGCCGTGGCCCCTTGGTGAAGGCCAAGAAGGCCTGAAGCAATTCTCTGGAGCCAGACTGCCTGAGTTCAAATTCTGGCTCCACCACTCACCAGCTGTGTATCTTTGGGCAAGTTTCTTAACCTCCCGGGGCCTCAGTTTCCTCCTCTGTAAAATGTGATCCTAATAGCATCACCTGATAAGGTTGCCGTGAGGATAAAATGAGGTAATGTATGTAACACCTGGCCCCACTTCCTCTCACCCTCACTCCACTTGTGGCCAGATTCACTGACAAATAAATTACTCAACTGACATCATATTGTTATTATAGCTGCTAATATTTGTGGCATATTCACTGTTTTAAGCTCTTCACCTATAATGATGTTATTTCATCCTCACAACAATTTACAAAGATGCAGAAAGTGAGGCCCAGAGAGGTAGTATGACTTGCCCAGGGTCACACCAGCTGGTACGGGGTGGAGATGGAATTCAAACCGCGTCTGTCTGACTCCTAACCTCATTTGTAAGCTCTCTAGTCAAACTACTCTACAATTCCCAGTGCTGGCTGTGTGTCAGGCCCTGTGCCCAGCTCCTGGGGCAGAGAGACCACTGTCTGTACTCTTGAGGGGCACACAGACTTGTAGGAAGGAACAGCCCGGGGGACAAACAAGGACAGAGCAGGGTGAAAGGGAACCCAGGGGAGTGGGGTATGTGGGACCATGGGGAGGACCTTTGTCTTCTAGGGAGGAGTCAAGAAAGGAAGGGATCACAGAGCAGGAGCACTTTGCCTGAGAGTTGAAGTATGGTTGGAAGTCTTTAGAGGTTTGCAGTGGAAAGTGCGTTCCTGGAGGAGGGATCAGCAGGTATGGTGGCATGGAGGTGTGAGATACGTGGGTGTATTGAAGTTTAGAGGCCAGGGGTTAGGAAGGTAGCAGCAATGGGAAGGGGAGGTTGGAAAGGTAGGCAGAGGCAGATCATGCTGAACCTCAAAGTTCAAAATTTACTAGAGGTTTAGAGTGATGGGTTCAAAAATCAAACAGACCTGAACTGGAGTCTGAGCTTCTCCACTTAACTTGCTGTGTGACCTTGGACAAGACCCTTTACCTCTCTGAGCCTTGGTTTCTTCATCTAGAAAATGGAGGAGGGATAATCAAAAGGCCTTTCTCCTAGCATGGTTATGACAAGCTGCACAAGAAATATAGCACAGTCTCTACAGCGTGAATCCTTAATCAGGACCAAGAGCTCCCCCTCACTCAGGGGGCGGAGGGAGCCACTGTAAGACCCAAGGAAGAGGAGTGGGCATCCCTACCTGTCCAGTGGGTCTGCCTGCCCCCCCGGACAGCAGTCAGAAAGGGTAGGTGTTGCAGACCACCAAAACTAGGTCAATAGATTTAGAAAAGGGGGAAGTTTTCTCATCCAGGAGTTTATCATTTAAAGGTGAGAGCAGGTAGTCTTCTGCATCGTAGAGAACAGGGTGAAGAAGATTTTATAATTTTGTTTCTCAAACTTTCACAGTGCTGTCCCAATTTTGCCATACCTCTTTACTATCTATTCTATTATTCCTTTAACACTTTTGTTGAAATCAGTTTTAAATTGACCCACTTTTTGTTGTTTAGCTTTATCTTAACACAATGCTATCTAGTAAATCAAAAATTTGAAAACAAAAACCCACTTGAAATCTTTCTACTAAAATAAAACCAACTGTGGACGTTTAAGGGAACTTTTCTCCAAGTATAAACACCCATACAATTTTACATAATTTGATCACACACTGTTTGTAACCTTCTTAATCTGACGTCATGTCCATCTTCCCACATCAATAGAGTCCCATGACATTAATAACTGCATGTTATTTCAGTTTTCTTGCCATTATTTATCCAGTTTCATAATGACTGGTATTTGTGTTGTTTCCAGTTTTCCAAATAATATGAACAACAGGACAGTAAACATCTTTTTGCGCTCAGTGGGATGAAGCATTCCCAGAAAAATTGCTGAGCTAAAGGATATGTACACTTTAAAGACTTTGAATACAAATCACATACCTGCCCTCCCAGAAGAGACCCCCAACTGACATCACCACAGCCATGAGGTGCTAGTTTCTCCACCCTCATCCATCTCGTATCGCTCTTGTAGATACTAAAATAAAAAGACCCAGTTAGGAAGTACTGATTGTTAATAGAGAGATTTGGAAATAATTGTCTTGTGATTGTAATCTTTAATTGCCTAGAGATTCTCGACTCTTTCCTTGGCACATCTGGTCTGATAATAAACTTGCTTCTGGTTCCCATAATGGAATTAAGTGTATCAGTAGTTCACAGTGTTTGGCTAATAGTCCTATGACTTACAGAATCTTTACTGTCTTAGCTCAGGCTGCTACCACAAAACATCATAGACCGGTGGCTTAAACAACGGACATGTATTTCTCACCATTTTGGAGGCTGGAATGTCAGAGATCAGGGTGTCAGTAGGGTCAGGTTCTTAGTGAAGGCTCTCTTCATGACTTGTAGTCGGCCACCTTTTCCTTTTGTCTTCACAAGGTGGAGAAATAAAGCTCTGATGTCCTTCCTCTTGTTACAAAGGCACCAATGCCAGCACCGGTACTTCACCCTCATGACCCCATCTAAATATAATGACCTCCCCAAAGCCTCATCTGTAAATACCATCCCATTGTGGGTTAGGTCTTCAACAAATGAATTAGGGGACACAGTCAGTCCACAGCATCTACCATGAGGACATGGTAACCACTCTGGTAACCAGTGGGCTGGATCATTGCTTTGGATGTGGGTCTTCTCTCCAGCGATAGCCAACACACCCAACTGTTAATTGCGTGTATACTCCATGCCAGATTCTGTGTGAAGTGAGTCCCCTTTATGTACTCTAGCACTGAATCATTACAACCTCTTTGTGAGGTAAGAGTTATTAGCTCCATTTTGCAGAGGAGGAATCTGAGGCTAAGCTAATAAGGCAAATGCCAATTCCCTCTCATCGTCACTCTCCTACATGCCCAGGGAGACCAGGAACTTTTGGAGGGCAGGGCCTGGTCTTGCTCACCTCTGGATCCTATTCCAGTATCAGCACAAAGCAGACAGAGTCAAGTCCAGCAGCTAAGAGAGAGAGTGAAGACCTTAGTATTAGAAGACGTGGGTTTGAATCCCACCTTTGCCCTTTACTGGCTGTGTGGCTTTGGCTTTGGTTTTTGTCACGCAGGGGACCCTGCTCGCTGCGCCATTTGTCGTGCAGGGTCTCAGCTCCCACTCCCCGCCCAAGAACGCAGGACACGGTAAGGCCAAACAGGAACACCCACAGAGCCATAGATAGGGGAGTCAAACCAATATATTCTCGCTGGAGGCTTGGCTGGAGACACAGGAAGCAGGATCTACATAATCTGCCTAACAGCAGTCCGCGCTTGCCAGCCACCATCTTCTCGCTAGCCCCCATTCCTTTTCTGCTAGCGTAGCCACAGCAGTTATATTAGTGGACAATGGCTTACGGGTTACAGCTGACGGCCAACTAGCCACAGCTGCTGGCATCTGATCACAGTTGATGGCCATTTACTACCCGAGCCAGCACCTTTCTATTGTGAGGCCGAGAGCCTGGAAACTGTTTTTTGGGGTTTTGTCCCCACAGTTTTCCCATCTCTTAAATGAGGTTAATAATCCCTACTTTTCAAAAAACTACCTTGAGGATAAAATGAGATACTGTGTGCACCCGGTACTAAATAAGCACTAAATACAAGCAGCTGTTGTTATTTTTAGTATACTCATTTACTCCCCTTAGACCAGTGGATCCAATGAGGAGAGGTATGGCACTTCCTCCAGTTATGTCTGCATTCAGGGCAGCTGCAAACCCCAGGGTATGGGCCCTCCTGAGTATGACCCAGAGAGCAAAACTTGGGCAGTGCCGGTTGCTTGAATCGGGCTGATACATGAGAGGGTTTGGGTGAATATCATCAAGGACTGGGATTTGAAGGTAATGCTCTGCTCTCATTTGCCCAGGAGAGGGCCCAGCCCTGCCCGAAGCCAAAACGTGCTTCTTATGGCCTGAAAAGGGATTTGGAGCCACTTTGTCCTGTAAGCCTAGATGCAGAAAGATTGGCCTCTTGGGGCTGTCCCTATGGTTTGGGGCAGTGTTTCTCAGACCACCGACCACAGAATCATCTGGGATGCTATTGAAAATGCAACTTCCAGGCCTCAGCTCTGACACCCTGAGTCCTATTCTCTGGAATCTGCCTTTGAACAAGCTCCATGGTGGTTGTTAAAGGTGAGGAATGGCTAGCTGATGGGACACTGATCAGAAGAGTATTGCAATCACGATTGTCCTGGGATTGCCAGGGTAGGTGCTCACTGGGCTGCTGTCAAGTGGCACTTCCGAGCCAGGTTGGCGGGGGCTGGCCACACCTCCAGGTTTGTATTTTTCCTCAGAGAACTGCAGCAGGAATAAAGGCAGGAACTTCAGAAGTTGGTGTCTCTTGTGTGTGAGAAGGCTTCTGCCATACTTCAAATGAGAAGGAAAAAGATAGATGTATATATATTTTCTGGAGGCAAATGTGCCACTTTCAAATGGATTCTTTTCCAGCCGGGACACAGTTTTCATTTCTCTTTGGTGAGTCATGGCAGAAGTCACCTTTTGCTTGCTGCCTCTTGTGAGCAAAGGACACACTTCATGGAGGGGCTGAGACCTCCCCAGGACTGGGGAATTTACTCTTTGCCAAGTTCAGGTCGAGGATGCGTTGAGGCTGTCACAGAACCCCACCCTGTCCTATGCTGTGGGGGCCACAGAGACTCTTAATAATTAGCCATTCTTGTTAGCTCAGATTTTGCCCTCTCTTGGGTTGTTTTCAGGCTGTCTGGCTGTCATCCTGCTGGTTTTAATGAGAAAATGTCCCCAAGTACCTTTTGACATTCACTCTTGTATCAATTAGTAGTACAGCATGGTAATTAAGGCATGGGTTCTGGAAGCCATTCTCTAGTGGCCCCCCATCTCACTCAAAATCAAAGCCAAAGTCCCTACCACATCTGCACGGCCCTCTGTGATCTAATCCTTGTTGTCTCTCTAAGTTCGTCACCTTCTCACTCAGCTGTAGCCATACTAACCTACTTGCTGTTTCTCAAACGTGTCAAGGATATGTCCACCCCTTTGCACTGGCTGTTCCATCATCCTGTGATGCTCATTCCTCCAGATCTCTGCGTGACTCATTCCCTCACTTGCTTTAGGTCTCTACTCAAATGTCATCCTAACCATCCCTTATAAAATAGTACAACCACCCCAACCCTCACTAACCCCCTTTTTTCTCAGGTCATTTATCACCACCTGACATAGTATTATTGTATTCTTTTTTTTAAATTAAAGTTTATTGGAGTGACAATTGTTAGTAAAGTTACATAGATTTCAGGTGTACAATTCTGTATTACGTCATCTATAAATCCCATTGTGTGTTCACCACCCAGAGTCAGTTCTCCTTCCATCACCATATATTTGCTCCCCTTTACCCTCATCACCCACCCCCCACCCCCTTACCCTCTCGTAACCACTAAACTATTGTCTGTGTCTATGAGTTTTTGTTTCTCATTTGTTTGTCTTGTTCTTTTGTTGTTTTCGGTTGATATACCACATATCAGTGAAATCATATGGTTCTCTACTTTTTCTGTCTGACTTATTTTGCTTAGCATTATAATCTCAAGATCCATCCATGTTGTCACAAATTGTCCTATTTCATTTTTTCTTATTGCCGAATAGTATTTCATTGTGTATATATACCACAACTTCTGTATCCATTTTCTATCAAAGGACATTTTGGTTGTTTCCATGTCTTGGCCACCATAAACAAAGCTGCAATGAACATTGGAGCACACTTGTCTTTATGGATAAATGTTTTCAGATTTTTGGGGTAGATACCCAGGAGAGGGATTGCTGGGTCATACGGTAATTCTGTTAGTAATTTTTTGAGGAACCTCCACACTGCCTTCCATAGCGGCTGCACCAGTCTGCATTCCCACCAACAGTGTATGAGGGTTCCTTTTTCTCCACAGCCTCTCCAACACTTGTTACTATTTGTCTTGTTGATGATAGCCATTCTGACTGGGGTGAGGTGATATCTCATGGTGGTTTTTATTTGCATTTCTCTGATGATTAGCGATGTTGAGCATTTTTTCATATGTCTATTTGCCATTTGTATGTCCTCTTTGGAGAAATGTCTCTTCAGGTCCTCTGTGCAGTTTTCATTTGGGTTGTTTGCTTTTTTGTTGTTGAGTTGCATGGGTTCCTTGTATATTTTGGATATTAGCCCCTTATCAGAGGCACTATTTGCAAAAATGAATGGGAGAAGTCCCATTCAGTTGGTTGCCTCTTGATTTTGTCGATGGTTTCTTTTGCTGTGCAGAAGCTTTTAAGTTTCATATAGTCCCATTCATTTATATCAGCTTTTACTTCCTTTGCCTTTGGAGTCAAATTCATAAGATGCTCTTTGAACCCAAGGTCCATAAGTTTAGTACCTACGTTTTCTTCTATGCATTTTATTGTTTCAGGTCTTATGCTTAGGTCTTTGATCCATTTTGAATTAATTTTGGTACATGGTGACAGACAGCAGTTCAGTTTCATTCTTTTGCACGTGGCTATCCAAATCTCCCGGCACCATTTATTGAGGAGGCTGTCTTTCTTCCATTGTGTATTTTTTGCTCTTTGTCAAAAATTATCTGTCCATATTTATATGGTTTTATTTCTGGGTTCTCAATTCTATTCCATTGGTCTATGTGTCTGTTTTTCTGCCAATACCAAGCTGTTTTGATTATTGTAGCCCTGTAGTACAAGCTAAAGTCAGGGAGTGTGATACCTCCAGCATTGTTCTTTTTTGTTAAAAATTGCTTTGGCTGTTTGGGGTCTTTTGTGGTTTCATACAAATCTGATGATTTTTTGTTCTATTTCTTTTAAAAATGCCATTCGGATTTTGATGGGGATTGCATTAAATCTGTATATTGCTTTGGGTAATACGACCATTTTAACTATGTTGATTCTTCCAATCCATGAGCACGGAATGTCTTTCCATTTCTTTGTGTCTTCTTCAATTTCTTTAAAAATGTCTTATAGTTTTCAGCATATAAATCCTTCACATCCTTGGTTAAGTTTATTCCTAGGTATTTTATTCTTTTTGTTATAATTGCAAAAGGAATTGTTTTTTTTTATTTCCTTTTCTGAGATTTCATTGTTAGTACATAGAAATGCAATGAACTTTTGTATGTTGATTTTGTAGCCAGCAACTTTACTATATTCGTTGATTGTTTCTAATAGCTTTTTGGTGGAGTCTTTAGGGTTTTCTATATAGTATAGCATCGTGTCATCTGCAAAGAGTGACAATTTAACTTCTTCATTCCCAATTTGGATGCCTTTTATTTCTTTGTCTTGCCTTATGGCTCTGGTGAGGACTTCCAACACTATGTTGAAAAGCAGAGGTGATAGGGGACAGCCCTGTCGTGTTCCTGAATGTAGAGCAAAGGGCTTCAGTTTTACACCATTAATTATGAGATTAGCTGAGGGTTTGTCATATATGGCCTTTATTATGTTATTTTCCTTCTATACCTATTTTATTAAGTGTTTTAATCATAAATGGATGTTGTATTTTGTCAAACGCTTTTTCTGCATCAATTGATATAATCATATGATTTTTGTCCTTTGTTTTGTTTATATAATGTATCACATTGATGGATTTGCGTATGTTGAACCATTCTTGTGCCCCTGGGATGAACCCTACTTTATCATGGTGAATAATGTTTTTAATGTATTGTTGCATTCAATTTGCTAGAATTTTGTTTAGGATTTTTGCATCGGTATTCATCAGAGATATTGGCCTGTAGTTTTCTTTTTTTATGTTATCCTTACCAGGTTTTGGTATCAGGGTAATGTTGGCCTCGTAAAATGAGTTAGGGAGTACTGTCTCTTCTTCAATTTTTTGTAAGAGTTTGAGTAGGACAGGTATTAGATCATCTTTGAAGGTTTGGTTATTGTATTTTTTAATGATCTATTTCTCCCCACTAGAATGATAGCTCCTTGTGGGTGGGAACTTTGTCTGACTTGGTTACTGCTATCATCAAGAATATGCCTGATACATTGTAGACCCTTAGTAAATAATTATCAATTGATTGAATAAATGAATGCCTAGTTCTGTGTGACCTTGAGCTCCTTAGCATATCTAAGCCTCAGTTTTGATGTCTATAAAATGGACACAGTTATAGAGGTTTGCATGTTAAATGAGACAATACATGTAAGTCCTTTGCATGGTGACCAGCACACTCAAAGTTCTCAATAAATGATGACTGACCTTAGACTATTATTACTTAGATCAACAAAATAAGGCAATGTGGTAAAGGAAATGAAAGAAGTTTGCAAAGGGCTGTCCTGTTGAGAGATGGCAGAGGTGCTGCCCAGGTGATTGGAATCAGGAAAGGCTTCTCAGCAGGGGTGGAATTTGAACTGGGCCTCTGGGTTGGGCAGGAGCTCAGCAGATCAGTCCTACATTTGTAGAATGGTGGGACAGGAAGAAGGAACAGGGTGAACAAAGAAGCAGAAGGGAGAAAGTTCTGGGACTGGTCGGGTGGGCTTCCCAAATTCCAGGGACTTCAAAATCAGGGGAGGAGAAAGCAGAATAAAGCAATGGAAGCTTTTTTTTTTTCCTCTGCTTCCTGGAAAAAAGAGAAACCAGGCAGTGCTTTCCAACAAGTTGTGCAACAGTAGAACAGAAATAAAACCTGATTTACAACCTTTCCTGTGTTGGGGCAGAGTGCTTCACAGTTAGTAAAGCAACCCCTGAGTGTCCTTTTGTTGGTTTATCACAACCCTTCTCAAGGGAGGCAGAATTATTAGGTGTTATTCTAATCTGGCAGGCACCTGCAAATAACCCTGAATGGGGTATCTCCAAAAGAAGCCCATCAGCAGTGGTGGGATTTCTGGGTGCTGTGGCGTCCTGCTGTCTTGAAGACCGGGAAGAAATTCATAGCATAGGTGTAAGGAAAACCAAGAAGGATGGTGTGGGGGAGAAAGACTGAATGGTTAACTTTGGAAAGCAGAAGGACATGTGTTTGTCATTCGTTCATTCATTCATTCACTCAGTGAACGCTGAGCACTTACTATGTACAAGACAGAATATTCAAGCCAAGAGCCCAGTGGTCAGGACTTTAGTTACTTTGTGTGTGTTTAATTTTCTACTTGATTAAAAAAAAATAGTTCTGTAACTTAAGGGAGGTTGGGGAGGCAGTATAGGTTTCATCTCAAACGTCAACTCCAATTGATTTATTGTGGTTACTCAGGTGTCTGAGACTACAGTGTGGGCTTAGCAGGAAGAAATGCAGTGATTGATTAGTGATGTCTGTCATGGGTTAGTGGGGGAGAATAATTCGTCAAATGCCACACATTCGCCACAGCAGGAGTGAGCTCTGTATAGACCTGTAATGTGCTGACCCGAGGGTTTATAACAGAATTAAATGCTTTCTTGACTCTGTGCAGTTGGTGAGTGTGATGTGGCTGATAACTCACCATGGAAAGCTGTGAACATTCAGGACAATCAAAGGGGCAGGAATTGATGCCCCAGAGTATTAACTCAGAGAAGCAGTTCCCCTCAACGACATGGTGTCCCCAGACTTTTACAAGTGTCTCACCCAACCCTCATTTGACACTTGTTGAATGCATCTTCCCTAAGCATTCAGCTTGGTTCTCCTAGAAACATTCTTTGTGCACATATATTTCACCGTCTTGTATAGTACATAATTCATTAATTGATATATAATAAATGCAACTAGAATACACAAGTTTGAAACTAGAGCTGACTCTTAGTCCTTGTACAACTCAATGGTTAGGAACAGAAGGCATAAACACTGGAGGTGTTGGGTCACTGTGTTTTACAAGGCAAGGGGATGATTTTGGTCAATCCAGTGAATCAGTTAAGTCGGGGTAAGTTAAGAGGGCTTCTCCTACAAATATGTAGTTTTCTTTAAAAAAAAAAAAAGAAAGAATTCACTCTCCATATTCTGTTTTATAGCCTCCTTTTTTTTCTTAACCTAAGCAAATATTAGAGGCACTTTTTCATGTCATCAAATACTCTCTCAGAATAATATTATAAATGGCTACATGGCATTCAATGATGTGCATCTACCATTTAATTGATTCCTTGTTGCTGGACTGTCATGTAGCAAAGTTTGGGTCTATTATAGGGAACATTGCCTTTCAGTTCCCAATGTGGGTAGTTGAGAACTCTGAACACCCCCACAGTGGTGAGGAGTAGAGATGGACATTAAAAGGGAAGAGAAGATGGGAATATAAAATGGTGTAGTCACTGCAGAAAACTATGGTGGTTCCTCAAAAAATTAAACATTGAATTACCATATGATTCAGCAGTTCCACTCCTGGGTATATATATGAAAGAATTGAAAGCAGCGTCTTGAAGAGATATGTATACACCGTGTTCATAGTAGCACTGGTTACAATAACAACCTAAGTGTCCATCAACAGATGAATGGATGAACAAAATGTGGTCTCTACATTTCTCCAGAGGACATATAGGTGGCCAATAGATGTATGAAAAGATGCTCAACATCGCTAATACTCAGGGAAATGCACATTGAAACCACAATGAGGTATCACCTCATACCTGTCAGAATGGCTATCATCAATAAATCAAATAACAAGTGTTGGCGAGGCTCTGGAGAAAACGAAACCCTCGTGCACTGTTGGGATTCAAAATTGGTGCAGCCATTATGGAAACCAGTATGGAGGTTCCTCAAAAAATTAAAAATAGAACTAGTAAGTTATGACCCAGCAATTCCACTTCTGGGTATTTATCCAAAGAAATCCAAAACACTAATTTGAAAAGACGTATGCATCCCTATGTTCATTGCAACGTTATTTATAATAGCTAAGACATGAAAACAACTTGAGTACCCATCAATACATGATTGGATAAAGAAGATGTGTTATGTATATGCAATAGAATATTACTCAGGCATAAAAAAAAATGAAATTTTTCCATGTACGACAACATGGATGGACCTAGAGGATATTATGCTAAGTGAAATAAGTCAGACGGAGAAAGACAAATATCATATTATTTCAGTTATATGTGGAATCTAAAGAACAAAACAAATGAACAAACAAAACAGAAACAGACTCTTAGACACAGAGAATAAACTGATGGCTACCAGATGGGAAGGGGGGTTGGGAGGCTGGGTGAAAAAGGTGAAGGGATAAAGAAGGACGAATTGACAGTTGAAAAATAGTTGTGGGATGTAAAGTACAGCATGGAGACTATAGTCAATAATATTGTAATAATTATGTACGGTGCCAGGTGGGTACTAGACTTATTGGGTGATCACTTTGCAAATTATATCAATGTCTAACCAGTATCCTGTGCACCTGAAACTAATATAAAATAATATTGAATGCGAACTGTAATGAAAATTTTTTTAAAATAAATTTTAAAATGTGGTTTATAAATACAATGGAATATTATTCCACCATAAAAAGGAAGGCAATCCTGTTACATGCTTCAACATGAATGAACCTTGAAGACATTACGTGAAGTGAAATAAGCCAGTCACAAAAGGACAACTATTGTATGATTATACATACAAATGTATGGTTATACATACAAGGCCCCCACTTATATGAGGGGCCTACAGTAGTCAAATTCATAGAAACGGAAAATAGAATGGGGGTTGTAAGGGGCTGGAGGAGGGGAAATGGGGAGTTGCTTCATGGATATAGCGTTTCAGTTCTGCAAGATGAAAAGAATTCTGGAGATTGGTTGTGCAACAATATGAATACACTTAACACTACTGAACTGCACACTTAAAAATTGTTATGGTGGCTAAGATTGAACACGGCACCTTGAGCTGAGCTGCCGCTGAGCTCCCAAATGGTTCAGTTGGTTGGAGCACATCCTCTCAACCACAAGGTTGCCGGTTCGACTCCCACAAGGGATGATGGGCTGCGCCCCCTGCAACTAGCAACGGCAACTGGACCTGGAGCTGAGCTGCGCCCTCCACAACTAAGATTGAAAGGACAACAACTTGACCTGGGGGAAAAAAAAATTGTTATGGTGGCGAATTGTATGTTATTTTACCACTATTAAAAAAAAAATTCTTCTAAAGAAAACTTACAAAGAGAGATGGGAGTAGATGTAGGAGTAGATGTAGGCCTTAAGTATCAACAGCTACTACGCTGATCAAAAAAATGAGATAACCAGACATGTACCTCCTGAAGAAGCCAAACCCAGTCTGTGGTCTCACGGAACGGATTGAATCTGAGTGTGAACAGTGTCTGGAACCAGCTGCAGCTTACAGGGCAGACAGAGGACGGAGGAGCGTGTTAAACTGAACGTGAGCGTGCAGTGGGCAATGTGGGAGATGCTACAGTCAAACTCCCAGCTCTTCCAATAAACACGCGTCAGGAAATAAAAGGGATAGATGGGGAATCTGTAAATTAAAAGAAATTTCAAAGACAGGCCAAATTTTTCAAATAGGCCAGAATATAGTGTCTAGGGATGCACTTCTGGGTAACAAAACAATTTTAAAAGATGCAGGAAGTGATTCCTTACAAGTCAGGATAGTGATTACAGGATGGGATACATGCGCGAGGCTTCTGGGGTGGGGGCAAAGTTCTTTTTCTTGACCTGGGTGCTGTTGACCTTATTATAATCCATTAATTCATACACTAGATTTGCACGGTTTTCTGTGTTTATGCTTTATTTTACAAAAAAGAATTTTTTTTTAATGAAGGAAGGAGCTGTTGGATATAGAGAGTCAGACAGACCTAGATAAAAATCCAAGTTCTGCATCCATTAGCTCTGTGATCTTTGGCAAGTTACTCAAACCTCTCTAAGCCTCCGTTTCCTCATCTGGAAAAGAAATTATAATAGTATTTAGCTCATAGCATTGTGGTGGCAGTTTAATAAGGTAATGCATGTACTCCCCTATGACCACACCTAGTCCCAAGTAAGTGCTTTAAATGTTCACTGTTGTTGATCCTGGAAAGAAGTGGACCTGGGCAAAAGAAGCCCCGAGTGCCATTTTCACCTCTACTTCTGACTCGCCATGTGATCTTGGTAAGGTCACTTCCTGGAGTCAGATGCCTCCTCACTTTCCTGATAATCCCTGTGCCTTGTAAGAATAACAACTGAGATCAGGAGGCCACTTGGTGGGACCTGTGGTGCTCAGGGCTGAGCCTCCCGATGCTGCCTTTCCTCCAACAACACGAAGAGACTCGGGTCTCGCCAGGAAGCAACAGACAAAAAGGGGCGTGGCATTGCCCAGTTTCCCCGTGCATGCTGACAGGTACACATGTGCCCAGACACACAACAGAGACAGTGTTGCTTTCTGTTGTCCTGTGCAGGGAAATTTATGCTGTTTTTACCCTTCTAGTCTTGGACTGTCTTCTGGAAGCCTTGTTTGTCCTTTACTACCTTTCGTAGGCTTTGTGAATTTAGAGAATGAACAAGTTCAGCAACGCCAGGGAAAGAAGGGTTACCTGCCCATTAAAGACTCACTTTTCAGAGTGTGGTTTCAGTCAGAATCCTGCTTCCCCTGGAACGAGAAAAAGACAGCTAGCCAATCCCTGGTTCCTTAATGGAGCCAACAAGGAGACATCAAGTCAGACTCCAGAGTGCCGGAGTCCCTGTTCCCTGAAATATATGAACATGAGTTCATAAGAAAATTGAACTTCATGCACATCCTAGAAGACACTTCCAGTCAATCTACCCTGAATTCCCAGGAAGATTCCCTCTAAAGATCCCGTTCAATGGACAAATCCTTTCATGTTAGACCCCCCTCAGAATGCTGTGAGGAGCTGCTCAGTTCTTATTTATTTATTTATAATTGTGGTAAAATATACATAGTATAAACATTTACTATTCTTGCTATTTTTCAAGTGTAAAGTTCAGTGTCATTCAGTACATTCACGCTGTTATACAACCGTCCCCACTCACTATCTTTCTCTGGAATTCTTTTCATCTTCCCCAACGGAAACTGTTAAACATTAACTCCCCCAGCCCCCGGCAACCACCATTCTACTTTCCATCTCTATAAATCTGACTACTCTAGGAACCTCATGTATGTGGAATCATATAGTATTTGTTCTTTTGTTACTGGCTTATTTCACTTAGCAAAATGTCCTCACGGTTCATCAGTGCTGAAGCATGTGACAGTGTTTTCTTCCTTTTTATTGGCGAATAATATTCCATTGTAGAGATACCACATTGTTTATCCATTCATCCATTGAAGGAGACTTTGGTTGTTTCCATCTTTTGCCGATGGTGAATAATGCTGCTATGAACATGGGTATATTAGCGTCTCGTTAGGATTGTCCACTAATCCTTTATTCCAATTACTGTGACGTTCTTCTGATGACACAGGGTACTAATGGGTACTTATAGTCAGCTAACACCTCTAACACCTACACCCTAGGCTCAGAAACTGGGGAAATAGCAAAATAGCAGGAGGCAGGGGTCAGGGTGGGGTGGGGGGCAGCCAGGGCTGGGCCAGGACAGGGAACCACAAAATGCTGTATGTTCACAGCTGTAATTTCCCCAGATAGGGAAGGTTTTCTTGGCAACCATTTATGAAAACTATGATTATTTTCCATTTCCTAGACTCTGTGCTTGTTTTTATAAGAAGCTAAGTGGTTCCATGTGATTATAAATCCCAGGTGTTGTGTGGAATTTTAACTAAAATACCGAAATCTAAGGCTATTTGCCTATAGCACTCCTCTGTTTTGTTCAATTTCCTCCAAGTTCACTGCACTATTTAAATTGTTTATAATGAGTGCAGGTTTTAGTGAGTTCCGGAAAACAGAAAGAGAAAAAAATTGATGAAGAAAAGTAGGACTGAAGCAGATGGCCATTCAGGGAAAAGATGGCCAGCTGGCGGGAAGGTGCAGTGGTCCAAGTTGCTGACCACTGGCATGCATTGTGACCAGGGCCGACTTTCTTACATGTCAAGGCAGAGCATGCAGTCCCCTCTGTCCAGTGTGGTTTCAAGGAGCTGGGAAGCATCCACCCTCCACCCTGAGACAACCGTACCTTTCCTTCTATTGAAGGTGCCTCCCCTTCTACCACTGAAGCACATTGGCTACTCAATAATACTAGTTGTCCCAAAGTGTCAGAAAGGATTTTCCCTTTTCTGAACCACTCTCTTAAAATGCAAATGAATCTTAAAGAGCAATCTGAATTTTCGAGCTATGAGGACTTTTAGGGTTCATCAACTTGACTGTTCTCAAACTGTTCTCTGAGGAGCTTTGGGGGAGTCTGGGGCAAAGAGGGAGGGGAAGCACCAAGCAGATGATGCTCTGAGTACCTTGCTCCTCCATTCTGACCACAGCAGTCTGCTTTTACCTGAACCAGTAGTGGCACTACCCAGAAAAGGGGTGAGGGGAGTTTGAAAGCCTCTGATCTAGAGCAGCTCCCTTGTTTGACACAGAAGGCCCAGAGAAGTTGAGAGAAGGGTTTAAAGTCACACAGCAAATTTGTTCAACAGATATTTACTGAGCACCTACTATGGGCCAGAGGCACAGTAAACAAAGATGAGTACTGTAATGCCCTGCCGTGAAGAGTGGGGCTTTTCTCTTTAGGCTAGCTTCTCTGCAGCCTTGGGGGGAACACTTAGGGAGCCTCAGTGAAGAAGGAGACAGCCTTCCCCCAACCCACAATATGTTTCAGCCAGATGACTCTCACACCACACCTATGGGTCATGCCATCTCTCCTGTGTATGCAAAGGGGAATAGACGTGTTCTTTTTAATATATCCCCCTCGCCCCATCTCATTTCATCCTTGCTGAAGCCCTGCCATGTGTGTACTGTTAAAAAATACTGAATTACACTTGTTAAAGATGGTAAGGCAGACTTTCTTCAGGACTATCGTGATAGGTATCGGGACCTCTGCAATGGGATTGTACAGTAGGAGAGAGAGATGGGGCTCAACTCTGAATACAGCATGAGCCAGTGGGAACTTCGAGCCAAGGAGCAACGTGGGTGTCAGCAGATGGAAGAGTAATGGGAGGAAATGTCAAGGGTAAGGGGGATTCTGGCTAAACTGACCTAACAGGATTGGTGCTACAGAGAGGCCAGGGTGATCAGACATGAGCTGGGGGACGATGGAGGGTGAGGAACCTGATCAGATATCAATGTGATCAGATACCATGGGTGGGAGGTTCTGGCTAGATGCAGTTAGCAAGGTTTTTGTTAAAACCAGATTTTATAAGGAAACACACCGACGGATCTAGGAGAAGGTTCGGGAACCTGACAAAAGTATGTTCAAGCAAAGAATTTTTGTCAGTACCTACTGTGTGCCAAGTGCAGTATGAGACTACGAAGCTGATTAAGACTTGGCTCCTGTTCCCAAGGACCTTCCAGTCTAACAAGGGAGAGAAAAGCTTTACACAAATAACCACAATACAAAGCCATTGCTAAACGCTAAACGTCATAAGGAGGGACTGATAGATAACTTTACCAGCTTTGGAGTTGGGGTTGGGGAGAGAAGAGACACACCTTGCCAGGACAGGTGGCATTGGTAGTTGGAGTCGGGCAGCCCTTGTTTAAAAGCTCAGCTGGGCCATATAAGTGTGTGAGCTTGGGCAAGGGATGGGGACAATCTCATCTGAAAAAATGTGGGTGATGATAGTTTCTACCTCAGGGGGTTGCTGTGAGGATTAAATGAGATGATGATGTCCAACTCTTAGCCTCAATACATGTAGCTTTCGTTTCTAGACTTTAGAGATAAGGTACTGGTAGGAAAGAAGCATTTCAGAGCAAGGTACTGCCCAGCACAGTGCAGAAAGGGAGAGCAGGCAGGGTTGGACAAGATGTTTAATGTGCTGGTGCTTGGAGCAGAGGAAAGGAAGGCACGCTGGGAAATGCCATGGGAAAAGTGGGTCCAGGTGACAAAGGGCCCACTCCATTGCCAAGCTGAAGACCTGGGCCTGCTGAACTCATTTATTAGCGCTTTTTTTTCCTTGTAGATCCCTTAGGATTTTCTATATACAAGATCATGCCATCTGCAAATAGTGATAGTTTTGCTTTCAAGTCTAGATGTTTTTATTTCATTTCCGTGCCTATTTGCTGGGCTGCTTTTATCTCCTTTTCATTTTGGCTAGGTGAGAGCCAGCCCAGGCCAAATAAGGGAGGGTATGCAGGTATAGCCTGGTGAGTACCAGGGCAGATCTCCTGAGCACCAAGGTGACACACACTCCCAGGCATCCCCACCTGGTGAGCAGAGAGGGAAGCACAAGTAAATGCTTTTCTGCAGCACTCATAGCTGGAGCTTGTTTCTGGAGCATTCAATACTTGTTTACTGAGCCCCCTCCTTGGCTCTTGGGGCTGAGGACATAGAGGTGATTCAGACATAAATTTGGTATCCGCAGTCTAAAGAAATAGTCTGATCAGTTAAGGAATTACAAACCAGCCTGACAAGGGTTACAACAGAGGTCTGTACAAACTTCAGAAAAACCCTGGAGAAGGAAGCAAATTCCTGTCTGGTGGAATTGAGAAAAGCCTTAAAGGAAATGACATCAGGGCTAGATTGTAAAGGACTGATTGAATGTGTGTCAGGCTGAGAGGAAGGGAACAGGCATCCTGGCACAGAGAAGAGCGTTTGCAAAGAAAGGTACGGGGTGCAAAAGAGCAGGTCTGTTGAGGGAAAGTGATTTAGCAGAAGGTGGGGTTACAGGATAAGCTGGGACGGGATGGAAAAGCCTCCTGTGCTGTAGGGTCAAAGGTAACAATATTTTACTAGTCACTGCCAGGCCTTCCCCCTCAGTTGGCAGAGCAGAATCTGTTTTTGAATGCTGTCTCTTGGGCTTTTGTTGTGCTGATGAGAGTAATGAATAAAGAGAAGGCACTGGGAAAGCTAAGTGGATTTATATTAGAAATGCATGACACCCTCCAAGAGCTCTGGAAGATTGGAAAGTGGAGGAGTGAAAGAAAGAGGGAATAAAGCAGGAACTGTTGCAAACTAAAGTTTTTGAAAGGGGGCAGAGGGAGCAGCTGACGCAGGAAGTAGCACTATGGGGTGAAAGATGGGGAAGAGAGGTTCTTTAGGATATTTTTTGCCTCTTTACGAGTCTTTAGCAAATGTTTGTTTTCCGTCTTTTTTATTCCTGGGTGTTGGACTTGAATTTCTTGTGACTGTAATTCCCTGGGTAGACTACACGAGACCCACCCAGTTTTATTTGGGCTACACTTGTATTGTATACATTGGGGGCTTATCCTGTGTGTCCTATTATCGTGACACCAGTGGCAAGAACATTGAAGAGTTCTGAATAGGGGAAAGAGGTGACTGGATGTGTGGCTTCTGTGTATAGGATGGGTTGAAGGGACCAAGATCAGGATGAGGAAGGATGACCAATCAGGAAGCTGTTAGGACAGTTCAGAGAAGGTGTTACCAAAGTCTGAACCAGAGCAGCGGTAGCACAAATGATGATTATTGCCTGTGCTTTTCAGTAATCTGTAGAGCCAAATCTTAACGCAGGTGTAAGTATGAGGTGACAGCAGCCAGGAAGGAAACTGTTTACCTGTGGGGTGATTAAGATCATAATAATATCCAAGGCCTACGTCACACCACAAGGAAGCTCATGTGAGCAGCCCAGAACTTTCGTCTGCCGCCTGAGAGACTCACCTTTCACTTTCTGTGCTGCAAGAGACAGAGACAGAAACACTTTCATTGTGGTCTCTCAGACTCACACATACACTCTAGGAACATTCCTTCTCTGGGAGTAGAGTCTGTCCTTCCATTTGCCAAAGGAAGCAGCCCAAAGTCAGCTTTGCTGTCAGTCCACTAGGGAGATGATTGCTGTTGGGACAGGCCAATTAACCTGCAGGACAGAAAGTTCTTAGATGAACTAGGACACAGCCACAGCTCTCCCTAATGCACGTGGAACAAGGGAGAGAAGTGGGAGTTCTTAACTCATGTTTTCATCTCCAGCAGCTTGGCCTAACATAACATCTGGTGCCACGTTATCATTTAATGAATAGTTCCTGAATGTATTAATGAATTAGCATAACATGAAACCCTGAAAATGGTCTTGTTGGGGCAGGAGTAGGATGTGCTAAAGGCAGGATTTATCCGTTCATTCATTCATCATTTCTTGAGCTCCTCCTACCACTGAGCTTTGGGTGAGGACAGTGGTTCACAGTCTTGGCTGCATCTGGAGAGTTTTTAAAAATCTTGAGACCCTAACCACAGTCCAGATCAATTAAATCAGAATCGTGTCTGAGGGTAGGACCCAGGAATTAGTACTTTTTTTAAAGCTCCCCATGTGATTCCAATGGACAGACAAGGTTGAGAACCCTAGGGTATCTGTTAGAATTATAGGTGAATTATAGGTGAATATTGCCCCTGCATTTGTAAAGATCAAAGTCTAAGCGAAGGATACCTGAATTCATTCATTCATTCAGTAGAATACAAAGCATGAAATGCCTTCATAGAGCTATGGAAACAATACTTTGGGAACCCAGAGGAAGGAATGCTTAGGTGTGGCTAAAGGATATAGGAAAGCTTCAAAGAGGAAGGAACTTTTAATATGGGTTTCAGGATGAATTGAAGTTTATCAATATCTCCCGTCCTTCTTTTCTTTCTTCCTTCTTTCTTTTCTTCCTCCATCTTTCCCTTCCTTTCTGTCTTCCTCTCTCTTTTATTCCTATCTTCTTTATCAACCTTTCCATACCCCCTTTCTCTGTTCATCCTTCTCACCTACTCTGTTCCAGGCGGGCTCTGAACTAGGCCCCAGGAATAGACACTAGTAAACCAAAATGAGGTCCAAGTCCTCAAGGCCCCTCCTTTTCCAGACGGAGGGAATAGCACGCACAGAGCTGCAAACGCTGAAAGAACCTGGGCTGTTTGGGGATAGTTGCTTCATTTTTACTAGAATAAAGGAGTCAAACATGAAGGAAATGTCATGCCAGCAGCCTAAGGAGTGTGAAATTTTCCTGAAAGGCTTTTAGGAGCAAAATAATTGTATGCTGTGATTTAAAAGTGTTACCACATTCTGGGTGGTACCTGAAGTAGCTCTAAATGGTACACAGACATAGCATTAATTAATTCTGACTCACACTGGTTTTCAGTCCTTCTGATTACCTCCAAGAGAGGCTCAGTTGGGTGCTGGTAAGTCCTGAACACCTATCTTTCACCTGCTCATCTTTCTTTTTGACAAAGCAGAGCCTCCCTAAAATGTCTGACTAGAATTTAATCACATTGTTTTGTGCCACCCTATTTATTTTCATGGAAAGCTTCTATAGGTGACAAAAACATAGATGACTGGGTTTTTTTATATGTCATAGTGAAATAAACTTAAGCTTAAAAAGCAACTCCATTAAAAATAGGTAAAGTATATGATGGTATAAGAGACACATACATCTAGCAAAGCTTATAATGGGGATAGGTAAATAACTGAAGGAGAGATCCAGTTCATCAATATTTCTTTTCGTAGGTCGTGCTTTTGGTGTCAAATCTAAGAACTCTTTGCCTAGCCCTGAACCCCAAAGATTGTCTTAAACATATTTTTCTGAAAGTTTTATTTAAGTCTATGAACCATTTTGTGTTTTGTTTTTTTTTAATATGAGGCATGAGGTGTCGGTCGAAGTTCAGTTTTTTGCCTATAGATGTCTAATTGCTCCAATACCATTTGTTGCAAAAGCCCTTTCCCCAATTAAATTTATTTTGTAACTTTGTCAAAAATCTCTTGGGCATATTTGCGTGGGTTTATTTCTTGGTTCTCTATTCTGTTCCATTGGGCTATGTTTTCATCTCCACCAATACCACAGTCTTGATTCCTGTAACTATTTATGTCTTGAAATTGGGTAGACTTATTTCTCCCATTTTGTTCTTATTTTTTCAAAATGATTTTAGCTATTTTAGTTCCTTGGCCTTTTCATATACATTTTATAGTAATCTTGTCCATATCTATAAGACATGTTGCTGAGATTTGGATAGGAATTGCATTAAATCTGTACATCCATGTGGGGAGAATTTACACATTTTCTATGCTGAGTCTCCCAATCCGTGCACATTATGTATCCCATTTATTTAGATCTTTTATTTCTTTCATCAGTGTTTTCGAGTTTTCAGCATGCCAGGCCTGTGCAAGTCATTCATCTGAGGATTTATTGATTTCCTTTCATTCCTTAAGAGATTTTCTGTGAGTCTAAGATTCTGGGTTGACAGGTCTTTTCTTTGAGTATCTGAAAAATATTGTGTCATTCCCTTCTTGTCTCTATATTTTCCGATGAGAAATATACTGTTGTTCTCATTATGGGAGGATACTGTTTTTCTCTGGCTGCTTTCAAGATTTTTTGCTTTGACTTTATTATGGTGTGGATTTGGGGGGCTGTTTGAGGTTCACTCCGCTTCTTGATTCTATAGGTTTATATCTCTTCCAAATTTAGGAAGTTTTCAGCCCTTATTTTGTCACATACCTTTTCATCCCCACACTTTCTATCTCCTTCCAGGACTATGAATACACGAATGTTAGATCTTTTGTTATAGTCCCAAAGGTCCCTGGGGCTCTATTCATTTTTTTTTCCCCAGTCTATTTTCCCTCTGATGCTCAGATGGGGTAATTTCTATTGCTCTGTCTTCCAGTTCACTGATTCTTTCCTCTGTTCCCTCCATCTTGCTGTCATGCCTATCCATTGAGTTTTTATTTCAGTTATTAAATTGTTCAATTCTAAAATTTTCACTTGGTTCTTCTTTTCATCTTCTGTTGCCCTGCTGAGACTTTCTATTTTATCATTTGTTTCAAGTGAGTTCACATTTGCACATTAAAGTATTTTTATGATGATTACTTTAAGGTATTTGTCAGATAATCCTTAAATCTCTGTCATCTTCGCATTGGTATCTATTGATTGCTTTTTAAAAATTTACATATGAAGTCTTCCCATTTTTTGATATCACAACCAGCTTTCAATTGAAATATAGACATTTTAGGTATGAGGTTATAAGACTCAGGATCATATTTAAGTTTTCTGTTTTATCTGGCTTTATGTAACACGGCTGTGGCAGAGGAAGCAGAGACAGTGGGGAGACGGGGTACTGCCTCATTACTTCAAGTTGAGAGAAGTCCAGGTTCCCCACTCTGCTTCTGTGACACCTGAAACGGAAAGGATCTTCATTACTGATGTGTGGGGGCAGGGGCTGTTCTTGCTCCCCACTAGACCTCCAGGAATAGCTCCCTGGCTGGGAGGGGACATGTGCCTCCTTAGTGCTCCCATGTGACCTCCACTGACACTGCGGGGTGGGACGCAGGTCTTGTCTCCACCTGATGTGGATGAAAGTCCAGGCTCCCTCGTAGGGACAGTAGGGACACCATCCCAGCAGGGGGGTTGGGTTGCCTTTTTACAGCCTGACAAGGGTAGATTTGGCTCCATACTTGCCTTTGCTGCCTAGGTTGGGAATGGGGCTCCAGGGTTTCCTGTGTTGTTTGACTGCAATCGAGCACTTATTGCCTAGAAGTGTTCTATTTTGCTAGACTGCCCCCTTCCTGGTCCTTTGGCTAGACACAGCAGGCTTTTGGAAGGGGTGGCACCTTTTGTTTTTTTCCTGTGCCCATGAGTACAGAGTTTCTAAGCACCCAACTTCTCCAGCTCAGGGTCTCAGATATATGTGGCCACACAAAAACCCAGGGAACTCATCACTGTGTCATTCTTTGGTTCCCAGAGTTTGTAGCAGGGCTTCCTTTGCCTCTCCACTTTTCAGAGTCGTCTTATGTTTGTTTTAAACATAATGTTCAGGGTTCTTATTTGTACTGAGCAGAATGATAGGCGAAAGCATCTTCACTCCATCTTCTCCAAAACAGATTTCCCAGTATGTTTTAAAAGCTCTCCAGGCAGCCAAGATTGGTAACCACCAGTATAGGTTGTAAGCTCCACGAGGGCAGGGATTGTGTCTATTCTTTATTATCACAACATCTGTACTTGATCTCTGAATAAACATCTGTTGAATCAATGGATGGGTTGAAAGAAGGAAGGGAAAATGAATGGATGGATGGATGGATGGATGGATGGATGGATGGATGGATGGATGGATGAATATCAGAATGGAGCTGGCAACCAGACTGATTCACACTCATCTCTGTCCTTGTACATACTTAAACCCCTGTCTAGATGAAAGTCTGGCCCCAGAACCAGCGAGAGGGCTTGACCAGCAGGTGGTGCTCAGGAGCCCCAGGTATGCCGCTTGCGTGGCCACTGCTGTAAGGCACCGGGTCACTTTAGGGAAGGAGACAAAGCCATTAAAGAAACTCCAAATTACCTAGGAGCTCTCTCTTGTAAACATCACATTTGCCTCTCCTTTCTCTTCTGCCAGCTCTTTTATTTACTTTAATATCATACATAATTTTTTCTTTCTCCAGAAGAAAACCGCCTGGATAACTTTGGTCTTTGAAAGTGCCTTCCTCAAGGCTTAATCTCCAGAGATTTGGAACAAAAAGAAAACCTTATTCATCGTGTCCTGAAATGATATGTGTGTGAGCTGGGCCTGGTGTTGTGTTCACTGTGTCCTTGTCTAATGTTAGCACGGATATTCCTATTTCCAATTCCATGAAATCTTTATCTAAAGCGTTCATTGCTTTCCTCTCTTTCTTACCATAGTGAAAAGTAGGGTGAGTGAGGACAGGGGGCAAGGGTCTGAAGCTCCTTCATGTATCTTAGAAGGTGGGTATCCCTTGGGCCTTTAAATGAAACTTGCTCTTCAGTCACTCTTGGATCTTATTGCAGGGCACCAGGGCCTGTAAACTCGTTTCCACGTCTTGAAAATGGGGGCAAAAATGATGGCTTTACTGTGAGGTCACCGGCACTGTGGGAATTAAATGAGTCAATACGGAAAACCTCCCAGCCCAATGCTGGGATATAGAAAGGCTTTACGATGTTACTTTTCTTTTTCTTCATGCTTTTTAAGGACATAGGGTAAGAGTTAACAGCACTGAGCTTTCTGTGCTTCTTTTGTTTGCCATTTAGTGATAATTATCATTCAGCTTCCTTTTCCTGCGCCTAATTTTAAAAATCCCAGCTTGTCACACCAGCGCTAGGAAAGGGAAGAGCAAACAAACAATCAAACAAGTCTAACCTCCCAAACGCTTAAGGCAAATTATAATATGAGAGAAGATCATAGAGGTACAGGAGAGAAAGGTTGACATAGCTATGCCATTTCCATATTTCCACTTCTGATGATGGAACCAGAAGTGACGTGTAACCTCTCACTTGTGCCCCCCTCAAAAGAAACCACGAAATACATATACTGGAAAACTTAGTATCAGCTCAAGGTGTCCTTCTACTAAGCCACTAGTTTGCTTTCATTTAAATGACACTAGAATCTAGTAATGAATCCTTTTTCCCTCTCTGCTGTGCCTTTTGGGAATCTCAGAGTCAAATTTGTAGCCCAACTCTAGTGGTTCTTTAGGACCCATCCTTAATTTCATCCATATTTGCCTAACACTATTTAAAAAACAAAAACAAAAAAGCAACTAGTGCCTAGTAGGCATGTTGGTAAGCAACTGGTATACCTAAATAGATTTTAAAAAAAACAAAAAAACAAAAAACAAAACAGAGATATGGAAATCCCAGCAGCCTCTTTCGTGGGCCACTGAATATTTTTTCAAAGCAACTTTATGAAGGTATAATTTACATACCATGAAATTCACCCATTCTAAGTGAATCATACAATTCAATTATTGTTAGTAAATTTACAGAGCTGTGCAATGATTATCAGCATCCAGTTTTAGAACATTGCCATCACTCCCAGGAATTCCTTTCCCATTCCCACCCCCAATACCAGGCAACCACTAATCTACTTTCTGTCTGTATGGATTTGCCTGTGCCGGACATTTCTTATAAATGGAATCAAACGATGTGCTGCCTTTTGTGTCTGGCTTCTTTCACTTAGCATGATGGTTTTACAGTTCATCCACGTTATAGCATGTATCAGTATTTTGTTCCTTTTTATTGACAAATAATCTTTCATTGCATGGATGTACCATATTTTGATTATCCACTCACCAACTGATGGACATTTGGGTCGTTTCCACTTTTGGGCTGAGTAGTATGAATAATGCTATGAACATTTACACACAAACTTTTAAACCTGTTTTCAGCCCTCTTGGGTATATATGTAGGTACGGAATCTCTGGGTCATATGGCAACTATGTGTAACTGTTTAAGGAAACGCCAGACTTTTCCACGGTGGCTGCACCATTTTACACTCCCACCAGCAGTATATGAAGGCTCTAACTTCTCCAAAGCCTCTTCAACACCTATAGTTTGTCTTTTTAATTATAGCCATCCTAGTGGGTATGAAGTGGTATCTCATTGTGGTTTTGATTTGCATTTCACTGATGAGTAATGATGTTGAGCATCTTTTCATGAGCTTATGAGCCATTCCTGTATCTTCTTTGGTGAAATGTCTATTCAAATCCTTTGTACATTTTTTAATTGGGTTACTTTCTTCTTATTGAATTGGAAGAGTTCTTTATATGCTCTGTATATATCAGATATATGTTAGGTATATGATAAATAAATATTTTCTCCCATTCTATAACTTTTCCCTTTCTTAATGGTGCTTTTTGAAGCACAAAAGTTTTTAATTTTGATAAAGTGAAATTTAGCAATTTTTTTTCTTTATTGATTGTGACTTTGGTGTCATAGCTAAGAAATCTTTGCTAAATTGAAGGATTTCTCCTAAGAGTTTTAAGAGATTTAGCTCTTCCATTTATGACTGTCATCAATTTTGAGTTAATTTTTGTGTATGGGGTGAGGTAAAGGCCTAAATTCATGTTTGTGCACATAGATATCCGTTATTCCATCGTGTGGATGGTTGCCTTTGTCTGCTGCCTTCTTCCAGCTCTCCTCCATTTCAGTATCCCTGGAAATGGGCAATGCCTCCCCTGGGTGGAAGCCGCCACCACCTTCCCATCTCTTCAGTTCATAAGACCAACAGACTGTCTTGACTGCACCACCCCAATTCCAGTTTTCCAGAAAAGAGAATTGGACTGATTGGCCCATTTGGAGTCAGATGACAACCTCTGGTCCAATCACACATGCCCAGGGTCAGGGTTGTATGGTATACCTATGGCTGCCAGAGCGTACCCCTGGGTAGGATGATGGTTCTCAGAGAAGGAACCTTGTTGTTAGCTGAGCAGATACCCCAAAAGGTATATACCCTAAAGTCATTATATCGCATTCAGCATTCTGGATCCCCTATAAACCAGCTTGACATTTCCAGCTCGGGGCTCACAGGTCATGTCCCCAAAATTTGTTCTTTGTTGACCTGTGTTCAAGTGTTTTTGGAAACAAATGAAACAATTGAATAATTGACAACATTTAAAACTAAACGATTTCATGTAAAACTCCAGCTTTTATGCTTCATTTTAAAAATAGGCAGATGTGGGCCTGCAACAGTTGGTGAAATCTGAATGGCAGCTGTGCTCTTCCAACAGAGATTGTACTCTCCAGGTTGCCCCAGTCCCCACCACTCCCTCTTGTTCTACACACAGTCCCCTGGATTAACTTTCCCTCCCTGACACGGTAGACACTTGAATGTGTACCTCCACCCCCTAGAAAGCCCACTGGGGCCACTGCCTGCCCACAAGGTCATATACCTCCATGTCTTACCCAGAGGCTAACTCTTACCCCAGCACTGCCCTAGATTCTAAGTACAGTTCCTGCAGAAATGGGCTCATAATAGGATGTGCCATTTGCAGTCTGCTCTCTGCACCACAGCAGTAACATTAATAAGGCTGGGTGTTTTATGGAAATTATGCTCTGACTGAGAATATGCTCTGACTCACTGAGAATATGCAGTATTTGAGGCACCCTCTCGCATGACGCCTTTTTTTCTCAGAATTAGAGCAAAGAAATTAATGTTCTGACTTACTTGACCAGAATAACCAAACAATGCAAATCTGGCAGCGGGGAGCAGTTTGGAATGGGGATTGGTGGATGAGTTTGGGACGTTTCAAGAAAGGAATTCCAAACTCTCACTTTTTATTAAAGAAAATAAAGGATGTGCTAAGAATGTGGAAGACATTTCTTTTTTACAATATTGTTTTCCAGTGGAATAAATCTATTTTATTTTGATTTTTAAAATGAGTGCAGTTAGTTCTCATTTTCCCTATTATAAAACGAAGACATTGTCATTGTTGAAATCTTGGGAAATACCAAAGATAATAAACATCATCCACTACCCAGGGGAAACCAGTGTTAGCATAACGTATCATAATAGGATTCACCCTTGCTCCAAGCCTGTTAGTTAATAGAGTTGACATCATCCTGTATAAACAATGTCTGTTGTAAATTTAATTTTATCATAAGCGTTTTCCCGTATCATTACTGGTGCTCCATGAATGTGATTATCAATGACTGCATGACATTCTATTCTGTAACTATCCCATAATATGTTTAGTTCCCAAATGTTAGATTATTTCCTATCATATGTACTGTTGCAGTGAGCATTTTTGTGCATAAATTTCTATCCATGTTTTGGATTATCATAAAAGAAATTCCTAATAATAAAGTTTCCAGGAAAAAGTAGGAAACTTAGCTGAAAGGTATCAATATTCATCAATAGGATAAATCTTTTATCAACTTTTTGTTGATTTGAATATCCTTATAAACAATATGCCCATATCGTCTGCACTTAGGTCCTTCTCTCTGTGTCTTCTGCTGCTCTTTATCCGTTTGTGTCTCGGGTCTTCAGAACTCATCCAAGAAACCTCTCTTGAGTATCTATCATGTGCCAGCCTGGTGCCAGCCCAGAAGAATGGCAGTGAGTGACACAGTATCATCCCTGCCACCAAGGAGGGAGTGTCCCCTTGATGGTCATGGGGATCGCACTTCAGAAACAGGAATAGTGGGCACACTCCCTGCCCTAGAGGTGCTCCCTATTGGGTTGGGGGAGAATTAGCTAAAGAAAGAATGATAACATAGGTGATCTAAGGGGGCGTGTTAGGAGTGGGCACACAGAAAGTGGAGGGACTAAGAGCTTCAAGGCGAAAGGGTGAGCAGGCCAGGGAGACAGCACAGGCATTCTTACACCTTGGCCCCAACATGTCTTTCCAGACTCATCAGTCTGCACTCCAGTCACTTACGATTCCCTCCCAGTTCCTCGAACTTAGCTGTGTCCTTTTATTCCTTGTTTGTTTATTCTCTCTTCCTTAAATGCCTCTTCCTTCCTCACAGTGAATGTCTACTCCTCCTTCAAAGCCCAGCTTACTCATCACCCCTTCTCTGACATCCTTCCTGCTGTCCACGCTCTACTTTGGCTGTTCCTCTTCTAACTGCCGCCTGCTTTGATCTTACCTCGGTCATCACTCTTCCCCCAGTTGAAATTTAGAATTTTTAATTTAATTTTTATATTTTGTCTTTCTTCTCATGCTCATTGACCAACTCCTTGAAGTCAGGGGCAGTGTGTCAGTTAGGATTCTGCTTGGCTGCGTGTGATAGAAATTGCTGGCTACCCCAGAAGAGGAGAGCCCTGGCTGATCGGGCAGTTCCATGACCATGAGAGACCTCAACTCTTTTCCAAATTGCAACTTGACATTCCTCATTTTGTGGCTCTTTCTCATGGTCCCAAGATGACTGCTTAAGCTCCATTCATCCTGTCAACGTTCCACCCAGCAGGAAGAATGAGGGGCCAAAGAAAACAACACATCCTCCCTGTAGGGCTGCTTTCAGAAAGTTGCAAACCACATTTTCATTTCCATTTCTTTGGAACCTAGTCACATGGTCATACCCAGCTACAAAGGAGGCTGGGAAATGCGGTCTCTCATCCAGGCAGCCATGTACTCAGCTAAAAGAGAACATTTGGCTCCTCTGTTCCTAAATAGAGGAGAACTGATATTGGAAGAATACTAGTAGTTTCTGCCACAGTGAGAAATGGAGAGGTCAAGGATGATCTTGCTGAGTCAGATGAGCTGGCTGTGGGATCCTCGTGTCCCTCACCGAGAAAGGGGAGAACGCACAACAGCTGTTATTAATTGAGCACTTCCTGTATTTCAGGTACGGTATTATGTGCTTTTACCCATTTTAGAGGTGAGGAAAACTGAGTCTTGGGGAAGTGAAATTCCTTGCCCAGCTAATTAGGGCAGAAAGTGGATTAGAGCAAAGGATTACTGGTTCACAAAGCTCCTGGTTTCTTTACTGCTGCCCTGTTCTACCACCCAAATGAGCTTCAAGCCTTCTGAGGACCAGCACTGCTGAAATGGGAGGGAAAGTAGAGGGGGTGAAGCCTCTGGAAGCATCTCTCCAAACCTTCCAATCCCTCTTGCCTCCCCTTCCTGGCTGTCAGCAGAGATCCCTGCCTATCTGTCTCTTTTATCTAAAACCAATGTCTGCAAGTTTTACTTAGGCAAATAATTACCACTGAGAAAGCAGGAGTATTTTTAATTTGTAATCAGATCCAGGCTACCTCTTCTTGCATACCTCCCATGATGGGGAACTTACTCTCTCTCAAGGCAATTCATTGCACTGATAGCAAACATCTGTTTTTAGAAAGTCCTTCCTTACCTTGAGCTGAAAGCTATATTCTTTGGCAGTTCAGGGTGCATATTCTTCAGGTAGATCAGTGGTCCTCAACTATGGGTCGTTTTGCCCCACAGTGGATATCTGGCAATGTCTAGAGATATTTTTGGTTGTCATGATTGGAAATGGGGGAGAGGTGCTACTGGCATCTAGTGAGCAAAGGTCAGGGATACTGCTGAACATCCAACCAATGCATGCGACAGCCCTTCTCAACAAAGAATCATCCAGCTCAAAATGTGAGTGGAATGAAGGTTGAGATACTCTGAGTTAGAGGTAGGTTTCAAATCTTGGCTTCACCAACTGCTTCCTGGATGTGTGATCTTGAATAAATTGCTTCCCCTCTCTGAGCCTGAGCTGACCATTTCCTCCTCTCCCTTGGGGTTCATCAGAAGACCTCCCCGTGGCTTGTGGTGGGCATTTAATAACCAATATACGAAAAGCACAGAGCTAGGTTCCTTACTGTGAAAGCTACCCAGGATGTGGAAGGAACGCTGACTACCTTTGTTTATCAGCTCGCACATGGCTGACTGGATGTGACTGTAATCACTGCAGTAAAAGTCCCACTGCAGCCTATGGTTTTGGAATGGTGCCATTGCCTTGCTTGTACACAGGAGCCTCGGAGAGAAAAAGGCTGCTGTTTCTGCTTGTCGCCAAGTCGAGGTCACCTGGGGGTTAGCAGAGCTTTACCAACCCACCGTCTCCACTGATCCTCCCAACAGTCCAGGGAGGAAGGTCTTCATATTTTCCCTATGTTATTGGTGAGGAAATTGGAGAACTGACTGTTTACTCAGGCCCACACAGCCCATCAAATGGCACAGCCCAGGTGAGCGGGTGAGAGCTCTCTCCTTCCATTACCTGCTTCTCTAGGAATGCAGTGCTGTAAAAAGCCTACAGGTTTTCGCCTTTCTTCTTGAAATGCCCTGTCCCGAGTGCTTCCTCTAGTTTCCATTCTCTTTCCCCGGAGCACACCGTCTCCCAGCACCATCTCTGTAGGCTTGGCCTTGACCCCAGTGAAATGCACCTCAGAACCTGATGGGGTCAGGACAGCCTGAGAGAGCGTGGCCTCCTGTGTGGCACAAGGTGAAACGAGGATCTGTGTCCCCACGGACCTCCCACACTCTGCCAGAGTGCCAGATGTCCCTTTGGCATTTATAGGGGGAAAACCATTCAGGCATCTGTTTTTCAAACTTCAGATCCCTGGAGAAGGGGAAAGTGCCTTATGTTAGTTAACTCACTGAGTAGGGCCTGTGCAGAGATTGGGTGAGAGGAAGAGACGAAGAATGGCATAACAGACCTGTGACCTGAGCAGCCATACAGGCGCTAAGCTGAAGATCCCCAATCGTGGTTTAATGTTCTGCTATCGACATCTTGAAATTCTCAATAATATTTTAATTTTTCATTTTGCACTGGGCCCCATAAATTATTCAGCCTGTTCTGAGACATGAAGATGCTGATGGGGCCACTCCTGCTGTCCTCTTAGCTGCTGGGTCACATGTGCCCTCAGGTTTTGAACAAATAAGTTTTGAGCTGAGATAATTCAGACCATCCTGCCTCTCACTCAGTTATTCATTCACTTAACAAATATGTATTTATTGATCTTTTGCTTTTATCTTTATGCAAAATAACATGTCCAAACTCTGAAGGAAACATTGTGATAAAGAGTCAAGCTTACGGGGATAGGTGAGAAAGATAAACTTAGGCTATATTAATTTTCTTCAACATTTTATTATGAAAATTATTAATGAAATGGACAAGTTAGAAGCATTATACAGTGAATACCCATATACCCACTGCCCAGGTTATAAATTAACATTTTGCTCTTTTTTTTCTTAACATATATCTGTTCATTTATCCATTCTTCTACCCAGTCATCCATCTGGCTTATTTTCGGATTCATTTCAAAGTAAGTTGCAGACATCAGATTTCACCCCAAACCGAACACTTAATATGTGCCACTAATTTTTAGTTCAGTGATCTCAATTCGATCATAACACCTTTTCTTTTTAATAAAAAAGGAAAAACACATCGATTTTTAAATACAAAAACCAATCCTTTCTGTCAAATATAATTGTGGAATGATAAGTAACATGTGCACAATGGCAAAAAATTACTGAGTTCCCCTCTGTGCGTAACGATCCAAAGAAAAAAATAAGAGAGAAATGGCAGTGTTTGGGGGAACTGCTTCCTACTCCGTTCCAATCAAAACAATAAAAAATAAAATCCCTGGGATGAGACTGCCTCTTTCCTCCTTCCTGAGGTCCCTCTGGACAATTCCAAGGAGTTTGGGCTTGGTCAGGGCTGACGGTGAAGCTGTAAGGTACTGAGTGGGTATCGCATGTAGGCATGGAGAAAGATACAGCTGAGGCTGTAGCATGGGGGTGGTCCTCACAGAGGTGATGACGGCTGGGTGAACGGGTGAGCGGAGAGGTCCTCTGAGAGGAACAGCATAGAGTGACAGGAGCAGAGGGCAAAGCTGGGTCGCAGGAGGAGAAGGTGATGCTGCTTGAGACGTCAGAGGAAGCATACTCAGGGAAGTCGGAGGGTTGTTCTGACTGGTCTTGCAGGCCTGGAAGAGAACACGGAAAAATACCTAAAGTGAGACCTGAAAAAGAGATGCTTTTAGAGGTCACCTACCCCACCTTTCACATTTGACCCATGAGCAAACACGGGCAGAGAGACCACTAGAGCAAAGTCACTGTTACCCAAGTGGTGCTTTCCCAACAAAGTAACTCAACAGGTTCCTTCCACCAGGACCAAATGCCTTGGGGTCTTGATTTTTATGTTTGAAAAAAAATATATATGAATTTGGCTTTAGGAATACTCAGGAAGTTACCTGGCTTTGCCTTCTGCTAAGTTATTGAGAGAGATTTATATTCTCTGTTAGTATTTCTCAGTTTTCTTTGACTCATACCAGTTTTTGATGAATATAAAAATCTAACAACCCCTTCTGGAAATTGTAATACCTGCTTCTACTTCTCACCTCAACTGAGGGGGGGATCATCATTAACAGGGAAGAACCTGTTTTCATTGTAGCCTCACTAGCAAAGAAGGTTTTGTTACATATGACTGCATAGTTTATGGAATGAAAAAAATTTTCAAATGTAGAGGTAAAATAATAAATATGCTTTCTCTAATAACATAACTCACTTGAGAATCATTTGTCTGAGGAGATGGGCTCCATTTACTTCAGGCTTTTTGTACCCTTGTAATCCCTCCCACATCAGTTAGGGGTACTTTTAGCTCCAAGTAAAAACTCCCACAATGTGGCTTAAGCAATTAATATAATTTAATTATTTCCCATAATAACTAGTCTAGAAAAAGAAGATTCCAAGTTCTGTTCAGCAACTCAGTGATGACAGGACTCTGGGTTGGTGTCTCGGTGGTTTTCTTGGCATTTCCCTGATGGCCCTCAAATGACCTCCATACCTCCAGCATCACTTCCTGTTACGGAGAAAGTGGCAAGTGGGAACAACGCTTTTCCTTGTTTTGCTTATTTGTCAGAGAGGAAGCACTTTCCAGAATCCCAGTCTCTGCTGTGAGACTTTCCCATCTACCTCCTTGGCCAGAGTTGTATCTCAGGCCCACTCCTAGACCAGCCATTGGCAAAGAGGAACTAGAGCTCCGTACTAAGCTTAGACCAATCATGACGCAGCTCACCCTCGCGTAACGTGCGACATGGGGCTTGTACACACTTCACCTTGTTTTTGCCCAACTCCCTCACTAAAATGTGAGCTCCTTGAAGGCAGAGATTTTTCTTTTATGCACTGCTATATTTTCAACACCCGGAACCATGCCAGGAATTCAATAAATAGTCATGAAATGAAGGAAGAAAGGAATGACTAAGGAAGCAGGGGATCTAGGCTGTGGCTAACCCTCCGTTAGCCCTTGCCAGCATACAACCCAGTTTGATGAATGCGATGGTACTAAATGACGATTGATCACCAAGACTCTGACTTTAATCCTTGTGTCTTTCCTTCTAGGAAGTGAGCCATAGCTGGAGGCTGCTGTTGAGCCAATGATCCTTCCCAATTTCTCCAATTTCTCAGAAGACAAGATGTGTGAAGGGAACAAGACCACCATGGCCAGCCCCCAACTGATGCCCCTGGTGTTGGTGCTGAGCACCATCTCCTTGGTGACCGTGGGGCTCAACCTGCTGGTCCTGTACGCTGTGCGGAGCGAGCGGAAGCTGCATACTGTGGGGAACCTCTACATCGTCAGCCTCTCGGTGGCAGACCTGATTGTGGGAGCTGTTGTCATGCCCATGAACATCCTCTACCTCCTCATGTCCAGGTGGTCCCTGGGCTGGCCTCTCTGCCTCTTTTGGCTTTCCATGGACTACGTGGCCAGCACAGCATCCATTTTCAGTGTGTTCATCTTATGCATTGATCGCTACCGCTCTGTCCAGCAGCCCCTCAGATACTTGAAGTATCGCACCAAGACCCGAGCGTCAGCCACCATCCTGGGGGCCTGGTTTCTTTCATTCCTGTGGATTATTCCCATTCTGGGCTGGAAGCACTTCATGCCTCGTACCTCAGGGCACCGGGAGGACAAGTGTGAGACAGACTTCTACGATGTCACCTGGTTCAAGATCATGACTGCCATCATCAACTTCTACCTGCCCACCTTGCTCATGCTCTGGTTCTATGCCAAGATCTACAAGGCTGTGCAGCAGCACTGTCAGCACCGGGAGCTCATCAACGGGTCCCTCCCTTCTTTCTCCAGAATTAAGCCGAAGCCAGAGAACCCCAAGGTGGGGGCCAAGAAAACAGGGAAGGGGTCTCCATGGGAGGTTCTCAAAAGGAAGCCGAAAGATGCTGGTGGTGGACCTGTCTTGCAACAACCACCCCAAGACCCAAGGGAGATGAAACCCCCAAGTGTCTGCAACCAAGAGGAGGATGAAGAAGTGGACAAACCCCACTGCGTCCCACTGAACATTGTGCAAACACAGACGGAGGCCGAGGGGAGTGGCAGAGGCTACGTCACCATGGACCAGAGCCAGAGCCAGCTTGAGACCGATGAGCAGGACCTGAACATGCACGGGGCCAGCGAGATGTCCGACGATCAGGTCCTAGGGGATAGCCAGTCCTTCTCCCCGCCAGACTCAGACATCCCCACGGAGCCGGTATCAGGGAAAGGCAAGCCAAGAAGTGGGTCCAGCGCAGGCCTGGATTACATCAAGTTCACTTGGAAGAGGCTCCGCTCACAGTCAAGACAGTATGTGTCTGGGCTGCACATGAACCGAGAACGGAAGGCCGCCAAACAGTTGGGTTTCATCATGGCAGCCTTCATCCTTTGCTGGATTCCGTACTTCATCTTCTTTCTGGTTGTTGCTTTCTGCGAGAGCTGTTGCAACGAACATATGCACATGTTCACCATCTGGCTGGGCTACTTCAACTCCACACTGAACCCCCTCATCTACCCTTTGTGCAATGAGAACTTCAAGAAGACATTCAAGAAAATTCTGCACATTCACTCCTAAGGGAGGCTACCAGGGGGTGCCACAAAGGGACGCTTCGGATGTCACTGAAGGAAATGGAAGGTGAAGGCCAGTGAGTTGCCAGGTACCTGGGCTTTCTGGGTCAGAAGAATAGCCTTAGAGGCTGGGGTCATTTGGAAAGTTCTGAGGCACTGTTGGAAGAACAGCAGATGGTGGTGTCTGCAGAGATTGTACTCTGAGTCAAAAGCAGGCTATTTCCAAGAGAATCGTATCCGGATGAGCGCTCCTGCTCCTCAGAAAATGTGGGAGCCTCAGACTTTCATTGTAATTGGAGCTTCCAGACTGAATTAATGGGCAGTTGAAGGGACACATGGGTAGAGTTCCACTGGAGAGTTAGAACTCGTGAGCCTTCTCTGGAATGGAGCTATATGACTGTGCAGAGATCTGACACATGCAGACAGGTGCCATCTCCTTCCAGAGGTCACTGTGAGAGGCATCACAGCTATTGCTCTGACTGCCACTTCTCAGAACACCTCTCTTCTGAGCCTCTTTTACAGCTCTCTCCAGAACCAATATCTGAACCATCCTGGAAATTCTGCTTTATTATTTCCCACTCACGCATGTCTCGGAGTTGACAGGAAATTATGCAGTTTGCCCACCCATCATTTTTAACCCCAAATTCCCTTTAGCTATTAATAAATGATGAGAAAAGCTGCCCTCCAAAGAAAGAGAAAAGGAATTTTTTTAATGGTTGTACATTACAAAGGAAATGAGGAGAAGAAAGCCATGTTTCTTGAGGGCTGTGCCAGGATTATCTCATCCAATCCCCAGGACACCCCACAAGAGGGGGACGGTGTTACTAGAGAAGCAAATTAGGTGCAGCAAGATGAAATAAGGTGCCTAAGATCACATAGCTATTTATATGAGAGAGCGAGAACGAAAACCCTGTGGGATTCCAGCTCATTTTCTCATTTTCTCTAAAAGGCAAAAATGTGTCCTGTTAAGTTCTCTCTCTCTCTCTCTCTCTCTCTCTCTCTCTCTCTCTCTCTCTCTCTCTCTCTCATTCTCTCTCTCTCTCTCTCTCTCTCTCTCTCTCTCTCTCTCTCTCTCTCTCTCACACACACACACACACACACACAGAATTGCTGAGAGTGGTAGCAATTCTCAAAAGAATATGTTGAGAGGAGGAGCAGCTGACATCGACTATGTCTGCAGCCACAGAAGGTGACACTTTGAAGGGACAGTATGCTATTTATCTGTGAGTTCTGCTGTTTGTCTAAAAGTGGTCATGCTCTTTTACAGTCATACCTCTTAAGTAAAAACTAGCAAAGGCATGGGACCGTACAGTGTTACTTGGTGTTTATGTTGCCATCTGATTGTGATTTGTATTTTAAAACTTGATGCTAAACTGTAATTATGTAGCAGATAGAGTGCCTGTACAAGCTGGTATTTTGTGTCTTGTGTTCTGTTTGCATGACCTGTTAAAATGAGAGATTTTTTCACCTACCTAAAATATGATATTTGAAACTATACTGTTACGAGTTTGATTTATTTAGTTCTCTGTTCTGAGTCTTTTATATTGACATGTACTGTCAAATCTTACAAGACATGATATAGGGTCTCTCTTTGGTTTCTGATCACATTTGTCACTATCTTTAGAAATGGACTTACTTTTTATAACTAACTTCACCCTCACTCTGCTTTGCATCCCCCAAAGCTCTTCTTGCTCAAAACTGTGGGAGCTAAGCAGACTTCTGTCCTGCTTTGAGAAGCTGCAGCTGATCTGTCTGCAGGTCATTTTCCAGAAAGCCTGTGAAAGCTTTGTTCCCTGCAGTCTCTCAGGATCAAGGAACTCCTAAAAAGACTACTCCAACACACAAATGGCTAAGTGCCCATTATTTATGTTGATGAACAATTGAGGCAACTAGCGAAGAAAAGTGGTTATGATCTGTGACTTTGGGTCAAAGAGACCTGGATTTGAGTCGGACAAGAACAAGAAACGATCAGCATAAATTGTCAAAGCATAGAGAACAAAGTCCATGTATTATTGCATTACAGTGTTTACAGTGCTTGCAGCATGTCTGGTACACAGTGGGACTCGGGCATTTTTCAAACATACTGAGCATATACCATGTGCCAGGCTTTGTGCTTTACCGCCACCATCTCATATAACCTTTGCAGCAATCTCATGAGGGAGATTTCTGTGTTTTCACAATTAGGCAAGCTGACGCACAGAAAGGTGAAGGACCAGCTCTAAGATCTGCTTCTGGAATGTACTTCCTTTCCACACTATCAACCTTCTCTTCCGACTCCTGTCTGAATGGCTGCATTAATTTTTGAATTTATGAAAGGCAATGGAATATGGTGCAGAGATAACTCAGCCCCAGTCCATTCAGCAAAGAATCAGTGGCTGATGGCTTGCACAAAATCCAGCTGAAACCAGTCTTTCTGTCCTAAATATTAAAATAAATACCTTTTAGGAGAAGGCCGTCATAGAGACCTTGATTGTAGATAAGAACTTGCAGACTTGGAAGCTCCTTTGGGTTTCTTTTTATGGGCTTAAAGCTGATCAGCTTAAACCCAATTCCTCGAATGACCAATTTGCCACATTTACAAAATGTTGGCTTCTTGTTAACTATTTACAAGGTTTACAACAATGCATATTGCATGAGGCTTTTAAGAACACTTTTCTACAATTGTTGTGAAGTTATAGTAATCGATTCTCATTTTTCTTTATAGTCACATATTGAGGTTCAGTATGCTTTGTCCCCAGCTTGCTGCTACTGCAGGGAGAGACTGAGTTGCAGAGAGGGAAGAAATAAAGGGAAGGAGACTGAAGGTGAGAGAAGGGAAAAATAAGGGGTAAAAATAAGAGGAAACTAGGGGAGGCAGGGAAGACAGAGAGTCGGAGAGAACAGACCAAGGGGAAGAGATGGCGGACACCAAGGGACAGAAGAGGGATAGATGGATGTGCAGAGGGACAGAGATGGGGACAGATTGAGGAGCAGATGGAAGAGATTAAGAGGCAGAGAGATTGTGTAGGGCAAGACAAAGGGAGGAACTGAAGAATGGGAAGGGAGACAGAAAAGGAAAAGTAGAGTGGCATAATAGTAATACACTCAAGAAAAATCTGTATTCAAGAACATATTCTTCATTAATTTATTCATAAGTTAAATTTATTCAAATGAAGAATAAACCATCCTTAGCTTTTGATAAATAGAAAATTATTTCACATACTTCTCTGAAGACAACATGAAAACCAGTCAAGTACTACATCACATGAATCTTTAAAAGCTGGTGAAGCCACTCCATCCAATAGAAATTGCTATAAACCTTAGAAGTCGGTAATGTTCGCAACGTGTTCATTCAGAAAATCCTTGAGTCTACAGATTGTCTGATATATTGGTCATTTGGCTACTTGGTTTGCAGAAAATTGCTGGTCTCTTTGGAAGATGGGGCTTCCAGGAGACAGATTTAATAGCCTCAACACAGGGCAAAAAGATTCTGGAGATCTCCTGGCTGCGATGCGCTCTAAGCGCTGTAAAGAAACAATGCTGTTAAGATCTAACATGCCATCATGTCATCCCACAGTTTCTTGAACTTTCAAAGCCTAGGTTGTATGGCATATGGTTCCCATTGTGGGGAGTATGTGCTCTGCTCAACTGAGCTGCAAGACAAGTGACGGAGATAATAGACCTGAATGACTGTGTCTTGAATAAATGTCATGGTCTTATTGCCCTGCTGTGTCTGAGAACATTCTCTGCCTTTTTATGTCTCCCGGTCCTGCATTGTCCTTGATGTTCCACCCTCTTGTTGCCCCAAACGTCTGTCTCCCCCATCCTGGCCTGCAGGGCACGTCTTCTTCTCTGAGCCTCACCCTAATTCCCTGCTAACAAGGAGGCCACATTTGTAACCTTAGTGACCACCTATTTTGGATGCCCAGACCTCATCTGTCTATTTAACTAAAACTTTTTGAACACTTCTTGGGCTAGTCCTTGAGCCAGGCATTAGGAGACAATGGAGAACAAGGCAGACATGGTCTCGACTCTGTGGAGCTACTTCAGGGTTGCAAGTGGCGGAAACCAGCCACTTGTGAATGGCTCCTGGGGTGTTTTGTTCAATCCAGTAACATTCTGGATGACCCCACCTCTGGAAGGGCTTGAGCCAAGTAAGCCACAGGAACCTCAACAGTCAGAATGTGAGGAAGTTCCCTCTGGGGCCATTGACCTATGTAACTCATTCCCACTCTCTTTGAGCATTGGTTCAAAAGTCCAAAGCTCAGGGTAAAGAATTGTTCCATGTTCACCTCATCTGCTATCAACTCTGAAGGGAGGTGGGAGGGCCAGGTGGCTCATGTGGGACAAAGACGGCCAGAGGACCAGCAGTTCCCAGAGAAGACGGAAATGTTGTGAGCTGGGCAGAAACTCTAAAAGGTGTTAATTACAAGGGTCTTGAAGTCCAGCAGGGGAAACAAGCTTGTAAAGAACTAACTTCAACCTAGCTTCATATACGCTAAGTAAAGTGAAGCCTAGAGATGGCGGGTGTCAGGTATATCTTCACATAGGGGGTGACACCCCCTCCTGTTTTTTAAAAAAAAATCACATTACATTAAATATATATGTTAAAATGCAGCCATTTTAAATGTAGAATTCAATGAGTTTTGACAAATGGGTACATTCATGTCGTCCGCATCTCAATCAAGAGAAACAGAACATTTCTATCACCTCAGAAAGCTCCTCTTGCCTCTCCCTTTCTGCCCCAGACAACCACTGATCTGACTTCTATCACTATAGATTAGGTTTGCTGATTCTAGAACTTTCCATAAGTGGAATCATATAATATGTATATTTTTCCCATCAACATTTTGTCTAAGATTCACCCACATTTCAACTGGATTTTGAAAACGGAGAAAGGGTTAGACAAGCAGAAGAAGTGCAAGAGTATTGCAAATGGAGAGAGAAATAAGCAGAATGTGCTTAAAACCCCAGGATCAGTTTAGTGTGGCCCAAGCATGCAGTCTGGGGGGGCAGTAACAGGGGAGGAGCCTGATATAGTGGAAAGAGTTGACAATGTTGAATTATACTTGAGCCCTGTGCTCCTGAAAAACAGCAATGATGAAGAAATCCATCCCCATCCCAACACACACACTCTTGTGCTTCAGAAACGGTTTTCTGCAAGGAACCATTAATCCTCATATGACTTAGATAAGACTTGTGTGTTTACCCGTGGCAAGGCCAGACACAGCCTTGAATTCCTATTCTTTGCCTTTTGAATGATTAGCTGAACTGCTTGTCTCCACTACTCAAACAAAATGCTGTTTACTAATGACGATTAGCTAAGCTTCTCTCATTCCCCAGGCTCCTTACTTTTGGCCCACACTCAGGCTGAGCCAGCATACATCCCCTCCTGAGAGCCGGCTGGCCTCAGAGTAAAACATTCTTGGATTTACTACTACTTGATCAAACTACCCATTTTTTCCCACTTTCCCACACCTACCGCCTTTTAGCTTTCTTCACTATTCCCTGCGGAAGAAACTTTTTGCCTAAGCCTTGAGACATTTGCAGATTTTTTGGGTCAGAATGGTCTGTTTCCCTATTGCAGTATCCTCCTCCCCGACTGTAAGAGTCTCTCTCCTCTCCTCTCCCCTTATTAAGAATCCTTTCAAATTTAGTGTCTTCTCACTAAGTCAAACAGTCCTGGCCCCAAAGTTCTTTATCCTTCAGCAAGCTCCTTAACTTTTCCTAGCCTCCGTTCTCTCCTATGTAAAATGGGGACAATACAACACCTACTTTGCAGGACCTTTGTGGCAATTAGGGATGTGAAACCCTGGAAACACAGTAGATAATACATAGTTGTTATTATGAGTCTACAGAGCTACCTCAGAGCTATTTTGTGCATGGCCTTCTATGTCAGATGAAGTTTATGCTCACCGTTGTGTCAACCCCTGTCCAATGCTTGGCACGCGCGGTTTGCTCGATACCTAATGGAGATGGATAACTAACCCATTGACAGCGGACGGCTATGAGAACAGTGCCTGGTTTCGAAAGAGCAGGTTGGTCATTGCCGACTTTCATCAACCTTTATCTATTAAAACTCCCATCTGTCTCTCCACACCTGCCTCCCTAATGGTCTCGGGGGTATAGTTGATGCAGCCCCTCTTGGGAAGTGGAAATGATGATAATTCCTGCCATCCTTTGAAATCAAGAGAGAGACTGTGAAGCCCTTTTTTTAAAGCCTGACGGACATGTCCACATTCCCACATCGGATACGGGAGAGTCTCTCTAGACCAGCTGTCACCAGAGGGCTTCGCCTGCCTCCCGATGCCCCGCCTTCCCCGAGACACAAATTCCTCCCACTCCGCCCGGTGCTAGGGGCTCCTTTAGCAGGCCGGCCCGCAGCCCCGTGTGCGCATGCGCGCCCCTCCCCGCCAGCCGGCGGGGGCGGGGCCACGTTGCGTCATCGGGGCGCGCTCGGCGGAGGACGCTGTGGTTGCCGGAAGTTGAGCGGCGGTAAGTGAGCCGCGCTGGTGAGGGAGTCGTGGGGTCCTACCGCTTTGGTTTTGGCGATCAGGCCGGAAGGGGCGAGCTCGGCGCAGAGGGCAAGGGTCACGGAGGGTCTCAGGAGCTGCTCCCCATGGAGGCACTGCCTCTGGCTCGCGTCGTCCTCCACCCGCGCGTCCCCTCGGGCCGGTTCAGCCCGGGGTCTTCGGGCTGGCAGCTCCGTCCGATTTCCGCAGTCAGTGCGTCGGGCCCTCTGGCAGGCGGGGCTCAGGTCTCTGGTGTCGGGGGGCCGGAGACCCGGCCGCGGTGCTCGTCCTGGCTTTGCCGGGATTGGATAGGGGGCCCGGGCACGTCCCTCTTCGCTCCTCGCCGCATCTGTACAATGGGCGTGATCGTAAGGTCGTTTGTGACGCGAGGACGGTCGCTTAGGTCACTTCTCAGGGCGTTTCTGAGCTAAGGGTCCGGACTCCTCGTAGAGTCAGACTTTTCCTTTTTACTGAGTTGAGTTCTATGGGCCCGACACTGACTCGCTACAGGAGAAGCGCGGCCAAAATCCCGCAGTGCGCGTGCGCGCGCGCGCGCCGTCTGGATTGTTAAACCCCGGCGACTGAGATGTTTTTAATCGGCAACTAATTGAAAAACTTTTTTCTTTTTTTTCTTTTTTAACTGTGCAGCTGAAATCAGGCAGATGTGTGGTTGCAAGTCTGGGACCCCGAGGTCTCAGGCTCCCTGTCCCATGGCAGGCTTGGAGTTCTGCTGTGACACTCCCGCCAGCACTTCTGGTTCCTCCTGCTCGGTCGTCCCCTGGCTCCGACTCCCAAAAAGCCGTACGTTGCGCTGAGCGCAGCCCCAGTCGTTTCCGCTCCTTTTCCAGTGCTTCAGGCGCTTGAGCATCTCTCTCCTACTTCATCGCCCACGCATCTTGGAGAGCCGCAAGTTTTGTCCTTCCACTTTCCGCCTGTTCTTCAGACTAAGCACGCTGAATTTATTTCCCCCTTTAGGACACACAACAGTGGGGGATTGTGTGGGCCAGGCATTATGGTGAGCCCGCGCCGGTGATGTCGTGGTAAAACACGACCCAAAAGAACCCTGGTTTCATGGAGCCTGTGTTCTCATCGTGGTGACAGCAGTTGTGTTTGTCAACAATACCACGCTTTCCATGGGTGGTAGGTGTTTCCCATCCTGATAGACGCTACAAAAGAAAGAAACAGGAATGGGATGGGGAGTCACGGGGGGGGGGGGGGGGGGGGGGGGAAGCAGGGGAAGCCCTTTTCAGAGGTAGGTGCTAAGGGGTGACTTCGCTGAGAAGGTGACGTTGTAGCGAACACTTGAAACCTGGTTGAAGAAGCAGCCACCTTTGTGAAGGCTCATCTTGCCTACTTGTTTCTGCATCCCCCCAACTCTGTGCTCGTCTTGTTAAACAGCCACGGGTGGTGTCTCACCTGTAACCCTTTGCTCCTGCTGCCTTGAACATCTCCTCTGCCCCCTTCATTTTTCTTGACCGACGCCTCCCTGCCCCTCTCCTGACATGATTTTTAAACCCTTTAAGAAGTTGACTACAGGGCCCTCATTGAACCACAGGGTCCGTTTTCTGTTCCCTGACGGCCTCTCACAATAGAGAATAAGCATAAATATTTATTGAGCTTCTGTGTGCCTGGCACTGCTCTGCAAAGCTGGAAATACCAACATGAGTAAGATGCACATGTCCTCAAGGAAATAATTTTTTTTTTTAAAGTCACAGAGATAGACAACAATACTATGGTGTGAAGCTGTTGTAGAGGTTTGCTAGAGGAGGACTGAGGGTGCTTAGAAGTCGGGCTGAGGAATCCGAGAAGGCTTTTGTGAGGAGGTGTTCTTTATCCAAATCCTAAAGGATGAGCAGGAGTAGCCAGGGGAAGGGCCGGGAGGTGGGGTGCTATTGCAGACACTGGGAATGGCATGAGCAACGGGCTGTGGACAGCCACGCATGACCAACAAGCACTTCACCCGAGTTAGAGTGCGGAGCTGGAAGGTAAGAGGGGGCTGGAAGGGTAGGCAGGAAGCCGAGCGTGAGGGCTCCCAATTGTGGGCAATAGCAGGTTCAGCACACAGGCTTTGGAATTTAAAATACCCGGGGACCCATAGTGGCCTTGCTGCTGACGACGTAGTTGTGTAACCTTGGGTAAGGCGCTCTCTTTCCAAGCTTCAGTTTCTTTGTCTATAAAAAGGGGAGATAATAAGTCTACCTCCCAGGGTTGCTGTGAGAATTGAAAGAGATGATATGTGTTACTCACTTGGCACTGGTACATGGTAAACAATAAACTGTAGCAGATAATAGTGCCATGCTAAGAAGTTTGGACTTTATTTTGAAAATATGGTGGTGGAGAGTGGGGCAACGAAGGATTTTAAGCAGGGGGTGACATGTCCTCGCCTGTTTTAAATAACCGAGGTAGCATTGTGGTGGTTGTACTAGCCAGGGCAGGACCAGCAGGACACCGGTCAGGGCACGGTGGCCATGGTCTAGGTGACAGAGGAGGGAGGCCTGCACCAAGGCAGTGGCTGTGGGGAGAGAACGGGGTGGCTGGGTTTGTGACATAAAGGAAGTGGGATTTGCTGACTGGTAACTGAATGACCTTACACGGGGAGAGGAGGGAGACGGGAATCAGGATATGGGGAGTGGGGGGAGGAAGTGACTCCTCTGTGTGGAAATAATAAGAAAATTCTTTGGTGAGTGGTCCCTGGCTGATTCTCCCTGACCTTCTCTGAGATTTGATTGGGAAGTCCAAATGGGCTCTGTCCTCCAATTTCATTTACATGACGTGAAGTTCATGAACGCCTTCCTCCTTTCCTCTGCCTCCCAGTCTTCCCACCTTTCTCCAGTGTAAGTGAGGCCAGATTGTGTATTCAAGGGAGAATAAATAGGTGCTGCTTTGTTACCAGGTAGACAGTATGCATCTCCATGGTCTTGGCTGACGGGGTACCACCCTATTCACTCGGTGTCAGTCCAGCCCCAGAATAATCACCTTTGGGTGATTTATCTTCTTTCTTTGACCTTGTTCCTATTCGACAGTCTCTGTTTGAGTGTGCGGTGTAGAAAAGAAGTCCTCTTTCCTCCAGGAGTCTGTCCTTGCCTAGCAGGACGGTTCTTTTCTTGAGGTGACCTAAGGCCCCACCTCGCTTGTTACAAAAATGCTTTCGACATGGTTGCACTAGGGGCTCTCAGCGCTGCTCGGCGCTTCTCCTGTGTATGTGGGCAGCTCCCTTGCCCATCTTCTTGTCTTTCACATTTTCATGCCTCTCCTAGCTTCCTGACCTTGCCTTTGACTTCCCGGTCATCAGACCTTGATGTTGCCAGAACTCCTGAACACGGTTCCGTCCTCATCTTTTGAATTCTCCGCATATCTGCTATTGCTGATACTCCTTCAGGTATGAAAACCGTTCCTGCTTTGTACTATCCATCGGGCCATTTCCCCGTCAGTTTCCATTGTGGGCTCTTTTCCTCCTTTTCCTCTTAAATGCTAGTTTTCTCCAATGCTCTGCTTTCTACTCTGCTCTTCTCACCCACAGCTTCAACTCCCATTTATGTGCCTGCCAGTGACCGCTAATTTGTATCTTGAGCCTGGATTTCTCCTGAGTACCAGCCCTCGACCTCAGCAAGTTCAAAACTAAGCTCAGCATCTTCCCTCCAAACCTGTGGTTCTTTCTCTATTCTTTACTCTCACTCATTCCCGTTCTTCCATTTGGTCATTCAAAACAGAACCCTGGGAGTCATCTTGGACTTTTCCCTCTCATACCACCCTCCCCGCCCCCGCCAGCCCAGGTGGTCGTCAGAGCTCCACAGATCCTACTTCCTTCATATCTCCCGACACGTCTCCTCCATTTTCTCTCCCACTGCCTTAGTTCAGGCTCTTCCTGTCTGTATTCCTGCACAGCCTCCCACCTGGCAGGGACCAAAGCTTTTGTGCCATTGAATCCTGAAATACAGCATGGGGACTAGTACATAATCTGAATATTTACTGCAGGAATAACTAAATGGAAACCCCAGTGTCTTTGGCACATGTTTTGTTGATAATATTAGTTATACTTTTGAGTACCTCGTGTGTCAGATACATGCATTTTCTAATTGAATTCTCACAATAATTCTGTATGGTACATGGTTTCCCCACCTTACAGGTGGGGAAACAGGCTCAGAGAAGTTAAATGACTTGTCCGAGGTTGTGTGGCTAGAAGTGCTAGAGGTGGGATTTGAACTTGGGTCGCTCTGACTCATGAAGCTATGCCCCTCTATCTATTGTACTGCCTCCAGTGTATCAGATTGCTTTATTGTCCAGTTGGATAATTTTTTGGACTGAGATTTATGACCCTGTATTTACCTATGAAAGTTTTAATCTTGTTAAAATAGGTCTATCATTCCAGATGATCAGAATGATTTTTATTTTGATTTTTTTATACATCATATTGCCTATTCCTTCCTGCTTCATGTCATGTGTAGAGTTGATAAGCAGACATATTGTTATTCAAGTCACTGATAAAATATAATAAGAATACCTTGTTGGATATATTTGTTTGGTCTGTTTTCTTGCTATAAGCCCCTGACACAGGTTCAGCACACACGAAATACATAGTAAATATTGATGAATATTCATTAATATAGATAAATAAAATCCTCCCTATCCATGGGGGATATGTTCCGAGACCCCCAGTAGATGCCTGAAACTGTGGATAGTACCCTACCCTATATATATTGGTTTTTCCTATACATATGTACATACCTATGATCAAGTTTAATTTCTAAATGAGGCACAGCAAGAGATTAACAACAATAACTAATAATAAAATAGAACAATTATAACAATATACTGTACAATTTAACTTAAGTGAATGTGGTCCTTCTCTCAAAATATCTTATTGTGCTGTACTCACCCTTCTTGTGATGATGTGAGATGGTAAAACGCCTCCCTGGTGAGGTGAATGATGGGATGCAGGCTACTATTAGGCTACGCATTAGGCTCCTGACCTGCCTGCACATCGGAAGGAGGGTCATGTGCTTTGGCCAATCCTGGATCACTGAGTCATGAGCATGTTGACCGTTGGATGTCAGGAGCAGATGATGTCAATGGTTGAGGATCCTTGATAATTGAAGGGTGTTTTTGTTTTGTTTTTTTTTTGAATAGCAGGTGGGGAGCATGTACAGTGTGGATACGCTGGACACAGCAATGGTTCGTGACCAGGGCAGGACAGAGGTGGACAGTGCAAGGTTTCATCACATTGCTCAGAACAATGTACAATTTAAATCTTAGGAATTGTTCTGGAATTTTTCAATTAATGTTTTCAGACTGTGGTTGACTGTGGGTCACTGAAACTGCAAAAAGAGAAGCCGGATAAGGGGGGGACTACGGTAAAAATAAATTGGATGGGACCAAAGACTTAACCACTACTAGCTCCTTGCTTATTAATGTCAGTTCATTCCTTAACCAACGTCCTTTGAAGAAGATTATTTTACCAGTTCTTAATCCCTGTAATTATGTTAGTACTTAATTCCTATGTCTTCATCTTACCTGCTAGGATACCTGGAGCAGCCTTGTTAGATACCTTGCTCAGGTCCAAATATCCCCCGTCCTATGTCTGAGGTTCTTTTGTGCTCAAGGCAAAAATGCAGTCACTCTGTCATGACTTGTTCTTAAACCATAGAGGCCTTTGTGATTCCCCAGGACTGCTGCATACGGTTCCCCAGGTTTTATGTTGCACAAGAGGTCACATCTGAGGGGGTTCTGTTTAGGTCATAGGCATGATGGCTGGATCTTTGTAATGACAATTTTTTGACAGACAAGGGTAAAAATGTCTTGAGATAATCTAATCAATATATTGCTACAATTTTCTAACTGTACAAAGGTAACCGTGTTCACTGGAAGGGCCCACATGACACTTTTCCTGGGAGCAAAATCTCTGGTGAGTGGGCTACAGGAACCGTTCTCATTCTCACCTTTGGAAAACAAATATTTTGAAAATCTGAAATCAAGTGTTGGCTAGTTCTAATTTTTCAGCATCTCTCCCATTTTTCAGGACTCCTTGAAAGTCACCAGAAATGAAAACCAGAGAGACTTGCTTATTCGGAAGCAGGCCTTCATAATTTCACCGGCTTTTAGGAAACCATCACAGGTGTTAGTTGTTGTTTGACATAAGAGCTCCCTAGCAATTCTGTGGCTGTCCCTCATGTACAGAATGGAGTACAGTCACAAAAAAGCCAATGTGACACTGTTGACTGGAGGTAACAAAAAAGACTCAAAAGTAGTCATACTGTTCTCCATCATCCTTGTGTTGTCTGTTTTCTTCCAGATTTTCTCAGCTTCCACTCTCCGTTGTAGGCTTACTACACCCCACAATACTGGTATCTATCCAGTGCATCAATTCTCCAAACAGGCTGGGTGAGAGCAGAATGTATGTGAAGGTTAAAGTTATTACAACAGAAGGAAAACAATTAAACGAAAGAAAAGAAAAACAACTCCTGGGAGAATGCAGGTTACAGTTTGAAGACGATGGAGGTTACTGCTGGTTTTTTGATTGACCTCCTGAAGAAGCAAATAATGTCAGTTCTGTAGGGGTAGAAGTCGCTGACAGGGAGGTGAGGGGACGACTCGTCCGTAAAGCAGTTATTCTGCTGACTTATGTGACCAGCTGTTACCACCTAACAGCACAGTCACAAAAATGCCATTTTGGGTGATTTGGTATCTTGTGGGGACATCAATTTGGCTCAGGGGCATCTTGATTCTAATGCAATTTTTAAAAGGGACTGAGGCTTCTACCCTGTAGGGCACAGCAGGTGCCCTGCAGTGGTCCTGAGTTTTATTCTTCCAGTCAAGCCTAATCTGTCCTAAGTTTGGAACTCTTACTCTCCTCCCTTCCCCGCCCCCTTTTGGAAGAGAAGATTTTTTAAATCTCCCTCTTTAGCAGCCTTGCAAATTGTTTCCAAAACTCATAAAGTTGTAGCAGCATCTCTAGCTGACAGAATGTGTATTGGCTCCATATGCCAAAGGGGCCCTCTCCCCACTCCCAGCCATCTCTACCTCTTCACCCATCAGCAGCTAAAAACATATTCTGTGGTTTGGTGCTTATTTTAATGACTGCCAGAGCTCACAGCCCTGCAGCTGGAAAAATGAGAACAGAAGCTTGCTCTGTGTGCTCCCTTTTGGCCCAGAGAAGGTACATCAGGGCCAAATTGCGGTTATTCTGGCACTTCTGCTAAGTGAATGGCCCCACGTGGCCTCAGAGAAATTGAACACAGTGCTCCTAACCCCTTAGAAATTGTTCCTCTGGACATCCCCCTTAATGACATGTAGCGGGAGACCATCCGTTTCATTTTAATTAAACCTCTGCTGTGACTACAGTGAAGGGAGATGAGACTTAAATGACGTGTGTTTGTAGCAGAGGCAGTTTTCATAGCATGGAGAAGGACAGTCACATTAGTCAGGCACCAGTGTGTGTTGGGCGGGGGGGTAACAAGGAAAAGCAATAGCAGCTGCCATTTCTTGACTGCTGACTCCATCCAGGCACTGGAGCAGGTACATTACACCCTCTCATTCAGCCCTCCCCACAACCTCCTGGGTTGGGTGCAATTATCCTGATTTTACCGACAATGAAAGGGAGCCACAAGGTATGAAGTTACCTGCCCCAGGCTACTCAGCCAGTAAGAGGTGGAGCCGGAACTCAAACCTGGGTTTATCCGACTGAACACCAGGCTCCCAACTTCCTTAGCTTTTAGCATCCTTCCTCTGAACCATTAAAAACTCCCCTGCCCTCCCAAAGCAAAGAAAACAAAAACCCAACAACACACGCGGAAAAATTCTAGTGAGAGATTTTTTAGTAGTCAGGCTGGTCTGTTTTTCTGCCCTCCTGCCAAGGGTCTCGTTTCCCTGAAGACAGTTCGTTGTTGTTTTTTATTCTATGATGTTTGTTTTCTACCAATTTTACTTCTTCATTTCTAAAAATCCTATACTGGGTTAATATTTGTCGTGTCCAATCCTATTGGTCCCCCATGGAGGGAGAATGGTTGGGCAGACGCACTCCAGGAAGCACTTCTGCCTCAATTAATTTTATAAACAGCAGAGCCAAAGTACTTCCATTTCAGAATCTTTGATAAAATGCTAGAAAAATGTATGGAAATGATATTTCATATAAACTTCTTACTGAGTGCAATGAATGTCTTTTCACCAAAGCTAGGTTTAAGTAGGTCGTCTGTTAACTGTCGGATGAATACAGGAAGGTTCTTTGTAGGGTTGGTATAGCTCGAATATAGGGTTTTCTGTTCTACTCTTTTGTTCAGGTATAACATACATGTAGTAAAGTACACTCATCATACATATATAGCTCGTGGATTTTTTACATATGTACGTGCCTGTAACCATCATCCAGCTCCGGATATAGAGACTATTTCGGGTTCCCCAGGAGGCTTCCTCGTGCTCCTTCCCAGTCAATAGCCATGTCCTACCTATCCTGTAATTTCTATTCTAACTTCTGTCACGTTGGTTGGTTTTGCCTGGTGAACATAGCATAGGCTCGGCGTGTGCAGGCACTAAAATTGTATTAATATTTTACTTTGGAACAATTTTAAACTTACAGAAACCTTACAAGAATTGAGACAAAGACCTTCCAATGGAGAAGCCTCCATTCAGATGTTGTCCCGATAACATTCTTTACAGCAGAGCGCCAGCCTCGGATCAGGCGTGGCCTCTTCTCGTCTCTTTCACTCTGGAACAGTTCCTTTGTCTTCCCTTAACTTTTAAGACCTTGACACTTTTAAAGAGATAAACCGATGCCAGTCATTTTGTGGAATGTTTTTCAGTTTGGGTTTATCTGATGTTTCCTCCCGGTTTGCTCTGGGTCATGTGTTTCCAGCTGACTACCGGAGACATGTTCTTTTCAGTGTGTTCTGTTGGATAATAGCACACGACGTTTGTTTGTCCGACACATTACTGCTGGTGTTAACTTTGGTCCCTTCATTAAGATGGTGTCTGCCAGATTTTGTCACTGTACAGTCACTTTTTCTCTCCCTTGTAATTACTAGATTTTTTGTGGAGAGATACTTCGAGCGGTGAACTTGGGCTTTTAATTTATGTAACTATGGAAACACTTTCACGAAGAAAGATTGATTCGTTACTACTTCTGCATTTGGTTGAGTAAGGTTTCATTTGAATTGATTTGTATGTGCATGTTTTCTGCCCTTTAAGATCTTAGTCCTTAGAAAATAATGATAGGTTTAGAGACCTAAGTCACATGGTGTATCTCTGTATATTCTTCATGACTTCCTACTTCAGTCTCCATATTCCATAGTAACAAGCCTCGAGTTTTTCTCCCCATCACAGAAGCCTGCATTACTTCTTTCTCTTGTTTCTCCTGGGTTCCTAGAGTTCATCTTAAAAGGTTTCTAGAATCCATCTTAGTAACATTTGAGCCACTCTGCAAGGGACCAGGGTATACCTAGAGGAATATGAGCCAGGATCTGCATTGGTAGAATTTACAGTCAGGTTGGTGGAATGGAGGCAGGCAGAAAAGCAAAGAATTGAACAACAATACTAAATGTAGAGGTACCTTAAAGACAGAAGTGAGTAACTGTAGCTGACGAGAGGAGCAGAGAGTGAGAGGCCGCTCTGGAAGGCTTTCTAGAGAAGATCACCTCTGAGCTGGGTTTTGAAAAGTGCCAGGCAGCACAGGAGCTGGTGTGCCTTTTAGACAGAGGGAGCTGTGCGTTCAGGGTTGTGGTGGCAGGACAGCAAGTGTGTTAGAGGAGTACCAAGTTGCTGGATGTTTTTCAGCATCGAGTCAGAGGTGGGGTGTGGCAGGGCCACCAGGGTGGCACTAGAGAAGTTAGGGGGCATTTACAGGGGTCCAGGAGAAAGTAACGAAGGAAACCGTCAGACTTGTGGTAACATGCCTACTTAGGACGTGGAATGCCGCGTGTTATGAGCGTCAATAAATACCAGACGAGCTTCATTTTGTCTTAATAACGCTGACATACATGTGAGAGTGTTCTGTGTAGACTACATTTACTAGTTCATAAAGATGTCTTTGCAGTGGTGTAAGGTGCATATTACAGATCAGCAAGTGTGGCTTTGGAATCTGGTCTTGCAACCTGCTGCCCCCCCTGCAGTCCTTGCATATTTCTGCTGCCTTCTGATGGAAGATCGGCTAATCCAGGGATTAGCAAACTACCCCCTGCACGTCACACCCTGCCGGGGGCCTTTCTTGGTGCAGTCCATGAGCGAAGAATGTATTTTATATTTTTCAAGAGTTGTAAAAAGGACGAAGAAATATGACAGAAACTGTTTTGGTTTGCAGTGCTTAACATATTTACTATCTGGCCCTTTTCAGGAAAAGTCTGCCTCCCCCAGTCTCGCCTGACTGCCTGATACAGTAATCCTTTGTACAATATTATTTGGCGAATGATCATCTAATATATGCTGGAACACTTCTACTAACAGAAAATTCATTCTCTCCCTGGTCAATTTATTTCCTATTTGGACAATTCAGGTCATTGGTAATTTTTAAACTCTGCTGAAATTTGTCCCTTTATAGTATCCATCCATTGGCCCTTTGGGGGGGCAAGAGCTATTATTTCATGTCAACATTTACTGGGCTCCTAATGTTTTCTAGGCACCGTGGTAAGTGCTGAAAAAAGATGAATATGACATGATTCATTCATCACCTATCTCCCAGGTGTTATTTCCTGGCACTAAAGCAGTTGAGTTGCTTTCCTCTGTCTTCCTGCCATTGAGTTAGGACTTCTTTCTTTAATGATTTTACTTATTTGTTATCCCACATACACAAAATTCAAAGTGCAAAAGGGTCAGACGGTGAAACAAGTCCCTCCACGTCCGTCTCCTGACACCATAGCTCCTTTCCTGGGAAGCAACCACTAATACTCATTTTCATGTGGAGTTTTGACTTGAAAGAACAGCACAAACACAAAGTTTAGGTCCATTTGGAGAGAAACTTTGATAAGTAGTCATACAATGGAGTTTTCTTTTTTTAATCTCCTACTTGTTGCTGAGCATTGACTTAGTTTTATTTTCATAAAAGCTTGAAAAAAAAGAAAAAAAAAGCTTGAACTTTGCACCAAGTTTGGGTGGTAGACACAGCCCCAGAGAGTTCCTATTGCTTAACCACCCCCCTACTTTTTCGGTTTAATCTTGACCGGATGTTTTGGTTACTGTTGGCTTTCTTATACCGCTGGATTCTTGTTCATGAAAGTGTTGAATCCTCACCAAAGCCTTTCCTCTTTCACTGGAAGTGACACAATTCCATCTTGTGTAACTCGTGGGTTTCACATCCTGAATTTGATAGAAATAGTTTGAAATAAAATTGAGCCACACGTACAATGATGCCTGTGTCAGTTTCTTTTCATGAATGTGTCTGTGTGTAGCTTTGAAGGTTGATAGAAATAATCTTCTAGCTTTCTAAGCTAAGCAGAGGCCAGAAGTCTCACCTACACTGTCTAGGGTTATATAGGCAAGCCTTGATTTTCAGGGAGCAGGTAATGTCTGGATCTCGGTTAGTTACACATGCATCACTTTGCACCAAGGACTCACTTCCCAATCCCTCCAGAATTTCCTTCCGATCTTCACTTCTTGAATCTTCCCTTCCGGTTAGGGAAGATGGCGATATGACCTAGATGTGTCGGTTCCTACTTGATACATTTATACTTGAGTGTCCCGTTTAGATGTTTCTAGTGGATTCCTTATCACATGCTGCTGTTGCTTAAAATCTTCCCATTTTCTTAGCCTGTCAACCAGCGGTTCAGCAGCTCCACACCAACCGTATCCTCTTGTGAAATAGGCTCTTGGGTTCAGTTTGGAATTTCTCAAAGAGCAAATAAGTCAGGAAATGTTTGAACTATGCATCACTTATGCAAATGCCTTTCTTCCTGTGCCTCTCCTCTATCTTCTAAGTGGTCATCCCGAGGCACTTTTCCCCAGCGACTGAAGTGCTGGACCAAATAGAGCTTTCTCTTTTGTCTCTGGCACTGGTAAAATTCCACCTTGATGACGTCGGCAGAATGATGATGAAAACAAGTTCCCATTGAACTTGAAGAGTAAGTGGTGGATGACTAACGCGTGTAGGAGCCTGATGACCCATCACGTAGAGGATTTCAGATGAAATCCATTTGTACCACTGTCTGCTGCTGCGCTGATTTCCTTGCATTATGGATGAGTGTTCTGGCCACCGTCTTTTTCTTTTGACTGGATTGTAAAAGGTCAGTATGTAAATGTTTTTCAAAACAACTGATTATTCTGTAGCACATGTGGGGCTGATGAGCAATAGAAAGGTTCTGAGAAAGGGTGGCTGTGCTGCTTTTTTCAAGGCCTTACAGTGTAGTGATGAAAGTCAGGACTCGGAAGCCAGCAGGCCTGGGTTAGAGACTCGGCTCTTTCACTTCCTAACTGTGTGACTTTTGGCAAGTTGCTTAACCTCTCAGTGCTTCTGTTGTCTGTAAAGAAAGTATAACACAACAACTTTGGGGTTGTCACACATAATATGTAAACTATTTAGTGTAGTGCTTGGCACAGAATAAGCATTCAGTTAGAACACTGAACTACCGTGTTTCCCAGAAAATAAGGCCTAGCCGGACAGTCAGCCCTAATGCATCTTTTGGAGCAAAAATTAATATAAGACCCGGTCTTATTTTACTATAATATAAGACTAGGTCTTGTAATCTAATATAAAATTACATATAATATTATATAATATATAATACCGGGTCATCAGCAAAGGCATACATTTGGGCAGCTAGCAGGCTAAGGTAGCGATGGCACCTGACTCTCTGAGTCTCAAGGCCAATAAGGATTGTTTGTTTATTTAAACAAGGGAGTCAACCTGTGCAGACCAGTTCTGGTGGCAGTGTGACATCTTGTTTGGAGAAGAACAGACTGAAGGCAATGACCTGTAAACACAGTACTGCAGAAGTCCTGCAGAAGGAGCAGAGTGTGAGACGACTGGGGTGGGCGTGGGGGTGCTGACGTGTGGCAGTGGGAGTGAGGAGAAGGAAAGCCGACCTGGACAGAAGGAAGCGTGACATTGCATGAAGAGTTTGGCATTGGATTTGAATGCTGGTTCCCCAACTTAACTAACTATCCAACCTTCTGTAAACTTCTTACCTCTCTGAACCTCAGTTCCTTCCTCTCTGAAACTGCAACTGTTACTTCTTAAGGCAGTTGGGAGAAGTAACAGGTGCCTGGTCCTGGTCCATATTCAGTAACTTCATCTCATTCCAGAGGACTGTTTAAGATTGACCATCTAGCAATTAGTGATTTATTGGATGTGAGAGGCAGAAAAATTGAAGATGACTCAGGTTTCTACCTTGAATGTGTGGGGTTACTAAGTAAACTAGGACATACAGGAAAAGGGGCAGAATTTTGGGAAAAGGTATGTTCAGTTTCGGATTTGTCGAATTTAAGATATCTGAGAAATCCAAGTCCTGACTTTCAAAGACACTTAAATATGTGTTTGCAGGTTAGCGCTAGAAATACAGTCCTGGGATTCATTAGCATGTAGATAGAAATTGATATAGAAAATGAATACTTTTGCTTTGGGGAAAGCTTGTAGGCTAAGGAGAGGGCTGAGCATGAACACTTGCAAAAACCAACAGCAGGAAGAAAAAGCCAGCTGAGTTGTGGAGGAGAGAGGTAACTTTTAGGGTTGTCTGCCACCATTTGTCGTCACCCTCTTCAAACTTTGTTATTGCTTCAGGTCCGTGGATAGACATACCAGCCTGGTATACCGACTAGTGCTTTGTACTGCCCTTTGCGTGTCCTTTGTGCTGCTGGTTCTGTTTCTTCTTACCCGCTAATAGTGGACATTCTTAAGGACTCTGTTGGGCTCTGGCTTTTCTTTCTCTGAGGAACTTTAAGAACTGTCTGCTTTAGCAGTTATCCTGGTGTAAATGCTTCTGAAATTTCTGATCCACCTTCTGGAGCCAGCCCAGTTCCCTGGGCCAGCTTCACTCTACCCTGCCTTTGTCCTCCCTGAAAATCTCTTCAGTTTATCATTACTCTTCTGCCTCAGACTCTTCCTCTCAGGTGTCTTTCTTGCCATGGAGCGGCCATTCTCCTAGCCAGTCAGGTCTGGACATCCTTGGGGGCCTTTTCCTCTCTTTCGTTCCTTGAATCCACCAAGATGACCAAGTGGGAATACCTTTTCTCTTAAACTGTCTCCAGTGAGGATCTCTCTGTTTTCCTTCTGACCTCCTCAGCTCTAATCCAGGTCTTCATAAGTTTTTAGGCTGGTACCTACTTCCTTTGGAGCCGTTTTGCCACTGCAGAATTCTATCATATTCCCTGTTCCAAATTGGCTTCCCATTCCAGAATCCTTCAGCCTCACCTTTGAATCTTCTCTATCCGTATTCACTGTGTAACCTGCTCAACTTTGTGTTTCTTGCTCTTGCACAGTACCGACCCTCCAAGGACAGCTAGGCCCATGCTTCCCCGTTTCTGCCACATGGTTTCCCCACTCTTCTTGTTCCTTCCGCCTTCTGCTCATCTTCCCCCTCCACGCCCCTCCTTTTCAACATAACTCAGCGCCCAGCTGAGGCTTTCTCCCTGCTCTGCCCCACGTGCCTCTCCCACTTTTAGATTTAGCCCTTTTACATGATACTAACTTTGTGTTTTTCCATATCGTTACTATCAGTCCAAAGCTTCTGATCACTAATTCTAAAATCCAACAAGTTTGGAAAACTGAAAGCTATTTAATAAGCTTGGCACAAAACTTGAGTGAAACCTCTCTGAGTGGAAATGAACTGTCTTTTGAAAACATTTATCCCATCTACTGTGACTATTCCCACGTGCCACTGCAGAAATATGAATCTGTCTGGTCACAGGGCAATTGGACAGGATGGAAAGTGAAGGGACCTCAAGTTGTGCTTTTTGGAACTGCCGAGTTCCTCTACTACTGTGCTCCTCAGACTGGGATACAGGTACCCCTGAGAGAGTGCAGGGCACCGAGGGAATTCCAGTGTACACCTGCTCGGTTGCTGGAAGGGTCACATTTATTTGATGATTTGAGGGAGAAAATTAAATGTTAAAGAAAATATAGTAAAGTGCAGCATTTCCATGCATTTAAAGGACAAACGATGACATTTCAGAGAAATGCAGGTTCTGTGGTTTGGTGTGAAGAAACATTTTCCTTCTCGTAGCCGGGAGCTCAAGCACTGCCCTCATTCAGAACTCTGCATTGTTGTGTTTCTAACTGGCTGGGCTTTGTACTTGCAATCTTCTCTGAGACCACACAGGCTGGCAAAAGCTGCTGAGACTTTGTGTGGAAGAAGGAATAACACTAGCGCCATCAGTCAGACTGACTTGAACAAGAAAGGAAGATGCACAAAAGTGAGGGCCGCGAAGGGTTACTCAGGAAAGTCAGCTGTATCGTGAGGAGGCGAAACTTAACGAAGGGACATCACTCGGGCTGATTTCCAAAGTTGCGTCTTCAGGTCGCCCAGATACCTCTCATACTTTTTGTTTGTCAGTTTGGGTTTGCCCCCCCCCACCTCCCCCCAGTTTTATTGAGAAATAATTGACATACATTTTGACTGCGTAAGTTTAAGGCATACAGCATGGGGAAATGTTCACCACAATAGGTCTTGCTAACTTCCATCTTTACATATAAATACACTAAAAAGAAAAGGAAGGGCAAAAAGGAAAAATGTTTTTCTTGTGATGAGAACGCTTAGTATTTAACTCTCTTCACAGCTACGTGTCATACAGCAGTGCCAATTATAGTTGTCATGGTGGATATCACGTCCTAACCTTATAATTGGAGTGTGTACCTTTTGGTCGCCTTCCTCCAATTCCCCCTCCCTCCACTCTTCACTTCACCTCTGGGAAGAAGTCTGATCTCTTATTCCCTGAGTTTGGTGTGGTTTTTGTTGTTGTTCTTTAGATTCCACATATAAATGAGATCATACAGTATTTGGCTTTCTCTGATTTATCTCACTTAGCGTAATGCCTCGAAGGTCCATCCACGTTGTTGTAAATGGTAGGATTTTCTCATTTTTTGATGGCTGAGGAATATCCCATTGTATGTATATATACATCACAGATCCTTCATCCATTCATCTATCAGGGGACACTTAGGTTGTTTTTATGTCTCGGCTATTGTAAATAGTACTGCAGTGAACATGGGGGTGCAGATATCTTTTTGAGTTAATGTTTTCCTTTCCTTTGGATATATTCCCCGAAGTAGAATTGCTGGATTGTACAGTAGTTCTATTTTTAACTTTTTGAGGATCCTCTATACTGTTTTCCATAGTGGCTGTACCAGTTTACAGTCTCAGTAGTGATGCACGAGGGTTCCTTTTTCTCCACATCCTCACCAGCATTTGTTATCTCTTGTCCATTTGATGACGGCCATCCTAACAGGCATGAGGTGATATCTCATTGCATTTTTAATTTGCATCTCTCTGATGACTAGTGATGTTGAACATCTTTTCATGTACCTTTGGCCTTTCATATATCTTCTTTGGAGAAATGTCTATTCGGGTCCTTTGCTCATTTGCTTTTTTGCTATTGAGTTGTAAGAGTTCTTTATATATTTTGGATATTAACTCCTTATCAGATATATGGTTTGCAAATACTCTTTCCCATTCTGTAGGTTTTCTTTTCACTTTGTTGGTTGTTTCTTTTGCTGTGTAGAAGTTTGATATAGTCCCACTTGTTTATTTTTGATTTTGGTGCTTGTGCTTTAGGTCTCATATCCAAAATATCATTACCAAGACCCATGTCAAGGAGCTTTATTCTTATGTTTTCTTCTAAGAGTTTCATGGCTTCAGGTCTTACATGTAAGTCTTTAATCCATTTTGAGTTAATTTTTGTGAGTGTAAGATATGGGTCCACTTTCATTCTTTTACGTTAAATATCCAATTATATAATTATACCAGCAACATTTATTGAAAAGACTGCCTTTTCTCCATTGATATTCTTGGCTCCCTTGCCCAATATTAATTGACTCTATATGCTGGGATTTATTTCGGGGCTCTTGATTCTGTTCCATTGGTCTATTTGTCTGTTTTTAATGCCAATACCATACTGTTTTGATGACTTTGGCTTTATAGTGTAGCTTGAAATCAGGAAGTGTGATGCCTTCTGTTGTGTTCTTCTTTCTTAGGATTTCTTTCACGATTTGGGGTCTTGTGTGGTTCCATATCAATTTTAAGAGTGTTTGTTTTTTTCTGCCTTTGTAAAAAATGACATTGAAATCTTGTTAGGGACTACATTGAATTTATAGATGGCTTTTGGTAGTATTGATGATTTAACAGTATTAATTCTTCTAATCCACAAAAATGGACTACCTTTCCATTTATTTGTGTCACCTTTGATTTCTTTCATCACTGTCTTATGGCTTTCTGAGTAGAGATCTTTCCCCTCCTTAGTTATATTCCTCCTAAGTATTTTATTGCTTTTGATGCTAATGTAAGTAGGATTGATTTCATTTCTTTTCAGACAATTCATTGTTAATGTATAGAAACGCTACTGGTTTTTGCATGTTACTTTTGTATTATGCAACTTGGCTGATTTCGTTGATTAGAACCAACAGTTTTTGGTTGAGTCTTTAGGATTTTCTATATATAAAGTCATGGTATCTGCAGATAGAGACAATTTTACTCTTTCCTTTATGTCTGTTTGTTGTTTTAAGTAAACATTATTGCAAATGTTCTTTTTTTCACCATGTTTTGTGCTCTTTTGTTGTGTTCTGGTTTGTTTTTCAGTAGGCAATAGATAATGGCGGCAGCTACAGGGGATCCTGGAGTCTCCAAACTTCAGTTCGCCCCCTTTAACAGTGCCCTGGATGCTGGGTTCTGGCATGAGCTGACCCAGAAGAAGCTGAATGAATATCGGCTGGATGAAGCTCCCAAGGACATTAAGGGTTATTACTACAATGGTAGGCAATGTTAAACTCCATCTTCCGTCTTCCATCGTCTTCTATTATCTTCTGTGCCCTCCAGTATAGGGTCAGCTTTCCTTTAACAAGGGACACCCTTGTCTTCTATAATGATGGTCTTCACGGTTTCTGTTTTACTTCCTAACTTTTGACCCATATTCATTTTCACTTCTTTTACCCTGTTGTGGGGAAAAGAAACGGAGAAGTAAAACCCAAGTTATTAATCCAAAGAATTAATACTGGTTACTTAGTATTGATGGGGGAGGAGATTGGAAATATTTTTGTCCAATGAATTTTTTTTTTAAATGTTCTTGGCAAATTTCTCAAATTCACAGAGGCACTGTCATTTTCTGCTAAGTTCCTGTTTAGTTTGGATAACCAGGAATTGCATAGGGCTCTTTGGGCTCAACAAAGAGAACAAAATTATTTGCAAATGTATTTGTTATAAGTGCTGCTATTACTGACTTGCGATTGAAAATGTGATCATGATTCTGTGCAGGTGATTCTGCTGGGCTGCCAGCTCGCTTAACATTGGAGTTCAGTGCTTTTGACATGTGAGTATTTCTTGCCGCAAATCTGTAGTAAAGAACAATGTTTGCTTTTTGTAAGGAATGACCATTCTTAACCTCCCTTGTAGATGGACCACAGGGAAACTAGGGGAGCTCCTGGTGGATGGGCCCAGCTCCTCGTAGTTCACTTCATCCTCCATAACACAAAGACAAGTGCTGAATGCTTAGGACTATCTGATTTATTTTGTCAGCAGGTATTTGTCACAGCCTGTTTGAGGCCAAACACCATCTAGATTGATTGAGACTTAGATGGCATCTCTCCTGATTTTGATCATAGTTAATATTTTGTGATCCTTTATTGGTATCTCTTGACTTAGTCCTATGCACGGGCATCAAGGAATGTTTCTTAGGCTACTTCTGTGTCTGTGCAACCCTATCTGTGCAAGGCATGATGGGGTTATACAAAGTAATAAGACATAGACCCTCAAAGAATTTTTTTATCTGATTGGAGGCCATGGGGAGTTGCTGGAGAGAAAAAAGGCATTTATTGACTTAATTAGCGAGGCATTTTCACATACATAATCCTTTCAGACCTGCCAATCCTTTATCTCTCTTTCAGATGAAGGAACATGGGTCAAAAGGTAAAATGGCTTGCCCTATGTCACATGTGGCCTAATTTTAGGAAGCTAGGGTGAAAGAAAGGTAAAATGTATTTCTGAGGTTGCAGTCTGAGTAGCTGGGAGCATTTTGTTTACAGAAATAGAGAAACCAGGAGGGGGCTACAATTTCACGAGGAGGTGAGTTTGGTTTAGAACATGTTGGGTTTGAGGTGACAGCATCCAGTAGAAATGCACAGGAGCCACAGGAGTCAAGGAGGGAGGGTCAGACTACATTTGAGAGTCTTCATGTATAATAGAAAAGATCATGACGTTGTAAGAGAGGAAGAGACTCTCGTGTAAGAAGAACAAAGGACCAGAGCAGTGAGGGTAGCCCATTAGGGAGGGCAGGAAGATACAGAGGGAGTTGTCAGAGAGGAGGAAGAACCAGAAGAGTGTTAGAAAAACCAAAGAAAGAAATGTTTTCAGGAAGGAAAGAGATTCAAAAACAGAAGCAAGAAAGTCAGCGTTCAACGCAAGGGTCATTGGATTTGTGGCTTAGGGCTTTTGTGGTCCTCTCAAACTGAATTCTGCAGAAAAGGGTGGAACAGGAACTATGTCGGGAGTTGTAAGACAATTGCGTTGAAGAACGAAAGGCTCCAGACAGGTCAGCTGTTTTTGCGTTTTTGTACCTTGGCAGTGTCAAGATGAGGGATTTGGGGAGGGCAAAGAGGTCTTTGCAAGAACTGCCTGGTATTTGAAAGTGCCAGCAGTCAATGGTTAGGGTATTTCAAATAAAGAATCCCTAGAATTTTCTTTTTTTAATCTCTCCAAAAGTCAACACATATTATTCCTTTATCTCAATCAAATTGAAAAATTAAATTTCATAACATAGATGCAAAATAATGGTCATCTTTATATCTTTAAAAGGTGTGCGTTGGTGTTTCTTGTTCTCTTCAGAACTTTCTTCCTCCATAATGCCTGTGATTAGTTATCAAAACAAATTACATCCTAGTAATCTCTCTCCTGTTTTGGCAAAAGCTAGCTTACTTTTGGAGCAATTGCAAGATAATGAGGAAAAACAGACAGTGTACAAGTAATAAATTATCTGAAGATGATGAAGTGGGGAATATCAGCAGTGCAGTTTTAATGTAATCTGGAGAGTCTAACATTCATCACAAGCCAGCCTCGCTCCTATCTTTATTCTGAAGGTTATTTTTTTAAAAGATATTAATAGTTTTGTTCTTTGGAACAAGTATAGAAAAAAAATCAGTCCACAGAAGTTAGCCTTGATTTTATTACAAAATCCAAGCATCTTAAAATTCAGTGATCCAGAAATTTTAGTTGAAGGAGATAAGAAAATCTGTGATCCTGCACCTATGACTTTCACAGAAATTGCTTGATTTTTCTGGTCATATTTTTTCATTTAGCTACTGAATACTCACCATGTGTGGGACTCCATGGGACACAGTGGGGGACGTGAGCAAGAATAAAACATGGTCTCTGGTGTTGTGAAAATAGCCCTGGATTTGTATGTAGTTTGAAGACCTAGTATCTGATAATGGCTAACTAAACAAATTAACTAGAAGAAGTCCTTTTCTAACTCTCAGTTTCTAATTCCTTCTAGTTTTAATAGTCTGTGATTTTGAGTCCCTCTTTCTTAGGATGGTTGGTGCTATGGTTTAAATGTTTATGTTACCCCCAAATTCATATGTTGAAAACCCAATGGCCAAGGTTAATTTTAGGTTAATTTTAGGTGGTAGGGCCTTTGGGAGGTGATTAGATCATGAGTTCAGAGCTCTCACGAATGGGTCTAGTGCCTTTATAACAGAGGCCCCAGAGAACTAGCTTACTGCTTTTGCCATGTAAGGGGGCCACAGCGAGAAGTGCACAGTCTGCGACCGGAAGAGGGCATTCACCCAGAACCTGACATGCTAGTGCCTTGACCTTGGACTTCCAGCCCCAAGAACTATGAGAAATAGTTTTCTGTTGTGTATAAGCCACCCATTCTGTGGTATTTTGTTATAGCAGCCTGAACAGACCAATGCAATTTAATTAAAGCACTTGGAGTTCTTTATGTCCAAATTATTTTCATTATTATTGTTTGTTCTTTGTTTTTATTACTGTATACCTACGTGGGTTTGTAGGGAAATCTTCATGAATTTATTCATCAAACACTGCGTGCTTATTATGCGCAGAATGTGTATGTTAGGAATACAAAAATTTAGGAAACACAGAGCCATGGAGGAGCCTGGGACAGGGGTAGAAAACAAATATTTGCATTAGATTGTATTCCATGCCATAACAAATGTGGAGAGGTAATAGTTATTTTAGAAATACTTATTGTTTCCTCTGTGTCTAGATGATAGAATATACTAGGATTGGGCATACAGAGAGGAATAAGATGCAGTGGGAGAACTAACAATCCTAGTTCTCACTTAAGAGATGCCACAAGTATCTCGACTTTGCATAGCGCCAGATAAATGCCCCTTACTCTGAGTCCCTGGACGCCTCACAAACTTCTGCCCGAAGGTAGCAACACAGGATCCTGTTCTCTATGTTGTATTCGGTGAATTACCAGTCAAGTCGTATTTTATCGGACACCAATTGTCTTACATTGGAGAGCGTTGTCTTAGGATAGGATGCACTGCTGAACCAGACCCAAAATTGTAATGGCACAAACACAAAGGAAGTTCATTTCTTGCCCACTTCTCAGTCCAGGGCGGTGGTCCAGCCTTCTTCCCTCTTACGGCTCCATCATCCTGGGAGACGTGCCTTTGTGTGCTGCTGACAACTGAATTGTCACCTTCGGGTCACAGTAGATAGACAGGGAAAGAGAGCCAGGGTGAAAACAGGTGGGAGAAATGCACCCAATCTCTTAAAGGTCCTGTAGGGCACGGGCATGTATCCCTCCACTCAGATCCTGCTGGGGAAAGGAAACGGATCTGTATGTATTCTGTTTCTGTTTAAGAAGAGAAGAATAGATTTTGATGTACAATCTCCGTATAAATGTGCAACTGGTTAAAAGAAAAGTTTGTCTTTCCCTGGGCCTCTTTCCCTGGAGGAACATTTATCTTTTTAGTCATAGGAAATATTTTTCTTTTCTAAACCTCAAATTGTACTTAGAGAAATAGAAGGCAATAACTCTTGTCCTCAAAGAACTTAAAAAGTAGCCAAGGAAATAAGACTCAAATGCAGAATCATCTGTGCAGGGCATAGGCTATGTCTTACTCTCTGCTGTCTCTCTAGCACCTAACACAGATCTGACAGGTATTACATGCTCAGATAATTGTTGGATTCAGTTACAAGCAGTCTAAGTGCATGGCTGTCAAAACGGGATAGGGTCTGGTTGATGGAAAGACACCAGTGGACTGTGTTAGAGGATGTTATAAACACAAACTCAGATTATTGTGAAAGCAGGAGGTAGTGCTGCACGCCGCCAGACCGAGTCCCACTTCCCCGGGTCACCAAGTTTTCTGTGACCGTGCAGCGCTGAGTACATGGAGTAAGATTCCTACAGGTGTGAAAAGTGACTTCTGCCTTTCTTCTGGGGGATCTAGCCCGTCCTTTGACCAAGTGCAGATAACAGGTGCAAAGCAGTCCCCATACTTTGCTGAGTGACCACTGGGAGACTGAAGCGAAATGCAGGCCAAGCCTCCGCGGGTGACATCCGCACGCGGGCCTGGGCTGCAGACTTGGGCAGCATCCGTTCTTCGCCAGGTTAGTGTACACATCATTGCGGGCGCACTGCTGGCTTTGCTGCTCTCTGGGGAAGGTTTTTCCGTCCGATTTCTTAAGCAGCTTTATTGAGGTATACTAAAATTCCCTTTAAAAATGTATACTTCAGTGGTTTTTAGTATCTTCATAAGGTTGTGCAACCACCACCACTGTCTAATTCCAGAACATTTTCACCACCACCCCCAAAACCCTGTGCCCCTTAGCAGCCACTTCTTCATTGCTCCCGTCTCCCTCCCCACGACCCTAGGCAACCAGGAATCTTCTTTCTGTCTCTGTGGATTTGCCTATTCTGGAATGGAATGGTAGGAAACTAAACTAATAAATGTCCAGGAACAGAATTTGGACAAAATTATCTCGTTTCCAAGTCTAGGGCTCTTTCTACTCCTCATCTGAGCCACCTCTCGTGGAATAAGTGTAACGTAAACCTTGAGAAACTGGTAGAATTGCTTTCTCTCCCCTTTTAAATTTGTTTCCCTGGCCACCTCCCTTGGTGGAACTTGAGTCATGAAAAGTGCTTCTCCTTTGAAACTTAATCTTGCCCTCATTAATCAGCTTGAAGGAGAGCCTAGGAGCACAGCTGTCCTGGCAGTTGCTTGAATTCTCACGATGTAGTTTCCTCCAGTCTCAGAACAAGGCTTTGGCATGGTTTTCACACATCCAGGACTTCTGGACATTTAGGAAGGAGGATATCTTCCTCCTCTTGGGCTTGTATCAAAGTCAGATCATACATAGCATCCTTCCTTCTGTTTCAGAAGTAATCGCATAAGACCAAGTCTTATGAAAGTAGAGGGCCCAGTTTACCAACTACTCTGCTTCCTTCTTCTGTAGCATTGATCTCACCTCTTTGTGATTTTTTTTCCTCATCAAGACTTTCTTTGATAGCCTCATCTCACGTGGATGAAAAATATTCTTGTATTGGAGTAGAATGGTTACAAACAACCTATGATTGCTGACTCATCAACTCCCAAAGGAAGACTCTGGCCATTGAAAGTTCTTCTTCCCCCAAGACTTGGCATTTGAGCCTTTCAGACGGCATTTGGCAGAATTTTTGTCACTCATTGCACCCCTCCATGCCTGTTTTAGGCTTTGATCTTTTCTTGCAGCCCCTCTGAACCCAACTGTATGCAAACTTCGAATGAAGAGGTGCTGGGTCTTTTAAACCATACAGCTACCATCAGTACAATCAATAAAAATGCATTCTTTCTGCAGTAGTTATTAAGTGGCAATATTAGGATACTAATGAGGTGAGTATTTTCATTTAGCTTCTGTAACCTCTGAAACACAATCATTTCAGAGAAGAGACCAGATTTCTCCACATCAGAGTGTGTGTTCAGAATCAACTCATCTTCCCCACTCCTGATTTTGATTACCCTAAGACTGTGAGGACTTCAAGGGCAGTGTGCCGTACACAGGTGGCAGGATGGACTGGCAGGCAGGCCAGGTGACACATTTTGTCTGGACTCAGGCAGCCACTAGGGCTTTGCTCAGCAGCAGCTCTGCAGAGCTGTTCGGGCTGTGCTCGGGTGTGGGACTGCCAGGGGCACATCTTCCTTGCCCTCAGAGAGCTTCCTATCCAGTTGGGTGTACGTCACTGTCTGTCTTGAAAGCAGTCTAAAATATGATGCTCAGTTTTATGTATAAACTGTTACCAGAGACAATAAGGAGATGGCTTCCTGTAAAGGTGGGTTTGAAATAGGGCGCCGCAGCCTGGGAGAGCTTGATGGGGCGTCGGTAGCACAGCACCTTGGAGCCAACTAGTTCTGAGTTTAGATTCTAGCTCTGCCCATAGATTCTAGCTTTGCCCTTAAGTTAAGTAAGTTACTTAAGCCTTTAAATGGGGGAACAAGCTGTTACGAGAATTCAAACTTTGTACAGTACTTAGCACAGTAGAGTTCAGTGAATAATGTTTCCCTTTCAGGTTAAAGATGGGAAAGCATAAAAAATTTGAAAAGAACTTATATTTGGGGGGCAGTGGAAGAACAACATGCTGAGAGAATAGCGTAAGGGGACTATAGAGGCTTTGGGGGGCATACTGTTTTTATTTCTTAAGCAATGTTATTTATCTTTTTCCAAAGAAATGTACAATCGATCTTCTGTTTGCCCATACAGAGCACTGTCCTGTCTCCTACTGTTTGGCGCGTTTGTTTATCCCTCCCTGGCTCTCTGGGTCCCAGCAGTACCTGCTTAACCGTGTTTTTCTCCTACCCAGGAGTGCTCCCACCCCAGCCCATTGTTGCCCAGCTGTTGGAACTCTGTATAATACCAACACACTGGAGGCTTTCAAGGCTGCAGATAAGAAGCTACTTTTGGAACAAGCAGCAAATGAGGTTAGCTGGGAAAACATGAGGCATCCATCTTAGTTTCCGTGGTCCCGCAGGCATGGTGTTTCTGATCTGGTACACGAGTCTGTCATAAAAACTAGTATGTAGTCACTACTCAGAGATAGCTGTGGGCTTCCATGTGGGTGGGGAGGTCAGGGGAAAGACACTGAGGCTCTCACCTGGGTTTAGGCTGGAATTCATGGCAGCGCAGCGAGTGAAAAGCTTTGCTGCTGATCTCCAGTTAGCATTTGAAAGCAGCTTGACCTCTGTCTGAGAGTTGGTTCCTGTGTCTGAATGTGTTTGGGGCTCTATTCTTTGCGCCTCTGGAAGAGGTTTTCTAGTCCTAAGCACCCAAGTGCTATCGGAGATGATCATAAAGTCTCTACAGTATCCTCGGGGCTAAATGTAAACTACTCCATCTGATTTACAAGGCCCCTCATGGTCTGGCCTCGGTGGCCTTTCTGTCCGGTCACTCTGGCCCAATCACAGAAAACCACTTCTCATTCCTTCCTTCACCTACTTTTTGTTCTCGCCTCTGTCCTCAGGACACAAGGTTGTCTCTGCTTGGAATGTCTGTCCTTTCCGTCTTCACATCTGAGTTAGTGTGAGGAACTGAAATGGGGGGACAACTGATCCCAATCCCCTCTAATCCACTTAATCAAGTGGTCTTTACACTGATCTTAAAAAACAAGAGTCTGATTTCATGTGGCTGCCGTGATAAGAGAAGGAAGTCTCCTCCTTGGTCCTGAGGAAGGTGACCCTTCTGTCCCTCAGGATGGAAACAGGACGGACGCAGCTAACAACTCAGGTGACCATGGCTGTTCTCCTTGGCCTGCAGCTGGGCCGCTCCTGGGCTCCTGCTTCGGCTGCTCATTTAAAAGGCTGTCCCTAAAGAATTGAGTCAGGTCTTCATCCATGGTGGAAAACAGCAGGTTGCTCCCCACGGAATCCCCACCCTCACCCAAAGCTCAGCCTTTCCACAGTCTCCCTTCCTCCACTTATCAGAAGTGGGGGCCTGCTCCTCAGCAGCGCAGCTCCTCCACGGTTATTATTTCAGTAGCAGGATCTACTCTTTGCTTATTTCCCTTTTCTGCCCATGTATGGGTGAGTGGCTTTTAGTGGCACAACTGTTTGTCTTGCTTAGTGACACAACGTTTAGCAACTAATCTTAACTACTAAGACATCTGTGACCAGCAGCTGCTGGCCAGTACCAGCTTCTGCTTCCAATCCTAGTACTTGCTGAGTATTCATGAACTTGAACTTCATTCCCTTTCCTTCCTACCTCAAGGTGAGATCATCCCAAATCAGACTTGAAGAAGTCACCCAAACATGGTTCAAATCACTACCTCCCGAAAGCCCTGCCTGGCTCTTTTCCCTCCCGCCTCCAGGCGAGTTCAGTGTTCCTTTTGGGAATTCTACGTCCTCTGTCATAGCATGTCCCACCTGGTCGCTGGACTTGCACATTTATGTCTGTCTCTCATTAGACTGTAAGCTTCTTGAGGTTAGAGATTGTCTTTTATTTCTGTAACCCCAATGTGCCTGGTATCTGTGACAGGAAACAAGTAAATATTTATTGAAGGAAATAACGAAGGCATGAAAATGGCCTGGTTGCTGAGACTGTGAGAGGAGGCTCCTGGGTTCTCTCCCTTTTCTCAGCCTGTTAAGGGAGTGTGTCTGGTGGACAGGAGTGTGACTTGGGCAGGTGAGGTAACAACCCACTTCATTGCCTGGGATAAAGTAGGCCCTGATCTGTGCTTCGCTTGAGAGCGAGAAGCTCCGAGATGCCTGATAACCTTCCTGACGCTTTTCTTTCTTCTGGCAGATATGGGAATCCATAAAATCGGGTGCTGCTCTTGAAAACCCTGTCCTCCTGAACAAGTTCCTCCTCTTGACATTTGCAGTAAGTAAATGGACTGTCTGTCACAAGGAGATTGCTCAAATGCCCTGGGCAAGCTCAGGTGCCAGTATTAACACTTTGCTCTCCTCTCCCTGAAGGTTTTACCTTGTGTCATTCAAGTCATGGCTGTTAAAGAAATTCTCATTTGGTAGTAACCCAATAGTGCTAGCACTTCTTACCAGTGCAGCCTTAACTCATTCTGATCAATCGCGCTGCTAGAGTCGTCATACTCCTGGTGGCAGTTGCATGTTGATATAATACAGTCATCCACCTCTTGTCATCCAGGACGTGCTGAAGTCAGGTTCCGGGAGTAGTGGTTTGTGGTCAATGTTGTTAAATACAGTCCTGCAGAGCTCAGGTGCTGGGTCCATTGACATAAGGAAAAAGGGGTGTTTCTGGGAGCCCAACCATCCCCAAAGCTCTGCACTAGAAGAGATGACACTGCATAGCTTATTCACACAATTGTGTATTTTTAAGAAAGAAAATGTTTTGTATAAGTGATGTCTAATTAAAATGAACATGAAGGACAGCTTTGAAGAGGAAAAGAAATCACATTAGGTTAACAGCTGCTTTCTAGGGAAGGAGGGGAAAGAACCTGGTCTTAGTGATGGGGAAAGTGGTGAGGGTTGATTGTAGAGATACCATCTACCCTGACCCCCCATCTCCAAACACATGCGCATGTGCATTTGTGTGTCTACATATATACATATATACGTACAGGCATACCTTGGAAATACAGCAAGTTTGTTTCCAGACTCCTTCAATAAAGTGAGTATTGCAATAAAGCGAGTCAGAATCTTTTTGTTGGTGGAGGGTTTTGTTTTCACTTTGTAAAAAACGTTATATCTGTGAAGAGCACAATAAAGCAAAGTGCAATAAAAGTGCTGTATGTCTTATATATGTGTGTGTATATCTATATATCTACATACAAAAGTAATTTATCCTTTATAATAAAGCATGACTACATAATATTCTGTCGACTGTATATTCTATAGACTCGTACATCTAGGTTGTTTCCAATATTCACTTTTTTAAAAAGCTGCAGTGAACAACATTGGCCATACTCATTTTTTTCCTACTCTTCATTCTATTTCTTTAGAATAAATTCTTTGGAGGGGGCATATAAACATATTGATGTTGATATAAAATATGTTATTTTACCACAGCTTCATCAGCTTTGAATGTTAATCCTCTTTCCCACATTTTTCTTTCTTTCTTTCTTTTTTGTACGAAGTTATCAGTTTTGCCATTCTTTCTCCCCCACTAACTAATCCTTCATTTCCTCTGAATGCTGCCTCTCTGATTTACTGAGAGAATGATAGGAATCAAACTGGAGGCCATACCAAAGGGTGGCTATCGACAAGGAGCACATTTCATAACAAGTTGTACTGCTTTCTGTGTAATAGCGGGAGCATAGAAGAAATGTTATATTCTTCACGGGATTGCTTGGTGCAATTTGGCATTGAGAATTTGTAAAACTGAGTAATTTTGTAGGTTTGCTACTGGGATAGCTATAAGTAGTGCTAAGGATTTCTGGTTTTGTAATTTTAACATCAGTACATTTTCTATACCAAGAGTTCTAGTTAATGGAATCTAGATGACAATTTGCGTTTAAATAGGAAAGTAACATTAGTTCTTCTTATAGTTTTAAGTCGTTTCCCAGAGTCAGTATGTGTGTTGGCCTTGTTGCCCTTTTACTGAGTTTTCTTAGCCTGCCTTTAAAAAAATTAAAAGTCTGTGTCTTTTATAATCTTCAGAAACAAAGGGTTTATATTTAATTTAATCGAGGCCCTTAGTATCCTGAAAAGAATCCTAAGAAGTTCAAGCCTTTGGAGTTTTGAAGATGATCTGATAAAGCCCTTTAGAAATTCTCAAGCCCTTCATCTTGCATTGTTTAACCTTTCACTAAAGATCACTTATGACAAATCATTTAGTACAAAAAAGAGAAGATAATCTCTGGAGGTGTTTTTGCTCCCCCCCCCCCCCCCCCGTTTTTAGGACTTAAAGGAACAGGCACTTCATTAATTTCATTAATTTCAGTTTTGCAGTCTGTTTTGCTGTTCTCAAAAGGGAATGTGTTCCTAGTTGATCAATTAGTGGCAGAATTAAAGAATGTTAAAACTCAAATCATGAGACTTTCTCATCTGGACACACATGTATGTATAAGTTTATATTTAAAAAGTCATCTAGTATGATTCCATTTATATGAAAACTCTAGAAAAAAACAAATCCCTAGAGATGGAAAATAGATCAGTGGTTTCTTGGGGTTGGGGTGAGGGGAGAATGGGAAGCTTCTGGTAATGCAGTTTCTTTCTGGGGCAGTGAAAATGTTCTAGAATTGGTGGTGATGGCGGTACAACCTCGTCAATATACTAAGCAAAACCCACTCAGCTGTATACTTCAACGTCTTGCATTTTATGGTATGTGAAGTACATCTTAATAAAAATGTCATCAAACAGCCATTCACTTTTTATTCATAGCAAGATTCAAGAAAAAAGTAGCCAAATAAACCACATAGTGGTCAGTGGTAACCAACTGATTGATGGGTCAGCTGTCAAATAGCTGCATAACTGTTAGGTCCTACACATGAGTCAGTCAGGCCACAAATGCTGCAGGAATTCAGAGGCAAGAGCATTCAGCCTGAGTGCGAACAGTATCTAGGACAGCTTCACACGTCCCTTCTCCTGCATTGTTTCTCCTGGTGGGGGATCAGTCACACATCCCCCAAAAGATGTAATCTCTTACTATCTTTGTTTGGTTCAAGTTCTTCACCCGTCTCTAAGCTTCAGTTTTCCGTCTATAAAATGGGATGATAATAGTTAACCTTTTAGGGTTGTTTCGTGTATTAAACAATGATGATGATAATGTCAGTTACTTACTGAACACATTCTGTTAGCACCTGGCCGAAAAAGTATATTACGTTTATCGTGATATAGTTGTGTGTGGTGTGTAGGAGTGTTTTGTGATAAAGACAGAAATTCACTATCCTATTATGAGTTCTGTTGAAGATGAGAATTACTGACAAGCTGGTCATATCTTGTGCGCATCAATTTTTCTGTCTCACTTGGCTAACGGAAGTTACATTATTAATAGATGCATTTCAGTTTAGTCATTGGGGCTTTTCTGATATCTTATGTTATTTTTCTTTCTTCCAGGATCTAAAGAAGTACCACTTCTACTATTGGTTTTGCTCCCCCGCTCTCTGCCTTCCCGAGAGTATTCCCCTCATTCAGGGGCCAGTGGGCTTGGATCAAAGGTTTTCACCCAAACAGGTATCAACAATTAAAACAAAATGTAGGTAAAATTGGGTGTAATGTGCAAGAGTAGTTTATCTAGTACATTCTAAAAACAAATAAGCACTTGTCTAGGTGAAGAGGCAGTTACTGTGGGATCCTCCAAAGATGGTACCAAGAGCAGATTTACTTACAAAATGTTTGTAAAATCACTTTGAAGGAGTAAGTGAGCAATAATTTTCCAGGTTTTCAGTGACATTTGGTGAAATTCTAAGCCACTAGGGAGGAATTATAGGAACATTTTAAAAGACTTAAGAATTGGCTAAAATGTGTTCTTCACTTTCAGTGTGGGCATCATAAGACAATCAATATACCTTGGGAAGAGAGTCTTGGAAGCCAGATAGAAGACATTGTCCTTCCCTCGGGCCACATTGCAGAACTTCTGCATCAGGAATGGTATATGCTGAGCTAGTCTTCGCATTTTGAAAAAGATAATAAGGTCGTTAGGGATGGTCCCGAGAAGAGCAATGAAAATAATCAGGAAGGTAGAAAATAGGCCCTAAACCAAAGAATTCTGACTGTTGTTGAGGAAAAAAAGTGAGTGGCAAGATGATTTGAACTCACGAAGCCCATCAGTCGCTAAAACTCTGAATTGTAAAACCAGGGAGCAGCCCTCACTGATTAAAAAATAACAATGTTTATTTACTAAGAGAAATCAAAAGTTGTGGTTTTGTGGAACTAATTTCCCAGGGAGAAATAAGTCGGGAAAAAGGATTATGCATGGGTATCGACTCCTGATGGGTATGAGGGGGGACAAAAGTGTTCTCAAATGATTGATTGTGGTGATGGTTGCAGAATCCTGTGAACATGCTAAAAACAACATTGAATTGTGCACTGTAAGTGGATAAATTGTTTGGTAAGTGAAGTATGTCTCAATAAACCTGTTACAGATGATGGAAAGTTTTGTGGTAAAATTCATGCCTGGTTATCACAGGAGAGAAATCATGTTTGGATACCTCTCTCAACCTTGGTGGTTGACATTTGAGAGAACCACCACGCTGTTCCATAAAATGTCCTTTTGTGCCCCTAAGACACACCACCATGCACGCGGAAAATATTATATAAAAATGAAGTGGTGTTATTTGGGGCATTTTTATGTTCATTTGCTGCAAAAGAATAACGGGTGTGATCAGTTATTTCCAGTTTTCTGGCTCAAAAGTACCTTTTATGTTAATTTTTAGCTGAGAATGAGGTGTGTCATTGGAGGATAACTCAGTATTTCCTGTTTTCAGATTCAAGCCCTTGAGCGTGCCTATGATGATCTTTGTCTAACAGAAGGAGTCCCCGCGCTACCTTACTTCTTGATCAAGTATGATGAGAATATGGTGCTGGTTTCCTTACTTAAACACTACAATGATTTCTTCAAAGGTCATAGGACAAAGGTCAGAGAAACTTTGAATATCATTTTGTTATCCAGTAAAAAGAAATCCATTGTTCATGTTGTGATACACTACCTCAAAATTCAAACTCGCTTAGATTTCTTTAGCCCTCCCAAGACTGTTGCATAACATTTCCTTATCTTCACCGTCTCCCACCCTGCAGTTCCCAAATCAGCTCCTGCTTCAGATTTTCCTAGCTCTGTTGCACCACAAGAGTAATTTTGGATTCCTCGCTTCACATTAGTGATAAAGTTATTTCAGTTTTCCTTCCTGATATATTTTGTATCTATGTTTTAATTTATTCCCAGAGCTACCACTGTAGATCAGGCCTTGATTTTCTCACTCCTGGAGTCTTCTTGCTTGCATCTGGCACACCACCACTACAGAAGAACCTTCCTCAAACTGCTCATGTTCACTGTATAATTGGTTGATCAAGAGTTAATGATATCTTCCTTCTGGCTCCAAGCTACCTTTCCTGCCACATCTTGCACTATGTTCCTCATAAACCATTGCTCCCACTAAGCTTGTCTGGTTTTCACCAAACAGCTCCCCTAATCAAATATACCTAGAATTTTTTTTAATGCCTCTCTTTATCCTCAAATTGTACATCTTCCCTAAACATACTCTACCTGTGAAAATCCTAAGAAATTCTCTCTCCTTATTGAATCCTCCCCCACCATGAAGCCTTTCCGTGGTGGGGCCATGTGTTATCTGTCCCTTTCTGATCTCATGGCACTTAGTCCTTGAGCCTCGTTTACTGCTGTACTCCCTTGTACAAATTACTTTTTGTGCCGCATTAGTCTGTAAGCTCCTAGAGGGCAGGGACTGTTTCTTCATGTATCTGTGTCTGCATATTGTCGAGCTATGTGTCTAGTGTCTGAGGCCCTCAATAAAATTTTTCAGTGAATGAAAGAGTACGGATAGTGTCTTTTAGAAGTGACAAGATATATAGTAAGCCATCTTAGCTATACACGAGATTGTAAATTAAAAATTAAAAATTGATTAGTATTATGAAGTTATGAAATCAAGTGGGATAATTTCAGTAGCCATGTAGATATAGCAGAAAAGAGAGACTTTTAACTGATGGCCTGATTATTCCTTAGCTCGAACTTAAGAAACGTTTTTTTTTTTTTAAGTGCACTCTTTTTTAGAGGAAGCCCTTTTTAAATTGATGACTGAGGATTGCATTTTTATTAAAATTCTTTTCTCTTCCCCAAGGTAGTTTCACAGAACTGTAGCTAAATTAGTAGCAACAAGACCAATCATTAATCATTTAAAGTCCAGTCTAGAGTGAGGTCCTAGTGTGAGAGCAGGCAGGGCGAAATGGCCTGTGTTTGAAAGCAACTGTAGTTCAAGTTGTGTGTGGTAAATAAGTGGTCCTCCTCCAAAGTGCACTTCGACCAAAATAATAACAATTTGCAGAGCACTTTACAGCTTAAAAGAGGCTTTCACATACTTGATCTTGTCATAACTTTGTGAAATAGGTGTTATTAGTATCTGTATTTTCTATTTGATGAATATGAGACTCAAAGTCACACGGCCAGTTGATCTGATTCCAAAGCCTGTGTGCTTTCTTCCATTCCACTCTCGCATCATTTGGGTGGAGGTGGGTTTTGCCTGATCTTTGGAATCAGACAGATCTGGATTTGACACTCAACACTGCTACTTAGTAACTCGGTGACCTCAGGAAACTTGCATAATCTTTCTTCACTTCAGTCTATCTGTTAAATGGTGGTAATACCACCTCCTACAAGGTTTTGCGAAAATTAAACATGATGATGTGAATAAAATGCCCAGCACGTAGCAGGTGCTCAGTATCCGTCCACTCCCTTTCTTCCTCAACAGTAGCACCTGTTCAAAGATTGAACAAATCTTTGGAGTCTCCTTAGAAGTGCTCTGGGTGACCCTGAGACCAACGCCTGCCAAGTTCAGGCATAGAGCCCTTCGTGGGTTAGGGTCACATCTCAGGAAAGCCTGGAATTGCTCAGCACGTATGTTCAGTACATCCTGTGGGCCAGAAGTTGTGAGGTATGATTATACCTGTTTTCATGGTATAATCTTCTAGGGGAGAAGAGACACTGACTTGTGGAAAGTTAACTAGACATTCAGGTAACAGAGAAGTACCAATGAAATGACATGCATGATGCTTTGGTTGTTTTCTTTGCCCTGTCTTGTTCCGGAAAGGTCCACCAGACGCTCTGCAGATTGTCGGCCTGGTAGGTGTTGGCTGACCTCCTGGCAGACCTCCCTATCTGTGCTCCCGATGTTCCGTCCATTCCACCCCACTGCAGCCCCAATGCATTTTCATGTCACTCTCGTACTTAAAACCCGTCTGTGGTTCCTGTTGACGTCAGGATCAAGGTGAAATCAATGAGCTCTGCGTTCGGAGCGTGTCTGAACCCGGCTCCTGCCCATCACTCTAGCCTCACCTCTATCAGGATGCCTCCTGTGTTCTGGCTACCGCTCTGCTCTCCAAACTCCCCACGCTTCCCCCACCTCTGCCTTCACACATGCCGTTCTCTCTGTCTCCCTTCCTTTACCTGGCCAGGGCCCCCCAACCCCCGCCCCCTGGGAAGCACTGGCTGATTCTATCCAATATTTGATATCCCTCTGCTGTGCTCAGGTGGCAGCCTCTCTCCTGGCACTGACCGACCGCTAATGTCATTGTTGGTTTGCGTATCTGCCTGCCCCCTCTCCCCACCAGCCTTTGAACAGCTTTAGCACAGAAATTGTGTTTTACCCCACACTGTATCCTCTGCATTTAGTGGGGTGCCGGGTACTCAATGGGCACCTGACGTGCGAATGTTGAGAGGAGGGGGAGATCACTGGGCTGGTCTAATTACAGAAGGGAGGAGACTTTTGTGAACTCGAAGCAGCCCTTCACTTGAAGTCATTCCTGCTTTTACTGCCTTAATCTAGTTCACCCTCTTTCACATAATTCCAGTTTGTGTTCAGTGTTCCTGAGTCATGCACTTTCCTGTCAGGTTTTTACCATAGTCTACAAAAAAATAGGCATCCTTTGTAGTGTGAACTCCTGCAGTTGTGCTCTGGCTTCGTGTTTTCCTCCTTTCCCTGCCACTTCCTCTTCCCAGGACTTTGAAGCCCCTGGGGAAATCACTGTTCCCCTGTGAGCCTTGGTGCCCTCACGTGTGAGTGGGAAAGGTTGGCATCCTCCAGCTTTCTCCCTTTTCAGCCTGTTTTCTTTTCTGGGGGGGTCTCGTTGTATCCGCGGTGCCTGTGACCTCCTCCATTCTGGACTCCCCTCCAGGCCCCAAACCTTGTTATCCAACGGCCTGCTTGTCTTTTCCAGCCCCTCACATTCAACATGTCCAAGCTGAACTCATGATCTTCGCCCCAACTCTGGGCATCAGTCTTGGAATGATGCCGCTGGCCATCCAATCACGTGAGCCAGAAATATGGGCAGTCTGCCAAATACCTCTCTGTCCTGTATCACCCCCATATCCTGTGGATTTTGTTTCCTAAACGTCTCCCAGTCCTCTTTCTTTGCATTTTCTTTGCCATCACCCCAGTCTGAGCTGCTACAATCTTTCCTCTGCTTTCTTGCTGTAGCTTCCTGATGGGCTCCTTGTGTCTGCTCTGGCCTTCCTCCAATCCATCCCTATATCATCCAAAGCAATGCTTTATAAAGCAAATCTGATCATGTCACTCTCCAAATGAAACATAGCAATGTCATCTTCCTTGTGCTCTGAGAATAATAACCAAATTCTCTAATATAGCATACAGGACTCTCGATGGCCTGGCGCCTGTGAAGACCCAGCCCCAAGGTGGTCCATATTCCCTCTTGCTTTATACCCTGCCACACCTCTGAGGCGTCGTCCTGCCACAGGGCCTTTGCACATGCGTCTTTGATTGATTTCCTCTATTTCTTGGATGACTTATGGTTATTAGGGCAATTGCTTCATGCCAAACTTCTTTGACTATCATTTATGGTTAAAAATACCTGTTATTATGACCCAATGATCATGTCTGTGTGTCTTTAGATGTATACACACAAACAGAACTGAAACAAAACTTTCACAAAATAGTACTTACTAGATGCTATGTACTCTATGTTCTATTCTACTTTATCTTTTTTAAAGATGCTAGTTGTGACCCACTAAATGATCACAAATAGCTTCTCACCTGTATTTGGGACTGTGCTGTGTGCGCATTTTGAGAATATTGGCAGATAAATGAACTATACTGCTACTTTTCTCTCCTACCAACAGTGGACCCTTACCAGCATTGAATGTTATATATACTTCGATACATTTGGTCAGTTGAAAATGGGCCCTGTTTAAGTTCTTATTTCCCTCAGTAAAATATTGACTCCACTTAATGGTCATGAAGGTCCTGCATGACTGCAACAAATAGCTCTTGTGATTACATTAAAAACACCCAAATCGCTCTCCCATTGCCAATCTTGGGAAAAATTGCTTGAGTCTTTTACTTTCTTCAGGGCAGTAATTGAAGATTGGATGTTTGGGAAATGTTTGGTCATTTCAACAACATTAGCTTTTAATTCTAGGGCTTTGAAATCTTCGGACGAAGCAATAGCATTGGTATGCTTCTAGAGGAGTTCTTTTTTCACTTAGCGATCTTTGCATCTTAACAGCCATCTGTGACATCACCGTGCATTAGATATTTGAATTTTTTTCCTCATACTTTTAAAACATGTAATCTTTGGTACATTACCTATTATATCAAATGTTTGGGTAATAGTCATTTATCAGACAAACAGGTTTTATGGGATCAGTGTGGAAATTTCTCAAGTCACTCAAGTTGACAATTCCTCCCATTTCCTTTCTCACGTTGTACTTTTTCAGCAGTTGTTGGCTGGACCATAGCCAGACCGTTGACTGAACCACCTGAATGAATTTTGTGTTCTCAGCCAAGTGGAAAGGAACATTTATTTCATCAACCTCCTAAACAAAGATGTTTTTTTAAAAAAATCACATTTTGCTTCTTTCTGCTGATTTGTTTATAAAAAGAAGTGATTTGTCACTCAATGAATTTGTGGCAAAGCCAGTTCTAGAACCCAGAATTCCTTTCCAATGATTGCTCTGATCGTCATGTAAAAAATAAAATCCGTTTACCCAAATAGTTAATCTGGTTCACCTAGTATTTTGCTGACTAATTCTTCAATGACTGAGGTTCCTGATTTCGTTTCTAAGGCACTTAACGATGGTGGCGTCACTTTTGAATACTCAAAGGAATAGTAAATTGTATTCAACCGAGTGTCAACTGGGTTCTGTCATTTTCCTGTCCAGATACTTGCCTTTTGTACTCATGCGTGCTTTATGTGGGTAGGAGTTACTTCAAAGCATTTTCACGCTGACCTCCCTTAATGGATACGTGATAGATTTCTCTTCAGCAATTCATTCCTGCTCTGTAGCTCATCTTATGTCATGTTGCTCTAAGAACTTATTCCTGATCTTTTCTGCTCAAAAATATATTTCTTTTTTTCTTCTTACCTTCCTACCTCATTGCCTTCATCGGAAGTATGCTCATTCTTTGAAATTAGGCATCCACTTATCGTATGTAAAATAAACATTCTAATTTATATAATTTAAATACCACTTAGTCCCAACTCCACATTTGCAGAAGATAAAAGCCAGACGCAGAGAATATTTGATAAACTAGAGACTCATCCTCTTCTTTTCTCTGCCATGTAACAAAAGATCATCTTGAAACTGAAGATAGCTAACTATGTAATGGTGATAGATTAAACTGAAGAAAGAGGTCAGTGAAGTTACTACAATCGAGTTTATTTATGTTGGGTTACAGTTACCATTTGTTGAATGTCTGCCTTGTCTCTGTGCTAAGTGCAGGCAACAGTTATCCTATAAAACTAAGGCATAGAGACGTTAAGTAAATTGCTGAGGGTTGCATGAGAGTAACTCAGGACATTTGGTAAGAGCCCAGGTTTATGGAGTCATATTTGAAAACTGAAATTTAGAATCTATATGAATGGCCTTTTCTGGATTGGTGCTGTCTGGGTTCTATCAAGGTGAAAATTAAATAGCCTTTAGACACCCCATAAAATTAAACCTTAATTTAGTCTGTGTTGTTTTGTAACCTATGTAGGACTTGTTTCTCTTTGAAGTTTCTCTAAAGTTCACTCATTCTGGAGTTAGAAGGAATCCTTTGAGATAAAATGATTCACCCCCTTCATTTTACAGGTGAGGAAAGAACTTCCCCAAGTTCTTAAAATCAGTTCGCTACAGGAGTAGAGCACTAACCTGCTGATGCTGTTATTGTTGTGGGTGGTTTCACTGCATCAGGCACCTTTCTCCTTCTCACCCGTCTCACTTGTTACAGAAGTGGAATGTCAGTTTCTCTCTTCTCCCCCTTTCCTTGCTGGGTAACAGAGTTGTAAATGCCTTTGATGAACTTAAAAAAGAAAAAGAAGTTGAAGCAATGATTCCTTAGGAAGTGTAGTTTGTCTAACAGATACAGTCTGTCACGATTGAGGGAAACAAAATAAAACGGTGTTTCAGGTGGTGACGGTGGCCTGCTGGACCAGAAAAACTCCAGGAAGACAACTTCCTTATTCCAAGGGAGCCGTAGGCCAGAGATCTCATTCTCAGAGTTCTCTTGCTTCGCGTGGGAAATCCTGTTTTAGACCATACTCTCACATTCCCACCCAGGAGGAGCCCAGTGTTAAATATCATGGAATGGAGGACCTGCCATGTTGGAAAAGGAAAAGGAAAAGGAACTGGCTGAAATGCTGCCTCGTGGTTTTCTATGTAAGCTTCAGGCCTCTGTTGGTCAGACATCACCTCTCCTCCTCTAGCTGCCTCCCAGGTTACCTGCCCAACATGGGGGAGAGGGGAGAGGGTTTCATATATTGGGGCCTATAGAAATGGACCAGCTCTGTTACTTATTCAACAAATATTTGCTGAGCATCAGGTACTGTGCCAGCTACTAGAGATGGGAAGATGAATGTGATAGAGGCTGCTCCTGCCCTCACGGAGCTTGGAGACCAGCAAGAGAAACGTGAAATGTGTCCTATATTTTCTCCATTCTCAAATGCTTTGTTTCTTCATAAATTTTCTCAAGTCAGGAATTTCTTACAGTTCTTGTGTGTATTCATTGTGGTAATGTTTCCCCTTTTTTTTTCTGTCCAATTTGAAAGTGCAGTTTATAATCTATGGTGCCTTTGAATCAAGAAAATACAAAGGTTCAACAAATAATCCATTACCGTAAGGAAAATCTAGGGTGCAATGAACCCTGTTTTAAGCAAGCACTTGTTTTCTCCTTCTTGGACTCCAGGCAGCTAGTGCAGAAATGATAGTGTACATAAGAGGCACATGGGGAGGTCCCTGAACATGCAGGTATCGGTACTTAGGGATCAGTACTTAGGTATCAGTACTGTGGGCTTGGGTCAGGGTGGTGCAAGTTCATCCATGAAATTCTGATGCAGGTGGTAGGTGGTGGCCCCACGTTGAGAAACTATTGCAGACGCTCAAGCAGTGATTTGCAACCTGGCTGCACATTAGAATCCCCTGGGGAGCTTTTAAAATAGCTAATACTCAACCTGCACCCCACACCAAGTGGGGCCCAGGCAGCAGGATTTTTGAAAGCTGTCCAGGCAATTCCCACATGCATTCAAATGTGAGAACCAGGGCTTGAGAAGGATGAGGACTGGAGCGGCGACCCTCCAACTGCAGTGAGCATGGGAACCCCCCGGATCCTTGTTCAAATGCAGACTCGGGTCCAGCAGGGCTGCGGACGGCCTGAGGTTCTGCAGTCCTGACAGGGCCCAGGTGGTGCCGATGCTGCTGGTGCACACGGTACATTTAGGGAGCGTGGGGAGACCGTGTCAAACCAGAGTTCTCAAGGTAATGCGGACTAGCCCCACGGATGTTCTTGCTTTTGTCTACAAGACCACCTTCTGTATGGCCTGTGGCCTGGACCAACCGTGTCAGAATTTCTCGGGCATGTTCAGAATTACAGGCACATATGGCTAGGCTCCCCCCGGAGATTCTCATCGCTCATAACGACATGAGTAGCACAAGGTCTCTGTGGGGCTATGAGCAGGGCTTTTCAGGTTCAGGACCATCTTATTTAATCCTCACTACATCTCTGTGACGCAGGTACTATTATTTCCCCCATGAGTCACAACAACCAAGTTGGGCCTGGAGGAGTGGACTAGTTTGCCTCGGGCCATTCACTGAGTAAGGGGCAATACTCAGATTACTCTCTGCAAGCTCTGTTTTTAAAAGCTCCCTAGCTGCTGATGTTTTGTCTCCCTGTAAGAAAGGAAATCTCAAATAAAGATATCCTGTATTTCCTGAAAGGATGGCCATACATATGAATCTGTATTGTATTAAATATGAATCTATTTGCATTTCAGACATGAAAATGCATCTAGGCAAAAAGCTTCAGTTTTAGGAATAAGAAAATTTATAGCAGAGAAGACAGCAAACGTTTATAAAAAATATCTTTGAAATAGTGCAGTAATTATCTGATAAAACAATAATAAAACTCATTTTCAGAGATTTGTTGAGCACAGATGAAGACGACTCAATTGTCCTTCAATAGGAAATAGAAAAAAATTGTGGCCCTCAATACAATGGACTGCCATTCAGCCACTACTGACCGTGGTTGTAGAATGACATTTATTGGCATGGAAGACAGTTTACAATAGAATAAGAGGTATAAAACAGTATAGTGTGATCCTGTAGGAACGGAGTCCCAGAGAGCAGTTTCCAGGCTCTCAACCTCACGTGGAAAGGTGCTGGCTCGGGTAGTAAATGGCCATCAGCTGTGATTGTGGCTAGTTGGCCGTGAGCTGTAACCAGTTAGCCATTAGCCATTAACATAACTGCCACGGCTGCGCTAGCAGGCACGAATTGCGGCTAGCAAGTGCAGTTAGTGAGCGAATTGCGGATGGTGCGGATTTGTGGATCCTACTTCCTGTGTCTCGCCTGGCTGCCAGCGAGACTGGTGCAGGAAGACCCCTTGTTGCGGTACTGGTGGATGTTTGCTTCTTGTGTCTCGACCGGCTGCCTTCCAGAATATAGTGGTGTAACTCCCATATCTATGGCTCTGTTGTTGTTCCTTTTTGGCCTCATCACGTCCTGCGTTCTTGTGCGGGCAGTGGGAGCTGAGTCCCTGCATGACAGATCCTGTTTTTGTTTAAAGGTTGTAATAATAAAAACATATGTATATAAAGAATAAAGTTAAGGGAAGTTACCCACCAAGATGTTAGTAGTGGTTCTCTCTCGATGGAGGTGTTATGTTTTCATCCTTCCCTTCCTTCCTACCCTTTTCTTCCTTCCCCTCTCCACTTCCCACCCTAATTTTTCTGTCTTTCATCTGAATATTGGTTAACTACCTTCTTTATAGCTGACACTGTGCTCAGTACTGTGGTAAATATATGGGTTGATCCCATTCTTACAGAACTAGCTGGATCTAGAGTAACCAAAAGCTTACCTGCCATGTTTTTATTTAACCCACAGCTACACCTATAATGGAAACCTGTGTATTAACTTATGGTTCTCTGCCAGCCATCTTTTCTCCCTCCCTCCTTTCATCCTTCCATCCATCATCCACCCATCCATCCATCTACCCATCCATCCATCCATCCATCCATCCTTTTTAGTTATTCAGCAAGCATTTCCTAAGTATTTGGTATGTGTCTGTGAACTCATCATGGGGAGATACTCTCTCTTCTCTAGATGCTCATTGTCTTCTTTTTTTAAAATAAACTTTTTATTTTTGAATAATTTTAGATTTACAGAAAAGTTGCAGAGATCATGCATAGAGTTCCCATGTACCTTCACCTTTGTTCAATTTTCTCTAATGTCACCACCTTACATTACCGTGGTACATTTATCAAAACTGAGAAACCAACATTAGTACATTATTACAAACTAAACTTGAGACTTTATTCAGAGTCCACCATTTTCTCCAATAACACACACTTCCTGTTCCAGGATCCCATCCAGGAGACCACATTGCATTGTCATCAGGTCTCCTTAGTCTCCTCTGGTCTGTGACAGATTCTCAGACTTTCCTTGTTTTTGATGACCTTGACAGTTTTAAGGAGTACTGGTCAGCTACTTTGGTCAACTGCCTCTTAATTTGGTTTCTCTGATGTTTCCTTATGATTAGATTGGGATTATGGGGTTTTGGAAAGAATACCACTGAGGTGAAGTGCCCTTTTCATCACATCATATCAGGGGGGACCTGATATCCACAAGCCATCCCCGTGATGTTAAATTTGATCACTTGGTTAAAGTAGTATTTGCTAGATTTCTCCACGGTAAATTACTACTTTTTGGCTTTTGATGTGATTCACTAAGTCTAGCTCACTCTCAGGGAAGAGAAGGATTAAGCCCCACTCCTGGAGTGGGCAGTATCTACATATATTGTTTGGAAATCTGTAAGGAAAGAAGACTTGTCCCTTTACCTTCATGTATTTATTTATCCCATTGTTTATGTATATCCGAATGGACTAATAGAGACTTATTTTATACTGTGGGTTATAATCCAATACTATGTGAGTTATTTTGTTGCCCTTATTGGTCCAGCCTTGGCCACTGAGAGCTCTTTCAATTGGCTCTGGTGTCCCCTTGATATCCCCCCATCTTTTTGTTTATTGAGCACTTCCTTCCTTTCTGGTATTCAAGGTGCTCCAAGTTCATCTTGTTTTTTCCCCTGCCTCAGCCCTGGAATTAGCCATGTGTCCAAGGAGCCCCGATTCCTTTTATTGGAGGATGGTATTTAGAAATCAAGAGGCAGGTGCTCGGTGCGCTTTGTCTTTTGAGAGGAAGGAGACAGAAAAAGTGAAAAATGTTATGTTCAGTTGTACAAAGAGCTATGGAAGCAGAGAGGACAGAATGACTGCTTCCGCCAAGGAAAATCATCAACTGAACAAATGGTATTTGAAGTTGAGTCAAGTTTGCCAGACGGAGGTTAAATTTTGGGAGGTGGAGAGAGGGGACTGGGAGGAAACGTGTGTCAGCAATCAGGGACATCTGTCTGTTTAATTTGATCTGACTATAGACTTACAATGGTAGTGGCCCTTCTTTGATTTTTCTTGTTATTTAAAAATTAGCCATTTTCACAGATTATGTCTTTTTTTTTTTAAAGTAGTGAAAAAGCAATTTATTAGAAGAAACAGTACACTCCAAAGGGTTTGGAGCGGACCTGGAGCAAAAGCAAGGCTCAAAAAAGGTGTGGCTCACAGGAGTCTGGGGGGAGTGAGGGTGGGGGGAGAGATTATGTCTTTTTAAGAGAGGATTTTCTCTATGTGAGCCCTGAGAGTAGACAGTCCTCCCTGCCTACCTCCTCCCTTCTCTCCCTTTCAGTCTTCCTTTCAGTCTTTCTCCCTTTCAAATGTATCTAGTTCCTACTCTCTGCCAGGTCCAGTGCAAGGTCCAGGGGTGCAGAGAAGAATTTGACAGCTCCTGCCATCAAGAAGTACTATTGTCTAGTGTGACATCATTTTGCGTTCCTCTCTGCCCTTTCGCCCTTCACCGGGTGTCTAATTGTTAATGTTTTTGCAGAACAGCATCAAAACCGAAGAGGAAGTATTAGCAATGTCTGTCTTGTGTATCTGACATGGTATTTGACTCACTCAGAAAGTCTTTTCTGTTCACAGGTAACCATTGGTGTGTATGATCCCTGTAACTTAGCCCAGTACCCTGGATGGCCTTTGAGGAATTTTTTGGTCCTAGCAGCCCACAGATGGTATTTACGTGTGTGTGTATGTTGTGTGTCTGTCTGTCAGTCTGTCTGTCTATAGGTTTTTGATGGTGTGTCTGCCTCTATCGGTATCTGTTTTCCCAAATGCATTTTTTTCTTTCTGGCACAGAAACCAGATAATAAATCAATAAACCAGTCGAGATCCAATTTCCATCAATGGGGATCCCCTACGCAGGTCTGTTACATTGCTGCAGACTGATCATGCTGTACTAAAGATGTTTTAGAGTACGGCAGGGCAAACAGCCCTGAAATTCTCCAGCCCTCCCTTCAGCTGTTTGGGTTGCTTTCAAATAGGATTTTCCTGTTGCTGCCAACCTCCTTTTATCTAACCCTGAAATAATTCAAACAGAGGGTATCTAAAAGGCTAATATACATTTGAAAAGATGCTCAACATTATTAGTTTTCAAGGAAATAAAATATAACGAGATACTACTCATTAATAGAAATAATAAGATACTGCCACATACCTACAAGAATGACTTAAAAAATGACAATACCAAGTGTTGAAGATGTGGAGCAATTGGAACTCTCAAACACTGCAGGAAAACTGGCAGTATTTATCTCAGTGTCTACGTTAAAAATATCTATAGCTCAGCGATTTCACTCTCAGGTATGTAACACACATAAATGCTCTCTCAGATACAAGCAAAACACATATACAAGAATGTTTAGCGCAGCGTTATTCTTGATAACCCAAAACTGGTAGCAACCCGGATGTCCCTCAACAATGAAATGGAATGTTACATTGTATGTTACATTGTAGTGAATCTGAATGAACTACCTATACATGTATCCATATGGGTGAGTTTGAAAAAACATAATGTTGAATGAAATCAGTTGGATATGAAAAGAATACATACTTTATGATTCCATCTATGTGAAGGTCAAAGCAGGCAAAAGCTATCGACTTAGAAGTTAGAGTAGTAGTTACTTTTGAAGGATGTGATTAATAACTGGGAGAAGCTAAGAGACAAGCTCCTTTACAGTTAAGATTTGTGTACTTGTCTTTGTGTCTGCTTTACTCAAGTAAAAATGTTTACTGAAAAAACATGAAGATGGCTAAGTTCTAGATTGTCCTCAGAGGGACAATGGTTATAGTTACTTATCCAGGTGGTCAGTCTATGTGGCACAAATAGGCTTCCTAACTGCTGACGGAGGTGTGGTTTCAGAGGTTTAAGTTCAGATGGAGAGAAGGGTGACTAGAAGAACCCTTTTTAATGTCTCCAGAACTTTTTTGTTCTCCTGCATTTAAGATTCATTTGTCAGAAGTATTTATGTGCCATGTGATTGTTATGTAAAACTCACCTAGAAAGAAATCACAGCCTATTCAGCCTTCAGCCTCTAAACACTTAGACAAAGGCAGCGTACATGGATGTGTTCAGAGTGTCTCACCGGTTAAGGCCATCGCCCAAGGGTGTCAAGGAAGCATAATTACAATGAACTGAATTCTCTCCAACTGTGTTTTCTGAAGTTCTTATGTGAGCTCTTTCTTTTCTTTCCTTAAACAAATAAAAATAAAATCCGGGCCTGACACCAGGAGTAGCAGTTTCCCATCTGTTGAAATTCTCTGCTTCCGGGACCGAACCATGCAGGGGGTCAGAGAGATCACCCACAGCATACTCTTTGAAGTGAAGCTTCCAGAAATGGCGTTTAGCCCAGGTAATTTGCCTTTCCAGTCTTTGAGAATGCATGTAATTATCATTTATCAGAAACCAAGTCAGGTTTAACTTTCCTTTCATCCTTTCACAAAGGCAGCAGAAGGAATAGAAAAGTATGTCTCCTACCTCTTTTCCACTGGGAACACCTCCCTTGAACAGAGGGCAGCTCTGCTATTCAGACAGGGACAAAAGCAAAGATTGTCCCCAAGAAATTTCCTCCAGGCAATCTTAAGGATGTTTTCTTTTTCCCCCCTCTAGTTTTGTTTTTGTTTTTTTGTTTAAGATAAAAATCCTTATTCCTGCCCCTTCTTCAAGGAAGAATGAAGTATTAATGCCCTTACGTATCTATTTGTTACAAACTTAAAAGCTGTGTGTGGTTCTAGTCTCCATACGGTAAACCAGTGAGCAAAAGGGCCATTTCTGTTTCCACATTTAATATTCTTCATTTAGTCCTGTGTGGTTACATATCAGCTATTATCTCCTTTTCATAAATTAGGAAACTTATGCTCACAGACATTTTATATAGATATGTATGTGTATGTATGTATATGTACATACATTTATATTTATATCCATGTCACAGAGAACACATACCGAAGTTTGAGTACTAAATGGTACCCACCTCGTAGAGTATTTCTTGTGAGGAATCTGTTACCTGAGTAAAAGACAGAACACAATGTCTAGCATGTTATAGGTGCTTCATAGATGCTAATTTATGTTAATTTCTCACACTAAGCCCAACATTATCCACAGTGATCCCACGGATTTTTGTGACTTACATGCTTTCCAGAGTCCTTTCACATACATTGTTTAATTTGTTCCCTGCAACATCCATGTGGTTCCAAGGCACATTACTTTCTTTAATCCACAGATCATGTGCCTTAAAGTGTGTGGGGGAGGTGTGGGGGAGTGTTAAAATCTCCTCTGAGATGTCATTTCTCGAGTGCAGAAGTCAAAAGGACCCAGGATTGACTCTGATGACATTTTATCAGTGATTCTTTGCTGCAGCACTGATAAATGTCTTAAAAAGACTTCTCAGAAGGATTGACAGAGAACTGCTTGGTCAGCAAAGGAGGAAGCTGTTTACTTGTTAGTTTAGAGCCTTAAGAAATTCATTGCCCCTTCGCTGTCTTCAGAGATTTGCATTTGACTTGGCACCCTCTTCTGGCACATTCGAAAATAGCTTCCTTGTGATGTTAACTTACACGCTGTACCTTTGTTTTATTAAGCCACAACTTGTGGATCGGTGGTTCTAGAGGAATGAGGTTAGCTAACAAGTAATGTGGACCTGGTCTATACCTGGCAGACCGTCATGCACTTTCCGTGCTTCACTCACTTAATCCTGCCACCCACTCTGGGGGAAGGCACTGTTCTTTGCATTTTTAAGATGAAGGCACTGAATTACTCTTATTCCCGTCTCCCAATAATATCACTGATACTTGATGAAGCTGGCAAACCCAGGAAACTTGTAGATTTCCATTTGAAAAAGAGGTTTTCCATAGTCCAATGATGCCTTCAATATATCTTTTTTATGCTTGATATTGAGTATAGATCGTTTAGGAAAGACAATTTTCTTTTTCATGTGATTTAGTATTTCCCCTCTTAACTGTAAATTAAACTTTATAATAAAACTTTATAGTTATTCTATGTCATCATGTGAAGGGAAGGTATGATTATGGCAGTACCTTTTAGTATTTCTAAGACATCCCATAGTTGCAATGGCAATGGTATAACAAGTATTTTAAATGTCCTAAACCTTCTTTGGCTCCTCGTGATGTAGCCAAGCCCACTCTCCATTGCTGATACAAAGAGTATTCTGGCAACTGGCTGAAGGAGGCAGCAGACACTGCTGAAAGTGAGAGAGCCCGCATTTTAATTTCTGTCTTGGATGTGTTCCTGGTTGCCCAACTGTGGGAAAACAGATCCTAAGTTTCCCCTAAAAAATATTTTCTCATTAATTTGGGGTATGTCTTGTAGATGTAGTTTACTGGAGGCACATATGATAGATTAAATATGGTCATATATAGTATTTTTTTCACTGTCAATAACTTGAAAATACATCTAATTTTCTTAGACATGGCTATAGCATTTTGAGTACAGAGATGTTTTTATCTGAAATGACATTTTGTTTTTGCTTTATGATTTCTTATCTGTAACAGGATAAAGCTTGGGCTGGAGTTATGAATTATAGTACTAGAGTGTTCTAGTCAAGTTTCTTGTGCTATATATTAGAGAAGCATTTTTATTTAACATAAGAATAGTAAGGAAATCAGACAAAATATGATTTTGTAACAGGTCTGAACTCTTTTTCCCAGAAAAAGAATTTTGAAGTCTCTAAACTTTTTAGGAACTCAAATCTGTTATATTAGTTTTAATTTTTCATGACATTAAAAATAGGACCACACCAGAGGCCCGAGTTAAAACGAAAAGGGACGTGTGTTTCTTGGCTTCTTGCTGTGAATGATGCCCCCAGCCAAACTGGGCCCAAGTAGCTTTCGAGGATAATTGGCCCCATGATTTTCCATTGGTCATCCTATCCCATCTTTTCTCTTCACAAAGAAAAGATTGTGTAAATGAAATCATAATTATAGATTCCATAATTATATTAAGCAATACTGTTTGGAAAACAAAGCTAAAAAGTTCCCAAAGAAAGGAAAATAGAGGTGTTGATAGAAATCTAAAAGTAGGAGGATAGCCAAAGAACACCAACATATAATTAGAAACAAACAAAATTTCTCTCAGTAGTCCTGTACGTGTTTTTTTTAAGATTTTTATTAATGTATAGCTAACATACAATATTATAATACTTTCAGTTGTACACCTTAGTTATTCAACATTTATATACCTAAAGAAGTGATCACCATCATAAGTCCAGCAACCATCTGACACTGTACCACGCTGTCACAACATTATTGACTATATTGCCTATGCTGTACATTACTTCCCCATGACTTACTTGTTTTATGCCTGGAAATTTGAATGTCTTATTCCCCTTCACTTTCCCCCTCCTTTTTAAATGTTTCCATTACAGTTGACATTCAATATTTTTAAGTCAAGGAGTTTCTGTTCCGTCAGGGATTTATTTCAGGCAGCCATTGGAGGGGCTACTGGGAGGGTAGGTTATGGTTGGGTGCATTCCCTGAGAAGGAGTTGATGGATTTGATAAGAAAAGGACTGAGGTCCTGAGATGTGGGGAGTGTGAGAGTGGCTGCACCCCACAGGAAGCCACATTTTTCTTAAGGTGAGGATGGAGCATAAATATGCTGTAGAGCAACGGAGGTTTTTATGAGGATTTTGCAACAGTAGGATAGAGCTGCATTGCCCTGAGTGTGTTACCAGTGAGGGAGGGAGATAGTGAGCATTAGATCAGGTAAGTTTGAGAAACACAAAGCCAAATCTAATCAAGTGGTTCCTTTAATTCAAGGTTCCTTTAATTTAATTTAATGCAGGCTTCTCAGAGCTTCTGCCCCCCTCACATGTGAGGTGAATCTCCAGGTTTGGGCGGTGGTAAGGGGCGGATAGGGAACATAGATATGGGTCTAGAGGCATTTCCCGCATCCCTTAGCCTCAGGCGCCTTATCTTCTCAGAGCATCATAGAGGGCACACATTGAGAACTGCTGGAATTGGAGTTACAGAGGCACTCATAGCGGAGGTTAGGAGAGAGAAGTCAGGGGAAGGGAAAGTCTGAACGGATAAGGGGGATCTTAGAGGGGAGGGCAGCTTAACAAAGGGACAGGCCTCTTGGACTGTGATGTGCCCACAGGTAGATAGACACACAGTGATGGAGCTGAGCGACTGAGCAGAGGGACACTGGGAGGATGACGAACAGAAGGGACGGACTGTGTTGCCATCACACCAGCCTGTCTCCTGAGATAGTGAACGCTCCACAGCGTTATATGAATCCCAAATATGATTGTCTTTATTTGAACAACTTCCAATAACTGCAGAAGTCAGAGCAACTCAGGCTAGAGATGAGGGCTATTTCAGAAGCTCCTCCATAGGAGAAGTCTACACTCAGGTCTCCTGGCCTCTAAACAAGATTCCTCGTAGCCAAGGAAGATGGGGACCAACTGAGGCAAGGTGGTACAAATTCAGGCCTGAGAACTGCTTTGAGAAAGAAGTGCACTAAAAGCTTCTCAGTACACAGGCCTTCTTGCTGCTTGACGTATTTGTTTTTGTTCTTCCCTCCTTCATTAAACTTCCTGTTTTATTTGCCTTAAGATTGTCCCAAAGCAGTTGGATGGGAAAAGAACCAGAAAGGAGGCATGGGACCCAGGATGGTAAACCTCAGTGAATGTATGGACCCTAAAAGGTATGTTTTGGAAGATGTTTTCTCCCGTGGGGCTTTTGCACACCAGGGCCTGGGAGGCCAACGGCATTGCCCAGTTCCATCCAGGGGGTGCCATTCACATGAGCAGTGAGTGTTATGGCACTCTGCTGCCTAATTCTTAGTTTAAGTTTGGTTGCGGGCATTAATGTGAATGATGAATATCTGAAGGGCACACAGGTCAACTGTTCATCTAGACAGTTTAAATTTTGTTCTTGCTTCAAGCTCAGACTTTCAGACCTGTGTACCTGCATCATGTTTGAGTCCTTTATTCATTGCCCTTTAATTTTGTCTTATTAGCCTATGTTGAAGGACATTATAAGAAATATTTCACAGAAACCAGTATTGTATTAAAGGGAGGATGTAAGTGCATCCTTTGTTGAGGGAACTTAGAAAAAATTTCTCTGTCTCAGTATTAGGAAAAACTTCTCTCTCAAGCAGCTGGTGTGTTTTTATTTATGGACAAAATGACTCCTATTACCAGTCGTGTTTCCCTTTTCACCTTGGCTGCTAGGAGCTCAGTATCACTCACAACTGCAGAGGGCTACAATAGCATGCATTCTGTACAGTAACCTTTCTCCTCCCCACTTGCCCTCAGGCTCCATCTTATTTTCCCTTTGATCCTAATTTCCGTAGTATTTGTTTCTTGGTTTCTCATACAGCTATTTTCTAACTAAAAGGAAAAAGATTGGGACGTAAAGGAGTGATTGACTGAATAAATAAACAATTCTCTCATTTTCTAGGTTAGCTGAGTCATCAGTGGATCTAAATCTCAAATTGATGTGTTGGAGATTGGTGCCGACTTTGGACTTAGACAAAGTTGTGTCTGCCAGATGTCTGCTGCTTGGAGCTGGCACCTTGGGTTGTAACGTCGCTAGGACACTGATGGTAAGTTTGTGGGGGCTGAATGGTACCTTTGAAATTGTGGCTTCTCTTCCTATTTTACTCTACTTGATTGCCTTCCACCTCTCAGATGTCCCTTCCCCTTTCTTCCTCCCTCTCTCCTTCCTTTTTTCTTTTCTCAGTATCTTTTTAATTATAAAAGGAATACATGTTTTTATCATAAAGTAGAAACAGAAAGTCTCCCTCCACTCCTATACCAAGTTCCATTTCCCAGAATTAAGCAGATTAAAACACAGCGTTATCTTTCCCTGAAGTTTTTGTAGGCGTATGCATAGACGACATTTGTCGTCTTTGCTGTTATTTATTTATTTATATTTACAAAAATTGGATCATAGCATACTATCTAGAACAGGTTTTTATTTTTGACTTAATAGAAAAATAATTATGGCTCTCTTCCTGTGTATTCCATATTATGTATATGTAGTATTTTTTTGTATGACTATTCCTCTATTTATTTAATCAGTTTCAGCATATTTTTCCTTCAGAAGTGCTGATGAAATGACATTTTTATATTTATGTCTTTACATATTCATAGGATTATTTCTTTAGGAAAATAGCTCCAGAAGTAGAATTGTTATGTTAAAAAGAATGTTCAATTTATACTTATATACAGAAGGTGCCAAAAAATGTAGACATTTTAAGAGAAGAAAACTATATTAAAATTGTAATACGCTTTATATATCACTAACAAAAGATAAACATAAGTCACGTTTGACTTCTGCAATTACAAGAGGTGCTCAAAGTGGTTGCCATCAGCGTCCAGACACTTCTGATTACAGCGAATTACTGCTTGAGCAACGCTGACCAAAGTGTCCACTTGTATATATTGTTTGGCACCCTCGGTATATATATATTTTTCCCCAATCTAAGTTACCTTTCAAAAACATTATACTAGTCTGTACTCCTAGAAACGTGTGAAACAGAGTTTTTAAATTTGCATTTCTTTAATTAGTGAGATAAGTCTTTAATTTTATTTCTTTTGTGAATTTCAATTTTTGTATTCATGTCCTTTGGATTGTGTTTCTTTTATTGATTTGAAGTTCGTTTTGTTATGGTTATTAGCCTTTTTCTGTTATATGATGCAAATATTTTTTTCAACTTATTTAAGGTATGTTTAGTTATACAAAAGTTTGTTTGAATTTTATGATTAAATATATCAGTCTTTTTATGGTTTAAATCGCTCTTGTTTTTTGTGTGTAGAACTTTATCAATGTGGAATCTATTTTTTTTATATGATGAGAGGTAAAGATCTAACTTCTTTTTCACAAAATGAATAGTCATTTGTTTTAATGGCATTTATTCAATAATACAAATCACCATTTTTCTACCTGTGTCAAATACTAAATCTCCTTATATACCTGAGTCTCTTTATGGGTTCTCTATTTTGTTCTTTTGTTCCATTTCTTTATTCCTCTATTCCTACTCACAGTTTTAATTGAAATAACAATGAATTAATAGATAAATTGGGAGAGATTGTCCTCTTTACAATATTGATCTTTAGTTTCAGAAGCATTTTAGTTATTTAGAACATCTTGTTTTTCTGTAGCTAGCATTTTCTTTATATAGGTCTCACACATGTCTTATCTAGTTTATTTCTACATATTTAATGATTTTTTTTTCTTTTAGAGATATTTTATCCCATTAAATTTCCAGTTCACTGTTATTGGGATATAGGAAAAATAATGAGTTTCAAATGCTTATCTTCTATCTGGCCATCTTTCTAAGTTCTCTTAATTATTATAGTTTTTCATTTGATTCTGTTGAATTTTATAAGCTGATAAGTATTCCTCACCAACATTTATATCTCTATCATTGGCTAGGACTCATAGAAGGAACATAGAAGGAATAGCAGTTGAGAATTGGCATCTTTGTTTTGTTGCTGACCTTAATTAGAAAACTCTTGCTTGCACCTTTAATTTTTTTTTTTTTTAACGGAACTTTATTGGGGAACCGTGTGTACTTCCAGGTCTTTTTTTTCCAAGTCAAGTTGTTGTCCTTTCAGTCTTAGTTGTGGAGGGCACAGCTCAGCTCCAGGTCCAGTTGCTGTTGCTAGTTGCAGGGGAGCAGAGCCCACCATCCCTTGCGGGACTCGGAGGAATCAAACTGGCAACCTTGTTGTTGAGAGCCCACTGGCCCATGTGGGAATCGAACCGGCAGCTTTTGGAGTTAGGAGCATGGAGCTCCAACCGCCTGAGCCACCAGGCCGTCCCCTTCACCTTTAATTTTGATATTGGTTTCTGTTAAGTGCTCTTTTTAGAAGTTAAGGAAGATGATTTCTATTTCTAGCTTACTGTGAGTTCCCATCAGAAATGATTGTTGAGCTTTATCAAATACATTTATCAAGCTAATCAAAGTAGTCTAATGTTGAGCATTCCTAGAATACACAGTATTTGTTCATGGTATCTTACTCTTCCAACATACATTGGGATTCAACTGGTAATGTTTTCTTTATAATTTTTACATCTGTGTTCATAAGTCAAGTTTGTCTATAGTAATGTTTTTCTTTGTGGTGTCTTTGTATATCTTACAGCTGTTATGCTAACTTTATAAAGTAAACTTAAAACTTTCTGCCTTTTTCTATGTTCCAAAACAGTTTAACTGCATGGCTTATCTGTTCCTTGATGGTTTGGTAAAATTCAGTTATAAATCCAGCTGGGCCTAGTGCCTTTCGAAATTATGTTTGTGGTATGGGAAGGGAATCTAGGAACTTTTACAAATGTTTCTATATTGATTGTTTAGATTTTTATACTACTTTTGAGTCAGTTTGGTCATGTTGTTGTCCTAGAAAACCCAGTTCATCTAAATTTAAAAATTAATTGACATAAAATACCTATTGTCTCTTAATCAGCTTTTAAATCTTTTCTTCTTTTTAATCTTTCCACATTCTTAATGTTAGAAGTTTATGTTTTGTCCTTTTTTTTTCTATTTCAGACTTGCCAGAGAGGCTTGTCTATTTTATCAGTCTTTTCAGAGAACTAGATCCTTGATTTATTTATTAATTCTATAATTATTTTTGTTTTGCTTTCAGATTCATTAATATCTACTTTTACCTTTATTTTTTCCTCTTTTTGTGGAATTTATTTTATTATTATTTTCCTAGCTTCTAGAAATAGGTGCTTAGGTTTTCTTAACATTTTTTAAAATTATAAAGTCTGTATAGACCCATTATAGAAAATTTGTAAAGTATGAAAGTTATAAAGCAGGTAAAGGAGGTATCCATTTTCCTACCACTTCTTCACTTATTTCCTTTCAGTGTTTATTTAATGTGTATTTTAAAACCTCGTTTAATATATAGTAATGTTTCCTGCTTTTATTAATTAACACTGTAAACACTTTCCCATGTCATTAAAAAGGATGTTTATTAGGACTTTTCAAAGGCTTTAGAATTTACTAACATATTCCCCTAAGGTTAAGCATTCATATTGATTCCAATTCTTTACATAAGTATAAGTTTTTACATAACTATAAATTATGTTGCAAAGAACATCTTCGTGATGACATCTTTGTCAGTATTTCAGATTATTTCCTAGGTTTGGTTGCTGGACGTATTTCTTTAGAATAGATTGCTGGAAGTAGGTCAAAGGATGTGAACATTTTAAAGACCCTAGAAACGTTGCCAAATTGCTTTCCAGAAAAATGATACCAGTTTACATTCTCAACCAGTAAAGCAGGTTTTTCACCACCACATCCTCACCTGTAATTTTTTCTTTATTGTAATTTTCTTTGATCTTTGCAGATTAGCCATTTAAACTGTGTAGCATTCCAGGAAGCCAAAAGTGTGAAAGTCCACCCGCATGTAACTAGCCTATGGCATGTTTGTAATGTATCTGGCTTTCTTCCCACTACTCAGCATGTTCCCAGACTGCCGCCCTTGCTATCCACTCAGCATTGCTTTAAGGAATGCAAAAATACTTCAGAAATATTATCCCCAAAACAAGCACAAATGACTTTTGGATTTTCCATACTTTTATTCCCTATCCATGGTAGATTACTTGGCTGATGAAAGTAACTTACAAACTGGATGAGTAGACCAAAAGTTACCAGTGGGCTTTAAAACAAACAGCCAATCTAAACTATGCTTTTGAAAGAATGGATTCTGGCCTTTCTCAACCCTGAAAACAAATCCTGGGTCTTCATTGGTTGTACCCCTAAAATCATCAGTCTAATTGAGTTTCAAGGTCCCTAATAGAAGGATATTGAAATAAGAGAGCAGAATCTTAGCTTTATAGCTAATCATAGCAGAGCTTCTCTTAGATTATTATGCTTATTTATGATCTACTGAAATACACCCCGCCTACCCCCCACAAAACCTCACTGCCCCAAAAGTAGTCATCTTCATTTAGTTGCAACTCTGAGGGTCTCATTCTTTCCCCACCATTAACTAGATCTATGACCTTAGGTGAGTCACTTATCTTTGCTAGGCTTTAGTTTCCATATCTGTAAAACAAAGTAATTGGACTAAGGATTTTAGAGATCCTATCCAACTTTAAAATTATGTGATACTATAAGACTTTATAGGACATGTAATTGAAGTGTATAAAATCATGAAAACTATTTCTGAGAATATAGAATCATCCCCTATATTCTGGATTATTAAGGCTTTTGCCTCTTGGAGAAATAATCCATAATCTTCTACAGTGTTAGACAGTGAGAAATAACTTGTTATTTTTTTTTGAGAAATTAATTCAAGCTTTAAGTGAGTTTTATTATAAAATGAGCTGTTATTTGTACTTAATTATTCCTTAATGGAAAGCAAGGACATTGGGGTCTACTGCTAATTCTTTTCAGACAGCAACATAGACGGTTCTTAGGAGGCTCACCTTCAAATCTCTTTCTTGTGCCTCTGTCAAGTATATAACGAATTAGTCAGAGCCACTCGGACATTTCTCAGTCTCATTACCACAGGAAACCAGGCACTGGGGTATATCATTACTTTGTCTTTTAAAGGAGTTGATGTTCTATTTATCAAAAACTGAATTTGCACAATTCAATTTCTGAAGTTTCCTATGTTTTGAGGTTCTCAAGCTGCTCCAACAGAGATACCCTGTGAAACGCTCATCAGAAACACAGCATGATATACTGTTTCCATACAGGGGTGGGGCGTCAGACACATCACGTTTGTGGACAATGCCAAGATCTCCTACTCCAATCCTGTGAGGCAGCCTCTCTATGAATTTGAAGATTGCCTAGCTGGTGGCAAGCCCAAGGCCCTGGCTGCAGCAGACCGGCTCCAGAGAATATTCCCCGGAGTGGTATGTTACGCAGTTTGGGGACGTCAGAGGTAGTCTCCCACGCCTTTAGTGTTTAAGTCTTGGGGAATGAGGTGGCCCGATGGTATTGGTGAAAGACAGTCAGACATATGTCACTATCATGTGGCTGAGGCTCTGTTTTCTCATCTCAGAGATGGGGGTTAAAACACAAAACAAAATCATGTATTATTGTAAAAATGAAATGAAGAATGTCTGAAAAATGTCTTGTAAGTTATAGAGCATTATCTGACTTTCAGTTGAGAAACTTGGGGTTATGTATATTTTTATATCCTGCCTATTCCAAAGGGATTTATGGTGACTCAGGTATAGGATATTATTTTCTTTTATCACTAGAATATAGAGATAGTTACTTAGAATAGCTTTATGAAATTAAATTGAATGTAAGTCTGTACAGAAGAAAGACTAAATATTTAGCATTTTACTATAGCTGCTTCATGTTTTTGAGTTGGATCATTTACTTTAAAAACACCCGATAATAAGAAACAAGTCTTTCAGCTCATTTGATTCAGAATCTTACTGGTGTTTTTGAGGTCATCCAGCAAAAGGATTCTATATCTTGCATGCTTACTCAGTTTATCTGACGGAGGTTAGATTAGGTGTCTCTGAAACATCTGCTTATACTTAAAGTGCCACAAGAAGCTCTCAGCCCCAGCTAAAAAAAGCCCGCTTTCTCAAAGTTTCTCTGTTTAGTCACTCATTTTTTCATTTTTAGAAGTCTTTGCTTTAGAAGTGACTTTGATAGTTTTGCTCAGTTGAGCTGTGTACCTGAGGAATGTTAAATTCAACAGTATTGATTGAGCACCCACTATGTGCCCAGCTAGGTGCTGGATGCCAAAAGAAATAAGAATGAATGACAGCCCTGTCATTGAGGAACCATACTATTTAGGTTTCTGCTGCAACAGTATTGTGTATCACACATCCCTACATCTCAGTAGCTTACAATGATAAACATTTATTTCGTGCTCACGGGTCTGCAGGTTGGCTGTGGTTTAGCTGCTGGACTGGGCTGGACTCCAGGCTTCGAGTCAGGTTCCAGTCTGCTGTATATGTCATTATTTCAAAATCTAGGCTCAAGGACCAACAGCCATCTAGTCCTGCTCTTCTTACCGTAGAAGGTGGAAGTGTAAAAGTGCTGGTGAAAACTTACCATGCCTATACCTCTTAAAGTCCCAGCTCAGTAATGACACTGCAGTGTTCTCCATCTCCATTGCCAAAGCAAGTCACGGCCACGGCCAAAGTCAGTGGGTTCGGTCAGTACTCTGCCTTCCTAGTGGGAGGCAAAAGTCCTGCAAAGTCATATGGCAAAGGCATGGACATATAATTCTGTTAGAGCGAGGCAGTGGGTAGTTGAGAAGAATAATTCAGTCTATCACTGAAGAGTGTTATGAACTCCCCTTGGGGCCTAGACAGACCTGCCTTTGAATCTGAGCTCTGCCACTTATTTGTTGCCTGAAATTTTGGCTTGCCCAAATCCTAGCCATTGTTTATGAGCCAGTGCAGTTCCTCCTATTTATTTGTTATTATTCTGTTACTTACTTATCAAATATTTAAGGCCTACTATGTGCTAGGGACCGGGGAACAAAACAGACAGAGTTCCCTCTCACCTACTTGGAACTTATAATCTTATGGGTGAGATAGTGTTTAACAACTAATTTCACAAATAATTATAAGTGTAATATGTACACGAAGCAGGAGCTCAGTTGTGTGAGATTGTTTAACAGGAAGCCCTGACCTAGGCTAGACTTCCTTGAGGAAGTTAAGTGCTGAAGGATGAGTGGGAGTTAGCTAGACTAAGGGTGGCAGAGCTGTCTATGCAAACACCTGAGGTAGGGAGCAGCGTGGTATTTCTGTGGAACGGAAAGAAAACCAGGTGGGTGAAGCACGGAGGTCGAGGAAGGCAGACAAGAGGCTGGGGCAGAAGCAAGGGTCACGTCCGGCCCTCAGAGATCAAGGTCAGCTTTTCTTGAAAACATCAGCCCGCCAGGATCGAACCTCTTCCTCAGTACTTATGTCATATTACTCAATTTTCTCTATTGGATTATGAAATCCTTGAGCTCCGGAGCCAGGCCTCGTATACTTCTATCCTCCAAGCCTTATAAGTAAGAATAGGTAATGTACAGAACCCACCAAAGTACGGGTGTAATTCATCAAATTCATGAAAAATACTTGTGAAACTATTTCACTTATTGGTTAGCCAGGCTTACCAGGAAAGAACATTTTCTCTATATGTTCAATTTAGTGTAGTTTTTTTCACTCAGCAAATACTTACCTACCTTAGACCAGGCCGTGACCAAAAGGCTAGTCCTAAGTGAACAAGACATGAACAGAACTGCTCTGCTACTAATACTGTGCCTAATTTGGGGGTTGAATTAATTGAACAGAAAAAAAGTGACCTTTAATAAATTAAATGACTATTTGAGGTCACCTTTTTTTTTTTTTTTTTTTTTAGGTGAGGCAATAAAATGTAGGATTATGAGCCACACTAAAGGCTTTAAAATCCAACTCTGGAAATCTGTTTCCAATCCTGATGAGTAACTGATATTGGATTAGTTCTCCTACCATAAACAATTTTACACCTTGGTAAAATATATGAAATGACTCTCTTTAGACAAGGAACTACAGGCATTGGAAGACTGTAATCCTAGAGAGAAGGGAAAGAAAGATCGTTTGTCCCAACCAATTGCATGAAGGCACTTACTGGCCCGTGCCAGAGCCCATGGGATATTCTTGGTCTTGATGAGCTGAGGAAACTGATAATAAGAGTTCAGAGCAGCTAAGGTAGCTGGAATTTGCAGGCCAGAGTATCAGACATATAGGAGCTATACAGAGAAGAAGTTCTAGAAAACTCTCTAGGCAGCACCTTGAGTCTTTGACTGAATATCAAGTTGTACATGCTCAAGACATGACTCTGTAAGGAAGGCTGGGCAAAAAGCACCACCATCCTGCTGTGAGAATGGAGATATCAGAGCTCCAGCGAGGCGGGGAGATATTGGAGTCCCACCTATTCAGAAGGGACAGACCTCATTGAATACTCTGATCCTTAGGTGATACCCCAGTAAAGCCATAGAACTAAACATAAAAGCTAACACTGCAAAGCCAAAACTGCATAAAAGCTAAGGAGCAAGCAACTTAGTGATCTTGTGATAGGCAGATTTCTTGGGACCTAGTAAATACTGACCATAAGTGAAAAAATGGGTAAGTGAGACTTCATCAAAATCTAAAACTTCTGCTGCTTCTCAAGACGCCATTAAGAGAATGAAAAGGTTAGCCAAAAGCTGAGAAAATATTCATGTATGTATATTTGGCAAACAACTTTTATCTAGAATACATAAACAACTCCCACCACTCAGTAATAAGACAGACAAACCACATTTTAAGGGGCAAAAGACTTGAACAGGCACTTATTTCATAGTGAAGTTCTATAAATGGCCAATGAACACAAAAATGCTCAACATCAGTAGTCACCAGGGAAACATAAATTAAAACCACAAATATATATCCCTCCTCACTCACTAAAATGGCTAAAATTAAAAAGACTGACAATGCTGAGTGTTATCAGGTTGTCGAGTAGCCAGAACTCATAGTTTGCTGGCCAAACTTTGGAAATCAGCCTGGCAGTTTCTCATGAAACTAAACATATACCTACCTAATGAACCCAAAATTCCACTTTTAGATATTTACCTAAGAGAAATGAGAACATGTACCATGTTTCCCTGAAAATAAGACCTAGCCGGACAATCAGCTCTAATATGTCTTTTGGAGCAAAAATTGATATAAGACCCAGTTATATTTTACTATAAGACCGGGTCTTATCTAACATAATATAATATAAGACCCGGTCTTATATGAATTTTTGCTCCAAAAGACACATTAGAGCTGATTTTCCGGCTAGGTGTTATTTTTGGGGAAACACGGTATATACACTAAAAGACTTACACAAGAATGTCCATAATAGCTTTATTCATAAAAGCCAAAATTTAGAAGTAACCCAAATCGCTGTCAATGAGAAAATGAGTAAACAAATTGAGGTACAGTCACACAATAAAAAGGAACGTACTATTGATACTTAATATGGATGAGCCTTAAAAACAAACTGAGCGAAAGAAGCCAAGCACGAACAAGTATATACAGTAGGATACCATGTATATGAGGTTCTAGAATAGGCAAAACTAATCAAGGGTTTACAGAGTCAGAACAGTGGTGGTCCCAGGAGGTGGAGGGAGTAGCAGCGATTGCCTGGGAAGGGGCAGGAGAACGGTTCCGGGGTCATGGAAATGTTCTTTATCCCGATAGGTGTGTGCAGTGGTTAATCTGCACTTTGTCAAAACCCGTTGAACTGTACGCCGCACTCGAGATCTGTGCACTTCATTTTCTGTGAGTTATACCTCACCCTGGCCACACAATTGAATCATCTGGGGAGTTTTAGAAAATACTGATAGCTGCTGGGCCTACTCTGAGAGATTTAATTTAAATGGTCTGGGGAAAAGCCTGGCGTTAGGAATTTGTAAAACTGTCTGGGTGGTTCTAGCGTGCAGCCAAGCTTGAAACCCACTATGTTGAAACTTGCTGAATTCCAGCCTCGGGCATGTGTACCTATAAGGTGGGCCAAGTGCCAGTCCTACAGAGGTTGGCTGGCTGAAATGTTAGTGAGCAGAGAATTATTTACGTTAGCAAAGAGGATGTGGTTGAGGGTCTGTGTTATTCCAAAGGTCAGAATTGGTATTGGGTAATTATGCTTTAATCTTGGTGTCATTACAGTACCTAAGTAATACCCTTTTTGATCAAGTTACCATTTAAAATTCTTTGTCAATTGTAATAAGACAGTAAGTTGTTATGATTATTATCATTATTATTATTGCTATGGCAGTTGCTTTTCTTATTGTTTCTTACAGTATTTGGTGAATGAATGAATGAATGAATGAGGTCCTAAGAGTTGTCTTTGTAGTGTTCTTATTGTTAAAATGTACTTGTTTTGAACCTTTCTTCTTTCTGAAATCCTTTCTGTTTGGCATTCTTTCCTGCATTGCTTACAATATCTTTTTTTCTTTTGCTTTTTAAAAATTGTTGCTGTTGTTACTATTGTCCCTTTCTTGAATCCCAGAGATTAGTTTTAGAGTTCAAGATTAGGAGAAAATAGCTACAATGTACAAAATAGATTTTCCTTTGTAAAAAGACCACTTTCCCTGCCCCCCTGAGCTTCTTTCCCCCAGTAGGTAAGGGGTTTTGGCAAATGAATGAAAAAGCCAATGTTTTCACACACTTGGCTGAGGCCAGCGGTAATAAGGGGATTAAGGTTACTGTTTGTGAATCTAGAACACTTTCTTTTCTGTGGAAAGTTAATGTTCCCAGCTTCATTGGCACCCATATGTCACTCACTGGTAATCTGCCAAGACTCTGTGGGGCCAGCGGAGGGGCAAGTGGTAAATTATAGAGCAGTTCTAAAGCCCCTGTGAAAAATGCTGAGTCCCCCACACTTGAAGGTTGCTGGGCAACTTCTACTTTTGGGCAGGGAATGAGGCTGCACTTCAGCCCCACACTCTGCTGTCGCCCTCCCCATCCCACCTCCTCCCAAATATCTATGCACTCCTAAGGAGATGTTCTGGCCAAAAGAGGGTTTTGTTTTTGAGGGTTGTTTTTTAAAAATTCATATACCCCTAACAAGATTAAGGCAAGACTATTGGAGATGCTATACACTAAGGAAATGGAGGGGAGGATACGTTTGGGAACAAGTAGAAAGTGACAACTTGGCTGGACAGAGAGGATTTGGGCAGGCAGAGTGCATTTTGATGATGTTTCTTGGCTTCAAATTGTAGGAAAAAGCCAGAGATACAGTTTTCTCCAGAGTTCTCCCCACCCACTTTGGAACTAGGATTCATACATGTTTGTTGCTTTATCCAGTCTTAGGGGCCCTGGGATGACAGGCCAAAGAGGTCTGGGGTACAGAGGTGAAGGAGATGGAGGGCACAGGTAGCAAAAGGGAAAAGCTGCATAATCATGCACAGAGAAATTTCTGGGTGCAAGTGACCATGCAGACAAGCTTGTGGCTATGGGGAGATGGGCCTATACCTATACCTCTGCTCCAGACATCCACACATCTGGGTGTTTCCCCAGAATGCCAGAGGGTTCAACATGAGCATCCCGATGCCTGGACATCCAGTGAACTTCTCTGGTGTCACCATGGAACAAGCCCGCAGGGATGTGGAACAACTGGAGCAGCTCATCGAAAGCCATGATGTCATCTTTCTGTTGATGGACACCAGGGAGAGCCGGTGGCTTCCTGCTGTCATTGCAGCGAGCAAGAGAAAGGTAGAATGTGTATATCCTGGGGCTCCTGGCTCTGGTTGTGATTCAGTGTACCATCACTCTAGACGGAGAATTGTCCCCAGGCTGCGCTCCCTCCAGAAAAGAGGTGTGCTTCGTGTGACCTAGTGACCCAGTGCTAAAGGGCTTCCACTGCAGACTGTCTCACCACCATCATCCAACGTACGAAAGTATGATCAAAAATATGGTGAATGTTTAAAAGAAAAACAAAAATTATTACAGTAAAAGGCACATTGCCATTAATCCCCCTCAAAATACTGCTTCTTGCTTCAAACACTCTGATCCCATCGTTCTTGTCACTTCCTGAAGCGGTTCTGGAAGTCCTCTTTCGTGAGTGTCTTTACTTCATCCTCCATCATGACAACGCTCCATGTCACACATCGCTTCTGGTATATGGCACTTTCTGTCAAATAAAAACATTACAGTGTGTCCTCATCCACCTTATTCACCAGATCTGGCACCATGTGACTTCTGGCTCTTCCCCAAAGTTAAAATGATTCAGGACATCAAGGCAGCCACGACAGCACAACTAAAGACACTCAGGAAAGAGGACTTCCAGAACTGCTTCAGAAAGTGGGGAGAATGATGGGATAAGTGTGTTTGAAGCAAGGGGGAGTATTTTGAGGGGGATTAATGGCAATGTGTCTTTTATTGTAATACATTTTTTAAAATGTACACATTCTCCATACTTTTTGATTACACCTCGTAGTAGTTATCCTTTACTAAGCCTTTGAGGTTCTCTACACCGGAAGGGGTACTCTGTTTACACTCAAATGTAAAGAGTACAGATGTAAAGCGTACAAAGACTTTGTCTTGTTCACTACTATTTGGTCCACAGTTTTGATGGTTAAATAAATCATGTTACACACATAGGGAATAGAATAACAGGCAGCCATTCATGGTTGTTTTAAAAGAATTTTAATAACATGGAAAATAACACATTGTGTTAATTAATCAAGATACAATATTGTATATATTTTATATCAATTATGTTTTTATATATAAACATTTATATCTAGGTCTGTTTGGGGAGAGGGGGCAAGAAAAAGGGAGGAAGGGAGGGAAGGAAGGGGAGAGAAGGGAAGAAAATAACAGGAAGAAATACCCCAAGCTATTAATAGTCATGGTTTGGGCTGTGGTGTTGTGAGTGATTTTTGTATTGTTTTTTTCTGGTATGATTTTTCTTTATTTTTGCAGTGGTTTTTATATATTTTGGTATAATCAGAAATTTGGAAGAATAAGTTAAATTACAACTAAGAAAACTTATAGTGTCAATGAAAAAAAGAAAACTGTCCTTAAATATCTGGAGGGTGAATTGTATAGGATGTGAATTATATATCAACAAAGCTGTTATGAAAAAATCTACACAGACATGGCAGATGACCAAATATGAAATTATTAATGGCTTAAAATGCAAGTGTCTGTCTCTTAACTCTGGTCTTTTATCCCTTGAAACCCACAGCTAGTCATCAATGCTGCCTTGGGATTTGACACATTTGTTGTCATGAGACACGGCCTGAAGAAACCTAAACCACAGGGGGCTGGGGACTTGTGTCCCAGCCACCCTGTGGTACCTGCCGACCTGGGCTCGTCGCTTTTTGCCAACATCCCTGGTTACAAACTTGGCTGCTATTTCTGCAATGATGTAGTGGCCCCGGGAGATGTAAGTGGGTTTCTTTATGGTTCCAAATATTTCCTACAGCCATCTTGCCCACTAGGATGGAGAGGCTGAGCTCTTTCCTTTGTGACTATTTAAAAATTGTCTTTCAATAGAGAAAAGAATTCTCTAGTTTGGGGGGTGGCATCATGCCCCTATGAGCCAGGATTGGCATCATCGGCTGTGTGTAGTTGTTCCCTGTTCACCAATAAAAATGCAGCAACAAACCATTTTTGTGCAAAAGCTCAGCAAGGAAACTGCAGGATAGACTGATCCCTGGAAACGATCAGCACAGTCTCCTACATGTATGTTAGTGAGGAGAGCATTAAATGGGGAGGCTGAAGACCCAGATTCCAGTCTGGGCTTGGACACTGCCTCACGGGGTAATTCCAGTTAAGTCTCTTAGGCTCCCTGTGTTGCTACAGAATGGGGCTGGGGCCCATGACCTGGCCAGATTTAGCAAAGAAAAATACAGGATTCCTGCTAACTTTGAATTGCAGGCAAATAACGAGTAGTGTTTTAGTACCACATAAGTATGTCCCATGCAATGTTTGAGACCTGCTTATATTAAAATTATTCATTGTTTATCGAAAATTCAAATTTACCTGTGGGCATCTTGTACCTTATCTGCCAACTCCAGTAGGGGAGGGAAGAATACGTTTTCTGACAGTGCAAGGTGGTCAAGTGTGAAAGTGCTCTGACCAGCAAGCACTACACTGTCAAATTAAGATGTGATAGTGGGAACGCCCCCTGCCAGGCAGCCTGTAGGAACCGTCTTTTATCAGAACAGATCATCGCTTCTAGTGAAACGAAGCAGAGTTATTTTCTGTATCCTCCACTCCATTTTCTCCTTCTTTTAAAACTTGGTCCTTAGTAACTCATACCTGTTTTGGATGACTGGCTTTTATGCCTCACAGTGTAAAGAAAAAAAGAGAAATATTCTCTTAGGTAAAGAAGGATGGCTTTATGATCTCCATCGTGGTGTTATAATACATAGCTGGTCCTGTTATTTCCTTATTAACAACTAATAGGATTAAGGGTCATTTGCAATAAAGGTACATCTGTTCATCAGGTCAAAATTGCAGAGTCAAAATTATCACTAACAATCCCTTAATTTGCCAAGAGTTGGAAGATTAGAATTTCTTTGGTTGAACTAATGAAGGCTTACGTTTGGAGCCATGCTGCAGCAAAAATATTTGTATTTAAGCCCTGGGATCACAAGATGCCCATACTGTGAGAGGCACAGAGGAGCTGAGCACTGCAGGAATAGCAAATTATTGCTCCCATCTTACTCGGAGGAATTATTTCCATTAAAATAGCAGGACAGAATCATTTGTGCTTACCAAATCATTATTTCTCTCTGTGGCTCTTTTTCGACGACCACGCACAGTAGAGTAGAATTGAGTCAGTTAAAAGGGCGCCTGATACAACTCCATATATGAGGCAGCTAAACCCCCAATCTTTCATTTGTTTATAACTGCTAATCCTTTTTAGCACGTTACCTCATTTGGTTCCCTAAACGGTATATTTTGTTTTTCTTGGTACTTGCAAGAAATGATATTATATGAGGCTGAATGTTCTTCGCTAGCAGCGAGCATTTAGTTATGTTGGGTAGCTATAGCATGGGGAAGTTCATGCTTTAGACAACTAGAGTTGAGTGGAATTAGAACTTTGAGCACATGTCAATGATTGTCTCTCTGTAGTCAACCAGAGACCGGACCTTGGACCAGCAGTGCACTGTGAGCCGTCCAGGACTGGCCATGATTGCAGGAGCTCTGGCAGTGGAATTGATGGTTTCTGTTTTGCAGCATCCAGAAGGGTGAGTTTGCTGTTTAGAGATGGGTATTCAAACAAAGAAAGCTTTGTGTCTCCCTTGGCCTTTTCTCAGTCTGACTCTCCTGAGAATTGTGTTGCTCTTTCTGTCCTCAAAGAAAACAAAAACAAAAACCAATACTAAAAAACTTGGTCTGATTCTTGGCCTGGGACATCTATGTCATGTGATCTTTGGGTTACATCTCTGCATCCTTTTGGAATTGAAGTCTCTTAGAGTTAGTGACTGATGATATGGAAGAATAAAAATTTTGGTAGGGGGCCTTAGGACCTTCATGCTTTTATTCTGTTAGTAAGTTTTGATCTCCTTAGCTCCGAACATGTATAAGGCAGCACATGAATTACGTATGATAGAAATTGCATTTGGCTGTATGTAGCAGAGATCCGTCTTCAGTGACTTAGCCAAATGGGGCTTTCTTATGCAGCCAGAAGCCGGAAGGTGGGCAGTCCAGGGCGAATACGAAGGCTTCGGGGACTCGAGTTCTTTCTCGTCATTCACTCAGCCCCTCGTAGCTTTCTTCCTTATGCTTCTCTCTTTGTGGTCACAAGATGAGTGCTCTGCCTCCGATGTTGCTTGTGTGTTACAGTTAAGAAGAAAGGAATGATCAAACTGTAAAAGTTGTGCTCAGCTGGGGCTTGCCCACTTCTTAAAGAACTTTCCTGGAAGACTTACCCATTGATTATAGCTTCTGTATCACATGACCTTGCACTCCTAGTTGCAGGGAAGACTGACGAATATATTAGGTTTGTGCAAAAGTAATTGCGGTTTAAAAGGTTAAAAATAATTGCAAAAACCACAATTATTTTTGCACCAACCTAATAGTTGCTTTGGCTAGGCACATTGCCTCTCTGAATAAAACTGCGATAAGACAGAAGTAGAGAATGGATGTTGGGTAGGCAAACAGCAGTGTCTGCACACTCATTTTCTAAAAAAGCTGTATATATTTTAAACCCCAGAAAATATTATTGTTATGTTGTTGGCATTCATTCAGTTTTACTAACATTTTCCTTTTTGTTACTTTTCATTTCTTTCTATATCTTCAACCTTCCAGCCAAGGGCATTTTCCTTCTGCCTGAAGAACAATACCCTTTATTCCTTTCTTTAAAAATGCTAGTGACAAAGATATTTGTTTGTCTGAAAATATCTTTGTTTTATCTTCACTATTGAAATATATTTTTGCTGTGTATAAAATTCTAGGTTTGAGGTAATTCTCTTTCAACACATTGAAAGTATAATCTTATTGTCTCTGCCTGCCTTTATGTTCCTTAAGGAACTGTGTGTTATCTCATTGCTGCTCCTTTGATACAATTTTTCTTCCTCTTCCCCTCCCCCCAGTTGCTTTTAAGATTTTTCTCATTGTTATTGATATTCAAAGTAGTACTATGATGTATTAATATCTATTGTGTTTATTCTGATCGTGCTTTCTATTGCTTCTGGTGTTTTTCATCTGTTGTGGAAAATTCTCAGCCTTTATCTGTTAAAATATTGCTCCTGCCCCTTTCTCTTATGCTTCTTACCTTTTGAGTCTCTGATTGCCCCTTACTAGTTAGAATCAACCTATGCTCTCTCCTGTGATTTTCATCAGTTTGTCTTTTCTTGCTTTGGTCTGGCTTATCTTCCAGTTTACTAATTCTCACTTCTTCTGTTTCTAATATGTGTGAAAACGATCCATTGGGTTTTTAATTTCATAATTAAATGTTTTGGTTCTAGAATTTTTGTTTGACCTTACTGTACGCATTTCCTGTTTTCTGCTAAAATTCAGAATTTGGTCCTTTTCATTCCTTGAATACATTCAATCGTATTTTCCTTTTAAGTCCTTATCAGATATTTCTATTATCTGGATCTCCTATGGGTCTTTTCTTATTGTCCATTGTTTTTCTTGGTTTTTATATATATATAGTCTTCTCATATACCTGGTGGTTTTTTTTAAACAAATTGAAACATATATGAAAGGAAATATATACATAAAATAATAAACTCCCTTGTATATACCAACGGGCTTCAACAATTTACAACACATGGTGAACCATCATTTATCTATACTACTGTCAACATTTTCTCCTCCCACTGGCTTATTTTACAGCAAATTCAAGACGTAGCATTTCATTCATAAAAATTTATCTTTTTAGAATGTATTGCTACTATTTTAACATGTAAAAACAAATTAAAGGCAATTCCTTAATATCATTCAGTATAGTATTTAAATTTCCCCAATTCCCTGAACCTGCTTGGTTATTTTTGACTGAGTACTAGAGATTATATATGAAAACTTAAAAAGATGATGTGATTTACATTTCCTTCTGGCACACTGCTAGGCCAAGGGTACTATCAATCCTAGAATAACTAAATACAATTAGGATTTGTCTATTTCTGGTTCACCCTTGCTCTGAGGATGTAGCTCCCCATGGTCCCAGCTCAAAGCCTGTGATATTTTCCATGGCTTCTGCTTCTTGGTAGACCTCACACTGTAGTTTTTCCCTCCAACCCCATGAGTTTGTCAGTGTCACTGTTTAGCTTCTGATCCTATGCCCACTGCTTTTGGAGGTTGGCAGTCACTTGATGGAAGAACGCTTCTCTTGCAAATACCTGGTTTACCTTTGTATGCTTGTCTCCTCTCACAGACCTTGGTTCTATAATTCTTCCCTACCTTGGTAGCTCTCTGATGCTTTCAAACAAAAGTTTGTTTTACTTTGTCTTTCCTATTTGTTCTCAATTGAAGGCTTGGTCTTGACTACCTAGTCTACCGTTTTTAAAATACTACTTTTAAAAATACCAATTTCAAAAATCTCTTAATTTAATAAGCACTTATAGTGTAGTAGGTTTGCATGTGAGAGGAAAGAAATGAGTGGGCTGGTGTTTTTTGTTTCAACTTGACTTTCGGTCTTTAGTCTATATGTTTAACATGTTATATATACGTTATGTTAAAGTTACAAAAATGATCACATTTGTGATCTGGACACCCTACCTTCTCTAAGCAAGGAGAAGATCTTACTTTATCACTTACAATACAACGACTTCATCTTGTAATAAATAGAAGTGAGACAAAGGTTAAATTTATTTTTAAAATAGAGTCAGTAATTTAAAAAAGAAGGAAGGAAGAGAAGAGAAAAGTAAAGAAAAGGAAAGGAAACAAATAAAAAAAAAGAAAGACATTAGATAATGTAAGGTTCTCTCAATATCTGCCTGAGACTATGCTGTCAAATGTCAGATGGTGAAGACAGACTAAAATCAAACAAATATTTACACCTGAGCATATGACAAATACACTAGATTTTATTTTTCAAACAGTTCTAAGCACTTTACAAATATTAACTCATTTAATCCTCAAAACAAACCTATTAGGAAAGCACTGTTATTAGTCCAATGTTTGATGAGAAATTGAGACATAAAGAGGATAAGTAAGAAGCTGAAATAGCTGCTGAAGTGGTAGAGCTGGGCTTTAGCTCAGCCAGTTTGGCTCCAAACTGTTTTTAAAATGATTCTGCTATGCTGTTTATAATACAGACAGAGAGAATTGAATTTTTGAAGGATTTATTTTCCAATTCTCAGAAATTAACATGAATGTTCTATTTATCGTGTGACTCAGTTTTTTAACACAGTTGAAAAGATAGTCTCTATACACTGTTGGTAGCGTATGTAACTAGTATGGATACTCCAGAATTAAATGAAAACAAGCAGCTTTTTTTGTGTTCCACTCATCTCTGCCATCCCTCTTGCCTGTCCCTGCCATCTAAGTTTAGTGTGGCCACCTTATAAGAAGCATCAGGAAGAAAATCCTGGAGAGCGGATTCTGTGAGTCCTGACACTGACTGTCTTCCATTTTTGCCCCGGTTATAGGCTGGCACCAGGTCCTGTGCCATGCGTCTTCTGTGCCAAGGAAACACCACACCATTTTTCAGGAAGATATGTATTCATTCCCCTGCCCAATGAGTTCCTCACTTTTCTTTCTCCTTCCTCCATTGTGGTAGCATTTATTTCACCTCAGCAAGTTAAGGTTGGAAAATTTTCCATTTCAAATTCCAATATGAAAGTGTGCTGTGGTGTTTTACTGAGTGAGGGACTTACCATGTGCCAGACATTGCACTCGGCAGTTTGTCTAACTCATTCCAAAGTGTATGCCTCACAGCCATCTTATTCCTGTTTTATAGATGAGGGACCTGAAACATCGAGAAGTTAAGCAACTCGCCTATGGTCACAAGCTCGGGTCTTTCTGACCCTAAAACGCAGGCATTGTTGTAGTACTCTTCTGCCTTCCCTAACAGGGAAGTGGGTTTCTTGCTGGCTCAGGCCTCCTAGCAAGGGGCATTTTGCTTATCCTTATAAATCTTCCACAGACTGCCGCCAGCTCATCCTCACGTATGTTAAACATGAGCTGCTCTCATTGTTTCCTTTTCTCAGGGGCTACGCCATTGCCAGCAGCAGTGACGACCGCATGAATGAGCCTCCAACCTCTCTTGGGCTTGTGCCTCACCAGGTTAGTGATTTGGAAACGAAATCCCAACTCTGGACCTGATCCCAGTGATACAAGGGAAAGCATTTGGGGTCACTTTACATGCCATTAGCCCAGCCCACCTCTTCTCCACCTTACTTCACCCTCCAGCAGCCCTGGAATTTCAGCGGGACCACTTTGTGACCACCTAGAAGGTATCCCATTTAGCTGGCCCATGACAAGAAGAAATCATGGACAAGCAGCATTACTCAGAGTCTCTGATGCCTTTAGTGTGTAGATTAGAGGTCTCATAATAAAGGAGAAAAAGAAAGAATGGGCTTGGGAATCAGCCAGCCAGAAGTTTAAATCCCATGGAGTTATTAAGATGGCCTTCCTTGGCCATCTTCTGTGAGCCTCAAGTTTTCTTATCTATAAGATGGAGACAATATACTGACCTCATTGCAGAGATTAGGGATAAAATATAAAAAGCATTCAGCAAGAGGGACTGGACTGTCACCGCCCCTCAATAAATATGATGCCTGCTATGTTTGTTGCTATTGCTTGTTATTATTATTACTGATTCCCTAGCGAAATATAAAGCCTTTATAGGTATGCCTGCGAAAACCATTAGAAGTGTGCAGTGTCAACAAAAAGTGGGGTGTCTTTTTAGAAAACTAATCTGAAGCATCCTAAGGAAGGTCCATTCCATTGAAAGTGAAAAAGGAAAAGAAGAGTGGAACGAAAATTTAGAATTCATGTTTCTAAATTTTTCTTACTCTATGTGTGTTCGAGTAAAGAGGTTTTCTAGTCTTTTTGGGAACCATTTCTCTAGGTTCTGTACATGCATGTCCATCTGTAACCGGAAGCCTGTCTTGGTGCGTGGTGACAGTGCCCAAGAGTCCTGCCTGGGGATTTGTGGGGCAGATTCACAGATGAGTGCAGAGAGCAGAGACTCACTGGATCACATCCGCGTCTCTCTGCCTCCCCACCACCCACCTCCTGCCACCTAGGAAAGCCCTGTCATTTCCCCATTGAGGATGAGAATCAGAAGGGGGGAAATTACTTAGGTCACAGAGAAAGAAAGTGGATGAGTCACAATCCAGACCTAAATGTGGCCCTCTGGCCAGTGAGTGCTCTTTCTGAGATTTTGTGAGTAGACAGACTCCTGGCCTGCACGTTGGGAGAATTAGCTTCGAATTGCTACTGCAGATACACCAAGTCGCCCTCCATAGACCTGGTGTTAGATCCCCTACCCTCCCCAAACCTCAGTTTTCCATATCAGTAAAAGCAGGTGCTTTACCTTGTGTCCAGGGCTATACCTGTGACGAGGCTTTGTAAACCATGAAACACTGCAAATGTGACCTTTCCAGCCTGTCTCTCAAATGTGGCATTTGTTTGATATGAATGTGTTAATCTTTTCTACAGAAACATTTCAAGTAGGACCCAACTGACACTGTAATAACTCCATCATAAAGAAGCAGTCCTCCAGAGCTGACCTCTGCTTTGTAGCCTCTCTTGTCTCATTCAAGTCCCCACCCTCTTCCCTTTTTCACATCGCCTTCCCTTTTTTTCTGACCTTGAGATGTGCCCTCATCTCCTTTACAGACTTCATACTGAGAGGGGCCATAATTAAATTTTCAGTCATGCTCCTGCACTGGTTTCCTTCTTTAAGTCCTTTATGTTAAATTACCGCAGTTGTAGTTTTCTCAGTGTTGAGGCCAGAGGGCAAAACAGTCTTTTTATAGAAGGGTCCAGTGTCAAAATGCATGTGCCCCTGTTTTTAAAGTACTATGGCAACTAATCCCTCTCAGTGTTACTTATCCCCATTGAGCCTTGCAATTGTTTGTCATTCATCAACTCTTCTAGTTCTTCCTCCTCTTTTTCAAATGTCTGAAGGATTATTTTGGTTGTTGGCCATCTCTTCATTTGTCCTTTTCAAAGGCTGAAGAATAACGCAGCCATATATGGGAAAAGCCCAGTGCGTGTGTGATTACTTGCTTACATTATTTCAAGTTTCAAGCCTTTATTTTTAGCTGCTTTCTAAAAAAGAAAGTGGAGAAAGAGCTTTAAAATTATTAATCAGAGTTGTGTAGTCCCTATTTATAACCTTTAAATTTCTTCTTTTAAAGTGGAGTGAGTCCATTTATGCAACCGTGTTTTGATTAGGAGAACATCGTTTCCACAAAAAGCACTGTGCTCTGTTGCAGCGCCTTGTTGCAGACTCAGCACTTCTCTCCTCCTCTCCGAGACAAATGGTTTCCTGTTGGAGAGGAACTCCATCAACCCCTTTGTGTGCTTTGTATACAAAGAATGGCCAGTGACATTCCTTGGGATCATTTTTTTCCTCAGTTCCCCAAAGGAGAGTGTTTATTAACTGGCCCTTGTGGAATGAGATGTAGTAGAGAAGTGATAGTCCTTGGACAGTGAACCCCAAGGCCCCCCACCAGCAACTCATTGTGTAACCCGGAGAAAGTTGCTTAACTTCGCCTGCGCTCCCAGTGTCTCTGCTCTCCTGAGCTTCAGACCTGGGAGACCTAAGGATTACTTTGTCCATCTCTCTGTGGGACCACAGGCAGAATTTGGCCCATCCAGAGATTGGCCAAGTGCAGGAAACGGCTGCAGGCCCTGAAACATGACAATGAATTAGGCCCTGAAATTCAGTGATATTCAGACTGGGAAAAGAAAAACAACAACAACAACAACAACAACAACAAAAAACCCACAAACACACACATGCACACAACTTTTTATTGAATTTGAAAACCGTGAAAAAACCATTTGAAATAGGCTTATGTGTGTGTTCTTTTTTAAAAATCTCTGGTGCAAACAACCATGGGTGGGATTCTGCAGGCAGGCAACAGCATGTAGGTATAAGCCACTTCCTGTCTATAGAGTGATTTTTAAAAAAATTTAAGTCATCCTTTTATTGATGTATAAATGGCATGCTGATAATGTCACCAGTCCTTAAGTACACATCTTGAATTATCACAAAATGAACGAACACACTTACGTACCCAGCAGACAGATCAAAATAAAATGGTACCGGGCATCCCCAAAGCCCCTCTATGCTTCTTTTAATTATTTTTGCCTCCTTTCTACACAGAGGCAAGCATCTCTTGACTCGTAATACCATGGGAGACTTTGTCTAATTTTGGACTTGCTGTCAATTAAATCATATAGTATATACTCTCTGGAGTCTGAATTCTTCTGTAGAGAGAACTTTTTCATTGTAGATCGTAGCATGGTATTGTTCTCTCTGCTTCCCAACAACTGGATGTTCCATTAAAAAAAAATAAAAATGTTATCTTTTCCTGGCTCCTGGGTGGTGGCTGAGTTCTGTAAGGCCAAACCCTTTTTCATGGTTCTTTGATGAGAGGCACAGTTCAAGAGCTATAAAATGTATAGGCCACCCCTGCTGTCTTTAGGAAGTTGGTTTGCAGGCTGGTGAGATATTCTGAATGTGACAGCAAATTAGCTGCCTGTGGAGCTTGCTGATCATTTGGCTGGACAGGCTGGACATACCTTAAAGAATGAAAAGCAAGGTGGTCATTCAAACATGACAATCGTTAATATAGCAGTCCTGCTTTTATCCCACTTTGTGGAGCAGGCAGTTCATGTCTTTTGTTTTGGGCGAATGTACTCTGGGTTCTCAAGTACAGATGAATAAAGACCCTGAATGTGTATGCTCTTCCTAGGGGTTTAGACGTGCCAGCCCCATGGTTCTCTCAGGCTCTTGAATTCTTGCTTTTACTTACTCTCAGAAAAGTAGAACAAAGTCCGAACTAGGACAAGACCCTGGGAGGGTCCTGGCCTGGGAAATCTCTAAGTGAGACAAATGCTGAGATAGAGCTAGGTCTCTAGCCAGGCCTTGGACTGCTGTTTATTTGGCCTGTCTGCACAGACTGTGCCCAACAAATCCTCGCTTAGCTTTTAATAAGGTCTCTTTACTGTGCTCAGAAATGCTTATCGCAGTGTGTGTCTAGAAGAAGGGGGTTAAGAAGATAAGCAATAAGAGCATATTTCCTGAGATTTAGCACAAGAAAAGCAATCTCCATCCTCCTCTGTCCTGTACCACTCAGATTGATGACTATGGAAATGGTAGGAAAAACGAGCAGTCCAAATGTCTACTGTTTGACCATATCAGTAGCTGTGGTTTGTGATCTACTCACCCTCCCTCACTCCATTCAACCGTCCTTTCAACAGATGATTCCCAACCCTGACTTGATGCGAAGCACCTTTTGGTTCAGACAAGTGAAGTAATCGGCACAAGATCACCCAATGTTTAGTTCCATTTGCTTTTGGAGTCTTTTGAAGGTGATAGATACACCCCAAGCCATGTGGATGTGGTGGAGTCTGTTCTAGTGGGGCGGTGCCTGAATAGAAGAAGGGATCTGGGTACAAGACCTGACAATGTCTGGGCTTCCTGTGTGAGACCCTAGAAGAAAAGAGTGGGACTCCCTTTGCTCGGTACACAAAGGAGGGGATCAATTATACTGTCAGAGTTCAAAAGCATCTTAGAGAGCATCTCTTGTCCTACGAGGAGGTGGGTATGACTATTAGTTGAAGGGTGTTGCTTGTGCCCCATGAGTTCTGCTCACCTGATGAGGCTGTCCTGTTTGAGAGGTCCCACGTGTGAGGCAGCCTGAAGGCTGTGTCTGTGATCACATAGATCTGATTAGAATCCCAGATTTGCCTCTTCATTTCATTTTCATCCATTCATTCATTAGCTCATTTTACAAAAGGATTTGAAGCAGCTCTTGCCATTTACAGTTCATATAAAATATGAACTTCATATTTTATATCAGTAAAATGGCGATAATCATAATAAATTCCTGAAATACATGTACAGATTAAATTACATGACATTGACTAAGCACTGACACATTTCTGAGCACATAAGAGACACTTGTCAGTGTTCATTTTATCTTTCACTTAATTAAAATGGTAAAATGGCAGCTCATCTACTCTCCTATAAAGAAAGCTACAAAGAATCTCTTAAAGCTCTGGAAGCAGTGAGTGAGTAGGAAAGGCAGTATTTTTCTAAGGATGATGCTGGCTCCTTGCCAGCTTACTTCTTCTGTCCCTTGGTGACTCCAGTTCGATAACAAGAAGTGGGTCAGTGATGGTAGCTAAAGCTATTGTGTGAAACAAAGACCACTGTGGTGTGTCTGGGGTTTTGCAATTGCTAAACTCTCTATTTTGGCATAGAATTTGATTAAGACTCTTTTCAACATCCAAGAACGATCTGGAGCTAGTTTTTATTTATGCAAACTCCAAGCTCTAGAAATATTGCCAGGCCTGCTGGAAACTGATGTGAAGTTAAAGCAGCAGTTTCCAGTTATGGCTGCGAATGTGCCTTCTCAGAATGGCTGTTTGTCTCTGGGCATTGGGTCTTCACTTCCCATCAAGGCAAGGCAGGCTTAGAGCTCAAGTGGATCTTACTTAACTGAGGGGTAAACACCAGAACGGAAGGTACCCCTCCTATTCCTGATTGATTGATTTTGTAGCCAGCTGGGCATAATCCACTAAAGATAGTTTAATCTACCCAGACCCCGATAGCAGCCATCTAAATACTGAGTTTTTGTTTGCGGGGGGAATATTTCTTTTAAATTCCTCTGGCCTTCTCTTTCCTTTCTTTTCTTTTTACCTCCTCCTTGCTTTTCAGCTTTCTTCCCCCAGACTTTGGAGTCAGAAAGAGCAGAACTGAGTTTCCCGGCTTTGCCTCTTGATAGCTATGGAATCTTGGGCAAGCTATGCCACTTCCCCGAGCCTCGATTTCTTTATCTGAAATACGGGGGAATGTCACAGGATGGTAATAAGGCCAAATTGAGATGAGTGTGTGAAAACATCCAGAGGCGCTGGGCACGGACGGCACTTATTAATGTTCGTGCTGTTCTTATAGGTCATTTTAAAGGTTTTGACCTTCAATCCAGGGGCAGCAGAAAGCCACTGAGAAGTCGTAAGCTAAGACAGGATAAGATTTGGGTACTGCATGGAGAACGGACTGGAGGAGACATGAGTGGATATGGGTATAAAATTAAAGTCGTATAGCTTTCAAGCGGAAGACAAGTGGGAGCCCTAATCTGGGGGCTCCCACATCTGGTTGTATATCAGAATCACCGTGGGAGCCATGTCGTGCGGAGCGGCAGGCGGGGTGTAAGGTGGGGTCTCTGGTCCCGCTCCCCACATAAGAATGCAGGACATGGTGAGGCCAAAAAGCAACACCCACGGAGCCATAGATAGAGGAGTCAAACCAATATATTCTCCCTGGCGGCTGGGCTGGAGACACAGGAAGCAGGATCTACATAATCTGCAACCCGCCGTCCTAACAGCAGTCCGAGTTTGCCAGCCACCATCTTCTCGCTAGCCCCCATTTTTTTGCTAGCGTAGCCACAGCAGTTATATTAGTGGCCAATGGCTTACGGGTTACAGCTGACGGCCAACTAGCCACAGCTGATGGCCATCTGATCACAGTTGATGGCCATTTACTACCCGAGCCAGCACCTTTCTATGTGAGGCCGAGAGCCTGGAAACTTTTTTGGGGCTTTGTCCCCACAAGCCATTTCAGCATACACATGCCCCAGCTTGATTCCAGATCCATGGAGTGACAATTTCCAGGGACATTAGGCATTTGAAAACCACAGCTTCAGTCTATAAAAATGGCTTCTTGTTTACAAAGTATGTAACTCGTCAAGGTAACACAGACCAAATCCTGCTCTCTGAACATGCCTTTGAGTTGTATGGACCCATCAACACTCTTTTTGTTTCTAAAAGGACCCTCGACACCTTATCCCCAGCACACACACCCCAACCCAATCAGGTGTTCCTGCTGGTGAGCCTTGGAAAGCTAATTAGACATGCACAGGTGTGCCTAATGAATCTGGGTAGGACCGCCCCCAGCCTGCTGGGACCCGCCCAGAAGGGAGGCCAAACTAGCATTTGAAGGCCCTGCTCTGATGCTTTTTGCTTCTTTTCTGCCTTGTTGTTACTCCTCCTGGTGAGGGGAGCATGTCCTGTCTCATAAGGCCATATTAAGCCAAACGCAGATACCACCAAGTGCCACATGCATCTCTGACGTCCGTCGGGGGATTTCAACTCAAGCTGCTTTTGCCCTTTGTGAGGGTTTGGGGGTCTTCAGAGGTAAGGGAGCCAAGAAACCACAGCTAATTGTATTTTTTCTAGGTTCTGTCATTCCCAGGTAGGTTTTTCAATATTTTAGCGGTAGCAAAGATACATATATTACAGACCTGGTTTAGACATAAAATATTTTTTTCCTAGAAGGCTAAACAGGAAACTGATGTTGATCACTTTGAGGAAAAGGTATTGGAGACATTTGGGACTTATACTTGCATTTTGTACCTTTATGCACTGTTTTGAAAACGTTAATCAAGATTATAAATCATTTTTTGTATCACTTTTTTGAGGTATAATTTATATACAGTAAAATTCACTCATTTTAAGTGCATTTTAATTAGTGTATACACTCATATATACCACCACCACTACAAACTAGATCTAGCACATTCCCAATTACCCCCCAAATTTCTTTTGTGCCCCTTCCTGAGAAATATCCCCTCTTAGCTCCAGGCAACCAATGATTCATATGGGCCATTTTAATTTCTTCTTTATTCTTTTCTGTAATGAGGGGAAAAAAACCTTAATCTAAATTTGAAAAATAAAATGTGCAGGGAGGCAGGCAAGGTTTGGCCCCTCCAAGAATCCCTCTTACCAGCCACAAAACTAGGTAGCAGGGCGTGTGTGTTTGTGAAATTGGCAGTTTTCCCCCCACTAGGGAGTGAGGAGATTGAGAAGCCCGTATTCAGAGGTCATTTAAAAAGAAGTTAAAATTGTATTTTTAAAAAATAGAAGTAAATATGGGAGTAGAGGTTATGTTTTTGTTTGCTCCTTTGTTTTCTGTCCTGTGCTTATTGTTTTTATTATAGATAGAGTTAACAATTTTTAAATAGCTGTTTAATACCTACCTTCCTATAAGGAAAGATTGACAGCAAATGTTAGTCATAGAGTAAGAGCTTAGAGTAAGCTCCGTGCAATCCCCAAAGTTAGAGAATTTACTTTGAGCGGTGTCAAGAGGCCTCAGTTCATAGGTGGATGGAGAAATAACTTTGATAGCACTTTGTAAAGCCTTCTCATGTGAACGTTATTTTGGATGTGGGCTAGATTAGGTGGGCGTGGTGGTACTACTCTTACAAAACCAACGTGGAAAGAATGAGGCTTGCTAACTGCTTCCATCTGTTTTCTGACATCTAACGGGATGTTAAGTTGGCATAGAGCAAAGCACAGGAAGGTGTAAATAAGGTTGGTAACTGAAAGCATCTTGTTTCACATGCTTGCCTATGAGAATCACCTGGGGCTCTCGTGAAGCATACAGAATTTCAGGCCGTACCCCAGACCTTTAGAGTCAAGTTCCAAGTGATTCTTCTGATTAGGCAAGTGTAGGAAAACACTGAATGAGCGTATTGCTTTCCATACTTTGAACACTTCTAAGTAGGGAGGTGATGGTGATGTTTTCTCCACCCAAGCAAGGGACAAATCCTTGTAACTTCTATGATTGTGAGTTGGGGCCTGGCCTGTCTAAATTGGTGTGAATATATTTATTAGGGTTTTTGCCTTGGGTACCTAGATTTTAGATTCCTCTGGGATTTCTGTGGATGTCTAAGGAAGGTGCTAAAATTTTAAGTAGCAACCTCTGCTCTCTAAATTTTATGCATTTCTTGTAAGATTGAGGGAATGCGAGCATGTTGTGGAATCTCAGTGTGTTTGTAATACTGGGGATTTAAAGCGTTGTTGACAGGGAAGGGCTTCAAATTGCCTGAATGGTGGTAAGTTGGAGTTTTTCTTGTGGTTTATTTGGGATGTGTTTTCTCTGTATAATTCAGATATGAATAATTTGGTAGGCTTTGGAATGTTTGTGCTTTTATCATTCATTAATTTCATAATTAATAATATTAAGTATCTTATGAGTAAATCACTGTGCTGTAGGCAAATGCAAGTAGTTCAACCTGTATCTTAGCCTCCAAAAATGAGAGACAGAAATAATAATAATAAAGTAATTATAGCACATGAGCTGCTCCTAAAACTCATATGGAAAGGCAAAGGACCCAGAATAGCCAAAATAATTTTGAAAAAGAAGAATAAAGCTGGGAGACTCACTTGCTTGAAATTATTAGTCATTACAGAAATGCAAATCAAACCCACAGTGAGATACCACTTCACATCACTAGGATGACTGTAATCAAAAAGAAACAATAACAAGTGCTGACAAGAAGATGGACAAATTGGAAACCTCAGACCTTGCTGGCAGGAATGTAATATGGTGCAGTCACTTTGGAAAATTTCTCAATATGTTGGCAGTTTCTCAATAGGTTAAACGTATAGTTACCATGTGATTCACTAATTCTACTCTATCAAAAGAAATGTTCATCAGCTGATGGATGGATAAAAAAATATGGTATATAGCCATACAATGGAATATTATTTGGCAATAAAAAGAAATGACATCTAGGTACATGCTACAAGTGGATAAAAACATTATGCCAGTGAAAGAAGTCAGTCTTGTATGATTCCATTTATAAGAAATAAGTAAAATAGGCAAATCAAAAGGAATAGAAAGAATAGTGGTTGCCAAGCTCTTGGGAAAGTGGAAAATGGGGACTAATTGCTTATGAGTTCTAGGTTTCTTTTTGAAGTAATGGAGGTGTTCTGAAATTAGATATTGGTGATGGTTACACAACTCCATGAATACTGAAAGCCACTGAATTTATGCTTCAAAAAGATGAATTTTACAGTACATGAATTATATCTCAATAAACCTGTTATTTTTAAAATAACTATTGTACGAAACTATTTTGATGATAAATGCCAAAAAGAAGCATTTCAGATGATGGACACATTATTTCTAAGCTAGGTGATATTTGAAGATTTATGAAAGAGGTATGTTTGAGCTGAGTGGCTTTTAAGGAAGACGAATATTTGGATATGTGGCTATTCCCAAGAGGAAGAGTTCTGAGTCCCAGAATTCAGCATAAGACAAGGTCAGGAATGCAGGAATGTCTTTGGAAGGGAAACTGTAGTTCAGCTTAGCAGTTGTACAGGGCCCATGAAAAGATTCAGTCTAAGACATATAATAATTGGAAGGACGGGTGGGGCCCAGATTCGTGGGGCCCTTAAATGCCAGCATGAGAAATTCCTTGCTGTATTTCGTCAGCTCTAGGAAGATGATAAAAAGTGACACTACCTCAGAGCTGTGTATTAGAAAAATTAATCAGGAAGGGAGAGTTCACCTGTGAAGATACCAGTTAGGAATCTGTTGTCATCAGTTTGAGAAGAAGACTTTCCTTTTTTAAATTACCTGAAACTAGAATGACTTTGAGTTCTGGGCCTTTTGATACCAATGTGGTGACTTTGAAAGGCCTCACACACAGATGTTATTCTACTTCATTTCCTGGGAAAATGAATCACAGTTTCCTAGTAAAGAGCTGTCTGAGGTGCTAAACAATGGTGTGTGGACCCTTGTTTGGCCAACCCATTCACTTTGGCTCCTTTTTCTTCTCCTATTGTTCACCACCTGTGTTTTTGTTTATATTTTCTCTTTCCTTCCTTCCTCTCCTTTTTCTGTCTTCCTTTTGCTCCTAACTGGGTCTTCTATCTCCCTTCCCATCAGCTTTCCCTCCCTACCTCCAGTTATGAGACAGTTTAGCGGAGAAAATTACCAGTATTTCTTTGCACAACATAAAGAAAGCTTGATATTGGCTATATGAGAGAAAGAGAATGAAGAAACCTTTTCATGAAACATATATGGATGTATTAAAATAGACCGTGACAGTGACCATTTTAATGGAAATCATGCTACATATGATCAAGTTTTTCTCTCGGTAAATTTTATATTAAATGAACATTCTTTCAAGCCAAGAACTTCCAGATTTCATGCCAATCTCAACATTCCCATTTGTGACTTGTCACTAGTCTTGTCTGCCAGTTTGATGTCTTCTGTTTTGATGTCCTGAAGAGCAAACTTAAGACCCTGATTGTGCTTCAAGTACTGCATTATAAAATGGTCACCACATTCTTGAGACATAGGGAACTAAAAGATTGTCACATTTTAGAGGTTCACAAAGAAGCTATCTAGCTTATCCCAACTATTTAATATAGCCTCTCGACCAAACACTCTTTCAATCTTGGATTACATTGATAAGGACATTTAAAAGATGGCTGCAAGGCATTTCCATCCTAAGTTAGATTTTCTAGTACGCACAAGCAGTTAGACTGTTAGCTGCAGTGTGGGCTTACAGATGGGGTTATCTAAACTTGGAAGGAAGCCAGTTTCTTTAAAGATTTTATCGGGCTTTGTTTTTGTTTTGCGGGGGGTGTTGGTAGGGTGGCTAAAGGCAACATGAGGGCATGGGTTGGTTCTTTTGCTTTATTCAAGTGAGACATTTAAATTTGTGTTGAGACCTAATGTTGAAGACAAATGCTGGAATATCCAGAGAGAAAGGGAAGGAGGGAGGGAGCCCAGGCCAAGGCCGGGCCGGGTTTGGCGTCAGGAGGGCTGCTTTTGCATCTTAGCGCTCTCACTTGTTTTCCTGAGCCAAGATCCTTCTCCTTTCCGAGCTGGAGTTTTATCAACATAAAATGAGGTAATTGGAAAGATCACATAAATTAGCTCATTAACTCTTGAGAATACACTAACTCGTGTTGTCTGGCTTTTTATAAATGAGTCCTGTGGAGACTTTAGAGAGTTTGCTATTCATGTTTTTAGTAATAATATTTTAATGACATATACAATAGTTTAAAACTCCCCTTTTTGTATAAGTATCATTCTAGAGGTATAATGTTCTGAATAAATTACTTAAACCACAGTTTGTGAAACCTGGTTATAACTGAGTAAATGGAAATTACTTGTAGTCCAGATGATTATGCTCAAGGTGGCACTGTTTCCCCATAAATGTGGTGATTTTTTACATTGTATCCCTGTTTGTAGTCAAGCAAATAAGTGGATATGCTATGTTTAGGACTGTGTCTGCTTTCTGTAAGTCCCCTTACTTTGTGGAGCTCCACTCAGTATTATATCCTAGAAATACACACTTATCCCATATTCACTATAACTTATATATGTATGGGAGTTGAGTCAAAATGAACTAGTTGACCTATTATATTTTTGAAGTCTTTTATTAAAATGATACTTTAGATTTTATAGCTTTCTTTGTGTATTTTGAAACCAATTATGGTTTTAGGTCACAAATATGTGAAAAGCTTGCAAGCCCTGGTTGGTTCCTTCCTAACGGAATAAAAGACCTAATATAGTTCATCCTCACGCTGATTACAGTACAAGGGAAAATATTCATGTTGAACTTCATTTTTGCTAGTAATCTGTGTCAAGGCCACCATATCGTGTCTTGCTTCTTGTCTGAAACTGTGCATTCATTTCACAGGTGTTATCATTTCGGGCTTACTGTGAATCTTTTGTTTTGTTTGTTTTTAGATTCGAGGATTTCTTTCACGGTTTGATAATGTCCTTCCTGTCAGCCTGGCATTTGACAAATGTACAGCTTGTTCTTCCAAAGTAAGTCATTCTGCATTTAAGGGACTCGTTTTTTAAATGAGCTTGTTAGCTTTAACAGCTGGAGGCATTGAAACCCACTCAGGGCTTTTTGGGAGAGGGATGGGGTCTAAAAACCAGAGAGGACTTTGTTTTCATTTATCTGTATTCATTCTCACAGACGAACCGGCCTGAGAAAATTTGGTTTGTAGTACACAGAGAGAGATTGAATTAGATGTTTTAATTCTGTATCAACACTTGTATTACGGTAATTTTGACTTGAACTTACTGGTCTTTGTTCTTCCCTTAGAGGATTTCTCCCTCTCATGGACGATCACAGAGTAACTTTTAAGTGTTACTCAGAGGATGGGGGAGATAACCAGGCAGTCCTGGTGGTGTGTCTTTTGGAGATGTATATAATGACAAAGAAAAGTAAATGGAGATTAGGGCCCTGAAGGGGAGCCAATAAAAGGGCCCGTTCAGCTTTGATCTTTCCAGGGGCTTTAAAAATAGAGCTGGTGTGCCCTCCATTGTAATGAGAAACGGCTGATATATCTCGAAACTACAGTGATGGCATCTCATTTGTTAATAGGCTTTGAGATGGTCTGAGTTATTTTTACATGTATGCTGTGTGTGATAGCAAATTTCCTTTTGGATGCCTCTTCAAGCGTTCTAACACCCGGTGATTTAACCTGGGCTTTTAAAACTCATGATTCTTGATAAAACTTTCATGTTCAAGTGTTATGCACAATACTGTTGGGGGTCACTAATCCCAAACTCTGGCCTCTCAGTTATAATTTGGGACTTCTTTGCTGTGCAGCCTACATCTGGCAGTGAGGAAGGGATTGAATTCTAGGGACATTTCTCCGCTCTGAGTTATCTTTGTTTTTATTTATTTATTTATTAGTTTCAAGTGTACAAAGCAACGTAATAGTTAGACATTTACACCCCTCACAAAGTGATAACCCCCCCAATCTACTACTCCTCTGACATCGTATACAGCTGTTATAATTCCATCGACTCTATTCCCTATGCTGTACTCCATATCTTGTGACTATATATATGTGTGTGTATATATATATATATATGTATATATATATATACACACACATATAAATATATGTATTTATAGTTAATAGTCAGCATTATTCTACTTCAGCTTCAGGTGTATAGCGCATTGGTCAGGCACCTGTGACGTGATCCCCCTAATAAGTCCAGTGCCCATCTGGCACTCTACACGATCTTTACAACATTATTGATTATATTCCCCATACTGTATTGCATATTCCCGTCACTATAGATTGTGACTACTAATTTGCACTTTCTAATCCCTTCACCTTCTCCCCCATCCCCATCCCCCACCCATCTAACTTTCTTTGAAAACTTCATTGGGGCCATATCTTATGAGAAGCTCGATCCTGACCAGTTTATCTAAAAAGTTAACTCAGATTTGACAAACAATGTTGATAAAGTTGGTTAATTTGAGATGCTCAAAAATTTAGAGTAATTTTTTTTCTTTTTTTCTTTTTTCTAAAGTAAATTAAGCTCCTGCTTTATCATCATGTATCCCGTGTCTGTGTTGAGATTTAAAGCTCACCATTTGTCAGTAGTTACTCCTGAGCTCATTCTTTCTGTAGTTGCTTTAAGGTATCTTCTACCTGCTCAAGTCAAGGCCTCAAGGATGTCCGTCTGCACTTCTGTCTTTAATTTTGTTTCTTTGAATGGCTGAGCTAATTGGTCTCAAAATAACGTGGCAGTAGTATTAATTTTCATATTGAAATCGCTTGGCACAGGTGCCAGTTTTTCTGTGGCTTCATGTAGATCTGGATAGTCAATGAAATAAAGATAATTGGGTTCTCTAAGTGAAATGCAAACACTCATTTTTTTTAGTTCTAGTTCTAATTAAATTAGCCCTTGAGATACTGTTTATAAAAGAATCATAAGCATACCAGCTGACTGAGGTCCCTTATATTCTTTGAAAGAGAATAGCTCTGCATTTTTCTTTCGCACTTATTGTAAGCATTAAATTAAGTATAGGTATCACATTTTTGTTAGCAAAATTATTTCCTCTTGGTGGTCATTTTGAGAGTCTTGCTTTATATAAACATGCTGGACAATTTAATACAAACTGACTTGGATTTTAACAGCTGTGCTATTCCCATAGCGATCACTTTTCATGTGGTCTGGGTATTAAATTTCTTTTGTGCTGGAAAGGTTGCTTCATTGGTACATGTATTTCCTTACAGTAGAAACACAGCATTTACTTACTTGGCTAACTTCTTTATTCACATAGGAGAATGTCGTTCTCTATCATCTGTAAACCCAGTATTAATTCACTGAAATGACAACTCCAATTATATTTTCGTCTCTGTGCATGTGAATTTTTCTTAATGCGTACTTAGCATAATATTTTTTATACTGAGTCATATCATAGTTGTTGTTGTTTCAAAAAGATTCTTTGGGGCTAAAAATGAATTTTGAAAAATTCTCCTTTGATATCTATGAAGTAATTTTTTCCTTTGGTAGTTTTCAGTATTTTTTCTTTTTTTTACCTAGGACCAAAGCTGTACTTCTTTCTTGATTTAACCACAAATACAGACAGAAAGATTGGGGAGGTAGAATAAGCTCTGCTGAGTAATAATGCTCCTGTTTGTGTGTGTTTTGTTTTGCTCCTGTTTGTTTTACACCTTTTATAAAACCTGAGATGGGCAAGAATATAGTTCTCTGCTTCTATGGCAGGGGAGGCTGAATCATCTACACATAAATCATTTCTTATCCTGTTTGATTTTAGCTTGGCATATAGCCAGGTGAATTGTTACATCTTACAGAAAAACTACTGAAGAATCTGGAGGGAAGTGAGGAGTTACTTTCATTCCAATTTCTGTTGATTGCCTTGCAAGACCTTCTAAAATGACTATCTACCACTGGTATTTCAAAAAACCATATTTGAAGCTATATGAGTTGGGTTTTGGTTCTAAAAAGGAATATAGAGCCAACTAGAGTTTTGTGGAGTTGCTATCACAGGGAAAAGTATAATTTTGAAACCAATATTCTTGAAAGAATTTCTCATAATTCATTGAGTTAGTTTGTTGTTATTATCCTTTCTCCTAAATATTTTTTGGGAAGTTAGGGTATTTGGGGGGTATTTTCTATTTTTATGTAATTTTAAACTTATAGAAATGTTGCGAGAATAGTACAAGGAATTCCTGTATACCCTTTAGCCAGATTCACCCCAATTGTTTACATTTTGCCTCATTTGTGTGTGCGGGTTCCCTTCTTTCTCTGTTCCGCAACCCCTTTTCGTTAAAACTTTGAGAGGAAGTTGGAGAATTGTGGTCATTTACAACTCAATACTTCATTGTATATTTCCTAAGAACAAGGAAATCCTCTTACCTAAACAAAATACACTTATCAAATTCAGGCAATTTAATGTCTGCACAATACTATTATCTAATTCACAGTCTATATTTTAAATATTTGTACTAGTAATGTCCTTTATAGGTTTTTTCCTCTGAGACCAGGATCCAATTCAGGGCCAAGCAATTGCATTTAGTTGTCATGTCTCTTTGGCTTCCTTCAATCTGGAAAAGTTCCTTAGCCTTTGTCTTTCTTACCTTCCGTGTTTTGATGTTTTGCCAGTTATTTTGTAGAATTTGCCTTGAGTTGGATTTGCCTAATGTTTCTTCATGATTAGATTCAGGTTATGAATTTTTGGCAGGAATACCAAAGAAGTGATGATGGATCCTGGTGTCAGGAGATACATGCTGCATTTTATTCCCTTTAGTGAATTTTCCCCCTTTCCGTATTTGTAACTAATTTCTCCAACAGTGAGAAACCTGGCTCCCATTATCCTAGATATATTTACTCACTTGCTCAAGTCTAGAATGCATAGAAAGCAGTTTCAAAATTGCTAGCCCATACTACTGCAGAACGTAAACCTTCTAACTAGGATTTGATATTTGTTCATGGCTTTTTTTTTCTAGGTAAAATTTATACAGTGAAATGTATGAATATTAAGGGAATTCTATAAGTTTTGACAATTGTATCAACACCCATGAAACCCACATTTCAGTCAAGACTGAGAATGGTTCCTTTACCCCAAAAAGTTCCCTTGTACCCCTTCCCAGGCAATCTTGAGGGAAGGTAGCAGTATGTTGAATATTGTTGAATATTGTGATCATTCTTTCCCTACAAGGAGAAAGCTAGACACCTTCTGGTATTTTATGCAACAATAGCCTTGTTTCCGAAACCCAGAAATTGACTAAAAGCTGCTCTCAGATCCGCAGTCAGGAGCAGGGCTGTGCATAAAGAGACTGCGGAGTATTCTTGCTCTTGTTGCATAGTTCTGTCACCCACAAACTTTGTGATATTGCAGGAACAGCCTGTTAGGGAGAAGCAGGCTCCAGACTTGGTTTTCATACCATCTGGGACCTGTCTGCTGCACAGATGTAGCAAGATGTGCCCAGAAACCTGATCTTGAGATTTTAATTAGTGATTAGCAACCCTAATAATATACTCATTCTGGTGTTTACTATGCAATGGGCTCGTCTGTTGATGGGTTATGATTAAACTTCCCAAAGTGACTTATTAACTTTTTGTGTGCATCTGTGTACGTGTGTCTTGAGGACTGGTGGGGAGAGGGTGGTGTAGGAATCCTATGTGTTAGCTGGTATCACCCTATGGTAAATTATACTTTCCTTTTGCCTTTGTCATAGCCAGCCTATCCACTTATCTTTTAATATTATATAATCCTACCTTTCTCCTATCTTATTTCTTTATAAATGAAAAAGATTGAAATACCAATATTAAATTCAGCTATTTAAACTCTAAGAAAAACCTCTGTCCCAAAGCAACCTGTCGCCTAACAGCTCTGCAAATACACCATTTAGAAGACAGAAAGGCAAATCGTAGATTTGCAAGGAAAGGTTAAAATCTTACACTGTATTTATTAGCAGGCATTCATTTATTCAACTGACATTTGAGTCCCTGCTGGGTACCGGAGATACAAAGATGATTAAAATAGCCACTGCCCTCAAGGAATTCTATCTAGAGGGTGAGACAGACCTATACACCAATTCTGATTTTCCTTGTATTGTGATATGCTCTGCAGTCAAGGCACAGCCTCTTGTTACGGTATCCCCGTACCGATTTTATAAACGGGAAAGACTAGGGAAGGCCTTGCAGACAATGACTTCTGAGTTGCTGTTAAAGGATGAGTGGGAATTTATAGAAACACACGGGAGAGAGGGCAAGAGGAAGGCATTCTAGACGGGGGGCTTGCATGTATAATAGCCAGAGTCAAGAAAACATGGCGCATTTATGAAGTTGTTCAGCACAGCAGTTGTGACAGAGCCTGGGGCACCTAATTCCCTACAAATTGTCCCTTGGCTTGGTGAGTACCATTGCATTTTCAGCTATCCTTGAGTTGGAATCTGGTGTACTTGGTCTAACACATGAGGCTGCTGTTCTGAATTTTACAGTTCCATGTAAAACTCTTTCTTACCTACACTAAGCTTAGGGCGTTTCCCAGCCTAAGGAATGGGCAGCTGCAGCAGGGCGGTGTGGAGGCCAGGAAGCCGGTCGGGGGATTTCCAGAGTCCTGGCTGTACTCCCTTGCTGGCGGGCTGAGTGACCACGAGCAAGGTGCTCCCCCCTCTGTCCCCCTCCCTTTCTTTTTTTTGTTCAGTTAGTCAGTTGGATGAGATAAGCTCTGGCTCTCTATTGACACTCAAAGTCACTAGCTTTTATATTGTCTTTATTCTGTATCCCACAGTAATCCATTTTAATTATAGAAAAAAATCAGCAAATGTATTTAAGGATTAAAAAGATAATCAACTGCATTACAGTCACTCAGATCACTGTTAGCTGTTGATCTCTACCCTTCTTGACTTAAAAAAAAAACCTATGTGTCTATAGGTATATGTACATAATTTTTCTCTCTGAACATTCCTATTGTAAGTTTGAAATTAGCTTTAGAGAAAGGGATTTATGATGTTGCATCGAGGATACTCCTGCCCCTCTGATATGATAGGTTTTAAATCTCTGTCATTCACAAGGACTGTCCTTGGGGGCACCAATCAGAAGAGCTCTCCAAACCTGGTGCCAGGAATTTTTGCATACAGCTTCTCCGTGGCAAATGTTACTCAAAACTGGGTTGCAGACAGGTTTTCCTTCTCCTTTCCAAAAGGGACGTAAATCTCTGATTTGGAAAATGATGAGCAACCCACAGGTTCCCTCTTCCTATCTCATTTACCCAAGGAGGCCTCAAGTCTTCTGTTTTCATGTGTGATGGGTTCCATATGTATGGTCGTGTGGTGTAAACTGCATCCCACATCTTATCCTTAGCAACTAGTGTTTCGCCAATCTTCAGAACTGCTTGATTCCCAAAAGGAGATGGAATATCTTGCCAGAGCCAGTGTGGAGTATTTAGTTACAAGCTCTAACCTCAGAGTTCTTGGCTCTTCACCTCCTTGACAAACCTTGGACATTTCTCCCTTTGCTTCAATTTCCTCATCCATAGAGTGGGGAAAATATTTTCTGTTTCCCAGGGAAATTGCAATGGCTGACGTGTATCCAGTTCCCTGTGACCAAATACCAAGGCCTTTGCCCACTCCTGGGACTGATGTTGACATCAGAAATAAGAAGAAAACAAAGACCCCTGTGATCACATTAGGTCTCCCAGGGTGTATGGAACCCTTTCTGAGCTCACTGTTTGTTCACAAACAGGTACAATGAGAGGGGCCTGATTGAAGGTCAAGCCTGCCCTGGCTTTGAGAGGTTGCAGAAACCTCCCATTAGGGCTCATGAGAGCTACTGCCAGAACCTCTTCTGTGATTGCAGGGAACTCAGCCTTGCTCATGACTTCTGACCTGTGGTCTTCTGAGACCACCAAATCAATAGTGGAAGCTTGTGCTGCCTACCCCTTTCCCTGTCACCTGTGATCACAAGAGCACACCAGCTTTTTGCCCAAACACATTTTTGTCCCTACAGGATCCTTTTGACCATCCAGACCAGAAAGTGTAGCACTGTGTTCTATATACACAGTTTCATTGGCTGCTTGGCCCAAGCATAGTCTTCAGGTTATTGAAAACCTGGGTTCCTTTTCATTGGAATTAATCTCATACACTTTCAGGCTTCTCTCCAAGCCCATCCTTGACACAGTAGTTCTTAAATTTTTGGAGTCATCGACCCTGTTCAGACTGATGAATGCAGTAGACCATGCTCCCCCCCCAAATATGCAAAACCACAGACAGTTTTGCAGACAATTTCAGTGACTATATGTAGTCCCCAAAACATGCCTGTGGGTCCTAGTGAAGAACCCTTGTTCTATGAGTTTTTCTTTGGTGCCATTTCCAAGCTCTTCTGGATGAGACACTGGTGGTCAGTACTGCAGCCAGCCTCAACCCCACCGTGACCTCTTTGTATAGCTTTGAAAGGTTACCATCTCTCTTTGGGGACTCATTTTCCTCGACTGTAGTAAAAGGGAGATGTAGGAGCTGATCCAATACTGGGTTTTATTTTATGACTCATCTGATAGAATCTCATGATTAGCTATTTAATTTTTTTTTAGGCCCAGCTGCATCCAACTGGGGGACAGGGTAAGAGAATAACCTTGCTTAGAGTTTTAGAGTTAGTTCTCCCTACTCTAGTAGTACATTGATTTGACTCCTGATGGGGAGGGAGCCCAACTATCATCTGTTCATGTTCCTTCTTTCCTTTTTATTTATACAATACATTCATCTTCCTCCCTTCTCTCTCCACCCTTAATACCTTTGGAAACTAGGGAGGGAGGAACATGGTAGTAACTACTGGGTTTTTGAAATAAGGGAGCCATCAGCTTGAATTGGAAGACCTTTTATGGATGTACATGCTAGTACATATGCGGGTTGTATACAATATACATGGCTATTTAAAATGAAGGCTTTAAACACCCAAATATATATTTACAAGAGTTTATTTTAATGACTGTTGTCATAGCAATTTAGTCCCAACAAACATTGGAGGTACTATTTCATAACATATTTTTGGATGACACCAAGGTAAATAAGGCAGCCTCTGAAGTTTCTGATGATACCCTCTAGACGAGAGAGTAAAGTTATATTGCATAATTATATAATTCAAGTATATCAACTTATTTAAACACCTTTACTCAAGAAAAGTTCCAAGCTTGGAAGGGGTAACTAGTTTCTAGCAAGTGGTAAGAACTGATTAAATATGTTTGGAATGGTGAGAAAAATGAATGAATGGTTTGGTAGATAAGATGAGTAGTGCAACAGTAGAGAGGGAAGAAAAAAAAGCAGCCGCTAGGCCTGTGCCTTCCAGGCACTCACAGTCTGGTAGGTAGCTAAGACTCAGTAGCATAGTGCTGTTTGCCTACTCGTGCGGAGGTATGAGGTATCATTAGGCCATAAATGGTAGTTATTATTGAATGTTACGTTTCAGGATCCTGAATATTTATTCGGTTGAGCCTCTTTCCAGCTTTTACTATCTCAGTTGCTTTAGTTGATGCTTTCGATGATTTGTTATTGTGTTGGAAGATCATTTCCAGAGTGTATTAAAACGGGGAGCCTTTGGGATTCATCAGAGATGATTTAGCATTTTATGAAAGGGTACATTCTGTCAATGAGTTCTTTGAAGGGTTTTGCTTGCTCTCCTGCAGAATTTTTTAGTGCGCTATTTTTTCTAAAGCATCTTTCAATATCCTGTCCAGGTATTTCTAAAAGGACTTAGAATGATATTTTTTTTTTTTTGGCCATAGAAGATGTGAAAGAACTGTTTGAGGACATCCTATTCCTAAAGTTATTGTTCTTATACCTTGTTTATATAACATTTTATGTGATGAGAGTGATAAATTCTAGAATGCCTGGCCTTCCCTAGTTCTAAGTAAGTCTTTCATCATAAAAATTTTAGATTTTTTCTTCACCAGGAAGGAAAGACTACGTACTTTTTTTTTTAACATCTTGAATTTATAGCCATCAGACTAAAATTGGAAAATATCTCCTCTGTGGTCCTAAAATGGCTGCAAGTGGCCAAATATGAACAGTCACAGGAGAACAGACATTGCAAGTTTTGCAAATTAGAGGAATCATCTTGACACTGTATAAGTGTGTATGAAGCAGTGCTTGAAGGAATGGCAGCGTCATTGGGATAACTGCCCATTCTCCCGTGAGGACTGCTTTGAAGGGTATGCTGAACAGACAGACACGGGCCTACAGTCAGAACTCAGCTGCCATTACAGCTCTAGACAGCATACGGTGGCTTTGTAGTTGACTCTGGATTCCCTGGCTCATGTAGATATTTTAAGACCTTTCTTGGCACTCCAACTTGGGATAGAAATCCATGTGAAAGTATATTTTTGTGTTATTTGAAAAGGCAGGAGGGAAAATTTGGGTTTCTCCCAGTTCTCAGTTTTGCTTCACATTTCCCTTTCCTTTTATGTCAACTCTTTCATGGAGGACCCTGACAGGAGACAGTAACAGAAGTAGGGATTGAGGCAAGTAGCAATTATTCGGTGTTGCATTAATACCTCTCGCATATCCCAAACATGGAACATGATCAGCGTTGCTCTTCCTTGAAGAAAGCCTGACTAAAAACCATGCATAGAATTACCACTGTGTCCATATCCAGATCTTCTGTTATTCAGTTTGACCTGACGGACGTGGAAGCGGGTTTTAAAAAAATAAATGAATGCGAAATGACTTACTAGTAGAATAACGTACATAAGTAAGAAAACAAAGAACAAAAACACCCCACGTCACTTGACTCTATCGAAGCAGTAACAGTTTTATTTCATAACTTCTGCTGTTCTTTGCCTAATCACTCACTACTTATTGAGAATATCCCAATAGGCACTTAATACCTGAAAAATAAGACCTACATCACCCTATTACCCTCCCTGAACAGGGACTGCAAATCCCAAGAAATGGGCCCTTTCACAGTGTCCCCTGGGGAGGCAGTGTGCGTGTTTCAGTTCTGCTGTGCTCGCTCGAAACAGTTGACAAGTTCTTCTTGGGAAATTGCTTCAGATCTCACAATATTTTCCTCTTAATAACCTCAGCAGTGGTGACTTCTTGACCTTTGAGGGTGAGTTTGATTTTTTGGAAAAAGCCTGAAGTAATTTGGAGCTGTGTGTTGTGAATAAAGGAGAAGAGCGATTTGCAAGAAAAAAATAAAAAAAAATTTAAAAAGAACTGCAAGAGCTTTAAACAGCTTGTGGGCCTGAATAAGTGACAGCCCCAATGCAAGGGAACTCAGTACACCAACCTCCTGACACCAGCTGGCTGACACATAACGGGACATGTTGATGTGGTCTGTGCCTTAGAAACGAGCACTGGCTTTAGAGACAGTGCCGTCTATTAACTGTGACCTGTGACAAGCATCTCAAACTTTGTTATTGTGTTGGAAGATCATTTCCAGAATTTCGCTTCAGTTTCTCAGGTGGAAAAATAGTTAAAATACTGTTTTAGTGGCGATGAAGATGAAATGAGAGCTTGTATGCTGAGTGCCATGGCACTCTAAATCTTTTCGATTGCTCCTTTGTATGAGCAGAGATCAGGTGCCGTTTCCATTTCCTTTCATAAGAGCACTCACTTCGTAATTTACAGCCATAACATCTTTCCATCTTCAGAAGCTGACAAAAAGAGAGGGGAATAAAAAAAAAAAAAAAGAAGAAAAAAGAGGATGAGCAGGTCTTTTAAAAGTGCATGGCCTCAAGAGGTGAGCAAGTATTAATGTGTAGGTTATTAGATTCTTTTTCTTTCCTTTCCCCTTTTCAAGTAGCCTGTTCATGTAGGGGTTTATTATTAACCAAAATGAAGCTGAGGTTTGCTGTTCCCAGGGGGTGTGCACTAGGGAAGGGGGTAAATCCTCTGATTTCCTGAAGTATCTGTGCAAGTATCTGAGACCAACGTCAGGCCTACAACTTGAGATGAGCTGACATAAACCTTAGGAATGCCTTCTTAGCTGCATTCCCTCTGAATTCTGCATTCCTCTGTGCTCTTAGAGGTAGGGACAAGAGATCCAGGATGGCATTTCTGGGACAGCCCCAGGCCTGCTGCCTGTCAGTGCAGTGGCTCTCGTCCCTGTCCCACACTGCTTCTCAGAAGACTTTTTTGTCTCAGCCCTCTTGCTTTTTTTTTTTTTTTTTTTTTTTTTTTGCTGTAGCTATAAATGGTTTGGGAGCCAGTGGAACATGAGCAGGAGGACCAGCTGCCTTGGCTTAATCTTTTCAAGTGCTGCAGCATTTCTCTCTTCCTTTAGCATCATCTTAGAGATTTTTTTCCCCCAGTGTCCCTTTCATGCTTCCTGAGAAGGGGCTAGGAAAATGGCTTCCCAATCTGTCAGGCAGAGAAAGCATGAGGCTCAGAGAAATGACATGAAGGTCCAGGATTTCAGCTCACTTACCTGCCATATTAAACATCTCTCAGACAATGATGTGGCAGGATTAACTCACACTGACAGAATTTCAATGTATTATTTTTTGGGGGAAAAAGATTCCACTTTTAATTTTTGGCAGTTTTGAGGACTGATTGGTTAAGATCCTTGGTGAAAGAATTGGTTAACTTTTCCTTGGGGGACTTGTCCTTTCAAAGGGGAATCCTGACACCCAGAAGAATGGATATCTTATGATCACATTTTCAGACTGTATCATCAGGAAAAACATGTGGGCTAGAGCAACTTCTAGATGCCCTCCAGCTCAGATGCAGCATGCGAGATAAGAGTTTCAAAGTTTTTCTTCAAGAAATGGTTTATGGCAAACATAGTTCACTTTCCCATTTTGGTTCATTTTAAGCTTAAATATTTTTTAAAACATTTGTGGGGTAGGGATATACAGCTGCTAATAATCCCAAACTGGACAGTACTGTTTTTTGTAAATGCGAATGTTTCTGTTTTACATTTACTGAGAAAGTAGGATAGTAGTCTCCCATCTATTCTTTTGAATACAGATATTGTATACATGGCATTATTTTGAGTAGAATACAGAGACCAGGTGGTTTGGGGAAGATCACTGGGCAGGGGAGAAATTGGGTATCATCGCATTCCAGGGGCCAAGAAACAGAATGGTGGTAGTTTTGGCAAGTTCCCAGACCCAGCAAAACCCACACCCCGAGGCTGTCTCCATAGCTTCCTGTGGGTTTCTCACTGAAGAGAAATAGTCTTTCTCTTGGAGGGTCTGGGATGGCAAGATTGTACGTCAACTTCATCAGCATGGTATTCCTGCTTTGAGGTTTTGTCCCAGCAGGCTTCAGTTGGGAAATTTGATGCATCACAATTGTTACAGACTGAACTGAGCCAGTTTTCCTGCTCCCAATAGTACAGATCTTTTGGGTAGAAACTGGTAGCTTCCCATGATTATAGGCTATCGTGCTACCTTGGGGTCTATAACACTAAAGTCAAGTCTCAGGCCCAATTTTGCCACACATATGAACATTTATTAGCGAGCGGGCACAAAAGCTAGTCATTGAACCTTTTCCTACAGACTGAGAAAAGCCCCAACCTTCGTCTTTTCCATGTGTATCTCACATCCAAGGTTCAGGAGAGACGGATGCAGACACAGTCTCATTCCAGAACATTTCTAACCTTTGACCTGTATCAGGTGATGGAATCCTCTGTGAAGTGTCCAGACTCAGGACCAGAACCTTAGGTCCCAAACGCAGCTGCAAAGAGCATTAGGCTGCCCGGTTTGTCAGATTCTTATAACCCACATGTGCGGATAAGGTTGGAAGTCCCTGTACAAGATTTCTAGCCAATCCATATATCTTGAACACTATTACTGTCATCAGAAAAATTATTTCTTTATACTGATTAGGGAACCCTCTGGTATACATTAGGATAGCTGTAGCTGAGCCACTCAGACTCTGGAAGTTGGACTTCTAATTAGTTTTTCAAATGTGAGCCAGCCACATCTGGATACATTCCTGAGTAGGATACCTCAAATACTAACTAGCTACCCCGAGGAGGGAGAGGGAGAGTGTATGGTGTACATCATATGTGCTCACAGTACGTGTGCTGAAGTCTTTTCAAATAAATTATAGATAATATAATAGGTATCCCTTTGTTTGACCCTGGAATATTGTGTCTTCTGTAATATTGCCAGCCATTGATGAGTGATCTGAAATGTCCGGTGACCACTGGCCAGCCATGATGAATTAGCCAGAGACGTGGATGAATGGTTCACGGGGCAGAGAAACGAGGGGAAAGAATTCTAATTCTTGTTAGTTTGTAGGCTTTTTCAAGCTCTTTTGTGTTTCTTCGTCTGATCTTTTGATATGTGTGGTACCATGTTTCCCCAAAAATAAGACCTAGCCGGACCATCAGCTCTATTAATGCGTCTTTTGGAGCAAAAATTAATATAAGACCCGGTCTTATGTTACATAAGACCGGATGCATTAGACGCATTGGAGCTGATGGTCCGGCTAGGTCTTATTTTTGGGGAAACACGGTAGTATTATCTCTCCCACCAAATTTTGCAGACAAATCTTTGTCCAGAGTCATAGAGTGAGTAAGTGATAGGAACTGTAACTTGAACCCTTCTCCTTTGTATTTCCTTTGCACTATAAGGGCAAGTTGCTACCAAGAAGGGCGGTCACGATTCTTCAGAGAATACCATAGCACTTTTCCATACCTAGGGGCAGTACAAGGTCAAGCCATGTACCAAGGATATAATACATAAGTGAATGCTGGGAGATTAGTACTTTAACTAGTGATAAGTGACATGATTCAAACCTGCTCACTTAATAAAGTTACCTACAGAAACTAGATAAATTATTTTTTAATCTTCTTCAGTGCCAAAGAACTGATAAATTGTGAGGGATTATTGAGTTGAGATTTGGGAAAGAATGTGAACACAGAGGAGTGAGCCTAGCACTGGGACCACTTTTGTCTTATGGCCGGACATATGCTGATCAGGAAAAGGAAGTTGAGAGCCTGAACTCACCTTTGGTGTCCTTTCGAGGTTAAAAATTATAGTCTGGGTCTTGTCAAGCCTGGGAAACCTGGTAAACTATATCCCACTTTGAATTGGGATCCCCGAAGAGATACACCTAAGAGTGAGGGTAACTGGAAGTAAACCAACTCTCACATTGGCTACAGCTCAGTTTTCACGTTATCTGAGTGGCCCAGAAAACTTAAGGCTTACTCGGATTAAGATGATTCCATTTGCCTAATGCCCAGAGGTGCCAGGTGAAAGCAGTGAAATCTTCTTTGAGGAAGATATCATAATTCTAGTCCTCAGATCACGTCTACAAATAATTTTTCAATTACAGTGTCAGAAAAAAAAAAGCAAAGAAAGCGGTAAATATGTGGGTAATTCTACGTGAACGTTGACTGTATGAGACAATACAACGTTAGATTTTTTTTTAAAATAGAGATTTAAACTATGGGACAAAATTAGCATAGCATTGGGGAAGAGGTAAATGGAATTAATCTATTCAAGGTTCTTACATTGTTTTGGGGGATGGTAAAGGTGTCTGTTAATGTTTGACCTTGGTAAGTCAAGGATATATGTTGTGATGAATAGACTAAACACTAACAAATAGAAAAAAATGTGATAACTTCTAACTAATAAAGGGGAAAAATCTAATGAGAAAATTTAAAGAAAGGGCAGAAAAAGGAACATAGATTGAAAAAAACATATAAAACATAAGGAGTGGTAGTAGACTTAAACCCATACGCATTAGTCATTATATTACACATAAGCTGACTAAAGGCTGTAATTGAAAGACAAAGATTGTCAGACTAGATTTTTTAAATTATATGCATTATGAAAACAATATATCTTAGATATATGGATACAGAATGCTTGAAAATAAAAAGATGTGGCGCTCCTGGGTTAACGCACACGTGGAGGTTCAGGGAGAGAAGTACAGCTGGCTCACGTCGACGCTCCGCACCCTTTCCCCATACCTCGCCTTGTGCATGTCGTCCATCTGGCTTTCCTGAGTTACATCCTCTTAAACTAAACTGGTGATCTAGGTTAGCACGTTGGGATCTGGTAATGGCTTTGAGGTATTCCTCCAAAGACTTGCAGTTGTTTCAGACAGAGAATGCAATACTAAAAATTGCACAGCAAACAAATTCAGCAGCTGTCCACTGTAACACAGTGTCTATGAAACATACGAGTTATTGGGAAAGTTTTATGATCCAACTTCTAAGTACCACCTCGCTGCGGCCCAGGTTCAAGGAGGGCTGGTATTTAAACTAGCGGATTCCATAATGCTCCCTTATGACTGTCAAGATTATGCTATAGTTTTAAGAAAGTATGCTGACAAAATCTACAATATTTCAATGAAACATCCACAAGAATTTAAAACATACAGTGTATGTTTTAAACATACTTTTGATTTGATTCACTATTTTCCTGCAGTGAAGAACTTTACAGAAATTGATTCTAAGTTCTGGGAGAGACTCCAAGGCTTGGAGAAACAATCCAGTATTACTGAGAATAATGAATGATCAACTGATGTTTCTGGAACAAGCATTTATTGATCATTTAGGATTATCAGACAGGCCTTTCTATAGGCATGTCATCTATGTGGCAAACAGCCACAACAAGTACGTGGGAATCATTCGCAGGAATCTATGTTGCTCTGTTAGATATCAAAAGTAAAGTGTATCCTTCCAAGACCTGGGGACAAGTGAAGAGACAGGTCCGTATCACAGCCTTCACAGTGCAGGTTGCCACAGTGCAGGGATTCTGAGAGAAGTAGCCTAAGTAAGGGTTCTTTAGAGAGCCTGTATTGAATTGGTGTGGTATATCGCTCAAAGAATCCTGATGGGTGTACTACTGAACTGAAAATTAAAGTTGTGTATAAATAAAGTGCTGTAAAAATGTATACAATGTAAACACTGATCACAATACAGCTGGTGTTACTGTGTTAACATCAGACAAAATAGACTTTAAGGCAAAAAGCATTACTATGTATTACTATCACTTTACAATGATAGATTTTAATTCACCAGGAAGATAGAATTCTTTATTTGTATATACCTAATAACATGGTTGCAAAATACATAAAACAAAATTTTACAGAACTACTATGAGAAATAGACAATCCATAATCACCGTGGAAAATTTTAACAAATCTTTCTCAGTCATTGATGAAAGAAGCTGTAATGGAAAAACAAAAGTTTTTTTCTTCCTGTGCAGAAAAACCCAGTTCTTTCCTGCCGTGTTTCTCTCCTGTGAGTCTCCTTTACTACTCACTCAAAACATTTCACTTCTGCGCACCAAATGTGTGGAGGGTTTTCTCCACACCAGGCAATTCTCTGTGACACCAGCTGGGTGTCCTGCAATGTAACTCAATTTTGGCATCAAATCCGATAAGTTAAGGGCTCAGTCTTATAAGACTGCCCTGCCACCCACTTCCGATGCCAGTCACAAATCCAGATTGTCGCCTGTGCTTCTGACCGACCGGCTGTTAATCAGAGGTTCCCATGACCCCCTCCTTCCTTGGGTTTGATTAATTTCCTGGAGCAACTCACAGAACTCAGAAAAACATTGTGCTCACTAGATCACCATTTTTTTTATAAAAGGATATAACTCAGAAGAGCCAGATGGAAGAGATGCACAGAGCATGGTAGCGGGGAAAGGCATGCCGTTTCCGTGCCCTCTTTAGATGTGCCGCTCTCCCTGAATTTCCACGTGTTTACCAAGAAGCTCTTCAAACCCTGTGCTTTCAGGATTTTTATGGAGGTTTCATCATGTTTCATGATCGATCATTAACTCCATTTCAGCCCTTCTCCCTTCTCAGAGAGTGGCTTCCCATTGTGGCTTGGTCTTTCCGATGACCAGCCCGTATCTAGAAGCCTGCCCAGAGTCGCTACATGAGAGCAAAGGACACTCCTATCACTCAGGAAATTACAAGATTTTCAGAAGCCCTGCGGTAGGAACTGGAGTCAAGACCAAATAATAGGGGCGGCCGGTTAGCTTAGTTGGTTAGAGCACAGTGCTCTTAACAACAAGGTTGCCGGTTTGATCCCCACATGGGCCACTGTGAGCTGTGCCCTCCACAACTAGATTGAAACAACTGCTTGACTTGAGCTGATGGATCGTGGAAAAACACACTTAAACACAAGTTAAAAAAAAATAAATAAGAAGACCAAATGTTAGATTAAGAGAAGCTCCTAGTGTTCTTATTTAGGAAATTACAAGGATATAAAGAAGAGTAACGAAGTGCTTATCTCACACGTGAGTGTTTAACCGGAGAGAGAAGCAAGTAGGTTGTCGTGATTGGGGAGCGGCTTTGTAGGGGCTTCTGATGTGCTGCTGTTCTGAACTGGCTAGGACTTATGCAGAGGTGCACGCTACAGTATTGTAAGCTATGTATTACGTTTGACTTTTTTGTGTTATTTCACAAGGAAAAAGGTTAATTAAATGACAAGCAGGCATAATGCATTCAGGTTTTTGCGGGCACGCCATCCTTTACAGTTGTGTTTTGTTTTGTTTGCCAGACGGGAAGAGTCTCAACATGACATGGCTTTTCAGAGCACATTCATCTTAGCCTAAAGGTCTCTAACACAAGAATTTCCAAAGAGTAGAGGTGGCCTGTTGGTAGATCACACACCTCAACAACCTTAGGCCCGGACACTCACCTACACCACACCTAATTTAAGCCAGTGCACATGTACTTCTTGAAACTGTGACTCTACTATCTGTTCTCTCTTATGCTGGGTACCCCAATACACAAGGTGCTAATCAGTGAATAAACGAATGGAGAGGACTCGGTTGAAGACAACAGGAGATGAAGGGGGACTGTCGCCAGCTAGAGCTCAGGTTCCCTCTGAAGAGCAGCTGCAGACCAACTCTGGCTGATGGTTGTTGACTTGCAGACATTTGGGAATAATGCTGCCAGATCTGCTGAATGTTTTTCTTAAACAATAGGTGGAAATCTGAATTTTAATGTGAAAGTGCCTGATTTTTAAGTTACTAATTCAAGCATATCCTCCCCTCCCCCAAATACTCCATGAATCAAGCCAAACCTGTTGTCTGGGCTGTTTCCAGCCAACGGCTATTAGTCTAAAGCAGTGACCCTCAAGGGCCATGCAGATGAAGACAGAAACAATGTATAAAATAGTTTAATATAATCAAGTACCTAGTTTTTCTCAATGGAGCTTGCCTGCCAAGATATGTGCTTGTATAATTCTCAGTTCCAAAATGAAAAGAAACTCGCTGAACCCAAATTCACACATTACAAAAGTCACCCGGGGTAATAATTTTCTTAATGAGACCTGGCTGTCTTGCAGGGGAACTGAAAACCTTTTACCATAAAGAATTTATTAAAGGGATTGACTGAAACTGCTAAGTAAACAGTAATATCACCCAAAGTAATTTCTTGTAGGAAGAACAGCTGAAAAATGAGTTTTTAAAGTTAATTTAAAGGGAATGCACATGCTTCTTCATGGGTTGAGTCTCAAGAGAATGTGCTCCTATTTAGATGTAACAGGCATTTTGAAAGTGTAATCTGGGAATTTTCTAGAAATGGAAATTCTTAGACTCCACCCTAGACCTCACTAATCAAAAACCCTGGGGATGAGACGTAGTTCTTAGAGTTTTAACAAACCCTCCAGTTTGAGAACCACTGCTCTGTAGTTTTTGTGCTTTGTGGCTTATTTTGAAGAATGAATTTAGAAAGTTGTGCTTTGTTATATTAAGGTTTCAAGCGTAATTTTTTTAAAGGCTTGGAATCCTCCAAGATCCTTCGAAGTATATCTACGGTTTGTTACAGTTGTATATGTATGTATGTTTGTTTTAGTTTTAAAAGATGACTGAAAAAGAAAAGTTGCATCCCTATAAACGTCATTTTAAAGTGAGATTTTTATGCACTTGTAGATGTAGTTATATCCCTTTTCTGCCTTTCTCATCCACTCATATGATGAAATAGAGGTGTATGATTTTCAAGGGTATTTTTTTTACTGTTAAGGACATTGGGGGGAAGGTAGTAAAAGAGGTGATCGAGAGATTATATTTTTTGAGATGGTGGGGCATTTCAACATGTTTGTGTTCATATGAGAATATTAAGAAGAAGGGATAGTTCTTGTCTAATTCCTTTTGTTTAGATAATGAAGGATGAAAAGAAGTCATTTAAGAAATATACTTGTACCTAACGTAAACTTTTAACTTACAGATTTTTTAGGATTTTTCCCCCTATAAGTTACTGCATTTAATCCTCCTTTTATGTGTTATTGTTAATTAATACTTAAGTACGTAAGGTAGTCTGGTTCCTTTCCCCTGGCTTGGTTTTAGAAATTAATGAGAATGCTGATGAAATGGCAGAAAATAAAAACAAACCAACAAAATATTGATGTATAAGCGAACCTGAGACCAAAGAATCAATATCACAAGAGGAAAAATAGTTATCCACGCACTGTGAATTATAGTGGATATTCGGTTATCACCTTGACAATAGATGGACCCCTGTACACCCCTGTTCATAGCAGCATTATTCACAGTAGCTAAAACATGGAAGAAGCAACCCAGGTGTCCATCAGCCGATGAGTGGATAAACAAAATGTGTTCTGTACCTACACTGGAATATTATTTGGTCTTCAAAGGAAGGAAATTCTGACACATGCTACAACATGGATGAACCTTGAGGATATTATGCTAAGTGAAATAAACCAGTCACAAAAAAGACAAATACTGTATGACTACACTTAAATAAAGTACTTAGAATAATCAGACTCACAGAGACAGAAAGTAGAATGGTGGTTTCCCGGGGCTGGAGGAAGGGAGGAAATGGGGAGTTGGTGTTTAATGAGTATAGAGTTTCAGTTTTGCAAGATGAAAAGGGTTCTGGAGATGGACGGTGGTGATGGCTGCACAGTGGATGTGCTTAATGCCACTGAGCTGTACACTTAAAAATGGTGAGGATACTACATTGTATCTTATGTGTACTTTAGCACAATGGAAAAAATTGGGGGAAATAAAGAATGGTTCCCCTTACACAGAAACATAGAATGTCCCAAAGAAGCCTGTAACCTATGGTCGGCTCTCTGTAAATATTTGAATGAATGTATTTGAGTAGTTTGGGCTATAATTATTCTTGGAGCAGCTTTTTGTTTGCATTTGTCCAATTTGCCTCCTTATTGACTTCTACTGATATTTAAAATAAGCCCTCCTCAGATTTTTGACCTCCAATAGCACACGTCTAAAAAGATGAGATTTCTTGGCCAGACCATCCATCTGTAAATGCTTCGATTATTATAACATCCTGCTCAGTAATCAATCAGCTCAGTTTTTTTTTTAACCAGCTCACTTTTGTGAAGTCAAATTATTTGAGAAAACCTTATTTTGATTTTATAATAGAAATAAAAAGAGCTATTTTACAGATTTAGATTAAGTTGCTCATAACAGTGTTTCTTTTTTCTTTTTTTGACAGATTAGTTTTTCTACAAAGGATCTACACTAGTTTTTTAATCCTCCACCACTCCTCAAAACTTTAATAGTGAAACCTCCTAAAGAGAACTTCCTGTTTCTTCTCTCCCTTTCTCCTCTCTCTGTCTCTCCCCCCCGCCCATACACACACACATATCTTTCCAAGGATCTTCAGAAGTATTGTTGATTTTTTTTTTTAAGGTGATAAACTAGAGTTGGTACTTGTTTAGGTCTAAACAACTCCAATTGCTAATGACACATTATTGAAGAAGCGTTCCCTAAGTCTACAGATTGGTGGGGGTGTGGTTGTGTCTGTCTGTCCTTCCCTCCCTCCCTCCCTCCATCCATCCAGATAGTGTTTTTAATTACTCAGCTGCTTTACAGACATCCTACATTGGATCCTCCTACTAACAGCTTATTGTATGTCTTTTAAAAAAATAAGATATAATTCACATACCACAAAATACACCATTTTAGAGTGTACAATTCATTACTTTTTTAGTATATCCACAAGTCTGTGCAACCATCACACTAATTCCAGAATATTTTTAGCACCCCCAAAACAAACCCTGTACCCATTAGTAGTCACTCCCCATTCATAGCCTTCCCCCAGCTCCTGGCAACCACTGATCTTTCTGATGCTATGGATTTTCCTTTTCTGGACATTTCATAATAAAGGGAATCATATGTGTCCTTTTGTGAATGGCTTCTTTCATTTGCATAATGTTTTCAAGGTCCATCCATACTGTAGCATGTGTCAGCACTTCATTCCTTCATCTGGCTGAATAACATTCCATTGTACCACATTTTTTATCCATTCATCACTTGATGGATATTTGGGTTTTCCACTTTTTTTGGCTATTAATGTTGCTATAAATATTTGTGTACAAGTTTTTGTGTAAACATGTTGTCACTTCTTGGTGTATATCTAGGAGTCGTCTGGTGTATGTATACCTATTGGGTCATCTGGTAACTCTATGTTTAACATTTTGGGAAACTGCCAAACTGTTTTTCGTAACAGCTGCATCGTTTTAAATCCCCATCAGCAGATAGGACGGTTTTGATTCTCCATTATTTGATTCTCCTTCAACACTTGTTAGTGTCTCTTTTTTTATTATAGCCATCCTACTGGGTGTGAAATAAGCTCATTGTGCTTTTTATTTGCATTTCCCTAAAGACCAATGATCTTGAGCTTCTTCTTAGTCATTTAGTGTTTGTTAGTCATTTGTTTATCTTTTTTTTTTTTTGAGAAATATCTATTCAGTTCCTTTGCTCATTTTTAAATTGCATAGTTTGTCTTTTTATTGATCAGTAGTAAGAGTTCTTTATATATACTGGATACCAAACCCTTACGAGATACATAATTTGCAACTATTTTCTCCTATTCTGTAGCTTGTCTTTTCACTTAATTGATGTATCCTTTGAGCACAATAGTTTTTAATTTTGATGAAGTCTTATCTTATTTTTCTTTGGTTTCCTATGGTTTTATTGTCTCATCTAAGAAACTGTTGTCCAATTCGAAGTCATTTAAGTCATTAAAGGAAATCTTAAGTTTCCTTTAAGAATGTAATTATTTTAGCTTTTCTATTTAGATATATAATTCATTTTCAGTTAACTTTTGTATATGGTATGTGGTAAGGGTCCAACTTCATTTTTTACATGTAGATATTCAATTTTCCAGCACTTTTTGTTGAAAAGACTATTCTTTCCTTTGTTGAAATATATTGTCACTCTTACCAAAAATGTAAGGGTTTATTTCTGAACTTTCAGTTCTGTTCCATTGATCTGTGTGTCTGTCCTTATGCAAGTAGCGTCTAGTATTGATTATTGTATCTTTCTTGTAAATTTAGAAATCATAAAGTGTGAGATCTCCAACTTTTTTTTTCCCAAGATTGTTTTCACTATTCAAGGTCCCTAACCTTTCCATATGAATTTTAGGGTCAGCTTGTCTATATTTGCACCCCTTCCACTAAAAGCTAGCTGGTATTTCATTAAATGTTAGATCAATTTGGGGAGTATTGCCATCTTGCCAGTATTGAGTCTTGCAATCCGTGAACTTGTCTTTGTAGTATTTATTTTGTTCTTCAGCTTTTTTCAGTAAAGTTTTGTGATTTTCAGTGTACATGTATTACACTTATTTTGTTAAATTTATTCACAGATATTTTATTCTTTTGATGCTATTGTAAATGGAATTGTTTTCTTAATTTCTTCTTTGAATTGTTCATTGCTAGTGTATAAAAACACAATTGATATTTGGATATGGCTCTTGTATCCTGCAGCCTTGCTGTACTTACTTGTTCTAAGAGTTTTTTGCGGATTTAGGCTTTTCTATATACACCATCATGTCATCTGCAATATAGTTTTACTTCTTCCTTTCCAATCCAGATTCAATCTAGATAGATGCCTTTTATTTCATTTTGTTGTCTATTACCCTGACTAGAACCTCCAATACAATGTTGAATGGAAGTGGTGAAAACAGTCTCCTGTCTTGTTCCTAATGTTAGTGGGAAACCTTTCAGCCTTTTACCATTAAGTATAATATGGCGTATAAATGTGCTTATTGATGCCCATTAGCAAGTTGAGGAAATCGTTTTTATTCCTAGCTTGTTGAATGTTTATTATCATGAAACGATGTTGGATTTTGATACATGATGTTTCTGTTTCTATTAAGATGATCATGTGTTTTTTTGTCCATTATTATTCTACTATAATGGTGTATTATATTGATTTATTCTCATATGTTGAACGAAACTTGCTTTCCAGGGATAAATCCCGCTTTGTCCTGGTGTATAATCTTTATATGTTGCTGGATTCAATTTGCTAGTATTTTATTGAAAATTTTTGCATATTTCAGTATATTTTTAAGGGGCATTGGTTTGTAGTTTTCTTTATTTGTGATGTCTTTTTTTGGTTCTAGTATCAGAATAACACTGGCCTCATAGAATGAGTTGAGACATGTTTCCTCCTTTTCTGTTTTTTTGGGAGAGTTTGTGAAAAAAATCAGTTAATTCTTATTTAAACATGTGGTAGAATTTACCAGCAAAGCTATCTGGTTCTGAATTTTTCTTAGTGGGAAGTTTTTTTATTACTAATTCAATCTCTTTACTCTTTATAAGTTTATTCAGATTTTCTTTCTTTTTGAGTCACTGTCAGCACTTTCTGTCTTTCTAGAAATTTGTCCATTTCTAGGTTATCTAATTTATTAGCATGCAATTGTTCATAGTATTGTAATCATTGTTATTTCTGTCGGATTTATATAATGTGTCCTCTCTTATTCTTGATATTAGTAAGTCAAGTCTTCTTTCATTTTTGGTCTGTATAGATAAAGGGTTTGTCAATTTTGTTGATCTTTTCAAAAACCAACATTTTATTTTTGCTTAGCTTTTCATATTTCCTTCCTTCTGCTTGCTTTGTGTTTAGTTTGATTTTTGTTTTTTTTTCCTTAGGGTAGAAAGTTAAGTAATTGATTTGAAATCATTCTTTATTATAGGCATTTATAGTTATAAATGGCCCTCTAAGCACTGTGTTCATTGTGTCTCATAAGTTTTGGGTATGTTGTGTTTGTTTTTATAAATTTTTATTCATTTCAAAGTATTTTCTAATTTCCCTTGTGATTTCTTCTTTCATCCACTGCTTTTAGGAGTGTGTTGTTTAATATCCACATATTTGTGAGTTTCCCAAATTTAATTATGTTATTGATATCTAATTTCATTCCATTGTGGTCAGAGGACATATAGTGTATGATTTCACTTTTTTTTATGGCCTAACACATGGTATATCCTGGAGAATGTTCTGTGTGCATTTGAGAAGAATGTGTATTCTGCTGTAACTGGATATAAATCTTTTAGAGATGCCTATTAGATTTAGTTGTTATATAGTATTGTTCAGGTCTTCTATTTCCTTGCTGATTTTCTGTCTAGTTACATTCATTACTGAAAGTGCAGTATTGAATTCTCCAACTGTTATTGTTTAATTCTATTTTTCCCTTCAATTCTGTCATTTATTCATGTATTTGTGGCTGTGTTAGTAGATACATGTATATACCTATAACTATAATTGTTTATTAATATTGACTCTTTCGTCATTATATAATGTCCTTCATCACTAGTAATAATATTGAAGTCTAGTTTGTCTAATACTAGTATTGCCTCTCCAACTAACTCTTTTGGTTACTGTTTGCATGGAATCTCTCCCTTTACAAAATAGCTTTATTGAGATATCATTGACGTATAAAAGTTATATGTTTTTAAGGTATACAACTTGATGTTTTAATATATGTTGTATATTGTAAAATGATCACCACAGTCAAGCTAATTAACATATCCATCATCTCTACATAGTTAACATTTGTGTGTGTGTGTGTGTGTGTGTGTGTGTGTGTATGGTGAGAATTTTAAGAGCTATCCTATTAGCACATTTCAAGTATACAATACTGTATTGTTAGCTATCATCACTGTGCTGTACAGTAGATCTCCAGAACTTATTATCTTGCATAATGGAAACTGCGTGGAATATCTTCTTTTACTTTCAACTATTTTTGTCTTGGAATATAAAATGAATCTCTTGTAGACAGCGTATAGTTGGATTATGATTTTTATGCATTTTGCCATGTCTTTTAGATGGAGTCTTTAATTCATTTACATTTAATGTAATTACTGATAAGATAGGATTTACATCTGTCATGTTGTTATTTGTTTTCTGTGTCTTAACGTCTTGTTCCTTCCTGAGTTGCTCCTTTAGAAACATTCTGTTGTTTGAAAATAGATGTTTCCTAATGTACCATTTTCATTCCTGTGTATTTTATTTTACAATGTATTTTTTTATTATTTTCTCAGTGGCTATCCTGTGGATTATAATTACAATCTTAATTCAAAACAATGTAGTTTGGTTTACCATTAACTTACTTTAATAGTATACAAAAACTTTACTTTTTTTTACCTGTTTCCCTCCCCTTCCTTTGTGCTGTTACATTTTTGTAATTTGTTACACAAATTACATCTTTATAATTATGACAGTCAATACAGATTTACAATTATTGCTTTATATGTTTGTATTTTAAATCCCATAGAAGAAAAAATAATTACAAAAAAATATATTTATTCTGTCTTTTATATTTATCTATGTAGTTGCCTTTACATGTACTCTTTATTTCTTCATGTGGATTTGAGTTACTATCTAGTGTGTCCTTTCATTTCAGGCTGAAGTACTCCCTTTAGTGTTTCTTACAGGGCAGGTTTACTAGTGATGAATTCTCTCAGATTTGTGTTTATCTAGGACTGTGTTAATTTCTCCTTCAGTTTTGATGGTTAGCTTTGCTGGATATGGAATTCTGGTTGACAGTCTTTTTCTTTCAGCACTTTGATTATTTAATTACACTACTTTTGGCCTCTATGGTTTCTGGTGAGAAATAATCCCCTTTATGTGACAGGTTATTTCTTTCTTGCACTTACAAGATTATCCCTTTGTCTTTTTACAGGTTTGATTATGGTGTGTCTAGGTATAGATCTCTTTGAGTTTATTCTACTTGGAGTTGATCTTCTTGGATGTGTAGATTAGTGTTTTTCATCAAATTTGGGAAGTTTTCTGCCATTATTTCCTCAAATATACTTTCCACCTTTCTCTCACATCGTTTCTGGAACTTCCATTAGGCATATGCTGGTATGCCTAATGGTGTCTCAGTGGGTATCTGAGGCTCTCTGTTCATTGTTCTTCATTCTTTTTTCTTTCTGTTCCTCAGACAGAATAATCTCAATTGACCTGTCTTAAAGTTCACTGATTCTTTCTTCAACCTTCCCAAATCTGCCATTGAATCTTTCTATTGAATTTTCCAGTTGTACTTTTCAACTCCAGAATTTCTCTTTGGTTCTTTTTTATAATTTCTTTTTCATTATTGATATTCCCTATTTTGGTGAGGCATCATTCTCATACTTTCTTTTAGTTACTTATACGTGGTTTCTTTTAGTTCTTTGAACATAATCAAAATATCTGTTTTAAAGTCTTTGTTTAGTTAGCTCCTCAGGGACAGCATCAATCAACTGTTTTTGTTTTCTGTGTATGGGACATACTTTCCTGTTTATTTGCATATCTGGTGATTTTTGTTGCAAACTGGACATGTTATATGATATAATGTGGCACCTCTGGAAATCATATCTCCCCCCCCCCCATTGTTTACTGTCATTCTCTGCTGTTGTTGTTTATGTTAAGAGATTTATTTGAACTAATTCCATTAAGTTTGTATTCTTTATCCTGTGTGGCCATGAAGTTTCTGCTCAGTTGGCTTACTGGTCACCTAATAATTCGACAGAGATTTCCTTAAATGCTTGGAAGCAGTAAGTCTCCCAGTCTTTGTTGTGGGGCTCTATGTGCATATATGCTTTCAGAACTCAGCCAGGCAGTTAAGAATCCTGCCTTACCTTTCGTTTTCTGCTGGCACAGATCCTCAAGGTCAGCTAGAGGTGAGAGCTTAGGGTCTTCTCAGACATTTCCTGAGCATGTGCACAATTTGGGTCATGCACTTAGCTCTATGCCTGTGTCTGGTCTTCCAGATTCCTAAGAATATGGTATTTCCCAGGCTTTCCTTTTAAGCTTTTGTTTAGTTTATTGTTACTCCAGCTGTTATCCACCACCTCAGGAGATCATGATGCTAAATAATTGCCCCTGATACTTTTCAACAGCTGTACCCAGGAAAAAGGCTTTCACACTGAGTTCTGAGTCAGATCAAATAAAGACAACATGCACATGGGATTTTCCTCCAAATAGGTGGCAATTTTCTGAAAATGGGGTTGGAGCTCCTTTAAAGCTCCAATCTGCCCCATCCAGTGGCTTCCGCACTGGCTTTACCTGTGCTAGCGTGTTGTTGGTCTTCAAGGCTATACTTGAGCTGGAAGGCACACATGTCTTCTTGTCACGTATTTCCTGTACTTATCAAACCCTATTTTGTGATAAAATTGTGTTTTAAAAGTAGTAAATGCAAAGAAAATATAATAAATGCATAGCATTTCTATTGTCCTTTATAAACTATTCATTGTCAATGATTAAAGTCATGAAATCCTTTTTTATATTTCAGGAAGTGGGGAGCTAGGCATGGAGTTTCATCTCCATTTTAGAGATTAGCAAACAGGCTCAAAAAGATAAAGTGTTTTGCCCAGTGTTGCCAAATTACTGCCAGTTTCATGTTGATCCCCAGTTCTTAGTTTCTTTTCCTCTAACCAGTTGACTTCAATAGAACTTTGATTTTAGTACGTGAAGATACCAAGATATAATATTTTTTTGGTTCTTTTTAGTATAGTTGTATGTTGCATCATAAAAGGTTCAATTAAAATGCTAAAGTTTGGGACTTTATTCCATTGTCAATTATCTCAAATTTAAAGCTATTTGATGTTTTGATTTGAAATCACCCACCTCCTCTAAATTACCATCGTGCCCGTTTTGCATTTGGATGCCTAAGAATAATGTACACTATACAGTGACTTTAGGGGAAGATCAGGAGACTTATATGTTCTATATTTTTGACATGCCAGTAATTATCCAATTAATGTTACAGTTTGTGACATACTGTTAGTACACATATCTTGAACTCATTACGTATCTTGAACTCAGATTTATCTTTTTCTTTGTAAGTTTAGCTTCATAAATCCTGCCTGTGTCCAAGAGAGCAAGTTAACAGAAACAGATATAGTTAGGATAATAGTTTCATGTTTCCATATGAAACTGTTTTCTCATCTGTTATATGCTTTATATCATTGACATCTATAGAAACAAAAACAAAGTTATTGGACATCTGATTGATACGTGAAAATGCCATCAACTCCTGATTATCAGGGACAGTGAGTCAGAGCATTTCCTTCAATCCCTCTGGCAACTTAATGTGCTGTGGAGAGTGGCATCAGAGAATAAAGGGAAGAAAAGATCATGGAGAGTACAATTAATCAGGGAAGACTTCTTGCAGGAGTTTATACTTGAGCTGACCTTTGATGGAAGTAAAGAATCTCATTTAATGTGGAATACAGGAAATCATTCGAGGCAGGGCAGCACCAAGACGGAACGAGAAAGGAGTTGAAGCTTTTCCAAGGTGATGGTCCTGTGGAGGAGCTGGGAGCAGTGAAGGTGAAGCAGTCATGTTGTAAGGGCAGCTGAAATTGAGGCTTTTGTCATTCTTGATTGTCTTTTATTATGATAGAAATCCCAGGGCACCAAGAGACAGCGACTGATCAAGGGTTTCCTGGTTTTATGAGCAATGTTTCCCATTCATTATCTGAAGTAGGGATTCTCCACCCTGGAATGGCTCACTCAGCAACATAGCTGGAAAACAGGGTTTTGCCCTCAACTTGGAGCAAAGCCTCTGCAGATGACTGGGCGACTGTCTCTAACAGGGGAGTGTTTTGACCTTTCTTTTATGGATTCTTATAGTATGGGAATTAAGGATCCTAGTGGCTTCTAGCCATATTCTTTTATTACCCTGTATGGGACATTAGGAAAGATTTCCCTGAGTTTTTTATAAATCAGGACACATAATATATTTTTAAATTGTTAAGAGCAAGTAAGAACAATTTCTAAACAACAGGAATTTTAAATAAGAGTTTTTCAAACACTGCATGTTCCCTTCCCCTTTGCAAATACCCAAGCTGTTTTTTCAGATATGGTACACAGAGCCAGTGTCCTGTTTAAGAATACTAGACAAGAGTTGCAAAGTATGAATCCCTTCTTCTCCTCATGAAATGAGAATCATTGCATGGTCTTGTCAGGAGATCTTAGACTCTATGAAAATCATTCTTCAGAGAGTCATCCAAAAGTAGAGGGTTATGGAGGGATTTAAATACCTAGCAGGAGAATATGGGTTTGATCTAGTAAAAAGTCACCAAAGGGTGGAGCCCAAGATGGAGGTGTAGAAAGACCCTGGACTCACCCCACACGGACACACTGAATATACGCTTACATATAGAGCAGTTCTTCCTGAAGAACAACTGAGGGCTGATTGAACAGCTTCTGCGCACCAAACACAGAGAAGGGTGGGAGAAACAGATGCAGTAATCCCAGGAACCCTACCCAGACAGTGTGAACTGCAGTAGGGACGTCACTGAGGGACGTACTCCTGCACGCTTGCCTGCTCTGGGACACAGGAGTAAAACAGCAATTTAAAGCGCATCCAAACTGGAAGGAAGAAGTAAAACTGTCACTATGTGCAGAAGGCATGATACTGCATATAGAAAGTGCTAAAGATGCACCAAAAAAAGCCAAAAAACACTATTAGAACTAATAAATGAATTCAGTAAAATTGCAGGATACAAAATTAATATTCCAAAATCTGTCATATTTCTATGCACGAATAATGAACAATCAGAAAGAGAAATTTAAAAACCAGTCCGTTTGTAATTGCATCAAAGCGTAAAATGCATAGGAATAAATTTACAAGGTGCCAAAATACCTGTACCCTGGAAACTAAAAGACATTGATGAAAGAAATTGAAGATGACACTAATAAATAGAAAGATATTCTGTGCTCATGGATTAGAAGGATTGATATAATTAAAATGTCCATAGTAGCAAAAGCAATCTACAGATTTAATGCAATTCCTATTAAATACCAATGACATTTTTCACAGAGCTAGAATAGATAATCCTAAAATTATATGGAACCACAAAAAGACCCTGAATAGTTAAAGGAATCTTGAAGAAGAACAAAGTAGGAGGTATCATGCTTCCTGATTTCAAACTATACTATAAAGTTATAATGATCAACACAGTATGGTATTAGCACAAAAACAGACAAATAGATCAATGGAACAGAATAGAGAGCCCAGAAATAAACCCTTGCTTATGTGGTCAATTAATCTACAACAAGGGAGGCACGAATATACAATGGGAAATGACAGTCTCTTCAATAAGTGATGTTGGGAAAACTGGACCACTACATCATATACAAAAATAAAGTCAAAATGGATTAAAGACTAAAATGTACATGCTGAAGCCATAAAACTCCGGAAGAAAAAAAAAGGGAAGTAAATTCTTCAACATAGGTCTTAGCAGTATTTTTTTTTAATGTATAAGAGCAACAAAATTATAAATAAATATGTCTATATCAAACTGAAAAGCTTTTGCACAGAACAAACCATCAACAAAATAAAGACATCCTGCTGAATGGGAAAAGATATTTGAAAATTCTATATCCAATAAGGGGTTATTATCCAAAATATATAAAAAACTCATACAACTCAACATAAAAAAAAAATTCTATTAAAAAATGAGCAGATGACCTGAATTAATATTTCTCCAAAAAAGACATACAGGTGGCCAACAGACATATAAAAGGATGCTAAAAAATCACTAATCGTTAGAGAAATACAAATTAAAATGACAATGAGATATCACCTCACACTTGTCAGCTGTTACCCAAAAATCAACAAATAACAAGTGTTGGCGAGAATGTGGAGAAACGGGAACCATTGTGCACTGTTGGTGGGATTGCAAATTGGTGCAGCCGTTGTGGAAAACACAATGCATGTATGGAGGTTCCTCAAAAAATTAAAAATAGAACTACTATAGAACACATCAGTTTCTTTTCTGGGCATTTATGTGAAGAAAACCAAAATACTAATTCAAAAATATATATGCATCCCTATGTTTAGAGGAGCATTATTTACACTAGACAGATACAGAGGCAACCTAGGTGTTCATCGATAGATGAATGGAAAAGACGGTGTGAGATATATACGCAGATATATATCTATATAGAGAGGGTGCCAAAAATATGATACACATTTTAAGAAAGGAAAAAAACTATTAAAATTCTAATACTTGATATATACCGATAACAAACGATGAATACAAGTCACATTTGACTTCTGCAGTTACAAGAGGTGCTCAAAGTGGTTACCATCAGCGTCCAGACACTTCTGATTATGGCAAACTACTGCTTGAGCAACGCTGACCAAAGTGTCGATTTGTATACATTTTTTTGGCACCCCTATATAATGGAATAGTACTCAGCAATAAAAAACAATGAAATCTTGCCATTTGCGACAACATGAATGGACTTAGTGGATATTATGCTAAGTGAAATAAGTCATATAGAGGAAGACAAATACTTTATGATCTCCCTTACATGTGGAATCTTAAAAAAAACAAAACAAAAAAAACCCCAGAAACAGACTCATAAATATAGAGAACAAAGTGAGAGGTGAGGAGTGTGGTGCGATCAGGAAAAAAGATGAAGGGGAGTAAGAGGTACAAACTTCCAGTTATAAGTCCCAGGGCTGTAGTATACAGTACAGGGAATCTAGTCGATAATATTGTAATAAATTTGCATGATGACAGATGGTTACTAGACTTAGTGAGGTGATTACCTCGTAAGTTATATAAATGTCAAGTCACTATGTTGTACACCTGAAACTAATATAATATTTTATGTCAACTCTACTTTTTTTTTTAAAAAAAAAAAAAGGAGTCACTAGAGAATCTCAGTCAGAGAAGTGATATTCCTAAAATCATGTTTTAAGAAGTGATTCTATAATCTTTGTCCAGGAGTATGTGCTCATATATGTTGAGAATAAAGATAACCTAGCCTTACAAAATAATTAAGGAAAATCATGTCTATCAGAAAAGGATCCATGTCTTTATACTAAAAGAGTCATTATTATTTCTCTGCATAGCAAACTCTCCCAGTACCTTTGCAATATAAAACCGCCCAGAATGTAATGTGTGCATGTCTCAGGACCATGTATTATATAATTCACTTAGAAGGTGTGGTATGTTTTATGTAGATTGACAGGTGGTTGCGGTGCTCAAATTCATCGTGATACTATCTTGGGTGTTGTTGTTTTTGGATAATATAAAACATGTTTTCCCCCCTTTAAGACAGTTAAGCTGTTCGTAGGGGGGAAAATCCTGGTACCTTTTATAAGCTGCTTATACTCGTAACACAGATTAACTTCCCAGCACATAAAGGGAATACTGGAAAACCCTTGCATGATTAAATATGCCCCTTGAGGATTAAGTTTTTCCACATATTTTTCAAGCCAGAGCTATTAATAATTCAGCATTAAACTTTCTGTACATCCTGATTATGGGGGAGGTGGCCTTTACTCATTTTCCCCTTGCTGTTAGTTTTTCCACTGTCCCGATTTGTAGCACCACAAAATTATATGGAAACATAGGCTTGAAAACTGAAAGTTCAGTGAAGTCTAACAAAGTATCATCTCTGGAATTATTCCAATGTTTTTCAAAGTTTTTGTCCATTTTTCAAACCCATTTCTCCTTTTACCCTACTGGAAACCTGGCACAAAGTAGCTATTTCACGAGCTTAGTGGTTCACTCAGAAATAAGTGATCGTTAAACACACAGTATTTATCATTTTGAAAAAGGTCACTTAATTTCCATGTTTTTTCTGAGATAACGTTCTGGTTTGTAAGAAATTTTACTACTGGGAGATTTAGTTATTAAGTACCTTTTTATTCAGGCAGTTGGTTGTCAAATGAATTTACTGTGGTTAATCAGCAAAAGACTACTTTGTATACGCCATGAGACTGTTGTCACCCCCTCCCCCGCCACACACACCCCATCCCTTTTGCCCTCCAGGATCCCAGTTTGTGTGTTCCCTCCAGCCTGCAAGTCTTTGCTGACCAGTCTTGGGTCCCTTCCCTTTTTCGTATTCACCAGTCCCTGGATTTCTTTGACCTCCATCTTTGTTACCCTTTTCTGGACAGTCCCCAGGCTTCGATGTGTCCTTAACCCCCTTTCTTTCAAAACTTCTATTTTCTGCCCCGAGCAGGGGCCTCAGATTGCTCAGCACTCTTTCTGTGCTGCCGATCAGAGCTCCCTGCTCACCGTCTCCATGCAGCTGTCCCAGGCCATCACCACCCTGCTCAAGCTCAGTGGCTCATCCCACCCCTTCTCTCTGGCAGCCCAGGACTTTGCTGCCTGCTGTTTATACCCTACGCCTCTCAGCCCCGTTTCCCGCTCAGGATCCTAAGTTATCTCTACAGCTGCCCTGCTTCCTGTGGCTGAGGGAGGACTGCCCCTCCTTTTAGCGCCAACTCCTTCATCTGGGCTTTGGAGTTCTGCTTCCTTCTCTTCTGAGACCTTTCTCCACCACTGGAGGGAAAACACACACAGAAAAAACAAAACTGAATTAAGATTGTAACATTATTTAAATAAATAATACATGCACACGGTTAAAAAATTCAAGCAGTATAGAAGAATACAGGGAGGCAAGTCCTTGATGCCAGCTGTGTATGTATTCTTCCAGAGGTTACACGCATAAACAAGCAGTATACGCACACGCACTCATGTACGTTTCCCTCTCCTCCACTTTTATTTTAAAAACAGTACTAGACACGTGGTCTGGACATTGCTTTTTATTGTCTCTTTCGGAAATCAGTTTATATTAATACTATAGATTCCTTTAATGGACCCAGATTATGTCCTTGTTTGTAAATACACCATAATTTAAGTCCTCTATTAAATAAATTAAATAAGTTAAATAAGTAACTTATTTAAAATAAATTAAATAAGTCCTCTATTAAAGGGTAATTGTTTCTAATCTTTTTTTGCTGCAAACTCCGTTGCAGTGAGCATCTTTACACACCAGTCTTTGAGCCCGTGCAAGCAGGGCACAAGCAAGAATGGTATGGGCATGCGGCTGAAGAGTCAACATTCTTATTATTAGATTTTCTTTAAAATGCTCACTTTGTAAAGTGAAAGATAATTGAGTATTAAAGAATATTTCAACAAAAGGAAAATCACAGTTCCCTGGCCCTCAACAAAGAAAAGTCTTTGAATAGTCTTTGAAGTACAATTGCTGGATTGAAGGGTTTACACATTTTCATTTCTGAATGGAGAATATTTTAAAATTTTTCTTCTTTTGTGTTACTGCGTCTCCAACCTTTCTATTCATGTGTTATTGATTTCTTGAATTTATCTTCAATGTCTGCTGTCTTTTTGAAGCATCCATCTTTATTTCTTCTGAATTCTGAGGCATTCTGGTTCACTGTTTGCTTTCTGCAATTCACAGTTCTTTTGATCACTGAATTCTGAAATGTGATAATTATCTGTTTGATTGCTTCTGACTGCTCACATGTTCCTATAAAAGACTGCTAGCCTTTTATCTTTTGATCTTTTTATTGAAGGACAGCATATATACAAAAAAGTGCTTGATGATTTTTCACCAAGTACACCTTTGTAAGACTTATGCAGATAAAGTAGCGGGTATCACCAGCAGTCCAGATCCTCCCGTGTGCCCCCTTTCAATTACAGTCCCTCCACGGGTAACCACTCTCCTGACTTCCAACTCCATAGATTCATCTTGCTTGGTTTTTTGAACTTTATATAAATGTAATCACACAGCACATACTGCTTCTCTGTTTTGTTTAACATTGTCTGTGAGAATTGCCCATATTGTTGCATGTAGTTGTAGTTTGTCTTCATTGCTATATAAGATTCCACTGCATGAATAAACCACAGTTTGTTCATTCATTCTACTGTTGATGAGCGCTTGAGCAGTTTCTAGTTGGGGCTATCATGAATCGTGCTGCTGTGTACACTTTTGTTTGGGTCTTCTGATGCACATACGAGTATGTATACATTTTTTGTTGGGGTTATATACCCGGGAGTAGAATTGCTTGATCATAGGGCATATGCGTGTTGAGCCTCTAAAGTGGTTGTCTCATTTTGTACTCTCATGAGAATCCCAGTTGTTCCACATCCTTGCCAGTGCTTGGTATTTTCTGTCTTTTTCACTTTGGCCATGCTGATAGATCTAAAGTAGTATTTCATTGGGGTTTTAGTTTTCGTTTTCTTGATCACTTGTAATGCTAAGTAACTTTTCATACACTTATTGGCTTTTTAAGACTCCTCTTTTATGATATGCCTGGTGAAATTTAGTTTTACATTTTTACATTATTATTTTTTAAAATACGTTTGGCTAGCCAGTATGTCACATTTCCCATCCTTTTGTCCCTTCTTTTCCCTTTATCCTTGTAAATTTTTTTCTTGGCTCTTCTTGCCTATTATTCTTTTCCTAACAAGTGAACTTTAAAATCAGTAACTCCAACTCTTCTATTTTTAGTGAATTTGCCTATAGCTTATGTTATTTGAGAAAAATTGTCATCTGAATTGAAAGATAAGATTGTCATCTTTCTAAGAAGCAAAAGAGTGGTAAATGCTAAGCCCTCCCAGTTTTATGCCCACCAGATTGATTATCCACCATATTTAATTCCAGTTTTTGTTTCATTTTTGACAGATGCTTGTTAGAAGTGAAAATCTTTTCATATGCATTTAAAACGTGCCATCCCTTTTAAAAATATATAAATGTTTTACAGGTTCTTGATCAATATGAACGAGAGGGATTTAATTTCCTAACGAAGGTGTTCAACTCTTCACATTCGTTCTTAGAAGACTTAACTGGTCTTACATTGCTGCATCAAGAGACCCAAGCTGCTGAGGTGAGAATAAAACAAGCTTTATGTACTGAGAACTTACGTGTTTAAAACCTGTTTGATATTCAGATTGCTGGAAAAGGAAGGTAGCAGTTAATTATGATGGTTTTCCTTAGAACAAACCTTCCACAATTGCTGAAAGCTGACGTGTGCAGGTCGTTGTATAGTAGGTGCCTAATGCACAAAATTGCTGATAAAGGAAGTACAAGTTACTGATTTCCAAGCACCTCTGTTTCTGACTGAAGAACAGCATACCCTTGGCCATTGGAGAGTTGGCTCTAATGTCCATACATCAAAATGCAAGTCAAGGAAGACATTGGACTATGGCCATTTTTTTCAGAGAGAACACTCCTGGCTTTTATTTCATAATTTGATCATTCTTCTTAGGCCACTGAACCCACCATGAAATGGCTTCCTCAGTTACAACCTAAGAGAGTTATGTTTTCTTTTGTTAATTAGAATATTTTGCAGATCCTAATTTCCTGGGTCATTATAATTGTGGTGGTTTTTTTAAACACTGGGATTAAAAAATAGGTTATTTTGTTTTTTCAAATGCTCACTGTTCTTCTAAAAGGGTATATTGTATATGGTATAGAGCTAGTCCAGTCACTTAACAAAATGAACTGTTCCTCAAAACGAATGAATGAGATTAAATCAACAGCTTTCTCCTCAGTCACCTGAATGAAAGAGCTCTTAGGAAAATCATGGCCTATCATAGCAATTCCACAAATTACGTAAGGAAAACCTTGAGCGCCTGTATCCGCAAAGTTGCCATTAGTCCTGTAGCCCAATTCATTGATGACCTCTTCACCCCCACCTTTGCCTGGGGTTGTGTGTTCTCATCATTGGGGGAGGCCCCAGTGGTCAAGGGAGTACATGGTCCGGCGTCACACTATACCAGCTGGGGGTAAAAAGGCTGCTGTTTGGAAGATGGGAGCTAGCACTGAATGTAGGAAAAACATGGTGGAAATACCAGAGTCAGAGCCCTTGAAGCTTTCAGCAGATTAGGGCGAGGTTTTAGGCACACCAGAGAAGCAAGACAGTGTATCTCTAGTGCTCGACTTAGACCTGCAACTGGTTCTTCTTTTACTGTGTTTCCCCGAAAATAAGACCGGGTCTTACGTTAATGTTTTTTTCCAAAAGACGCATTTTTTTGTTGTTGTTGTTAGGGCTTATGTTCAGGGGATGTCATCCTGAAAAGTCATGCTACTAGGGCTTATTTTCCAGTTAGGTCTTATTTTCGGGGAAACACGGTATTTGCTTTGGTGACTTCTGAGCATTCAACAGATGCAATCTTCGAGTACCACCACAGGGAGTCTCTTAATTGCAGTTTTGGGTGATGAATAGCATTTCTCCAGGACTTTAGGAGACTTTGAGATTTTCCCAGAAAAGGTTCAGAATATCATGTCGATCACCACCACCATTTTGTGTTTTGAGCAGCACTGTACTGCCCTATAATAAGGAAAACATAACTTATGGGTCTTTTCAACCATACAATCATTTGACTAGGTGGTTGTGGGAATTTTTCCAGCCACGTAGAAATAATTCACATACCTCTCTTTAGTTGGCTAGGAGAATTGCAACTTGAAATTGACCCCATATTTCACTCTTTAAAACAGAGCAGATGTTAGGATAATGGGCACATTCCTTGATTAAACCTGCCTTGTTTTGCATTTCAGTTGGTCAAATATTGATAGCCTTTTAAAAGACACCAGAAGTTTAAGAGCACAATAGTGACTAGATAGATGGTGGGGCAGGATGTGGCATGATTTCATCAACAAGTCTGAGTTTTCATTTTGAAGTTTTCCTCCATTAAATTATATTTACAGTTTTGGAATATAAGCCCCACATCAAATTTTTGATTAGAGGTGGTAAACTGGTTGACCTATGAGCCAGGTATGGCTTGCAGGTGTGTTTTGTTTGGCCTGCCCTATGTGTTAAGTTCTGAATAAAGCCAACATTTCAAAATTATGAGTTTTACATAAAAATCAGAATTTTAGCATTTATAACTTCTTTGAAAAATCATATCTGGCAACCCCAGGCCTGCATTCTTTAATAGTGATGGTTATCTGGTGCCAAGAAGCAAATTGTAGACATAAATAATGTACTTGATATGAAATTTAACGGTATAAAAAATATTCTATGTGGAAAAGAAGCCTTCTGCACCTGTCCCTTACCACCCAGTTTCCTCCCTGGAGACAAACGTTGTTGTTAGTTTCTTGCCCAGACGTCTTCTTTAAGTGATGTTCATTATTTAGATGATGCTCTTCAGTTGATGATCCTACTAGTTACTGGTATTTGCAGCTCCTGTCATAGAAAAGGATCAGTATTTTTCATAAAAAGCTCTAAATAGGACTATGGTGTTTTTTTTTTGTTTGTTTGTTTGTTTTAATTTATTAGTTTCAGATGTACAAGACATGGTAATACTTAGACGTTCATCATTTATATCCCTCACACTGTGAACCCCCCTCCCCCCATCCACTATCCCTCCGACCTCACACCGAGCCATCACATTATATATATAAAATTATAGTTGGCATTCATTAATGTTTAGCTTCTGGTGTACAATGCCATGGTCAGGCATCCACAGTATCCCTGAGGTGGTCTCCCAAATAGGACGCATGTCCATCGGATACCCAACAAAATCTTTACATTATTGAATACGTTCCCCAAATTAATTTTCAAAAAACCCTGAGGCCATCTTGTGGTTACCAGCTGCTTCCTAATCCCTTCACCTTTCCCCTTATTCCCCCCCCTCCCCCGCCCATCTAACAACTCTCGGTTGTTTTCCTTTTTGTCCCCAAAACTGTTTCTGATTAGTTCATTCACATATTCTTTTCTTTAGATTCCGCACATAAGTGAGATCATATGGTACTTATCTTTCTCTTTCTGACTTATTTCACTTAACATAATGTTCTCTAGATCCATCCATGTTGTTGCAAATGATAAGATTTCTTTCTTCTTTATGGCTGCGTAATACTCCATTGTATAAATGTACCACAGCTTCTTAATCCAGTCATCTACCGATGGGCATTTCGGTTGTTTCCATATCTTGGCTATTGTGTAAAGTGCTGCAATAAACATAGGAGTGCATACTGATTTTTGAATTGGAGTTTTGGATTTCTCCGGGTAGATGCCTAGGAGTGGAATTACTGGATCATAGGGTAGTTCCATTTTCAGATTCCTGAGATACCTCCATACTGTTTTCCATAGTGGCTGCACTAATCTGCAATCCCACCAACAGTGCACTAGCGTTCCCTTTTCTCCACATCCGTGCCAGCATTTGTTGTTTGTTGATTTATTGATGATAGCCATTTTGACTGGCATGAGGTGGTATCTCATTGTGATTTTTATTTGCATTTCTCTGATGGTTAGTGAGGTTGAGCATTTCTTCATATGTCTTCTTGCCTTCTGTATGTCCTTTTTAGAAAAATGTCTCCTCAAGTCCTCTGCCCATTTTTTAATTGGGTTGTTTGTTTTTTTGGAGTTGAGTTTAGTAAGTTTTTTATAGATTTGTGATATTAATCCCTTATCAGATATATCATTGGCAAATATCTTTTCCCATACAGTAGGATCCCTTTTTGTGTTATTGATGGTTTCCTTTGCTGGGAAAAAAACTTTTTAGTTTGATGTAATCCCACATGTTTATTTTTTCTCTTACTTCCCTCGCGCGAGGGGATATATCAGTGAAAATCTTACTCCGGGTAATGTCCGTGAAGTTTCTTCCTATATTTTCTTCTAGATATTTTATGGTTTCAGATCTTACATTTAAGTCTTTAAGCCATTTTGAATTTATTTTTGTATATGGTGTAAGGAGGTGGTCCAGCTTCATTTTCTTGCATGTGTCTGTCCAGGTTTCCCAACACCACTTATTGAACAGACTGTCTTTACCCCATTGTACATTCTTGCTTCCATTGTCGTAGGACTGTGTTTTAAGATAATGCTCACCAGAGGACCTCATAGCAAATATCATTGTCCTACCTACATTAATTCATGTTACTCTTTTCAGTGTGCGTGTAAATAAGTATGTATGCCAAAAAATATTCACATCTGTATAAACATAGTGTTTTGATTTCCATGTTTGATTCCCAGGGCATTTATAAATGTTCATTAATAAAACTACAAAATTCTGTTTCCCATATAGAAAGGTCTCAACTTATTTATTTTAGCAATGCAATCAAGAATGCCCAATTAATTCTCATGTTAGACTGTTTTCATGCATCAGTACTGAAATTGCAAAAGATTCACCCAGATTTCTATGTGACAGTATCATTTCATATATTGTTTATAAAATATGTATTTGTATAAATACTGTTTTTGAAAAAGAATTACTGAGAATCTTTTGGAAGTTTGATAGCAAGGCACTGTGCTAGTAACTGAATAGAGAAGTTAATGTGATGAGCTCATAGTCTAGTGTGAGAAACAGACATAAATATGGTACTCTAATATCATTGAAAATGTTTTAGTTATTTATATGTTAAGTGCTGCGAGAGCAGTTATTCCTGCTTAGGAAAGTAGGGATGCCAAGGAAAGCTTCATACAGAAGGGAACAAATATTCCAGTTAGGCTTTTTTTTTTAATTAATTTTATTTTTTGAATTGAGATATAATTGACATATAACATTATATTAGTTTCAGGTGTTCAGTGTGCTGATTTGATATTGGTATACATTGCAAAAATGATCACCATAATAAATATAGTTAACATCCATCACCAGTTAGTTTTAAAGGATGAGTAGACTATCTTTAAAAGTAAAAGTTGGATTTGGGTGGGGAAAGGGTAAGGAAGTAGGGCAGAGCATTCTAAGCTGAATAAAGGTCTCCGAGGGCGAGTCTGTAGTGTGTTATTCAGAATCATGAGCATGTAATTGGAGCTAGAGTTTCCTGAAATCAGATAAGGTTATTTTTTAATAACAGCTTTATTGAATTATAATTCATGTACTATATATGATGTTCACCCTCTTTTAAAGTGTACAATTCAGGGGATTTTAGTATATTCAGAGTTGTGCTATTATTACTACCAAGAACAGAAGATTTTCATCATGCCCAAAAGAAACTCTGTATCCATTAAAGAATCACTCCTTATTCCCCCCTCCTTCTGGGTCTGGCAACCACTGCTCTTTCTATCTCTATGGATTTGCCTATTCTGGACATGTCATAGAAATGGAATCTCACAATATGTGGCCTTTTGCATCTGGCATCTTTAACTTAGCATTATGTTTTCAAGGTTCATCCATTGTTGTATCAAGATAATTCTCTTTTCAGTTAAAGAAGAAAATTTTTGATTCTATTAAAGTTATCCATATCCTTTAACACCTGTGGTCTGTCTCTCAAGATACAGAGCATGCCAAAAACATGTATACACATTTTAAGAAAGGAAAAAACTGTATTAAAATTGTAATACAACGAATGACACTAGCATTCATTTGATTAATGCCATCTTTTGAACGAACGTCATACTACACATTGCTACCATAATTCAATTCAACTTCGAAAAATGATACATAGATAACATCTTTTAAAATGTGTACATTTTTTTGGTACCCCCGGTATAGCCCCTTAATGGAGGAATACAAAGCTGATCCTACTAAAGACAATAAATCCATTTATTTTCGTAGAAAGGGGCAGAGAGATAATGAATTGGCAGATATATGTAAGACAGAATCATCCAGACCTTAGGCAACCCAAGTTTTAGCACCCATCCCCCTTCCATCATCCAATATCCCAAAATGATTGGTTAACAGACACATCATCAGGTTCATTTCTGTTGGAGGCGGGGTTGAAGTGAAAAATGCACGAGTGGGGACTGGGAGAGTGGTAGAGGGAGTTGCCAGACTTACAAGGTGAGTTTGTTTTGGGTAATGATTTTGAGGTAATGTAATAAATGAGTGAAAATGACTGGATTGTGTTAGAGATAGAGTGAAGATAGAACTTAAAGAACAGAACTGGTAGATGGATTTTGCAGATAAAGGAAAAATTACCCTGTTTCATTTAGTGTGATGAGGAAAAGCTGTAGAGCTAAGAGGCAATAAAAATATTTAAATGAGAAATGTGTGTGGTAGATTTTTACCTTGAGTTGCAGATTAAAAATACTCACCTCATAAATGTTTTTACTAATGTTGTATTTCATAAAGTAGGGGTCTTGGACAGACACCCGCTTTGTTGATAGCCCATCTAGCTGCCAAATTATAGTTACATTCTGCCCATGAGGTATTAGAAGGCCTCACAGAGAAACGGCCTCACTCAGCTTTTTACCCTCTTAAAATGTGGCCATCTAAGCAGGGAATTTTGCATGAATTTATTTCTGAACTTTATTTTCAAGACCTTTACTGAGAATGGGTTTGGACGTTTGGAGATTAAGCCCAGTTTTCTGTTGCCCTAGACATCTGTTTATCCCAGTTGAAACCAAAGGAAATGGTTGGTCTTACAGTTGATGAAACCCAAGATGTCCAAGTCCTGGAGCTGTGAAGTGCTCACCAGATACTCTCCAAATCGCTCAATTTGTTGAAGATAGGCTCAGTCTAAATCAAACACGGGAATGCCATCTTTTCATAGAATCTGCTGTGACTTGTTGTTTTAGGATTATTTGTCAGCCACTATCAGTTCACATGGACTGATTTCGTTCCAACTGTGGGTTCAACATTGTGCTGTGGGAAATGGCAAATAATTTCAAACTCCATCTAACTAGGGAGAAAAGACTGATTGATCCATAAGAGCGTTAATGAAAAAGCTACTTTGGTATATCCATGAGAAATTCAAATTCCAAAGTCCCATAACCCAACTTCCCTGAACTACTTCATTCTCATTCTTATGAGTTCCATGATTCCAGGATTAATTTTAGGCTACGTTTCCTTCTCTCGACCGTATTACCAACATTTGATATTGTATTATACAGTTATGTTTTAAGGATTGCAGTTGTAGCCCTCCTTTAATATAATTGCATTTTCATCAAGTTTTTGCTAAGCTGAACTTTCTGCAGAATTAGGGATTAATGAATGATCGTTTAAAAAGAAAGTTTAGTGTTAACTTTCATATAGGATGTAAAATTATAAACAGGATGGCAGAAATGAACAGGCTGAGCAGATGGGTTGATTCTGAATTAAAACGCAGATTCTGACTCATCTACTACGGAATTCAGAATTGTAGAAGATAAAATGCCCATTTCTCTCATAGCAGGAAAGTCATAAGAAAAACATTATAGTCATGTGATATGACTTCATTGGCATGACAATTTACTATTCAGCAAAGTAAATAGTGCAATTAACAAATGTTTTTGCTAGGCCTTTTGCACTTACACTGAGTTTTTGGCCTCTCCTACTCACAGCTGGTTTTGATTTGGTTCCTGTGGAATATTTGTTTTGTTTTGTTTTGTTTTGTATTTAACAACAGTCAGATATTTATGTATAGCTTCATCAAGAGCCTCTGATGACAAATAGCCTTTGGAGGCCAGTAGAAGCTGTGGGAAACCCCGTGTCAGCACTCAGACCTGTTTCCAAAGGAGAGGAATTGTTCTGGGGACTGACCTAGCTTGCTTATGAATCCAGTTCTGTTTTCCCAGAGCCTTCTGCTAGCCCACATCCAACCTGCACTGGCCCATCCCGAGACTGTATCCTGCCTTGATTTTTCCTTGTGAAGCAATCCCTCAAGACACAGCCTTGGCCTTCTCTCCTAAGTGAGGCGGGGAGAGGCAGAAACAGCAGGCAGAAAGCCATTTAATTCTCAGATTGGAAACTAGAGACTTGTTTTTGAAATAAGGCTTGGCCGTACTCCTTCAGAATTCACTTTATAGAATGAGTCCCTTTTATTTGCTGTCAGAATTATCTACATGGATTTGAGAAGTTTAGGTAAGTTGGTATTAGGAAAGGATCCAATTGGAGGATAGACAATGACGTCTGGACAGAGTTCTCCACCCCTCAGAAGAGGAGTCTTGGATGGTACAATTCACTTAGAGAAGAGGAGAACCATAAATGCTAAAAGTAGAGTTAAAACAGCTAATCAGAAATAGAACATAGGAACTGTGTCCTCCTTAAATTTTAGTTCTTGTTCTGCTCGTGTTTCATGAATACTTGGGTGAATAACAAATATGTTGTGTATCAGTTTCCCCACTTACAATAAGGGGATTGAACCATATGTGAAATCCTTTTTAGCTCTAATAATTCAATGATTTTGATTCAAATGTACCCAGTATGACCAAGAAGTAAAATGATGGCTAATTTATATATCGACATGTTTTACATTGTATCAGTGATTACTATTTGTACATTTTCTAAACATTCTCTGGTATCTATCCTATCTGGCTGCCATTGTTAGAAACACTTTTGGTCACATTGTTTTGAGATTTAGTTCTACTATGACCCTTAAAAGATCATTTCTCATGCTTTGTATTGGTTGATTTGTGTAGCACTGTGCTTAAATCCACAATGGTGTAGTCCAGCCTAATAACTGACTTCATTCTACAGACTTGCACCCAGGACTTTTGGCTTTGTCATAAATGCAAGTCTCGCCTCATCATAATTGAGTATTTTCAAAAAATGCACTGCTCACAACCTCTTGGTACAGCTTCCAAAGATGAGCTCCAAAACCTCTTATTTTAAGTAATGGCGGCATCCTTAGAATGTTGAAGGTGTAATATCCAAGGAGTTTCTTTTAAAGTGAGCAGTGGATATGAATAGACATTTTTCCAAAGTTATGCAAATGTCCAATAAGTACATGAAAAGATGCTCAACATGATTAGCCATCAGGAAAATGTAAATCAAAACCACTATGAGATACCACTTTTACCCACTAAGATGGCTGTAATCAAGAAGACACGATAATAAGTGTTGATGAGCATGTGGAGAAATTGGAACCCTCATGCATTCTTAGTGGGAATGTAAAATGGTGCAGCCACTTTGAAAAACAGTCTGGCAGTTCATTAAAAAGTTACCATATGGCCCAGCAATTCTCCTAGATACATAACCATGAGAAATGAAAACATGTTCCTACAAAAACTTGCACACCGGTGTTCATAACAGCACTGTTTATTCATAATAGCCCCAAAGTAGAAACAACCCAGACGTCCATCAGCTGGTGAATGGATCAGTAAAATGTGGATGTTACATTGGGAAATAGTGAAATATTACTTGGCAATAAAAAAAGGGAAGAACCACTAATGCATGCAAAGCATGGATGAACCCTGTCATGTGAAAGAAGCCAGTCACAAAAGGCCCCGTATTATAGGATTTCATTTATAAGAAATGTTTCCATTTATGAGAATTTAAAAATCCGTAGTGTCAGAAAGTAGATTAATAGTTGCCAGGGAGTTGGGGTGGGAACGTGGGGGGACTTGGGAAGTGACTGTTTATGGAGAAGGGTTTCTTTTTGAGGAGATGAAATGTTCTAATCTTAGGTTGTGGTAATGGTTATACAACTTTGAATATACTAAAACGGCTGAATTATACACTTTACCTGGGAGAATTGTAAGATATGTGAATTATATCTCAATAAAGATGTGTTTTAAAAGAGGAAAGAAAGCAGATGGCCCCGGTGCACTAAGTGGGGACTCTGTGCTTCTCCCTTTTTCTGTCACTCTCTGGCTCTCTGAGGGTAGTGTTGATTTTCTGGCTGTGTGTGATAGGCTGTCGGAGCATGTTAGCTTACTGTTTGTAAGAATGAACTTTGTGTAGATGTGATAATGATTTCTTCCATTTTTAATTGTGCTTCAGTTTTCAAAGCCTTAGTTTCTTTTCAGCTCACTTAACCCTTTCTTGTACTGTGGATAGCCAGTAAATACTGGGTGTGGAGGGGCTGAGGGAGGAAGGAGAATATGGAGGGCCCACTGGCCAAATGCCTCCCTTGCAGGCTTTCTGGGAGGAGAGGAAAAGTAAAAATGTCAGCTCTAGTCACAGAGACATCTGATGGAGTGGTTAGGGGAAGATGAGAGTGCTTTGCTATCTGTTGTTGTAAATTGAGGCAGTTGTATAGAAGATCTGAACCCCAGCCTAGAGCTGAATTTTTAAAATTTCCTTCTTTACCACAGGATTTTATTTTTATTTTGAAAATTCTAGAATATATGAAAAGTTTAAAGAAAAGTACAATGAATACCCCATATGCCCTTCACCTGAATTCAACGATTAATGTTTTGTCACACCTAGTTTATTTCTTGCTCTCTCTTTCTGTCTCCAAACATATACACACACACACACCACACACACGTTCATATACACGTACACACATGCATACACAACCCATCACATGTATACTCATACATTTTCTGTTTTCCTTAACCATTTGAAAGTAAGTTCCGTATACAATGACACCTCAAACCTGCATTTTTAGCACACATCTGCTAAGAATAAGACATTCTTTGTAAATAGAATACCCTTGTCACAGAACAACAATCCCATAATACCACCTAAAGTCTAGTACATTCTCAAATTTTCCCAATAGTACATATGACTCTAAACGTACCTTTTAAACGGTTGTTTGCTTTTTCCTCAAGTTTGCAACTTTGTACTGAACAAAAGTTTTACAATAATAATTAAGCCCTAGTATATACACTTGAGCACATCTGTAAAGCTCTTGGCGCCCTCATCTCTAAATGGGGAGACTCAGTTATCCTATCAGGTGGCAGACCCCCGAGGTCCTGCTGTTTCAGGCAGGCTCTGCCTGGTAAGGTTACCTCCAGGTATCCCCTGGGCATCCCTCATAGCCAACCAGCCCTGAGCTGTAGTTCCTGCCCACTCTCCCCCACGGGTCCCCAGGACCTGAGGCTTTTCAGGAGGTAGGAATGGGACTGGGAAGCTATTTTCGATATTTTGGAGAGCCCAGCAGAAATAAAACATTTATGACAGGAGATGACATTGCCCAACTAAACCATCAAATTGTTGTTTTTGTGTTGTGTTTTGTTTTTTTCCCAAATTCTGTTGTCTCAGAGTGGAATGGAATACTGGTTAGCTCAACCCAGTGAGAACCTCTGAATGGCAGTGATGTATGCCTTTGAATTATAAAAACAATAAGATAAAGTACTGCATTTTGTTGCGTAGGAGGGGTTTTTCAAGACAGTCTGTGAGAAAGTGGGGACTAGGGAGCGGAGAGCCGCCCGTGCTGACTTCCCGCCTGCATCAGCGCTGGAGGGTCCTCGGGAGGTGTTCTTGCAGTTACCCTGTGAGCATTATTCCAGGGCTTGTATTTTTACAGCTGACCCTTCTCACTTGCAAACATAACAGCTGCCATGTGTTGAACTTGTGGGGTTTCCATGTGTTGATACTGTAAAATTAAATTGATTTCTTGGTTCTGAAATCTTAGTGTTGATCCATTTTGCTTCTCAATTAGCTGTGGGCGAGCAGGGAGGGAAGAGAATGTGAAATAGTCTAAGGTGTATATGTTTTTAAATTAAATATTGCTCATGTTTAATCATGACTTCTTCTATCAGTCAACAAATATTTATTGACCCCTTGGCAAGTTCATGGTGGTTTGGGGATTCAAAGAGGTACAAGCCAGGCCTCCCGGAGACTGACATGGCATAGTCGGGAGCGCAGGGGTAGGATGGAAAAGTAACCAAGACTGCAGGGCTGTGAGAGCTGAGCACAAGGTAGAATAAGTCCTGTAGGATTTCATGGGCAGCTGATGCAGAGAGAGGACTCCAGGCAAGAGCTGGAGGTTTGAGCTGGGTCTTGAAGTTTGGAACTCCAAGTTAGGAGAGGAGAACGACTGAAGGCATTCCAGAATGGTCTGTGGCATGGGAGCATACAAGATCTCTGACAAAACGTACCACCAGAGGACTATATACCAATATGGATTACATTAATTTATACAGAACTTTTGTACCTGGCCTTTCGAGGCCCACACAGTCTAGGAGGTGGTGATGACCCCGTTTTCCATATTAGACTGTGAATTGGTTTGCTAACTTGACTGGACATTGTTTAGCTACATCTTGAGGATTATAATACACTTCTGCCTGGGAGCAGAGAGGAAGATGTATGTGGCGTGATATGGATGTGTTCTACTTTCTAGAGAGTACTGAGCAGTTTGATCAGATTAAGCAATTTCAAAATGCAGTTGGGCTTTTTGTCTGTTTCCTTATAACTGCGTTCTTAGCAGGGTTTCTTTCATGGTACAATCCTGGGTCCTGGTTAGCCAACAGCACTGTGCTTTCTTACTCTTAAACTATCTGTAACAATAGACTGGCTTCTAGTAAAATCTGTGGGAATGAGGTTTTTACCACTCATTTGTGATTCCATCTCCAGACTTAGAGTGGGGAAAAAGGCAGATAAGAGATAACTTTTCTCTAAATTATAAAGGGAAACTAAGGGCTTGCCCTCACTTGACTTTATTCAGCCATCTGGTGAAAATAAAATTCAGTGCTAAACTAGAAATATCTTATTGTTGTAGAACAAAATCATTCAGTTCTTAATTACAAATGTAGTAAATTGCCGTGGATTTGTTTATTTGTTTTTAATTTTGCTACAAAACTAAGGCCTTTGTGTTTATTTTACCTTCATCTTCCTTGGAAGAGGCCATACCTAGTTCTGCTTAGCCTTTTATTAAAAAGAAGGAAACTTGGCTTTTAGAAAGATTTTAAAAATATTTTATTTTCATGAAAGATACACATACATAACATTTATGTTATCCTCTGTCTAACTGAAAGCTCATCATTGAACTGATGTTTGAAAGCACCAATTCAGTATCAACTCTAGAGATAACTATTTGGAGTTTCTGTGCTCAAATACTGATTGGTCTATTTATACTCTGCTCCCTTCCTTCCTTTTCTGTTTCTTTCAACAATGACCTGTGGAAATAAAACTTTATTCTTCAATACCATGAAAGCTAGGCTGAGACAGTATTAAGCCTTGCTCCTTTCAGCCTCAGCAGCACGGGCCTAGAGACAGTACTCTCAGGACGGAGCACAGGCTTTGCGCTCTGAGGAGCAGGGACTTGCTCACGGCCCTGCCACCAGCTGTACCAGGTGCATCACTTCCTCTTGCCTGGGCTTCATCTGTGAAATGGGATAATACCTACCCCACAATGTTGCTGTTACAATGTGCTGTGAAATCTTTAGAGGTATAATACAAACATTCATTCTTGTATGCTAAATACAAACGAGCCAAATGGAAAACTGCCATAGCTTTAAAATAAATTTTTCTTGATATACCATAGGTCTTTGAACATAAATGTCTTGAATTAAACTTTAAACAATCATCAACCATTGAAATGGTAATTCATACTAAATGGATATTATTTTAGTATCAAAGAGATTAGCAGCAGGTGATTTTGTTGTAGAAGAACCTACAAAAACTATTTGATCCCAGTCAACGTATAAAATCCACATTAACTTGCAAATAAATCTGGGTAAAACTTCCTAATATGAAATGATTGAAACTTCTCGACGAAATTGTGTTGTTCAAAAGGACCTACTTATCTGCTGTGAAATTAACTCCTCAGAAGGACAAGAGGGCATAGCTTTTGCTCCAGTGTATCCCTGTGTGTTCTCTTTAGTTCCACTGCTGTCTTCTCCCACCTCTGGACTTGGTTCAGCTGATCCCTCTGCTGGTCAAGCTCTGTTTCCTCTCCCACGGGATCTGCCTGATATTCCTGCTGGTCCTGCTAACTCAAGCAGTGACCTCCTTTGAGGAATCCTTTCTGACTCACTGCCGAGGCAGAGGGGCAGATGAGATGCCATCAATGAAAGTCTGAAAGCACTAGACACATTGGGGCAGGTTGTATTATGACTGGTGAGCAGAGGAATAACTTCATCTAAACAATGCTTTAGGAAAATGAATATGGTAAAGATCAAGAAATTTTGCCCCCGTTTTTTTCTTTTATGTTTTAATGTTTTCAAATGAGCTATAACATATGCAGAAGAAAACATAGTACAGTGTAAAGAATAATTATCATATAAACACCCAGGTCAAAAAATATAACGTTGCCTTTTACCCGTCTCACGTTTGGCTCCCTGATCACAGACCTAGAGGGTTGCTTTCTTACCAACTCTTGTGCCAGTTCTGTCCCTGCTTTTCTTTACAGCTTTAGTCTGGTGTATGGATCCCTAAACTATGCCATTCCGTTTGCCTGACTTTGAACTTTTATAAATGGAACTATGCACGATGTAATCTTTAGTGTTTTGCTTCTTTTGCTCAATGTTGTGCAGGTAACCCCTGGTGTTGTGTGCATCTGAACTTTGTGCCTTTCCATTGCTGTAGAGTATTCCACAGTTTCCATACATTACAGTTCATTCATTCTACCGTAGACGGATAGTGATAGCCCTTCGAGTTTCGAACTATAATAAAGGGTGTGGGTTGGCGCATTCTTGCATATATTTCCTGGGGTGCGTGTGCAACATTTCTGTAGGTCAGTGGCTTTCAACTTTTTTCACCTCTCCTAGGGAGAAAAGTGAATTGATTTCACATTTAAACTTTAAAATTCAAATAAAATTAATTAATCCCAAAGAATAAGATTTTGTTGGGTAGGACTGAGCTTTGGTGGGCCACAGGCCATTGTAATATCCAAGATTTTTTCACCCACCGAAAATCAATATTTGCTCCTTCATGGGGGTGGATTGTCCCCATTGAGAATGCAGGCATTAGGTTATATACCGAGGTTTCTATGACCAGAATTGTTGGGTCATAGAAAATGTGAATTCTCAACATTATTTAGACCATGGCAAACTGCCTTCCAAAGCAATTGTACCAATTTAAGTGATTACCAGTAGTATGTGGGAGTTTTTGCAGCTGTTTATCCTTGCCAAAATCTTGGTTACTATTATAAGTAAAAAGTGTTACCAATCTGTTGGGTGTATAACAATATCTCATTATGCTTTTAATTTGCATTTTCCTGATTATCAGTGAGGTTAGACAGCTTATGTTTATTACTTATTTGGATTCCTCTTCCTTGATGGTTTATTTCTCTACCTCAACTCTAAAAATTCTTGTGTGTCCCATTTATGTAGCCCCTGTTAAAAGAAACACAATAGAATGACCTAGTTGTTCACTTAGAAAATACGATGGAACCTGTGTTCTATCACCAGATGAGCTGTTTGCCTTGGTCAGAGTCCTATACCTCTGGTCCTCAGTGCCCTTGTTTACTAAATAAAGATGCTGGCTAGGTTAGAACAATGGTTCTCAACCTGGCTGCCCATTAGATTTATCTGGGGTCTCTCAAAAATACTGGTCTTTAGGGGGCCAGCCCGGTGGCTCAGGTGGTTAGAGCTCCATGCTCCTAACTCCGAAGGCTGCCGGTTCGATTCCCACATGGGCCAGTGGGCTCTCAACCACAAGGTTGCCAGTTCAATTCCTCGAGTCCCGCAAGGGATGGTGGGCAGCACCCCCTGCAACCAGCAACCGCAACCGAGCTGCGCCCTCCACAACTAAGACTGAAAGGACAACAACTTGACTTGGAAAAAAGTCCTGGAAGTACACACTATTCCCCAATAAAGTCCTGTTCCCCTTCCCCAATAAAATCTTTAAAAAAAACAAAAAAACTGGTCTTTAGACCACACCTCAACCAGAAAGTTTGATTCAATTGGATTAGAAATTTCTATATCTTTTCTAACCTAATAGTCCACAATAACACTAGCATAAGTCTTTAACACCTGGATTCCATGGCTTTGGTCATCCTCCTGGTGTGCACCCCACATTAAATATGCCAGAGGACTATTTTCTATTTTTGTAAACAAGTTACAAAAAGGAGGAAACTCCTTAATTTCATCCACAGAGGAAACATCGTGTCAACATTAAAATATTTTCCTGTAGCTGATTTACTTTCAGGGCTAATAGGATTTTCTTTCCTTAACAGCTGTCATGACAAAGTACACATCCAATGGCAATATTAAGAAATCATAAATGAGCCTTAGAAAGAACAAGGTGCATGTTAGGTTATGGTGTCTGGGCCCAGTACAAGCCTGAGAAGGTTGAATTCATGAATTCCTGACATCTGACTTCCTACTGGAAGATTCTCTCCCATTACCAAAGGCCCTACATGCCATTCCAGTTGGAGAAGGAGCTGCTCCAGCCTGGGAACGTGGCGCAGTCCAGGCAAACCAGCTGTGCTCCAGGAAGAGTTGGTCAAAACCACTGCTTTCCTGGACGAGGCTATGGGTTGGTGGTTACTGGACTGGGGAGGGGTGATATGAGAGGGCATTATGCCAGTCCGTCTGCCTCTGTGTATCTTCCAAAGCCTCCATAATGTCTCCTGAGATGAGGTCAGCAATGTCAGAAAACACCTGCCACTCATAACATGTGATCATATCTGACACTGGGGTGGCACGTGTATTTTTCTGTGTGTTTACTTGCATTTACTCAGTTGGTCATCATAGCCATCATTTTCGATGAAAAGCCTTTTGTAGCCATCTTGACCCTGGTTATGATAGCCAAAACCAAAAGTTCAAACTGGCTTTAACATAAACAAGGAATTCGTAACCAGGCCATGGAATCCTGGCCCCAAAAATTCCAGGTTGGAGGGGGTTTAATGTCACAACCATCTTTGTATTCATTGTTCATCTCCGTTCTCTGTTGATGTCATTCTCTCACATGCGAACAGGTTCTTCCCCCCCCCCCCCATGCAGCAAAAAACATGGCATCAGCTAGTTCTAGTATCTCCTTAAGAGCATCTTCCCCAGGGGCTCCAAAAGGAAAACCCTGGACACAGACTGTTATTAACCAGGCCCGAGTCACATGCCTTCTCTGGACCACTTGTAATAGACAGGGGCGGGCTGTTGTGATTGGCCAGCTTGGCAGGGTACCATGATTGGCAGCCCCCCTCAGAACCAAGTGGTTGGGGTGAGAGGGGCACAGTCCCCTTTAAAGGAGGAGGGGCTGATGTGGGTGGATGGGTGCTGGCATATGGGTAGCAGTCCATTCTAAGTCCAGTCTCCTGTTTCTGTTCTTCTCCCTCCTAAACAGTCCTTTTCTGTGAGCAATTTCAAATTAAGGACTTCAGTGCAAATCTTGAAATTCTAGTCCCCATATTTGCCCCCAAGCTTCACTTACTCTATGTTCTGAATTTACCCCGTCTTCTCACCTAATCACAGATACCATTAAAAAACCCTTTATTCATTGAGTCCTCTAGCTGAGTCCAGCTGCTCAGTCTCCTTCCCTCACCACTACTACCTCCCCCACCAGCACCTCCACCCCAAAGGAGGAGAGTTTTCTCCAAGATTGGAGCTTAGGCCTTCTCCCTTTCTCCACAGGACACGAATGACTCAGCTAAGACTCAGCTATTCCTTTTTCCAAGCTCCCACACATCATGAGGTCACACCTCTTAGGGTGGGGAAGGGGAGTGCTCTGGCCGCCTCTGCTGCCCACGTGTGGACTGGGGAGTTGGGGACAGGAGGCCAGTGTGAGGCTTCATCTTTCAGCCCTGATGATGCCGCTCAGTGACCGTGTCACTGCCTTGGGATATGTGCCTTTAGTCTCCTCTGCCGTCTAAAAAATTACTTGCTATGCTGAAACTTGTTGATAAACCCAGATCTGTAATTAGGAGCATAAACTACACAATACAGACCTCGCACAAATGAACAGTTGTGGGGTATTATGGGCCCCGGTGGATTATTTGACTGAAGAAAAGAAGAGGGGGGGAAAGCTGGTTGCTGTTGAACAAATTGCTACCAGATGTAGATTTCAATAAACACCACACTGTTGTTCCCTTGCCTGAAGGTGCTATGAATTTCTTGAGGCAACAGAGCAATCAGTAAACTGGCGACTGTTCGAATATGAATGGAGCCTCCTGGTGCTCCCTGGTCTGGATGTTTGTGCACAAAATGCAAGGCAGACCAGGGCGGCGAGCAGGGGGCTCTCCATACCTGACATTTTACAGGAGAGCCATATACTTTAAAATGTAGCAGCCAGATCCCATGGAAACTGAAAGAAGCCAGAACTGTGGTTAGAATGTTGCAAAAAGAAAGCATCACTGAGAGGCTGCTTTAAGAGCAAAGGGATCTGTGCTTTCTTACAGAAACTAATGCTAACGCCATAGGATGAACCTGCCTCAGTCAATAAATATTTGAGGGCCCTCCTGTGCCACATGGTTAAGAAAGCCTCCTTTCCTTCCCCCCATTAAACTACAGATGAGAGGAAGAGCCCGTTAAAGCATTAGTTACCAATAAATAATGAATGACCTTCAGTATCCTGGGGAGGAGTCCTGTGTGAACTTGCGACATGGGAGTTGCTTGTGTGCCTTCACCAACTGCTGCCATGGGCCGACCCACTGATGAGCCTGAGAATTTGAGACTGAAAGGTCCCAGAGCCACCACAGGACTTTGCTGTACCTTGAAGGGAACGGAAAAGAGAGAGGTTGAGAGAGGGAGGGAGAGAGAGTACGATCAAGTTTAGTGTAGTATATTGACTGACAGGCTAATCGTGTTCTGTAGACTAGAGTGATTCTAGGTATAGTGAGATCCCTGGCCCTGCTCTTGGTTCCGGCTTTCTAATAACAGGTCATGTACCAAATGGACGGTTGGCCTAAATCTAACGCAAATATGAATGCATCACTATATGGTTCTCTAATCCTCTCTTCTCAATTAGATGTTCAGTCTCTTGAGGGCAAGGACCACCTGTCCCGCTTTGTATTCTCATTGGCTAACAGGCGTGTTGCATGTAAGTACTCAGAAAAGTACACATTGATTGAATGGCAAAACAAACCAAAACAGTTTTACAAGAAAAACATGTCAGCTACTGAGACAACATTTTTGTTTTGAATTGTATGTAAGAGTTTAGGGGCCTGGGGGCTAACTGGAAGTCCTGGAGTTGAAGTAAATTTAATAGCATCAGGTTTGTATTTGGCCCTCAATTGACACTTCTTGAATTCCGGGGTGCTCTTCAGCTCACAGGGTCTGTCATCTGTCTGTCTTTGGACAGTGGTGGTGTGATGGCTGACCTCTGAGTGCTGGCTGTGTTCGAGATGTCATAGTAAGCATTTATTTGGATTATCTCATTTAATCTTCACAACCACTTTATTTCCACAGATGAGGAAATTGAGGCGCATGTAGGCTACAAAAGTTGTCCAAAGTCATGTGGCTAGTAAGTGTTGGTGCCAGGTAGTTTGGATACAGAGCCTGTTGTGTTCTTAACTGCTACTTTGTAGTGCCATTCCTACATTAGTTGTGTCTGCCTATAGCTAGCTGGATTCGTCTTCTGAATGACAAACCTGCAGATGTTTGGCCACAGTTTCTATGTTCCCCAAACCTCTGCTCTCCAGATTTGTGCTGTGGTAGACCATCGTGGTCCATGGGTCCTACCTTTTCAGGTCAGAAACTCAATTAGTATGAAGACTCTCAGGAACTAATTCCTGATAGCCAAAGTCATAAGTGATTGATGTACAGGCTAAGCCATTTAATTTGTCATGTCTGTCCCTCCCCATACTGTGTTTCCCCAAAAATGAGGCCTAGCCGGACCATCAGCTCTAATGCATCTTTTGGAGCAAAAATTAATATAACACCCGGTGTTGTGTTTATTATATTGCATTATATTGCATTATATTGCATTACATTACATTATATTATATTATTATACCACGTCTTATATGAAAATAAGACTGGATCTTCTATGAATTTTTGCTCCAAAAGACGCATTGGAGCTGATGGTCCGGCTAGGCCTTATATTCGGGGAAACACGGTATGTACATGGCGGGACAGATGCTTATTGGAAGGTTTCACGATTGCCTAACAGAGCTGTGATGCCTCAACTACTGCTTTCCAGTGGGATCTGCTTTCCAGTGAGATCATCTTGCTCATTTCTGGACAGTGGCAGAGATAGCAACAGAGTCTTGTACAAATTCTGTGTTCCCTCTTTCCAAACGCCACGTGGGCTCTGCTACCTTCTATGAACAGTCTTCTAGAGTTATGTAGGTTTTAGCTTTCTTAGTTAAAATATATCTCCTGAGATCACTCCTTTGTCACTTTGATCGAAGTTGGGAATTCCCCATCTCGCCAACTGCTTTTCTGCAGCCTCTTCACATGACTAACTCCCACCCATGGCTGACGTCCTGCCGGGCCTGTCAGTTCTTACTAAGTCTAGTCTCGAAGGCTAACCTTATTTTCAAGCTGTGCTGAGACCTCACTCCACCCCCTGGTGTGCTAAGTACAGTCATTATCACACGGGACATTCTCAAATATGTTGTTGGAAACCCGGGGAAAATATTCCTTTGATCTTAATAGGAAGAGAAAGACAACTTGCGTGCATGTAAAAAGAAACCAGAGCTTCCGAGTCTTTGTGAAGGAGGGTGTCTTTTGAAGAGGGCAGGTCAGGCACAGGTGCTGATCAAATAGGAGTCAAGCAGACACTTGTAGGCCTGGTGAGCACATGAGGTGGAGCATTGGGCGGCGTCTGCCCAACGGTGAACGCAAAGGGACACGATGGGCCTCCTGGCCTGAATGTCCCATTGGTGCCCAGGGCCTCTGCCAGCGAACGTGAGTGTGGCTGTTGTGCCCACAGGAAACCCTACCCTGGGAGTTCCGCTCTCAGCAAATGCCTGTTGTTGGACTCTGAGTAACCGGAAGGCAGGCACTAGATTTTACTCATGTCCAGGACTCCAGCACCTGGCATGAGAACGGGCATACACAGAACATACAACAACAGTCTGGTGGTTTTTTAATGAATGAGATTCCATTTACATGAAATAATCACCAGAGGCAAATCTGTAGAGACACAAAGTAGATTAGAGGTTGCCAGGGGCCGGAGGGGGTGGGGGTAGGGGCCAGGAGAGTTAGGAAAAAATAGGGAGTGACTGCTCATGGTACTGGGTTTCTTTTGGGGATGATGAAAATGTTCTGGAATAAGATAGTGGTGATGGTTGTACAACTCTGTGAATATAATAAAAACCACTAACATGTACACTTTAAATGGGTAAATTGTATAGTGTGTGATGTATATCTCAATAAATTTATTTTTTAAAATGTATGAGAAGGTGAAACTCATAAAAAAAGGTCTACTAGAGGGGTGGCCGGTTAGCTCAGTTGCTTAGAGCATGGTGCTCTTAACAACAAGGTTGCCGGTTCAATCCCCTCATGGGCCACTGTGGGCTGTGCCTTCCACAACTACATTGAAACAACTGCTTGACTTGGAGTTGATGGGTCCTTGAAAAACACAATTTTAAAAAAAAAAAAGAAAACAGATCTACTAGACATCAAGCCACCAATATGGTAGGGAAAAGACTAGAGGCATGCTGAAAAGGAATTCATTCATGCTAATCTGATCTACTAGAATCTGCTGGGGTTAGCTCTTGAGGAATGGAGAACCAGTTATTAGCTTATTTACACAGGCTTGAGTTCTGTTATAAAGGCCATTTTAAAAGGTGAGTCAACTTAGGGTTGAGAATTTGCTGGGATTGGGAGACTGAAGTTTACAGAATAAAGTGGAAGAGATGAACACTTTTCTGGAACACAGATATTGCAGATATTAGTGTTTAGACCCATTCTCTTTAGTATTTTTTATGCACGGGAACATCTCCAAGTTACCAACAGTATTCTACAATTCACCCACATTCACTAAGTGCCTACTGTGTGCCAGTTGCCAACCCAAGGGAGAACCAGTTCTTGTTTGCTGGAAATGCATGGTCTCCTGGGCGCCAGCCAACGTAGTGCCAGTCCAGTGGGGAACAGCTCACTTGCTGCTAAACTGAGCCATCTGTTAAAACCCATGAAGGATAGTGTAAGCAAATAACCCTTTCTTACCAAGCATGGAGTATCTACAGCTCTGTTCACCAGGCCGAAAGATAGCCACACTGAAATGGGAAGAGGCCTTGTACAGTAAAAGGAGGAGTGGTCGTTGTGATGTTGACAGGACAGAGAGTTCTCTGGATTCCCAGGGGATGAGAACTAATGGAGCCATGGGCCTTCTTGCCATGTGGCCCGAGCACTGAATGTCCTTGAAGTGTAAAAACTGCTGTCTGCAAGCTTTGTTAACTTTTTTTCCACCTAGAAACAAGCCAAGAAGTTTCCGAGTAATTCTCAGTGTAATCCAGAATCGTCTTCAGAAAAGATAATACCAGAAAACTCAGAGGGATGAAAAGATATGCTTGTTCAAAAGAATATTTCCCAGCCTCGGCTGGCCCTTTGAGCCAACAAAAGCAAAACCTCAGTCAGTATTTAATGAGTGAGAGAGAACAGCTAGAAAAGGGTGGAGAAGTAGGCAGAAGGAGGCTATTTAAAAGCCCCTAAAGTGCTGCAGCTGTTTTGGCTAATTCTTCTCATTTCAGTGATGTTCCAAGCTCTTTGTCTTCTCTCGGGGGCGAATTCATTTAAGTCTCTCATGAGTCATTCTGCCCGCAAATAATCTCTCTTGGAGTAGCCCTCGTGAAAATAGACAATTCACATTGCATTGTGTGAATTGGCAGTTGTGTGTCCCTTTCCTGGGTGGGCCATGCTGCGTCTGCTCTGCCTGCCTCCACACATGTCAGGACTTCTGAGGTCTGAACACACCCTCAGTTTGCTCGGTGGCGGGGAGCACAGAATGTGAGACATCTGGAGTCCAACACTGAGACAGGCGAGGAAGGCTGCACACAGCAGGCCCTGGGTAGCTGGGGGCCTCATCCTAAAAGTTTCTAGATTTCCTAGATGTAACCTTCCTCACAGAGTTTCCTGAGGATTATCTATGAAAAAGTAGACATCAGAGGAAATTCTGTGTAAATAAATGTCACTGTCATTTCCACCTGGATCTTGCCAAATGAGCTTTTCCTTTTAGATAGTATTTTCTTTATTGTATGGCCAGCAGATCTGATCAGCATTTTGATTTACGATCTCCCTAGAGAGACACTGAGCTCTTTGAGATAGTAGAGACTAGAATGGATATCATTGCTTTTGCTGCCTAGCAAAATTTTCTCTTACCTAATGAGGAGCATGATTTTACTCTGAGAAACCATCTGGGACCTTATTCTCCCGCCATGTGCTTTTCTGGTGGAGTTGGCTCCCCCTTTTGGCTTAGGGTTGGAGTGTGTAACCAAGCAAGACCCAAGACAGTCAACACATCGTATATTTCCCTGGCCACAATGAGCGGTTCAGAAATGGGCATGTGACCCAGTCATAATCGGTGAGATCCAATGAGACTTGGGCTAGAAGCTTTGCCAGCATGAGCTCTGGGCTGGGCAGCCTTCTAGTGACACGAGTGCAGAGCGAGTCTGAGCATGGAGACCACACGTGGACGGGAGCCAGGGATAGCTGAGCTACGCAGGACAGGGATGGCCTTGGTGTTGGCCACTAAGCCCTGAGCCACGCTGCCCCGAAGGCACCTTGATCTCTGGTCTTTCTAGGTGTGTGAGCCAACGAGCTCCCTTTGGGCTTGAGTAAATCAAGGTTGAGTTTTCTGTCCCTTGCACCAGGAATTCACTCATGTCCAGCATCTAACAGAGAGCCTGGCGTGTAGAGGAAGCTCAGTATGTTCTTATGACATAAATCCACATTCAGTTGAACAGATGTTTACTGAACGCTTATGAGGAACAAGGTATATGCGTTCCTCGCTTTATTATGCTTCCCAGTTCCTAAGCCACACCACCCACATTTCAAGTGCTCAGTAGCCACAGGTGGTGAGTGGCTACCGTATTGGACAGGGCAGCTGTAGAGCACTGCCATCATTGCAGCAAGTTCTATGGGACAGCACCGCTGTGGAGAATATAAACATGCCTAAAACTCAGACCAGGCCTTCAAGAAGCTGCATTTTCTCAGTTGTTTGTTTTGAAAATCAAAACAATAGAGAGAGTGTAACATGCAGAATGATAGTCTGACTTACTGAAAAGACTGATTTCTAAAAGGCCAGCTTTATTTCTCTCATGTCTAATTATTTACACATAAATTCTAATTAAGTAGTGTAATGAAAAAAATTACTATGTGGCGCCATACATTATACAAAGCGAGGTATGCCTAAATGGTAGTTAACACGAGAGGAACGACAGTTTACTAGGCCTGGAAACTAAAGATACTCAGAATGCCTTGTTGATTTTTTGGAGCCTTTTCAGGAAATAAGTCACTGATTTTAAGTGGCACTTCACTCGAATAGTAAAGCCCTAACATTTCTCACTGAACTTGTTTTTTTCTCTTTACCCAGTAAGACTCACACATGCTAAATTGTAATGATGACGATTCTGAAACAGCACCGTCCAGAGTAATCCGTTTCTGGCAGGTGGGTCCTGGACATTTGAAGGCTCCTCTTCTGCTCTGTGGTGTCCCCCCACCCGACTCTTTGCCGTCCCCTCTTTCCGAGTAGGGTATCTGCAGCACATGCAGACCTCCAACATACTCAGTTTGAAGAGGTATGAAAGTTTCCCCACAGTTCCTTCCTCCAAGGACACCATTTCTCCTAACAGTTGTGAGAGAAGCTAACCAAGAGTCTGTCCACGTGTTCCTTGTTGGCCTGGAAACCATCAGCACTTGGACGGCTGAATGGATTTTGCCTTTCCCATGGACCATCTTCAGCTCCTCAGGTTTAGCCCGAGCTGGCCACAACTCTATTTTCAGCCTTAGGTCCCCACTGAAGGCTCCCACATTATCCAGTCTGTTTTACTCACAGTGGCCGAACATGTCTGTTCTTTGGCTCACAATGGCTCCCTATCCATCTCCCCCATCTCCAATTAATGTCTCCTCAGAACTTAACTCAGATAACTAACCTGTCCTTGTGATGCTCTTTCAAACCATCCAAGCCAGAAATTCTTTATCCCTCCTTTAAGCCTCTAAGACAGCATTGTTTTTTTGGGCTCAGCTTTATTGAGATATAATTCACATATCCTACAATTCACCCTTTTTAAATGTACAATTCAATGATTTTTTAATATATTCACAGAGTAGCAACCATCACCATAATCTGTTTAGGATATTTTCATCACCACAAAAAGAAACCCTGTATTCTTTAGCAATCAGCTCTCATTTCCACCAAGCTCCACCACCACCTGCTCCACCGCACCTCCACACCTAGGTAATGACTAATCTACTTTCTGCCTCTATTGCATTGCCTGTTCTGGATTCATATGAATGAAATACTACAAGATGTGCTCTTTTGTGACTGGCTTCTTCCACTTAGCATAATGGTTTCAACATATTGTAGCATGTATCAGAACTCCATTCCTTTTAAAGGCCAAGTACCATTCCATTTTGTGGCAATACCACATTTTTTTCATCCATTCATCGGCTGATGAGCATTTGGGTTGTTTCCACTTTTTGGCTGTTAGGAACAATGCTGCTGTGAACATTCATGTACGAGTTGTGTGAACATGCGTTTTCAATTCTTCTGGGTATATACCTAGGAGTGAAATTGCTCGGTCATATAGTAACTTTTTTTGGCAGCATTATATATTCCTGTATTTAAATCCTGTGGTTATTTAGCTTATTACTACTAGATCTCGCCTTCCTTAGGAAATCTAAACCCTTTAGGGCAGAAAAAAAACCCTTATTTCCTCTTTCTACTCCACCCAGTAATTACCAGCATGTCTGCCTAAGAAAAAACACAATCATTGTTTGGACATGAAAATGTAATGGAAAGAAGTAGAGACTTGTAGAGAAGTTCTTTTTCTAAGTTATGTCACCTTTTTCTGTTAGTGCTGCCTCTGAACTTTTCTAAACATATTTGGCTTCTCTCAGGCCCAGGCATTCGAGGTAAACTAATCTGTAAATGCAGGTGAGTGGTGTTCAATGCCCTACGGGTCTGAACCTTCTCAGGAAGATGTACTTAGCACAAAAACAGGGCAGCTTTCCACATGTCTTCTCCAGACAACAATATGCACTATTCTATACCACCGAGAAAGGTCAGCTGTCGGGGTAGTAAGGCACCTCTACAGAGAGGGGCTTCCCAGGGTTTTCACTCATTTATTGTCAATAATTAAAATACTTAAATATACAGTAAAAGCCATTAGATGGAAAAGATGTCTTCCTGCTTTTTCTCCCTTGATTAAACCTAACAGCTTAAACAAATGAGAGGAAGGATATCAGGCTTATAAAATGGAGACCCTGCAGCTGTCTTTGGGTCTACCTTGAGGTGAGGTCAGACGTATTTTTTTCCCAAACTCTTACTGGCAGGAAGAACTATACTAGGCGGCATTGTCAGTAAGTGGTTCTTTTCTCAGTTGGTAAATCACTGGGTACGATAAGCAGCTGCTTTGAAGTGAGTGGCACAACCACTCTGTTTGATTTTCTAGCAGCAGATGGCAACTGTGGGTGATGACAGACATAAGATAGAGAGCTGTGCTGCCCAATCTGAAATGGAAATTTCAAGTGAAAGAGAACTGGGGTATCTTACTGGGGCATAATTGGTCTTTCATGAGCCGTTATCAAGGGTTCTCCCAGTACCTGGAAAAATTGTTCTTCACACAGGAGTTTAATCAACACTAACTGAATGAAAGAATTTAGGTTCTTCTCTTCTGAGTAGGGGGAATCAGAGTTCTAATACATACAAGAACTTGAAATTGAGTAACATTTAATAGGCATGCAGTAACTGTACTCGTCGTCCAAGGATAACAGATTTCAGTTCATGTGCCCCTCTTATCAATTGCTTGTCGCTGCTTGGAGGGTTGTGTTGCAAGGATTTTTGAGGACAGTTTCAGGCTCAGTTGAAAAGATGGTCATATAATGAATTGATGGTGTCTGTCATGAACACCCAAGAGAATAAGGATAGATAGTATGTGTTGAATATTTGCCCTAGACCTTGAGCTCCTTGATGACAAGGACAGTGTCTTAGATAGCAGTGTCCTCAGGACATAGCACATTGTTTGGCACCTAGTAATTAACCAGTTATGTATACATACATTGATGGAATGAGTGATTTGATTTCCTAGTTTTGGAATTGGCCCACGATTCTAAGTGAATGACACACGTTACATGCCTAAATAGTAAATGAATTTTTGCAACAGAATTGTTTCCCAGAGGACTTTGATTTTTATGGAGCTATTGCCTTGATGATTTCAAAACAGCCTTTCATTTTGCGACAACAAAACAATGCATTTTAAGAATTTCAGTTTAAATTAGATACTCAAAGCAAACTCCCTCATTTCCTATTTCAGAGGTCTAGAGAGGCATGTTGGTATTTTAGAAGGAACATGCGCCTGGAAGACAAATTTGGGTTTTATTTACAGCTCGGCCAGTAACACATGTGACCCTACGCTAGCCACTTCTCTGCTCTGGGCCTCAGTGCCCTCTATAAAATTAGAGAATTGAAGTCAATGAACTCTTTGATTCTATGAATCAGCATAGAGGATGAAAAAAAAAATGAGTTTCAACAAGATAATCCGTCTGTCTTCGGCCTTCTCTGATTTCAGCTTCACTTTCTGTCCTCAGAGCAATGATCCTAGGGTAAAGGAGGGCGGGATGACATTTTTAACAAACAATGATCACTACAGTGAAATGTCAACATAATGAAAGCCTTTTTTGATATCTCTGCAGAATGTTACGTGAGATTTGCCTTGTATTGCAAGATGATTATGGTACATGTGATACATGAAAATATAATGTATCGTCTCAGACACAAGTCTTGGCTGATACTCAGCACCAAGAGCCTGACACATACATGTTTTATATTTATGTACATTCTGCCTGGTTCCAAAAAAAAAAAGAGATTTAAGATAGTTATACTCAAAACCGTAGAAATAATTAAGCTTAAAAACCTTTAGACTGAGAATAAAATAATAAGAGCCAAGTTTTTTTTAAGTCATTATTTTAGGAAACTTCAACTAAACAAAACTTCTAAAGTCAAACATGAAATGTAACCCCAAAACAAAGAGGAAGGTAATAGGCTACCAAGTTGTCCTAGTCTGATAACAGCCAGAGTAATTAATTGGCTTTGGGGGGAAATAAAGTAAAATGCAGGCACAATTTGTCACCCTGCCAGACCTGTTCTAATGGCCTCTTATCAAGGCAATAGCCATCAGTTAATAATGAAACCATTGAATCGCAAAAGGAGTGTGCCGACATAGACCCAGGCTTATTTAATGGATAATAGCTATTTTACTGGTTGCGCAATAGACTTTAGCCAGGCCACATACAATAATAGTAGTTGATGCTTACTTTTACAGTGCATATGTGCCAGACGCTGTTCTAAGTACCTTATGTATATTAACATATCAAATCCTTAAAACAGCCCTATGAGTTAGGAACAATGCTCTGAGGTCTGTGATCTTAACCACTGCACCACACTGCCTCTCACATGTCTAAAATCATGCAGAGACACAGCTCCCCTCTGAGCCATCTCAGGACAGGAGGTGTCATTTAAAGCAACAATAACCAGTTAAAAAGTAGGCAGCTGCAGTGGTACCTAACTGGGTGGATCAGTTGTTTGCTCACTGAGTGAGCTGGTTCTTTTCACGTTGTGTTAACATGGCATCCTGAATTTTAAAGGAATAGTGTAGGCTCTATCTGAGCATTCTTTTATACATTTCACTGTTGGTTTGAAGAGTATCATACATTATGCACAAGTGTGTATTTTTGTTAGCTATGGTCTAGTTCATGATAAGGGTTTCCCTCTAAATGACATGGCTTCTGAGATGATTTTCCTTGAAAGAGGAGAATGGAATGTAGTGGTTCACATCATTCATTAATTCATTTTACAAAAATATATTGAATTCCCACTTTTGTACAAGACACAAACTAGGGAGATGAATAACTCAAAGTCCCTGTCTCCAAAAATCGTACTCCAGCCAGAGACATAAACGTTAACAAATGATTTCTCTCTGGTGAGGGAATTATTCTCGTAAAGTGCTGTGGGGAGCACAGAGGAAGGAGCCGCTGTCTGTGCCTGGGAAGGGCAGACAGGCCTCGCAGAGAAGGTGCCAGTGAGTCCAAACCCTAATGCGAGCCATGTGTGTGGAGCCTGTAGGGAGTGGATTTTTACAGCCACCTGGCATGGCCAACGTTCCCAGTTTTTTTTTAACTGTCATATTCCGAATGCATCCAACGCCGCCATTAGTAAGTCATCTCTTTTTAGTCTCCATGCAGTTACACACCCAGGAAGAGAGGGTGAAAGTAATCTATCATGATGGGTACATATTTTACAAGTTTAGCTGTGGATAAGATCTCTGGGGAAGATGAAGCCAGGGATATGAGGAGTCCATTTGGGTGTAAAGGAGGGGCTAGGATGCTAAATGAGAAAATCAGAACTGCTGGAGAGGAGCCAGCACTGGCATTTCCTTCAAGGCCAGTTCTATGTCCGTTAGGAAACGTTCTCTACAGACATGTGAACACGGCAGGGAACAGAGACTGGGATCAGAAATGGCATCGCTGGGCCTGAGAAACCCAAATAAAGTCGTTTTAGAGCTAACCTTTGTATTCAGAGAGAGCGTTGCCCTAATCCTGCTTAGGGTTTCAAAGCATCTTTTCCTAAGAGGTCACAAGGCTTCCAGTTGCCCCTTCTCACTGCCTTGTGGAGAATGCATCCAAAATCCCCATTTGCAGGTGAGGAAACTGAATGTGTGGTTTGAGATCACAGAGACTCACAAGCAGGTGCTTAATCTCTCACCCCCACATACACTCTTAAGTTTGATGCTTAGAATAAAGAGAGTTCTCAGCAGTTTTAAGAAAATGGTAAGGCTTTCTACTATATTTCATCACCTAGAAACAAAACATGAAAACCTGGAGGACACGTTGGAGATCGTCTTATCCAGTGCTCTTGTTCTAAAGGTGTGGAACTTGAAGCCAAGGGACAGCTCCAAGTAATTTGAGGAGTCCAGCCATTAAGACCTACTCAGCCCTCAAGGTTTCTGTTTCTAACTGGAGGTCACTGCTTCCGAAGGCTGTTTAAGACCCTGTGCTTCTTCTCCTCCTGGGACTCAGTGTAAGAGCTTCTGCTGAGGCCCTGGACAGTTGCCCTACGTTGCCTCAGTTTGCCTCTGAGTTCCGGCCTTCCCATCACCATTGTTACGGGCATGGGCTCCTCCCATATGTTTCTGTTCATTTATCTGACTCCCATCATTTCCCTAACAACCACTGACTACAGCGCACAACAAAACAATTTAGCCTTTGCGGTTGAAAAGTACTCCGATTGCTGACCCAAAGCAGCTCCTGCCCTCCGTGTAAGCTGTTATCTGCCAGTTCTGCTGTGCCTTATCCGCTTCCAGATGGGCCAGCTTGCACTGAGCATCTCTGTCTTGCCCCCTGTGGAATGTTGTAAGAAGCAGACAGTGCTCTCCAATAATCTGATGCTTTCCTAAGTTTCCTCAACCTTCAGACTTGTTAATCCAGATGTTTTACTACGTTGTGACAGCAGTTGGGAACTTTTCCACCCCAGATGGGGTGTTTGTTTGGCCTCCCCTCCCACCTCATCTCATCATTTTTTTGCGTTTAGACTTGGTCACTTTCAACATTTTTGGTACCATTTCTGAATTATTCAGGACTCTGCTGATTTCAAATGACACAAACCCAACTTGACTTATTATAAGCAAGTGGAAACAGTGAAGCACTGAACACAATTGAAAAGTTGATCAAGTGAACCTTAGAAAAAGCTGCTGTTCAAGAGTAACAGGAATGGGTCTTCTCTCAGCGATGCTGCTGGCAGCTCCAGAGCCAACTAGTTCAGAGCTTCTGTCACCTGACGTGGAGTGGCCCACGTCCTCTCCGGTCCCAGATTCAAAACCCGGCCCAGCTTGGGTCTCTTGCTCATTTTGCGGCCGACCGAGTTGAGCCAGAGAGGCAGGGTTTGTAAAGGAATATGGTTGGCGTGGGGGGAAGAGGAGGTTTCGTAACCAGATGACAGGAGGGTGCTGGGCAAACAAAACCAAAGGTGTCTGTTACAAACCTGAGAGACCATGAGGAGAGGAATGATTTAGAAATTTAAGTGACAAAAGCAGTTTGAAAAATAATAGGCATAGTATGCTTTTAAAAATATTTATATTTAATAAAGCTTTCCTAACCAACTTTCCCTTAACTGACTCTCCCAATTAATTAACTTTGCACTCCCTTGTTGAAGCATGATCTGGTTTCCACGGGAAGGGGGCTGGACGCTCCCAGGAGTAGACTTGTTGCTCGCACACCTGGACATTTCTGCCCCCTCCAGTTGAGGGGTATGCTTTCCAAGAGTCTTTTGTGTTTCTTGCCAGATAGACTTGTTGTAATTATGCCATTCAATTAAATATCCCCCAAATGAAAACCCAATGCAAAAAGAAAGTTATTCCTCTGAAAACCAAGTTTAATTCAGAAAGATTTGATGACAGCACGTTGCTGGAAGCAATGGCCTGTGTGCACTTCTTATTTCACCTTTTATTCCAGAATGGGTTCTGGAGTCCAATCGCCTATATTCAAAATCTAGCTGCTTACTAGCTATGTGACCTTGGGCAATTTGCAGAATCATTGTAAGATTTAGCCCCTTTACTGTAAAACGGAAATAATAACAACCTTGTTGGGGAACTGTAAGGATTAAATAAGGTAATATATTTAAAGCACTTACAGGTCCTGGCACATATAAGTATTTGACAAATAGGACATCTGTCATCATGATCATTATAATTATTAACAATTATAACTTGAGGTAAAGACACATTTATACTGTTTCACACCAGGCTTATGTTAAATGATATAAAATGAGGATATTTCCATTAAATAATTTAATAAATTTATTTCTTTAACAAAAATTAGAAATGATTCTCAGACCATAGAGGAAAATCATTTTTCATTTATCAAATCAATCCCTGAAAAACCCAAATAATTTTTTTTTTTAAAGACACCTGCAGAACGTTCTAGAGCTACGTGAAACCCTGGTTTATTGGGATGAGCCTGTAGCATGTCCCCCTCCCCTAGTGGTATGTTTGGCTTTTGTAAAATTAAGAAAAGCCAGGGATACAAAGCAGGGAGATCACTGGATAGTTTCCAGGTGGCTTCAAGGAGCTCTCCGTGCACTAGGTCCTGTGTTGGCTTCATTCGTAACTTGGCTTTCTGGACCAGAATTCTAGAAGTTTGTACATTCTTTTCAGTTATGTCTTTCACAGAGGGCAGTAAAATTTAGTTCTAATTATATTTAGGGCATCTGGATTCTAGTCAGCATTTCTGGCTCCCTTTTAGAACCTAAAGTCTGTGGCTTATTCCTAATGTGGAAAATGGAATAATCCCCCAGGCACGAGAAGAAGAACTCCAGCTCTCAGGCTGCCGTTACTATAGCGAGACACTGCAGCAGACATCACAAGACTTGTTATACAAGGAAACATGATTACAGTGGATTAGAGAAACTTGCCAGGGCCCTGAAGGATTTATTACTTTTTGAATTCTCAATGAGACATAAATATGTTTCTCCCCCACCTTAATTTTGGACCCCATACAGAGAAGGTGAGAAAATGCTTCAGCAAATTCTAGAATGCTTAAGCTGCTAAAGATCCACTGGGTATTGTATCCAAGTCATACTGCAAAGGGCATGAAGACTTGCTTGGCAGAGATGCAAAGCAGTCACTCCTTTCTGTCTGTACTGCCAAGTTAGTTATTCCCGTGTCTCCCAGTGGGAGAAAAATGGAGCTCCTTGGGGAGTCTTCTGGAAGGCAGCATGGTGTAATGGAAAAAGCAAAGCACTCAGAGGCAGGAGGCCTGGATTGCAAGCTCTTGCATTTATAAGCTCTGTGTTTTCAACAGGTTACTCAAACTCTCTGAGCCTTAGTGTCCTTTTATGAAATATAGGGATGGTACTTCCCAACTCAGAAGATGGAGTTAGGGATCAAACTATGTTGTGTGTCACGTACAGAATTTCAAATGTTAGTTGTATTAGCATCAAAATGGCAGCCTATAACACACTCATTTGAGTTCACAGAGCTCAGAATTTTGCTGATATCCTAAAGGGTGAGGCTTTTTAAAATAATAGTGGTCTCTCATCTTAGCTGTGCTCCAGATTCTTTGGTTTCTCTGGAAGATGAATAGATAGCATAGATAGTGGTTAAGAACAACTTTGGGCTCAGACAGACCTGAGTTTAAGTTCACTGCTTCCGAGCTGTATAGCCTTGTTATCATCCGTTTTCTCATATGTAAAATGGATATAAAAATATTCTTTATATTTTTATATTTATATTCAACCATTCTTTATTCCTTTATATACCCTCGTTTGTTTTCTCTATGACACTTTAGTACTGTATACAATTACTTGTGTTTATTTTCTGTCTCTTATTCCAGCCCAGTCATATATAATCCCCATTAAGGGCAAAGACTTTATATGCCTGTTTACCACTTTATATGTCTTGCCTAAGCTAGTGACTGGTACATTGTTGTTATTTATTCTTTTCACCTTTGACTTCTATTTTTAAAAATTGCCCTCCCAGTGTCGCGGCTAAATTTATATACAGTAGCTGAGTTAGAAACGGAGCAGAGATGTTTTGCGTTTGGAAATACCTGTTGTTCTTACAGTTGAGTTTCTATTTCCTGCAGATGCTTACTCAGCCTTTCATGGCACAGTTTGACTTGTGACATCAGAAGATTGACAGGCAGAAGTCTGACTCAGGGATTCAGCTAGGAAAGTGCGTGACTTTCAGCCGGCTCACCCTTTGAGGGATGGCTGGCCAAGGTTCAAAAAGGTCTTGGATTTCAATTTATCTAGGAAGGTATTTAGCAAATTATTTTTAACCATTTGGATTTGGTACAGATCATCCTAGGAATCTGCAGTCTCTGCATAAGTGAAAACCGAGACCGCTCAGGCTGTGTGGAGCTGAGGGGAAGAGAGCAGGCTTCTCTGCCCCTTCCCGGGGTGGGCAGGGGCACAGGGGGGCTTTCTCCAAGGCCGGCACCACACCTGCCCCCTCCCACCCTGTTCTCCTAGAGAATCTTCTTGGACTTTTGTTTACTTAGCACTTCGGAAATCACTAAGATTCCATGGTTTTCCACGCCCCTCAGAGTTAGACACCACAGACAGGTAAATGTTTGGGCTGTGAGTTTCACATCATTCATTAGCTCTCTCCCTTTGAAGAGGTGGTACTCAAAGCAATGAACTGTGTCTTAGAGAACAGTTCTGAGAGGAGAAACTCTTGACTCTCCTACCTCTTCTCTCAAGCCCCATGAACTGTTCCTCTAAATTCCTGTAGGACCAAGATGGGCTTGGGGAGTGAGGGATGGGCATGGTTCCTGAACACCCAGGGGTTGTGTACAAAATGTTACGAGCGTGTATGTGTGCTTGTGTGTGTGTTAGTGGGGGAGGTTTGCGGTCATTAAAGTCTCAAAAGATATCATCTTTGGTCTAAAACAGGTTTGGAACCGCTGCCCTAAGTGGACCTAATGTATTTTTGTAGTGTTTACAAACTGCAGATTTGCCCCTCTGCACTCAAAGCTCTGTGTGGGTGGGTTGAAGATGGAAATGCTGAAACAGTGAACAGCTGTCCAGTCTTGTTGGGTTTTGTGTTATGGTTCTCTCATCTCTTACTCAGTTTGCTCATTTGCACAAACAATTAAGCCAGGCCCATTGGTAACCAGGTGCTGACTTGTCAGCAGAGGGCTTGGTTAAAGAGGGTAGTAGGAAGTTCTATAAATAAGATACTTCTACAGATTTGGCTTTGAGAATAAAATAAAACCACATCACCAGCAAACCTACCTGTTAGTGCACTGAGTTTCTTCCTTCAGTCACAGAACATTCCTCAGCCATTCCCATAACTCTTAGAGGCGGAGTGATGATAAGTTTGACCTTGTCACCGAAGGCAGTGCAAGATGAGAGCTGTATTTCTGCATCTGGGAACATTATCGTTCCTCTCCTTGTCCAGTACCATTCACTGTAGCCTTGTGGACCTTCAGAAATAGTGCACTGGTGTTAGTCCGTGCACTTTAACGACCCAACAAAGAACATCTGGCTTGCTCTTACAACAAAATTTAATCAACTGTAAGATCTGGAAAATCCTGGCAAGTGAAAAGCAGCTGTTAGGTGTGAGTGTGTCTTTGTTTCTTAGTGGTGCAACTCACTTCCTCGTTAGCAGGAGTATGGCAGCTTCTATTTATTGAGTGTTCCTCACATGCCAGGCTCTGTGCAAAGTGCTCTATGAAATTTGTCTTATTTAATTCTTATCCTGAGGTAAATGTCAGTTATTCCCATTTTACAGACGCACAAGTTAAGGTTCAGAGAAGTGTAGTCAGTGATCAGGTCTAAAAATGGCAAGTGCACGAGGGACCAAAGGGGCCACCAGCTGATATGGAGCAGAGGCCTTCTCTAAAAATCAAGCCATGAGGACTGATGGGATTTAAATTGGGGAGAGAATTTAGGAAGGAGGAACTAAGACCTAGCAGCTGAGGAAGCACAAGCATTTATTACCCTCTCCCCATATTACTCTTATTCAGTCTTTGTCCTTTAGGATGTAGATATAATCCCCTTGACTGGAATACTAAAGTTATCTGCATGGGGTACTTTTAGTGCTTTTTAAGTTAGAATTGTAGACACTAGCCTCCTACTTTGGTCTGGCTTTTCTCTATCCAAGTCTGTCCAGCCATTTCCAGTTGATGATCACAGGTCCCGTGAGTCCTGCCTTGGGTCGCTGTCCCCTCCGCCCCCCCCCAACCCCCCCACATACACAATAGTCACCAGGCTTCCCTTTCTGAGACACAGATTTGAGCATGTTACTCAGGGACTTCCAAAGGCTCAGCTTTGTTTCAGGATGAGATCAGCTCCACAGCTTGGCAGTCACAGCTGCTACAGCCACTCCAGCCTACCTCTCAAGCTTTTCAGCCCCAGGGCACCCTGGGCTTCTCTCACTTCCTTCCTATCCCTTTGCACTTGTTCTCTCTGCCTGGCCAATGCCTTCTCATCCTTCATGTTTTCATCCTTTCTGAGGCTCCCCTGGGTCCCTTCTCATGCTTGTCACACTGAATCATAATTATTTGTTAGCTCTTTAAGAATAAGGACTATATCTTAATCACCATTGTATCCTCATTACCTAGCCTAATACCTGGCATATATTTGGCATTTACTAAGAACGTTTTTGAACGGATGGATGGACGTTTGACTTTTTTCGGTGGGAAGATGAAGGAAGTTCTGGGAGATAATAAATAGGTCTTCTTCTGTCTACAGTAACAGTGTAGTGCAGTTGTCTCACGTATATTTAACAGAATATATAATTTTGTTCAAGTGGTATTGCTGGTGTGAGAATGTAGGTGGTCCCTAGTATCTGACATATTCTAACTCTTCTTCTCTTTTTTGGAGAGAACTTGGAAAAGTACCTCCTGGATGCCTTTTTAGAGAACTCCTTTAGGATTAAACAAGGTCACATACTGTGTCAGTCAAACTCTTTTGGTTGGAAGTTAGGCACTAACTCAAAGAGATTTAAGCAAACATGGGGATTTATTTGTTCAAGTAACTGAAAAAATCACGGATAGTTTTAGCCTTAGACATCACTAGATCCAACTGTTCAAAAAATGTCAGTAGTGACCTTTTTGTCACCATCTCGTGCCTGGCCTTTTCTCTGCATTGCTTCATTCTTAGGTAGTTTCTGCCCTTAGGTAGCAACATGGCACTGGAAGCCCCAGGCTTACATCCCCTGGCTGAGCAACTCCCATAGATAGCCTTGTTCCCAGTGGCATTAACTAATAATGTCCTTTACTGGTCACTAGTGACCTGGTCACCATGGTGGGGAACCGGGCAACTCTCATTGGTCAGATCTGGGATATAGTCCCACCTCCAGTAGTAATGAGATAAATAGCCCACTTAAATTACAATACCTGAGAGTCAGGGATAAATTGGAGAAAAATTAGAAAACTGGTGTGGTGGTTATAAGGATAATGATACATGCAGGCTGAGCAAACAGCGACAGATGTCCACTGTGGTTACCTTTCCATTCTTTTTTGTTGCCGATATTTCTCTCATTTCCTAGGGCTTGCTGATAGACTCCAAGCAGGTGGCTTACCTTGCTCTTTTTCTGTAACTATCTGTCACCACCCCACCCCCAGGATTGTTGAAAATATTTCACTGCTTTCTTTGACTTCCTTTTCACTGTAGCCTTTGTGATTGGTCCAGCAGCTCCAGTGTTTGTGTTGGAGCCTTATGATGCCAAACAGAGTGATTTGAACAGGACGGTTTTTCCTGATGACTTGCGTTTCATGAGAGATCAAGGAATACTTAAATTCCCATTGGTTTTTTTCATTGGAATCCTGCCATGAGTTCTCTGATCCTATGTAGATTGAAAGCAAATACTGTTCTCAGGAACATACTTTTCTTTAACTTACTTTTGTAGCTAACCAATAATCTTTGAAATTCACTGACTGCTTGCTTCTGATATTCAATGACTTTCTGATATTCAGCCCTGACTGTCTCTTGTCACTGTGATCAGCCATAAAATACCAATGTTCACAGATCCTTCTTATATGGGGAGTAATAACAAAACATTGTAGCACTTTGGGCCTTGTTTTATTTCTTCCAGTTCATGGTTTGATTTTTTTCCTGCCACTCTTTGTATACCTGTTTCCTGGCATGCTTTCCACCCCAATTTGGCCGTCACCTAGTGAATACTTTTTGAGTTCCTACCACCTATCTAGGAAGGAAACTATAATTTATTGAGTACCTATTTTCTATTAAGTACATCATAAGGCTCTTTATGTCCACTGTGGTTGCCTTTCCATTCTTTTTTTCTCATGCCATGTCTTTGTGGGATGAGTGTCATTAACACCACTTAAAAGTTGTGGAAATTAAGGCTAAGGAAGGATAGAAAATTTACCAAATGTCTTAGAATTGGTAGAAGACCTGGGATTCAGTTCTGAGCCTGCTAAACTTCAAAACTAAGAATTAGGCTAGGAGCTGTAAGATCCTGGACAAGCATAAGATCCAATGTCTGACCTGAAGTTGAAGGGACAAGGTTAAAACATTTGAAACAATGAGAGTGAATTTAAAATAGGGTCAAGCTCATAAAACGGTGAATTCTGCACCCAAATCCCACTCTTACTTCTGTCTGAACCTGACTGGGAATATATGTAAATATGAAATCAAGAGTTTATTTTAAAAGTCATCCTGGCTCCAGTTTCACTCTATGCTAATTCACTGTTTTGTTTACTGTGTGTGCTGTGAATTTAGACATTTACATCTCCTCACACCTCTGAACCCGGAAACACTGGTGAGCCCTAACTATCTTTATGTACATTCACCCTCATGCCCACTGCCTTTTAGGTCCCCTTTACTCCCTGATAAGCACAGGACACAGCTATGAGCTCTTCAGTGTGCATCCGATCTGACGAGGTGGTGGCGAAGGGAAGAGTTTTATCTGTGCCCGGATACCTGCCACTTAGTTGAATTCGTGCAATGCAGTGCAGCGGAGGCTTACTGAGCGCCGGGTAAGTGGCAGCCAGTATGAGGGGCTCTGTGAGGGATGGGGCATATTCATTCAGTGTCTGCTGTCAAGCTAGACCCCTTCCAGGCATTGGAGATACAGGGGTGGTCAAGACAAGGCAGGTCTCTGTTTTCATGGAGCTTATTATATTCTAGTTCCACAAATAACACGCTTTCAGGTAGTGATGAGCGCAGTGAAGTGAAACAGAACGGAATGTTGGGATGGAACGAATGGGTGTGGGGCATGGAGGAGGAGAAAATAGAGGTCAGGACTTAGACAATTTAGTCTGGCAGGTCAGTGAAGGTCCCTTTGAGAAGGCGGCTTCTGAGCCGAGACCTGAATACAGAGAAGAGAGCCAGACGTGAGGATCTGGGGAAGAAACCTGAGGCAGAGAGAACAGCCTGTGCAAAGACCTAAGTTGGGGGCAAGCTTTGTTTAGGTTAAGAAACGGAGGGAAATGTAACCCGCCTTGGCGAAAGCACAGTGAGTTAGGGGGGCGGTGGTAGGAAATGAGGTTGGAGACCCAGGCGGGCAGCAATGATGTGGGCTCTCCTAAGCCATGAGAACAGCTTGTGTTGTGTTCTAGGCAGAAGGACAGGAAGTGATTCACATTTTTATTTTTTTTTAAGTTTTGGCGGCTATGTGGGGAATGGATGGGGTATAGAAAGGTAAAAACAAGAATGTTTGGGATGAGTGGCTGAGCAGGTGTAAGTTATGTTGTTATAATTACTGACAGTATCATATACCTGGCCAATGAATTTGAATTTAGATTTTCTCCTAAAGGCAGTGATGTGTGTCAATAATACCTTCCACTTACTGAACACTTACCAGTGCCAGGCACGTGGCTTTATATGCATTTCTCGTCAAGTCTCTTCTCGTCATTCTTCATAAACACACAGAAACCTTAGAAGCTGGGTTTACTGTTGATATCAGCTTTTATAGAGGAGGAAGCTGAGGTGGAGAGAGCGTGAGTACTGACTGCTGGTTAGTGAAGAGAGAGAATAGGAACGGCATGATTGCAGGCCCCCAACTCCTGACAAGGGACTGGGATGCTTGTCAGGGAGCACAGGGAAGGCCGCGGAGTTTGGCAATGACTTTGCGATGAGGAGAAGAGCCGGTTCTGCTCACTAGTGAAGAGCCTGTGTCAGGAGCACATATCAAAGGGCGGCCTGCACTGTGTGCAAACCACGAGGTGAATACTATGGAGAGGCTTTCCTGAAACGGACACTGATGCTGTTACACCTGGCGACTTACAGACCAGGAGGTGATTACATAGACTTCTGACACAAACTGAAACGCAGGAACTTCCTGAAGGAGAATTTGTTGATACCCTTAACTTAGAATGTCAGAAAAAGACCTGATGACATGATGGAGTTCTATACCTTCCGTGAGGGTAATTTTAAGCTAAAATGGTCTTAGAAAATTTGTCCTGGCCTGTCTGTGACCTGTACCCCAGGTAAGCAGGTGGGGTTTTGTCCCCCCGTTGATCTCTACCTGTCTGTCTCTGTCTGTGACACACACACACGCACCACATACACACACGTAAGCATGCATATACACACACATACCACATACACACACGTAAGCACACATACACATAAGCATGCATATACATACACATGTGAGCACACATACATACACACATGTAAGCACACACAAGCATGCATACACCCACGTAAGCACACACACGTAAGCACACATACAAACATGCATATACACACATACACACGTAAGCACACATACACACATACACCCACGTAAGCACGCATACACACATGTAAGCATGTACACATACATACACACACGTAAGCACACATACACACAAGCACCCATACACACATACACACATAAGCATGCACACGTAAGCACGTACACACACACACGTAAGCATGTATACACCCACGTAAGCTCGCATACACACACGTGAGCATGTACACATACACACATACACACACCCCTCCCCCAGGACCTGGACATTCTGGAGCATCTCAAGAGCATCAGGGCAGTTTGTTCTGTCCTGAATGTTCTCACCTTGGGACAAAATGATTCCCAGGTGAGATTCTGTTTCCCTCAGACAGTCAGGGTCTTTTCACTGCCTCGAGACACCATCATGCCTTCCCAAGGACTGGGTGATGCTGTGTGCAAAGAAACCACACTGCAGTTTCCCTCAGCACTAACCAGGGTCAGGTCCTGCTCCTTTATACCCTGAGGTATTGGCAAAGCTGTTGGGGCCCAACCCGGCTTAGATCTGTAGGATCCATTTTGGATTTCATTTTTCCTTTTCCTTCTTATTCTTCCTGGAGAGGACTGACTATGTTGCTTTTAGTTTTCTACCAGCATTTATTCTAGCAAAGCCGGGAGACACTGGTGTTTGTCACTGGCCAGGCGACATATCTGTTCATAGAAAATGGCTGTAATTCTAGGAATTGCAGTCTTGATTTGTCAGCCAAATACTCCATATACCAGCAGTGGCGGTAGCTGCCAGTTGATCTGAGTTTTATGTGGTGAGATTGTTGTTTTGGTGTTTCCCCCCCCCCCTCAGATGAGAACTACTGTTTGCTAGAGCTGAGCACATCAAAACCATTTCACTTAAGACTGTGTGAGAATATAATTACACTTCCCAAAGATATAAGCCTGATCTAGTAAAGTGAGGGCAAAGAAAAATAAAGTCAGTACAGGAGAAATATTACGGGTACCAGGTAGACTGAATGGCCACTCACTCACTTTCAATGATATTATACAAGTCACATAAAATCCTATTCCCTTTTATTATTTTAGCTGAATATTCCTGTCCAAAATGAAAATCAGATGTTTTTCTTCTTTCATTTTTTTCCAAAGCAAATGGTTACAAACACTTACTTAATATAATTTACTGGAGCTTTTTTTTCCTAAAAGAACATTTACATTACTTTCTTTTATGCATGCAGTAACTTTTGATCAAAACATGACTCCACTCCCTTGTTTAATGTTGAGCATCTGGATTAAAGGCTTCTTTTAATCTTAAATACAGATTATGGCTTTCTTTCCCTTTAAGCAAACCGCCATAAAACTTTGGCCCTTTTCCAGTTTTCTTTATTAAAGCTCTCTTTATTATAGTGTTTTCGGATGGCAGTCATTAAATGATTCTTATGCACAATGGGCACTTGATTATAATTATTTAACTGGCAATCAGTTATTGCAGCAATTTGGTGGTGTAATTAAAAGGGAGCGTGTTTATACCTGCCAGCCTCTCTGAGCTGTTCAGCTCTGGGTTAGGGGAAGAAGCAGAACCTAAACATATGGACAGGAAGAATCGGCCTTTCTATGAATGAAAACTTTTCCTTTATTCTTCTCCAATCTGGTTCTTGGCCTCTTTTCTTTCATAAGGTAGATGAACAATAGCGATAGAACAAGGTGTGGTTAAGAATTTTTATGCTACAGTCTCCTCAATCAGTAGATATGTCCAGTAATGAATGTTAAGTTGTTCTATGTGCTAAGAAATGTGAAATGGGTAGAACTATATTTATAATTCTGCTTTTCTTTCTACATGCATAGGAATGTTTTTACCACTCTGATTTATAAATTTCAGCATTTCTTTCTTAATATATAAATTGATATGGGATGCCACTAATGCTATAAAAGATACGTGACATTCATTAACATGCACCTGGAAAGCCATTAATCACTAAAGAAGTAACAGTGTGATCCCCAAGTTAAGAGGGCCCCTGCGTTCTTATTCACAGCTCTTTCAGTTGTCAATGACAAAGACCTAATTCTTACCAACCTTAGCAAAGAGGAAATTTCTTGGTTATGTGGCTGGAATGTTATTGGACCTGCTGACAGGATTAAAGGAAGAACTGCAGGAACCAGGGCTCAGTGAGGAGCGGGATTTGGTCCCTCTAAGACTCAAGTTTTGTCTCAGCTGAGCCTGCCTGTGCTTGACTTCATTCTAAGGATAGACTTCCAGCCTTCTCTCTGTGGCAGGAAACATGTCTCTTAGTAGCCCCAGATTCTCATCTTCCCAGATGAGCAACTCCAGTGGAAAGAAACATGTGCCTTCCATCTTTCATACATCAGTCTAAGGGAAGGACTCTGATTGGCTCTACTTGAGTCATTGGCTCTACCTGGAGTAATTACTGTTGCCAAGAAAATGATGCTATATGATTGGTTAAGCCTGGATCACATGTCATCCATGGAAATGGGTAAGGAAAATGAAATCCTATGATTGACAATCCTGTCAGACACATTGACTGGCCCCCAATGACTGAGAAAAATGCAATGATTATTCTAGAAATAGAATATGAAAATCTGAACTATCCAAACTTTAAAAATGTTCTGTACATGTTTTCCCAAAGTGGATTTCATTCTTTTAGAAATATTGTACCTTTATAAGACCGAGATATAAAAGTGAATTTCAAATGATTGCCAAACCTCACCTGTAGTCTTTCTTGAGTTCAGAAGACCCCTTCCTAGTGTGATCTAAGGGTCATGAAGAGATGGAATAGGCACAAATTACAGATGCCTGCTCTGGTGGCACAGCTGCCCGGCTGCATCACCACTCAGGATCCAGGGTTCAGGGAGCGGCATGGTGTTCAACTACTACGAGGATTAAACCACTTACGACAGTTCTGGCTAATAAAATTCTCCGTTTCTCTTTTGGTTTAGTTCCATATTTGAATCTGTGAGTGCACAGCCAAAACAGTCCGCAAAACAGTAGACTTAAATAGCAAAAACACCTTAAAATTTAAGTAAAGGAAAGCACTAACTGAAAAATTGAAAATTTTAAAGCTCCCCTCCGAGCCCCCTCCCACACACACATTGAACATGATCTATTCAGTCTTTCTTTCTTATGAGGAAAGTATGATCATCCTATTTATTAAGCAGATAAAGAAGACAGTGGAAATGTGCAAGCTCACCCTTGAATAAAAATAAAGTAATTCTCAATTTCCTATTTCTCTTATTAACCAGTGCATGTTTATTTTTGTGTTGTGTATTTATTTGTGCAGCTGAGATATTTAAGCTCAGAGTAACTTAAGCAGCTAATTGAATACCACCTGAACTCAGGGAACCAGCTTCTTCCAATCCAATATGTGTGTGTACCTTTACACACACACACTTTTTTGGTGTGTGGATGTTGGACACTGCTGGAAGAGTTTCTCAGGAATCTAATCTTCTCAATGGCAGGCTCCTGCATCGTCTTTGCCAGTAGTTTAGTTCATATGGACTCGATGCCAATTTTCTTCTCACATATGTGAAATAACAGTTTGGCACAGAGCAAACAAAACAGTGACACCATAGAGAAGACTGGTGTTTTTCAAGAAGTGAAATAGGCAGATTCAGAACTCATTTTTTCTTCAGGTGAACCGAGTTTAAATTAAATTAAATGTTGCAAGAGATTACGGTATTTGTGTGACTCTCCAGAAGTCAAAGGCCGTGGCAATAAAGTATTTTCATTTTATAGAGTTTTTCTTGGAAAGGGTACACAACATATGACAGCAGAGTACTTAAAACCCAGAGCCTGGTGCCAGTGCAAAATCCAAACATCGTAAAGTTACTTCCAAAGCCCAGATATTTATCGGTCCCCTCTCTTGGAACAGAGCATCTCTCAGCTAGTCCAAGGCCGCCAGCTCAGCGTCACCTTGCCAGCCTTGGGTTTTGAGTGTGAAGCACCAAGTAAGGCATGTTCTCCAGGAAGGAAGGAAAAGCTATTGACCAGTTGTCAGATGAGTCAAAAACCTCAGACAGCAATGTTGTCCCAGTGGACAATTTTTTCTTTAGCAAAAATTTTTCCTTGAGCCAAAGAAAGTCAAGGGAGGCCAGCTGTGGCCCAGGGGCCATTGCTGCGATGGTTTCTGGTCCCTCAGGCCGTTATTGGAAACCCAGTGAACTACCCTCTAACAAATAGCCTACCTCTAACCCACTCCACTTAGGTCTACGTGCCTTTACCAGAGGAGAAAGGAAATTCTGAAGTGAAGGGGCTGTTTATTCAGGCTTTCCCTGCTTCCGCAGTGCTCTGGAATCAGTAAAAAGCCTTGTGGTCGGGCTTCTCTGCTTCCCCCACTTCACCCAAAGGGTCCTGAGGAGGCCTTGGCCTTCTCTCTAGGCTGCTCCATACACAGAAGACTTCTGGAAGCTTTGCTCACCAGGACTTGAAACTCAACCTCCTTAGTGATTTTCCACCACAGGGTCACTGCCAAGTCACACAGATCTGTCCAGGAGGCTTCCTAGGGGAGCACCGAGTCCCTGTCCGCTGCGTGACAGCTCAACAACAAGCCTCCAGGCCTGGCTGGCCAGGCGTCTCTTTCCCACTCCCAGCATTAGACTCACCACCACCTGCTAATGCATCTAAAGAGAGCAAAAGGCCTGGGTCACAACAGATGATTAGAGCTGATGCCAGAAGGGTAAACAAGTCATAAATTACTCTTAATTCTTCTTGGCTACAGATGCGATTAGTTTTTAGTTATGGAAAAATAGACTCCCTTTAATCTCTTTTATTTATATAATATACTAGTTGGTCTTTTCATGACTATAAATCTCACTTTTCTACGAGAAGCATTGTGCCCCATGCAAAGTACTGTGTCGGCCACTGCTCTTGAGAACAGATAGGGGAGTTAGTACTTAATAGGGACAGAGTTTCAGAGTTTCCGTTTGGGAAGATGAAAAAGTTCTGGAGATGGAGGGTGGTGATGGTTGCACAACAGTGTGAATGTACTTACTGCCACTGGGCCAAAAATGTTTACAGTGGTTAAAATGGTAGATCTTATTATGTATGTTTTACCACATTAAAAAAAAAACCAAATTAGGTTTCTTGCACTTTTTTTTTTTTTAGTCAAGGTTAATTATTTATTTGTTATAAGTTCTCCTTATGTCTCGTAGCAAAGTGTAAGTGTATGGTGACTCACCGCAAAAACCTAGAATTCCGTATTTCTTCTATTTCACATAGCAAATACTGAGGTCCTTATTTCACTGTTTTCGCCTATTACTAGAATACTACATAAGGTTTTGTTTAAGTTAATGAATGATTATCCTCTGCAACAGAAGTGAACACAGAATCTCAACTAATGAATTGCATGATGCACTTCTGAGGTAGGCCTTAGACGTCCGGTCCACACCCAGGGTCCCTGAAGGACGAGAGCCTTGTTGACCTGGGAGAACAGAGATTCACACCCTGTCTTGAGGCTTGGTAAAGTGGAGTCGGTCCTGGCCTTCAGGCTCCGGCTTCTGCCTCTGCCTTTGGCCAGTGGGGTGCCTAGGGGTCAGTCATCTCATCTCCGGCCTGCAGTGTCTTTATCTGTAAAATGGGAGTGAAGATAGATGCCTGCTTTGCAGGGCTGTCAGGACCAAACGTGCAAACATTTGTAGGAACATTTAGCACTGGGTGGGGACACGGTAGGTGGTAACTCTATGCCATCTGCCTTCCCTTGAGGCCAATGGATGTCTGAGACGGTCTCTGGAGAACCTTTTGTCCCACATGTGTGGGAATCTGGGAGCCGCCTCCTGAAAATCCTTTCTCCCTCTCCTTATACCAGGGCCTCTCTCCTGTCACTCTCTAGACTCTCTTCTACCTCTCTGCCTGCCTTTGAACTGCGAGTTCATAATAGAAATATATTGATGTTGTATGAGGGGGAAATGGCCCTCCCCTGGCCCACTGCCAGCAGCAGCTGTGGAAACACAGCACTGCTCAGTGTCTCATGGAGTTTGGCCTCTTGCTCTTCCAAGACTCCAAGGCCTCACTGCCTCGCACCTCAGACCAACCGCCTTTCCTTTGGGTTAAAATCTCTTTCCCTTGCTTTCTTTGACCTCTTGTTCCTTAGTCTAAAGCCAGCAGTAATGGAAGGTACTTCTTACCACAGACCTGTCTTTTCAGCGGGTAGGTTGGCCCTCGTGGGTCTTCTTTCCTGAGGTCAGAAAAGCTGTCCGGCAACTGCCATTCTTCACTCTGTGTGGATGTGTGCTGCTCCTCCTGGCTCCAGGGGACAGTCTGGCCCTGCATCAGGCCTCGCGAAGAGCTAGAATTCAGTTTGTTGAAAGATGAGTCTACTTTGATTGATGGTATAATTTATCAGCCTTCCCAAGTTCCTAACATGCTTTTGTATCTTTGTAAACATCTGAATGATAAGTTGCTGAGCACTCCTTCCACACCTATGCCATGAGTTCCTGGGGACAGCTAGTCCCAGGCCACGAAGCCAGTGGTTCTCAATCTTTTTATTGTTTTTTAACCTTTTAACTGAGGATTATATACTTTATATGCAATTAAGTGCTCGAATCTTAAGTGTATATCACAGTGATTTATTATCTATACACCTATGTAACTACCATCCAGATCGAGATTGAGAACATTTTCAATACTCCAGAGCCTCACTCAATACCCCCTTCCACTCAGTTCCCCCCAAGATAGATATTAGGTTGGAGCAAAAGTAATTGCAGTTTAAAAGGTTAAAAATTGCAAAAGCCGTAATTAGTTTTGCACCAACCTAATAATTACTATGCTGATGTCTGTCACCGTAGATCAGGTTTGGGTTCTCAACTTTTTTCCACCTATACTCACCCCTAAATTCCCCTCTTCTGCTTACTATCATTTAAGAATTCAAAGTTAATTATTACCTATTGTAACCAAAAAGAAACAAAGTAGTGGTAGTTTTAGAAATGCTTTTGCTGCTCTCCTCACCTGTACATGATCTAATACACTCTCTGTCCCCCCACCCCACCCCCAATCAGTTCATGGGGAGGGAGGGTGACATCTCCATCCTTTCTGGGCAATCATGCCCAATCCTAGAATCTGGCAGAGAAGAGAAAGACACCCCGGGACCTCAGTCCTATTTTCCTGGTGCCCAAACCTCACGTTATAGTGTTTTCTAAGCTGAACAGGGTGTGGTTCTTAGAATCATCAGATATCCACTGAGCTCCCAGTGTGCACAGATTCCTGCTTTCCATGTTCTGTCAAAAGTAGGATTTTTCTTTGCCCTGATTATGATGTGAGTTATGTTGGGAATGGGGGTTGCATTTAAAGAGAAGTATCGCCATTGCTTTCCCCTTTCAACATGTTAACGTCGACCATCTTGAGCTGTTCCTCATGAGGAATGGAAAGATTATTTCCCAGGAGGTGCACAGAAGGCTCCCATTTTGGCGTGTACTGCCATAGTCAAATCCTTGTGTTTAAAAGTGTAGCTCAGTCTGTTTATCCTACAGTAAAAATACCTACAAGAAGCTATTATTATATTGACATTGGAGCCAGACAGGAAATCAGAGGATTCACAGATGTTATTTGTTTTAATGCAATGGGTTTTCTACAAACTGACTTTGCAGCCAATCGGGATAGACTGTACAGAAGGATTTAAGGAACATGTTATTGACATAATGTTTATTCCTTGGACTTTGCAGGCTACGTCATGTCCCAGAGTTCTGATGGCTAAAGAGAAAGATAGGCTTAGAGAGAGACGATGAACCCAGCAAGAAAGAATTGAGACAGATTTCATCATTTCCATGAAAATATCATTATAATAGTCTTTGATATTGGGTAGAATTTGGTATAATTTAACAATTAGATGTAAGCATTTTTATATGCACAATATTGCACAAAGCACAGTTTGGAGCCTGAAGGGAAAGGTGATATGCCAAAAAGGTTGTGTCCTCAAAACTAGCTTTTTCAGCATTTTTGTCCATGATTTAGATTAGGACAAAACCAGTACATCTAGCAAATTCTTTGATGATGCTAAGCCAGGAAGAGAACTAAAATCAGGATCTAAAGAGATCATGACAGACATTTAAGGCTGAACCTAAAACATAGGTTGAAACACAACAGGCACCAGTGTAAAGATCTAGGTTCCATGCGTGTAGGATGGGAGAGACAGAATAAATAGCACCTGTGAAAAGAGGTCTCTCGATGCTCACAATACAATACAAATGAAGCAGTGGGTGTGAAGGGGCATAACACAGCTTCTGCACCATGGCGGGGCTTTTCTAGAAACTGAATGGCCAGAGGATCGACTTCGCATGACCATACTTAAAGATGCTAAAGGACATTTAGAACCAGGATCAGAAACCATGTCACGAGGCCCATTCTCAAATAAAGAATGAGTAGTTAGGTGAAAGAAAGGAAAACCAAAGGGATGCCTGTGTCCCATGTCAAAATACCTGGAAGGCTGGCCTGTGTGAGAGGCATGTGAAGGTCAAGCTGGGACCAGGGAGAAGTAATAGAGAAGGGTCTCTAGTTCAGTTTGATAAAGACCTTTTCCTGCCTGGTTAGCTGTGGATCCAGAGTGGAATAGGTGGCCTCGTGACTGCAGTCATACTTAAGATTTTGTGTTTGTACTAATGCTCCGTCTCCAAACTCTCTGAAGCTTCCAGTCATCGTTCCTGCTCGCCGTCATTCTAACGGCCACAGATACCGAGTTTCTGTTTTGCCATTGTTCACAAGTGTGGCTCTAGAAGGCTCTTCCTTAGTTCTGGCCACCAGCACACTTTATCTAGTTTTGTTTGACTTTCCACATTCACTCTTTATTTTCTCGTAACTGAATGGCCAGTAGGTGCAAACTGTATATGGTGGTGTTAACTTGGTTCATTTGCACCGTGAGAACTTACACTGTATTTTATTACCTTTTGCAAGAGCATCACACTTGTATTTCCAGAAATTTTCCTCACAACAGCTTTATGATGTTAGGCTTTACTCCCTGTCTCACAGATCAGGAGATGAATGCTGGAGAGGTTATGTGATGTGGTGCGAGTGGTTTTGTAAGTATGGCGAGTAGCCCATTTCATGAGAGGCAGGGCCATTGGAAGGAGGACGTTATCACTCTTTAACTAAAGAAACACTCATAGAGAACGGGTCTGGCATTGGCAAAGCCAAGTTAAACAGGATACTGCATTCTCTCCAAGTGTTTCTACTGCCGCGCCCCTCTCTTCACACTGATGCTTGTGGGTCACTTCCTAATCCATGAATGGGTTCCTGACCTGTAAGCAGGGGTGGGAGGTGGAGATTGCATTTGCACCAACTCATGGGGGGAAGTCACTTTGCAAGTTTCCCAGGGATGAGAGAATGTTTTTTTTCTTCCTCCTCCCTTGCCACCCCCTCTCTTCCCCTGCTGTAAAACACCCACAACCTCCCAACTTTAACAAAAGCTGTGACACAGACCTGCGTTTAGAGGCTGGCGATGACCATGTTTATTCTGTCTTCTTTGGGAGCTGCTGAGGCTGGGGCTTCATGCCCCACTAGACCAGTGCCTCTGGAAAGACATTTCAGGGCTATCAGAGAGACTGCACTCTCTCCAGGGGTCATTTAAAAAGCCAGAGACCTCTTCTTGTGCCTCATCACTAAGTCCTGACCTTTAATAATCCCATCACCATACAAGGCCCCAAATGCTGACTCGTTTGATCTTATACCCAGTTTAAGAAGAGTCAGGAGTGCTTTATGGGCTGATTCTGTAGGATGCATTATCATTCCTTCTGAAGCTAGAAAGGAAACATAAAGTTGTTATTGCTTAAATTGAAACAAACAAAAATCTGTCAGACTTTTATGTTCTTTCTGATGCAGCCTTTCATGGGGGGGGTACTTCTTGTGTTCATAATTATTTCAAGTTCTAAGTCGGTTATTCTGGCCCCCGATTTCCCCGATTTTCCATAGTCTCCACTCCATCGAACTTGGCTGCTCCTACTCTATCTTAATTCAAGTTGTACAGAGCTTGTTTGTTCCCTCGAGACACAAAGCAGATCAGTGGCTTAATCTTTATTTTAAATGTTGTCTGTGAGGCCTCATCATGGGGCAACTTTGTACATGAGGCTGATTTTTGTTCCCCAGAAGTCTCTGCCAATATTCGGGTCTGTTGTATACATGCACTGCTATTATGGTAATAATAGTTTACAGGAGACTAGATTATGATATTTTAATAATATAGAGCCCTTTGTTGATATAAATGCTTCATGCATGTTGGAATGAAATATTAAAACCACAGTTTTGGCTCTACTTCTCAGTGCACTAAAGGACTGGACCAAACTCATCAGGTAGACGTGAGCCTTCTTTGGCATTTAGTGTTTCTTCTCGTCTCACATAGAGCCCTCCTTTTTCAGAGTGAGGAAGCTGAGGCCTAGGACCACTCTTTGGTGAGTTTGTGGTCAAATTGAGATTCAACTCCAAATCTCCTGACTCTCAATCCAGTACATTTCTCCTTTATTCCGTGCTTAACCCCTCTTTTAGATACTTTCCTAGAAGCAAGGCTATGGTCTCCAAGTAGAATTTCTAAAAAACTTGATTCCAGCGTGCCCCAGAGGAAATCCAAACACAGCAACTTTCCAAGCACACAATGAAGGGCTACGATTCCTATTATCAGGGACTAGATAATTTGGGGAATTCTGCAGTGTGGACCTGTGCAATGCAGCTGCAGAAGGAGGGGCCTGACACCTACTTTGTTATATCAGGCTTGTGCTATGTGGATGCATTGCTTTTTCAGGTGATATAATGTCCTACCTTCTTCTCACCTCTCCAGTCCATCCACTACCGCCACTAGGATTCATCGTCCTAAAACTGGTTTTTACTGTATCACTCCTGTGAGCAAACACCTGCCCCACGGCCCCCAGGTCAAAGCTTCAAACTCCTCAGCTGCTCCTCCAAGGAGCCCCAGCCGGACCAATGCCCTCACCGTCTCCAGAACAAGCCGTATTCATCCCCAGTTCTCTTTGCTCTTCTAAAGACCTTTTCTCCAGCCTGTGGTTCAGCCCTTCCTACCCAGCAGTGGCCAGGCCAGCCCCCTCGCCTGGGTTCCCTCTACTGCAAACTCCTGAAATGTTTGCTGATTCTATGAGCGTGTATAAGGCTAACCGTTCACATCCTGATTGCATCACTGTGATAACTTCTGGTCTCTGGAACTCAGCTGGGAGCTCCTGGAAAAGTTCTCCAACTTTCTCCGTTCACAGTGCTCTTGGAGTCTCAGGAATTATTTCACAGAGTCCCCTAGGCCCAAAGAAATACATAGCAGTTCCATTTGTTAAGTAGTTAGAACCAAGCAGCTTCATAAGTAGTTATGTCCTAACAATTGAATAGCTATTCGAAAAAATACTGCACATTAATTGAAAGAAAATATTTTTATTCTGAAAGCACCACAGTTATTTACTAATAGGGTGTCTGCTCCTGTTGGGCACTGTACAGCTTCCCAAACCTTGGAATCAGATGGGAACCTGCCATACTCATTTCCTGTTCTATGGTGATTTTCATATAATACTTGCTTTTATAAAATGACTGCCAAAAACCCAGTTTTGCAGAGCTATGAGATCATCAAAAGGAATGTAGCGGAAACTAAAGGAGAAGCTGTAAACCACCTTGATCTAGTAGTTTGTGCAGTGCCTGGGAGGTTGTGTATCATGTCGTTTCCCTCAAAAACTTAAACTATCCAATGGTGCAAATTCGCTGCAGTGCCGAGGCACACAGTGTGGGAACCACAGCTCCAGAGCATAAGTGTGATTTCATACTTCTCTTATGTGCTCCCCAAAGTGCACTGGGTAATGCAGTGCATATAGTAGGCAGCCAGTAAATGCTTTATGACGATCTTAATCCTTGACCTCCTGATAGAGGCCACCAGTGCCGCCACTTGAGCAATGTGCTGAGCTCCCTGGCACAACTGTCACTCACATTAGATCCGTTTGAACATCTTTTGGGGATGCTGTAAAGGAAATTCAGATACTGAGTGGAGGTTGGCTTATGTGCCCTATAACTTCCCCTCCATTGCTAAGGTTCTTTAATTCAATAGCACTGACACGCCTATAAGACTAGGGTAAACACAATTGCATGCCAGTGGCGAGGGTGAAATGTCTCAAATCTCCATGTCAAAAATATAAAAATATTTGAATTCTAACATGCTGAATTTGGTTTGGAGAAAGGAAGTAGAGACTTAAAACTGCTGTTTCCTTAATAGGGTAGATTAATGGATAAACCTTTTCGGTTGCCACAGAAATTGACCAAATGGTCGGACACTGAGAAAACCACAGTACATACCAAAAAAGTAGAAATAACACAAAAAACATATCTGATCACTATGTAATACACTGAAAAATACAAATTTAAAAAATTTAAACTTGGAAATAAAATGCCACTGGGAAATTTAAAAACTCTTCTTGGGTCAATGAGGAAATCAAAATTGTAGACTATCTACTGTGTTTCCCCGTAAATAAGACCTAGCTGAACAATCAGCTCTAATGCATCTTTTGGAGCAAAAATTAATATAAGACCCAGTCTTATTTTACTATAAGACTGGATATAATATAATATAATATAATATAATACAATATAATACCGGGTATAATATAATACAATACTGGATCTCATAGTAATTTTTGCTCCAAAAGACGCATTAAAGCTGATTGTCCAGCTAGGTCTTATTTTTGGGGAAACATACTAGAAAGTAATATGAAAATTCTACACATAAATATATTTTTGATACAGCTAATGCAGTGCTTAGGAAAATTCACCAACTTAAGTTCTTACATGAATAACAAAAATGAATAAAATAAAATAATTGATGCCTTGAACTTACAAAATTACAAAAAAGAACAAGAAAATTAACCCAGGGATAGCAGAAGAAAAATCTTAGAAAAGTGCCTGACACATAGTAAACACTTGATAGATGTTAGCTGTTATCATTTCGTTGTCAAAAACATTGAGGCATTTCTATTTGAATGATACAGAAAAATCTATAAGATACAGTGCTAAGTTTAAAAAGCAAAATTTTTGAGGCAGTTGGAGAGATTTCACTATGGCAGCCATATTAGGTGATATTATTGGATTGATGTAAGTTTGCATAGGTGTGATGATGTTATTGCAGGTCGATAGGAGAATGTCCTTGTTCTTAGGGGACACATGCTAATAGATTCAGAGGATAAATGTCCATGGTATCTTCAGTGTACTTTTCAGTAGTTCGGGGGGGAAAAACATTAAGAGAGACAAATGTGGGGAAATATTATTAATCTTATCAATGAACATATTTATGTATGCGGGTAGGGGTGCTTATTCAAATTTTCTCTAAGTTTGAAATTTTTCAAAAGAAAATGGGCAAATATTATTACAAAACACCAAGGTACAGACCATTTGTGTTTTTTAAAAATCGTGTGTGTGTGTGTGTGTGTTTATATGTTTGTATGTGCATTAACTGTCTCGAAAGGATACACTAGGAATTGAGAACAGTAGTTGTCACTTGGGAGGAGGACAGGTTGGCTGGGGACAGGACCAGGAGACTTAGCTTTTGAATCTTGTACTACAAGCTTACATCTTCTATCTTAAAAGAATGCTACTGGATTTTGTTTTCTAATTTCAAACTCTGTCCTGTGCTCAGTCTTACTGTGGTGCCGTCACTGGATAAATGATGTAAGAATACCTGGGAGTCCCAGACGACGTAGGCAGTGCCTCCTCTCAGGGGAGATCTCTTCAATGGTTCCTTCCTTGACCTGTCCCCACTCTGCTGTTGATCTTCCTGCGGGTGAGCAGCCTGTGTGTTTCCTGCCCCTGCGTCCCGCCCCACCCACATGGGGCAGCCCTTTGGCCTTGGCTCTGTGGGGATTTCATGAAGACGTTTTTACAGCTGGTGGAAGGTGGTGGGCACATGGGATGGTCCTCAGAAGAAATAGGTGTGGGCTTCCTGTTTTCACTGTGACTCAGACATGTGGGAGAGCACTTCTGTAGAATACTTGTAATAAATAACTTGTTTACTTATTCTGACACTGGTGAGACTCCCCAGCTGGAATTCAAGACAAGAGGCACCTGAGCCTCGAGGTTTCTGTTGTGGTGAGAACCAGAGTTGATAGTCTTAGATATGGCTTGTGGTGCCAACGATTTCAAAGCTGAAAGGGACTTACCTGAGGGATCCAATCCTCTCACTTGACAAAGAAAACACTGACGTCTTGGCTGAATAGCACAGCTAGTAACCATATGTCCCCTGAGCCATCTCACAGGGTTCTTCCCATGACACTGCAGTGACCTAAGAAGCCCACCGGGATTCAAAACTAGAGGCTCCTGCAGGCTTTAGACTGTTATCAATGTCTCACCTTGTTTTCTGTATTGTAAAGCTTTATATAGATGGTGTCAAGTTGTATATATCCTTCTACAAGTTGCTTTTTTTCCCACTCAAGTATATTTTTGAGGTTTACCTATGTTGCTGCGTATTGCTCCTGTTCAGCCATTTTCACTACAGCTCGGTATTTTATTGTATGCATACTTGAAAATCCTCCATTCTTCTGCTGAAAGGCATTGAGGTTGTTTCCAAGCTTTTGATACAAATAATGCCCCAACTATCCCTGTGCTTGCTCCTGTGTCCACAATACACGTCCTTGACGGTTCTTGATGGTTTGAGCCTTTTCTGTTCTCACTGTCTCCGTGAGATCCTTCATTGATCAACACACCAAATGAATGGTTAGGTCTCTTCCTGTTTCAGGAATTCATGATTCATAAAAGTGGGTATTTATCTGCGAGACAGTACATTGGTTTACCCCAGGGTTTGTAGTTTGAAGAGTGGTGTGTTCAAGTCACGTGGAAATTTGTTTTTTCCTTCAAAATAAACTCAGGACTTGACCTCAGACCTATTGAAGTTGAAATTTCTTAGGAGTAAGAAATGCTCCTCTTGGAGAAGCTCCTAGTAACTGAGGCCCTCCTTAATTTACCACCCCAGCTGTGCTTAGGCAGGCGACTCTGCAAAGCTGAGGAGGCAAGGCATGTCCCTCCCACAGCCTCATCTCATTAGTTTTCCTCACGGCCCCCTAGAAAGCGGGCAGGCACTGTGGGAGGAAATGGCCTTTCAGCAAAGAAACTGTTGTGAACATCAGACCCCACTAGACTGTGGCCCTGGCCTGCTGGGTCTGCTGTTTGGTGTCTGTCTGTGTCATCCCTTCTAGGCACCTGTGCTTATGGCAGGTTGCATGATGTTTGTATTTCTTCCTTTTGTGTTGGACAAGGCTTTTCCTCTTTAACCCCCACACAGATAGTCAGGCAATCACTTATGCCAGTATCATGCTAGATGTAGGCGTTACAGCCCTGCCTGTAGTCAGATTGTGTTCTGGGTCTAAAGTCTTCAAATAGGTGCATTTATAACTGTAACACCAGAAATTATAAAAAGGCCTGTGTGTGTGTGTGTATCGTAGAGTATCAAAGAAGGAATTATTCCAGTTTGGGGATGGAGAAGACTTCACAGAAGAGGGATTGTTTGAGCTGTATCTAAAATAGAGTTAGTAGGATTTTAACAGAGAAGGTGAGCAATGAGAACAGCAGGTTCAAAGTCACAGATTTTGCCCTTTTTGGGTAACTGGAGAGCAGGGTGCATGCAGGCATTATGCACAGATGAAACTTGAAGGTAGGTGGGATGGGGCTACACTGGGGAGCATTTTGAATGGATCTTCTCCTGAAGATGTGAGGGGACCTAAGAATTGTGTTAAGCAGGGGAGCGTCATTGTGGGAACTGTTAGAAAAATGCTTTTGGCAGCCAAGAAAGGCATGAATTGGAAATGGAGAGCTGAGGCGTAATCAAGAGACTGGAGGAGGCAGTAGCAATAGAAAAAAAAAGGAAGGAAAGGATGAAGTTGAACGTAGCTATCCTGTCAGAAAGGAGCAAAATACAGATTGGTGGATGGAAAGCAGCTTTGATTACTTGTTCTTTTTCTCTTTCTATTCCTTTTTTCAAACTGGGGTCAGACCACAGGTAAATAGCAGCAGTTTTTTTATCAATACCTACAGCTATGAAAACAAGAGGAAAAAATGGAGTATAATGTGGAAATAATAGCATAAATATCTAAGGACAGAGTTTGAGGTATATGAAAGAAATGAGCATTGATTTACAATGTTAGAGTCACCCCATATGTCTTAACTTTCATATGTTGATTGTTGCATGTGCTGAGTCAGGAATTGAGAAAAGTCTCTGCATTTGGAATTAGGAAGCGCTCACTTGGTGTCCCTGCTCTGCCTCTTAACTATCTGTGAGACCTTGTGCAAGCCACTTGAACTTTCTGGACAGCAGCTCCTTCCATCTTAAGAAAAAACACAGCAAAAAACAGGATTTGTCTGTTGCCCCAGGATTCCTTTTAGACCTAACATCCTACACACTCTGCTGACAGCACTTTACGCCTCTCCACTGGGGCATGTCTTTCTGGAGACCACTCACCTTTTTATTTCCCAAGGAGGGGAACTGCTTACTGAGTCTGTGTAAACCACCTCCATAAGTCCTGTGATTCATTTCTAAATCTGACCCACTCAGAATATATGTGGCTATATTGACATAGGGGCATGAAAGTGTCTAAGGATTCGTGAAGCAAATGGTGGTGTACTTGGTCCTACCTTTTAGTTAATGGGGTAACATAAAGAACTAGTGAATCCTGAGCAATGATTATGTTTTAATTGGCATTCGACTATAGAACAGGGGCAGAAAGAACTTGGCAAGACACTTTCTGGTGTGTGCCTACCTCAGACTACTGTGGTGCCCTTGAAGAGTACAGTGTGTTATAGATGTGATGAGATAGAGGTTTCCCAGGTGGATTTTTTTTTGGGGGGGGGGTACATTTGAATTCTCAGTTCAAATATTCCATCTTTCCATTCAGTTTGTCTATTTCTTTTTTTAATATATTAATCATAATTATTTTGAAGTCTTTGTCTGCTTAATCAAATATCTGAATCATCTCTGACCTGTTTCTATTCACTGTTTTATCTCTTGATAATTGGTCACTTTTTATAGTGTTTTTTTTTTGGGGGGGGGGGAGTGTGGGCATATTTAATAATTTTTTATTATATGCCAGAGAGTACTTAATTTTGTTCTGACAGTCAGCTAAATTACTAGGAAGACTCTTAGATTTTGGTAAGGCCTGATTTAAGCTTGTTAGGGCAGCTCTATTTCAGTGTCCCCCTTACTCCTGGAGTATGGTAGGTAACCTTATAGGTGGCCTTTCTGGAATTGTAATACATGCTTAGTATGTTCACCTATGTCTTCTCCTCTGAATGACCCAAATTCCAACATCTGTCCAGTACTGTTTAATATCTGGCATTTTCCCTCAGCCTTGGCTCTCAATTTCCCAATATGTACTTTCTTCATCTTTTAGGAGTCTCACTCTTTACTATGAAACCCAATAATTAGACAAAGACCCAATTCCACATAAATTTCTGAGTTTTCTCACTTATCTCATTAACTCGGCTCCCCACATTCCAGCAGCATCGAACTCTGTACATTTGAACTCTGATTTCCGTCTTGTCCCTCTATCAAGACCATTGTTCTTTGCTTGAGTTTTTGTGTTGGTTGTTCTCTGAGCCTGGTAACAATTATTTTATTTGTTTTGTGAAATTATTATTTATGGCAAGATAGTAAGTCTGATACTATATCATGGTCAGAATTGGAAGTCAGCATTTTGCTGTCTTGGTTTCAGTTACATTTCTTTAGATGCTCATTTTAAAAGAATAATTTGTGGCTTATTTTGATTATAAGTTTACTTCATAGTAATTTTGTTATTCAGTAATGTTTCCCAACATGTGGGCCCTGGAGGCTTTTATCATTTAGACAAATTTTGATTATATTTTAGCAGCATCTTTATTGATGTATGAATGTTGTAATTGGCCTATTCAGCTTTGTTGCTCACTGTACTAAGAGATAGCTTCTTTGGCATTTGCTTGGTTTGAAAATTGTGAAGTGTTGAGAGTCCATTCTGGTTTTACCCTGTATTTCTGGTAAGCATGGTCTCAGTAACGGCACATCTTGGCAAAACACACCTGTTGTCCTGGGTGACTCCTGAAATGGCAGCTACTAGAGTTTAATTCCTTTAGCCCTAAGCTTTATCTCCTGTGAAAATTCAGCCACTTCTGGGGAAGAATGGCAGAGTAGGCTGTATTAGTCATTCACACCACTGAGAGAATACTTTATCAGATCCCTTCTTGTGGAGCTAATTTAATAATAGGTTAGGAGCTCTTTTCAAGTTCACATGGAACATTTTCCAAGATAGACCACATGTTAGGCCACAAAACAAGTCTCAATAAATTTAAGAAGATTGAAATCATACCAAGCATCTTCTCCGACCACAGTGGTATGAAACTAGATATCAATTACAAGGAAAAAAAACTGAAAAACACACAAACTCATGGAGGCTAAATAACATGCTACTAAACAATAGGTTACTAATTAGATCCAGGAAGAAATCAAAAGATACCTTGAGACAAATGAAAATGAAAACACAATGACCCAAAATCTGTGGGACACAGCGAAAACAGTCCTAAGAGGGAAATTTATAGCAATACAGGTCTACCTTAAGAAACAAGAAAAATTTCAAACAAATAGGACAGATACATGCGAAAAAATGAAACTACACCACTTTCTAACATTATATACAAGAATAAACTCCAAATGGATTAAAGATTTAAATATAAGACCAGAAACCATAAAACTAACTGCCGGGAGAAAATATAGACAGTAAATTCTCCCTCCACTGGGATCCCATTACACAGATCATCAAGCTTAAATACCTTCTAGACAGAAGAGGGGATGATCCTTCTCTAGTGAATCTGACCAACCCAAAAAAAAGTCAGGAGCTCTGTGACATGATAGCTCAGCCAAATGACCCCAAGCAAAGTTTATGTGGACTTCAAATAGCTTTTGAGTACCTCCTTAAATAAGAGCAGAAACCAAATATTATCGGGCATTTATCTTGAAAAACAGAGACTAAACTAAACTTGAAGGAAACAGATTATGCCAGGAGATGAAAATTTTAGATACTCCAAAATATTCATTATCATTTATGTTCTCAGTGGGATAAAAGAGATATTATATTCATGAAGCAAGAACAAAGGCTATAAAAAGATATTCAGATAATTTTTTAAAGCTCTCAGAAATTAAAAATATAAATTTAAAATTTAATAGAAGGATTAGACAATGAAATTGAAAATATCTTCCAGAAACTAAATCAAAAGTCCAAAGAAATGGAAAATAGGGGAGAAAAGATAAGCAAATTAGTGGAGCAGGCTAGGAGTGCCAACATCTAAATTATAGAGGTTGTACAAAGAAAAACAGAAAACAGACCAGAAAAAAAAAGGAGGAATTAAAGAAAATTTCCCAAAATTGAGAGGCACAAGTTCCTAGATTGGAAGGGTCTACTGACTGCCCAGAATAGTGAATGATAATAGACCAATGCTGAGGCCCATCACAGTGAAATTTCAGAACAATGGGGTCAAAAAAGACCTACTGCTCAAAGAGAGGGATAAAATAGCTCATAGGCAAAGAATCAAAAATTAGAATAGTTTTCCACTTCTCAATAACTACACCGGAAACTAGAAATCAATGGAACGATGCTTTCAAACCATAAAGGAAAATTTTTTCTAATCTGCAATTCTGTATCATCCACACTGTTGAGTATAAAGTTAGAATAAAGATATTTTCAGATACACATAGATCTCAAAAATTTACCTTGTATTCAGACTTTTTGAGAACCCACTGAAGGATGAACTCCAGGAAAACAGAAGAGTAAACCCAGAAAGAAGAAGACATGGAATATAGGAAATGGGAGGATAGCACACAGGAGAGAGTCAGAGGTATCCTCAACAGTGGTGAAGGGAAATCTTAGATGACAATTGTGCCTGAAGCATTGAGGGCAACTAGAACAGATCAGAGCAGCGTGGATTTTAAGAAAATGAAATTACTTGAATATCTAATGTATTTGAGCATGTATTTAGGAGATTTAGACAATTGGTAGAAAGATTGGGATTAAATTATTGGTAAGTACTTAGGAACCAAGTAAAAAAAAACAAAAGAGGATAATTGTTAACACCAGGGAAAACAATGTTATAGAAAAAAGCAAAAGTAATCCATATTAGGATTACACAGCACACCTAGATATAGCAATTAGATAGTCATAGTGTCAACACTGGATATTGATCTAATTAAAATTATAATTATGTCAAAAGGCTGGGAGGACAAGAAGATAAGAGTTTGTGATCATGGGGGTGAGGGGGCGATTAGCTGTGAAGGAAAGCTAAATCTTCACTTAGCAAAATTGGCAATACAATGCTTAAACTGAAAAAAAAAAGAAAATAAAAATGTTAACAGGTAACAATATAGATACATTATTTTAACATATAGAGGTAACCTGAATAGTATCAGATAACTCATTATGAGGAGTGGAAGATGGAAGCTTGCTATTTTTCATAACAAGCTTTGGAATTGTGGTTTTTTAAAACTATGCTCATATGTAACTTAGAATCAAATGGGAACTTAAAAAGAATAAAACAAAATGGAAGAAGTTATAGTGAGAATGGATAGGCTGGGGTTTTAGAGGATGAGTAGGAGTTCTGTAGGCCAAGGGCATGGAGAACCAACACAGGGAAAGGCAGTGGCCTGGCATCTGAAGGAAGCTTGAGATGTGGGGTATAGCCACACCTATGTATTTGTTTTTCTCCCTTTGGTGTCTCTATGATGTTTAGAATTTAATATACGGCCTTTTTGTTATTGATAAAATTATAACCTGTTACTATATTTGATTATTGTTCTAAAATTACAGTATTCTTTGAACTAATTTCAAAGGGAGGAAAATGAACTGTCATTGAAATGACTTTTGCAGTAAACTTTGCTGAAAAGGCAGTGTCATTTCCAAGTCCTTACCTGGACTTCAGAAAAGTCTTTTAACCACCACTCCCAGCCCTCAGGAGTCCTCACAAGACAATAGACCCAAAGGAAATGGGCACTTTGCCAAAAATTTGGGAAAGTTCAGGTGCCTGCAGCATCCCAAAGCCCCTAAGACCAGAAAAAGCACTTGGCAGACGGGTGTGCCATTGAGACCAATGGACATCTGGGTGTGGCATCTGGAGGAATTCAAAATGCTGGAAAGCACATGGTGTGGTGGGAGGATCTGGAGTTGACTCCTGGCTTTACCATCTTTGTGGCTTCAGCAGCCACCTAGCCTCTTTGAGAGTAAGATACAGGTAATAGAATGTATATGGGAATATTTTACAAATAGAAAATGCCTATTACAAATCTTGGTTTCAATCAATGAGTTTCTTTACCTGTTGAGTTTGTCTCTATACATGTGCTTCTTTCCCTGGTATATTTATTATTACTGATTCCCGGTAGGCTTGTGTATTAGTTAATGTATAGGTCAAAGTACTATAATAGAGAAACCCAAAAATATGGCAGTTCAAAAAGGACAGAAATTTATTTTTCTCTCATGTAACAGTCTAGAGCTGTGCTAGCCAATATGGTAGCCACTAGGTACATGTAGCTATTTACATTTAAATCAGTTAAATAAAATTTAAAGTTCAGTTTCTCAGTTGCACTGACCACATTTCAAGTGCTCAGCAGTCACTTGACCAGAGGCTGTTGTGTTGATAGCACTTACAGAACATTTCCATCATCACAGAAAGTTCTCTTTGTAGCCCTGACCGAGCGGCGTGACCCAGCACTGGGAGGTTGGCTCTACTCTATAAGGTCACCCATGAACCTGAGTTCCTTAACTATTATTGCTGTACTATTCCCTAGGTAATGCTTCATAATGTTTTGTGTCTTTTTTTAAATTCAAATCTTTTTTTTTTCTTAATTTTATTGGGGAATATTGGGAAACAGTGTGTTTCTCCAGGGCCCATCAGCTCCAAGTCGTGGTCCTTCAATCTAGTTGTAGAGGGCGCAGCTCAGCTCCAAGTCCAGTTGCCGTTTTCAATCTTTAGTTGCAGGGGGCACAGCCCACCATCCTATGTGGGAATTGAACTGGCAACCTTGTTGTTGAGACCTCGCGCTCTAACCAACTGAGCCATCCGGCCGCCCCTCCAGCAGCTCAGTGGCAGCTCTGTGGAGGCTGCAGTTCGCTGGCCCATGTGGGAATTGAACCAGCAACACTGTCGTTCAGAGCTTGCACTCTAACCAACTGAGCCTTCCGGGGGCCCTTCATAATGTTTTTTATACCATGAATCCTTTTGGCAGTATGACAAAGACTACAGACCACTTCACAGAATAATATTTTTAAATGTTCAAAATAAAATACATAGAGTTACAAAGGAAATTAACTATGTTGAAATATAATTGTCAAAATATTTAAAAAACAAAACAAAATCATGTAATAGTAATAAGTGCTTTATTAGTACATCAAATATTCTAGTAGCAACTCTCATGGCTACTGTAATTTCAAAAGAGTGATGAGTGTATGTGATGTTTCAAGATAATCCATAATAAGTATAACGTGACATGAAAATACCTGCAATTTCACTTAGTGAGAGTCATGGATACTGCTAATATTGTGGTTTGTTTCCTACATGATAACTGAAGGACATGCTAAATTTCAGATAGAGGATAGTGAAAGTAAAGTTTAATAGTTTTTCCCCGTTCAAGTTTACAGACCAATGATTGGGTTTATGGACCCCAGGGGGGGTCTGTGGATTCTAAGGTTAAGAAGCCCTGCTTGGTGTTGTCAAAGCTGACTAGGCAATGCCAACTCCACTCTACACTCCAGAATGTAGAAAGGAGAAAAGAGAGGAAGTGGAGGGCAGATGATTTCCCTTTTAAAGGACATGACCTGGGAGTTGCTCACATCCCATTGGCCAACAGACACATACTCACCTATGGTATAAGGCAGGCTGCGAAATGTAGTCTGCAGGGCAACCCCGTACATTGCTAGTAAAAGAAATGGGAGGAGTTTTGTCAGTAAAAGGAAGAAGGTAAGAATGGATATATGGATAAATAGTCTCAGCCATAGCTTTGTTCATCCCTATGGAATTGAAACAAAAAGTGTTTATTCAAAAATGTCCTGTTTACCCTGACATTTTGTACACTTTCAGGTCTAGGTCAGAAATGCCAGGAAGAGCTTCATTCTTACCGTGGACAGGCTCCCGTAGTGTTAGCGGTGCCTGAGGTGCACAGGGTCTAAGGCATATCGCATATTTTGAGCTTATAATTCCTCAATTCTGTGGATAAGCCTGCAGTCACAGGCAACATTGTTATTAGCAGAGAGAGGACATTTTCTTCCATGTCAGAGGAGTGTTTGTTCCTTGCTCAAAGCAAATTCAGTATGCCGTGATCCACACTTAGGAAACTGGTAACAAATTAGATGTGTGCTCCTGTCACCAGTGGCCAGTGTTCTATGTGCAAGAAAGCATAAAGTAGCAGGAAGCAGGCTTTTTCCAAACAAACAGATCCCTTCAGCAAATGCCCTTTAAAGTTTAAAATAACAACCCCTTGGGTTGCACAGACCTTTAACTTTTCAGAGAGCTGTAAGTACCTTAACTCTTCTTATTTTATTAAAGCTCCCAAGTCATGAGGTGTTTTTTCTTTTTTTTTTTCAAGTTAGTTAAATAAATAGCAGTTATGACACAGCATCACATGGCCAGCAGCAGCTTTTAGCCTTTAAACGGAGGGTTTGAAAAGGCGTACTTAGAGGCGAACTTGGTTGGCTTCTGCTGGCCCCTGTGAGGCAGAGCTGTTCCAAGCCCAAATAGTACTTAAAGGGCCAGACGACCCCTCGTGCGCCCTTGTCTCCATCCAGGGGAGTGTTTTCCAGTGCGACATTCAGTGTCCCAGATCGTGAGCTCCCGAGGGGCAGGCACTAGGGTCTTCTTACCCCCCACACAGCCTGGTGCAAGTTCTTGTACATCACAGGCACTAGACAGATGTTTGCTGACAGGTCATTTCTATTTTATAAGCGTTTATAATGGCCTTTTAAGTAAGTGCCATTTTAAACTTTGTTGAATGAAGGGTGGTTTTTATTTAGTCTTACGGTCACCATTGTTTTGTTTGTATTTTTGGCCACCCCTCCCCCAAGCCATCTCTAGTTTTAAAATGTGATTCACTAGGAAAATATGACTCCATTAATTGAATTCAGTTTCGAGCCAACTTTTCAGGAACCTATCTATTTCTGTAAAGTGAGATCCACTTGCCAGTGTACCGTCTGGTGCCAGCACTCAAATTTTCTCTGACTCAGTTGCTCCGGTGGTGTTTCAAATATCTCCCCATAAATCAGGCAGCCAGCGCCCCATACTTGTAAGGATTATTTACTGGTCTTGTGATTCTGCCCAGGATCCCGATAGTGATCTTAGATGGGTGATATAAATAGGCTAGGATTTGCCAATGGCTATTTTTATGAGAAGCTTTCTAAGTTGATTTATTTGAACCCAGAAAGACTTCCTCCCTCTGGTTTTCCCTGTTTCCCTCCACCACTGGGGAGATCCTCTCTTCATTCCGCCTGCCTGTCTTCCCCCCACCCCCAGCCAGCTGGTGTCTGCAGAAATCAGAAGGAAAGTACGTGCTTGATACAGAGTTGCTTGAAATCGTATATCTTTACCCTCTTTCAGGATCATCTTTCTTTCATCCGGCCCCAGAATGGCACCTACCCCACCCATCAGGCCACAGGATCTCTGCGACCAGCTGCCTTGTCTGAAATAGATATCCACCAGCTCTCAGGCAGAACAATTCCCTACATTCATACCTGAATGTATATTTTACAATATTACCTCTTGTTTATCTTTGTAGGTTTGCCCCTGCCCCAAGTTAAAAAAAAAAACAAAAAAAAAACCCCAAGTAGAATTATGGCTAACGAATCATACTTCCTTGTTTGAGGTCTCCCCTTTTTCCCGACCCCAATCCTACTTGTGCCCAGCCTTCAGAAGGGAAGAGAGAAGACAGACACCTGCACCGAATGGTATAGGCACCGAATGGTATAGACACCGGGGTGCCAGGTCAGGCCTTCGGGGAGGACAGCTTGGCCCTAGGATCTGCAGAGCTACCTTCTCTCCTTGTGGGATGCCCCCTGGCCCCCCGCCCAGATCCACCAGAGTAAGTAGGAGTCAGCCAGGAAAAGCTTGCCTTGGAGCATGGCCCTTTCTTTGCATCCTTTTCCCAGGTTTTCATGCTGAAAACAGCACATTCTCAACATGTAACAAAAATTGATTCTGCTTTTTTTTTTCACCTGGTGTTTTTGACCATGCTGTTCTTGGCAGTCTAACCTCCAGACGTAGAATTGATAGCTTAAAGTGTAAATGTTAAATGGGTTGGTGACATGCCATTTGGAGTCTTAGCTGCCCTGGATAATTTACCAGCGTTGTGGCTTCACCCACCCAGTGGCCTTTAGTGTCTCCTTAACTTTACAACTGGCTTGCATCTGGGATCTCCCCCCAGCCTGCCCTCCCACCCCCCAACCAACCCTGAGTGCTGGAGCCCTTTTTTACTTCCTGGGCCAAATACTGGAAGTTTAAGAGATTGTCTTCAATCTGTGAATTCTATCCAAGGGCCTCAGAGCCTGATGCTGAGATCTGGCCAAAGGGACCACAAAACCAGGTCACCAAGGATGCCCGTCCATGCTCCGAGCTTTGGTTCTGCTTTTCCACGGGATGAATGTTCCATCTCAGAATAACTGTGAAGATCAAATGAAATCATGTATTCATATTTGAAATGCTTTGTGAAAGGTAGAAAGCATAAGTAACAACAGCGAGAATAAATAGTAGCTACTATTTTAGAAGACTCTATATGTCCCAGGTACTGTGTTTAGTGCTTCAGGGGAACTATCTCATTTCATCCTGATGACTACTCCTTAAAAGCGTTAGTATGCCTGGTGGATAGAAAGGGTAGGGAGGCCCAAAAACAGACAAAGTCATTGCTCAAGATCACCCTCCTAGGGAAAATGGTAGAATCAAACTTCGAGTCTGGCCAGTGGGACGTTAGGGCCCATGCCCTCCTCTGTTAGGCAGAATATTTTCCGTCCCATTTCCATATTTGTAAGAGAAGCAGCATTGACTTTGAAGATGGACATTAGTGCTTTTCCTTGAGATACCTAGTTCACCTTCCATTGTCAGACCAACAGTTTCCTGTGCTCAGGCTTTATTCCCTTCAGCAGAAGGAGCTCGGTGATTTTCCCACTGGGAGAGGGAGACATGAGATTTGGCAGCCTCTTCCAGGAAATGCCACCCTCGTCACTCATGCTGAACCTCCCTGAGGCACTGACTGTACGTTAGCCAACTCCACCATGACTGTTCTGTGAGCCACTGGCTGTCAGGATGACGAAGGCTCAGAAAGTGCTCGCTGCATGTCTGTTTCTGAGGTTGACAGTGGGTTGAGGAGGGCACTTAGAACCGCCCTGCTTTGAAGAGCCTTTGGGCAGATGGGAGTTCATTCAGCGACAAAGAGAATTTGAAATAAAAGGCTTGGTTCCTGTGTAGAGCCATGATCCTGTGGAAAAGACAGGACAGGCATTGTGACGTGTGTGTGTGTGTGTGTGTGTGTGTGTGTGTGTGCGCGCGGCGCACACACAGGATTCAGTGCATCAAAGAAGAGAAGTTAGAGACGGGAGGGATTAAAGGGGGCTTTGGGGAAGCTCCATGAAAGAGAATTTGATCTGGGCACTGGTAATATGGGTAGAATGGTGAGAAGAAAGAATAGTGTTCCAAAATAAGAGAAACAGTCAAGTGAATCTGGTCAAGGAAGGTTTTAAAATGCTTCGTTCATGAGAGGATTTGATGTAAGTTGAATTTTAGTCTTAATTCAAGAAAAGACACTTGATAAAACTCGCCACTTTTCAGTGTTCATGTCTTAACTGAGAAATGGTGCAATTCTACTGACCATATCTTAACTGAATAGTGACAAGACATTATCCCAGGGGCAGTGAGGGAATTGAAAGTGAGTGAGAGTGTGGTGGGGGTTACATAGACATATCTCTGTGTTAAAACTCATAAAATTATTGACCAAAAAAGTAAGCTTTTTGCCCTATGTAAATTTTTAAAATATTTTTTTTAAGTGAATACGATGAGTCCTTTCCCTCAAAGAGCTTACCATTTAATGAGAGAGAAGATAGTAAACTGTCTTGCATAGCGAAATACAGTCTATGCCACAAGAGAGGTTGAACAGAAGAATGGTGTGGGGGCTTGAGAGCACTGCTGGGAGACCACTGTGGGAAACCTAAACCGTCCTGACAGTTGGGTGCCAGGAGAGTGGGGAAAGGAGAGAATAAAGGCACGGGAGCAGGGAGGTATATTTTGGGAACACATCACATTCCCTTTTGTTATTTTTTCTTTTAACTTAGGACATAATTCCTAAGCTGATGTTTGTTGAGTGCCAACCACTGTGTTAGGTTCTGGGAACTCGATGAGATGAGTCCCCACCTGCATCCCCATCTCACTAGACAAGATACGCAGATGGCAGATGAACACCTGGAAAGCTGCTCCATCCCATGGGTCGTCAGGGAACTGCCAATTAAAGCAACCAGGAGCTGTCACTACACACTGTTAGAAAGGCCAAAATCCAAAACACTGACACCACCAAATGCTGGTGAGGATGTGGAGCAACAGGAACTCTCATTCATTGCTGGTGGGAATGCAAAATGGCACCGATACTTTGGAAGACAGTTTGGCGGTTTCTTGTAACACTAAGCGTACTCTTAGCATCCATCCAGCAGTCGTGCTCCTTGGTATTTACCTACATGAGTTGAAAACTGATGTCCACACAAGAATCTGCACACAGATACTTATAGCAGCTTTATTCATAATTGTAAGATGAATGTATAAACAAACTGTGGTAAATCCAGACAGTGGAATATTATTCAGTGTAAAAAGAAATAAGTTGTCAAGCCATGAAAAGACAGAGGAGACTGAAGGGCATATTACTAACTGAAGGAAGCCAGTCTGAAAAAGCTGCATACTATATGATTCCAACTATATGACATTCTGGAAAAGGCAAAACAATGGAGGCAGTGAAAGATCAGTGGTTGTCAGGGGCTGATGGGCAGGAGGGGCCAGTAGGTGGAGCACATAGGAATTTTAGGGCAGTGAAAAAAAAGACTTTGTCCTTGTCCTTAAGGATGTCTGGTCTCGCTGGGGAGACAGACACAGCACAGCAGGAGATGGAGGAAGTACGGATTTCTCCTCTGTACTCAGAGGAAGCCAGAAGAGGGACCTAACTGGCGCTGGGGGGGCTTCACTAGTGACTTTCTAGAGGAAGAGGTACATCTAAGGTGTAACGAGAAAGACCTACAAACAGAAAGACAGCAAGAAGAATGTTCTAGGCCACAGAACCTGCACATTGAAAGGCCTAGAGGTAAGAGAGAGGAACAGAAACTGTGACTTGAGAGCAGCTCAGCAGAGCTGGGAGGGATGAGCAGCAAGGCTGAGGGCACAGCTGGGCTTGGTCAGCTCCACAAGGACATGGCGCCTTGGTGTTGAGCGTCATGGGGAGAACCAGAAGGGTTTGAGCAGGCTGACATCATCAGATCCCTGCTTCACAAAGATGGCCACACGGTGGAGGACAGATTAGAGATGATAGGCTGGCTCAAGGAGGACAGTGGCTTGGCTAGCAGCAGGCTGAAAAGCAGTGGATGAATTGAGAAGATAGAATCTACAGGCCCCAGTGATTGGTTGGATGACGAGTAAAGGAGAGGAAGGGGACGATGGGTATTCCTTGGGTTCTGGTTCTGGTTCACACAGCTGGCCGGGGTGAGGGCTTTCACAAAGAGGATGAGGAGCTGGGAGAGGAGGACAGGAAATAAAGCTAGAAGGGTTGATTAAACCACGCTGTGAGAGTACCGACTGCCAAAGTAAAGACAGGGTATTGAAAACCCAGGGCAGGAACCATATTGTTGCAAATCACTGTTTGTTACTGCTCTTTTCTTTGATACATTGACTTTGGCCAGAAATGGGGCTATAGATGGACATCTGGGAATTGTTAGGTTCTAGAATAAACATTTGACAGCCCCTCCATTCCCAAAGTGGCCCATACCCAAACTGACAGTCGGGCTTGCTGAAGCATGGAGAAAAGCTTGATATGAGACTCAAAGCCAACATAATTAACTAAAAGAGAATAGTTTGTGTTGAGTTTTAACAATTATTTTTAAAGTATTGAATCTAAATGGTAAGGTAAACAATAGTAACAACCTTAATCTCTCTTGATGCCTATTTCTCATCTGGTTAATGAAGGAAAAAAGACCTGCTGATCTCCAAGCTCCTGTCTGGCTCTGAAATTCCAGCCTAATAAAATTGTCATCAAGATTTCAAAAAAACAATAACCTCTGCTTATGTGAACAGAGTCAGCTCTATCCCTTATTGAGTCTCAAATGCTTTTTTAATCCAAAATCTTAATTTTGAAACTCCAACTTGCCAGATTTCCCAGAGTATAAATCCCCTGACCAGTGAGTGAGCTGTTATTGTTTGAAAATACTGTAGCCTCTGAAGCTTTGACGTTATCTTAGGAGGGAGGCAGGAAAGAACAGAGAGTGAGTTCCATGCTTCCAGCAATAAATTTCCTGATCCTAATACCACGAAAAGCTAACAGCTATCTTGTGTCATATAAGGAACCTGGATACAATTATGATCCCCATTTTCATGATAAAGAGATAAGTAGATGGGAGGTAATGATGTCAGACCCTGTGCTTCCTTGGTGGAATACCTGTGGATAGGAAATCTTACTCAACTTTTGTCTTGATGCTGTTCTTAGAATAGACCTGAGAAGCAGTCCCAGCCAAGTCTCCTTCCCGGTGCGGGGTGGGGGGCGGGAGGGATAAAATAGGTACACGCTGTGTTGTGTTCACGCTTACGATATTCTGCCTGTCACCATTGAAGACAGCTGGTGAGAGGAGTTTTGATACTACCTTAAATATTTTTTTATTTCAACTCAGTTATCTTCACTTTCTCCTTCCCCTCCCCACTTTTAGATAATGACACAATTTTTTGGCATTCTTAAATGGAAATAGCTTTGGGACCACATTCATACAGCTTGAGGCTGTGCTGGTCTTACAGTGACGAAGGGAAGGAGGGAGCCTGTGAGATATTCAAATGGAAGCTACGTGCTTGAGCAGTGGGCACATATATTCATTAAATTTTCATGTGCATCTTGTGAGACCAGGACAGAGACTCAGTGAATTCAGTAAAGTTACCTAGAGTCACACAGCCGAACAGGGGCAGAGCTAGAATTTGAACCCGCTTCAGGAAGACCCCATCCCATGCTCCTCCACTCAGCATGCCGCTCTACCCTGCCTGGGGGACCCCAGGTTAGAATCCCTTCCCCAGCAATATTCTACTAGAGAGCCAGCATGTCGGAAATGGCTCTGTTTGCCTTTTCTGTGTCCATTCAGTAAACAAATGGAGATGATACCTCTACCTCCCTCATCGGGACATTTTAACAGTTAAAGAGACATAATCCAGCTCAGGGTTTTGGCTTCCAGCTGAGCAGGAAGTACCTGCTCATCCAGGAACCCTATGGCTACTAATAGTGGCTGCTGTGCCAGGCACAACCTAGATCGCTGGGGGACTAGGTTTGAGGAAGACACCCCGCCCCCCCCCCCCCCCCCCCCGTCCTGGAGGAGCTCACAGACCAGGGGAGGAAACGACCCCCGATAACAAGCATGTAGTGAAAGCAGGACCTCAGGACACAGCTCTGAGGTTGCCCTCTTACCTTGAAGCAGCGGGTGCAATGTCCTGACACTCTTGATTATGGAAATCACTCTGTGGAGTGGGACCTCAGCTTGTCACTAACCCACAGTATGTTTGGGACATAGTTTTTTACCTCTTTGAAAAGTCAGCATTTAGTAGGAGCCCTCACCCCCCTCGACCTCATATCTTCCCTCCACTCAATTAGGCACAGCATTAGGCACAGTGGCTTGAGTTCTCTCCCGGGGGTCAACATTCTGTGAGCAAGTGAGCATTTTCTAGCACTTGAGGCTGCCATGTTAGCCTAACCATGGAGTTGGTGGGGGTTGGGGTGGGGATTAGTTGTTGTCTCAGCCATGCCTGGGGATGGGACAGGGAGAAGAGCAGAGTGGACTGCTATAGACTGTTGGGGTCACAGTCGCTTTTTCTGTAGCATGGGATGATGGTGATAATGTCTCCCTAACACGGGGCTTGAGGGGATAGTCCCAACGAGTCATAGATCATGCGATCATGGATGTAATGTGTTTAAGATTTGTAAAGCACTAAGCAGAAGGTAGTTGCCATTAGTAATAATGAGTTGGGAAGACTGGTAACACATGAAACTACTAGATGTTTGAGAACACTGGCTGTACACGCTAGACACTGACAAAGTAGTAAAGGAAATCTGAGTTTGGCTGGGACCTGCCTGGAAAAGGGTGGCTAAGAGAAGCGTCGCAGAGGCGGTGACTCATAAACACTCAGAGATTACAGACATAGGGTGGTGGAGAAAAATAGGTGGAAATTCTAGATTGGGGGGAAGGCACACAGAATGGCAAGGTAGCAGGAAGGAGCAAGGTGAATGAGGGACATTGAAGACCCTCTGATGCACCCAAATGGTCTTTTTCTAAGCTGCTGCCAGGGCCTGCCATGGGATCATGGCCATCCCAGGAAACTTCGTGGGGCATTTTCCATGCATTTAGTGACTCTAGCTTGCTGCTACTGATAATAACAAAGTAGATGAAACGTTTGAATGCCTACTGGTATTATGCTGACTTTTATGTCATCAGTCTTCACTACTTTTCCATAAGGTACCTACCATTACTATCCTCATTTTATAGAAAGGGACACTGAGGGACAAAGAACATACATGACTTACCCCAGTCATCAGCTAGTAAGTGTCTGAGCCAGGGATCTGAGCCAGTAAGTGTCTGAGCAGGGTCTGAGCCATTTCGGATCTGTCTCTCCTCAGAACCCAAGCGGTACAAGGTTATTCTTGGGAGGAGGAGATTTTTATGCCTTCTAAGCCCATTCACCAACTTTCATCTAATTATCTTCTATTTGGAAATGTTCCCGTTGAAAGGGTAAGCCACATCAGAGACTGGCGAAACTCTTTGGTGGAGTGTCAGGGAACCCTGACATCCGAAAGCCAAGACTGGGGTGTTTTTGGAATGTCCTACCCTTTTGTGTCTTCTTCACTTCTTTCTCCTAACTAGAGAGGTTTTGGGTCATTTGGAAGATGAGTCTGCATTAGGAGACACTAAGGAATTCCTGAGTAAGCGCAGGACTTATTAACCAATCAGACAAGCAGGTGAGCCTCATGGAGTTCACAGCTCTGCAGGTCGGCCTAGGAATTAGCAGGGTTGGGCAAGGCCACTGAGACACTCCTGTGAAAAGCTACACAGGGCTGGGAGGGTCTTGGAACAAGTAGAAAGGTCTCGGGGCAACAGACATGACTATTAATGGAAGTTAGACTACATTCTATCAAAATGGTACACCCAATTGAATATGTGCTCACTGGGCAATTCCACGGGACTGTGAATAATGAATTCTAACAAACCACAAGCTTCAACTAGCCTAGTGAATGCTCTCTGTGCGTCCCCTGTTCTAAGTCGGATGTTCCTGCCTTGAAGCATGGCGGTGTCAGTGGCAGGGCTGCCAGGAGACATAGGCAGACGGTGAACCCCACACTTAGGGTTTCCCGGCGGGAATTCCCACCTGTTCTTGGGAATTTTTTTCTTTTCTTTTGTGTTCCTGAATCCCAAGAAAAGTTGGTCGGGAAATTGAGAAAATCTGCTCCTTGAACCCAGGTGGTTGGTAGTATCAACCGTCACTTTGTGGAAAGGATTCATTGTGGAGAACAGAAAACAGTTTGTATCTTGGGATTTGGGAATGGGAAAGCGAAAAAAATTCCTGACAACGGGCAGAATTCCCGCCTGGAAACCCTACCCACACTGTTTTGATTTGATGTTTGAAGTATCCTTTTCACAAATTAATAGACAGCTCTGGATCTAGCATCAAACAGTACCAGCATGCCTCCTACCAGCTGGGTGGCCTCAAGCCACTCACTTTTCCTCCTGCAGCCCTGTTTCCTCACATCTACAATGGACATACTGATACCTTGGAGGGCTCTTCAGAGGGGCTCATGAAAAAGCGTGGTCACACTTTGTAAAGTACCTTGTAAATGCTGACTTAATTTTGTGTTGTATAGGAGATGTTTCCTTGGGTGCCTAGAAGGCCCTTAGCTTCAGTCATTCCTGAGAACACCCCCAAGTTACAAGGTCAACCAGAAGCTCATGATGATGGTTTTGTAAATGTTTGGCCTATGAACTAAAATTAGTACATTTCCCTCCTCAATCTTGGGGCAGGAGTGAGGGGTGGGTGGGTGGGTGGGAATGTTCAATTGTTTAAATGACCTTCATAAAATTCTTAAGCAAAGATTATTTTACCCTCTATCTTGGTGACTCATCACAAAGGAAACACTACCTAACCCATCTCTAGGCCTAGAGAGAGGAAGGGGGAAGATGCTTTTTAATTTTTCCCACATGCATGACTGTTCCTGGTCTACCTTTAGGCAGAGGTGAGGTACTCCACAGTGTTTGATTTAGAGTCATGGGAAGATCTGCCCTGCCATTCCTCGGGAAGCCCTAAATGTTGATTTGCTTTTGGGAGGGTGGGGTTTGGCGTAAGCTGATTTACAGCGTCTCCCTGGTACTGGTTTCCTTTCACATACTCTAAAGGAAGTGCTCTGGTGATACTGGCGCTGAGCAAGGAACAAAGGTTTTAAAATGTCGGCTCTGGAAACAAAACTGCACCTTGTGATGCTAGAATAATTATACCACTCTTGATCTCTGATTACAGCCCAGAGAACAAGTGGCTAAATCCAGCTAACATGGAAAACTGGAAAAAAGGGAAAGGGTGGGGGGGAGATCAACCAAACCTGTGACAAGGGACAGAGAAAGGGGCCTTGGAAGGCCACAAAACCTTGTGTTTCCGCGTGTCTGGTACTAACTGCAACACCTCCCCCCCCACCTCTTTCTTTTCTGTAGCCGTAAGTGCTCTCTGCGTGTTGACACTAGCAGTGGGAGCCGTATGAGTTAAAGTTGAGTTGAAAGAGCTGCTTTTCTCATTTTAAGTATGCAGCCCCAGGCCAAAACAGACAGAACCGTTTTTGAAAGTCTCAGTTCAAAAGCAGTCTGAAACATTCTGTTTTTCTCACGTGAATGTCTCCATCAAAAAGAACCCCAAATGTCTCCACTGTTCTGTGAGCCTTTCCTCTGATTGTCTACCTGGCAGGCTCCCCCAGGTTAACTGAGTAACCCAGTTAACTGGCTCCCCTGGGTTAGCTGTGGCTGAGTTAAGCTGAATGTGAAGCATGGAAGATGCAGGAAGGCACTTCCTCGCAGCCACTGACAGAGCAGACCGTTCCACTACTGCCACCCCTGGGAAACCCGAGTGGGACTGCTGGAAAATGGCCCTTGGACTTTCCCTCCAACTATGGCATATTATAGAAATAGAAAAGCGCCCCATAAAATGGTGGCAGCTGCTACATGTTGCTCAGAAATACAGGAGAATTCTAATTAAGAATATACAATCTGTTTTTAATGCTACTAATAAATACCATGCATTCCGAGTCTGCAGCTGATCCCCCATTATCCTGTCATCCTCCAGGTGAGGTTTCCTACTTTACAGATCATTAAGAACCTGACTCTTTATTGGTGAGCAGATGCTTAAAACAACGACACAGAAACAACCCCGTGTATTCCGAATTGTCCCGAGCTGCCGCAGGACTTGGGATGGAATTTGAGGGCATTTATCCCTGTCTGCTGAAATCACACATCAGCGCATTTCTTGAGGAGCAGAAACAAAGCATCTGTCCTCTTGACCCTGAGTGATTGACTTGACTCATCAGAGGTTTACAGTCAATCATTTGTGTTTTTTGGTTGTTTTTTTAACTCCCTGGTCCTGTTATTTGATAGATACCCACTTGTTTGTTGACGGATTGAGCATCTTTTATGCAGCCAATATGATACTTAAGCTATAGCCATTTTTTTGAATCCGAAGACCAGGTACCGAGAAATGTTGTAGCCTTTATTTCCTCACATATAAAATAGAGATTCTGCCTCTACCACAAGATTAATTTGAGGGTCTAAAATGCTACTGTGATAGTTGATTAATCTCAGTGAAAAGAACTGTTTCTCCCTACTCACAGAACACTCCAAACGTGTAGGTGTTTTTCCCACGCCAACCGATTCTCCAGTTCTCTGCGGACACCCACGGGGAATCCTACAATTCAACTTAATCCTGACACTGTCTGCCTGGAGATAGCATCAGATACAACAGATTAAGGGTTCCATCTCACAAGACTGCCCTCCACTTCAGACACCAGTGGCAAGTAGTGGGTCCTCAGTTTACCCACAACTTTGCCTAACTTGTCAACAAATCAAGAGTTCTCAGGACCCCCTCCTCAGGTTCAGTAGTTTGCTAGAACAGCTCACAGAACTCAGGAAAAAAAAAAGTGTACTCACTAGATTACTGGTTTGTTATAAAAGGATACAACTCAGGGACAGCCAGATGGAAGAGACTCATAGGGCAAGGTATGGGGAAAGGACATGGAGCTTCCATGCCCCCTCCAGGTGTGCCAGCCTCCCAGCACCTCTAGGAGTTCACTAACCCCAGAGCTTTCAAAACCCACGTACTTTGGGGATTTTTTTAATGGAGGTTTCCTCGGGTAGACATGATCAGTTATTAACTCATTCTCCAGCTCAGAGGATGGGACGTGGAACTGAGAGTTCTAAGCTTCTAATTATGGTGAGTAGTCCCCAATTCTGGAGCCTTCCAGAAGCCCACCAAGACCCACCTCATTAGAACAAAAGGTACTCCTGTCACCCAGAAATATTCCAAAGGAATTTAGAAGCTCTGCATCAGGAACCAGGGGCAAAGACCAAATATTAGAACAAAAAAATGCTCCTAGAACCTTTATCCCTTAGGAAATTACAAAGGTTTTAGGAGCTCTGGCCAGGAACCAGGGACAAAGATGAAAATATATATTTGTTTCTTTGTTCATACACTTATTTATTTATGCGTTAAATATTTACTGAGCCCTTCCTTTGAGCCAGACTGACTGGATACTGATGGCACAGATGAAAGAATTCTTGTCTTCCGGGAGTTTCCAGCATAACCATCTCATTCATTCTTCCTTCTTTAATAAAGGTGTCAATGTTTAAGCTCTCATACTATTATCTCTTTTAGATTCCCAACTTTCTAGAGTAAGCAAGATTCCACTCAAGTTTCCACTTCTCTGTGAAGTTTTCCCAGGCCCATCTGGGCTCTGTATTTCTATCTCTCCAACTATAAAATGTGGCCCAAAGGGAGTTAACAGTATTTCCAAAGATTGTCATGAGATTAAAAGTGGGGGGAAAAGAAAGACGTTATACCTTCAGGAATAATTTATTAAGCAGGTGACATTTTACAGTCAATTCTAAGATGTGTTTGCTAGAGAAATTCTTTTTTGTTTCTTTTTGTTGTCGTTTGTTTTTTAATGACAGCTTTATTGAGATATAATTCACATACCATACAATTTACCCACTTAAGGTATACAGTTCAGTGGTTTTTCAGTATTTTCACAGAGTTGTGCAACCTTCACCACAATCAATTTTAGAACATTTTTATCACTGCAGAAAGAAATCTTCTACCTATTAGCAGTCATTCAACTCTTCATTCACTCAGTATATTCTTGTTATATCACGATACCACTAGTAAACTGATAAAAATGCTAGGCTGATATAAATGAGATTGCTGCTGCTCTTTTTCCCAAATTCACAAGCAGAGTATGAGATTTTGTAACCTTGGACCATAACCTTTACTCAGGAACCCTTGTCATTGTAGAATTTTTACTGTTTTTAAGTCGCTAACTTATAAACAATAGGGTTGTTAATAATGTCCCTGATTCTATTACATATTTTCAAATTGGTTGTTATTATTGGTATACAGAAAAACTATTGATTTTTATATGTTGATTTTACTATATACAAAAACATTGTTGACCTGTCTTATTAGTTTTAATAGTTTGTCTGAAATTTTTTTCAGATTTTCCATGTAGACTGTCCTGTCTTTTGCAAATAACAATAGTTCGGGCTATACCTCATTTCTTTTTCTTTCTTTCCCCATTGGCTAAGGCTGGGAAAATAATGTTGGATCAAAGTACTAATAGCAGATTTCTTGAATTGTTCCTGATGTTACTGAGAATGCTTCTAAAGTTCGTGATATTTGCTGTGGCTTTTATTAGGTTAAGGAAGCTCCCATTGGTTACAGATTTGCTGTTTTACTAAAATTTTGAGTGAATGATAGATTGCCTACATCTATTGAGGTGTTTGACTTTTTTATCCTTTTATAAAAACTAGACGTGTGGTATATTAAATTACTAGATTTTTTCATGTTGAACCATCTTTGCATTCCTGCGAGAATGCCATTCTCTTCCACCTGTCCCAGAGTAACTATTTCTCATAGTTAAGAATTTGCATTCCTGGGAACTAACTCCTGGGGTATCAAATGGTACTGAACTATTTTTTGTTGTGCAAATGCCCCACAACATTTATTAGTGTGTATCAGGAGTGCATTAGAAGGAACACCGGGATTTGTGTTCATAAGCATGATTGTTCCAGTGTACAACCCCATAGTTTATCTAGGAAGCAAACATTAAAGTTTGAGAAACCTTTGTCCTACAAAGGACTTTGCATTGGGAACAGTGCTTAAAGCAGGAAACCGTCCTGCTTTAAGATTTATCACTGTTGTCTATGTGGAAATGCAGTGAACTGATTTGGGATGAATCCTATTTCCCTGCCCGTTGGCTTGAATCATTAAGTCTTCCTTACTTTGCCGTTGCTCAAAGATCTCCCTTGCAGTTATTTCTACTTCAGTTTTGGGCTTTTGGTTGCCTTCCCATTTTGAGGACCTCGGGAATATGCGTAGGTAGGAAAAGAACACAGTCATGAAGTAAGGTTCTGCTTACCTTTCTGGTTTGAAGGTAATCTTTTCAGAAGGCAAGGTTTCCTGTACTGAACCTTGTTTTCAGCTCACAAGAATGTTGACTCCATTCAACAAATATTTATGGAGCTGCTGTTATTAAATCAGCAAGTAGCAGACCCTGCTGTGTGTCCGGGTATATCCAAGTTATAATGGCACATGCCTTACAAAAGTTTATGTCATCTGTCCTGCCTTCAGAGAGCTTACAGTCAGTCTGTCTAGTAAGTCAGGCAGCTGTGCACCTCTTTGGTGCCAGCCACCACCAGAGAGACTCCAGTAAAAAAGGCTTGTCTCTGACGTCACAGTCTGATGTCCAGGCCAGTCAAGACAATCAAGGCGCATGTAGAAAGTTGAAAACAACATTACAAGAATGTAATCACAATTCAAGGACACACAGAAGTCATCAATAAAATGTTGCTGGACTCATAACTACATAACCAGTCAGAATGTCAATGGGGACGAAAGAGGTGGGGGAAGGCTTTCTGCAAAACAAGTAGGAATTGCAAAGGGAGCCTGGGGGACATTGCAGGTAACAGAAATGCTGCATTGAACGCATGGTTGAAAACGGGGAACAGTACATCATGGTGACACTGGTACCTTCCAGTGTCGTTGGACAAGAGGGTACATGAAGAAGGCAGAAGGAAGGGCTAGGAATTAAGAGCCCAAGGGTCATATGCTGTGGCACAGCAAAAGCCAGCCTGGCTGAGGAGTTTGTATTTCCACCCTGGGGTGCTGGGGCCGAGATGGCTCTGTGACATTCAGTCAGCTTCAGGCACCTGGCTCTCCTGTTCTTACCCTCACAATGACTGAGCTTCACCACCCTTTCCTGCTGAGAGAGGAAGAGCCCACAGACTGACTCTCTCTCTCTCTCTACTTTGCAAGCGGTGGAGCAGGTGTACATTGGCTTTCATGGCGATGCCGCTCACTCTGGCCGCAGGGTGTTGGCTTAGAGGCCTGAGGCCTGGGTGCCCCGTGCAGAAAGAGCCAGCACAGATGTGTCGTGACATCCTTCCCACCTCGGCAGACATGACTAAACAAACTGTCTGCTTTGAACAATTAATTCATTTGTCAGAGCAGCTCACAGGGAGAGCGAGGCCTTGCAAGCCGCAGCGTGTTCCCAGCAGAAAAAGTGTGTGTCTACACACTTCCTTCCACGGACCACGGTGCCAGTCCACGTGTTGAACACTCTTAAGATAAACTTTTTTAGGAAGTGCTCCCTTTTTAATTTAAAGAACCAGAATGACCTGAGCTGCGTCTTGGCCCAGAAGTCACTTCCAGACTTCCTTTCATCAGTTTTTCTGAGAAACTTGGATGCTGAATTAGGAAGGAATGATTCACTTTAGTTGAAAACAGAAATGCAAGAAAAATCCAAATTTTTTTCCATCCGGCATCCAACCCAGACCTCGTCATGAAATGTGCCCCCCCCCTGAAATCACCACTACCCTCTCGACCCCCACCTCTATCAGTGACCCCCAGTTAGCCACGATCTTTGGTCTCTCAATTCTTCTGAATAACAAATAATAACTGCTCACATTTGTTTTACTCTTTCAAATGAGGACTGCCTTCTCCCTCGTGTTCCCGCGAGTGTCCCCTCAGCACAGAACTGTAGAGTTAGGCAGGTGGGCTTCACTCCCTGTGTTCTCAGCCAATAGGTTGCAGAGTCGAGAGACTAAAACCTGGTTGTCCCGACCCAGCCTGGCACTCAGGGGGACGGGGTTGCTGTGAGGGTACACAGCCAATGCAGGTGTTGGGGGCCCAAGAGTGTGAGCGCAGGGACTTGGGACTCCTGTCCTGTTAGCCTGAAAGGTAAGGGGCCCTAAGAACAGGAGGGGACCTCATTCTCACCTCATGCTTCTCCTTTACCTCCCAGACTGTGTGAGGATGGGGTGGGGTGCAAACCCGTGGGGAGGCCAAGCCTCCTTCACAGGCAAACCCCCACCTCCTTGCACACGTCCTTTCCTGGATGGCACTAAGAGACTCACCCACTTGTAAGTGTCCTTAAGCCAAGGGGACAACCAGATAGTCCACAGATCTGTGTGTTGGCTCCCCCTGAGCTCCACCTTGACAGCAGAGCATTTCAAAATTTCATAAATAGCTAAAAATGGTCCAATAATAACAACAGCAGCAGCTAACATTTCTGGAGAGCCTGTTGTGTGCCAAGCAGTTCTAAACACTTGGTTGGTATCAGATTTAATTAAGTTAATCATCAAATTTATTTACTTGATCTTCCCCACAACCATCTCTTAGAAAGGGATCATTTGAGAAGACTCAGAGAACCAAAATGTTGGCATTTTATACCAACAGACAGACCAGTCGTCACTAAGCGTCCCATGCTGGACACGGAGGTGGCGGGCAGTGCAGGAAGGCGCGTCCTACCCTTGGGGTCCTTGAGATTCAGGATTCTAGAAGGGAATTTACACTGTGTGATTCGCTGCTAACAGGGGGCTGTCCTTTTATTCTCATTCAACAAGCATTTCTTGAGCATGATTTCCTGAGCATCAGTTGGTGCTGAGCACTGTGTGAGGTGCCGCAGACACTGATCTTCAGGAGCACGTCCTCTGCAGTGAATCGGCGGGCGCTGGGAGGCTCCGAAGGCAGGAGGACGACGGGGAGCTGAGTGTGCAAGGATGAGTCGGAGGTACAGAGAGGGCTGGTGGTTAGGAACACAGGTTCTTTCCCCAAAGTGAATGAGAACACCCGTCTCCAATGAGGTGAGAATGGACCTGGATAACGTGTGAGGCGTGTTTACCACAGCGCCGGCCAGGCAGTCAGTGGGCAAGAAAAATGAGCTATTTTGTTCCTAGAGTAAAAGGGCTTCAGTGGTGGCTCTTGTTCGTTTGTATACCACTGCCTAGCCCTCAATGTTAGCTGGCATCGGCTCACACGCACACTGGGTACCCGGAGGATTTCATGGAAGCTTTCCTAGAGGGGTGGGAAGAGCAGGCCCCCGCCTCAGAAGGAAAGAATGGAGGAAGGGCCCGAGACAGGGGCAGCCTGGAGCCGTGGCTTTGGGCAGAGCAGAAAGCAGGCTCTTCCCCCTGGAATCCTTGACCTGGAATTCCCACCTCCTGTGGGTCAGAGGGCAGGCAGGCCTCCCCACCACCCTCCCCACACACGCAATGTTCTGTCTGCAGGGGCTGGGAGGCTTATTGGGCTGGGAGCCTCTAATCACTGGTGGCCACGCTGAGCTGCTTACCCCCCAGCCCTCCTCCCCGGCTCCTTTCATCATCACTGTACATGTTCATTTAAACTCAGCAAGACCCACGCCAACAAAAACAAAGAAAATGATCTCTTAGCAATTATTTATATTGTAAACCTTCTCTGGAGTGATTTTTTTCCCAGTCCAGCTTGCAATAATTTATTAAGAAAGATAAAATGATTTTTAAGTGTGATTTTAAACAGTTAGGCCCGTACATTAGCTTGCTTTCTGTTATTCTTCCGCTTGGGTTTGATGTTCCCAACATGAGCTTTGGTTTCCCTTCTTCTCGGTCTAGTTTGGGACCACTGAGAAAAATCCCCATTCTGTAAAAACAGTCAGCCATTTAAATTACATAAATACATCGAAGCAGAAACTCTTTTCTGAAATGACTGAAACTGTCATTAAAACTACTTTCTGAGATGGGCGGGAATGCATAGAGCTGATTCTTTAAAGATATTCTTTTTTTGAAGCCAAGTTTTTTCTTTCGTCTCTGTTAACCAAAATGCAGCCTGAGCATAGTGCCTGTTGTTTATCAACAAACCAAGAAAAAAAGAAAAATGGAAGAAAAAAAAACAGAACAAAAAAAAAAACTAGGAGCAGAAAACTCTGAATTGTTTATAAAATGGATTTTAAAAAAATATATTACGAGAACAAGCTACCCTTTCTTTTCTGCTCTTAAAATTTTAAGCTCTTTCAAGTGATGGCCGATTAAAAAAAAACTTGGAGCACATCTTGAGGCCCAGGTTTCCCACTATTGCAAATGTGCAGCCACGAAGTAAAAGTTAAGAATTGTGGCCCTTTTGAGCTGTCTGGGCTGGAAAAGTACTGACCAGAGGAAACCCTCAGGCGGGGACCACGGGGCTCCATGCCTTCCCCCTTCCCTCTAGTGAAAAGCTGCCTATCTGTCCAGTTGGCATGGCTGTGCCCCTTTGCAGGGGCTATCTGTCATCTTTACCTGCAGCAGAGGGTGTTCATTCAATCTGAACAAGAAAGGAACTTGAGATTCCAGCCACACATAGTGAAAAGCTTCTGGAGTCTTAACACTGTGCCCTTCTGCTGTGAGTTGGACTGCGCCGATTCTGTGGCTGCAGGCAGATGCCCGAGCGTCTATATTTAGGTGTGGGCATGAGATTGCCAAGATAAAGAAGGGCATGGTCGGTGTCGCCTCAGCATGCTGTTTGTTTTGGAACAGAGGCCCTCGCGGTCTGTCCTCCCATCTCTGCTCACAGGCAAGCCCTGCGGTGCCCCGTGGGTTAGACACTCACGGAGGAGAGGGCATCTCCCCAAGGCCCAGGCAGTTTGGAAGGCAGCAGGACCTTCCTGAATGACTGTCTTTCATGCCGGGTGGCTGCGTGCTCTTGGGCAGGGACTGGACATTGTGGTTTCCTATTTGCTGTCCTGTAGGCAGCTGCCACACGTTCTTTTGTAGCAGGCCATGTAGTCGAGCCCTGAGTGGCTCAGACATGTCCAGTGGCTCATCGTCTCTCAAAAGCAGATGTCCTTTAACCCACAGTGAGAAGCTGCTCTCTCCCGGCTTGGTCTCCTGGGCCTGCTGCCCACTTGGGGACAGAGCCCAGTCACTGCTTGCCATTGTGTCCCTGGCCACCTTGGGACCTCCTAAGTATCCCTCCCACCCCAAGGAAGGGCAGCTCGGCTCAGCAACCTTGCCCCAGGCTCAGCAGGCCTTAGCTCGACCAGGAGCCCAGACGCTTCTCCAGGTCTCAGGCCCTCGCCCCAGCAGCCTTCCCTGCCATTCCTTTTCTGACTTCCTGCTGGGAGCCTGCACTCCAGCTGGCCTTCACCCTCATCCCATAGCTCCTGGCCCCAGTGCCTTTGCTCCCCTGAATCGCCCCAGCTGTGCTACCTACCGGTCCACACCCTTGTTCGCTTGAAGATCCCCTCCTCCAGGAAGCCTTCCGATTTCTAAAGGCTGACTGACTTCTTCCTGGGGTGCCTTACTTAGAGGCCTCGCTTAAGGCCATGCCGGCATTCCTTCTGGAACGTTCTAAGGATGGAATGTTACAGAAGAAATGTTCCTGTGCAGAGCCATGGCTGAGTGCCCAGCCCTCTGCCCCTCCCCTGGGCCCATCTAGCAGACACCCTGCCTTCTGATATCCAAGGTGTGCCTTATCTTCCTGGCCAGATGAAGATGGCCAGGGAGAAGGGCTCATCCCATCTTAGTCACCTTTGTATCCCCAATGGCACCTAACAGTGGCCCAAGTCCCTAAGATGGAGCCCAGCTTCTGCCATCCTAAAAGTGTCCCTCCCAGAGCACGTAGAGAGAGGTTCATGTGCATGGCAAGAAAAGGTTCAGAGCAGGCTCCCTTTGACAGGTTGGCGGAGCAGTGATGGGACAGCAGCCCTGATGGGGCTCTCAGGCCAGCAGAGGGGACAGCTGTAAACCCAGTGGGAGGACCCAGCTCTTCAGGTGGCTTTGGTGTTTGAGACACACAGGCTTCCTCTGAAAAGGGCTCCGCCTGCTATATTGAAATTTGCAGGTCCAGTCTCCTGGGCACAGACTGGGGTAGGGGGTGCCTGGATGAGCTGTCCGGCGTTCCCCATCCCGCCTTCCCAAGAGCCTTCAGGAGCACTCCCCTGCTAGCCTCACACCCTTGCTCTCATGGTGAAACACGTCGGTCCTTTTTAAAGAATTTTTGCTGATCCCAGAAAAATAGGAGCCCTGAAGCTTATTGTCCTCAGCAGGGAAAAGCAGTTCTATACGGGAGGGAAAGAGTCCCCTGCCAAACTGCCATCAGGCCTGGCCACGGTTCAGAGGGCAAGGGCCTCAGGACTCACCTGTGGGGAGGAGACCCCCTCTACTGAGCAGGTCTTGTGGGGGTTAAGCCAGCCTCTCTAGCTGGCGCCTGGGTAGGGAGAGTTTGGAAGCACTGCTCCCCGGGACAAGGGAACAGGACTAGAGGGGAACTGATTGTGGTGAGTTCGAAATAGCTCATTGGGGACAAATTAGGTAGAAAAAGAAATGTCCTTAAGGATTGCCACTAGCGAGTATAGCCATCCCCTCATAAACACTGGTGCTGGTCCACTCACCCCGTTACCAAGGCGGGCTCAGGGTATTGTGCCAGCTGCAGCCTGCAGACGCGGTGGTGCTGGGGAAGGGGCGGGGAGGCTCTGCCTTACCAGCACGTCCATCATCACTGACTCCGCCTTTAGTTTTGTCCGGGTGACGGACCCTGAATTTCAGGATAGGTCTGTGCCTTTCCTGGACAGTCACCAGAACTGCAGAGGGAAAAAGCCAAGACTTCCATTTCTCAAGAAAAGTGCAGAGTTTCACGCACACCTAGGGAGGAGGTTTGTGTTCCGTGGAGGTCGCTGCCTTTGTTTTCGGAGTAAACGTTTGTGTGAGTGCACCCCGATGGGGGAGTCCGTGGAGAGCAGACCCTCTCACCTGCCATTCCGCAGGCGAGGACCACCCCAGTAGTCTAGGATTCTAGGCCCAGCTCTGTCTATGGCCTTGCTCAGGCCGTGTCCCCTCTCTGGGCCCCAGTTTCCCCTTCTGTAACAATGGGGGTAAATTTGATGTGTGTAAGATTATTTTCAGCTCTGACACTTTAGGATTCTGATCTTAGCTATTTATAACCAGCCTGCTGATTCTCCTTCCAAAGCGTACTTCCAACATGTACACGGCTCTCAGTTTCTCCTGGCACAGTCTGTGATCAAGTCGCTTCCTGCTTCGGTTCAGTGGCTTAGAATAAACCCAGACTCCTCCCCATGGGCTCTGATCACAGGGCCCCCATCCCTCTGCCTCAGGTCTAATCTGAGTGCTCCTCTTCTCTTCCCCCTCTCATTCCATGTTTGTTTTCCTTCATGGTACTTAGAGGTCTCGGAGCTGTTTCCTTAGATCCAGGTATGTGTTAGTCTCTTGTGGCCTTCACTGGGCCATGAGAGTCACACAGTGAGGACCTCCTGAGAGTGGGGCCTTCTCTGTCCTGATCACTGCTGAATACCCAGAGCCTAGCGTCTGGTCTGGTACACAGTAGGTGTTCCATAAATGTTTGTTGAACGGCTGAGTGGTTGAATGAATGGATACTTCCCCCATAAAGAGCTTCATTTTTCTTTCTGATCACTCCATCTCCGGCCCCATTTTCCCTCAAGGATCTGCATGTAACAGTGAGGGAGATTATAAAACAAACCAAATGTCCAATATGACGTTCTTAGTCAATAGCCACGAGGGTTTTTACTCCCCACCCCACTCCTTGCTCCTGTGGCCTCAACGCGGTTGGCTAACATTTCCTAAGGACCTGCTTCGTACCAGGTCTGGATAATGCTCTCCAATCATTTTATTTACCCTTGAAGACCTTTGTGAAGTGGATGGTGGAAACTGAGTCTCAGACAGATTAAGTAACCTTGCCTAAGATACAGAGCTAGCAAGTGGCAGTGCCCAGATCGGAAGCTGGGGGTGCCTGCCCGAAGTCCAGTGCTGCTTCTTTCATACGCTCAATGCCACTGAGTCGAGTTATAGCCGTGAACACAGCAGGGGCCCACGAACAGTGGAAGGGGGGCCGGGAGGTACCTGTGTGTGATTTCGGATCCCTCTATTGTCCACCTCGCTAGAAGCACAGAGTATAGGGCCGACTGATGTCACTGAGTGTCATGGGAACTTGGCATCAGTCTGTGGCATTTCTAGAGACCTGATGTGGTACAGAGCATGGGGGTTGTTAGGATTAGTGATAATTGAGAGCCCAGGGGATGGGCTGGGTGGTACTGCCCTCTCAGCAGTGACCTGTCAGCTCTTTCACGAAGGCCTTTCTAAGGCCAGCACAGACTGTTATAACTTTTCCCTTCAGGGGATAGTTCTTTTGGCAAGACATACGCGGAGCCTCAAAATGGACCCATTTACCAGAAGCTGCAGTAGAGGAGAGAACACGGGGCACGGAACCAGACAGACCTGGGCTTGAATCTCAGCTCTGCTATTTACTAGCTGTGTGACCCTGAGTCATCGGCTCTCTCTGAGCCAGAAATTCTTTATCAGTAAAGATCCCATAGTTGGGTAGAGATTACAGAGACTCTATTTGAGTATGACACAGAATTGGCATTTAATAATTCTTATGAGTGAGGGAAGTGAGTGACATCTAAGATGTCCTCTTCAGGGAGAGAGAGCAGAAAGTAGAAAACAAATCTGTGTTTATTTTCAGCATGAAGCGCTTTAATTAGGCTATTCTATGAGACAGATTACCCACACCTTCCAAGAACTCACCAAAAAATATTCATGATGTGAATAAGGTGGTTGTTTTTCAGGTTGTAACCTCAGCAGTCACACACAAGTGACGGCACATGCTCACACATGTACACTGTGTCTGGCACTGTTCTGAGCACTTTCTACTCCTTAACTCATTTAGTTGGAGCAATAACCCTATGAGAGCGATACCATTTGTCTTTGTTTTTCAGATGAGAAACCGTAAAATGTATATAAAAGTAAAATGTACCATAAAATGTATGTAAAAGTGTACTTTTCTATGAGTTTTGACAAATTTACACACCTGTGTACCTACCACCAAAATCAAAATAGGGACAATTTCCATCACTCCAGAAGGTCGGGATTTCCGTGGGCCCTTCGGAGTCAAATCCCCCGCCGCCCTGCCCCAGGCAACCCAGGATCTGCTTTCTGTCGCCACAGATTCCACTTGGATCTTCTCGGGCTCCATATAAATGGAATCATATCTTTTTTGTGTGTTTATTTTTTTATTTTAAAATTTATATTTATTGAGATCTAATTGCCGTATAACATTGTGTAAGATTAAGGTATGCAGCGTATTGATGGATACGTTTGTATATTGCACTGTGATTTCCACCGTAGTGTGAGCTAACGGTCACAATTATTCCTTTTTGTGGTGGGAACAGTGAAGATCTAGTCGCATCGCAGCTTTGAAGTGTCTTGGTCTGTAATCACCATGCTGTGCATTAGCTCTCCAGGACTTACTTATCTACTGGTTACAAGTGTGAACCCTTAGTCAACATCTCCCCAATTCCCCCACCCTCCGGACCCTGGTAATTGTCATTCGACTCTGTTTTTATGAGTTTGGCTTTTTTAGATTCCACATGTAAGTGAAATCATACAATATTTGTCTTTCTCTGATTTATTTCACTTAGTGTAATGCCCTCAAGGTCCATCCACGTTGTTGGCAGGGTTTCCTTCTTTCTCTTGGCCAAATAATATTCTGTTATATAGATGTTATATAGATACATATAGCGAGAGGGAGGGAAGAAGGGAAGGAGATAGATAAGAAATAGTTAAATAGGTAGGCAAGGTAGATAGATAGGTTAAGTAAATAGACAGATAGAGATAGAGATATCCAAGTCTGCGTGTATCACACCATCTTTATCCACTCATCCATTGATGGACACAAATTACTTCCATATCTTGCTATTGTGAATAATGCTGAAATCAATATGGGAGTGCATATATCTCTTCAACGTCCTGTTTTCATTTCTTTTGGTGATAGACCCAAGAGTGGGATTGCTGGATTATATGGCAGCTCTACTTCTAATTTTTTGAGGAACCCTCATACTGTTTTCCATCACAGCTGCACCGATTAACATTCCCACCAACAGTGCACAAGTGTTCCCTTTTCTCCACATCCTCGCCAACACTTGTTATTTCTTGTCTTTTAAATAATAGCCATCTTAACAGGTATAAGGTGACCCATTCTGGTTCTGATTTCCATTTTCCTTATGATTAGTGATGTTGAGCACCTTTTCATGTACCTGTTGGTCCTTTGAATATCTTCTTTAGAAAAATGTCTGTTCTGATCATCTGCCCATTTTTCAATCATATTGTTTATATTTTTGTTATTGAGTTGTATGAGTTCTTTATATATTTTGGTTGTTAATCACTTTTCGATATGTGGTTCGCAAATATTTTCTCCCAATCTGTAGGTTGCTTTTATGTATATATATATGTATCTGCTGTGCAACTTTTTAGTTTGACGTAGTCTCACTTGTTGATTTTTGCTTTGTTTGTACTATTGTCATATCTTAAAAATTATTGCCAAGATCAATGTCAGGGAGCTTCTGTCCTGTATCTTCTTACAGGAACTTCACACTACCAGGTCTTATATTTAAGTTTTTAATCTATTTTGAGTTAATTTTTGAGAGTGATGTAAGATAGGGGTCCACTTTCATTTTCTGTATGTAGTTATCAAGTTTTCTAAACACCATTTGTTGAAGAGATTATCCTTTCCCCATTGAGTGTTCTTGGCTCCCTTGTCAGAGATTAGTTGAAGGTAAATGCAGATGTTTATTTTGGGCTCTCGCTTCTGTTCCATTGGTCTACATGTCTATTTTTATGCCAGTGCCATGCTGTTTTAATTACTATAGCTTTGTGTATGATTTGAAATCAGGAAATGTGCTGCCTCCAGCTCTGTTCTTTCTCATAATTGCTTTGGCTGTTTGGGGTCTTCTGTGGTTCCATACAAATTTTAGGTTTTTTGGAATCATATGTTAAGTACTCTTTTGTCTGGCTTCTTTTGCTCAGCATAATATTTGAGATTCATCTATGTTGTTACATGTGTCAGTAGTTTGTCCCTTTTTATTGTTCAGTAGTACTCCATTTTATAAATATATCATAATTATTCACTTTCCTATTGACTATTTGAGTTGTTTCCAGTTTGGGACTGTTATAAATAAAGCTCCAAGGTGTGTTTGTGTATAAGTCTTTGGAATTGCTGGGTTATCATATGAGATAAGTATGTTAATTTTCAAAGAAATTATCAAATGGTTTTTCAAAGTGTCTGTACCATTAGCTATTCCCACCAGCAGTGTGAGTACTGGTTGCTCCACATCCCGGCCAATACTTGAGCTGGCAGTTTTCAATTTTAGCCATACAGGGGGGCATGTGATGGTATCTCGTGGTTTTAATTGCAGGTCTCTGAGGACAGTGGATGCTGAACACGTTTTCATGTACTTATTTGCCATCTGTGTATCTTCTTTTGTGACATTCAAACCTTCTGTCCATGTTTTCATTGGGTTATTTTCCTTATTATTGAGTTATGAATTCTTCATATTTTCTGGACATAGGTCCTTTGTAATATATATGTGTTGCATATATTTTCTCCATATCTTTGGTCTGCCTTTTCATTTACTTAATGTGGTCTTAAGAGAAAGTTTTGAATTTTGTTGATGTCGTTTATTAATTTTTTATTTTATGGTCCATACTATTAGTATCCTAAGAATTCTTTGCCTGCCCCAAAATTGCATTAAATGTTTTTGTTCTTTTCTAGATGTTTTATACTTTTAGCTTTTACATATATGTCCATGATTCATTTCACGTTAATTTCTGTGTGTAGTTTGTGGCAAGGGTCGAGATTCATGTTTCTCCATACAGTTATCTAATTGCTCCAGCACCATTTGTTGAAAAGTCTCTCCCCACTGAATTACCTCAGCGCCTTTGTTGAAAGTCATTTGGCCAGTGTATGTGTGGGTCTGTTTCTGCCTCTCTCCTCTTTTCTGTCCTTATCTCATTGCCACACTGTCTGGTTCCGGTAGCTTTCTACAAGGTCTGGGGGTCAGCGTCTTTCTCATCCCTTGTTCTCTGCTGGTCAGGCCCCGAGGCTGGGCCTTTCGGTGAATGTGCACCTGGGACTGAATTATGGCCCTCTCCTGATATCCCAGGTCACCTGCATTTGCATGATTTAAAGTTTCAAAATTTTCTTTCCTTACCACGTAAAATCTGTGAATGTTTGTATCTTGCATTCACCTCACTCTAGAGCTCTCAGGCTTTTCTCCCTTCTCCTCCTCCTCCTCTCTTCAAACTTGACCCCAAAAGCCCTTTGAGATAGAGAACAAAAATGCAAAGTGTTTGCCTTTTTAAAGGAGCACTTTTCAAAAGTTTTCTGAGGAACTGAAAAGAACTACATAATGGAAACCATTTTGCAGCCTCCAGCATGGCCATTTATCTCAATAACCATTTCGTTTAAAATGTGGGCCAAACATAAATCATATCTTGAAAGAAAGCATGTTGGTGCCACAGAAATTGCCCTATATTCTTACCACCTAATTTGAAAAATGTGTTTTGAAGCTGGGAAGAAAGCAAACAAGCCTGGGCCCAGCAGCCCTCCTTCCACATGTCCCCAAAATAAATCCTTGCTACTCCCCAAACTAAGTGGAGAAGCTGAAGCACAGAAGACACACCCTGCTGTTAAGTCATCCTCTGCTGCTACTGCTGCTGCTAATTTAGGCCCTGTGGCCTTTGAATGTCATTAGGTAATGAGGGGTTGAGAGCCCACTACCAGGCTGCTCCTCACCTGTCTTTGGAGTGACCCCCTCTCAGAGCACACCCTCCTTGACTTTTGGCCATTTAGAGCTCTTAGGTATTATTGGGGCTCAGTTTAAGGACATGCCCAGAGGGAGGGCGCTAAATATAGCAGAGCCTGAGGCCCATTTTCCAGACTAATCAAATGAGGAGACATTTGGCAGCCTGCACTGTGGGCTGGGAATTCCAGGGTCTCCCATTGAAACTTCACTCAGGAGTCTGTGGTTAAAATGGCACAATTCCCCTATAGCAGGTTTCTTACTTTGCTGGTCAGAACTTCCTTGGGAGGGAAAAAAAAAAAACAAAACGAAAAAGACCCACAGGTACTGCGTCCTGGGACCGGGCACAGCACCCCCTGCAGCCGGGACGCTTGCTCCCTGGGGTCCCTGGGGCTTCAGGATCGCCACTCTGGACGGTGCTTTTTTTTTTTTTTTTTTCAATTTATTGGAGTGACAGTTGTTAGTGGCATTTTTTTTCTGATCAGTCAAGTCCTATGGGAGCATTGTAAAAAAGTCCTAAGATAAAGAATACAATTTATACCCACGATTCTACCATTTGGAGGTTATTGTTCTGGTTTGCATTTTTACTTCTAGCCTTTTTGTTTGGTTTTTACACCATACGTGTGTGAGTGGGGTCAGGAGGATCGTAAGTTAATGTCTCCATGTAATAATTTCTGGTCATTTTCTCACATCACGAAAACTTGCTTAATGTCTGTCTGATACTCATCCTATGCACGAACCAAGCTCTCCAGCCATCTCCCTGGTCGTTGGGGAACAGGGATCCCCACCCCGACAGCAGTTTGTTTTCTGGCCCAGCGAATGGCTTGAGCCTCCTGTCCCCCATGGGACAGACCTTCCCTCGGCCTGCGTGCCCCTCCTCCCTGGCCTTGGAGGCCCGGCTCCGCCTCGGGTGGCAAGGTAGAAACAAGCAGCCCTGTCTTCATGGAGCCTTCCTGCCACTGGGTCCTGTGGCCTGAGATCTGCCCCTCCCCAGACAGAGGGGAGCTGCAGCCTTCACCTACCTCCTCCGTTCTTCCTCCCAGTCTAGTAGCTGCTTTCAGCAGCCTGTTCTCTACTGCTTCCCACCTGGGCCTCCGTTCAGATGAAAGCCCCTGGCGCCCCCTTCCAGGACGTCCTGTCCCTGTCTCTGTGTTGCAGGTGTTAGCTGAGTGCTTGGTGCCTGGAGTGGTGAGTTCAGGCACTTCTGTGAATGCAGGCTTAGTGTCACGGCCTGTCCTTTTCTCTGGAGCTAGGTTCGGAAACATGAGGCCATTTTTCTCAGACCTCCTCCCCTTATCAATTGCAGCCCAGAGTGTCTGTAGGGGAAGCAGGAAGGATTGGGGGGGACAGAGGCCTCCCGAAGGTGGCCTGCAAGCCACATGTGCACAGGCCCAGGCCCTGCCTCCTCTCAATGTGCCTTTGATCAGCTGCTCAGGCTGGAGCCAGGCAGAGGCACCCTCCACACCCCCCCGCAGGGCTGGAGGCCCCCCATCCTGCTGCCAACATCAAACATTTCCTTTCTCCTTTTTCTCCCCTCACCATTGGAGGCCCAGCATGCTTTGTATAAGTCATTATTTTTGTCTTAACAGCTGCCTTGGCCACGACTGTTTCTCTCTAGTAAAACCCTAACCTTGTTCCTGGAACCCCTGGAGGAGTGGGGCCATACAGCACTCATGCGGGGCCCCTGAATTGCCACCTGTGGGGGTGAGGATAGGAAAGGATTATGGGTTCTCCACCGGAAGACTCTAGAGCTGGAAGTTGCCCCAGAAGTTCTAGCTAACACCCATTCTTCTTCACTGCCTGGTGCCTGACGACTGAGTTTGGGGCTGGAGTTCCCTGAGAAGAGAGGTTGGGTCTCAATTCCTCTCCCAAATCTGGTGCGCAGCAGAGGCTAAGCTAGGAAGGTCGTCAGTGTTGGGGTACAAGGGTGGGGCAGCAGGTGGACATCTTTCAAAGTGGAGGTGCCAGAGTGGTGCTGTGTCAGAAGGGGTAGTGCAGGCCCCTGACATGGGCAGGAGGCAGGATCGTTTCATCTCCACTGAAGGAGAGTGAAAGACCGTAGATGTAACGAGAAGCAGGGCCCTGGCTGCCAGGGACAGATAGCAAGGGCACTTGGATGTCCCCTGCAGGGCACGAGTTGTCGGTCCCCAGGGTAGCCCTCGCCATCTGCTCCCGCCTTCCTTGTGCAGACTCTGTACCCTCTTTTTCCCTTTTGTCGAAGGGGCAGAAGGATCTTGAAACTTTTGGGTCCTGTGATAGACATGGAGCCTGGGGCATTGTCCTCCCTCTGTCCCCTGGATTCTGGACTGACTCTGAGAGGGCAGTGTTATTCCTGAGTTGGCCCATGTGTCTGTGGTGTGAAACCGGGCATGGCGGACGCCATGGGATTGTTTTCCGAGAAAGCCAGTCTGGTGTGTGTGGAGTGTGGGCGGCACAGCACCAGAGGGCTGCGGGCCCGAGGAGAGCAGCCCGGGCCAGGGATACCTGGGGACAGCCGGGCCTGCTCCCTGGACCGCGGCCTGGGAAAGAAACGGCCCTGCCTTCCTCCCAGAGATCCCGGTGGAGTCTCCAGCCAGCGGAGGAAGCCCACCCGGGGACCCAGCAAGGAGGTTGGGGGAACACGGCCACGCAGAAGCCCAGGGAGGTCTGCATGTTTCCATTTTTTATTTAAAAAAAAAAAGACATGCCAAAACTGGGTTTCAAAAACTGGTATATTCGAAATGTTTACATTTAACAAATGAACACTTTTAACACACACAAAAATATAATTGTGCCATTCACAAGATAATTACAGTGTTTATAAAAGAAAAACTTTAGTCCATGGCATGCTCTAGGCAGTGTGGTCCAGAAATGGGACACAAGTTTGAAATTAGATGACAAGCAGCTCCTCTCAACCGTCTGTCTCCTCTGCAGACTGGAAAGGGAAACCTTGAGGCCCTCTGGGCGTGTGGGTCTAGCCGCACGTTCTCCCGGCCACTTGTGCTGAGCCCCGCAGGTCCAAAGTCCCTGGTTCAGAGGGGTGGGTTCCGGCACTGCTGGGGGGCAGCTTAGGATCAGCCTCTGAGAGGGGACCAAGAGCCAGGACAGGTCGGAGGCTGGCCTGGCCTTTTATCTGTCCTGGGCTTGCCCGTGGTTCGTGTGTGGGCCACTCACTGTGTGTCGGCATCAGTGTGGGTCCAGGAGGTAGGCTTCAGACTGGCCTTCCTTTGCTGTTTTAGGAAAAATTTATGTTGAACAATAAGTTGGGAGATAAATGGAAAAAGCCTCTCCTCTACTCCTTAACAGCTCCTTCAGGTCTCCTGGACAGGTTACACAATTTCCTGAGCTTGAGTTACCTGCTTTGTACAATGGGGCTGTCGTAGGAAGGTTCTCAGGCTCCTGAGAAGACTGAGCGCACACAGGTGTTTGGCCGAGTAATACCCTGCTATATGGACACACCGCATTTCCCATTCATCCGGTGGTGGACATTTGGGTTGTTTCCACGTTTTGACTACTTATGAACAGTGCTCTGAACATTCATGTCTAAGCTGTCGTGAGGACAGAGGTTTTCGTTTCTCTTGGGGTACACCCAGGAGTGGGATTGCGGGGCCGCGCAGAAACTCTGACTTTTTGATGCCCTGTCAGTCTGCTGTCCAAAGCGCACTGGCTGCACTATTTTACGTGTCCTACAGCAAGAGAGGGGGTTGCAGTCTCTCCAAATGCTCACCAACACTTGTTATGATCTGACTTTTTGATTCACGCCATCCATTGAATACAAAGTGGTATCTCCTTGTGCTTTGGCTTTGTGTTTTCCTGGTCCCGAACGGTCAGGGATCCCGGTCCATGCCTTTCTGCTCCTGAGCCATCTGTCCTTTGTGGACAAAGGTCTGTTCAACTCCTTCGCCCCTTTGTAATTGGGTTCTTTATCTTATTACTGACTTGTAAATGACGTTCCTTATCACATACGATTTACAGATATTTCCTCTGAGAGTTGTCTTTTCCCTTTCTTGTGTTCTTAAATGTGTCCTTGAAAACACAAAAAAAGTTTTGAATGTTGATGAAGTCCAATTAATTGCTTTGCTGTGCTTTGGGATTTCTTGGTTTCAGTTTTAAAATATGTAAAACATTTACTTGGTTCTAAAGTTAAAAAGCACGCTCCCAGCAGTCCCTTCTCCATGCCACCCACCCCCTATAGGTAGTCATTTCAATCCATCTCTGTTTTACCATCCTTGTGTTTATTTTTGCAAAATTTAAAAAAGAATTTTAAAATACTATTCTCTTCTTTCTCACACACAGTGCCAGGTACAGTGTGCATTTTTCTTTCACGAAGTAAATGCTGGAAATTGCCCCATATCCGTTCCTCGAGCTCTTTCTGTTTTAGGGCCACAGTGATCCACGGATGTGCAGTGAATGGTTTCATTAGCTGGTTCCGACGTGGGTTGTTTCCAGTCTTCTTTTCCTGGAACAAATCATGCAGCAGGGAATGATGTCCTTTTGTATGTATGGAGGTGTGTCTTTAGAGACTCTTGAAATTGAGCTTGCGGGGTCAACAGTTAAGACAAAAGTAATTCTGTTGGGTATAGCCCGATTTTCCTTCGTAAGGGAAGGAAAATCGCAGGACAGTACTGCTTTCCCAGATTCACAGTGTATTGTCAAGCTTTGGGGGTTTTGCAAGTCAGATAGGTGAGAAAATGCTCTGTTGCTTTCTTTAAAAAATCGATTTTATTAAGATATGATTTATATACAATAACATGCACTCATTTAAAATGTCCGGCTAGGTCTTCTTATAGTAAAAAAAGATCGGGTCTTATATTAATTGTTGCTCCAAAAGACACATTAGAGCTGATTGTCGGTTAGGACTTATTTTGGGGGAAACACGGTATGTGGTGAGTTGTGACAGATGATCTACCGTCACCACAGATTAGTCTTAATTAGAATTAGAATTCCGTATAAATGGGTTTACACAGTACGTCGTCTTTTGTTTGGTCCTCTGACTCAGCGGAAGGATTCTGAAATACATGGACTCGCGCATGTGTCAGTGGTTTGTTCTTTTGATGGTGAGAAGTCTCCACTGTGTGGATATTCCACAATTTCTGTTTGCCTGTTGATGGACATTTGAGTTGATTCTAGTTTGTGCCTATTATGAATAAAGCTGCTATGATCATTCTTGCACAAGTCTTGCAGACGTGTTTTCGTTTCTTTGGGGTAAATAGGAGTGGAATGGCTGGGTCAGATGGTTTACGTGTATGTTTAATTTTGTAAGTCACCAGACCTTTCTCGCGAGGGGTCAGGCCAATTGACATTGCAGCAGCAGTGTGAGTTCCCAGCCTCTTTATTCTGACTGTTCTAGGTGAGGTGTGCAGTCGCTCTGTGGTTTAGATTTGCATTTCCCTGAAGACAAAGGATGCTGAGCCGCTTTTCAGGTTCTTACTGGCCATTGTAGTTCCTTTTGTGAAGTGTCTGTTCAAATCTTTTGCCCATTTATTTAAAAAGTCAGGTTGTCTATTATTGAGCTGTAAGAGTTTTCTGTATATTTTGGATGCAGGTCCTTTTATATACAGTATGGATGTTTTCCCCTAGTTTGTGGTTTGCCTTTTCATTTTCATAGTGGCATCTTTCAGAGACCAGAAGTTTTGATTATTTTTTTAAATTTTATTGGGAAACAGTGTGCTTCTCCAGGGCCCTTCAGCTCCAAGTCGTTGTCCTTCAATCTAGTTGTGGAGGGCGCAGCTCAGCTCCAAGTCCAGTCGCTGTTTTCAATACTAGTTGCAGGGGGCGCAGCCCACCATCCCACGCGGGAATTGAACTGGCCACCCTGTCGTTGAGAACTCGCGCTCTAACCAACTGAGCCATGCGGCCGCCCAAGAAGTTTTGATTTTTTGAAGTCTCAGTTGTTTCTTTTCTGGTTAGTATTTTTTGTGTCCTAAGAAATTTTAGCATAATTCTGATTAAGGTCGAGTACCTTTGCTTATGTTTAAGGGCCAACTGCCTGCCGTTTTCTGTGAACTATGTCTTTGGCCTGCTTTTAAAATATCAGTTCACTGATCTTTCTCTTCTTTATTTTTAAGAGCTCTTTGTATATTAGTGAGATTAGCCTTTTATGGTATGCTGCAATGTTTTCCCCCAGTTTGTGGTCTTTTTTACTTTGCTTATAGTGTATTTTTCCATGCAAAATTGCACACGTGTTTTTGCATAATCCAATATATATTTTTATTGCTTAGAGATTTTAGGTCAGAGGCTCCCCACTCCCTCCCAGGCTGTAAAGCGATTTATCCAAGTTTACATCTAGTATTTGTATGGTTTCATTATTATTTATTTTTTTTACATTGAGATGTCTTCCATTTGGAGTTGATTCTCACGTACAGTGTGAAGCATGGGATCAATTTTATCTTTTTGCAAACGACTATCCAGGTGTCCCCATGTCATCTATATGAAACAGTCCATTTTCTAATGAGTTGAGGTCACAGACCCCAGGCCTTTATCATCAAAATACGAAATTTCCACGTGTCCTTGGACATTCTATTTTGTTCTTTCTGGATTCGTTTTGTTCCGCTGGCCCATCTGTTTAGGTTCATGCTGACATAGCCCTCTTAATTATAGACATTATGACATGTTTAAATACATAGTAGAGGAACCTCATTGCCCCTTTTGAAAGGTTTTCCTAGATATTCTTATGTTTCCACATAAACTTTAGGACCAGCTAATCTAGCTCCAGAAAGGATACTTGATAAATTTATATGTTAACTTGGGAAAAGTTGACATCTTGATTGATGTTGAATCGTCCTATGCAAAAACAAGGGGTGTTCCCCCATTCGTTTCAGTTTACTTTTCTTACGATTCTTGTGAGGCTGTTGGAGGACTGTTTTGAAGGTTTTCTTCATATAGATTTTGTGTCTTTCATGTTAGGTCTGTTCCGTAGTAATTTCTTTTTCATTGTTCGTATAATGGGTTCTTCTCTTTTATTACATTTTCTGACTGGATGTTGTTTGTATACAGGAAGGCTATGATATTTGTAAATTTTTTATCTTGCTATCTTTCTGAATGCTATTGTCTGTATTCATGTCAGCATGTGTTTTCTGGGGCTTTCTAGGTGTACTTGCATATCATCCATGAAGAGATTACCTCTTCCTTAGGGGGTATTTTTAAAGCTTTGTATTGCATATTCTCAAATTTCTTCTTTTAAAAAATAAGGTACCAGTTTATACTCCTCCTGCAAGTGTTTCACCATATCCTTGCCAGCATTGAGTATTAACATTTTAAAAAATCTTTACTGATTGAAACAGCCTTTATTCTGGGCCCCTTCTCCACCAGGTGCTGTGCGCACCCAGCAGGGAGCACCGATCTCAGCCCCTCTGGGAGTCCACAGTCCAGGAGAGGACAAGACTTAAGTCTCTTTCCCTCCCCCACTCTATTTAGAAATAACTGTCAAATGATAAAAACTGTATATATTTATGTTGTACAACGTGATGATTTAATATACATATACACTGTAAAATGCTTACTACAATCAATTAATCTCAATTAACCTATCACCTCACAGTTACTTTTTCGTGTGCACGGTGAGAACACTTAAGATCTACTCTCTTAGCCAATTTAAAGTACACAATACAGCATTATACAGTTTAATACCATACATCCCCAGAACTTCACCCTCTTGTAACTGGAAGTTGTGCCCTCTCACCATCTCTCCACTTCCCCCCCCCCAAGGCCCTGGCAACCACCCATCTACTCCCTAGTTCTGTGACATTGCTGGACTTTTTTAGATTATAGATCATGTATAATTGTCAAGGCTGAAGTTTCTGGAGGTTTAAAATTAACACTGCTGCTGCCTCTCTGAGCCCAGCTGATGGGAAAAGCACTGGCTGCCCTAGTGGAGGAACCCACCCAGGGCCCAGGGAACTCGTTCTGGACAACCCCTGAGCAGTTAGTTATGTAAAGTCCATCCCCTCTGCCTTCTGTGGCGTCCTACCGTAGCCCACAGTCCAGGAGAGGACAAGACTTAAGTCTCGGTCCCCTACACCGCCTGGGCAGTGCCAGGAGCAAAGGACAGACCCAGGCTCCTTCCCGGGAGGCCCACAGTCAGGCCAGCTGTCTTCCCTGGCTGTGTAGATGCAGGGCTGGGTGCCAAGGACCCTTCCCCACAGCTGAGATCCAGTAAAATGGATAAACGTGATGGAAGCACCTGCCTTCCCATGAAGCCCTGCTTTCCTGTGAACAACCCTGTCTGCCCTTCCGCAGAGGGCATTGCTCAGTGACATGCCTCTGCTGGGCAGAGAAGGGCAGGCCTGTCTGCCTGGCCACTCAGGTTGTAGAGCCACGGGCCACTGGGCCCCCCCCCGCCACCAAGGCCCCCTCCCTCATGCAGCTTGCCCCAGCTTTTCAGGCAGTCCAGGCAGCCATTTGTTCACACAACCTTCCCCCCCACACTTGTGCTCACAGCTCTGCACTTTACTTGCTGTGTGATCCCAGGCAAACCGCCTTACCTCTCTGAGCTTGTCTCTGTCTGTACCTCACAGGCTGTTGCGAGGTGTGAAGGAGTGTTTGCCCCAGGTCTGCACAGCTCCTGACACAGGGAGGGGCTCCATAAATGTGTGCACTGAATGAGAGTGAAAGCATGAATCCTGCCAGCGAATCCTCTGGTGGCTGTCTCCCTGCTCACTGGTCAGAACAGGAAGAGCATCAGGCCCAGGGGCTCCTGGGTGCAGCCCCCACTACCGCTGAATCCCAGCCCAGGGGGCAGGCCCAGGAGTCTCCTTCAGACCATGCTGATGAGCTGGGTGGGCCGCTGGGCGGAGAAGGGCAGGGCCTGCCTGCGCCGCCACTCAGGTCGCCAGACCTCCTCTGCTGGACTCTCTGCCCCTGCGGGCCTGTGGATCTTGGCACTGCAGTGTCATCCCAGTGGCCTCTGGCGGTTGGGGACATGGGGGGTGTGAGAGGCACACCCACCAGCCCTCCCCGCCCAGGGCTGCTGGGTCCTCAGGAGAGGAAATTTCCTTCTCTATTTCTTTTCTACATCCTTGACTTTGAAAGCCAAGCTGGTGTTGATATTTACCTTGGCCGGGCCTCCTCATCTCCCCAGGCCAGCCTCGTGTAAACACGATGTTCTTTCTCTCAAGCTAGCATTGAGGTGGCCTTTTGCAACCAATTCTAGGAATTCTGAAAGGCTGAAGACGTCAGTTCAGGGACCAGTCCCCCAGGGAGCTCAGGGTGCAAGGAGCTGGGGGGCCTCTGTGCTGGCCTCTGGGGCCGGCCAGGCCTCCCCCCACTTTCTCCCATTCCTGTGGGGGGGGGGCTCCACAGTCACATCTCCCCCCACCCTAGATCAGACTCAGAAGTCTCAAGTTCCCTGAGGACCCGCACAGGACGGACAGAAGCAGGCTCGGGGGCAGGAGCTTACTCTCCAGGGGCAGCCAGCTCCTCAGCGCCTGTTTGGACGTGTGGTTTTTCGTCCAGTTGGCACCTGGACCCCAGTTCACATGCTCATGGAGGGGGATGCCCAGTGTGGGAACCTGCAGGAGCAGGAAGTGTCCGCAGGCAGCCTGTGCCCCACTCAGCAAGGTGCAGCCCAAGTCCCTGCCCTCAGGCAGTTTGCCTTCCAGGGGTACCTGGACAATAAGGAAGCCATTAAAGACAAGATGACCTGGGGAGTCGGGTCAGGGCCACAGGAATGAGTCAGTGGGACCTGACTGGGGCTGGAGAGCCAAGAGGCCTCCGTACCCCACTGGGCCAAACCTCAGCACCCCGGCTGGGCCACTGGCTGGCTCACTTAGCAGAGAGCTCTTGGCAAGTGACGTGGTCCTGAGCCTTGGTTTCATTATACAAGAAATGGAGGTGTCACTCCCTTAGTGACCAGGGAGTTGTGAGGCATAGTGTGTCACCTGCAAGTGGGAGTCACTGTTCCTTGTACTTGTCACAGTTGCACAGCCCTGAGCATGCGTGGGCCTCACTGGGCCACTGAACGCTCTGCTGAATGTCTCCTCTTTCTCCACACAGATCTGGGATATGAGCGACGACGAGACCATCTGACGCAGCCCACCTTTGCGTGGCCAACTCCCCGGCTGCTTGCTGGGTGGCCGGAGCAGGACTGCCACCCCAACCTTTCTGGTTCCCTCCTCTGCGCACCTTGAGGACTGAGGCCTTCCCTCTGCTGCCGGTATTCTCCCTTTCTCATTCCTGACACCGCCCATTCTGAGCTCAATAATAACCGTGGCATTGCCATCTGTCTGGGACTTGGCTCCCTCCACGCGTTCTTTTTTCTCGTTGTCACAGTGTTTGAGAGGCAAGCTCCCCGGATCCTGTCCGCCTTGGCCCTCATGGGGTGGCGGTGCAGACTGGGAGGCGTTGGCCCAGCACAGACTAAATGGGGGCGTGAGAAAGCAGGTCCTACAGACCACGGTGGGGGCCACTTGGCACACCCCACGCCCTCCCAGACACCACACTCCCGCAGCCAAGGGAGGGTTGCTCCCTCTGCGTTGGTGCCTGGAGGCCCTCACACCAGCGCGGGTGGCTGTGTGTGTCTACCTGCCTCTGTCTGTGGCCAGGCGTCCAGCAGGCAGTGAGGGTTCATTCAGATGGGCTCTGCCGTGTGTCACTAACGCTCAGACTGATTTTCTTCTTTATCCTGGGTTTGCAAGTCTGTGACACCCACAGAGGTTGACATGGAAACCCAGGCGAGAGGAGGTACCCTTTCCACACTGTTTAGCCTTCCGGTGTCATCTTTAGGCTCAGGCCTGGAACCAATGTCAAAATGGAGTGTGATTCTTACCAGAGTAGGATTTCTGTTGGTTAGGTTGTAAATGAGGCTTCCATGTAGAATTAAAATCCCAATTTTCCATCCTATGAGGGGCTTAAATAGGGGCGCCTCTGTAGACAGGTGCGACGCCCTGAGCACCACCCCGCTTCCGCCTTACATAAGCAAAGGCCCGGCTCTGTCACTCCAGGACCCCCTGGGGCACACACACAGTCCGTGGTTTAAGAGCACTTTATTATTGTTCTTAAGGCTACTTTTAAGTACAAAAAAAAAAGATGGCCTGCCAAACCTTTTTTTTCCTTCTTCCACAAAAAAAAAACAGGCCACAGAGAATGGTATATTACAGATTTACAAACACGGAGAGAACTGTCCGACGCACTGCAGATGGGGTGGCTCTGTGAAGCAGCTCACGGCGCCCCTCCAGAGGCAGGGACTGTGTCCTTTCCCGGTAAAGGGTTTGGTTTCCTGTTCCCTGTCTGCGTGAGGCCCCTCCGGGGTACTGCCTATCCCAGATAGGTCAGTGCACCAGGGACCTGGCTGTCAGCGCCACCGTCCCCTCCCAAAGCGATGCCCTCGTTCACTGACAGAGAGCTGGCTGAGGAGCCACTCCTCACAGAGCCCCCGGCAGTGGGTTGTTTTCCTGTGGCAATGCTCAGTAGCCTGTAGCAATAACAAACTAGTGGCTATTAAGGCAGATGCAGTGTTCTCATAGAATAACTGTGTTCCTGCACTTTTACAGACAAATCTACGACAAAAAAAAGATCAACTTTTTTTTCCAAACAAAAAAAATATGAATGATTACAATAGGAAAGGGAAAAATTAAATAGCTACATATCATTAACAAATTAATTGTTCTTCAAAAAATACCTACAAATTTCTCTGTACATTCTTTACGCACAGCGTAATGATGGTCTTAAAGTTACCTATATAAAAAAAGTGTTCTCAACGATTCTTCCTACAGAAAATATAGGGGCCTGGATGCGAAAGCCTGGAAGCCCAGTTAAGTGGGAGTGAAATGTGTGCAGGGGGCGAGAGGAGAAGGGCTTTTCTTTCGCTTTTCAAAGACCAGCAGCCACCCCGTGACCACAGCAAGAGCAAATCCTCCGACCTTTTCACCCGGTGCCAATTTTCAAAATGAACCATTAACCTGTATTTTTCTCACTGGAAGGCAGCCTCGAGGGTTCCCATGAGTCCACAATGCCTTGCAGGTGAAGTGGTCACGCCCATGTCACCTGGCCAGGTGACTTCCTAAGCCCTGTGGTGGGCGAGGCTGGAATGTAGGCCAGTGGAGGGGCAGGGGGTTTAGACACATGCACTTACCAAAAAGATCGGCTACTGAACGCCCACGGCTGTGTCTGTCATGCTTTCTTCACCTAACGTCTAGTTAGTAGCTATCACTAGAGCAAATGATAATAAATGCAGTAATAAAACTGTATACAGTCAGAGGAATGTACACTGCCTTGGCCCCAGCGTACGAGGAAGCATACGAAACACCGTATCACAGATTGTCCGTAATCTGCTGTTCAGCCAAGAGAGTTACAGGGAGCAGTTTCTGCATGGAGGGAAGCTGGAGACACAAATCCCAACTCCCCGGGAGCTCGTCAGGAGCAGGCAGGGACGCGACACAACAAGGACGCCGTCAGCCTTTAGCACAAACTCCAGCGTCCGACCCCACGGCAGACCGATGGACGCAACCGCCCGTCTCCAGGGGCCAGCTGGCCCCACACTACCTGGGAGAAACGTGAATATCCAATACCAATCTTAGAGTACAACTGTACCAGCAGTAAGTGTATCTAGGACTGTAACTGACAAAAATAAACCAATTCTGAACAGAAGCTAGCCAAGTATTAAGGCTTGTGTTTGCTGTCTATACAATTAATAGAAACCAGCTATTTTTCTCCATTTAAAACATGCATCACATTTGAAGCACTACGGAACCTCCAAGCCTCAGCTCTAGTCTAACAAACTGCAGTGTTTAGGAAAAGTAAAATGCCCGTGATTGGTAGTCTGCAGTCCAGTTGCAAGCACCTGAAATCTAGAGAGAGAAAGACCTATAACCTGTATGAGACTTCCCCTTCCAAAAAGCTGTTTTGTCTAAAATTAAAAAACAACAAAAAACACACAAATGGTCAGAAATGTCATCCTTAAACCCTTTGTTTTTCAGCAGTTTGCCCTCCGAGTTCTAGCATCTCACGTAAAGTTGTCAGGCAGGCAACTCTAGTCCTCCTCCAATAGTGCAAATCAGACACGACAGTTCTCTTCAAGTAGACGCACACACACAAGCGCACACATGTGGGCTGCACCGAACAAGCCACGGGAGCCAAGCCACACTCACCCTGGTCTCGGGAAGCAAATGGAAAAGCACAAAGCGTTTGGGTCACCACCGTCCTGGCTTGTGACTGAGAAAGCGCGTGCCGTGGAGTCCTGGCCCTGTCAGGGCAGCAGACCTGCATCAGAGGTTTCTTTGGTAACTGAGGCAGGAAGTTAGGGTGCTACATGACAGATGTTCCACACGCCATTCCTGCTATCATGTTCCAGGGCCCTGGCGTACACATACCAAGCAAGTACAAAAACAACAAAAATCCCAACGACATGGTTTTTGCGAATAAACCATCCCTTCCCTTCCCCCCTCCCCACTCCCACGATTTTTTTTGTTTTTCCATTTTTTTAAGCACTGACTGACTGTTCGAAGCTCAGGCAAACCATGCAGATCGACGTCTTGTTCGAGGGGGGTGCTCCCTTCAGGAGACCACAGACGGGGAGTGACTGTGGCTGACCATGTGGGCAGAGGGGCTGGCGGGCTGGCCCCTGCGTGAGGCCGACTCAGGGCTGCTGGACGCGCCGTCCTTGGCCGCCTTGATCTGAAGCCACGTGTCTCCCAGGGCTTTGGCAAAGTGGTCGTCCACGGAGCCCGTGATGGACACGGAGTTGGGGGCCGGCTCCGGCTCCTTGTAGTTCTTGCCCAAACTCCTGCGGAAATGCTCCTCCACCACAGGATCACAGGTGGTGGTGGCTGCAGGGGAGCAGGACAGCAGTCAGGGCTGGGATCTGGGGACAGAGGGCCCACCTCCACGCAGCGTAACCGAGCACTAGGGCAGCTCACCTCTCTGAACCTGTAACCTGGCAACATGCCTGCCACCCTGCGCTAGCTACGAGTTCAGAGAGAATGTGGCATTAAGTGATGGTAGAGCCCCTTGCTCTGCCAACAAGAGAGAGATCTAGAGGTCAGGGCTGATGTGTTTCTTCCACCTACCCCAGAAACAATGCTCGCTGTAAATGTGCTGCTCAAATAAAACCCACTTTTTCAGCCTCAATTACCAATAAACTCCAGGGGCTAGATGGTCCCCTCTACAACATGAGACAGATGGAAGCAAACTCCAGTTGAAGTCATGTTGACTGAGGGAGCCCAAGCCCACCTGGCTGTCCCCTCTCCCCAGGGACACTTACAGCTCGGGGCCCTCCGGTAGCTGGCTGGCCCTGCCACACAGCCACTGTGTGCGATGGGGCAGTGGGAGAGGTTGCAGTTGCGGGCACTGGCAGAGGCACAGGTGATCACGGAAGGCCGGTTCTGGGGAGAGAAGGGAGGCTGGCATGAGCTCAGGCTTGCAAACAGAAAGGAGAGTTCTGCTTCCCCACCCGGTCCATAGACACCCGCCACCTCTGAGGGCGGCCGACCACCTCCCCTCCCCTCCCACACCACGGCCAGCACTCATCCTGCCTGGAGAGCCAAGTGCCACCAGCCATCTTAGCACCCGAATCCCCCATCTGTTGGACCCCAGCTCCTCCACGCAGGGTCCTCACCGGCACCCGCCACTGCTCTGCTGTGAGCCCATCCTGAAGCCCCTCCTGACCAAAGCAAATCAAAGCCCAGCCCATCGGCCGCCTCCTACTTCATCATTGGTCAAATTGCCGAAGGATAAAATAACAGTGATTCCAGAGCGAGGGAGCCGCCCCGGGTGTGAGGAGCCTGCTCAGCTCCTACGGTTGAGGTCCCCAGAGCGGGGTCCTGCCTGCTATGTGCCACTGTACCCCAGGGGTTCTCTGAGCAATCCCAGTACCCTTCCAGCATACATTCAGTTTCTGCTGAAGCCAAACCAGCTCAAGTTGGTTTCCATTATGACCACACAAATGATGGAGACAGAAATGCAGAAAATACACGTTAAATGTATGAATTCCACGCAAACCACCCCTCACCCAATCTGCCGACTGTCTCCTCCCCACAACCAGCACACTGCCTGGCAAACTCCTCCCTTCCTTTAAAACCCTGTTCAAATACCATCTCTGTGAAGCCTTTTGTGATACCTCCCCCATTCAGCAAGGAGATCAGCCATTCCAGGTGCGCCTGTAACACGCCAGCACCTGCCTCTTCCTCGAGAACATGCACACACCAGAGCAGGGACCACAGGGTTTCTGCATCCCCCACCCTGATGCCATATCCAGGCCAGGAAATAGCTGGGAACCCAGCTGGGAAAGGTGTCTCCTGCACACCCCAAGGGCAAGATGGGCAAGGACGTGCACTGACTTCCAAGACCACAAGTGAGGGGCTAGTTGAAGGGTCACCCCAAAGGGCCCAATGACGAAAGAAGTGTCAACAGAGGGGAACCCGGCTCGTCTACCGAGCTTTCCTTATAAAGATAACACCAAAGGCTCCCCATCAAACCCTCCTATGACGGGAAATGCACAGGAATGACAAGAACACATTCTGTGGTGAAGATCTGGGTCTACTAGTATGAACGGGGATTAAACATAAGGGTGTGGGGTCTACAAGAAACTCGACACATCTAAGACGGAGAAGGTGGAGCTTCGCAGCAGCATATCCAAGAATTCAGGGTTTTATCAATAGCACAACACATCAGCAATGGGGATGGAGCCACCAAAGGAGTCGATGTGACACTCACTGTGGGACACGATGGCCTGAGGAGAGAACGTGGCTTTGAGGCCAGGTAGACTAGACGTCGGGGAGTGCCACTCTCCACTCCTCAGGTAGGACCTCGGGCAAGGGCTTGCACCACACTAAGCTTCCGTTTGTCCAAGCACGAAACAGGAAGAAAAGTAACTGAAGACAGGCCTGGAGGACCGTCTGGGATGAGGGGTGCGGGAGCCTGAGCCTGGTCGTGTGTGGGAGTCCTGCTCCTCGGATGCTGCTCATACTGCTCCTGGAGGCCAGCCTGCAGCTTGGAGCCCACTTCCTAAAGGGTCTATCAGATCCCTGCGCCCAGGACCTCTTCCCCTCCCCGCCCTCTCCATCCATGACGTGGGGCTAAGGCGGCCATGACCCCTCGGCCAGGCTGGAAAACTGACCCAGGCTGGGGACCAACTATGAAGGCAGCCTCAGTAAAAGATTCAGGTTGATCTCAGGAGCTGTGGCACACACCAGGCTGGACTTGTGGGTCTCTAAACAGAGAGAGGAGAGGACGAGAGCCCTGGACAGGCACAGAGCCAAAGGAAGGAGAGTCCTGTGTCCTCTCCAGCTCCACCAGGCAGGGCTCAGCCCTTCCTTCCTATGCCTGCTGTACCCAGGACCCTCCCAATAAAACTTCCTTTTGTGCTTAAAGCAGTTTGGGCTGGTTTCTGTTCCTTGCAACCAGAGTCCTGACCAACGCAAATGTCGGCCAGTAGGGACATGCTTGGGGGAGGGGTCATGGAAGGTGAGGAAATGCAAAGTGTCACAGAATGGATTCAGGGAAGCTGAAGAATACAGTCAACGCTGTCCGAAGGCGGGAAGGAAAAGGCCACTCCAGGAGGGAATGAGGGCAGGACGGCCGGTAAACGTGGGGACATGGGGATGCTGTGAAGAGATCCCAACTGTGCCCCTGGTACTGGATCATCTCCGGGACACCTCCTGACCTGGCCCGAGGGGAAGTAGACACCGCGGATGGTCAGGGCCTGGGACACACACCACCTAAGTCTTCCGAGCTCAGGTTCCAGCCTCTCACCCCAACTGGCTGAGTGCCACCTGGGCTTTGGTGCCACATATCCACCTGGAACAAGCACCAGATGGCAGGTGCTTGTGAGCCCACGTGGCCCAACACCTAATTTTCCAGATGGGGAAAGCAGGGCAGAAATGGGTAACCTGCTGGAGATCTCATAGCAGATTAGCGGCAGGGCCAGGATGAGAATCTGTCATTCATGCTCCATTCACCGCTCGCCCCACCCAGTCCGGCTGCCCTAAGAAAAGACAACCATGATGGTCGCTGTGCCTTGCATTCTACGATGTAATTTTATCCTGTCTCGCCTTGTTTGCCACTAGCCTCGGGACCACCCTCTTGGTATTTTTGTACCTTTCTTTAACGCACTCTATACCCTCAGAGCTGCCATCACCAAAACCTAAAGTGGGGTGACACTCTCTGCAGCCTCCCCAGACATGCCTCCCTGGGAACTTTCCTGTCCCAGTTCCCAGAGCGCTGAGTCACATTTTCCACCGCCCGCCCTGCACAGCCTGTCCTGCCTGCCTGCCACACACAGCTCTGCTGTTGCCCCAGGAAGCCCCCTCCCCACTGTCATTTCCCCTGCTCAGAGCTACGCAATGACATGCACACTTCCCACAACAGCCACCCTGACAGCTCACAAATAAAACCCAACTCCCAGAAATAGTGGGTGACAGAGCCGCTGATGAATAGACTGGGGCTCCCATCTGTCCTCGGCACAGTACCTGGCACAGAACTCAGTAAATGAGCAGCAGCTCAGGTTAGAGCAGACGGCCAGGCCAGGCCACGCTTACACGGGACGGAGCCTGATGAACAGTTACTATGTGAATGAAACGTGTTGACCAGCGGTCCAGATGGAAGGGCAGGCTGATAACCTTTGCCCACCAATCCCAACTTTGAATTAAAGCTTAGGTCAGTGGCCTCCATCCTGGGGAAGCCAGAGCCACTGTGCCCAAGCTAGGAAAGCTGTCGGCTTGTTCCACAGAGATTGGCCAGGACTCCCCTAAGAATATGGGTGGGAATTCAAGGTTCTCACTCCTAGAAAACCTGCTCTCCAGTCCCACAGGGATTCTCTGCTGCAGTGGGCAGCCAGGCACATTTTAGGGTAGGGCTGTGGAGACGATGGTAAAGACTGCCAGGTTGAGAATCTGGTACAGAATCTGTCCAGTGGTACACTTTTCCCAAAACAACTGTGATCAAAACCCCACCAGAAGATCTGCAAAAGCCTTTGTAGAAGCTAAAGGGTAGGCAGGGCCCTCCCGACTCTGCCTTGCGGCCACCACGGGCTTAGAGATGCGACTTCCCTGTGTACTGCAGTCCCAGCTACCCCCTCCTCCGAGGGCTGCCCCGCAGCAGTGGCAGGAGCCAGAGGGCTGAATTCCCTGCTTTGTAGAAGCAAACTCCTTTCATGCTTAAATCACCTCCAGTGTGACCCATCACGCTGGATCACTGTCCTCTCCTCACACAGCCATTTCCCTGACCAGACGGGAGCTCCTTCCAGGCTGAGCGGCTGTTCTGCACACCTGTCTCTGCACCACCGGAGCTTGACAGAGCGCCCAGGGCATGGTCAGTGCTGGGAAATGTTCAATACATGAGGGGCAATAACTCCGCGCCCTGTTCTTGTCAGAGTAAGTGGCTATTTATTGACACATAAATAGTTAAAATACCACAGTTATTTGATTACCCGTCTCCCCCAGACAAACTGGGAGCACCCGTATCTTGCTGACGGGCTTCGAGCTTACGCCCTTGCACAAAGTAGGTGACTATCAGTTTTGTTAAATGAATGAAGGAAATAAACGGGACCATGCTGCCGCACCCCAAGGTAGGAAACGCAGCTTTACCGGGAACCACGGCACAGTACACCTTTCCCAACGCCCGGGGCCTGCCCATGGAGTCGTCCTCACAGGACCAGCACGTGCCACACAGCGCTGGCTGCACTGGGCGTGGGCGGGCGGGGCCGCTGTCAGAAGCCCAGCAGCGCGCAGTGAGACCAGAGTGTCTGTGGCGTGCATACTGGGGGGGCACCGGCGAGACCAGGAGCTGAGCCCCAGCCCCCTGCCGCCCACAGCATCTCCCCTGCTCGCTGTCTGTCAGGTCACAGCCCCAGAGATTCAGAGAGAAAAGCCACGGACTCACATGATGGTTCAAAACCTCAATGCTAACGCCTCCTTTTATTATATATTTCCCCAGGAACCCCATTTTCAAAGAATTTTTTCTACTACACAAACTGTGTTTATTAAGTAGTAACAAATTTTATTTTTCTTGAATAAAAAAATCCCTACCTGCCAATCACAGATTTCTGAACAGCTTGAGCTAATAACGAGTGTGACCTCTGACTTTATAGGATTCCACCCAAAGCCAAACAACCTGACGTTTAACCTCGTCCTTACAATGGGTAAGTGTAGGGCTGCCATTCGGGTTCTTCCACTGGCCCTGTTTCTACTAGGAAGGCTGCTGAAAACGCACCTAATCTCCATTAACTTTGCTGTGCAAAAAAACAACACCCCAAACACATTAAACGTCTCATCCACGGCCGTTAGTCCTAAGAGGTGAGACCCAGGCAGGGGCTAACATGGGAGGTGCTGTCCGGCAAAAGGGTCCCTCCCGCTGCTGCCGCCACCCCCGGTGCCAAGCACAGGGCCGAGGCTGAGGACGGCGTCGCTCGCCATGTCTCTCACTGCTTCCCTCCTGGCCTCTGCGGGCGCCCCCCGCCACCAGCCCAAACCCCACTGGACAAACCCACCTGCTGCCGCTCCCCCGGGGTCAGTGTGGGCGAGATGCCGGCCGGCCTGCTAGCGTCCATGCTGTTCTTGGTCAGTGCGAGGGGCTGCTCCATGCTGAGGCTGGGGAGGGACGCGTACAGGTGGTTGCCGTGCAGGCTCATGGTGGGGGCCACGGCCCGCTCAATGGGGCTGCGGCTCCGCTCCCGGGGGTCTTTCCGGCAGTCTCCATTGGCCGTCTTGTTCCTGAAAAAGAGGGGCCAACATTCAGAGGGGGCAGCCTGGCATCTTGTGAGTGGCGAAGGGGCTCCAACCACGTGCCCAGCAGTTCCCCGGGACTATGCCACTTACTGGGGCACCTTGCTGTGGGTACACACTGCAGCAGCGTCACCCCCATTTTCTGAGGTTCAAGTCATGTACGTAGCTGACCGACCGGCGAACTGCGCCAGGACGCTAACCTGGTCAGTATGACCGCAAGGCCCCTCGGGGCCAGGAGGAAGCACCATGGCGGCGTCTGTTTGGCAGCCTGTCCGTGCAGGCCACGGGCCCCTCGGAGCACTTCTAACAAACTCTACCTGCTCGGAGTCTAGAGCGCTAGCCTAGGTGCGCAGGCTCAGCTGGGTTTGACAGGACCTGCCATTTAGGAGCATAAAGACGGTGATGACCCAAAAGGAACGAAATGCTTCTGTGTGCCGGGGCCTGCTCCAAGACGCCACCACCATGCGCTGCCCCATCTTCCCAACAGCACTAACAAGATGCCATAACTACCCTCTTTTCAGACAATGGAAGCAAGACCCAGAGTCGTGTCACTGGCCGAGCAGCAGGAGCGTTAGCTCGGGCTCATGGGGTGCACACGCTCAGGCTTGCCCGCGGAGTGCAGAGCCAGCGTGCAGCTCCTCCAGCCACCAGCCGCCAGCCAGAGTCCTGGGCCTCAGGAAAGGCCATCGACTGGTGCTCACCAAGGCCTTGCTCGTGTGCGCCGCGGCAGGCGCTGCGTGGGACATGGGTGGGAGGTAGACACCCCCCCCCCACCCTATGATGGACCTAGTCAAGGCAACATTGTACGTTGCATCTGTTAAAGAATGACACAGCCCAGCAACTGCGAAGACGTGACCCACAGAAGACCGCGGACACGGTGATGGGCTGGGCCCTAGTCCTTCCTTTTCCCCGCTTATTCCAGGGGCTCTTTCTGCCTCTAGTCTCAGCCCCTTGAATTCACCATGTTCTCCTGCTGCCACAGCAAGTTTTTTCCCCCACACGGAATGAGCAAGTCCTTTACCAAAACGGTGGTAGATAATGATGTCAGTGACTTTTCTTTAAGAAATGCAAATTCCTCTCCGAGTTCACAACAGTCATCCTGTTTGCTCAGCAGACGAGTTATTATCCTATCATACAGCACAGAAGCCTGGGCTGGCGTGCTGAGAAAGAAACCCAGAGAAAGCAGCCACAGCCTGCTGCCTTCTCGACTGGCTGAATGCGATACAATTTAATTTAGTCTTTTATATACACATACACAGAAGTGTGTGTGAGAGAGAGACAGAGAGGCAGGTATGCCCTTTCAAATTGTAGTCACGTGTAGTTATAAGAAATAGATCCCTGTCACCCCAATAAATTTAATATTAAAAAAGGGGGGAAGAGAAATAGATCCCATGTACCCTGTACTCAGTTTCCCCCAATGGTGACATCTTGTAAAACTAGGCCACTGACACCAAGACAATCTATCAACCTATTCAGATTTCCTGTTTTACTTGTTTTCATTTCAGTGCATTCTTTTCAAAAAGCAGATCCGACCACATCAAGCCTTTCGTTGTAACTATCAGCAGCTCAGCACCATCTTCAGGGGCCTCCCAGGCCCTTCCCCCTCCGACTCTGACCACCTGTCCATCCTCGTCTGGGTTTCATGCCACCAAGAGCTGTGCTCTGTAGTTACAACAGTCTACTTGCCATTCTTCAAATAAGACACGCCACTTCGTGCCTGTGACTGTATATATTTGTGCATGGCGCCCCGCCCACCCCCCCCCACAGAGCCAACTGTGCCTATAGCTTTAGACCCCAAAGTGCCCCTTGCAAACCTTTACTGACTAGAGAACCCACCACACCGCTATTTAAGGTCTTTATCTATGTGCCTCCCCAGAGCCCCCCCAGGACTTCCAAGAGTGCACAGAGCCCAGCTCATCCCACACCCTCACTGCCTACCACGGCAGACCCATGTCACTGTGAGTGAATGAAGAGACACTACATAGATGACCGGATAAGGAAAGCAAGGCACTGTGGTGGTGGAACTGAGCGTGGGCAGGATCATGGAGACGTGAAGGGTGAGGAGTCGCCTTCAGGGGAGTTCACACCCTTCAGATGGGTGATGTGCCCCGACCCAGATGCCCTTAGGGGCTCAGTGGAAAGAGCGGGAGACCTGGCAAGACTTGCAAGGCCCCAGACGTTAAGTGTGGGCACAGGAAGATCCACCTCAAAGGGGTTTAAACGAGGACTGAGCAGGACAGAAACATAAGCAACCGTGCTGGCACAGTGCAGGTGACCGTGAACATGAGTGGAACCGAATCAGAATTAAGCTTAGTTTATCACTTAGTTTATCAATCGCAAGGTAAGTAACTGACTGCATAAGGCATAGCATTTAATTTATGGATGTTTCCCCCCTTTTATTCTCTGGTTGACTATACAGAATGATTTAAAAGCAATTAAAGAATAATTTTTCAGCCCATTAAGATAACAATGGGGAGGGCGGCCCGTGGCTCAGTTGGTTGGAGCGTGAGCTCTCAGCAACAAGGTTGCCGGTTCAATTCCCTCATGGGATGGTGGGCTGCGCCTCCTGCAACTAAGATTGAAGGACAACGACATAGAGCTAATGGGCCCTGGAGAAGCACACTGTTCCCCAATATTCCCCAACAACATTGAAAAAAAAACACAAAACATAGAAGAGTATATTTTGGTCAAATGGTCTAGATGAAATGTCCCATATATGTGATTTTCAAATACATACACACATACGCACACATGATACATAAGATAGAAACCCCACCTTAACTCTAAAACCAGCCTGTCCATAATTTCCTCGTCCTGTAATGATTCATGAGACATCACAAGTCTGTCCAGTGACTGCCTCAGGGATCGTGATCGCAAACACTAGTATGACCGCAGTGCAGATGTGAGGCGGGCATTCCCCTTGACAGACTTCAGGCCAATCAAACCCGAGATGAACTAGCTTTTACCTACATGGATATTTACTGCTACACCTACAATTCATCAGTGTATGAAAAGACTATACTGTCGGCACACGTTCACCTTCAGTATCAAGTTTTCTTCCAAATTTAGATAAAATAAACTTTACCGTTTGACAAGATGCGTAAGTTGCTTCCCTGACAAAACCCCCCTCACCCATGAGGTTTCTGCAGGCCACTAGGGAACGAGGCAAAGCCGGGGATGGATTCGTGAGCTGCTCAGTCAGAATTCTCCTCTGGCCGAGTCAGACTACAGTTTACGCAACCAGTGTTAACTGAGCCCTACTTTGTGACAGTCACAGAAAGTAAGACACTGTGTTCTCAGGGCTGAGGTGAGGCAGGTGCCAGAGAAGCTGGAAGAAGGCTGGAGAGGGTCGAAGGCTGAGGACTGACCCTGGGTGGAGGAAAGGAGCAGCCTCAAGTCCCCCCAGTGTCAGAGGCACCAGGACATCCACACAGCCCACCCAGCTCTCACACACGTCTATGTGGCACTAACTCAGCTGAGCCTCCGGAGGCGAACCCTGAGGCCTGGGGACCCGTAACCATGCTCCACGGGAAAGTGATGTCCAACGACGGGGTGAGCTGCCCGAGGGCATCTAGCTAATGGAAGGAAGAAGATGGGCCCTGCTCCACCCACAGTCACCACCTGGGCTCCTGAAGACACACTCTGTGCCCACACCACGTGGGTGAGGTGGTGGGAGAAGGGACTCTGGGGGACACGAACCAGAAAAACAGTCAACCAAAAACATGACGCGGCAAGGCACCATGGATCAGACGAAGACGGTGAAAAACACAGAAAGAAAACATCTGAAGAACTCACTGGTTAATTTTAGTAAAATTATATATTACTCACATTTCCAGCTCTTTTTCCTGGTTCCCGGAGCTTAAAGACAGACATTGTTTTCCATGTGCCCCCCTTCCCGGCCCCTGAATGAATCATACCCTGGGCTCCACTGCTTCCCAGAGCATCATGTGCTCTCATGGACAGCCGACCAAACCACCACTTCCTGCCTGGGAGATTGGAGTCGCCTCTGTTCTAGTTAAGGACAAAGTTTGCTCATGAAAAAAGGGCTGCAGCCCCGTTAGAGCCTAAGGGGCTCATGGGTAGCTGGCTGGACGCCAAGGACCAGCCAATGTCACTGCCGCTGCAGGGCAGCACCCTGGTCCATTCTGGGAGGGCATTTCTACTGCCAGTTGTTTTACGAGACAAAATGGAAAGGGGAGACAAAAATAAAGGTGGTTAAGAAAGAAGACACCTATTACATGTTCCTCTTTGACAAAGTGTTCCAGAGAATGGATGCCCCCTGCTAGTACTGTGTTTCCCCGAAAATAAGACCTCACCGGAACATAAGCCCTAATGCGTCTTTTGGAGCAAAAATTAATATAAGACCCGGTCTTATTTTCGGGGAAACACGGTACTCTCCCCTCTCAGAGCTGAGACCCAGAAATGTCTACGGTGTCTGGGGAAAAGTCAACTAGATTCCAAGTAGTGAAACTGTGAAATAATTCATCACATGAAAAAGTCTACCACATCCACTGGATTCGCATTAAAATGAGATTTTCCCCACTCTCAAACAGGAGCTCCGAGTAGAAAGCAAACCCCTGGGAAGGTATTACAGTACTTGACATGCCCAAGCCTTAACAGAGTTCTGGTAACGATGAACGGCTATTAACTAAAGCAATGTGAGCCTGAATCTGTACAACAGAGGAGGGGATATGGGTGTGAGACATTTTAGTTAGTGCTTTCGAGGAAACACTCTGGGATCCTGTGGGCCCCATGCGGCAGGCAGCTGGGCACAGTCTCGGGACAGGTCCCTCAGCCCAGGTGAACGAGGCCAGGACCAGCCCAGCCTCCCCCATGCGGTTCCCGGAATGCACAGAATGTCCTTGACATGACAGTGGCTCTGCTGAATGCCAGACCACTCCTGGCAGAAGTGAACTTAAGTTTTGTGGCAACACACCCTATACATGAGGGTGTAGGTAGAGATGAAGAGTCAAAGTAGGAAGGAACCAGGAGCAGCAGTGAGGCCAGAAGAAGCGGGGAGCCCTGGACAGTCACAGCGAAGACACAGTCCCCTCTAATCATTATTGTAAAGTACCTTGAATTTTTAAGAGCTTCCTTAGAGACTGTACTTAATGCCACTGAGCTGTACACTTAAAAATGGCTACAATGGTACATTGTATGAAATGTGTACTTAACTACCTCCTGTTCCTTCCCAAGCTTCGAGGCCTTCCTTGATCCCCCACCCCAAACTGCAGGGGTGGAGGTAACAGTGAGAATCCGGGTGTGTGTGAAGGGACCAGCCCCCAAAGGCTCACCCCCACTTAGTTGCGTCTTCCTTAAGCAGCCAGCTTCACTGCGCTGTCCCCAGCCAGGCGGGCACATCAGCCTCCCCAGGGGACAGGACACTGGAGAGCCCCACACTCGCAAGCTCCGTCCTCTCCCCAGCGCTGGGCACGAGGATAGAGCCAACAGCCAGTGTTTTACCAATATTCACTGAATAAGTGAACTGTCAAAGCACATATACAATGTGTGAGTCCAGTTAACGGCATTTGTGGTGACTGAAAAGGAAATTAAGGTCATTTCTTTAAGAGGAAATTCCCAGCAGGAAAGACTTTTCCCTGAAAAAGCAGAGTTTAGGGAACATTTAAACACCAGGCATCCATGGTAGGGAGATGTTTTCTCCCTTTAACCACCTTCTTCATCTTCTGTTTTCCTCCCCCCACTTGTCAATGTCCCCGTGCCCGTCCAAACCTCACATGCGGGGACGCACGCATCACCCCCTTCCTTCTTGTGAGCAAGAGAGTTCACTGCTTCCCAGTCAAGTAAGAAGGTGTCTGGGTTTGTCTCCAGGACATCCTGGTCTCCGCAGTACCAACTTCAGGCCGGAAGTGGAGGGGGCGGCGCCACCCCCCCCCAGGGGGAAGGGTGAGCACAGATCACGTTTGCATGTGACGGTGGTGGGAGGTGAGGAAGCCACACCCTCCAAGGTGAGAAATGGTGAGCTGTGTGTCCTTGGCAGGAGAAAGTTGGGAAACACTGGCATCCAGAGCATCCCAAGCACACAGAGCGACCTGGGGTGGGGGTCGTCTCTGTTTCAACAAGCACATCCTGGTCAGCAGTGAAAAGGGCCAGAGACTGCCTTTCCCTTAATTGTAGGAAAAGATAGTCTTACATACGATCATTGCTTAACATCACCTAATAACGAAGAGAACAGCCACAGCCCTGCCACCATTAGAGGCTCAAGGGAACCCTAGATGAGCGTGAAGGGCACTGCAATTGGCTAATCACACTGTTGCCACAGCTACCCCCCCACATAACACTTCTCCCCATCAACTCCCCTCAAAGGTGGCATCCCCCTTTCTATTCAGATTTCAAAAATCGACTACACAGAACTGAGCAATGCACACCTCATTTGCTCAATCACATGACATCTGTCCCAGTCCCAGAGAGAAGCATATACCACTGCAATGTTGCCCTTAGAAAGTAGGGTCCCCAAATACAACGCATTAGAAGTCAGGGGGTCCCTGTTAGCCCATTATTTACCTCGATTACCTGTACTGTCACACTATCATTTCTTAGCAACGCTACATGCCAGATCATATGCTGGACCTCATTACCTTATTAAATCCACCTCAACACCCCATTTTATGGCTGAGTAAACTAGGCTTCAGACAGGTGGAGTAACTCATTTAAGGTTGCAACACTAGTGCAGCACAAGGATTCTAATTTATATCTGACTAGCTTGACAGCCTTTCTTTTTCACTCTTCCCTCTCTAGAAAGAGGCTGAGAAAACTACAAAAGACCTACGTACCTACCACCCAGAGCTGATAAATGAAACCGTACTATCGGATTTGCTTCAGACCTTTTCTTCCCTCCTAAAGGGAAATACTGGCAGGGGTCAAAACAGCAGGCCGTGCAGACACAGCGGCAGCCCCTCCCTCCCACCTTCCCAGGCCCAGGCCTTCTCTTCATCCCCAAGTGTCCCACTGTCCTGTATTTGGGGGTTCTTCCTACACGTATATGAATATATCTGTAAATAATATGGAGCACATTTTAAATTTACATCACGGTATCACACTGTATGTATTGTTTTATAACCACGCTTTTCCCCCTTGCCTAGTTTTGGGGCTCTACCCACGTTCTGACGTAGGGATCTAATTTATCCATCTCATTTACCTGCTATATAATATTCCTTTGTATGAGTCCACCACATTTAATGATCCATTCCGCTACTGACAGGTATGTGGCTAACCTCCGGTGTGTCCTTATTATAAATAACCTCACGGGGTTTGTATGTTTGCATGTGCCCCGTGCCTGGGTTTCTGAGTGTCGCTCAGGTAGGTTATCTAGAAGTGACGCTTGTAGAGCTCACCATCTTCAGCTGCCACAGATGTTGCCCAAGCCCTGTACAACGTGCGGCCCACCCACTCTGCACGCCCTCTGCAGCCGAGCACCACACCTCCCGAGGAGCTGTGTCCTCTGTGACATCCTCGCAGCCTCTGATTTCTGCCATGCTCGCGGTGGGAATCGCCCCTCCGTGTTCCAATTTGCATTTCCTCAATTATCAGTGCAACTGAGCATCTTTTCATACATTTACTAGCCATTTTATTTTCTTCTTTGAATTGCTTTTAATGTGTTATATGGGTTGAGTTTTGTGCCCCTCCCAAAATGTTGGAAATCCTGACCATCCCCCCCAGTTCCTGCAAATGTGACCTTATTTGGAAATAGTCCTTGCAGATGATCAAGGTAAGATGAGGTCATTACGGTGGGCTCTCATCCAGTGTAACTGGTGTCCTTATCAAAAGGAAATTTGGACAAAGTGACAGACATGTACAGAGGAAAGATGAAATGAAGACACAAGGAGAATGCCACCTGTAAACAGAGGAATGCGTGAGGCCACTAGAAGCCTTTAAGAGAGAGGCCTGAACACACTCTCCCTCCCAGCCTCAGAAGGAACCAACCCTGCTGATACCTTGATCTCAGCCTTCCAGCCTGAGAACTGTGAGAAAATAAATTTCTGTCGTTCAAGCCACCCAGTCAGTGGTACTTTGTCATGGCAGCCCTAGCAAAATAAAACCATTTCCATGGCCTTTCTTTTTTACCCGTTTTATTATATATTTTTAAGTCTTCTCCACACCAATGTTTTTTCTGCTTTATCTGCATTAATCCTGCCCTTCTGCCCCAAAATTTGAGAGCTTCCTCTGGACATTTTCAAAGAGGTCTCTAAGATCCCCTGGGCCTCAGGTATCCCTGTCATGATAAGGCATACTTAATAAGCAGTGGATGCCCAGGAGTCGAGACCAGTGTGTGAGGCTAGGCTTGCCAAAGAGAAGCCAGGGGGCCAGGGGCCCCGCCTTCTCCTGCAGGTGCAATTCAGGAAGCCACCTGTCCCTACATACCAGAGCGAAGCAGCTTGTCAGCCAAGTTATAATCCAAGACCTTTTGGCTCAGGAACATTTTGGATGGATGGATGAATGAATGGACCAGCAGCTCTTTTCATTATTCCTACACTGATGGGCCCAGCAGTAACGAACACCCCAAGACCACAGGTCAACTGTGAGCACCTCCACCTTCTCTCATTCAATGCTTGTGTCGACCCTCGGGAGTGCCCGCCACCATTCCCATGGTATATGGAGGGAAACAGGATTGAGAAGCAGAGCACTCAGCCAGTCACATGGCTGGCAGGCAGGGCTCAAATCAGGCCAGGACATCCTCTTCTGCAAGGGTTTCAGAAACAGCACATTTCTGTGGTGCGGGAAGGAGAATCACCGATACTGGACAGTGTAAGGGGAAACACATAACTGATTTGGGCTCTTCTCTGGGATTGAGTTGAGGGTTTTCAACCTAAGCCCCTTAAGAGTAAGAGGCATTACGTTAATATAACCCATGTCTCCATATAGTCTCTAGTCTCCAACATTCCTCTCACTTCCCTGCAGCCCCTCCAGCAATTCAGCTCTCATTAGTGTTTTGTGTGATGTGCTCTTGCCACTCATGTCCTTTTTTCCCCTGTGAGACTGGAAAGAGCTCTAGGGGAAAGTGGGTCTCCCCTTGGCCCAAGCACAATTACTGTGCAGATCTGCGTGAGGGAACCACCAAGGGAACCCAAGAAACCTGACTGACATCACGTGAAGTCACAGGGTGGCCACTTAAGTCAAGCTTCTAGATAACCAAAATGTAAGCCTCCAGATAGAAAAAAATTTTAAAACTATTCAGTTAGAAACCTGTCTGAAACATTCTACAATTTATTCTTTTCCTTGAAAAGGACTCAGGGTCTTTATCATAAACACTATTTTCAGACGTGACACAGTAGGTCTCCAGGACAGGCCTGTCTGCTGCAGACTGAGTCCTCTCGATTGTTCAGCTCACCACGTTCCGGTCTCTTCCCTTGATTGTCATAGGGCCATTCCTGGAGTAAGTGTGCCTGCCACGGCTGGAAGCCCTTATCTGTCCTTTCTCCTCACTGCAGGCCAAACAGCCAGGCAACTAGGTTTGCTAGAATGATGTGCAAAGTAAGAGTCCACAGGCTCTGAGTGAGTACACGGCCTCCCACGGCAACTTTCCCATGCCCAGTTCCGGTATTCAGACATCTTATTGGAAGCTTGGGAAAGTAAGGGCCTTCTAGACCTGCTGCTTATAGAGAAGCAACACAGCGCAGTGTCAGCTCGCAGGGCAGAGCTCTTACACACTGCCGGGAGATTCCCATTTCTGAACTGCTCAATTCTGTGTAAATAAGATACCAGTTTTCTTTGACTACAACTGTCCACACATGTTTTCCATCATTAGCTGAGACAAGAGGAAAAACCACAGTTTGAAAAAAGAGGTCAACCCTTGAGAATGTGTCTGGTAAAGTATCTCGCCTGTCATGTTAAAAACTGTGAGCACGACAGCAGTGGGCCTTCACCTGAGGACCGGGCCTGGGGGACTTGTCCTGGGGACAAACGGGAAGGGACCCATGTGCACAACCAAGCACTGCTTTCGGATGGAACGGATCACACGCCTCACATGTGGCCCCTCAAGCATTTTCATATGAATGGAGATGTGGCTGAGACTAATAAAATATAAATTAATTTAAAATTCCTACTGTTACTAAATTTGTAGTCATTTTTGCTATTATGTATTCTCTCAATGAATGATATTTAAAAACTACAACCACTATCATATTTTTGGCATTAAACAGAGTCCTTGCACCAGAGAAGGTATGGAAAACATTATGTCTTCCTTCTGTAACTGAGCTACAATGTCTGAGGTGGACAAAAACCTAGGAAAGCTCATCTATTTCTCCACACAACAGAGGAGTAACAACATGGTGACAGTTTGCTTGGCTATCCTTTAAGGACCATTTGAAACGGCTAAGGGAGGACTAGAAAAAGGGTGGAAGCCTGGGGATTTGCCCAATGAGACTATCCGGAGCCGGATTTTAACAGAACAGTGTGCACCAGCTTGGACAGCAGCGCCCAGAAGCTCAGTTGTTCATGCTTAGCCCTCCACCAACCTGAGACTCAGAGAAGACCAGTTCCTTCTAGACAGGCCTAGAGTGAAACAAACTAGGAAAAGGGAGTCTACGCACTCTGTACTGCCCAGGAGTTTCTGTAAGTCAGGGTCAACCACGGTGCCCGGCAAAGAATAACTAATTTAGGAACAAACCAACCAAAAGCAAACCAACCTTAGGGAAAACAGCATCCACTATAAGACAGAGGCATTCGTGAGCTACAGGGCAGGACCTGGCTCAGGGGTGACCAGAGAAAGAACTCCAGTCATCGCAAACCCACCAGAAACTAATGGTCTGGAAACCCCTTCAAGAAACCGTCATTTCCACTGTCATTCTTCTGGGTTGGTACCAAGTGAGCTTTCACAACGCCATTTAAATTCTTTTGAAGGCTCACTCTTAGCTTGTATTCCACATTTTCCAGCAAATTGCTGGAATATATTAGAAAACCATTTAGTGAAAAGATTGGATGCTTTGTCCTACTCAGAGGAAAAGAGCTTCATGGTGAAATGTCTGAATAAATGAGAAGGAAGAGGAAAGGCAGCACCCCTAAAAAACTGCAAATACAGACAGGCACTTACTTTCCCTTTAAGCAGTTCCCTCGACTATTGAAAAGCTTCAGTAAAAGGTTTTTCCTCATAATGAATGAAATCTGCTTTCCAGTATGATTCTTGGGTCAAAGGGCAGCCCTTTGGAAAAACTCGAAGTCTATTTCTTCTTCCAACTACTGGAAAAGTGCCTCTATGTCAGGCCTGCCATGCCCAGAATTCTCTTCACAAACAAGAATCCCTCCCGATGATCCTAACACCAGAGCCCTCACTGCCCGTCACCCAACTCCCCACTCTCCAAATAAACATTCCCACTACTCCACATGTGATCTAAATAAGAGAGCACGCAAGAAAAGATAAGTTCCTTCAATTAATGGGAGTATGTTTCTGAACCCAAAATCAGGGCATAAGGTTCAGTAAGAGGAAGAACGAAAGTAAACAGAATAGAACATTCGAAAGCAAGATTATTGCAGGACCTATAGTCAACTAGAGCTCTCCTCTAACAGCTCCTCACAATGCCAACAGCTATTTCCACAGCCCTGTCCACACACATGAAGTGTGTGGCCACCGAAAATTCTACTTGTTTTTCTTTCTCTTGATTCAGTTATATTTGTGACCCCGCACTAGCTGGAGATATAAATGAGTTCCTACATAGACATGCATCACACATGCATGCCTAGCGAAACAAACTATCCAATTTTCTTCCTATGCTGTGGGGTTTGTTGGCATTCCCTCCTCCCCTACACAATCGTGCTCCTACAGGTGAGTGCAAGCGGCCTTCCCAGGTGTCCAGCCTTGACGGTGAGGTAACCAGTTCCAGATTATTTCATGGACTTAGGATATTAGAGGGTAACCTCTAATTCCGTACATTTATTCAACACGAAAAAAATTCGAAAGCCAATTTTCCTTTTAAAGCTACCCACCTACTCTGACTGACATCAGAAACTTGGCAGGCAAAATTAAATTATTGAGTGAAATTCTAACTATACTAAAAGGTTTGAGAACTTAAGTACTGAGTACATAAAGTGATTAAAAACTCATCTAATAAAACATTAAGACATCTACCAAATATTCTTTAAAATAGTTATTACTGTTAATATTAAATTATTAATTACTGCCATTATTAATTACAAAATTGTTAAAGAACCCAAGGACCTTCCATCTGAGAGCAAATTATGTTGTACACTAATTCCCTCTGAGAAGCCAGGCAGTGTCTGGGTTGGACTCCATGTTTCCGAAAACTAGAGGAAAAGGTTGGCTGAGCTATTTTTTCTTCACTTAGATTACATGGTAAGAACAAGATTTGAATTAAAGATTATTTCGAGGACCCTCGGGTGTTTAGAAAGGCTTCTAACATAGTGACAATTAACAGACAAATTACCAATCAATCTCTATTTTTACAGCAAAGTTTCCAAAGGACCTAAAAAAAAAAAAGAACCCAGTACTGACAGCCTACTTTATTTTTTTCTGAGTTATAAAACTCCATTTCTTTACAAATATTCTCATTGTTGAAACTCTTCACAGAATTAAGAACCGACATTCCCTGAGCTGTCTGCTTAGCTTTACTGTAGTATCTCTATCATTGAAAAGCAGTGCCCTGGCTATTAAAACACATTCAATCCAAACGCCGGAACCCTGAAAAGGAGGGAGAAAAGGAACCTAGGGGAACCTGATGGTTCCATTCAGCACGGAAATGGCATTTCCCCCAAACGCGAGTTGATGATTCTAAATATGCCTTTACGAAATCCAGGACTGCCACCCCCCAACACCCCACGGGACATACACTTTCCTGTTCATGTGTGAGGACGGCCTTCCAAAACCAGATGGTAACGGTGACTCCTAACTACCCTTTAAATTACAATTACCCCCCTCTCAAGAGTCATCACACTGCAACTGTATTATCAGACACTTCCTATCACGTCCTCAGAAAACAGAACTTCTGTCCTCCAAACTGCTCACACCCTCCTTGTGCATCATTCATCCCAGCTGAGCACGGAATACAAAGGCTTAACACATAATAGACTCATTATTGTTTATTCAGTTGAACTAAATAAAGTTACTCATTAGTCCTTAGAGGGTATTTTATCTTTTTTACTGTGGTAAAATCCACACAGAACTTACCTTTTTGGCCATTTTTAACTATACCATTTGGTGGCATTAACTATATTCCCATTGCTGTGCAACCATCACCACCATCTTCCTCCAGAACTTTTTCATCTTCCCAATCTGAAACTGTGTCCCCATTAAAACTAAGTCCCTTTCTCCCTCCCTCCACCCCCAGCCCCTGGCAACCACCATTCTACGTCTATGAATTTGATTCCTCATATAAGTGTAATCATACACATTTGTCCTTTTGTGACTAGAACATTTCACTTAGCATAATGTTTTCAAGGTTTGTCCATGCTGTAGCCTGTGTCAGAATTTTGTTCCTTTTCAAGGCTGAATAATATTCCACTGTATGTATAGACCACATTTTGTTTATCTATTCATCCAGTGATGGACACTTGGGTTGTTTCCAGCTTTTTGGCATTTGTGAATAACGCTGCTGTGAACACGAGTGTACAAATATCTCCTAGAGATCCTGCTTTCAATTCTTTTGGGTCTATACCCAGAAGTGGACTTGCTAGACCATATGGTAATTCTGTTTACTTTTCAATCCTTAGAAGTTTTGACACATCGTTGGTAGTAAAAGAGGTTAGAACTACAGGATGCATTTTTCACTATCTGTTTGTCCCTCCCTACTAGAGCAAAATAAAAAGGTTGCAAAAGGATGGGTCTGGCCCACAACACAACAACAAAATGCAAGCCTTTGTAGACACAGTCCAAGTGGTTCATGAGAGACATGCTTGTGAATTATGTAAACATCTGACATAAAAATTAAATAAACAAAGAACATCCATCCCCCAGTTCACTAAATTCAGCAAATGTAAGCACACACAGTCAACGAGGCTGCAACCAAAAGTGAGCACTGTGGAAACGCACAAGCCCAATATCTGTGGTTCTCATTTCTCACCATGGGCCTTTCAAAATTACTTCAAGTCATCCAAGAATGGTTAATGCTAATAATACGTAGTAATAACTACCAATTGTACATAACATTAGCGTACAGTTTCACAAAGTGCTCTGCACATATATTATCGTCAACAGATCTTCAACCTGCAACTCCTCCGTACTGCCCAGAAAAATGTGTTTCTCAAATGACGAAACTAAAACCCCGCTGCGCCTATCTGTGCAGGCAGGTGAGGGTACTGGACACCGGCTCTCAAGGAGTCAATTACTTCACTCTCCATTTTAACCTAAGCTTCATTTCAGCGCAAAGAGGGGAGAAAAGGGTGGGAGGAGTGACTGCTCTGTGGAGTTACTTTACAAGTCACTGAGAGATTAAACAAAAACATTTATTTTTCTATTAAATGTGACGGATCGCTCAATCTCTACAGGATCCTGTGCACTAAGGCAACTTACAGAGTAGGGACTCAAGTAAAATTTCCATCGAGGGAAGTGGTCAAATAGCTGAGGTCAAAACCTCCAGACTTCAATTGTGGCCAAGTGCTTTTATTTCCCTTGTAATTTTCTTTAAGAATAAATGTTAAACCGAAAACATACCCCCTTTTGGAGGCGATCCTGGCAGTTGAACTGAGTGGGAAGAAAAAGCACCCTGTACTCCCCAAATCAGCAGCCACTCAAACTATGCGCCATTGTTTAGAGGAGTCACATGATAGCCCAGCCTGGCCATAACATGTCAGCCATCACCTGAGACTTGGTTACTTCCAACCCATTAAGGAAACAATTACTAGTGTGCATTAACCCTTCCCGCTCACACGTGTAATCAGCGGCCAGCCCTGCAGCCCCATTAACAGCCTTCTCTCTCCTTCCCGTCCCCTCAGAAGAAACTGTACATGACATGGATGTGATTGGGACAAGGTGCCATTTAGTGAGGGGTGAGGGATGAGAAGGAAAATCACTGCTGTCCCTTCTGAGCAAAATCAACTCTACCTCTCCCAGCACTTGCTGCCTCACAGTTTAAATTAATTACAGCTGAAAATACAGGGTTGCCATCTGGTTTGAAAAAGCAAGGATAAGGGAATAAAATGAAAGGGTTTTTGGTACTAACCTCACTTTAATCATTGCCAAAGAGCATGAAGACAGCCCAGCGTCCTCCCACAAAAAAGCCTGGGGCCTCACAAACTTGGCAGGCAGTCCCCGGCACAAACGGGATAGGCAGAATGCCTGCCAGAATAAAAGTCCCCAGCCGAAAGGAGACTTGCAAGGTAAGGGGCCTGCCTGCCCCCAAGCCACAAGAAAAGTTTCCTTTGGGTCCTGGGATAGGTTAGCAACTCCTGGGAGGGTTTATTTACAGAGGGTGTCTTGCCAAAATGTTACATGCATCATTACAGTTGCATTTTGTGAGAAAATGGATCTGCTGTCAGAATTACAGTACGCGATTTCCTCTTTCTTTGTTTCTCCATCTTCCATAACATACGGCTTTTATAAAACTCTAAAATAAGGCTAAACGAAACACAGGAGAGGAAGGTTGCTGGAGAAGGGAGCAGCTCCGACAGAACAATGCATGCAAGCCCACAGCACTCTTGCAGCTGACCCTTCGGAGAAGGAATGTCAAAAATCCCTGGTTTTTTTCCTCCGCTGCAGCCACAACTACAGTCTCACTTGTGTTTTGTAGGAAGCAACTTCCTCCTGCTTTCCTCCCACCAGCAGAATCCTGGATGAGAGGCTCTTTTCTCTTTGGACTCTTGGGCTGCAGAGAAACGCTGACTGCAGGCCTGGGGCAGGCCAAGTCACTAAAGGGATCCTTGGTTGGTCTTGACAAGCTGTAGGTGGGTGCAAAAAAACGGCCACGTCTGCAGCTTTCTTCACCATACCCCAGTGTTAACTAGCCCTCAGAAGTGAAGCAGCAGTCCGATTTTCAGCCCAAATCCAAGTTTTACCTGAGTTCTTTTCATCCTAGCAGAGTTTTGCAAACAAAACCGAGATGTACCTGAGTCCAGCTGCGTTCAGAACGTAATATCCACTGAGGCACGGTGGTGCTCACTGGAATAAACTCCGGTCAACCAGTTACAGTCTTTCTAAACCAGAGATCAGAGTTGTAACCAAGAAGATAAAAGCAGAGTATGAAGACAAGCATTTCTGTCCTGGGGAAAAACACATTTTCAACCCAAAAAATGATGTGAAAGCTGCCGTCCAAATCCTGCCCTGACGGAATCACTGTCTATGGCAACAGTGTCCATAACATTCAAAATCTCAGGAGTTTAACTTTCGAGTAAACGGTACATCTGTCAAACCACAGGAAACATCTGGTAAAATGGTTAAATAAAAACAATTTAAACTTTTGATTTCAGAGCTTGCTTATGGTACCCAACAAGGGACTATTAAAACAAATACGAAAAGCTTTCTAACCACTCAAGGTGCTCGGTGCTCAGTGAGATAGTGGGGGGGAGGGGATGTCCCTGAGCTGGAAGAGGGAGAAAAAGCAGACAAGGCAGGAAACGGCCGCAATCCTATTTTGTCATGAAGATGGCAGTGCCCCTGTTCCTCACCGGGACGCGGATGGTGGCCAAAGCAAGGGCAACCCGCTGCTCTGCCCACACATCATCCCACCTTGAACTTCCTCAGGTACAGCTAAGATCCTTCCCCTAACCAAGGCTGACTCCTTCACCTCCGGCCCCCCAACACCACCAACAAAGTAGGCACTTGGGAAATATTGGATAAATGAACTCACGAAGTAATATACCAGCAAATAAATTGGGAAACTGGGTATTTTCCTAACACATCTGCTGGAGGATCCTTAATATTAAGAGTTGTAACATATCAATAGAAAAAAGATGAATACTGCAATTAAAAAAAAACACATAAACAGTCACAAAAACAACAAAAAAAGAAATCCAAATGACCAATAAGCATGTGAAAAGATCGTTCACGGTCCCTACCAGAGAAAAGGAAAAGGGTGCAAGTCACTACACGGTGATTCCCCTACGAAACTTGCAAAAATTAAACACATGATGACAGTCACCTTTGTGATGATGTAGGATGAGACACGCATAGTTGCTAGTAGGAAAGGAAATCAGCAGCGCTTCTAGATACACCAAACCGGCAGACCTCGGTGAAGCAAAACAGGGCGCCCTCTAACCCAGAAATTCCACTTCTAGAAAAATGGGAAATATGAGATATGGACAGGATGGAAACACAGTGATAATCGCAGAAGTTCTGCAAGTGGTAGCGAAACACTGCCACAGCCCAAATACTACCTGTATTTGTTAACAAGCGCTCTTGGTTACAAGCAACATAAAACAAGGCCAGCTAGCTGAAAAAGGAAGTGGGGGCTGACGGGAACGATACCTTCTCCATGTCTTGGAAATGAAGAGTTAAATGACCAATCCCTGAAAAGGGAAAAAAGGACGCAGCCCCGGGGGCCTCTGCCACAGGAGGTGGAAGGAGCTCTGTGCTCCAGAGCTCACCTGTCCTCTCCCAGCACTGGGGCCAAGAGGCTGGGCTGGGGACACCACTGTCAACCACTCTGCTACCCCTCAGGGACCATGAGAACCACTGTCACCTTTCTAGGCTCTGCATATAGAGGTGACCCTTGAATAACATAAGCATTAGGGGTGCCAATCCGCTCCCCTCACCCCCGCGCAGTAGAAAATCCGTGTAAAACTTATGATGCCCCCAAAACTTAACTACTAATAGCCTACTAGCCTATTGTTGGCAGGAAGCCTCACCGATAACATACAGTCAATGAACACATTTTGTATGTTATATGTATTATATATACTGTATTTACAATAAAGCTAGAGAAAAGCAAATGTTATTAAGAAAATCAAAAGGAAAATAAAACACGCATGTACAGTGTATGCATTTGTGACATACCTCACCTTTTTATCCATTTTTTCAGTATTTCAAGGCTACATGGTTCATTGGAGAGCTTTTTCAAATTGTGGCAAATCTCCAAAAAACTTCCCAATATAGTTATTGAAAAAAAAAATCTGTGTATAAGTGAACCCACACAGTTCACACCTGTGTCGTTTAAGAGTCAACTGTCCACCCGTCAACAATCACAGCACCCTTAAAGAGCTACTAACATCAAGTCTTACAAATTCTGAGATTGTGTTTATTAGATATCACATGTGCTGCTGAAAATCAGAAGGACCCCCCCCCAACACACACACAAATGCCACCAGTTTTCAGTCAAGAAACTTAACCCGAACTTCAGATGAATTATTCTAAAAAACTGGGGCTCTTACAAGAATCCAATCTACTAGGGTTTGTATTGGATTTTGTAGGTTCACAGAGAAAAGGAACAGGGAATACACCACTGTGTCATGAAAAAGTGAAGGTACTGGATTTTCTTTTCTTTTTTTTTTTAAGTAAAACTGTTGGAATTGTTGGCTAGAAATAGAAATGAGCCTTTGAGGCAGTAATACAAAATTACGAAATGGTAATTTAAGTTATCTTAGAGCGGGCATAAAAATTTTAACTTGTTCCATGCATCTCAGCCATCTTGTGCTCCCAATCCTTTCCCTCCTCTTTCAACACTTCTCTCTCCCTTCCCCTTGCCCCTTTTTCAGAACTCACACTTCCTACTACATAACAACCACACACATATCTGAATAGTTCATTTTTTTATCATCATACACAACGTCATCCCTTCCGGTGTTCCGGTGTTGACCCCGCCACTGGTCCAACTGGCGTTTCAAAGGGAGATCTCACAAGGGCCTACACTCCAGGGCAGTCCCTGTCTGGATGCCCCCTTCCCTTACCCACCAAAAACACCACTACCACCCACCCCTGCAAAGTGGGAATAACTCTTCTAGGTTAAAGATCACTAAAAGACACTACAACCAAACGCAATGTGTGGTTCCTAACTGAATCCTGAATTGAAAAGAAAACATCTAGGAAGGGCATTATTGAATGCGGAAAAAAAATGTATGTTTATATGACGTATATATGATCATATCGTTGCCTACAACACACAAAAGAAAAGGCAAGTGAGGCAGAATATTAACAACTGGGAATCTAGTGAACGATACAGGGTGCTCATTATACGAGTTGGTCAATGTTTCTGAACTTTTTACAAACTAAAAAATTGGGAGGGAGAAAACGACGGAGGGTCAAATTATCACCAAATTTGGATGGAATGTTTAGAAATATCTCACTTAACGAACAGGCAGTGTGGGATGTTGGCGCCCTTGAAGAGTCTTCTCAAAGCGCTGACACAGGGCTGTCAGGATGCCATACAGAGGGGCATGCCATACAGATTACGATGCCATGGGCAACGAAAACGTTGGTTTCAAATATTAGCCTCAAACTGAAAGTCACAAGACAGGTTGGACAATCCTCCCTGAACTGTGAGATTTCCTTCTTACACTCTATGTAGCTTGCTAAAAGGTGAAGCAGACATTTAAGTAAATTCATTTTAAATTTCTCCATGGGTAAGGAGTCTTTAGACAATCAGTAGTCCAAGGAGGCCATCTACTAAGAAATAATACTGGGAAAGGGCATTTAGGACAGATCACCCAAGTCCTGGAATTTTATCTTGTAGTCAAGAAGGACCCAGAGACACAGCCCAAAATACACTTGGCCATGTCTTCCAAACAGGCTATCAGGAAAGACCTGCTAATTGCGCAGCTTCGTGACCATCAGGCCCTTTCAACAGTGTCTCCATTTTCAAGACATATCCATGTCACACACACTTCTAGAGAACACTGGGTGTCTGTGTTTCAATCATTTAATACAACTTGCTCTAAAGCTGCAGCCTAACACAAAATGATGCAGTGTCATTACCAGAATACAGGAAGTAGGGCTATTAGCAACGCGAGCCCAAAGTTACCACACACAAATAAAATAAACACAATACATCTATTAGAAAATAGTTGAAAAACACTTTGGCTTGGAGAACTTTTTAGGTAGATTTGAAAAACATCGGAAGTTGTAAACACTTGGGCAGAGAGCTTGCATGCTTTTCTAGTATGAACAATCTATTCTTTCGGTCGACTTCCACCCAGAAGGAATATCTGGCCATCTACATGACCTGTGAGGTGAACACAACTAAATTGAATTTCTCACTTCCATAAACCTTACCTATGTTCACGATGGGAGCGGAGCAAGATGCACAAGAAGAAATATAAACAGAGGAGAAGGGGAAAAATTTCATTCATACAAAGAAACTCCGAAGACTTATACTCAGAGTCAACACTGGGATAAAACTGTTTGATCCAAAAAAGCATCATCAGTCGGGCTAGTGATTCAGCTTGTAAACTGTGCATTTGACCAGATACCAGGAATTTGCACTTGTTTGGGGGGGGGGGATACTAGGGGTGGAGAAGGAAGGCAGTGGAGGTCCCGCTGGTGGGACTCTCTCTGTTCCAGCATGTTCCCTGAAGTAAACACCAAGGCTACAGGGGGAAAATCAGAGTATAAGAAGTGGTGCCACTCAGAGTTGATTACATATTTGAAAGCAATTCTTATCATCTTTCCCAGCCAAAGGGAATAGTGTTTGTGCGACAGACACGAGTTAAGACTCAGCCCATGGCCTGGGGGGATTTGCAGTCTGGGGAGTGGGAAAGACAGGTGGGCACATGATTACACCAAAGTATCATCATTTTATACAAAGAAGGGATCATCTCAAAGCAGAAGGAATCACCATTTGCCAAGAGGAGAGGCAAGGAAAGAGGACAAGCACAGGAGGGGACCCACGGGCTCACATCAGCAAGGCAGGGCACCCGGGCAGAAGCTCCTTTAGACAGCCGTCTGTCCAGGGGTTCCTGGAGCTGACTGGGAGCCCTGGAAGAATTCCAAGCAAAGAGTATAACTTCAGAAACCTTCTGGCACCAAAGTGCCAAGACCAGGAGGGCGCTGCCGTGGAAATGGAGGTCGAAGCTATAGCCTTGGCCAGTTCCTACGCGGAAAACACTTGGCAGACGGACTCCACGGCAGGTGGCAATGGATTCGATCTGGGAGATAAAATGGAAGAAGGGAACAGCTGACTTCCAGGGCAAGCGATAGCTGTCCCCCATCATGGGGGACAGACTTGGGAAAGTGATGGAAGAAGAACAGCGCAATGAAAATCAGTTCCAGCAAAGCAGCACTGACTGAGGTGCGCATACAACACCTACAAGGCAGACAAGCTCTACGTGCGTGTGAAGGTTAGGTCTCAGCCAGACATCAAGATGTGGGAGCCTCCGAGCCAGAAGTGGGCATGTGACTTCACTAGTAGAGTGTGTACAGTGAGAAGGCCGGAGCTCTGAAGAATGGCAATAATGACGACTCTGAAAGATCCTACGTGGAATGGCCACAGAAGTGGAGGAAAGTCAAAGACGGCAAGAAAAGGGCCATGGAAACCAAGGGGAAAGAGACTTACAAGGAAGAGGAAGTCACATAAGATAAAGAATTGCAGGTTTCCCCGGATCTGTAGGTCACCGGTGAATGAGGGAGAGGGCGTCCATTAAAATTGTTTGTAGGGATCACAGCGCTGGACTGGAGAGTGGCTATGGAAGTGGAGAGGATCGGCTCTCAGGAAACAGCTTGGAGGGAAGGAGAGAAGTAGGACTGGAAGAAGGGGACACAAGGCCGAGAGAGGACAGGCTCTCCAGCTCCCTCAGTGTCTCTGGCCTCAGTGAAATTCTCTGAAAGCCCCAGGCACGAAAGATGGCACCCAGTAATCCCAAATCAAGGAATTACACAAGCATGTCATTACAATAGTTAAGCTGGGAAGCACCAAGCTTTGGGAGTCTGAACATTTATAGTAGGATTTTGAAACCAAATAAAATTCTATTTTGTTAGGCAAGTATGCTCCCTGGAATATTTCTAATAAGGACAAAGGATTCCATGGCCAGTTACATTTGAGAAACCCTGGGCTAACCAGTGTTTCTGTACACTGGACTTCTTGAAGCCTGAACTGTGCTAACGTGCACGAGCAGACCCAAAGACCAGGTTGGGGCCCTCCCAAATTTGACCAGAGAGCACTCTTTTTCCTTCAAGGATCTCGAGGCAAGAATGTTCTAAGACAATCTATGGGCTGTGGTGCTTTGAATCCCCGAGGGGTGTCGTGTAGCCAAGAAAATCACTCCTCAAGAGTTAGAAAACTCCGTAACCATTTGATGGGTTCAAGGACAAAGCCAAATTTAGGGAAGCAAAGAGCTTTCAGCTCTCAGACTTGCATCTAAAGTGACCTGACCTAGTAAGAGTGGGTTTGTTTCTTCCACGTGGCTTTGACCCAGTTTCTGGAGCTGGTTTCTATGTGGGTCCAATAGTTGTATTTCTTAGGTCTGTTCAAGGAAGGGAAGGCATGACGTGAGATAATTTAGAGGAGAGTATGGTAACAAAATTTGTTTCCTTCTATTCTGCAGTACATTTCATTTCTGTCGGGGCTATGAAGGCTTGGATCCAGAATTCAGATCCCTTGTTTGGCAAGGTTTCAAGCTACTGCCAGACCCAGAACATTACTGCAACATTAAGTTCTCTAATTATGCTGTGCAGGCAATCTGTGAAGATACTTCAAAATGGGGAGAGAGAGAGAGAGAGAGAATGAATGAATGAATGAATGAATGAGCACACCCAAAGATTTAGCAAAGAAGTCAGAGACTAAGTACTAGCATTTATTAAATAAAAACAATACTAGACAGAACACAGGGCTTGTAAACTACCTCACTTTGTTCCAGCTGCATGCAGCACAGGCAAATGATCGATTTACAAGTGAGATCCTAGAGGAAAATAAAAGAACCACCAGCACTCGCACACAGGCACATTTCTCAGCGTTCCTCTTTCTGGTCCTCAGTCAAATCTACTAAAGTAACAGCACTCTACAGACGTTCAGAACAGACGGGCTTTGTATTGCAGGCCTGCGTGGTCACAAAGCCACATCACGGTTAATCCTCTAACTATGTATAAAAATAGCTGCCATTTGTGTTCACCAAGCAGAAGCTTCTTCAAGAAAATAGCACTCTAAAAAGAGCTGAACTGCTCCGAGAATCAGGGCGGGAGAGGGAAACAGCCAAATCCTGTGTTGTCAACTTTTGAACAAATGCTTTTGACTTAATCCATAAATCTAAAACCACTCCTTTTTTCGATTTCAATGTGTCGTTTTAAAAAGCGACTTTACACGTGCTAATGAAAGCTCTCTGATATATCCCAAATGTTCTTTAATTCTTCTCTAGGGAAAAAGTACTCTTTTTTCAAGGTTCTTGTCCCACTTTTATGACCTTTGTGTTAGGGGTGAGCACCACTGAGGTGCCCAACATAGACAAGAAGTAAAACGATGACAGTCCTTTCTGTTCGGCGTTTTTGACTCCTGGCACTCACAGCATTTCTTCATTCTGTGTTATTTGGCCACAAAAATGCCAGTAGCAGGATGGTTATCTGCCTTTCCAGTTCTCAGCAAAGACTCTTAAGGCAGAAGTGGTGCCTGCTGGGAAAAGGCTGATGTCAGCTCTCAAGAGCACAGCTCCCTGCTCGGATAAGGAGTTCTTTGTTTTCGGATGAACTGTGAAAATGAGAAAATGCCTCTAGCCTGACAAACAAGAAACCCACACAACACAGGTCAGGCCTGTGACCTTTATTTAAAGGTACCACACTTCATTAGCAAAACACTTGCATGTCACACACAGATGCGCCTTGAAGGTCACATGGGAGCAGCCATAAAAAACCAGCTTCATTTCCAGCTCCGCTCAGGCTGACCCACAGCTCCAGCGACAGCGTGAGGGGCAGAGTCAACCTCACATGAAACAGTTCTTAGATTACACCTCTCGGATGTGAAACATTTATTAAAGATCCACATTCCCTTCTAATGCATTTTTTTTCAAACAAATACACATACTTGCTATACATTGGGGGGGGTTTTTTTAAAGATCCCTATTTAACAATATCTCAGTTTATGAGTTAGTCATTTAGGATAACTAAAATTAAAGCTATAAAATATTCTCTTCAATTCCCAGAACACTTGAGGGAGTACTTATGAGACTGTGTGAAAGTACAAAAGAACAGAGAATTTCAGGCCTAAAACTTCCCAAGTTTCGGTGATGCCAGGAAGGATGTGGGAGAAAAAGAGAGAAAAGGCACATCGTCTGAGGGATGTAGTTCAAGAGTGTTTGATTTATGAAATGGGGGGGAACCAAAAAAAAAAAAAAAAGATGTGTGTTCATATACTTAAAGCAAATTTTCAGAAATGCCAGTTTGAACCTTATAGACTAAGGTTACTGCCAGACTGTGCACTAACTTAAAATGGGGTCAGTCAGATATTTTCAACAAGAACTAGCACACTATTAAAAAGCACTTTCCTGAGCCTAAAGGAAAACCTTGTTTCTTCTCGCAGGGTTCTCTCCTGTACAGAGACACCATTTCAAGCCTCTTACGGGGAACTAAACAGCTCTTCCTTTCACGGTCTCTGAAGGGAACCATCACTGCACTGGCTTCCTAGTGCAGTAGCACTCTTAAGCACCGACGACCTCATCGCCTTATGCTGCCACGCCATCCTTGCCGCTGCATGCTAAAACAGTCGCCACCTCTCAGCTCCACAGCAACTGTGAACTATGTTTTAAGAGTGCTTAAATAGATCGCCCAAAACTACAAGATGTTAAGGTCCTATATCAAACGATTCATAGCTGCTGCAGTCGTACACTATTGATATAAACGAAACATGGTTGCTCAGAGCGCTGGCTCTAGGAACACAGTCTGGGTTTGGATTCCCGGCTCCATTACCTACTAGCTAGCTGTGTGACCTTGAGCAAGTTCCAGAACCACTCTGAGCCTCAGTTTTACCATCTGTAAAACAGGGTAACAACAGTATCCACATATGACAGGGTTATGAGGATGCGATGTGACCATGCCCATAAAGCAGTGCTTGGTACACAGACATCAAGGCTCAATAAACAGTCGCTGTTCTTAGTTAAGTCCTGACACAGTGGCTGCCATGATTCTCTGGAAGCTGGGAATCCTGACCCATCACCATTCTCAGCGATGAAAAGATTACCTGCTCTAAGGCTTATGTAGACATGAACGTAACAGTAACATAAAGTTCAGTCTACAAACACGTAATGTTTACCTTACAGAGCCCCTCACCAGTGCCAGGAAGGTCAAGGTACTAAAATAACCCCAACTTTTCCATTTCCTCTGGGTCTAGTTTCAATTTAAAATGAGGGATTACTTCCTCCACTTTCATGGACTTGTATGTCCAAACCAAAGGTACCAAAGAGATACAAGAAACAGAGTCACCAAAGGGAGTGTGATCATATGCAAGGGTTATGCAGGGATAGCACGAACTACACACTGCAGCACCTCTGAGGTACCATTTATACAATCAACTCCACTGCAAAGAATAAAACGCAGAGGAAAACTCCCAAAGCCCTGTTAGCCATAATCAGTCCATTTTTTGTACTGAGTTTCTATCATACGCCCAGCACTTGACTTTAAAGGCTTCTTCCTCTAGCCAATCTTTTGTCGAGCTGAAAGAATCACTGGTTTTGAGTTTGTCTGTTTTCCCTCTTTTTTTACTCACCTTCATAGAGGAAAGAGTGAAGTGACTAGGGCCAAGGGGGGAAAAAAGACTAAGAATAAAGGGTGTAGGGAAGAAGATCGCCAAGGAGAGAGAAGGAAGACGCCAAAGTGGAGGAGCAAAGAGAACAGAAGCTCCGAGACTGGATAATGCACTCAAGGATAACCCCGAATTGGCTACACCAGACTGGAGCAAAAACTTCAAAGGCATGGCCACAGAAACAAAGAAAACAACAGTGGACACATTTCACACCAGGACAGCATTTCACAGGAGGACCACCGGCCGGAGGAGGCCACACGTTCCTTCCCTGGGCCCTTCCTCATTCAGCAGCTGGGTACAGCACAGGCTGCTGGCCACGCTTTGCTCCCGGTGTGAGCGTATGGATTCTGCCCTGTTCCGAGGCCAGGGGCAACCACTCTGCACACGGACATCCTCAGAAAGAGGATGCCTTCCCCAACTGGAACACGAGCTCCAAAGAGCACATTCTCTGGACAGTGGGTGCAATTCAATTCAACACAGAAATTATTTGGCATCTGCCATGTGTGGAACCCTGCGTTGGTCAAGTGGCATCCTAAATACATGATGTCCATCTTTAAGTGCATGTAATCCCAGCTCGGACAAGACAGAGCTACGGCATAATCAAACGATCATTGGTTTTAGTGCCACACAGCAGGGTTAACCCCAGCGCCACCACTTCAGACACATTTTCTTCTCACAGCCTTCATTTCAACTTCTGTAAATAGAGCTTTTACACACACACACACACACACACACACACACCATCTTAAAGGGACACATTTATTGTGAGGGTTCAATGAGATAATATATTTAAAGTGTCCGGCACAGGGCCAGTATATAGTAAAAGCTCAGTATTTGATCCATTCCTCTTAGGTGACTGAGGAAGAAGCTTCACTGCACCGCTCAACTGCAAACCTTCACGCACACACGAAGCTAACAACTGCTGTGTTTCCGAGTCATCTTAGACCGCATGACTCTTTCAGACTAGGTTCTACCAGACAAGCAGCCTAGAGTAAGTCTCAAAACCAATATGAATTTAGCATGCTGTTATACTACGCTAATCGTTAGTCTTCAAGAAATTTTACACTGTTATTACGAAAAACACAAAATATTACAAATGCACCAGATTACCCACTGCAGCACTATTAGTATTATAGAACACTGGGCATCACCTACATGTCCAAACAAAGGGGATCCGCTGAATGAACTTGGGCACATCACGCAGTGGAGTGCTATGCAGCTGTGAACGAGGAGGAACAGGCAGGAAAAGATTTCCACAATATACTGTTGAATGAAAACACCAGAGCTTCAATAAGCACATAAAGTATGCTACCTTGTGTGTCAGAGAGGAGGAGAAATGAGAAGCCATCCACATATATGCTTACTGTAACAAAAAGAACCATAAGAAGGGTAACTGCCTACAGGGGCAGGGAACAAAAGACACAAGGAAGGGAATACTTCTCTTGGAGTACTTTTTAACATAGTTCTGACTTTTTCAGTTTTCTTGAGAGCTAATAAATGGTACTTTTAAGTTAAGTCATTTCTACAGCATAATGACTTAGACATACTGTGAAATGATTATAGTTTTGACTTTCAGAAGCCTGTTAATGTTTTACATATTCAAAAAGTCAGCAAGGATGGAAATAAAATCTACAACTGAATGGAAACAAATTAATGAACCCATATATATGTGAATTCACACAACACCACTGAAAGGTGTGGAGCGGAAGAAGTAACTGTTGAAGTCAGCACTTTGTTATTCCCTCAGCATAGGGTGAAAAAGAACCATGGGCAAATCTTGAACTCTTCTTTCGTAAGTTTGTTTTTCAAACTGCTATTTCCATAGCAATGCTGAAACTATTTTAGGTCGACTGTAGGACTGAACAATATGTAAATGTGTTGATGCCACTGGGAACCAATACGGAATGGGGGGAGGAAGAGGAAGAACCCTGAAATCGGATTAGAATCCGAGTGTTAATAGGAACACATCGTTTCCTCACTCTTTCCACTGGAAGGGTCTAGAAACAGTGCTGCTCAACTGAACCCTCTGTGATAGTAGAAACGTCCTATATGTGTGCTGTCCAATAGGGCAGCCACTACCCACGTGTGGCTAATGAGCCTGAAATGTGGCCAGTGCAACTGAGGAACTGAATTTTTAAATTTAATTTTAAATGTAAATTGCCACCTGTAGCTAGTATCTACCATATGAGACAACCCAAACCTAGAGGAATGACACCACCGTAACACACCTAGCACGCAGATCTTGGCTTCGAAATACAATTCCCCACTAAAGGAAACCAGGGTACCCTGGAGAAATGGCTGATTCCACGGCTGGGGAAGGGAGATTACAAGACGAGCATCTTGTATGTCAGAAAATAAGAAAGTGCTCAAAGAAAAAAAAAGTGGAGGCATGGAACAAGGACACCAAGAGCCAGTTGAAGGGGTTTTACTTGCCAAATCAGGGACAGCTACAGCTCACTGAATTAAACAGAAATCGACGAGTCCTATGAACAATAGACAGACGGGGAAAGGAAGAGCTCTTCTTTACCAGATCAGACTTCAATACCAAGGTCATAGCACAAGTTACTTCTTGACGTGTCCATGAGAGAACCCCACTCTACTCTCCCTCACTTCATATTTTAATCCACTTTCTTTCTAAGTAGCAGATACAGTAATTTCAACTTCCACATAAGTCATTCATGTTCTTAACACTTTCCTTACGAAACAAACAAAACCCAAAAAATATATTTCTCAGGGTCACCATATCAACAAGAAAATTAAAGAGTTCAAATGACCCAGGTTTATAAAGGGCTGGAACAACAAGCCCAGAAATTCTCCATTTCCAAGTTCTGGGAATTCAAAGGAAACCGCTCTTCTCTATCCTCTTCCTCCCCAAATAAAATCAGATGAAGTTTAGTCATACTCTCTGTAGCTGCCTACTTTGGCTCAGAGCCACTCAATCTTCCCATCTCTCTACTGGAAAATATCTAAACATGATGGTTATAATGAAATGCAGCCAAAGCATACATCTTTGAGACCCTCTTAGCTAGCTGTCAAAACTGTTTTTCAACAACACTCCTTCCTCCAGAATTATTGTGATTTCTTCAGTGATAAAGTAAGCAAAATACATTTTCATTACACGACATTAACATGTTCTAAAAAGATAAAGAGCAAAAATCATTTTGTAATCTTCTTAAACAAATATATTAGACCATTTCTTTTCCAAATAATCTGCAATTTATTATAGAAAACTTCCTAGACAAATTAAATAAAAAGGAGGAACATGTTACACCTCAAATAGGAAACATTCCATCACATCAAACAACAGTACTTCCTAAGTACCCAATACCATGAAGAAGAGATGCAGCATCTTTTCAGTTTGCCTGTGAAATCTGTCATTTGGCGTTTACAAAACATAAGTAGAAATAATGGTAACGTTACCGCAATGAGTAACTATCATATCACATGGGGAACAAGTGACACCAGAAGGAACTGATCACACACTGATAACTTTTCCTCCTTAGGTCCAGGGAGTCTGGCCCACTGGGGTGCTGCTGTCTCTATTTTCTTAAAACTTTGCATGATGACGTCAATTGCATGATGACGTCAATCGCACATGAAATCTAGCGATTCTATTATTTATACTTTATAGTGTCATCACAGACCTGTATTTCAAGGTCATATTTGTAACCACCCAAGGAGTTATGAAATCATTTTCTGAATGCTTTACCATTCTAATAATTATTTATAATGCTTTAATAGTCTAATAACATTATTAATAACCAAAGCTGAATGGTTACTATAAGCCAGCCACTACACTGAGCACATACAATCATCCTATGAAGAAGGAACTATGATTACTTCCACTGAAAGATAAAGAAGCTGGGATCTGAAACCATCATTTCTGACAAAACGCATACCCTCTCAAACCTAAAATTCCCCATAACAGGATTCGTATTCTCTATCACCAGGATCTGAACAATGGACTTACTACCAACAATAAAAGTAACAGCTCCATCAACTATCGCACTGTGCCAAACGCCTTGCAAATTTTAACTCTTAATTCTCACAACAGTTCTACACGCGAACTACTATTATTGCCATTTTTACCAAGGAGGATGTTGGGCCCAGATAAATTGATTGTCCAGGGCCTCACAGCTGGTAAGTGGCAGACTTACAGATTAAAACAAAAGGCATGTGTAATCCCAGAACATAGTATCTCAGGACTGCCTCCCCCTTCCTTACAATAAAATTTAAAACACACGTGTGTGTGTGCACATACACACATCTCTTATTTGGGTTTGGGGAAGAGGGGATGTGTGAGAAGAAGAAATTCCTAGTAACAAAAATATAAACTCCAAATAGCTGAGCGCCCAGGATCTAAATTATGAGCCAACCAGTTTGCGAGAGCTCATTGTTTTTGCAGGGCCTTGTTGCTGGATTCCTGATTGTAGCAAATTCCAGGGCTCCAGACTGCAGGCTCAGCCTCTGACTAACACTACAGTGATTTATTGGAGGATAAATACCTCTGTCAGTGTGTCTTATGACTGCACACAACAGTCCAAGCGAGCTGGAATGCGTGGAATGCTGAGGACTGCTGGCGCTGAGGCAGCAGAGGGCTGCTGGCGTTATCAGCCACCTCTAACTGCGCAAGGTTTCCTCGGCCAATGAGGAAACGGGAACTCTCCACGCCTCATGTTCCTGCCAGAAACAGCAGCATCCTCAGAAATCAGAATCAGGGAAGCCGAGCATCTTGAATAATTCCACAACATTACTCCATGAGTGGGAAGGAGGGAAAGGAGGGGGCCTTTTCACCTGGATACAGAGAGACTCCTTCCAATAACGAGAGCTACCTCCCGCCTCTGCCAAGACCCCAGACTCTGATCAGACTGCCTGGTTACACAATTGCCAGAGCAGATTCTCCGAGCAGCTGGCTGGGTGTCTCCAAGTCCTGAAAACATGTGAAGAAGCATTCCAATCCCTTTGCGAGGCGTGGCCGTGTTAGAACAGAGTGCAAAGGGGAAGCCAGAATATAGTGAACAAGCCGTTTTCCAAATACAAACGTGGTCATGTTGCATTGATTCAGAGAGTTTTCATTTCAACCCCTTCATTTCACAAATAAGGAAACTGAGGCCCAGAAGTGCAGCAACTCATGTCACGATGATATTACAGAGTGTTGGCGGCAGGTGGAGACTAGCACCCAGCTCTCCTGGCCCCAAGTCTGGTTCTCTAACCACTGCATCAGGCTCATACATCAGAGGTGATGAGCAGCACCTTATCGTAAACACAAAAAGCCATCATTCCCACTTTGGGAGGTCTCCAGTTTACACCGTGAACACACAAGGTGAGAACTAATACTTCTTCATGTATATGTACAATTCTAGACTCCTAAGCAAAACATTTTACAGAAGTCTGCTCAGGTGATAACCTTTTCTTCCATGTCCCAGGCACATAAAAACATTCACCGAAGATTGACTTTCCTAATAACCATCAGTGTTACTGGTAAGGGAAGGTAACATCTTTAGACGACCACCCTGAGACGCGCTATGGGAAACTTAAGGCCCAAGGGGAAACCGCACGCATGGTCATACAAGTGAGCTGGAAGGGACACGATATGTCTCTCTGCGCGTTATTAAACTCAGTTTAATACCCGCTCCTGGCAGATGAGCACGAGTCATCCTTTCACTTCATCGCTGACACAAATTTGCTAGAGAAACATGGCCCTGGCATTGAGCCCACAATCCAAAATCAGAACACCCACATTTCAGACTGAGGGAACTTACAGATGGGGGTTGAAGATGCGACTTATCTTGGAAGCATGGTCATTTTCACAGTCCAGGTCATCGTCCCCTTGCTCCACACTGAACTTCCTCTTGCTGGGGCTGATGGGTGGGGGGCCTGTGCGGTGACTGGTGAGGGCAGACGCCACAGGGATGGTCTGCATCCTGGGTTCTCCCCGGAGAGCAGCTTCACCTACGCAAGAGAAATGATGTAGTCACCAAGCAGGAAAAATGTCCCCACCTCAGCCCCTGGCTTACCCCCCCCCGCCCCCCCCTCCCGCCCTCCCGGCCCCTTGCAAAATACTCCCAGTGGAAAGTTTTTGGCAACGTGACACGCTGGCTGCCATTCTCAGAACGCGGTCTGAGCGTAAGGTTAGCTGCCAAGCATGAGACATTTTACACGAACGTGGGTTTTTTTTTAGCACAATAACGCTTTGTCCCCCCAGCTTTATTGAGATATAACTGACATATAACATTATGTAAGGTTAAAGTATACAGCGTGTTGATCTGATACACTTATGTATTGCAAAACGTTTACCAGCACAGAGTTAGCTAACACCTCCGTCAGCTCACATAATTCCTATTTTCTTCAGTAACTCTTTAGGGTAGAGTTTGAAATTAAAAGTTGCAATAAAGTAACAGGAGGAAAAAATACTGACCATAAGCCATCTCAAAACTTAATTTAAAACATGAAATGTCTTTTGGATTTATGGGTATTCGACTCCATACCTGTAAGAGAATAATCTAACACGTAGGGTTCATTAGAACAACTATGCCAAACTCACTTTTCTTGCTTGTTACATTTTTATTATATTTTTGGTATGTTATATTTTTTTTCAAAGAATGAGGAAAATTTATGGGCTAATGATTCATATATTTGCCCCAAAAGTTAAAAGAAATAAAAATGCATTGTTGATTGGGAAGTAAATCTTATTCTTAGAGTACAGTAAAAATGGCATGTTCAAAATATTATGATTATTATCAGCACAAAGTCTCTGCACATAATTTATCATGAGTTTAATACACAGGTGCAGTTCTCAAAAGATTTTTCAAAGTCGGGCACTCAAATTAGAATTCACATTTTGATCTTATTTGACATCTTGATGTTTTTCATTCCCTTTCCAAAAAGGCTTTGTGTTAGGTGATAACTTTGTTCCTCATTATGAATTAAAGTAAGTATAATCCTTTACATGCTTTAATAAACGTTGTATACCATCTAAATTTATAAACAACAGTAATCATTACTTTGAGAGAAAACTTTACGTTTTCTAAGTCCTATGGGGGTTAGAGGGACCTAAATTTTTTCACAAAGAATAACCCTTTTGTTGTGCTATTCATATTGGTCTCTAAGGCCTGACCAATTTTGTTTCCACTTGGTCACAATTTGAGAGTAATATTAGAATAAAGTCAACTTTATCTGAGGCCTTGTGGTACCTAAGAAAGGAAATCTTTGTTTGCCACCACTAATTTTCATATCATCGCAGATGTGTGGACAGTTTTAACAGTCGTTTACTTCATACACGTATGACAAATATGATTTTGTGAGGAAAAGGAGAGAGGAAAAAAACTTTCTGAATGTTTACCAGGAAAAATAAAAAATTTGCCAATTTAGTCACCAAGATATAAACTAGCAAATATACAGTGACCCATAATACACCTCCAGTAAGGATTTCTTTTAGGGATTTTTGGCCCCACTGCAAACTGGAACTTTCCATTTTAAATGAAATACCTAATAAACAGGCCCTATGCTGGCCTGCTCCACTCAGAAATTCAGTGGGATTTTGGTTGACCTCTATTTCCAATTTAGTAATTTTGGGTTTAAACAAGCAAGCAAGCAAACAAGCAGTGCTGACATCTATACCCTGATAAATTTGAAAAGATTCTTTCCAGATATGCTCCCCTTTTACTTGCCTCCTCCACAGGAAGGGGAGACGGACTTGCCAGTGTGAAGCGCCAGTAGCCCAGCTAACTTTTGGAGGAGCCCTGATGATACTCCCAGGAGCTCAGCTATTGCAAATCAAACCTCATCAACACAGCAGAGCCACCACGCCTGCGGCCCAGTGTTTCCCCACGTCCTTGGCAGGACAAGCAGGATGGGGAGTACCCAGGCTCTGTGCGGACCCCTGGGCTTTGGGAGCCATTTCATTAGATGCCAGATGTGTGGCAACAGCAGTTGCCATGCAAAGCCACCACCACAGCAACAAATTCAAATCACTCCAGAAAAGGAAGTCACTCAACACAACACACACTTTTACGTGAAAAGCAAAACTCTTGGGGTAAGAACAGCCCCGCTCTACTCCACAATTTCCATCTAGTGTAAGTTCTTGTGCTTGTTTGTGTTTGAAGTTCGTCAAACTGACACAGTTTACCTTAAAGACCAAATCACTGGTGTCTGACACAAAAAGAAAAGTCCACAGGAATCCACCGAAAACATTGGAGATTTCTAATGGGAGGGGGAGGGGGGCAGAGCGTGGGACGGTAACAGACCCAGAGGGAACTGTACAGGTGGTCCTTCTCTCAGTAAGGGCTAGGATCTAACTACCAGATCCCCGAGACATGATGGGACATGCATGTTGTTGCCGCCGACAGGGGTCTTGGGCACACGGATTCCCTCATACGTACTTTGGGTTTTCCTGCCTTCGTTCAGTATTACATAAATAACAACTTCTTAGTAAATGTTGGTTGGTTGCTTGATCAATTACAGGATTGCAGATCACAGAATGGGATCGCTAATTCTAAAGGCTGAAGGAATGAGAAATCTGTGCCCCAAACAAGGAGAGACCTACTCAGCATCACACAGTTAACAGGTTAACTGTAAGTAAGAACCCATCCACCCTGACAATCAGGCGAACACCTCCTCCTAAACACTGTACAAGCCGCACATATGGCTTAGACCAAAGAGACTATGGGTAGGAGGAAAAGAATCCAGTTAGAAGGGCGGGCACGAGTCTGGTCTATCACATGCCTTCATTCATCTTTGGGCCTCCACCCTTGAGGACCCTGGCAGGGACTGTAGAGCAGGATTTGTTGTTATTTTGTATGTAGCAAAGGAAGGTTAAAATTATTTTAGTAAAATCGAGGAGAACATTGGTCTGGAAGTCAAGATACCTACAGGACACTCTCCCTTTCCTTTGGACCTGGGAAACATGGGCACACACTTCCCCTCTTTCAAGCCTCCACACAAGGAGCGGATGGACTAGCTAATATCAAACATGCCTTCAGCCCTCAGAATTAGTGATCCAAGTTTATGAGTCACAATCCTGTAACTGACCAAGTAACCAACCAACCAACATTGACTAGGAAATTATTCCTTGTATAATATTGAACTAAGTCAGCAAAATCCAAAACATGTACCTCAGGTGTTATTTTTAAAAAAAGAAAAAAAGGTGAATCCATGGTAAAATAAGTTTGAGAATCATGAGATTAAACAATTTCACAGGAGTTTCTTAACCAGCGGCCTTCTTGTCTTCTATTGTACATGTCAAGACCGGAACACAGCACTGCTGCTTTCCATCACCACCCGCCCCCAAATCATCACACGCACCTCTATACACTCTGTTTCCAAGGCACTGTTCCAAGCACACTGACCCACCCTAACCCCAAAAGTCCGGGGGTTCACCAGTCACCGATAAAAATACTATCAAGGCTGCTTCTGCATTCAAAGCCAACATGTGGTCCCGACTACCTTTCTGGTCGTTATTCCTAGCATTCTTCTTTTTAAGCTCCGACAAGTTCAGCCCTGAAAGTTAAACTAGACTAGTCGTCATTCCACAGAGAACACACAGTCTGATGTCAGGCTCTTTACTCAGGTTCTTCCCCCCAACCGTCTTGTATTTAAATACTACGCAGCCTGCAAAGGCCACTGAAAATGCCACCTTCTTCAGGTTGTCTTCCTTGATTCCTCAAACCGAGAGTCATCTCTTCTTTTTCTGAACACCCCCAGAAATATATCACTGTGGTACTTCCCTTCCTGTTTCGTGTTTTGCTCCTTGAAGCAGGGGACATTTTATTCGTTTTATATACATGAGAGCACAGAGCACAATACCTTCCACACACAGGTGGTCAGTAAATACTGACTGAATGAATGAATAAAGCAGGGCAACTGGGTGCCCCGTTACAGAATTTTAGGATATGTTCAAGATCAAAGATGCCATTGGATAAGGAATTTTAAAAAGATCTATTTAAGAATATATTTACATAATGACTCTTACAACTCAACAATAAAATGATAACCCCGTATGAAAATAGAAAGGCTCTAAATAGACGTCTCCAAAGACGATATGCAAATGGCCAATAAACACATGGAAAGATGTCCAACATCATCAGCCGTCAGGGAAACAAAACTCAAAACCACAATGAGTTACAACTTCACACCCACTAGAAGGACTATAATCAAAAGACAGATAATGACAAATGTCGATGAGAATGTGGAGAAGTTGGAACCTTTGTGCATTGCTAGTATGAGTGTAAAATGGTGCAGCTATTTTGGAAAATGGTCTGGCAGTTCCTCAAAGGTTAAACAGAGAGTTACCATAGGACCCCGACTTCCACTCCTAGCTATGTACCCAAGAGAAATGAAAACATATTTTTACACAAAATCTTATACATGAATGTTCATAGAAGCATTACTCATAACAGCCAAAAACCTCAAGTCCATCAACTGATGAATGGATACCAAAAAAAAGTGATATATCTATACAATGGAATATTATTCAGCCATAAAAAGAAATGAAGTACTGATTCATGCTTCGACATGAATGAACCTAGAAAACAGTACGCTAAGTGAAAGAAGCCTGACACAAAAGTCCATATATTTCCGATTCCGTGTAGATGAAATATCTAGAATAGGCAAATCCCAAAAGACAAAAAGTAGATTAGTGATTGTTGGGAGAAGGAGGAATGGCAAGTGACTGGTAATGATTACAGGGTTTCTTTGGGGGATGATAAAAATGTTTTAAATTAATTGTGGTGAAGGTTGCACAACTCTGAATACACTAAAAACCACCGAATTGCATACTTTAACTGGGTGAATTGTCTGGTGTGTGAATTATACGTCAATAAAGCTATTACCCACCCCCAAATAAGAATGTATTTATAAGTAGATGACAGAACACCCTGGTGTGATTAGATCCTTTTCTCTCAGGTTTTTCACACTTAACTGTTAAATAAGGACAAGCATCCATTAATTTTCCCTGAAATAAAAAGAAACCTTTTGTTATTATAGCTCTATCTCTATACTGTGTTACAGTCAGATAAGCTGCAGCTCAGCCTCTAATCAGACTGCGTTTGAGTGCCTGTTACATGCTGAAGGCTGTGCGAAGTACTGTCAGAAAAACAAATGATGACATTTATAAGGACCCTGACCACAAGCAGGGGAAAAAAAATACACACCAAAAGGAACTTATCTTGGGGGCATAAAAGACTTTTTTCTTTTGTGCTAGTGTGTATTCTAAATTTCACAAGGGTTTGGTAACTGAAACACAAAAAAGATTATCTTTCTTTTCCAAGAATAAACAGGAGAAGGGAGATTTGAGCTGTCTGAGTAACCCAATATTTTAAGTTTCTCAAGTTGGCTTAACTACAATTGTCAATTTCACTTAAAAAAAAATTACAGTTATAACAAAAGAAGTTTAATTTTTAAATGTTTTGGCCTTTATATCTAGGTATATGTTACTGAAGAAAAAAATGCCTGATACAAAGATTACTTAACTGCTGTTTTTAGTCATGATGGTAGTTCTAATACATAGACCAAAAATATTCCTTAACTATTTCTCCCAAGTGAAGATGAGCAAAGATTATGGCCCAAGATTTCGCAAGAATCAATACATACTAATTTCAATGAAAAAAAATTAGCCGAGAGAAACAAACCAAAAAAAACAAAAACAAAAAACAGTCACTTAGCTTTACGGTGTGCTATATAATGACTTTGGTGAAATACTAGAATTCTTTTTAAAGGATGGAAATGGAGGGATGAGACCCAGGAATATGTAGCCTAGTTTCAGAATCACATTATTACCATATTTTAACAATTCTAACACTCCTGATTTCCTACATTTTAATATAGCGAAGACTGAATTTTGCCTTATTTTAATAGGCAGGGTTGTTTCTTAGTGGGACGTGAAACAATGGTTCATCTTAGATTGGATGCAACATGGAATCTAACTCAAGGGTCTTCAAAACAACACTTAGCTTTGTCAGCCTATTTCTTCATATGTAAAATTGAGTGGTTCCATTAGATCAGGGGTGTCAAAACTGCGGCCCAAGGGCCAACTGTGGCCCACAATCCATTGTTAATTGGCCCACAGCAAATTCCAAAAATACATTTAGTTTACTTAAACCAGGTGAGGCAATAGGTACTTCACCTCGAGTGAGTGACCCAGCTGTTTGTGTATTTTACCGCATATGGCCCTTGGTGAAAAATGTTGAAAAAAGTTTGGACACCCCTGCTTTAGATCATCTGGAAGGCCTAACTTCGGCTCTAAAAGTCTACCTTCTACATAAAGTCTACCTTCTACATAATGCATATCTTCCAAAGTTAAGTCTTACTGTCATTGATGACTGAGAAATATTAAACTTTCATAGGACACACTTTACATGTAGGAGAAAACACTGATTCCACTAAGTCTTGTTAACTAATAATTTGCCTCCCCAAGGAAGATGTAATTAAAAATCAAGTACTCTTCATGGTCAGTTCCAGTTTCATTCATTTATTCAAATACTATAAGAGAGTTGTAGTCAGTCAACTGAAACCAGAGATGAAAATAACCTGGTCCTCGAGACGCAGATCCGACTTTCGTACAACTGAATGATTGAGGTCAAGACCTTCAACATGGAGACGAGGCAAGTGATTTGGTTTCAGGGAGATTAAGGGATTCAAGGGAGAAGCAGAAGCAGCACTGGAACCTGGGTCTCTCACGTCCCCATCACAGTACCCGGGCACCAACTCAGTGGGCCCACCGCCAGCCAGGGATTTGTAACTGCATGTAAGACAGCGGCATGACTCCAGAGAAATTAATCAAAATAGTGGCATTTATTGTGGTTTAATGAAGGTTTGTCAAACAGCTCAAAGCTGAAATGCCAATGCCTTTGTGTTCATGGAAAAGGGGAAGGTACAACAATACTAAAGTATCCTGCTAAAACTTTTAAGGATAGGTTTTTCACAAAAATGTCTATGCCTGCCCAACAGAGAGTTTGCTGCCACAATTTAAATCTTTGCTGTTTCCAAGACTTTATGTTCTACTCCCCTCCCCTCCCTTATCATGTCTGAACCTAAATCAAAAAAAAAAACAAAAACCACAGCTGGTCCCCCCAGCCAGCCACTTGGCTACAGGGACGTCTCCTGTCTGCCCACAGCCCAGGGCGAGCAGGATGACGTCACCTACTGGCAAGAGAGCACCCTGATAAAACCACGGCACTCTAACATTTCATGACCCATCTCACATCTCACAAACTCATGACCATGCAGGGCAGAAGCCCCAGCAACCAGGGCTTATTCGTTTTCTTTCAAATAATACTTCTTTGTCTCACAGACTAGCAGCTGGGGAGAAAAGAGTGAAGTCAACCTCTTTCAAATAGTTCAACTTGGGGCTATCCCTATCCTGGTTAACTTTTTCCTTTTCTTTTTTTCTTTCTTTCTTTCTTTCTTTCTTTTCTTTTTTTTTTTTACAAGGAGAGCTGTTAGGCAACACGATGAAACCCGGGCGAGCCAGCAGAGATAAAAGATGTGACGTAGTGTCTGCCAGCAATACACGGACTGCATACGATTTTACAACTCTCTACAACTCGGGGACAGAGCCCTCTTTCCCATCAGCCCTCAATGCGCAACACAAGTGCCTTTCCCACTGTCCCTTGCAGGCAGCCCCAGGTTAACAGCTCTAAACTTGCAGAGCCCGATCTTACATCTGGAGGCCAAACCTCAGCTAAAGGTCACTCTTGTCCAGTCAGCCAGGTAGAGGAGGCTATGCCAAGTTCGACCCCTGACTGAGCTTGGCGTAAGCTGATCGGATCTAGTGTTTTCTTCAGCTCCAACAACTGTTGACAAGAAAAATCCTGCAACCTTGTATTGCTAACTGCTGATAACATAGTTAAGGATAACAACAACACAATAAAATGTGTGGAGTTGAAACATGCCATTTAAGTAAGAATTTCAATTCCAAATAATCCCATAAGCATTACACTTTGTCAGAGCTTTCCTGTATTTTATATTAGAATATTTTATTTTAAAAGCATTTTAAAATTGTAAACTATTATTCTGGTTTTTCCTTACTACAGTCCTGTGAGAGAAGAGGGGAAGAATAAATCCCCTTTGGCAGCTAAGGAAATCAGTGTTTCAAGAATTAGTGAATTGCTCAAGGTCACAAAGCCGATTAATAGAAGAACTAGAGGAGAAAAGTGGCATTTAGATTTCCCAATTTTCATATTCTTTCTGGCTGTGCAGGATGCTTTACAGATTAGGGAAAGAAGTGAGGGGGGAGTTGAAGGGAAGAAAGAAGAGATGGATTGAAAGGGAGATTGGGAGAGAGAGGAAGTGTTGTGAACTGAACTGTGTCCCCGCCCCAACCAAAATTCACACATTGCAGTCCTAACCCTAGTACTTCAGAATGTGACTGTATTTGGAGGTAGGGTCTCTAAAGTGGTGATTAAGATTAAATGAGGTTGTTAGGACTGGCCCTAATCCAATATGACTGGTGTCCTTAAAGAAGTGGGGATTAGGACACAGAGAAGACAGACCATGTGAACATGAAGACAGGCGTCTACAAGCCAAGAAGAGTGGCCTCAGGAAAACCAACCCTGCACACACCTTGTCACAGAGGTCCAGGCTCCTGAGAATAAATGTCCGTTGTGTAAGCCACCCAACCTATTATATCATTTTGTGATGACAGTCCTTGCTGATTAACGTAAGGAAGGGAGGAGAAAAGAAGAAAAGGAGGAGGTGAGAAGAGGACTAAAACCTAGTCCGACTCAAAGGTTAACGTTCTTTACCTTGAGACTAAACAGCTTCCAATGTGCGGTCTTCCCTGACTAACCTAACACCGTGGGAATGATCGAAATGGAAGCAATCACATGCACGAGCGCCACTTCCAGCCTAGAACCCACCATGGAGAGGAGGAGACCCACGGGTTGGCACTAAAAGAAAGTGGACTTCTTAGCTCAGTACCAGGAACAGTGCTGAGACTTATGCTGTGCCTTAGGGTGAAGGAACACAATGGAGAGACCAGAGTTTGCTCTGAAAAGCATGGCCGAAGGGAAGGGTCCTCAGAGACCACATGAGGTTCTCCCCCAGATTTCGTTCAGCGTGTCTGGGTGGCGCCTGCTCCCAGATATGCTCAAAAATGGATGATTTCGCCAGTCCCCAATGGTTTTAAATATCTGTAACTCTATAGGGATCAGAAGGAAAAGGGTAGAAAATAATCCCAAAGAAATGGCAAGAAGTCTATAATGCTCAATATCCATTCTAAATATACACTAAAACGTTTTAAAAGGCTGGATAGAAAGGTTCAACTGGATATTGAAAAGTACTAAAAACATTTCTAAAGTAAATTAAAAATTGTTATAGTCACATCCATGCATTACTATTCATTCAATTAGTATGTTCCGCATTACTTAAAATAATTTTGTGTTCCGGGTTTTAAATAGTTCCTAAAATCTCATTTATCCTATTGCACTCACTTTATAACTTAACTGTATCCTCAGAGGTTATGTAATACTAACCTGGTTGAAATGATCACAAAGTAAGAGGGCTCAAATTAATGTCTTATTTATACATCATCTTGGCTTACAGAAACACTCAGGTACCTAACAGTGACATAACCAGGCTGAAGATGAGCAGATCTGTGTCAGAATGGATGGGTTTTGGCTTTGTAAATCATAACTGGGAACCCAAAAGATCAAACACCTGTCAGCGTCCTTGGTTTCCTGAGCCCGATCTACTGATCACACTGACTGCTGTTCTCGGTCCTCCAACCCCCGACTGTGGCGGTGACGCGGGCTGCAGAGAGTTCCAAGTAAACCAGGGACGGTGGGTCTCGAGTACAAGGCCTGCTTTTATCGTACTGGTGAAGGTGGAAGGGCTGTCCACCTGCATATTAGCATCAGTACAGGGTAGCCCATGTCCTCACGTGTCCCCGTCTGAGGCCCCAGCACTGACACATGACCTGTGAACCCCAAGAAGATAACGGCAGTTCAAGAACCTTTAATGCCAAGTGCACAGAGCCCTCCTTAATGGAAAAGACTCTTTAAGCCAGCCAGAAAGGCTTCACTATGTTTACTTGCAAATCTACTTTTGTAACATGTTACTGTTAATGAGAAGGAGAATTATGGAAGCAAAGTGTTTGCAGATGGAATTGGAATCAGGCACTTTGCTAGGGGCTCAATTTCCTCTCTGGGTAGAGCTTATTATTATCAATGTTTAGAAGCAATCGCTGAAGGAGGCTTGTTCCAACCTTTCCAGCAGTGGAGCCACCTCCCGTGGGACTTGAGTTGCCATGAAGTGGGGAAATTAAGCTGGGCGGAAATGGTATCACCTCTTCAAAATGTGAGTAAAAAATACCCAAAGAAATTCTCTTTTAGCCCTTTGCCGTGCGACAGGTTAGACACCTAAGGCAACACGCTAGTTTCTGCATGTTCAAAACATTCTTTAATTAAAGGGAATTCTAGAAGGTATGACTGGCCCTGGGCAAGATGAATCTTAGAATCAGTCACTGACCACTGGAGGGGGAAAAAGAAGAGACAATTTTGGGAGAGGGAAGAGCAATTGGACATTAACCTTTTCTTCCTCTGATCTCCCATAACCCTCTGAAACTCTAGGACAGATTTATCATGGGCTTCCCCGTGTCCCGCTCCTCTGTCACAAGTGGCGAGCGCTCAGTGCTGTCCTGTGAGACGGGCCATCATTTCTGCATCGCTGACCACACCCCACGGGTAAGAAGTGGGCTTTGCAATCACAAAAACGTATGATCTTGCCAAAGTCTCTTCTCTTCAGAGCCTTTATTTCTTCATCTACCTTGAGGGATTTTTGTGAGAATCAATGAAAATATATAAAAAGGTCCCAGAACAGGCCATTTTTAAAAACAATTATACTATGTGTTGAATTCCATCAGTTGATAATGAGTTCCATTTAGAGGATGAAATGAGGGGCAAAGGGAACTTCTCCAAATGTTGCTCCCACCATTCAGGAGAGTTCCTCTCCTCTAATAAACTTCTCACATATTCCACCAACTGACCTAGGAGGTCAGGAGATGTGGTGCCAAGGAGCATGGGGCAGAGAGCATCCCAAATCTGCTCAGGCAGGAGCCGGCCAGGTGACCTTGGGGCTGCTACCTGACTTCCTGTGACTTCCTATGACCTGTGACTGACGCCACAGGTGTGAAAACTCACACAGAGGCCCTGAACTAGTTCGAGGATTAAAAAAGAAACTTGGCACAGTGACCCATGCTTGGTAAACCAGTGCCCCCTTCTCCCAACTCACTCTCAACTCATTCGCTTGCTTCCATTTACCTTTCTCCTCACTAGAATGAGTTCAGAAATCCTCCTGGCCCATCCATATTCATGTCGTATTTCAAAACCCAACCCACAGGCACCCTGCTGTGGCGTTTGGTACCTTCTCGCTGGGATGGGCTGCACGGCAGAGTTCCAGTGACCCTCGAACACCACCTCCAACCTAAAAACTATGGATTCCTGAGCAATCCTAACATCTTTGCTACGGTCTCTCAAAAGATAACTAGGCAATTTTGTTCTCTGCAATACATTCTAGTCCAGACCCTGAGGAACAACATGAGGTTCCCAGGAACCAAGTCAGACTTCTTACACAAACTGGCATGTGGACTGAAGACCCACCTATTTCCAATATGAAATTGCATCATCAGCTCCAGACCCGACAGAGGAGCGGGCCGGTGGCTGGGATGTGACATGTATCCTAAGTCAAATATCTCAGAAAGTCATTCTGCTGTCCCACCAAGATGCATTAACTTACTGTATTGCTTATCGATGCTACACATGCTGGTTTCTGAAGCTCCTGAGTGAATTTCCCAAGGATTAAAATAGGACACAAACTTCAAAGACTCCACAATACTGAGAGAGTGAAAGCATTAAGAACTCAGGCATGCACAAAATTCAAGTGCTTAATACGCATGAAGACTGGTAAAACGAGAGTTACAGTAAGATTTTGCAAACTTTATCATTGAAAGAGCTAAGTACCCAATCATTTTATCTTTTCCAAATTTTTATTTCAAAAAGAATTTTCAGCTACTGAAAAGCTGAATGAACAATGAACATCCCATTCCCTTCCCCTTGATTCATTTTGTCAGCTTATCTCCACACATATACTTTTTGGCTGTAACCACTATAATTTTTTTAAAGTAGCCTGTAGACATCATGATATTTCACCCCTAACTACGTCACCAAGTGTCTTCTAAGAGCGAGACATAGCCTCAATACCATTACCACACCCACAAAAAGGTTGACATACTGTCACTAATATCCAACCCATATTCAAATATCCCCAATTGAACTATTTCTTTTGGGCGGGGGGCGGGGGGGGGGGAGACCCAGGATCCAATCAAAAACCACACACTGCTCGATGTAGTTGTCGTGTCTCTTTAATTTTCTTTTATCTAAAGGAAACTTTTCCATCTTTTTTCCTTTCCTGACATTGACATTTTTAGATAATCCAGGCCAATTAGCTGTCCCACAATTGTTTGGTGGTGTGATCACATCCTTGTGATTAGATGTGTTGACCACTTCTGGCAGGGACACTGCAGAGTGACACTGTGCACATCTCAAAGCATGGCATCCGAATAAACTGGTGAAGCCACTTGGTTACTTGATTAAGGCAGTGCCCACAGATTTCTCTGGTATAAAAAAGTAACCTTTTCCTTTTCATAGTAGTAATTTAGGGGTATGTATCTTGTCATCATCACTCAATCTCTTGCTCATTTATTAAACATCTTTTATTTGCTGTGCAAGAGACTAGAGCTAAACTGGATAAAGTATGGCGCCCCTGATGACAAATCAGCACAGGTCTGATTTGGGACATGGTTTCACGTGAAAGACAGTCAGACAAAAACATAAGAAAACATCCAGTATGACCAGGGTCTGGCTTATATACTCTTCCTGGAAGGTGGCACGTGCTCAATAAATATTTGTTGAATAAGTTGACCTGTATGGTTCAGGCAAATAAAAACTATTAACATTAACTGATCATTCTTTCAATTCTTCCTTGTCCTTTGGGCAGACAGTCTTCCAACATGGTCCCTCAGCCTCCCATAATGATAAAGTCCCCGGATTGGATTGCTGGAGTAAATCTAAAACTTCCCAACCTGGTAGTCTAGATTTCCACAGCCGATCCCTTCAACTTGAGTCCTCTCTTTCCAGTTTTCACACGCCTCCCAGACTCCACAGCTCCTGCTCTTCATTCAAGCTCGGAATACTCTCCCAGCTCCCCTCCCACCCACCTAAAACATCCCCTCACGTTCAGCTCTGGGCTAGAGTGCCAAGTCCTACCTTCTTCATCAAATTCTTCCTTGGCAAGTCACCGCTCCTTGGTCATCATTATCTTAAAATATTTATAAACCTATTGTCTGCATCACGCACTGTGATTCTTAACCATGTCACCCAGCTATAAGCACTACTTACAAACGTTTTGATAAGCTGGTAAACCACCAGGCCATTTCATAGACCCAGGTTCCAGAGGCAGACCGTAGTCTGTTTCCCTTTCCTCCGAAAGCTGCTACAAGCTCTCTTCTTGAGACGGTCCTCATCCCAAAAGGATAGTTAAGCTGAACTTGTAACTCTGCCAAATCATCCTAGAAACTGACACACAGAGTTTTTATTTTAAAGGCTAGGCGCTAATTGTTGAATACAACCCCATCTAAAGAAGGTATGAGATTTAGGACTAGCCAAAGAAATAAGGGGATGTGGCTGACTAAAAGCATTTTAGTGGCTGGTATATTTGCAGGACAATGCCAGCAACTAAAAAAAACAAAAAGATGTTGGATCTGGTCTTTGCTTCAAGGAATTTTAGTTCCAGTAGGAGTGACAGGTAAGTCATGGATTTCAATAACTATAAGGAAGAAGTGATAAATACCAAAATAAAAGAGAGGCCCTTTAAGCGGGTGAACTGTTTGGTATGTGGATCACATCTCAATAAAGCTGTTAAACAACAACAACAAAATCATTGCGGATTACAAAGAGCTTTAGCTTATACTGGTCATATCTATCAATGATTGTCATGTTAGGAACAAAAATGTGCAGTGTTAAAATATTTATTTGAAGATAGAAATAAACTCATTACATTTTGAAAAAGGGAAGCTATGGGCATTTTGTCTGAGGAAGGCAGATTCTAGCTGTAAGAGTCAGGCAGGATTCGGACACTTGGAAATGGAGGGTATGGGCATTCCACGCGGGGATGAACAAGTGTGTGAATAAATGGAGAGAGCAAGAAGGACGTGTGTGGGAGAGCAATCTAACTGGAACAAAGGGCTCACTTCTTCTAGTAGAAGAGTTAGGCTAAGTAGATAGATGGGTCAGATAATAAAGAGTTTTGAACTCAGGCACTCTTTAGACTTGCTGTGGCAGGCAGCTGATAGGAAGCCACTGTCACTGTTGATACAACTAAAGCCACGCTTCAGAGCTAGATGGGCAAAGGACAGACACTACGCTGGATGACTTCTTGGATGGACACACCTGAGCAGGAGACGGCAGTGATGCATGGACGTGTGTGGCGGGCGGGGAGGGGGGTCAACAATGTTCAAAGCTCTGAGGGTGGAGAAGAGGCAAGTCAAAGAGACATTTTAAAATATCAGAGAACTGGAAACATATTTTAGCTGGTAGAGTCTCCTGGCCTTTTCAAAACAGGCTATCCTCATCTTCCTAGTAATTCTCTCAATACTCACGCTGATCTTTCCTTCTTAAGTGGAGAAACTATACAAATTAAAAAAAAAAAAAAAGCCAGAAAGTTACTCTTTGTTTCTAGCTTATCAATATGAAGAGGGAAGATAGAGTTAGCAGTATAGCTCCATATTTTAAGTTCTACACGTTGATCTAACAAAGTCTAATTAACCTTCTCCGTCCACATTTTCATTAGTCAGTTGACATTTTTAGTACTCTAATAAGATTATTTTTATTGTTGGAGAAAAAAATTCAGTATATCAAAACTCATTTTCTGTAAATAATATTGATGTCCGTTGTCTGGTGGCATGGGTTGTGTGTGCTAAGAGCTTCCAATTATCTATGATAAATCAACATTCATTTCCTGGATAACACCTCAGTTGGGAAGAATAATAATACATACTTACAGAAAAAAATTCTGAACAATGATTTAAAACACACTCAAATCAAATCTGATGTTAAAATAAACCAATTCTAAAAAATTACAACATGACATCCTTCATTAAATTGGTGCTAATATACAGTTAGGTTGGTTTTTTTTTCACAGTATGCAGTATATTTTGGAGTCCTTTTAAAGACACATTTCATTCAATAATTGTAATTTACATAAGCTATTATTAAAAGATGTTTGCAATCCCCAAACAAAAACTAAGAGACTATTGGAACCGAAGTCTAAAAATATATTGACTAACTTGAAGGGTATTAAAACATTTATCGTGATTCACTGGAGAGGCAAACAGCTAATTTCATACATGGATAAGAGTACTTAATATCAAAATATATTTTTATTTCATATTAAGAAAAATGGCATAGTAATGGTATGCCGCATAACCAAAGAACATGTAAATATGGGAGTTGCTTTTTTAAGAAGCTATTGCAGATTTTCCCCCAGGTTTTAACATTAATTGGAATCTTAAAATCTTCATGCAAGAATTCTATCCAATCAAAAACTTTTTGTATTCTTACCAAGTCCCAAGAAAAGAGACTGTTAAATAATAAACTAAAAAGTCATAAAATTTAACCTGAAAAGGAATATTCCACTAGCATGAAGAATTTAGTTTCCAAAACACAAAACATCCCTGTGACGCTGAAAAGTTTTATAGGCCTGTGTGAAGGGGAGTTCCCCAAATTAACCAATTTAAAATATTGGGGGAGGGGTAATGTTGCTTCCATTTTATTTCTACTTCTCCCCATCCTGTCTACTCCCACCTTTCTTTGTTTTAAATTTACATTTATCCAGTGAGCAAATTTTATCAATGAGAGGCCAGGAAGGGCTGACTCCCTCTGGTGTATTTACTTAAGATAGGAAGGTCAAACAACCATTGTGCTCATAAAAAGTTGTGGCCATTTTGGGACCTACTTCAGGTTTCTCCTTCCCTCCAAGTGACTCATTATTAAGCAAAAGAGGAGGAAAATTGAGCTGATCAAAGGCTGCGCTGTCATTAAGTGAAAATGATGGAAGATGAAAGGCTTGCCCTCCACTTCAAAGGTACAGCTGAGCTCGGGTGAGCCACCAGCCAGTTCCTGGCTCAGGGGTACAGGACATAGTGTGATGGACTAGATAGCATTCCTGGAGCCGGTTATGTGTCTGCTCATCACACAGATCAGAAACGCAAGGACGAACACAAATTCAAATGTTTTCTTCCTAGTTGTAAAGGAATAGGCAACCCAAAAACATAAAGTGAATTACATCATTTCCACACTTGCCAAAATGAAAATGAAAAAACTGTAATGAGGTTCGAGAACTGCAAAAGAAGTAGGCATCACTGACACAGAATACAATTATACTGAAAGTTTTTCCACATGCCCTCAGGTGTGTAATGAGATAAATCTTCGTTCTGAGAGTTGGGAATGTGGCAATAAGTCTCACTTCCCCAGCAGTTAGTGTGCTGAGGCAGAGGGGGTCCCAGATTTGCTCGAGGCTTTAGGGAGAGTAGAGCTGAGAACCAGGATGGGACAGAGGAAGAGCAGGAAAACCAAGTCCTTTAGGATTCCATGACAGTCCCCTCATCCCACCCTGCCATGCCCTGGACCCCACCCTCCCACCAATAAACAGTACAAACAGAAGCTCCTTTAGGCAGTAAAGATTTTACATGGTAAGTAACCCTCAAACAGACTCCCTGGACTGACTACAGAAAGGGGTAAATAAATGTAGACTCCCCACCCGACCCCCTTTAACACAAGGAACAACCTTACCTATACAGTTTGGGCCACACTGGAGGCTTTTCGGGGAATTTACAGGGTTTCCCCGACCCGTGTCATTTACTGTTGGTAATGGAAGTACAGAGAAAGCATAAAGGAGGGGACCTCTCTGCCTGAAATTACTAATCAGGGTGATGGGGAACACTGGAAGCATTAACTTGGTACTGGGAGACATTGCAAAAGCTTTATACCCATGAATTCACGTCATCCTTCTAACTACCTATGAAGTCTCATCTTACACAGTAGGAAAAGGAGGCCAAAAGTGGCTTAGCACTTTTTGCTCAAAGTCACACACCATTCAGAGAGGTTTAATAGAGCAGATCATACCCCAACTGGTTCTTGAAGGATGAGCAGGAGTTTGCCAGTAAACAAAATCCTACAGGCCAAAAAGTCCACCATGAGCCCTCCCTCTACCCACTTCCAATCAGACTGCCACCACTACAGGTCTCCCGAATGAAAATTCTGGACAGTATCTTCTACTGGACCATGCTAAAGAAAGAGTTTGGACTTCCTTTTGCAGGCTAGGGGGAGCCAATGATGACATTCAAGCTGGAAAGCAAAATACTCACATATATGAGGTCTGACAATTAAGTTTGTGAACTTGTTGCAATGCTGTTGCTAACCTTTTTTGATATCAGAGGGATTATTCATTATGAATTTGTACCAACTGGACAAACAGTTAACCAAGTTTACTATTTGGAAGTGCTGAAAAGGCTGCGTGAAAAAGTTAAATGACCTGAACCTTTCGACAACAATTCATGGCTCTTGCATCACGACAACGCACCAGCTCCCACGGCACTGTCTGTGAGGGAGTTTTTAGCCAGTAAACAAATAACTGTATTGGAACTCCCTCCCTACTCACCTGATGTGGCCCCCAATGACTTCTTCCTTTACCAGAAGATAAACCAAATATTGAAAGGAAGACATTTTGATGACATTCAGGACATCAGGGAAAATACGACAACAGCTCTGATGGCCATTCCAGAAAAAGAATTCCAAAATTGCTTTGAAGGGTGGACTAGGCGCTGGTATTGGTGCATAGCTTCCCAAGGGGAGGGCTTTGAAGGTGATCGTAGTGATATTCAGCAATGATGTATGTAGCACTTTTTCTAGGATGAGTTCGCGAACTTAATTGTCCGACCTCGTATACTTGGCCATCTTTGCCCTTTGCTGATTTGCCTTCACCTAGAATTCCAATCCCCTCCTCTCCTCACCCCCCATTCTAAACACCCCCCGACCCCCACGCACACATTCAATTTATCTTCTGTAAAGATTATCTTAATTTACAACATGCATGATGCCAATCTGTTTCTTATAAGATACCTAGTACTGACTATAAAGAAAACACAATACTAGGCTGTCGGCTTCTTGAGAAGAGCTGTATTATGTTCAGCAGTGAATGCTCCCTAGCACTGGACACAAAGCCAGCACTCAAATATTCAATGAACGCCCTACAGGTGCCATCAGTAACATTCATAATTGAGCTAGTCATGCTTCGCAAAATATTTTCATGTAAGCAAATGAACACACACACACCTTTGCAAAGCGTCAAATGAATGAACAGTAACAATCCCCACTTCAAATCTCCAAATTTTACAATAGCTCTATTGAGATCTATAAAGAAATAGAATGCCACACTATTAATAGATTGTGGAATCTACATATGTTTCACCATACATATTTTCTTTCAAACCATGTTGATAATGATTGTTAAAACTGTTCCCATGCTAGAATGCTCCTAAATTGTTTTAGCCTTGACACAAGGTCAATGGGAATTAGAGTAATGAAGAAGTAAAGCAAAACTGAAACATTTTAATTTGGGGTCTACTATATTAACTTCTAGCAAATTAAATGGATGAGTGGTTTGCAATCACTGACGTTTATATTTCACTATTAGTTCTCCAGGCTCCTGATTCTCTCTCTCTCTGTGCCAGTGACCTTTAGGGTCCAGCTCTTTGTCAGTCTCACTTCAACCATGCTTTCTAGGGATTACAGATCCGTAATTCCAGAGCACATTATGGCACAAGCCCAGTCAAATCAGAGAGACAGATGTGAGCTCATGTAATCGAGAGGTTTCCATCTGTTGCATTGAAAACTGAGTCCTGAAAGACTTGTGCATTTTCAGGGCTGTTCCAGTTTGGAAAGGCCCATTTACTTAAGCACTCGATATTTCAACAAATACCTTAAACGGCTAACATTTCAACCTTTCTTGCCAAAGATTCATTGACAACTCTCACATTAGACCTATTATGGATCACAAAGGTGACTAAAACCAGAGGTGACAATCCCAGATGGAGAAAGTGACATCAACTTATACATATCCAAATCCTGGCTTCCACACATAATCAGGTTACATCACTAAGACGGCAGATCACGTACTGGGATAATGTCAAGGCACGATGAACTTGCTGGAAGGAATAAAAGAAAGGATCTATAAAGCAGAAGCAGTAAAGGATCTTAGGACAGTTAAAAACAGGTGTTGCATACTAAAAAGAAGTTATATTCTTTACTTCAGGATTTTCTGTAAGTTGTTGATGCTGAATATTTCTATGACTATTCAGGAACTGACTTCATGTGATATATTCCTGAAAATTTGGGAATAAATTAACTAAGAAACCCTCACAGGTGCCTCAGTTTCCCCACGCAGAAAATGGGTATACCATCTGCTGCCTTATATGCCCTATAATGTGCACACTGCCACAGACTTTGGGTTAAGTCTGATCATGATGTACCAAGTTCCTAGGTAAAGCAAAAGTGGTTCTCAGGTTATTTTCATCAATCTGTGCAAATCCTCCTTATTTGTTTCTCATTTAGCTGCTTCTATTCACCCCTTAATATAATGCTTTTCAAAGTGTGGTCCCCAGACCACCTATATCAGAAACACCTAAGATGCTGATTTAAAATGCATATTTGAAGGCCTGACCCCAGTGCTCATGAAAAAGTTGTGCAGAGACCCTAACCATCTGTAATTTTAGCAGGCTCCCCAGAAGGTTCCATGCATACTAGCATATATCTTCTCTTGCGCCTCTTCCATTTTCAAAACTGATCAATGCTATCAACAACCAATACGATGCCCAATCAATCAAACATTTCCAACTGCCTAAGGGGCAGTTTTGGCCGTAATGCAGTGCAAAGGAGAACTAATGACTGTAACTACCTCAATGCTCAAGCCAGGAACTGCCTGAAGAACCAAGAGAGCAAGACTTAAGCAGTCCTGGGGACTTCCCTCCAGCAGGAACATGTAAAACAGCTCAAGGTCACCTTTATGAGAGCTCACCTCTGTTTTCAAACAGTGACATATTTCTCTAAGTTTTTTAAATGTTCAACTCCTTAGCGGTCAGAACCTTAGTTAAGCAACCCCCACAGGTGCCTCAGTTTCCCCATAGAGAAAATGGGTATACCATCTGCTGCCTGTTTCCTCTAATGTGTCCACTGCCATTGACTCCCCATGTGTCTTCTGTGAAGCCAAACAACTCATCCCCCAAAAGCTTTGAATTGAGCCCACAAGATAATCAGTAAAAGCCTTGCAGATGGAGTCCAGGACCACCACTTTGTAAATTTCTCAGTCTAGGAAAACGAGAGCGGCAGGGAAGGAGGCAAAAAGAAACTTCTACTTTCCCTGCAGAAACTAGTCTCAGGGTGCTCAGCAGGAAACTGCCAGCATTCTCCCAGCTAGCTCCTCCAGACTAAAACGAGGCCAGCCACAAAGCCACCGTGATGGCTGAGATGTCACACAGGTAAACTGAGCATGGAGTTATGCTGTGTCAGAGGAGGGGAAGTTCAAAATGTCCTTTGGTGAATCCACTTATTAAAACATCTCATTTCATTCTGCAAATATTTATCCCAAAAAAAGAAAAATAATTAAGAAATAAAATTATTTAGAATCACATGCAAACTCCTGAAAGTTTCTTTCTCCAAAAATTCAAAAGTGCCAGAGACTTTCTTTTGTACCAGATTGTTTTTCAAATGCTACTGCATGACAGAAGGGCTGGCTCATGAGAGCAACATGTTACCCTTTGTGTCAGCTCATTTATCTATGGAAATACATTTCTTTTAACTCCTCTAAGAACCGCTTACGTTTGGAAGTCTGTCTTACCTGACCCCATGACAACTGAGGACAAAAACCACAGAGCACTGAGTTTAGAACCTATTATGATTTATGTTGAATGACATTTGGTTCTGAAATCTGAAAGTACAGGTTTGAAAATGCCAAGGATTATATATATATATGTCTGTCTATCTATCTAGGTATGTAGATATATACGAGATGTGATCAAACAATATGGTGAATGTTTAAATAAAAAAAAATTACAGTAAAAGACACATTGCCATAATCCCTCTCAAAATCCTCCCCCTCACTTCAAACACACTTACTCAATCGTTCTCCCCACTTTCTGAAGCAGTTCTGGAAGTCCTCTTTCATGAGTGTCTTTAGTTGTGTTGTCATGGCTGCCTCGATGTCCTGAATCATTTTGACCTTGGGAAAGAGCCAGAAGTCACATGGTCCCAAATTCGGTGAATAAGGCAGATGAGGACACACCGTAATATTTTTATTTGACAGAAATGGCCATATACCAGAAGCGATGTGTGACACGGAGTGTTGTCAGGATGGAGGATGATTTATAGCACACTTTAAAACACACCTTCTCTCAACTGTAGCTCACACGTGACCGCACCAAACAAGTGGAAACTTGTCACACACTGTTCCTAAGGTTCAATGTGCCACTTCAACACCCTTTCCATTGGCTGGCACTCGGCAGCAGCATTCACTGTATTTTGTGATCACAATGGAAAGGCTCCATGTCACACATCGCTTCTGGTATGGCAATTTCTGTCAAATAAAAACAACAGTGTGTCCTCATCCACCTTATTCACCAGATCTGGCACCGTGCGACTTCTGGCTCTTCCCCAAGGTCAAAATGACCGTGAAAGGTAAATAGTTTTGAATCCAGTCAGGACATCGCGGCAGCCACGATAGTGCAACTAAAGACACTCACGAAAGACGACTTCCCGAACTGCTTCAGAAAGAGGCAAGAATGATGGGATAAGTGTGTTCGAAGTGAGAGGGAGTATTTTGAGGGGGATTAATGGCAATGTGTCATTTACTGTAATAATTTTTTTTTTATTTTAAACATTCACTGTATTTTTTAGCATACCTTGTCATGTATATATACATATACATACATATATACCTATATACACATATTTTTTAAGTTTATATGTATTTATAATATAAATATTCTAAATAGATATATATCCATAGACATCCATGTGAAATTAGAGATCTAGAATTAAAAATCCAATTTCACTCCTCTGTGTGTGTGTGTGTGTGTGTGTGTGTGTGTGTGTGTGTGTGTGACAGACCTATGGAGACCAGAAAGTAGATGTAGGTAGTGGCCTGGGAGGAGAGGGGAATGGAGAGCGACTGCTAATGGTACAAGATTTCTTCTGAGGGTGATGAAAATGTTCTCGACTTAGATCACGGTGATGGTTGCAAACTCTCTGAATATACTAAAGCCACCGAATCGTACAGTTTAAATGGTGAATTTCATGGTACGTGATTACACCTCAGTAAAGCTGTTTAAAAAATACTAAAGTTTTAAAAACTGATCATCTTTAAAAAGCTACAGCAGAAACAGAGACAACATTGAAAAAAAGTAAACATGGCAGCAAGCTCTTTTTATTATATCTTTTCAAGATCCTCAATAGGCCCCAGGCATTACAAGAATTAGTCAAGCAACTGTCACAGCTGCAAGAGTAACCATGGTAAGATGAATCAAACATGGAAGGGAAATTCTCCTGAACCCAAAACTCATCACACACGGTACACACACCACATACCACAGACAGACAGACAGACACACACACACACACACACACACACAATCACAACAAGATGAGATCCAGTATGGGTAGATATGTGTCCAAGTATTGTTACTCATGCCACCAGAGGTTCTCTTATTCTCATCGTTACTTAAAAAGATAAGCCCCAGAAAGGACAGGAACTTGAAGTATTTTGTATGTGTTTTTTTTCCCTCTCGTGACACGTAAGATCTGGCACAGCTGGAGATTTCATAACTTTAAAGGCAGTAACAAGCATTAAGGTGCCATGAATATTCCCTGAACTGATTCTCCCCCTCTTCAATGGGAATGGGGAATTCATTCTACAAAAAAATCACTTACAGACAAACTAGGCAGCATTCACATCTTCCATAAAGTGAAGAACAGCTTGCTAGAACCCCACCAATAGCCACCGCTCTGTGAGACATATAAATAATGAGTGACCAAAGCTGAACCGAAGAAAAACAAAGCCAGAGATTGTCTGTCTACCTAGTATACCAACCAAACTATCTCAGTCTTCTAAAATAAGAGCTCTATGGCTCCAAATCACACATTTATTTAGTGCTTACCCTGGTCACAAACGCGATGTGCGACTGGCCGAGGAATACCATTTAAAATATGGTGGACTCCTAGCCCTCAAGTGACATACACTTTAGATGTGGTGATTTCACATACATATGAAATATATATATATATTCTCTCTATGTATATGTACAGTAAAATTGAAATTTTTATTTTTTGGTAAACATGCAAATAAGTGTTGTCATTTTCAACGTAGTCATTCAAGAATGACTTGAACCTATTTATTCCAAAAGGGAAAAAAGAAAAAAAGTCACTGACTAAAAGGTATTTTCCAACTCCACTTGTGGAACTGGCTTTAGAATAAAATAGGGCAAACTAGCAGATCATTTTATAGGCATACTTACACTGAACTGTGCCTGGCAAAATTAAGTGCTCTGTAAGTGTCGTGGGTGTGTGTGTGCGTGTGTGTGTGTGTGTGTGTGTGTGTGTGTGTGTAATTACTGGCCACTCTTTAAAATATTCAGAAGAATGTATCTCAGACCTTGAAAGCAACTTCTGAAAAAACCAGCAAAGTTCTGAGAATGAGATCACCACAGCGTGAGGGTAATGTGTAATTTTCCAAGGTATCTATTTTGAAGGCAAGCTTGGACACCTTACTTACTCAGATGTGTTAAGTTGCTACATTTGTTTGCTTTTACTGTCACACTTTATTTACATTAAAGATAACTAAATACAAAGTGATATAACTGCCAAATGATAATTATAGACTATAAACACTACAGAAATTCAAAAAAGGATATAAACATCATCACCCTCTGAAAGAGGACAGGAATCTTGAGGATTTAAAAGGTTACAGTACAACTCCTGCCTATAAAAAGGTTGAAGTTAAGTTTCATAAAGCGAGGCTGAGCTAGACCCTGACGGATGCGTAGAATTCACGTCACTGGAAAGGAGTGAGAACAGCATTCCAAATGGGAGGGAAATTAAAAGAATCTAAAGAGAGAATGGTAGACAAACCAGACAAGAAATCAAACTGGAGCTAAGAGAGTTTAAGCCCTGAGCTTTATTTTAACAGGCCACTGGTCGGATGAATCATCACCAAATAAGAAAAAAGCAAAGCAACACTATACTAAAAGAAAGAGTTCTCAAAAAACGTCCTGTGCCACGTTGGTGTTTGTTCACAGCCCTCAATCTGGTTGCCTGCTGGTTTCCATGGCTTGGATTTACCCATTTGGAAAAACAACCCCTCCTTTGACCATACCAAAATCACTATCTCTGACCTGAAATTAGACAAGAAACATACATATTCCAGCCTCTTCGCTGATAAACTCATCAAAAATAGAGACTATGTCTTTTTTTAACATACTGTGTTTCCCCGAAAATAAGACTGGGTTCTTTATTAACGTTTGCTCCAAAAGACGCATTAGGGCTCATGTTCAGGGGATGTCCTCCTGAAAAATCATGCTATTTTTCGTTTAGGTCTTATTTCCGAGGAAACACAGTAGTACCAATCAGCAGTGCCAGTATTCCAGTAAGTAATGAACTATAAGTGAACAATGAAAAACACCTTACGACTGTCCATAAACCCCCAGTGGGGCTAAAATTTAAAAGACTGGCAATACCCAGTGCTGGTGAAGATAAAGCGGGCCTGAAGCCCTTACACAGCGTTGGCGGGAGAGTAAGATGGTACAACCACTTTGGAAAACAGTTAAGCAGTTTCCAAAAAAGTTAAGCATACCCAATAACCCAGCAATTCCACATGTTATGTATCCAAGAGAAACCAGAGCATTATGTCCACAAAAAGGCTTGTATTAATAAAAATGTTCAGAGGTCATGCCACAAAGTGAATGTATTTAACACCACTGAACTGCACACCTAAAAATGCTTAAAATAATAAGTTTTATGTCATGCATATTTTACCACAATAAAAAAATGTTTAGAGCAACTTTATTCATCATAGTTAAAAACTGGAAACAATACAAATAGCCATCAACCGTAGAATAGTGTGGAAGAGAGACTATTCTATGACATGACCATTGCCTGACCACTGCCAGACGCACCAGCTATTATATGTAGATCGTGGCCAGAACAGAGTCTGCTTCCCCCCACCCCCCCACACACACAGCCATGTCTGATCGCCCTCCCCTGTGCACCTTGGTGTGCTCCTAACCGGACCACTGTCACCTCCCCAGGTCCCCAACCCGTGCAGGCCAGCATTCCCCACACAACCTCTTGGCACCCGCCACGTGACCCAGAGGACATCCGTGGTGTCTCGCTGCCACCCAAGACGAGCCTCACATGTAAGTTCCCTAAACAAACCCTTGATATAAGGATGGAGTTGTCAGCCTCTTCCTATGGTCTCTAGCCCCGGGAAATTTCACGTAGCAAACAGATAAGCCAATTGTGACATACTCGTGCTGCAGACTACAGCACAGCACTACAAAAGAACAAACTACTGATCCCTGCAACAACATGGATTAATCTCAGAATTATGTTGAGCACAAAAAAGTTGGAATCAAAAGATTCTATTCATATGAAGCTCAAGAGCAGGCAGGCAAAACTAATCCATGACTACTGAAGTCAAAACAGTGGTGATCTCGGGAGGATATGCATTTACTGGCCCGGAAGCATGAAGGAACTTTCTGAGGTGACGGAAATGCTCTATATCTTGATCTGGGAGGTGGTTACAAAAGGTATAAACATAGGGCGAAAAATCATGAAGCCACCCCCTTAAGATTTCCCCGTGACTATGTCTCAATAAAAATAAAATTAAAAAGAAAACCCAACAGGTGGAACACCCCATTCCATTACGCATCCCTATGAAGCCCAACGTTTCCATTTTGTAGCCCTCACCAAATACTCTACTATCACAAAGAAAAGGGCCTCAGGGGTACTGTAGGAGCTATCCTCATGGGGCAATGTCCTTTGAAGTCTGACCAGAATAGTTTAAGAACACACGATGGATCTATTGCCTTCTTGAGCCTTTTTTTTTAATTCATTGGGTTTTTTAATTCTAAATACATTTTACTTCTATTAGAACCCCAATGAATCAGTTGACCTTTTTATTAAGTTGATAACACTATATAATAAATGCTAGTTCCCAATATAACAAAGAGGTACAATGGAGTGAGGTGTCCTGACTCTCTCTGACCATAGTTAATAAACCACATACAAAATCCTACACTTCTAAGATTCCCAAGGAAATTTTTTAAAAGTTTTCTTAATATACTTTCTAATTCTTCACAAGACCATGAGAGAAATAAATCATCCACTCAAATCTACATTCTGAAGTTTGAAAATAAAAGCAGGTATGGATACAACTATTCTAAACATTAAATCAGCTAACAGACATCAACCTGTAATAATAACACTTTTCAGAATCTGTTATCTTCATTTATTTACCTGTTATCTGTCTCCCCTGCTAGAATGTAAGCTCCCAGAAGTCAGGGTCTTGCTGTTTTGTTAACAGCTAGCTCTATCTCCAGCACATAAGACCGTGCCTGGCACATAATAAGTATTAAATATTTTCCCATAAATGACTGGTTCATTTAATAGACCATCCAAAACCATGTAACTAGGAAACAAGATGAGTAGGGGCAGTATTTCCAACCAACCAGCCCACGTCAAATGTTTCTCTACAGAAATTCAGCCTTAAAGGGTTTTCTTTCTTCCCCTCTTGTTTGTGTCACTCCTTTCCCCAGCTATCTTTCCTTCCTCTACGATCAACATTCTAAGAGTCGACAAACTCACTTATGTTACCAACTCACTGAGTATCCCCGGGTTAATCCCACAATGTCACTGTTTCTTCATCTTGAATGAAAAGACACTGGAGTAGATTCATATACTAGCGGACACCTCGGTGCTTGGCGCTCAGAACAAAGAGAAGACAAAGTCCTAGCCTTCCCAGAGCTGACAGTAAGGCAGACAGATGAGTATGTAACACACTGAGATAAATTCTCCGACAGGGCATGCCGCATGCCATGAAAACATACACACAACACCTAATCCTGCCAGGAAGGTAGAGGTGGGAGGCTCACTTTCCAGAAGAAGCCTGTTCTGGAGGGATGACTAAGAGCCAAGACCAAGAGCAGTGGGATTTCAGAGAGAAGCAAGCAAAGGAAGTAGTTTGATAGATCTGGACAACAAGCTGTGGGTGAAGGAATGGTAGCAGATAAGAATGTGAGTGAGGGGATGGTGGAAGATAAGGCTGGGGAGGTAAGCAGGGAAAGGTACCCTGATAATATGATCAAGGTCTAGAAGGGAAGGGTCAGCTACGGGATTATTTTTGTACCAAAGAAGAAAATTAATGAAGACCTAAAAGAAGAGTTCCTATGACCTCTTCCACTTCTCATTCTATCGTTTGTTCCTAGGTGACCATTCTTAACCAAGCTTCATTTCTTTTTCTCTGTCCCAAACTAGTATCTCCAGCAGCAGCCTCTCCTCTGAGATCTAGACCCACTTACCCAACTTTCTAAAACGTATCTCTTCTTTGAAATCTCCAAGATCCTCCAAACTCAACGTATCCCAAACGAAAGTCATGAAGTCACCCCAGGACGCAGTCTTCTTCCTGTGTTTCCTATCTCTGCAAATGGGAGCCCACCCATCCCCTCGGACAAGCTGGCAACCTGGACGACGCCCTCAATGTCTTGTCTTGCGCCCCCTGCTTCCGTCTGGCACCACGTCCTGTCAGTCCTCTCTCCAAATACCTCTTAGATCTATCCACGTCTCTCCTATTACACAACCACCACCATAATTTGGGTTACCGCCACTCCTGCCTAAACCACCACCACAGGTCACATCTTCTCCTGTTTCTATGTCCTCTCCTTATTCCCTTCCAACCTATTCTCAAGCTGCAACCATAGTTTGTTTTCAATGCTGATCAGCCTACCTCACGCTTTAGGCGCCCACCCACCCACCCATCACCAGCTGCATCGAGGCCCTGTCAACGCTGCTGACCAGTAAGGACCTTGTTCCCCATGGCACGGGTGCTCAGTAAGTATCTGAGCCAAGGGACACAGCATTTTAGGAATTTGGAATGCGTCAGGACTGAATGGCACAGAGATGAACTAAGTAAGATGAGGGCTAAAACGTGTCAAGTGAACTTGAACTAGGATATCCTTTAGTGACCTTGTCCAGAACAATTTCAATGGAGTTGTGGGAGCAGAAATCAGACGACAGTGGATAGAGAAGAGAATGGGCAGAAGGGAAGTAGAAACACATTGACCTCCTTCTTCTAACTTGGATGGCAAGGAACAGTGAGTGTCTAATAGCTAGAGGGCAACACAAGGTTTAGGGATGGGTTTGTTTTTGTTTTCAAGTTGGGAGAGACTTGTGCACGAGCACATGATGAAGAGAAAGACCCAGGAGAGGAAGAGAGGAAACTGGAAAAGAAACAGATCCCTGACAAGTCCCTCAGACCAGAAGGGTTGGGACTTGTGAGCACCAACAGAAGAGTCAGCCTTTCACTGAACCTAAGGGAAAGGAAAGAAGAATGGAGTTGGATTCAGAAGAGTTGGCAGGTGGGAAAGCCAGGATGTGGTGGTTCCTCCCTTTTCTCCTTCAAAGATGTATTAGAATTCCTTCAGCTCTTTAAGGCCCTCTCCCTCTCTCTCTCTTTGTTGGACAAGTACAGTGTGTATATATTCATACATATATATACACATATATGTACGTATAGTCTATATTTTTTATTGTTGTATATGACAGGACACCAAGAGCAACATTTGATGTTCAGTGTTAGTTCTGAAACTCTACTGCACTTCATCTCTTCCTACCAATATGAGTCGTCTCTTATTGGTATAAACCCTCTGACAGAAAAAGGGCTCCCATCGTAGTCTTCAGAAGTTGGTGGTAATTGTTCCCAATTGTAAATTCAGCAGAGCAGTGCTAGAAAATTTTACATAGGTTTTATACCAAGAATGACTACTATTTTCCATCCCCTTTACCCTCTCTACTCAATAGAACTTAAAACCTGATACAGCTGCTATTACATATTCCTCTTAAAAAGCTACCAAGTCACTCTCCTGGGTGATTTTAAGCATTGGCAAAGAGGTCATAGCTTTTCAGCAGGGAAATAAAACAAGAGTTCTCTGTGGGGTCAGCCAATAGTTTATCAGTTACTCATCAGAAAAACAATAGTTTGAAAGGACACACATAGTAAGAATGAGAGAAAATGGGTACAGGAAAAAACTGCTGACATTAAAATATAATTTAAAATTAATCCCTTGTCATTTTAACAGTGCTGCCACATAATGGAAGATGTGTTTGTTTTCAAAGGGGGAAAACGTCCAGAAATTTGCACTCATCACTCCCTCAACTGCTATCAGGAAGCAGCAGAGACACCGTCCAGCTGGATTTGAGGTAGTGTAAACAACTTTGCTAAATTGCTTGGCGGCATGCATCTGCATCAAAACCATTAAATTCTGGAATTCACTCTATTAAAATCAAATCATTAGCCCAGAAGAAGGAGCAGGCAACTATTTTCATGCAAAGCAGATATAAAATAAAAATCAAGAGCAATACATATGGATGATCCACTTTCATTCATCATTTTAGATGGCATCTAAGGCAGACTATTGTGTGAGATCGTTGCTGCTCTGTAACAGCCATCTCTATACAATGTAGAGTACTGTTTGAATCCTGGAACAATTTAAGCTTTCTCTGTGTATCTAAAAGTCCCCTGGATTAACATCCAAAGAAACCTGGCACTGCAACAAAGTTGACTTGTAACAAATCTCAGCCTTTAAGCAAATTGCTTATTAATACAAAGCTAAAGTTGCTGTTCAGATTCTAATTAATAAGCTATGTATCTCCAGAAAGGTCCCCCACTTTACACTCCCCAGAACTGGGGAGAATTTTTCCAACACATAATTTTCCATTACAGCATGCATGGTGGAGGGCTTTAACAGGTGGTGAAAACCGTGAACAAAAAACACTGACTGAAAAAAGTTCAGACGCAAGTGTCACCAGTGCTATTTAATAAACAACTGAGCAGCAGGTGAGTAAGAAGGAAGGCTGGGACACCCACATGTATTCCACAGCCAAGGTTGGTTCCCCAAGACCCTAAAATAAGCTGGCATCATAGGAAAATGACAACCTCTTACGACATGTCCACATCTTTAAAAGAGACCTCATAAAGACACAACAGAGATTTACAGGATAATTTCAATTATATTGTGTTTCCCTGAAAATAAGACCTAGCTGGACAATCAGCTTTAATGCATCTTTTGGAGCATAAATTAATATAAGACCCGACATTATATTATATTGTTATATTGTATTATTATATTATATAGACCCGGTCTTATTTTACTATAAGACTGGGTCTTATATTAATTTTGGCTCCAAAAGACACATTAGAGCTGACTGTCCAGCTAGGTCTTATTTTCGGGGAAACACAGTATAACGCTCAAAAAACAAAAATCCAGACAAAACTAAGCTACTTTGTTTAGAATTACACACATAAGTAGTAAAGGTATTTTTAAAAAGCAAGTTATACTTGTGATGACCTCTTGGGGTTGGGAGGAATTGTGATTGGGAGAGAATCCTTGAAAGAGGTGATTTACTATAATATTTCTTGACCTGGTGATGATTACAAAGGTTGCTTAGTTTTTAACTATAGACTACACTTAAGTCTTGTGCACATTTATGTATATATGGTATAGTTCATAACAGAAACTGTTGAGAACGGGACAGAGTGAAAGACAGAGAGAGTCAAACAGAGAAACAGAGAGAGTCAAACAGAGAAAGACCAACCCCAAGATTGTATGCATTCCTTAGCAGAGTGTAAGCATTCCATAAATGTTGCAGAGAATGGCTGGTTCAGTGACAAAAGGACAGTAGTGAGTTCCTCTTGGAGGAAGGAAATATTTTTACTAAATATATTTCAGTTTATGTTTACCGCCTTCTTTGCAAACAAATGGGTGAAATGCTAAGAGTTCAAAAAGATCATATAAATAGCAACGAACGAAGGAGAACTTTAAGAATAGATTTTCTATTTTATTTAGGGTAAATAAACATTCTTCCAACAAGCAGTGATTCACATTGTTCGGATTAAAACGTACCCTGTACACAATGCCCTGAAATTCAAATAATCTACAGAATTCTTTTTTAAAAAAGCAGAAAAGGCAAGATAACCAAGTCAACTGATGGGAATAATTCATTAGAACTTAGCAGAACATGCAATATTCAGGAAGGCTGTGGGATGGGAAGTGCAAATGGAGAAAGTAAAATCATTTTCAAACTCTGCTTATAACATTAAGTGTCCGTGGTTGAAGTGACCGGTAGGAGGGCTGATGTGAGTTCATTAAAAAATAAAAGAGGGAGAGAGACTATTTTGTAGGACAAATTGATCCTGCCGAGCAAGACTAAAGAATAGTTCCAAAGAGCTTAACAGGCAATACATAGATACCACTAAATATAAACAGTAACTGAATAAATGTTAACACATACAGAGATAAAACAGACATAGCCAGAAACGATCCCTGCTAAGGCTGGTTTCATATATTTGCGTACATGCAGAAGTGCTAGATCCGGATCTAATTTCTGTATGACAAAACCCAGTTTTCTGCAACGGCCTGATTGAGCAGAACCAAACCACACGGAGAGGTTTTGCATCTTCTCACACAACGATGGGGAATTTCTTTTTATCTTACGGCATGTTTTAAAAACAAATCTTCACGGCAACAAATCTAAGCACCCTAGGAGCAGGAGGCCACGCACACAATAGGGAAGGGAAGGAGGAAGGAAGAGAAATCTGCCTTCCCAAACAAAGCCATGTGTAGGCTCCAGGAGATAAACAGCCAAGTAAAATAATCCTTCCAGAAGAGGGTAGAGAAATAAGGGTGGGGAGCGAGGAGGAAAGAGGGGATAATCACACCTTCCCTTCATAAACTGTAATTAGAAGAAACACAAACTGGCCAGATCTCTCTCAGGAGATCTCTGGGGCCCACCTGGGCAAGTTTTATTAATCAGGCTCCTCCCCGTCTCTCTCCCTCTCTCCTCCTTTCCTCCCTCCCTCCTACAAACAAAAAGCTAAAGTAAAATGAATTTCCACAGCAAAATAGTTGCAGATGTTCTACCTCCAAATACACCCCTGGATCACGAGCTGGTCACTTGATATGCAGCGCTGGGGACCAGAGGAGGGTACAGAATGGCTCTGCTCTGTGGCCTTTTCACCTTAATAGTACCCAATGCTCCTAAGTTTCCAGACGTCTCTGGGCTCATTAGACAAAGAACAATGAAACCAGGACTCCATTAAACTGCCAGTGGTGAGACTGGCAGAAAACAAAAGAAATCCCTCATCCAGCCTTGTTCCCATATCCCTAGCAGTCTCACTCAACTCCACAACTCTTGGGTGCATTTTCCGCTCAATTCCAGAAAATAAATTTAAACGTAGCCCGTGATGCAACAAGTGATAATTCTGTTCCAAAACAATGAGCAGCTCTAAAATTTGAGGAACTTAGGATACCCTTTTCTTAAGCTTTCAGACGATCATTCTACGCGATGTATCCTTACTTTCTCCCAATATAAACCACACTATTAAATTAAAAGGGGAGAATTCTTCTACTAAATTACACACTAATGGCTCTTAACCCATAATTAAAGTATCACTAACAGCAGTTTAAAGCCACAGCCAACCATGAGCACATTTATTAGGACCTAAGTTTTCAGCACCAAGTAATTATGTAAATATAACCATCAGCCATCTTGAGGAAGGTCCATGGTCTAACCAGCTCCCTGCTCCCTTGGGGAAATACTCTTTGTAAACTGGCATTGCATAGGGCTTCCTTCTCTGCGCAAACAGAAAACACATAAAGCAACCTAAGTGCCAAAGCAGCGAGCACAGCTAATGCCAATGAGGCTGGTCCCCTACAGGTCTCATTATGGTCTTTCCCGAGCATTACAACGGCTTGGGAACCTAGACCAGCAACTGGCTTCAGAGCAACCAAGAGTCTAGGACAGGCTGGTCTGTGCCTGGTAATCCCATCTGTTGTCCCTGTGCTGGGGGCAGTAAAGGTCCCTAACATCGAGGAGCTGATAATTAACTAAGGGGAAAAGACGTACAATAATTTTGCCGGGGCAGTATGGTATAGGAATCGTGGACTAGTCAAACCCACCGCAATTCAGTTCTGTTATAAACTTTGAGTGAACTTGAAAAGACAATGTATCTCTCTGGACCTCCGTTTCCTTGGCAAAAACAAGGCCAACGTATTAGATGATGTCTAAGGCCCTGTACAGCTCTGCAAATAATTAGATAATTAGAGAATACAAGACAGTGTATAATCAAGTGCTAAATTACACAGTAGCGGCTACAACTGCGACTGGAAAGATTTCACTGTTTGTTTGTTTGTTTTCATTAGCCACTTCCTGAGATCCAATCCAGGCACCGTGCCAGGGCTGAGATACAGCGGTATGGCAATGCCCTGCCCTCAAGAGGCTTTCAATCTCCTAGTGGAGTCGTCTCAGGAGTTGGGGCAGGGGTGAGGCAGGGGGAGGCAGGCTGAGGTTGGCCTATAACCTTTTCAGAGAGATGGAGGCAAAACTGGGATTTAAGTGGGTATCATGTGAACAGTCAGTGGGCTGATGAATGATGAACTGGTTAATTGTTGAGGACTGTGGTAATAAACCATGAGGTTTCAAACAGACACATTCAAACAGACAGCAGTCACCAAGCAGAGAGGCCACATTTAAGCTACGCAGAGTGAGATTTTAGGAAGACTTTGTATGCTGCAAGATAACTGGCTTAAAAAGGCCCATCTGTGTATAAATTATTACTAGAGAGGTTGAAGAAAGATGGTGCAGACACAGGAATTATTCTGCGGCGTAGAGCTGTGTGTAATACAGCTAAGGAATATTCAACTAACCTAGAGAATAAGAATAACCATTAACATCTTATTTTTAAAACTAAAAATTTGGAAAGTTAATTTGTCCCTTATTCTTTAGACATAAAACCTGCCTGTGCCCTAAGTGAAATCAAATGCTGCCTACCAACTGTACATTCCATCTTCCAAATAACTCCCTTGGAATGCTGGTGAGCTGATATGTTTCATAGGAATATTCTTAGTGTTGGATTTAAAGGAATAATAACTGTTGCAACTTTTCTTACACACACACACACACACACACACACAACCCATCTAAGATTTATGCCCATCTTCAAAACACCCTTTTGAGTTCAGAGCAGATGTGTGCAGTGTTTACACTGAGAAAACCACTAGGACATAAACAACCCACTATAAACACCCCTCAAATTTTGCTGTGCTTTTCTTCATTTCCTGTGTATTTATTTTGGTGTTAAAATAATGTTAACTTTCATAATAAGGAAAATAGCAGCAGATGTTTAAGCCAAACAGACTATAGTGTTATCATCCCACATATCTACTCAACTTTCAAAATCAAAGTTTCTTCCTCCCAAACAAGGAGGCTAGAACAGAAGACTACTCCCACGTATTTTACATACTACACAAACAACAAATCAACCTGGAGAAGCTCTCCATGCGCCTTTCCTCACCACCACCACTGGAGACATCAAAAATTAATGTGGTTTCAACGTCCTAACAACCCTTGTATTCCTCTTAGGTCGATCATTATAGTTTGTTTTGAAAATACCGTGTTACTCAATGACAATCAACAGATATTGCCTTAAAAGTTTTTAATTTCTTGTTCACTGACAAAGAAGTTTAAAAAAGGAATTGCAATGAGTTCATTTCACAGGAAACAAGTCACTTGCTGCTGAGACCATTCTGAAGCATGCCTTTTAAACGGGTGACTTCGGGAGCAAGTTGGTACTTAACAGCAGCAGATTCAAAGAAAGCAATTCACCAACATTCTCATTAGTGGAACAAGTAGGAGTAAAAAAATTAATAAACCTTTAAAAAAAAAACTTTTAAGTAGGAAATCCTTATCCATCGAGTTAAAAAAAAAAAAAAAACCAGCATGAATGAGATTTTTTTTCCTTGAAGGGAAAAGGGTAAGTTTTCAACTGATTAGGCAACAGGCCTGAGATTTCTACATGAAAAAATACAAGTGGGTCGGCTCACCTTCCCAAGTTTCTTCAATGTTTTCTTTTTCAAGAAAAATGTTCAGTTCACTATAGGAGAAAACATGGAAACTGCTCCTGCTGAATCAGAAAGGACATGTCTCCTCGATTTGTCTGTAGTTACAACAAAAAACACTCCCCCTGCCAAGCTGAATTCCCCGGGAGATGCCTCTCGGGCCACTCAAACCCAGGCCATTACCACTTTTTCAAATCGCACGTAGATAATGTTCCAACAGATTAAGAAATCACTTTTTCTCTTCTTACTACCAACACAGATAGCTTGAAAGATTACAGGGCAGGAGGGAAACACCTCGCGGTTTAGTAAGTGGTAGTAAACAGTAAGAATTCAGAGTTTTTGTTGTTGTTTTTTTTTTTCTTTTTTTTAATTTAGCTTTCTGGTTGGTGTGTTGTGCAATCACTTCCACAAGGGACCGAGCGAGTGTGGAAGGAACATCCTTCAATGTCAGAACTCTCTCGGAGCTATACAGGAAATGGGAAATCAGACAAAGAAGGAGTCTGTGCTCTGTGACATGCGTGCCCTTCCAGTCCCCCACGCTGAATAGAAAAATTCTTCATTGTTTGGGACAATCGCTCCTGAAAACAAAAACTCACTGTAAGTTTCTGTTCCCCTCCCCATGAAAATCCAAAGCGCTGTTGGCAGACAACACAAATACTGTAGATGGTATATGTTTAAAATAAATACCAATGCAACACCACCACCAACACAACACCCGACACGTTTAACTTTTACTTGGGTCCTAGAAGTTCTTGCTCTAAAGGAAACACCAAGAGAAATCAAAAAGAATTACATTTTAAAGAGCTAAAGTTTGCACAGTGTGTTGCTAGCATAAAGCAAACTTTTTAGTAGGTATTTCATCTCTCTCCACCCCCAGCCTTCCACCGAAGGTTAAGATGCAAACAACAAACTTTGCCTTGAAAACAGGACATCGTAAGGGCTGGCCTTTCAAAGCACCCTAAAAGCCCCCAGAAAGAGAACAAACTGCACAGAAGGCATTCAGCCTCTCACAGGAGGAGGGGCCTCGACAAAGGCAACAGGACGGCAATTTCTAGAACAGAACCTCTACCTTCATAGCACAGGATGCCGATATTGTTGTTCATCTTGTCCAAGTACTGGTAGTTCAAGAGGTCCATCTTCATAAACAGCATTTATTGGGCTAGCACAGAAAACCAGCTCTTTGCTTTCGCCCCCCCAAAAAGAGTACGTTCCAAAAAGCAATCGTTGCTGAGCAGCTCCTGGCTCTTCTCGTCAACGCTGCACCACGACGGAGGCCCGGCCTCAGACGCTCAAACAAAGTATGTAAAAGTAAAAGTTTAAAAAAAAAAAAAAAAAAAAAGGGACAGGGGAAAAAAAAAAAAAAAAAGCAAGCACACACGCACACAAAAAATTAGTTGCAGACGGCGTCACTTGTGTATCCTCAATCGAGCAGGTAGAAATCGGTTCAGAAGCGTCGGTCAGTCTTTCTTCGAACTAGAGAAGGCGCTACCCAGACAAGCGCGCAGCCCATGGCCCGGGACAAAGCCCCGCCGGCGTCCCCGCAGCCCGCGGCAAGTCCCCTGCGCTGACCGCCGGCTCCGCGCGGTCGGGCTCGGCTCGTCGGGAAACGAGCTTCCGGGCCCCGCGGGGCGCAGGCCGCGCATGCGCGCCGGCTCCCCCGGGCTCCGCAAATGTCAGGGATGTTTTCTGCACAAGATCAGCCTCTCCCTGGAGTCAGGGTCTGAAAGCAAAAGAGGAGGTGGCGAGTCCGGCACCGAGGGGCCCCGCCGTGGAGCTGCTCTTGACAGGAAGCAGCCCTGCCACTGCAACACCGTAGGAGGAACCAGAAAACCCAGGAAGTTTCTTTTTTCAGGAGCTGAGTGCAAAAAAAAAAAAAAAAAAAAAAAGAAAAAATGAAAAAAATCCATCGTGGAAGCAAACGTCCATGGAATTGAACTCTGGTGTAACTTCACTGTGCGGTGGCAGAAACCCAAAGTATTGTTGCTGTGGTGCATGTTAATAGACCACGCGTTATTTTGTAAGGTTTCTTTTTTTTTCTTTTTGATACTTGTTTGATAATGTCCATTTACACGCTTTATCTGTAGATTTAAAAATGGTGGTGTGCATGTCACATGTAACTTCTCTCACAATTTTCAGAACTCACATGGACAGGGCAGGAACAGTACCAGCTTTTCACAGTAGAGGAAACTGAGGCACGGAGTAAATGATTAGCCCAGGGCTCCCAAAATAGTTGGTAAAACTACTTTTAGAGTGTTTTCCCCCCAATATTATAACCTTATAAAAAAAAATAGGGAGGGAGGGAAGGAGGGGAAGAAGGAAGGAGGGAAGGAGGGAAAGGGGGAGGGGAATGAGGGAGAGGGAAAGATATTTAAGCAAATAAGACTGACATATCAAAAACTGAAAGCCTACTTGAAATGATGGGAGGTGGGATAAAATTATTTTCATTTTGCACACATGAGAGCTGTTCCATCTGTATGTTAGAAGCTAGTAGTATGGTCCCATGATATTCCTTATTGGAAGGACTCAGGGCTTAAATTTTGCATCTCCAATATCTATTAATAGCACAGCAAGTAGATGCCCAAAAGCTGTTCAGTGAGTGAATCACTGAATATTCTGTCTTCAGCACACGAAGAACACACTAGCAAAATGGGGGGAGAGGAGGGAGAACCGGGAGTTTTGATCTTTGCAGATTTGAAGCTAGGTTTTGGCACCATAAATAGACTAATAATTCACCATAGGAAGTATTACTATATTGACATTATGGTATGCTATTTGGAGATTCAGAAAATATCAATATCAAGGGATGTAGACGAAGACCTGAAATTTTAATACTTTAAGACTTGAATATATAATTTCAAGGGGTTATATGTTAAAAATTCAGTAACAGTTGCATTCGGGATAATAGGCCCATTCATTGCAAGTTGTTCTAATCAAATCTTATCTAGCCATTAATACAGCACTGAAATACTGTAGCCATCAATGCAGCAACAACAGTAGTCACTGGGATAGCAGCAGGTGGCGTATGCCACAACAACAAAAAATCAAGATTTCACAAGCTTTATTTCATAAGGATGATGCTTATCAATAATGCTAGATTACATATTCTAGATACTGAATAAGCTATATTGAAAGATAGGTTACCGTCAATTATAATTAAAATACTTAATGGTATTTGGCAGGAAGGTTGGAAGAAAACTCCTATAGTATCTAGTATACACAAGATTACTGCACTTATAACAGTTTTACTATCTTTAGGTATCAGATTCAAATTCAACTGACAGCTTTGAAGTATAATCACTGTGCTGTGTTCTTTGATGTAAGTTCTCAATCAGAAAACATCAGGAGTCAGTAGCATAGCTACTCCCTATGGGCGAGAATTGCCTGCACGTTGGAATCAGTGCACAGCTGTTTAAAAATCCTGATGCTAAGGTTGCCTCCCAAACCAATCTGAGGATGTGGGATCAGCATGTTTTTTAGAGTCCCGAGTGATTCTAATATGCAAAGTTAAGACCCTTTGCTTTCATCTGGAGCGAAATATTTACCTGCCTTCGGATACTTCATATTATACACTTATTTAAGGAATGTTTTCTTTCTTTTTAAAATATTGTGACTTAACCAGATTTAAACACTACAGTTATAAAGATATGAGTCACATATTTAATACTTCCCTTTCCTGGCTCAGTATTACTTACAATGTGGTTCTCGGCCTCTGAGTGGCAATCATCTGAGTGGACACAGTCCCAGGAGTAAATCCCGACTGGTGTTTGGAATGATCTGGGATAAAATTCCAGCCCCCAGCCACGTCTTTCCTGCTGATCTGGGATGCTAGTGTAGGGCTACTTGGGTGTGGTCCACGGAGGGGTTTAAGAACTGCTTGTCAGTATCCATAAGAGAGATACAGAAACGAGTGAACATTTCAAAACTGTTACAGCAATTTGACAGAGTAATTTTGTCTCCGAAATCTTAGTTTAAAAAAACTAGGGTTGTGGTTTTTCATAGTTATACTTAGTGACTTTTGTTGCATTTTACAAAGTATCAATCAGCAACAAATTCTGGGGTGGGAGGAAAGCTGGTCATCCACCCACACAGTCTGAGAAGCCCTGTGCTGGAGGATGGTGAGCAGTAAACTCCTCTACAACCTGTGCCTGGTCTACCCCAGCTCCTTGTATCTTACACCTTATGCTTCAAGTACACTGAACTACTTACATTACTCTTAAAAACCACATTATTTCACTTCTCAGTGCATATTCTCTCTTTGTGAAAGACGTTTCCAGCTTGTCTGCCCAGCAAACATCCATTCTTCCCTCAAGATTTGGTGTATGTCTCTCTTGTCTTGTGGAACCCCCATCCTTCGGTATCTTTACATCCTGCTCTGTGCTACCATTTTTCCACGTACACACTTCTATTCTAACCAAGTCTAGGCTTTAAAAGCAAGGGCTATGCCTTCTTCACCTTTGCAAAGTCAGTCTCACATAAATCTGGCACATAGTGGGCCATCAGTAAATACTTGTTGACCGAAATCAGTAAGATTAAAACTTCTCAAAGGCAGATTCTCCATTCCCTACCCCCACCCTTCCCCTACTCCCAGCACACAATAGATTACCTTATGTCACATTTCTCAAACTGAATTCTGTCAACATCTTTTGGGGATCACAAGTCCTCTCATTTGAGAAACCCTCATCCAGATTCTGATCAGGTTATAATCAACTCATTCATCTTAAAAATCCTAACATTGGAAGGTGTCAGTGCTTCTCAAGATCATTCATATGCTAATATATTCATAATTAAAGTACCAACAAGATTGCTTGTAAGTAAATTGGAAAGACAGTGCTAAATATTATCCATAAAAAATCAGGTAGAAAGATCTATTTTTTTTAAGAATGAAGAAATTTGAGCTATCAAATATTTAAAACACAAAGCAAAGAATTGCGGGTGGGGGTGGGGACTGGGTATAGAATAAGTAGCACTAAGCAGATACTATCATAAAGTTTTTAACTGTAAAAACTTTAAAAACCACATGTTAACAATATGTTCAGACTATCCAATCTGGAATAGGGAAACCTTTTTCTAAGCCTGAAAAAAAATGAATCAATCAATCAAAGAAAGAAGGCATAGAGGAAAACAACAAAGAATTTGACTACATATACAAATTTTATGTATTTGTACATCTGAAAACACCCAAAGCAAGTAGAGAGGCAAAACACAAAACAGAAGAATATATTTGTAACATATACTACGGTGGGTGAATGATCAATGTTCTTGGTATATGAAGAACACTTAAAAGTAGAAAGAAAAAAAGAATCTAAATATTTGTAAATGAGCAAAGAACACGAGAAATGAAAGGTCATACATTTGTGAAAGACTATTCAACCACATTAACAAATTTTAAAATTTTTAATTATTTTCCACCGGCAAAATAACCAAAACAAGAAGATTTTTCAATCTTATTTAACGCTGGTGAGGCGAGATGCCATTGGGATTTGTGTTCACTGCTACGTAGGGAAGTGTAAACAGACAATGCCTTTCTACAAAGCAGTGTGGCCTTCCCATTAAGCTATATACCTGTAATGTTGACAATGTTTGCGTCCTTTTCCTTACACGGGACTCTACTCCTAGAACTCTTGTCTTACGAAAATAATAGGATTTGGTCAAAGAGTTACATAAAAGATGCTTTTCATCCTTCTGTTTATAATAATGAAAACCTAAAAGTCCAAAAATAAGGGAATGCACTACAACTGTGCTTTATCAACCACAGACTATTATACAGCCATTATAATTCCTTCAAAAATACATAATGACATGAGGAAATGCTACAGTACATACTATGTAGTAGTACTACATATGTTAACTGAAAACAATAAAAATAGGATATAAAAGATTACACTCTACACCAATTTTGGTTACATATTTATGAGTATATATACATATTTAGAAAAAAGTACACATTCTTATTAAAAAGACTGGAAAGAATACCAAAATGTTAACAGTGCCTATCTTTGAATGGGCATTTCTGACATTTTTTTGTATTTCTAATTTACCTCTAAAGAGTATATTTCTTATATAACCAAGGAAGGTGAAGGAAGTTCACCCCACTTTTTATAAAGCAGGCATGTAATGAGAAAACATAACCTGGTAAGACATAAGCAATGGATCATATATATCTTATTTTTAAACAACATAATATGTCCTTTTGATTTAGATCTGCTCTAACAACTGAAGATAATAGAATTCCAAACGTTTATTTAGACCTTTGTAAGATTCAAGTATGTTTATGCTGAGGGGTCTGTCCTAAAGAACTGTCTACAGGGAGAAGCTCTCTGTGCTTTAAACTTTCAGAGCATGTAGAAATGTATGTACATGTTTTTTGTCTTCTGTTGTTTACTAATGATTTCATGTATTGGTATCAATTCCCCAGACTAAACCACAAGCTTCTGGAGGGAAGGAAAACTAAGCTTCAGTTCTTGGTAGAAAAGCTCCCCACAGCATATAATAAGTGCTCCATAAATCTTCATTATGGCAGCATCTCAGCATCTTTGTGGAATAATGATGGCAAAACGATGACAGAAGGAAGCCCAGGCTAATTACTAGGTTAAATTGCTTTATTTGCTAGAGAGTTGACTAAAACTGTGAGATGCTTAATAAAAGCTAAATGATCAAATCACTCTCCAGACACTTTTTAAAAAATAAAATGCTTTCATTAAAGCACTTGCAGAGAAGGCAATGTTTTAATGTTAAATCTAACAATAATCTTTTCAAAGACCCCGGGAAATACAAATAATCCTACTGGTCAATTTTGTTCCTCTATTGGATATAATCGCTCTCTCCTTCCCAGGATTCTAACTAACCTAAATACTCAGCTAATGCTCTCATTTATAAAGCTTTTTTTTCTCCGTACGACACATTTATTTTCTTAAAAACCACTTTAACCTGATATGTGAATAATAATCAAAACAGACCTTACCAAAGGAAGAAAATAAGTTTGACGATACCTTGCTCTAGAGTATTGGTTAAATAAGAAGTTGGATGTATAAACATGCCATGTGTAAAGCATCTCTAGAAGCACCCACTGCCATTTATGGATACAGTCCTCAGAATAACGTGAATTGTAACAATAGTAAGATGATGATCATGCTTGTTGTAAAAACACTTCATTGGTCAAAGCACTTTCAAGTCTTTATCTAATTATCTTAATTCCTAAGACAAGGCTGTGAGGAGGAAAGCACAGAAAAAGGTTAAATGAAAACCGAGCATTCAGCATGGAGTGGTACGCAAGAAAACTTTCTTTTTTTGTCAAAAAAAAGAAATGCAAAGTTCTGTGGCTCCTTAAAGGCCATCTAAAACCCCGCCTTCTCCAAAAACCCCATTAGCTAGGATTAATCTCCTTATCCCACTGTATTTTAGGTTTAGACTGCCCTTAATTCTAAAACAAGGCAGACTAGAACGTAATCTATGTATTTCTCCCTTACCAGATTATAAAGACTACTTTGCACACAGTTGGCCTTCAACAACATAACTATTAAATGAAAGTAGTCACCAAAACAAAACAATTTTCAAATGCCTCAAGTATCCTGTTACATGAAACTGAATATCTAAGTTCCCTATGTTATTATATTTTCTTTCAAGGAAAGGATTCCTAAATATATCGTAAAATATTGCTTATTTCTCTAACTTGGAAATAAGCAATATTTCCAAGCTCTCTGTACTTTAAACTTTCAGAGCATGTAGAAATGTATGTACATGTTTTTTGTCTTCTGTTGTTTACTAATGATTTCATGTATTGGTATCAATTCCCCAGACTAGACCACAAGCTTCTGGAGGGAAGGAAAACTAAGCTTCACACTGAACTGATGATGAAAAATATAGTGTTTTGTCAAATTTTCACAAAAGCAAATGCCATTAAGCTATACCAGCATGTCTTGACTTTTATTGTTTATAAAACAGTACCACTTCTAAGTCAAAACACTCTCAACTTCTATTAAGTATTTACTAAATCATTTACTGTAATATAGTGGGATTTTAGTACAAATATATGTATCTTAAAAAAAGAAAAACTTAAAATGGTTATTCAAGTCAAAGATTTAAACTTCCAATACAACAGTACCCTCTAGGGGTAAGTTTTAAATTGCAAAGACAGTTTTGAGAAAACAAACTGCAAATGTGGGCCATTCTCATCTGACATACACTATGTTTCAAACACAACAAGCCTCTTATCTCATTTAATTAAAAAAAAGTCACAAATATCTTTTAACAGTTGAACCCTCACTAAACTTTCCAAAAATTAAAATACTAAGAAAACCAATTCAATTGATATCAAATGATTAAAAAGGAAATCTGCTTTTTTAACATGAATTTAAGATATAAATAGTATTTTAAAGTGCATACTAGGACTCATGCTTTAAATAATAATCAGTACTGGGGAAGGGAATTTAATCAATTTGCATTCCAGAGAAAGGAGATATCTCTTGAAAAACACTGTAATGTGTTAGTTATAAAATTAGTACCTTATAATACTTGACAACACAAATGTTTTCTTGCAAACAAAAATGATTATTTTAGTGGTTTTCATTACTAAAAATAACTAAGGTTTAATAAACCTCATTCAGAGAATCTTCACATGAAATACTATTCTGACATTCACATTCTCATGAGTTATAATTATCCATAGATGTATTCCTGCAAGGTTTGCTAGAACTAACTCCCATGGTAAAAATAGGGAAAGAAACCCAATAGAGGAAAAGTCCCAAATATTTAACATTTAAAAGGCTAAGATCACTGACAGTCCCAATGTTTGGCCCAATCTTCAATGAACAATTCAATTTGCCTTCACAGTACTTCATAATGCAGCATTTTTCTGTCTCCAGAATTGCCCTTTCAGCCAGTTGGGATTTAGGCCAGAAAACAGACACACCTGTTATTTTAACAGAAAGGTCTCCTCCGCCTTGGGTCTCCCTTCCAGTAACTACCCCATAAGGTAACTACTATCTTAACCTTTAAGAGCATAGGTTTAACCACTGTGTATAAACAGAATACTGTGCCATGGGCTCTTCTGTAACTGGATTCTCTCACTCAACATTACGTTTGTGAGTGTTATCCTTATTTTTATGTGAAGCGAAAACAACTCATTCGTGTTCACTGCTGTGTAGTATTCCAGTGTAGCACACTTCACTCTAATGCAGCACACTTCACTCTACTGGGGATTGATGGGCATTTAGGTAATTTCTATTTGGGGGAGATTATAAATACTGCTGCAAATATTCCGGTACATGTCTTTGGTACGTAAATGACTGCATTTCTGTTGCATATATTACATTAAAAAAAGTAAGTCCACGTTCAGCATAAGTAGATACTGCCAGTTTTCCACAGCAGTTGTACCAATTTATACTCCTGCCAGCAGTATCGGATTGCAGGTTACTCCACATCCCCGCCAACCCTTTTTTCTGTCTTAGTCCATTCCCATTACTATGGAGCAGCCATGCCGTGGTCATACTCTGCACTTCACTGACCAACAGCGCAAACTCTTAAATGCTTTTAAGAGACGGAGGGATAGGATTCACCACGCAGAACACAGGGGGAAGGGTCGAGGCCAGTGCCTCTCAACCAGGCTAATTTTCCTCCCCCCACTGGGGGACATTTGGGAATGCCTAGTTGTCACAACTTGGGGGTGCTATTGGTGTCTAGAAGACAGAAGCCAGGCATGCTGCCAAATATGCTAGCACGCACAAGACAGCCTCCACACAACAAAGAATTATCTGAACCAAAACAGCCATAATACCACTGTCAAGAAACCCTGTTGTAAGCAAACCATTACTGGAATTTTTCTCCTTAGCCATATAAGCCAGTAGCTGTTAGAGCTCATGGGGTCAATTGTCTCAAAATGTTATTTCTCCCCTAAAGTTGAAGGAATGGAAATACAAAGGACACTTACCACGTGCTGGGCATGGTACATGGCATAACGCTAGGTTCTTTCACATATTTTGTTTCTTTTTTAATCCTCACAACAATGCTATCAGGTACTATCACTGTTTTACAGATGAGGGAGCAGATAGCAATCAGTCTAAGTAGCTTGTCCAAACTCACACAAAGAATAGTAGAAGCGGGATCTGAAGCTGGTATTTTCCACTACACCCCAGGTCTTACTTTCTACTGAAAATAAGAAGTTTTTAAAGTCCACAAGGACTTAACGTGCAAGGGGCAAGTTTCACATTAGATTTGCAAAAAGCAACTGAATTAAAAACTAGGTATTAAAAATAAATCAATTTCAATGTTAAGATTAACATACACCTGTAAGAAGTGTATCTTAAAACTGTTAAACAAATCCATCTTCCTCTCCACACTGGGGGGTCTCTTCGAAGTTAGATCCCCATGTCTTATTTTTCTTTGTATACACCCCAATGCCTACAGGAATAGGCATTTAAAGTTTCCTGGATTCATGACTGACCTAAAATCCCAATAAGGGAAGACAGGCTTCAGAAAGCAAGTAGATAGCCTACATTTTAATTTTCCATTATCTTTAGTATAAAATAGAATAAAATGTTTTTTTGTTGCCCATATTCAATCAAATCAAATAATGGTAAATAAAAAATTCTTTTCACAAAAATTTCATCGTTCCAAGGATGGACTTGCCAACATCACCTTGTCAATCATCCTTCAGATGTGTTCACTGAGGCCTCTATTTGTAAGTACATTACAGTCATAGTGCTACCAGAAATTCAGGCACTGGAAGAGCAGTTTTCAACCCTGGTCGTGCACTGGAATCACCCAGGAGGTTCTGAAAGCCATGGAAGCCCAAGCCCCATATCTGGAGGTTGATTTAGTAAATCCAGGGTGGGGTCCAGTAGGGCCCACAAAAGTGTACTTTCAGTTTACACCCAGGAAAGAGCTGCACTTCGACGTACAGTTTGAAAATAGCTCCCCACATAATTTTCACATGCACTCCTTCCGTGTGGTTCAGGAACACTGCACTGGGGATTCTGGAATAAATTTAGCAGGCCACCTGGCTGAGGAAACCCTTGCGGTCCAGAGTTCACGGGCATCCCAATGAGTTACTCCTGGGCAAGACTATAGGTGGCGACGTGAGCCAACCTAAGAAACAGCTCAGTTTCCTTCCCACGGAATAATTTGAATTTACACAATTCCAGTCTTGCTTTACACAGAAGGGGCAAATGAACTCTCCCACTGTCAGCCTCTCTTCTTAAACCACTGATGCTCTGTAGCTGGAATAGGACTAGAAATTTATCCACTGCCAATGCTTGCCTGCACGAAGACCAGAAATATACAAACTAGGATTTCCTGTTTATCTCCCACGTGGGCAGGGAGGTGTGAGGGATCCTGGAAATTAGTTTACTGTTGCAGCAGAGTAGGGTCTCTACAGTGTGTGCCTAGTTAAGGCTGGCGTGGCGGTGAATTTTCAGAAACACTCTCACAGCCCCATGAACCTCTATTGAGAGGAGGTAGGCAGCTGGAATGCCGTGTGTGTGTGTGTGTGTGTGTGTGTGTGTGTGTGTGTGTGTGTGTGTGCGTGTGTGTTCCCCTGATTACTGTCCATCTCCCTCCCAGTTTTCCTAATCATTGTTTCCCCACCACCTAATATAATATCTGGCACCTTGTAAGTCAATAAAGATTTATTGAAAGAACAAATGAAAAGGAAAAGAACCCTAGACTCTAAGGTGGGAAAGGAGGAAAGCCACAAGGGATCAGATGCCCTGAGTTCTGTACCAACTCGAGGCTAGTTAGAAGGGGACACTGACATTGACAGCTTGGTGAGCTCTGCAGAATAACTAGGTTTCTAACCAGGTTTAGAGGACGAGCAACATTCCAGTCTCCTAGAAAAGAGCTGATAGCTGTGGCCCCAGTAATAATAAACCACAGCTTTGGTGAGGGAATCAGACCCTAGAGAAAGATCAAAAAAAAGGCGGGGGGGGGAGTCCCAAGAAATAAGGACTAAACCAAGAGGGAAAGGGCTGGAGGGGAACACGGCCACCTACAGGTGAAGCCAGGCTGAGGCAGCAAAGGAGGAGAGAGAAGCTAGCACCAGAAGCTAAGAGCACTGACAGGTCTGCTTTTTGAGCTCTCTGCAATCTCAACCTGCCTTTTCAGTCAAAAAAAAGAAAGAAAGAAAGAAAGAAACAGCGCTAGATACAGTCAGAAAAAAGAGGTTCCTGTCCAAGCTCCAACCCACACTAGCCATGTGATCTTGATCAAGGAATTCTACCTATCCCAGCCTCGATGTCCTTATCTGCACGAGGGGTATGATAAAACCTCACTTGCCCTTCACACAGGGCTGTCAAGGACCCAGTGAGACAACAGTGTTCCCTAAACTACCGAAGGACATACAACTGAGGGGAATTATTACCACCATTCTTCCCAACGATGATGGAGTTGCTTGCTACTTGCTATTCGAGGAGAAGCGGGAGGCCTGTTCAGATAATAGGGCTGCCCTGCCCCCCTCCCCCACCCCTCCCACCCCAAAAGAACTTCAAACAGAAACATCTATTAAAAAATCGGGAACAGAGATTGTCTTTTTGGCAGTTAGCAGTGTTCTTATCTTTAATTAGATGGCCTGTGGAATTGTAAAAAGCGAGTCCAAGAAAGCCAAACTGTAACACCCTTCATCTATCCATCCAGAGAAGGGGACGGTAATGTACGACGGTAATGTACGACGGCTGTGGACCTGTGAAGGAATCAACACACACCTTTTTCCTAACTTTAAAAATATGACCGTAATGCAGGCTGAGTTAAGTTTAGCATCCTTACCAAAAGCTGTCAACTATTCCAAAACCTTATTAACTACTTCCCCATAAAGTAAATGAAACAAAGGCATTAAAAACCAGGGTCTCAAACTAGACTTACTCTGTTGACTTCACACAGAACTTACCACATGTACTTACAGATTTTCCCAAACCTCATCTCTTCTCCCTAGTCGCCCCACCATATGTCCCACTGCGATAAACAACACTCTTTTCTCTTCAACCTCTACAGTATTTGAAATCAGCCCTAAAATTCTAGGCTTTGAGATGATTCCTCTTTTCCCTTTCGTCTCTCCTCCCCACCCAACTACAGGATGTCACTTTCATTTATGACCTCAAGATAGAATTCCATATTTTATGTAATAAACGGTGGTCGTTATTATTTAGAGAGGGCTGTTTCTGCTGGGTTTACGGTTGTTTTTCTTTGGTTTTTCTTACTGATGAGATGTGGGAAGTTAGAGCTGTACCTCCCAGGACAAAAAAAAGAGAGAGAGAGAGCTGGAGAGACACATTTTTCTCATAACAACAGACACAAAGAATATTGTTTAGCTCATTTTCCTGATGGTTTGAATTAACAATAGTAACAGCAACAGTGAGAGGCCTTGACATGATTGAAAATTCTACATTTCTATGCGGGAAACACTGAGGCAGGGCATCTGCTACCTACAGAGACCTGGCTTTTCCCTTCAATAAGTGAAAAAGAAAAAAAAAACTAAAATTCGTGGTTGTCTCAAGTTTTAGGTGAGGCTGGTTACTAGAGGGTTAAGGAGTCTAACCATTTCACCCATAAAAGTTTCAGGTATAATCCTATTATTTTTGAATAGCTATCAGTGTTCTTTGAAATTCTGATTATTCAAGGATTACCGTTACATAATACCTGTGCTAACAGCCCTGTGGTAGAGGCTGCCAAGAAGAAAATTTTGATCCTCGTTGCAGTAATGCCAATTTACACCACATCTAAATAAATGATTCTTCCTGCTCTCTCTTCCCCATTTTCCCAGGAAAACAAGTTTGAGAAAGAGAGAGAAACATGAGAAAATACAGCATTGCAAGTGCACACTTAGGGTGTCTACTCTCTGCTGCAATAACCAAATAGCCATATTTTCTTTAGAGAAGTCCTACAGGTATAACTGTTGAAAGCATAGGCTAAAACTTCTCGTTTGGCTTGGAACCCCAAAGGAAAGTTACACCAACAAATTTTCCTTTGGAAGGCTGATACGTAAAACAGACACACTCTCTCTTATTTAAGCAAAACTTGCAATCAAATCATCTTCTGACAGAGTACCACAAGTGTTGGCCATTTTAATATCATGATTAATTAAAGAACCAGCTGCCAATTTTAATCAACTGGGAAGGCCACAGAGAAATAAAATACATGAACTCTTTCTAGACTTTTCCTCTTATTCATCTGGCATGTGACCCACGATGCTTCACGGAAGAGAAAAATCATCCCCTCAATTTTCACTCATAAATGTACACTTAGTTAATACTGAATGAAATGAGAGTCCGACTAACTCGTCCAATATGCACTTATAAAATGTTTAAATGCCTACTATGTGCACTTAATACATGAGTGTGAAACTATTTTGAAGAGCTGAAAAGCACTCTTTGGCTGTTGACAGAAGACACTATACAAAATGTAGCCCCCAGAACTTTTGGGTTTTTTTGATAAAAGAATGCCATGGAGCTCCAGAAGCTGAGACATCCAACAGACACCCCCCAAACACTCCTGGCCCTTACCTCCAGGCCTCGGGTACAAATCCATCCAGCCCAGGGTCATGACAGATGTAAAAACCTGGAAGTAAACCCAACACAGACACAATTTTCATGCCTCCCAGTACTGTTTATTTGTCTTCGGGACCGTAGATACATGGCAAGCAAGGCATCCTATGAACAGTATGAGCAGAGTGCCAAGTTAACACAAGTACACTTCACTGGCCAAAAAGTGACTGGGGTCCAAAGCTGAATAAACAAGATCCCTGTCCTTGAAGAGCTTATAATTGAGGACAGCTTGCAAGAACCACAAACAATACAGTGGTGCCCCCTGATCCACAGTTTCGCTTTCTGTGGTTTCAGTTACCCACAGTCAACCGCTGCCCAAAAATATTAACAGAAAATTCCAGAAACACACAATGCATAAGTTTTAAGTTGTGTGCCATTCTGAGTGGCAGGATGAAATCTCGCACCATCCTGCTATGTCCCACCCCGAATGTGAATCATCCCTTTTCCCAGGTCTCCACACTTATCCACTACTGGCCTGTTAGTCACTTAGTAGCCGTCTTGCTTATCAGATCAGTTATCAGAGAGAGAACCCACATTCATATAACTTTTATTGCAGTGTATTATTATAACTGTTCCATTTTATTATTGGTTATTGTTGTTTATCTTTTATGGTGCCTAATTTATAAATTAAACTTTATCATATGTATGTACATATAGGACAAAACATAGTATATGTAGGGTTCGGTACTATCCTCAGCTTCAGGAGTACATGAAACACCATTGGAAAACCACTTAAATTTAGCTCTAAAAATTAAAAAATAACCTTGGAATCCCAAGGGAAGACTCTTAAACTTTATGCTAACTTTCGCTTCAGCTTTGCTTCCAATAGATTGAGAAAAACACAGACGAACAACCAGCAGCAAAAACAGTCCGTTGCACATTTCAGTTTCTTCAGGGTAGCCATGGGACTGAACAGCAAGCTTACCATACACAAAAGTGGACACACATACCCTGCTTGTTTATCAATTCAAACACTAAGTGAGAAGGACCTGGGTATCCTGGCTCCATCAATAGTCCAAATTCCTGCTATCCCGGAAAGGAGAAATACTCTCGGGATGGAGTGCTGGTGAGAAACTATTCTGAGGCCACAGACTGAAATTAAAGTTGCCTCCAACACTTTGTGCAAATACTCCGCAATCACAACCGCTCAGCAAATTGCTACACCAGAAGAACACTCCCTATTTAAAACTGAGTAATAATGAGACAGGATCCACCAATTGATGCAAATGAAGTGCAAGATAAAAGGAACATTACAAACAACAGCAAGCAGTGCTGGAGAGGTTGTGGAGAAAAAGGAACCCTCATACCCTGCTGGTGGGAATGTACATTGGTGCAGCCGCTATGGAAAACAGTACGGAGGTTCCTCAAAAAATTAAGAATTACCATACAACCCAACAATCCCTCTTCTGGGTATCTACCAAAAAAATCTGAAAACATTTATCCGTACAGCTGTATGTACCCCTATGTTCAATGCAGCATTATTCATGGTGGCCAAGACATGGAAACAACCAGAGTGTCCTTCGGTAGATGACTAGATAAAGATGTGGTACATATATACAATAGAATATTAGTTGGCCATAAAAAAAGATGGAATACTGTCAATTGCAACACGAATGGATCCTGCGATTATCATGCTAAGCAAAATAAGTAAGACAGAAAAAGTTTATATCTCATTCATATGTGACTCATAAAACTGAAAGCAACAAACAAACAATACAGACAAACAAAAACTCATAGACACAGACAACAATTTAGTGGTTAGCAAAGGATAAGGGGGGAGATAGGGTGATAGAAGACGGTAAAGGGAGGCAAATATATGGTGATGGAAGGAGAACTGACTCTGGGCAGTGAACACACAATGTGATATATAGATGATGTATTACAAAATTGTACACTTGAAATCTGTATAATTATACTAACCAACGTCACCCCAATAAATTTAATAAAAATTACAAAACACACACACCAGAGAAAACATGCTACAAAGAATTTGAAATTTATGAACCAATATTTCTCTATGACATTTTTTTAAAAAGGTACCTCTTTGAAATAAGAGCTCAAAGAAGAAACAGTAAGACAACAATGGAAGATGAAAAGCTAGCTAGCAAAATTCAGGGAAGAACTAGAAAAGAAAACGTAGGCCATGATAGAAATAGATGTGACATTAAAAGCGTTTAAAGAAATAGACATTGATGGAAACCCAGTTAGGTACCGTGTTTCCCCGAAAATAAGACCTACTCAGAGAATCAGCTCTAATGCGTCTTTTGAAGCAAAAATTAATATAGACCCGGTTTTATTTTACTATAAGACCTGGTGGTATGAAGTGATGTGAAATAAAGTATATAATATAATATAATATAATATAATATAATATAATATAATATAATATAAATATAATACCGGGTCTTATATTAATTTTTGTTCTAAAAGACGCATTAGAGCTGATTGTCCGGATAGGTCTTATTTTTGGGGAAACACAGTATATAAAGGACTGGCTTCAGGAAATGAAATCACAGTGTTTTATCCAAAGATGAGCATTCACCTTGCAGATATGTGCTGTAGACTTTCTAGAAAAAAGCCCAAGATAGCTATCAGAAGATACATTCTTCTCTGGCTAATATGGGTTAGCCATTCTGCTACTACAAAGGTCAGCCCAAAGACAAACAATATACCAAGAAAATCGCAGAGAAATGAAGCCAGAACCTGAAAACACCAGGATTCTTGGAAACGACCTGCACCAGAAGCCCCACACTACTTTCCAACTGTTTGGCTATGTGAATTAATAAATTTTATTTTTAAAATAATTTTGATTGAATGATCAAAATTAGATGATATGTGGATTTGTAAAAAGAAGAGAGAGAGAAGCTAGAACCAGAAGCTGAGAGCACTGACAATTCTACTTTTTGAGTTCTCTGCAATCTCAGATTGGCTTTTCAGTTAAAAAAAAGGGGCGGGGGGGCACTAGATACAGAGTCAGAAAAGACAGGTTCCTGTACAGCTCCGCCCCATACTAGCCATGTGATTTTGATTCTACCTTTCCCAGCCTCAATTTCCTTATCTGCACAAGGTATGATAACACCTCTCTTGCCCATCACTATCACTTGAAACTGAAAGCTTCTTGATATAAGAGGTTTTTAAAACTACTAAAATAGATAAAGCAAGATGTTCATAATTTCAAAATAACACAGCAGAAAGACAAGAGAGAAACAACTGAAAAAGTACCCAAGACAATAGGAGAATGTACTAAAGTGGCTTGTGAATATAAGATATTATGTATGGCAGACACAATCTGACAGCTAACTCAAAATACAGTGCCAACTCCCTGCTCCCTTAGTACCTCCATTAGCGGGACAGAGAAAACGAAATACTCTCTATCCCACAGTTCCTGGTAACACAGACTTGGCCTTGAACACAGAAGTCTGCTTTTGGCCTCTGGAAAAGCTTTTGCTTTTCTTAATAATGATCAGATATGGCTCATGATACCTTTTTTTCCTCCCTTCCCTGACTCACCATCTTGAATGCAAATGTGATACCTGGAGATAAGGCAGCCATTTTGTGACCATGACGTAAAAAGCATGAGAAGGCTACAAAAGAAATTTAACAGTGGTTACCTCAGAAAGACTAAGAATTTGAGACGGGAGGGATTTTCTTCACTAACTGAATTTTCTCTTTTTTAACACACTAGAATGAAAATTGGTAAAGAAAGATAATTATCTTGAAAACACAAAAGAAAAGATTACTAGGGATCACTCCAAGTAGTTAGGAGGTTTTAACAAGGGGATAAGTACAAGCTAGATAAACAAAACAGCAGGGGAAAAGGTGTTCAGGCTATCAAAATGACATGAGCCATGAGTTTACTGAAGCAAAGGGGCTTTGGGAGGTGGAAAATAGTAGAAAGTATAACTGGAAAGATAAAGGGGGCCAGAATATGAGGACCAGGAATAAACCAGACAGAAATTAGACTTGACTGTGAATAGTAACACACAGTAGTGAAGAGTCCCCACAGTTTCCTTCTGGGGAAAGGGAGAGTGACACAATAAAAACAATGTTTGAAGATCAGTCATGGATACAGACTAAGTTGGATAAGTTGGGAAAGCAAAAAAAAAAAAATTAGAGAATCACAACTAATCCAACTCAATTCTCAGATTTCAAAATTACATTAGTACTCAATAAAAAGTTTATTTTTTATTGTTGTGTTTGTTGGAGAATTTGGACAGCTGTTGTTACACACTATTTCTTTACATATCATTATTTCTGAGATTAGCAACCTGATGGATTTAATTTCTCAATGCTGAACACCAATGTAGGAAAACACATTTGCCATTTCTTTTTCAATTTCATTCTAGGTATAAATTCCATCCAAACAGCTCCAAAAAGGACAGTAGCTAGGCACAGACCAATCCCTACAAGGAAGGCAATCAGAGTCCAATTGCCAATACTACTTCTGCAGAGTAGATACTAAAAGGAGCACGCAGTTAGGAATCTGGAGACCTGGGCTGCAGTTCGTCTACCTGCAGCTCACTGTGGGGTCCTGGGCAGGCACCTCCTCTTTCTGAAGCTCAGCACTCAAAACTGTGCTATGGTCCTTTTCAGTTCAGAACAGAACTGGCAAAAAGAACGGGATGACTGCTTGCTGCGTGATACCTTTATACTATTGATTCTTCCCTCTTGTCTACCTCTTCCTTTTTAGTTTATGTCTCACTAATTCTCTCCTTTAGATTCCTTGTTCCTTGCTCCCAGGAGCAAGTGAAATAAACCAAAAGTTAAAAAAAAATTGTTTTTTTTTAAAAAACACATAGCACCGAACATTATTTACTAGGCAAGTTTCTAAATGTATTTGAAAACAATTAGAACTGGGAGGACCTGTCTGAACAAAGAAATCATATCCATCAGAATCTCTCGATTAAATTACCTGATAATTGCAATTCTATTTACTCGTGGAATTTTGCCAAGTAAATCAATGGTAGTAGAATCATGCTTAGAAGTAGACTCCTTAAAAATTAGTATTATCTCATCAAGATAAACATTTTAACTTCTTGTCAATTTAAATTACCTAAATGTCTAAACTCAATGACACAAGCTTAACTTTCCAGGTGGTTTTAATTTTAGAAGCAACTGCTGTAAACTCCTATTTATATGAAGTTTGGGAGAAACAGAGTATCAATTAAATCCTCTAGTTAACTGAAAGTTACCATATATAAACAATTAATTTTCAATTACTTGGAAGACAATCACAGAACAAATGTTTTAATAAACACTCAGAGCAAAGCACATATAGAACCATACTTATGCAAGACAAACCCAGCTTCTTTTGACATCTCTCTCAGATTTTATTGTATTAATATTAAAATCTTTGTGTAACACACACACACATACAAAATGTCATTTGTAAAAACCCTCCACGGATTTCTGATAGGCCCCAGAAATAAAATGCTTTCCATATAAAAGAAACACTAGTCTAGACTTTGGAGATAGAGACAAACTTATCAAAGGTTGTTACCGGAAATAATTTCCTCGGTGAGAACACAGTTCTGGAGCTAAACATTTTACCAGAAATAAATGGAAAAGGAGAGACATTAATCCCTGAGATTGGTCCAAAATGCGCTTTTTGTCTGTTGAAACTCTACTAACCCCAGATCCCTACAACCCACAGAATTCTGTCTCTTTCTTGGAAAATAAAACTGAGGGGCTCAAATATAACAAAACAGTTACACCACTCACCTAACCAGAGCGTGTTCCCATTCTTTTTTTCATCAAAGCAGGGCAGCCTCTTCCTACACTTTTTTCAGGACCTATGTAGCGACTTTGAGAGATTTTATAGTGACTATTGGAGATTTTCTTTAATGTCTGTGGTTAATTTTTTAGTAAATTTGATTAATTCCAAAATTAAAAAGTTCCAAACATCGCTTACTAAAATGAAAGAGATTTGAATGGCTTCAGTTACTTGAAAAAGTCTACCATATTCAAATCCCAACATGCCTCCAAGCACCCGTAACTTTGCCAAAGCCAATTTACACTGAGCTGCCAGCCCACAACCTGGAGGATGAGTAACTTGTGAGTGGGCAGAAAGAGCTGGCTGAGCAGCCGTGTAGGAGGAGGAACTGAGGATGGCTCCCTGTGAAGAAAGCCAAGTCCTGTCCATGCACGCAGCTGCCTAATAAAGTCTACCCCACAATCCCATCAGCCAGAGGAGGAAGAGATGGCATTGCTTCCTTCAGCACACATCACATGTATTCCTCACCTACCATGTACCAGGCCCTGTTCTAGGCACTGGAGAGTCTCTGGTGAACAAGACAAAATCCCTGCTCTCAGGGATCATACATTCTCGTGTTTGAAGGAGACAAAAATAAAGCAGAAAAGTGCAGTCCAGTCAGAGATGGGGCGAGGCAGGGGACAAGGAAGGCTGCTCTGAGAAGGTGCATTTGAGTGCAGACACGAAGGAAGCGAGTAAGCCCTCCATGACAATATCTGAAGGAAGATCATTCTACGCTGAAGGAGCAGCAAGTGCAAAGTCCCTGCGGCGGGAGTGGGGGTGAGGGACATGCTTCCCAAGAAGAGTAAGGAGGCCACCTTGCCTTAGAGATAATGTATCAGCTCTTATCGCTTTGCAAGAAATGGAAAGCCACTGTAAGGTTTTTGAACAGAAGAGACATAATCTGATTTCCTTTTTAAAGGATCCTTCCAGGTCCAGTGTTGAAAATAGACTGAAAGGGGAGAATTACAAGGAGCGACAGGAGCTGGGAAGCTTCTGAGATAACTCAGGCGAGAGGTGACAGCCTGTAGACAAGGGTGTAGCAATGGTGATGGCGAAAAGTGGTCAGATTTAGGATACATCTGACGGTATATCTTTCAAAAAGGTATATCCTAAAACACAACAGAATTTGCTGGACAGTGTGAGATAGGAGAGAAGCAGTCAGGGTGACTCTAAGCTTTTTGGCCTCCACGTAAGATTTTTTAGATACCTATTTGGACGTGACTACTATCCACACTGAAAACAGGCTTGGAATCCAGAACCAAATATACCTTGTAAGCTATAAAAGGCATCTCTCTCTATAGGGACCCATAAACCTATAGGCGGCTAAGGCTCCATAAAACACCACTTAGAAGGAAAAGCACTACAATAGCTTCTCAGTTACAAAATATTAATGCTACTCTAGTTTTACTTATTCACACTCTATTCTTTGTAGAGATTCTTATACATTTATGAGCAATTTATTTATTTTCTCAAATCACTAATAACACATTCTTCTCACTCTTCTTAACCTCTCTGTAGAGCAAAGAGCTAACTGGCCCTCCCTGGTGACGTTCCTCTTTCAGCCTCTGCAGTGCTCTCCTGGTATTCCCACTTTCCTGAATTTTTCCCTGATTCCACTCTCTCATGCAACACACCTTGATGCCAATCTTTTCCAAAGATCTGTCCCATTTCTTTTCTTCTGTCTTTGTAGTCTTTTACAAGGCAATTTTATCACTTCACTGAACAGTCTCTTCAAAGTAAAGAGCACACAAAGTTACATCTCTAGCCTGACTGTCTTTGGACCATAGTTTGCTATATTTTAAATGGCATCCTTGACTTTCTGTTTAACACCCTACAGCCTCTCAAATTCACTAAGTCCTAAACTGAGCTTCTAATATTCACTGTTCTCTTTGCCTCAAACCAAGAGAGCATGACTTTGAATGACAGGCTATAGAGCTTGGGCTTTATTTGGTAGCTAATGAGGAGCAAAATAAGATTGGCGAATTTTCTGATAATCTTTTATCTTTCCCTCTGAAGTTACATGTCATCTGTCTTGTTTTTATGGTATATGTCACTATCTATGCTCTATAAAGGTAAAAAGTGACATATCCTATTTATATATCTGTATCTACTCACTCTATATGCTACGTAGTGTATACATACACATACTATGATATATATACTATCTACCATTAATCTGATTGCTTTGTTTTCACTATTACATATACAATCACTTAGAACCTATTTGATTCACTTTATTTAACTCCTGTGTAGTACCAGGGTATGGACATTGCACACAGAAAGGCTACAATATTTGTTATATCACAAACAAATGTCAAAGACAATGGAAAGTGACCAAACATCAAAGCCAGCTCACCAAAAAATTTTCAAAAGCTGCTTCCTTTTAAACTCTCTAAATATCATTACCACTTGGGTTGTATTTTCTTTATTCTGCAATTAACAAAGGTTCCTAACAAATAAGGAACCTTTCTGACGTATTTCATGAGGGTCTCAAATTCCTATCTTTATGCCACAGGAAGCAACCCATTTCCTCAAGATATAAGCCAAAAAGAAAAAAAGAAAAAAAAGAAAGAATGAAAGGAAAAAAAGAAACAAAACTTATTAGTAAAGCTTGCTTTCTTTTTTAGTATTTTGAAAGGAGACAGAATTTTAAACATCAAAACAGCTTTACTCTCATTTTCTAAATCCCAAATACAGGCTCTAAGGTAAATACCGTTTCTAAATGCACTCTACTTACTACTGTTTCTGGAAACATCCTTACTGAAGGATGGATCCCATCCATCCTCCTTTTGCCTCTTAAAATGAGGCTATGAGCAGCATCGGCAACACCTGGGAGAGCTTGTCAGAAATGAAAATTAATGGGCCCTCCCCCCAGACCTAGGGAATTAGACAAGCTCCTCAGGTAAACACTGGAGAAAGACAGCTCTTTCCCACTGTCAGAGTGACATTTTGAAAACACACCTTGACGTGTTGTATCTCTCATGAAAAACCTTCAATGGCCACAGGATAAAGACCAAACTTAGCAAAAGGTGAAGGATCTTCATAATTTAATTGCAACAGTCTTCCCCATTAAATCAGTAAACATGTACTGACCACCTGCTATACGCCAGGTCCTTTTGCAGACAGGGCGGATGTAGCTGAAGTCCCTATTCTTACGGCGCTTCCCTTCCAAGGGAGATACTGCCCTCAGAACTCAACTCCCTCCAGCTATTCCATCACCTGTGTTCTGCTCACACTACTTTGTACACCCTTCTCCATACATTTTACTGATTTCATATGCCAGGGTTCACCCTGTTTCCTTCACCTAAGAATTTCTTCCACACCTGTAAAAACCCTTTCAAACTCAACCATCATCAACAAAGCCACTTCCACCTATCCCGGGCTCTGTCCCTGACTCAGTACCACCCAGGCTGAACTAGTCTGTCCTTTCTCTGGGATTCCACCTATCCTCAACATAGCAAGGGCAGTGTCCCTAAATTGTGGTCTGTATTTAAATGTCTGTTTCTCCTTCACTGGGTGGTATGTACCTCAAGGGCAGGACTATAGATCATTCACCGTTGTAGCCTTCGCACGGAGCACACGGCTTGGAATAGGCATTTAATTAAATGTTTTTCAAAATGCAACTCAGAGACAGAATACTTTCTGTTCAAAACTCTTCTTCGGAAATATTTACATTTTCGTCTAAAGTCTATGACATTTTTTTAAGGGCATTCTTTTAAATGATGAAAATATCCTTTGAAAGTATAATTAGAATTTTAAGAAATGCCTAACATTTACATATTAAGTGCTCTGAATAAAAGGGGTAATTAAGATAGGTAATACAATTGCTATTCCAAAACAAAACTTAAATATTAATAAAACTGATTATTTTGGGGGCATTTTATAAACTCTTCCCAAAGGCTATTCCAAAAATGTCCTGAACAGTGACAGTATCACTATAATATTGTTATTCTAGAGTAATGGTTATGAATAACATTCTGGTGAATGTATCAATTCTGGAATGTGTCTTTAAAACAAAATAGAATCCATCTTCCTTCAGGTAAGTCTTCTCTTAATACAGCCAGATGGTTTCAGGAATGAATTATGTACAAATATGGAAGCCTCTCTGTTTCTAAACCAGATAAGAGCAAAAACATTCAGATTGAATACAGTCTGTAAGAACCCCTTCCCATCATCCTTCCTCCTCTGACCCATACCCTCGGCATTAGAGGCACTCCCTGGAAACCCCAGGTTCCCTAGAAGACATTCAGAAGTCAAAGGAACAATGGAAAGAAAATTGAAGCATAAGTTGGAAAACCTTTGTCCCAAGTATCAGAGCCATAGGCAAGTACATACTTCAATACTGTCTGGGCCTCAGTTTTTTTATACATAAAAATAAGGAAAATTCAGGTTCCTTCCTGTTGATTTGATTTCATCAAGTAATTCATCATTAAGAATTTTCAATAGTCATACCCCAAATACATATATGTTTATTCATTTTTATTTTTTTATTTTTTTTCATTCATATCCTTTATTATATCTTTTTTATTTTATTTTATTAATTTATTGGGGTGACATTTGTTAGTAAAGTTACATAGATTTCAGGTGTACAATTCTGTACTACATCATCTATAAATCCCATTGTGTGTTCACCATCCAGAATCAGTTCTCCTTCCATCACCATATATTTGATATTTTTAAAGTATATAAGCAATATCATTAATGCCTGTATTAAATATTAGTAAAGCTCATTTTCTGTTTTAGATACCATTTTCTGTTCAGATAACAAATATAAATAAAATTTCTATGTTGACACCCTCATTGTCTTTGGAGCCCCCTGATGGTGAGGAGGGCAGTACCATCCACCAATATTAATGAGCACCGCCATGTGAAACGCTGAGAGGGATAAAGAGGCAGCAGTAGGAGGTCCTGTCCTTAAGAAGACTGGTCTGGTCTCAAGCACAAATGGTTTTTACCAAATAACGAGACATTTAGATAAATACACCAAACTTTTCTTTGCAAGAAAAGTATTGCAATACCATTTTGCCAAGTCAGTTTTTAAAATGTTTTAAAAAGTGGTAATGTACCTATGTGAGGTGATGGATGTGTTAATTACCTTGGGTAAATCATTACACAATGTATACTCGTATGTATATCAAATCATCACATTGTACACTTTAAATACCACATATAACTTTTTTTGTCAATTATACCTCAAGCTGGGGTGGGGGCTGTTTTTCTCCTCTCCCTCCCCCTACCAAAAAGAAAGACAATGAAAATAAAGAGAACATTTTTACCATGGTGTAGATACCTGAGCTTCTCAAATTTTAGAGTGCATGGAACTCACTCGGGGATTTGGTCACCAGCATCTTCTCAATCAGAAGTCCTGTGACAACCATGACTACATTTCTAACACACTCCCAGCTGATGCCACGGACCACAATGGAAGAGCAAAGAGGTAGAGAATATATTCTATGCAGCCATATGCTTCCTCAAGGGTCTCATTCTGAGAATGTATCATCTAAAAATTCACTTTTTTTTTTTTTAACCTCAACTGAGAAAATTCCATGAAGCCAGACCCTGGCTCAAAGCCCAGGATCCCAGGCCCACGCCTCTTCTTAAAAATAGGTTTTCCAAATGCCTAGCATTTTAAAAAAAGGAATAGGATACTTGCCTACAATTCTAGCCAAGTTTTTGATATTCACCAATCTGATTATTATTACATTTACTAACCTAACCTTTGTTTCATTCTTCACTCCCTGCTCTACCCTGTCATTAAATTGTATCACAAAATTGCCAAATCTCTACTTGTTTGCCAGGCAGATGAAATCCCTTTGGCCATTTGCTGATCTTCTACAAAGCAGAGGAAGACTTATTTCCTGGCAAGTTTTCTAAATTATTTTATTTTCTCAATTTTTAAAAAATTTCAGGGGCAGCCGGATGGCTCAGTTGGTTAGAGAGCGAGCTCTGAACAACAGGGCTGCCATTCGATTCCCACATGGGCCAGTGAGCTGCGCCCTCCACAACTAGACTGAAGACAAGGAGCTGCCTGAGGGGTGGCCGGATGGCTCAGGTGGTTAGAGTTTGAGTTCTCAACAAGGTTGCCAGTTCAATTCCCACATGGGATGGTGGGCTGCGCCCCCTGCAACTGAAGATTGAAAACAGCGACTGGATTGAAGGACAACAACTTGACTTGGAGCTGATGGGCCCTGGAAAAACACCCTGTTCTTCAACATTCCCCAGTTAAAAAAAAAAAAAAATCTGTATTGAAGTATATTGACACGAAATTGTAAGATATTTAAAATGTACACCATGGATTTGATGCACGTATACACTGTAAAAGGATTTGCCTCCTCTGATTATTTAATTAATTTAACCACATCTACCACCTCACATATTTATATTTTTCTTTTTTTTTTCTTTTTGGTGGGAACACTTAAGTTCTACTTTCTTAGCAAATACCAATAATACGATACAGTATTACCAACTATAGTCACCATATTGTACATTAAATCCCCAGACTTTATTCATCTGACAACTGAAAGTTGGTACCCTTTACCCTTCGCTCCCTATTTCTCTAAGTTCCTTAAGATTCCCAAAGGTACACATCATCCTGCAGCAGAGGTACAGAATTAGGAAACCAGTAAGAACTGTTGGACTTTCTGAAAGTTTGTGGTTACTTCCAATCATCATCCCATAGCGAGGGCAACGATGGGTCCTCTTTGCAAAGCAAAACCTATTTACCTAGTTACATAGGCTATTTCACTACAAAACTAGAATTGAAGTACAAATGAATTCAGGACGCAAAGATCTTGCAGACACGCCGGCAGTAATCTGATTTTCTAAGACTACTCTCAGTATTAAAATAGCTCGAGAAAAAAGCATATGCTTCTATTTAGTGTCTCCCCCGCCCCTTCCTGCTGTAAATTCTACGAACCTATTATTTTCTTATGTTTAAAAACATCTTCATTCTCCTTCACTATCCCTGGAGCAATGTCCCAGGCAAATTCTTCACAATCCCCCCGAGTCTCCCAGCACAGATGCAGGTTTCCAAGTCAAAACCTGTGCAAACATCACCTGTCAAATGTCTGCAAGGTAACGACATAGGCCTCCCGAGCTCTCTCATCATTCTATCGCTGAGACTTTGCTACAATTTTTAGCACAGCAAGAGACTTTCAAAGAGATTTCTCCAGTCCCTTCATTTTACAGGTGAGGAGGGCTCGGGACCAAACAGGTTAAGTGACTTACTCGAAGCTACACTGTTATTGATACCGAGTCTCCTGACTTTGTTTATGCGTTTTTTTAATGATCCACAGACAAGCAGAGGCAGCCAATTATGAGAAATAAAAGCCTTCCATTTATAAACATTTACTGAAGAAGTTACCAATAAAAACATCTATAAAAGGAAAAAAAGAGAATGAACTCTTCATCTTAATTGAAAAAGAAAAGGCAGACATCACACTGAATTCTTAAGCCAGTTACTCATAGAACTGAACTTAAAACAGCAAATTCTCCCTCGTCTATTCTCCCAGGTCAGGTTTCATAGCACATCTCTGCTATTCAGTAAAGGGACGAAACCCTTCCTTATGGAGTACCACTGACCCAATCAGGGCAGAAGAAAATCGACGAAGGGGTCATTCAGAGGTAAAAGAAGTAAAGTTTAATTTCTCAGAAAAAAATTTAGAGTACAACTAACTTTTTAAAATATGAACAAAAATCATTGAACTTTAGTCAAGATAGTCATGGATTATTTCATTATATACTTTGATTTTACATTGGAGGCCATTAAAAGTGGCATCTCAGACTGAAGAGAGTTGAAAGCATCATGTAACTACTTAAGGGCAGGACTTCTGGACAGATCACGGGGATGACCCGAGCCCACAGTGCCAAACACAGAACAGGTGCTCAACACCTATTTTTGTTGAATGAATGACACAAGAGAGAAGGGGTTGGGGAAAAAAGAAAGTTGCAGCACCCAGATATATACATTAAACACATTGGGATGACTGCTGATGGGGGTGGGATGGAAAATAGGGACAAATCAGTCAATCAGAGCCGGGCTTTATATGGATCACTGACATTAATATGCCATGACTTGAGGTTCAACTGAGGGAAAAAGAAGAAAAAACTATGGGGAAAAGGGAAAAGGTTGGGATAGACAAGAATGAGTACGTTTTAGGCATTAGCAACTGACTCCTGTATCTTCAGATGCCTGATAAAACCAAGCTGAGGGCCAACTCCTGCCGTTAGGTTCTTGGTTCTCCACATCCTGACAAATATTTATCAATAAATGTAACTCAACAGGAAGTTCAATGCCAGTTTGGAAAGAAGGAACCTTGGAATCCTCTTTACCTGTATCCCCTTTTTCAAATTCACCTCAACTAACCTAAGGATGAAAACAAATAATAATATAGTAGCTGATTACCAAAAACATGGTACCGTTTCCTTAGCTAGTTGTCACTAGTTAACTACATACATTTGGCCACTGGATAGTTTTTCTAAACACCCGGAAGGTAAACGTATTTTCTTCAAATACTGTATGATCACCTTCCTACACCACAATATTTTCTCTATCACCAACCCTAATCCCTGAAGGTAGCACCACAGACAAGACTCTCTTGTTACTCATTAACTCAATGCATACATTACTTATTCTAATTGCCTGCAAGGCTAGTTCTATTACCCTTAACAATGCCAACTTTCAAAAGCTACGGGCTTGAAAATAAGCTAACAAGTTTGTTCCTGATTTTTACACACACTGTATTACCACGGCATTGTGTACTTTTTAAAGTACTTTCACAAGATCATCTCACAGGAACCTCTGAAGCACTAAGAAAAATGGAATATGAAAAGGTTAAATAAATAACATTTATTGGCAAAGCAAGGACGAAAAAAACAGGTCTCTAAAACATTATAGATTTATTCCAAATTCCATCATTAGCTCAGTGTTTTTCTACTTCAACAAGCAGCCTCACAATCGTGTACAAAAGGTGAGAATAAAAGAGGAGTTTGGAAAGGGAAGGAATCTCAAATAAGCATTCCAAGTGAAACTCCAGGCATTAAACAGATAATGGTTGGAAACCTATCACAGACCAGACACTGTTCCAGACACTGTGGCGTCAGCAGTGAACAACACAAATTCCCAGCCCTCATAGGTGTTGCATTCCAGTGATGGAGAGAGACGACGCACAAATATATAATATCAGGACATAACGAATGCTATAAAAAGAAATGTTAAGTTTCACTTACATGTGGAATCTAAGAAAAGCTAAACTCATAAAAACCGAGAGTGAAATGGTGGTTATCAGGAGCCGGGGGTCGGCGGGTACTGGAATAGGAGAAATGTTGTTTAAGAATACAAATTTGCAACTACTAGATAAACAGATCGTAGAGATCTAATGTTCAGCATACTGAATATAGATAATAATACTGTATAATTATCAAACGTGCTAAGAGACTAGATCTAAATTATTCACACCACACACAAAAAAATGTGCTATGAGAGAGGTGCTTACTATTGCTACAATGGCAATCATATTACAATGCATAAATGTATCAAATCAACATGTTATACACCTTAAATTTACACAACGTTATACATCAACTATATTTCAATAAAGTGAAAAAAAGAAATAAAAGTTACACGACATTGCAAATATGCTACTTTGGTAGGATACTAACCACCATTGAATTGTACTTTAAATTGGTTGTATGGTGTATCAATCTCAATAGCTCAATAAAGCTATTTTTTAAAATACGGAGTAAGGGAATAGCGAACAATGGACTTGAGTATTCACGATTTTGTGCTACTTTAAGCCCTTAACCAAGTTAACATGCAGACTGATTACACATCTTCCACGTGGCTCCCAGAATGCTGGCAGTCAGACTGTGAACGCCGGGAAGCTCTGAGAAACTTCATCAGTCCAAGATGAAAGACACATGATATTGACACTGGAGGTTCCTCCCCAACAGATGGTCCTCAAACATCACCCTACAGTGGAGCTCAGGGTACAAGTGCTCCTCCCCTTCTATCAAATCAGTCATTTCTGTCCTGACCTAATCATGAGCAGACAACCAGATATTTGAGGAAAGCTGTTAACATGGAAGATGGAGACCAATCAAAACAAACAAACAAAAAGCAACCCAAGGACACAAAGACAATGCAAGAAGAAAGAAAACTTTTAAAAAGATATCAGTTGCCTCAGAGAGATAGCATCTGTGAAAAAGCTCTAGAAAATTAAAAATATGATAGAAGTTTTAAAAATAATTAACAGAAGGATTGGAAAATAAAGTTGAGAAAAATCTTCCAGAAAGAACAAAAAGTCAAGAAGCAAAAAGGGAGAGAAAGGAGAAAAAAATTAAAAGTCCAGGAGTTCCAACAGTTGAAAAATAAAATTGCCAGAAGGAAAAAAGAAAGAAAATAGAGATAAGAAAAATAACCAATGATGGGCGGACCAGTGGCTCAGTTGGTTAGAGCACGAGCTCTGGGCAACAGGGCTGCAGGTTCGATTCCCACATGGGCCAGAGAGCTGAGCCCTCCACAACTAGAATGAAGTCAATGAGCTGCCGCTCAGCTCCTGGGTGGCCAGATGGCTCAGTTGGTTGGAGCACGTCCTCTCAACCACAAGGTTGCCGGTTCGACTCCCACAAGGGATGGTGGGCTGCGCCCACGGCAACTGGACCTGGAGCTGAGCTGCGCCCTCCACAACTAAGATTGAAACAAAGGACAACTTGACTTGGAAAAGTCCCGGAAGTACACACTTTCCCCCAGTAAAGTCCTGTTCCCCTTCCCCAGTAAAATCTTAAAAAAGAAAAAGAAAAACAGAAAGAAAGAAAGAAAGAAAAGAGGGGAAAAGAAAAGAGGAGGGAAAAAAGAAAAACAACCAATGAAATTATTTAAGAAATTTTCCCAGGGATGAGTTTCCAAATAAAGGGAGCTCACTGAGTCGCCAATAGAATGGATCAAAAAATCCCACAAGTCACAGCACTGCGAAATTTCAAAACCACAAAAAGATAATTCAAAAAGCTTCCAAAGAGAAAAAGAACTGGTCACATATTAACATATAAGAAATCAGAATAGCTTCAGACTTCCTAATACAATGCTAGAAGGCAATGGGGCCTGCCTCCAAACTTGTGAAGGAATATTTCCAAATAAGAATTCTATACCCAGTTATATTATCAATCAAATGGGGTTGTAGAATAAAGTTGTTTTCTGCAATATCTCCAAACACTTATCTTTCACACCATTTAGCTACTTTTATCTCGTCTACAGCACTTATGCCAAGTTCCTAAACAAAATTCTAAATAAAACTTGCGTGATTAATTCCTGATAGTCAATGTAATGTTCACCGACACTACAACAGCACAGTGGAAAAAATATGTACAATGAAGTCAGGCAAATTTGGTTTCCCATTCCATCTCTGCCACCAAATTGCTGTGCGATGTCAAGCAAAGTCCCTATCTCTGCCAAATGGAGAGGATGCTCTCTACCTCATTCCTTAGCATGGCATCTGACATTGCATAAACATTCAGTAAGTCGGTAGCATGGATGGATGGTAGGATTACTGTGGGGATTAAATGTGAAACACCACCCCACTGTACTAGTGCCCAGTAAATGGTCGCATCCCCCCAGCTTACACCTCCCCGCCTTCCCCCTTGCCACAGCACACTGCCTTGTTCTCATATGCTGTGGTATGCTCTCCCTCACACACAGCCCATTGCCATGGAGTTGATAATTATTCTTTAGGGAATAGATTCCAAATTCATATGTCTAGAAATAATAATCTAATCTGATATTAAGTTCTGTCATCTTTTCCCTAGAATTAGCTCCCCTTCTAACATTCTTTTTCCTCGACCAATTAACCAAAACCAAGCCTCTAGTAAGAGTTCTACATGTACTAGCACTATGAAAAATTAAAATATAGAACTTTACCCTCAAGAACTGGCACCTACTTGAAAATAATAAACTAACATGAGAAATAGAAAAGAGAAAGCTATTAATTCCCTATTAGTTATTTAACTGAAAATTCAACTATATGTAATAAAGAACCAGAGCATAGTTTAAAAAACCAAAAAAACAAACAAAACAAAAAAAAACCGGAACAGCCATGATAGATGTAGTATTTATTAGGTTGGTGCAAAAGTAATTCTGGTTTAAAATGTTGCAAAAACCGTGGTTACTTTTGCACCAACCTAGTAATAATAGCATACAGACATTCTTGGAGCTAGTTATTCATATTTACATTATGGTAAGTGGGAAAAGATATTAAACAGTGTATTCAGCATCGAACAGTGATCACTTTAAACAAGAAAGTAGGGATGGAAAAGTGATACGAGGAAACAAAGCAAAATAGTAATCATGATATTCTGGATGATGGGATTATCAGTTCTTCCTTCTGACTTTTCTCAATTTATATCAGACTTTCTTCAATGAGCAGGTATTATTTATACAATAAAAACTTTTTTAGTTTTAATTTTTTAAATATACAATTATCATGTTTTTTAGAGCAAAATTCTTCATGTGGAGCCCAGTAGATCTTTCTTTCTTCATTTCTTCATGAGCCTGACTCTGCTCTAGACATTCAGGTGACAGCAGTAAATATGGCATGTTCCAAAGAACCATGTGACAGAGCATGACATAACTCTGAGGGGTACACAATCATCTTGACTTTCCCTTAGGCACAGTACCTACAGACCTCCGTATTTTGGAGTCATATTGAAATGGTTTGTTTTCAAAATCAGCAGAAAAGTGTGAACTGTTAAGCTAAAGAGGATGCTCTATTAGATAATATTAATATATTCATCTTTATACCAACACAGTCATAAAATATAATACAATTTTTAATACTTTTTAATGAAGAAAGGTGCCTACAAAGGTAAGAGTGGCACAGACTCATGAAAGTCATACTGTGGCCCTGGGGGACACTCAAGCTGAGGGCCGCAAATGAAGAAAGAGCCAGCAATTCAGATGTGGGAGAAGAGTATTTCAGATACAGAAAGCAGCTAGTACAAAGGTCCTAAATTGGAGTAACAGGTAATAATATGTATAGAAAATGTAGCAATATGACAAAGGCCTGGTCTGAACCACATTAAAAAGAAAAAATAAAGAAAACTTGGAACACAATTAAGAATGATAAGGGATTCAGAAATTTAACCAAGGAAGTGAAAGTCCTGTACGCTAAAACCTATTAAGACATTAACAAAAGAACCTCAAGACACAAATAAATGGAAAGATTTCTTGTGTTCGTGGATTGGAAGAATTAATATAATTAAAATGTCCACACTATCCAAAGCCATTTACAGATTCAACACAATCCTTATCAAAATTCTGATTGCATTTTTCATACAAAATTTTAAAAATCCCAAAATTCATATGGAATCACAAAAGACCTTGAATAGCCAAACCAGTATTTGAGAAAGAAGAAAGCTGGAGGCATCACACTCCCTGATTTCAAACTATATTACAAAGGCACAGAATCAAAGCAGCCTGGTACTGGCATAAAAAGATACAAAGACCAATGGAACAGAATCAAGACCCCAGAAATAAACATACACATAAATGGTCAACTAATATATGACAAGTGTGCCAAGAATACAAAATGGGGAAAGGATAGACTCTTTAATAAATGGTGCTAGGAGGACAGCTACATGCCAAAGAATGAAATTTAATCCTTATACCACATACAAAAATCAACTAAGTTAAAGACTTAAACTAAGATCTGAAACCATGAAACTCCTAAAAGAAAACATATGGACTAAGCTGTCTGATATTGGTCTTGGCAGTTTTTTTGGATTCGACACCAAAAGTACAGAAAACAAAAGCAAAAATAAACAAGTAGGACTACATCAAACAAAAAAGCTTCCTGTGCACAGCAAAAGAAAAATTAACAAAATGAAAGGGCTACCCATGAAATAGGGGGAAAAAACTGCAAACCATATATCTGATAAGGGGTTAATATACAAAATATATAAGAAATTCATATAACTCAATAGCAAAAAAACAAATGACCCAATCAAAAAACGGGCAAAGGACTTTAATAGATGTTTTTCCAAAGACATACAAATGGCCCACAAGTATATGAAAAGATGTTCAATATCACTAATCATCAGGGGAAAGCAAATCAAAACCACAATGAGATGTAACTTCACAATTTGTTGGGATGGTTATTATCAAAAAGACAAGATATCAACTGTTGCTGGGAATGTAAATTGGTGCAGAAACCATAGAAAACAGTAGGGAGTTTGCTCAAAAAATCAAAAACAGAGTTTCCATGTGACCCAGCAATCCCACTTATGAGTATATATACAAAGGAAATGAAAAAATAGTATCTCAGAGATATTTGCACTCCCACGTTCATCGCAGCATTATTCACAATAACCAAGATAAGGAAACAACCTAAGTCTTCATAAATAAATGAATGAGTAAAGACAACGTGATGTGTAAATGCATACAATGAAATATTATTCACCACAAAAAAAGAGATCCTGCCATTTGTGATAACATGGATGAATCTGGAAGGCATGCTAAGTGAAATATGTCAGACAAAGATGAATACTGTATGATTTTACCTATATGTGGAATCTAAAAAAGGCAAACACAGAAACAAAGTAGAATCATGGTTGCCAGGAACTGGGAGAAATGGGGAGATGTTGGCCAAAGGGCACAAATACAGGTGAATAAGTTCTGGAGATCTAATGTACAGAATGGTGATTATAGTTGATAATACGGCATGGTATACATGAAATTTGCTAACCGAATAGATCTTAAGTGTTCTCTTGACCAAAAAAAAACTATGTGAAGTGATAGATGTGTTAATTTAACTTGACTATGGTTATCATTTCACAATGTACACGTATATCAAACCACCACACTGTATACCTTCAGTGTATACAATTTTTGTCAATTATACCTGAATAAAGCTGGGAGGGGAAAAAAAGAAAGCTAATACAGTTGCTTATTAAAGTCTATATAATACCTATATAATAAATAGGTAAAGAAAAAGAGGCATTTCAATAGGATCAGAGAATATTTAGGGGAAATAAAACTTTCTTCAAATATCCTAAGGGTGGAAACTGGGACGGTTCCAAGGACTGTAAGAGACATTCTGAGCAGCTGGGAGTAGAAGTGTGTCCAAGGAATGAAAGTTACATTTGACGAAGATTCCATTCAATAGTAAAACTGTTCTAACTCCTCAGAGAAGTATCTAACTGACAGTGTGATGAAGTAAACTCTCCATCTCTTACATGCAAGAAGAAGATAGTCAAATATCAAGACTACAGAAGGCACCTCTGCATTAGAGGGAAGATTGAACAAGATAATCAAGATCCTATCCATCCCTGTAACCCTAAATTGGCACCTATTTGCACCCAAGTCCTCAAAGGGAAGTAGAGATGTTCTGCAAATTGGATTCCCTAGAAAGCAGACTGAGAGGGAGACAGTGTGCAGGAAGTTTGTAGGGCAGTGCTCTCAGAATCACCCCGTGGGAGAAGGGAAGGAGACAGGAGCTCACAGACAAATTAGACTATGATGCAGAAGCCATAACAGGGCCTCAGCCTGCCCCACAGTGAGCTCTGAAGAGGGATGACTCTTCAGAGGGCAAGAGGGTTAGCTGGACCTTTATACTCCTTCATCTACCAGACATGGCAAGCAGGCTGCACCCAGGAAGGGGGGTGAGCCTGGAAGGCCAGACTCCCTTCAGCTGAAGGCTAATAGCTGAGAACCACTGGCCTGCATGTGACAAGCAACAAGCAGCAAGCAGGAGCTGGGAGGTGCAGCACCCACTATAAAACCTTACATCAAATTTTTACATGTCAACTCTTTCAGTAGGTAACACACATCAAATGCCAAAACCAGCCTTTGGCACTTCCCAACACTGCTGTAAAACAGCTCACTGACCTCACTAGAAAACAGTACAGTGCATAAATATTATGACATTTACGAACAAAGTTTAGGGGGTTGAGAATCCTCACTCACGACACTATGGTTGTGTACATTTTAAAGTTCAACAATAGCCAAGGTTAACCAGAAACATCAAAATTTGATGGAAAACGAAATATTTTTTAAACCCTTCCCTCCCCTCCACAATATAAACAATTTACTCACCCATAGAAAACACATGTTAAACGGTACACGCATTCAACCTCAACTGATTATCTTCTAATTGATAAGCTTTAACCAAGCTACTCCCTCATACTATTAACATTAGGACATTAACTTATTTATAAAATTATCTGTGCCACACATATGACATGTAAAAATCAAACCAGGAGACTTCCATAAATCTCAACTGAAATTCAAGTTCAATACTATGAAAAATAATCAAATCCATAGAAGAAAAAGTCTGACACGTTCTCTAAATATGTTCTTATGCACACTCTGCTAGGACAATTATCAATTCCTTTATATTTTAATTCTGTACTCTTGAAAAGTCGATAAACAACATCTACTCTTCTACAATCAGAACAGCTAGATTTTCAACCAGTCTCAAAAATAATTTACTGCCTTTACTTAAAATCCTCCTGATGGAACATACTCAGTTACAATACAAATATTAATAAGGCTTTTCTTTTGCTTATAAGGTTTATATTTACAGAGAAAAAAGTAAGGTGTTGTGGACACCGGCAAGCAGGGCCTGCCCTCAAACTGCATTATCTACCTCTTCAGTGACCAGAATGTCCTGTTTTTAGGGGGAAAAAATAAATAGCTTAAAATTTAGTATATACAGAAAGATTAAGAAAAGATGGTGTACTCACGCAAAGCTAAAGTAGCCCTCTGCAATTTATCTTTGAAATTCTTCTAAAGCTCAGACAGGAGGACATAATGGGGAAAAGTGAACATAAAGTGCCATAGTCAAAACAAAATTGCTAAGGTCAGAAACATTTAGAGAAGCCAAAGTAAGACCAACGCACAACAAAATAACTGAGTGCTGCTTTGAGCCACAAAGTTTGTGGTAATTGTTACAGCAGCAATTGAAAACTAATACAATTGCTTCTTACAGTCTATCTCTTGCTAGATATTAAGTACGAGTTGTGTTTTATACATTTTAATGTGTTCTGTTCAAAGCTTAACATGGTTCTCTGTAGAAATCTGACCCTCCATAATACTTTTTGAATAAATGAAGTCTTGTAAAAATCCCTTCACTGCTTCCACTGGAGGTTAGAATTATACTAGAACTGGTCTAGATCAACTTTCTTTAGTAGGGCTCTTTGTCACAAAGCCCAGGAGCTATAGACCTTACGTTTCCTTGGGGTTTTTTTATTTTATTTATTTTACTGTTCATTCATCTTAATTTGGCTTCTCTAAATGTTCCTGAAATACAAAAACCTCTATAAAGGTAGTTTCTTTCAAAGGATGACTGGTTTTTCTGATGGCCGGTTAGCTCAGTTGGTTAGAGCCCGGTGCTCTTAACACCAAGGTTGCCTGTTCAATCCCGTCATGGACCACTGTGAGCTGCACCCTCCACAACTAGATTGAAACAACCACTTGACTTGGTGCTGATGAGTCCTGGGAAACCACACTTAAATAAGTAAAAGTTTTAAAAAATAAAGAAAGAATGATTGGTTTTCTAATAACAAATATATTCAAGTATCCCCAATCTAACTATTCAACGCCTACTAGCTTAATATTTTTTATAGTGTCAGATCTCGTAAGTTAAATACATACTTTTAATCTCTCAATTGCCACAAAATCAGTGTGTTTTTTGTGTGCTTTTGTTTGGTTTGCTTTTTGGAGGGAGGGGGGCAGGGGTTTCACCTCATTCCCCTACCCAAAATCCATTAGTGGCTCTTCGTTACCTACTGAATCAACCAGAGCTCCCTCACACTAGCACTCACAGCTCTCTGCCTATCCTAGTCTCCTACTACTCCCCACTTTTATGTCCATTTTCCTGCCACCAACAGGACAGTCATTCCCCAGAAGCACCATGCACCGTCTATCTCCACGTCTGTGCTGATGCTGTGCCCACTGCGGGAATACGGCCTCACTCTCCATTCCTACTCCTCACTGCTCTCCAATTCTACCTTCTCCGTGAACCTTTCCTCGTTCTCTCAGACGGTCTCTTTCTCCTTAGAAGTGTCCTAATCCTTTGTAAATGTCTCAGGGTGACCACCAATCTCCTGTGTGTCACGGCTGTTTATATAATTGTCTCCTTACACTTGAAGATTGTGAGCTTGTAGAACCTAACATTGTTCAAAATGGGTGGACAGTACGTACTGGTTGATGTGAACTGCATTTGGCAGGATGTGAGGTCTCCTTGGGCGACGGGACGGGATGTTGGGTTGCAAACGTTATAGGTCCGTCACAGTCGATTCTGAAGGCCTATATAGAATATAAAGTCTTTAATCTGAAATTTATTTTGGTGTGCAGTATGAGGTGAGAAACCTTCCTAACTTAACTTTGTTCCAAATGATTAGTCAACTATCATAGCTTTTTAAAAAACAATTCGTTGTTCCTCCATGGATTTAAATTCTTGCCTTTATATTAAATTCGTGTGTGTGAGTGTGTGTATTTCTGAACTTTATTCTGTCTCAATTACTCCAGTTTGGGGTTTTTTCAAAATGCAAGTTTCCACTCGTTAGTGGTTTCTAAAATCAGTATAATGGGTCATATCCACCATTGCTGGCATTGTCTTTTAATGAAGTAGAATAAAATAGAAAATAGCAGAGTAGTTCTGATAAAGTATTATCTCATGAAATTTGTTTCGGATATATGTTTATATAAACTTGGTTAAATTGTAAAATGCTTTTGTTACTATGAATTGTGGTTTTGAAACATGTTTAAGAAATACTGCTATAGGTTATCCCTATACCAATATTACCCCATTTTAATTATAGTAATAAAATTTACAGTGCTTTAATGTCTGATATAGTAAGACCCTCCCTTCCCTACCCTTTATTTTTCAACAACTTTGAACTTTAGAATCAGCTTATCAACTAAAAATTACTCTCGATATTCTGATTAGGATTACATTGAATCTCTATATTACTTTAAATGTAACTAACACTTTCATTTTACTGAATCTTCCTACTCAGAAATGTGGTTTGTATTTCCTTTTATTCAGATCTTTACGTCCTTAAATAACTTTATAACTTATTCATATGCATCTTACATGTTTGTTAAGTATTTAACATTTTTATATCTATGGTTGATAAGTGAATGAGATATTTTTTTTTTAGAGATAACCTTTCAGTGGTCACTGCAAGTGAAAAAGATAATGATGTTTCTTAATGCTCTTCTTATCAGCCACCTCATTTAAGTCTCTGATTAGTCCTAGTAGTTCTTTCCCCCATTTATTGTTATGATTTTTGGAGAGACTGTTATAAACATCTGAAAAATTACAGTTTTACCTATCTCTTTTCAGTTTTCATATCTTTTTTAAAATTCACTAGCTAGAACGTCAGGTTCAATGCTATTCAAGTTGTCTTGCTCTGACAAACTATTTCACCATTAAATATATTCATAAGTTTCTAGCAGATAACTTTTATCAATTTTAGAAAGTTTCTTTTAATTCCGATCATGCTAAGAGTTTTTCTCATGAATAGATACTGAATTGCATAAAACACTTTTGAGCTTCAGCCATTAATATTGTATGGATTCTTCTTTTAATCTATTAAAGTAACATAAAGAATTTATTATAAGAGTTCCAATTATCAAACCATCTTTGCATTCTTGTGATGCAAACAACTTACTTAGACATGTGATATGTTACTCCTTTAATACACAGCCAGATTGAGTTTTTAAATATTTTAACTTAGGGTTTTCATATCTATGTTATAAGTGAAACTGATTTACAACATATACATACAATTTGTGCTTTCCTTGTCCAATTTTGGTATCATGGTTACATTACCTTTACAGAAGGAAACAGAAAGTGCTATATGCTAGGATAGTCTTATAAGGAAATTTGTTTCTTGAAAATTTGGTAAAACTCACCTATAAATGCATTTAGAATGCATATCTTTGACTATCTTTTCAATTTTTCCTATAATTATCAGTCAATTCAGATTTTCTACCTCTTTGTGGTTAAATAAAATCATCCATTTCATCTATTTTTTAAATTTTCTATTATATGTGTATATATTTGTATATTATTCTCATCTATACTCATAGTAATGTCCCTTTCCTCCTTTCTAATGTCCTGCAAATTGCATATTTTCTTTTTTTCCTTAATTCACCAATTTATTGGTTGGGTTTTTAAAAATAGTTTTTAGTTTTACTGTTTAGGTTTATTGGTTATTCATTTTCATTTACAGTAATCCCCCCTTATATGTGGTTTTGCTCTCCGTGGTTTCAGTTACCAGCAGTAAATATTACATGGAAAATTCAGAAATAAACAATTCCTAAGTTTTAAATTGCACACCATTCTAAGTAGCATGATGAAATCTCACTCCATTCCACCCAGGACATAAATCATCCTTTTGTCCAGCAAATGCGCACTAGATATGCTACCTGCCCGTTAGTCACTTGGTAGCCATCTTGGTTATCAGATCTACTGTCTCTGTATCTCAGTGCCTGTGTTCCAGTAATCCTTATTTTATTTAATAATGGCCCTAAGCCATTCATATAACTTTTATTACAGTATATTGTTATAATTGTCCTATTTTATTAGTTGTTGCTGTTAATCTCATACTGTCTAATTTATAAATTAAACTCTATCACAGGTATGTATGTATAGAAAAAACAATATATATAGGGATTGGTACTATCTTTGGTTTCAAGTGCCCACTGGGGGTCTCGAAACATATTCCCTGTGGAATTGGGGCGTGGGGGGGGGTGGATTTACTATATAAAGATAAAACAGAGATCAATTTTTTCTTTCTACTTTGGGTTTGTTTTTGTTATTATTTTAGTTGTTCATTTTGTTCTCTTATTTCCTGTTCTTCCAATAAATGAATCTTACTACTTCTTTGCCGTCATCCCACACGAACCTCTCCCTGAGATGAATATTTAAGATCCTGGGGTTGATTACCTCTTAATTTCCTGATATTATCTGCAAAGTTTTGTTATCTATCTTCCAGATCATTAATTTTGTCTTTAATCATATCCATTCGATTCTCAAGCTGACCTATTTAATCTTTTAAATTTGATAATCATATTGTAAATCGTATTATTTAAATGATCTTTTTTCATAGAAGGCTAATTTTAATTAAGTATTTTATTCACTATCTCAAATCTCTTTGAAGATATAAGCTACTATGCTTTTAGCTTCTATATTCCTCAAATTCTGCTTACTCTGGGTCTTTTCTTTCATCTTATTTGTTTTCCTCAATGATCCTTGGATATTCACCGATATTTAAGAATAAAAAACTGGGTTAATCAATAAGGGCAAGCAATACATGCTCCCTCTCTAATATTAGGGGACCCTGTTTGGGGAGGATCAAACACAGGTTCCATGTAAGAGTATAGGAGTTGTCCAGTGATGGGCTTTGCTTTCGGGTATATGAGTGGGGAGCAAGCAAGAAGGCAGGTTGGGAGAAAACTATACAAACCTGCCAAATTCAGAAAGTCGTTCCTCTAGTGGTGAAGGACTTTAGTAGATACTGCCAACTGGAAAGCTTACGTTGCTTCCCCCAGACCCTTTTTGCTGGGGTTGCCCATGGTGATGCTAAGCTCTACTCTGCTGGCCTCTCAGATCCCTAAACCATGAGGAATGCTCCCAAGACAGGATGTTCACTTTTTTGATAGTATAGTTGTTCTTAGCCAGGGGGTGACTGTTATAAATGGAATACTTTAATTTCCTGAATTTTGCTCTAGGGCCCCTTCCTGTTGATAGTTGTCACTCTTAGTTCTGCTTTTAATTCTGTTTTCTTTTGCACCTGTGTTTTGGGTTATGCTTTTTTATTTTTGTTTTTGTTTTTCTTGTGTCACTCTAATCCCATCTGTTTTCAATTTTCCAGGAATTCTTGCTAACTTTTGGTCTACTGAAGGTAGGCACCTTTTCTAGTTTTCAAGTAGTGTTTCAGATTTTTCTAATTGTCTGTATTTTTTTATTTTAAAGGATTTCTGGTAAAAGGCGAGCTAAATGCATGTGTTCGGGCTGCCATTTTACTCCAAAACTCCAGTTTGTCCTAAATTCCTAAATGAAATATTCCTTTGCAATTGTTTTATTCAAAGCACCCTAAACTAGCCTTTTTGTTAAGAACATGAAAATTCACTCTTCTCAACCCTTGTTTACTGGTGAACAAAACAGATTCCTCCCTTGTCAAATTCATTTAAAAAGTAACTACAGTCCAGTTAAACAAGGTAAGTTCCATGGGAAAAGGTGACATGTAAGCATTATTTTTCAGAGGGAGAAAAAGCACATATATGTCAAGTTTGACGAGAAAGGCAGTTATAGAAAAAGAAATGGTAATTTCCCCAGATTTCCAATGGAAAGATTTACTCATTTCATTTATAAGAAATCAAGAGTGTGATCCAATAAAAAGGCAGTTACAATAAATCTGAAGCCACTAAGGATTTGATTTTTTTTCAAACCAAATTCAATTTCTCTAAAAATGTAAACCCCAAATGTTTGCTTGTACAAATTATATCCACATCAAATGCCAAGTCAATAAGTACTTCCTAAGTGTGTAACATAAATCTTTAATCTTTAAGAAAGAAAAAAGATAAAGAAAAGATGTAACCTTTGTCTTTCAACAGAAAATCTGAATGGAAAGGAAAAATACACATATCCAAATTAATTGCCACATTAAGATAATAACCTATACTAGGGGATAGTTTAATGATAAATATCACCTTTTTCAGCTCTTAAAGAATTGCTATAGTAATTCACAGCTACAGTGAGGGAAGGAAGAGAAGCTGATGTAGGTCGCTTTTTTAAAAATCTGCTGTTATTTTATGTTGTATTAATAGAATTATTAAGACTAGACCAAAAACCACATATAGATAATACTTCCAGGTCCCATTTGGCAAGGGAACTATTTGGCTCACATGAAATTTTTAAAATCTAGAAATTTTATGTGAAAACCCAGGTTTCAGTTTGTTTGAACAATCAGAATATCTGACAAATCCAAACCCACATTACCATGTAAAAGCAGTCAGCTGGAGCCTGTGACACGGGACAGGCAGACCTCAGAGATATTGCAGATCCGGTTCCAGACCACCGCAATGAAGCAAGTCATAATCTTTTTGCTGGGGGAGAGCCTTGCCTTCAATTCATAAAAAAAGCAACATCTGTGAAGCATAATAAAGGCAAGGCATGCCTGTAAATGGTAACGACTGGCTCTATCAGGAGGAAAAACCAAAAAGCCCTGATCTATCTGTAGCTTTTGCCCTGTTATAAATACTCCCACAATGGCTGATCTCAAGCTCCCAACGTGATGTCCAGAGTTGGGAAGAGACCCAGCCAGAATCGGCTCTCAGGAGCCAACTGTACCACAAGTGGCCAGAGCTGGGTGGTAGCTCCCCTTGAAAAAAAGTAGAGGGGCTTTCTGTTCTCTAGGGTTCCCATTTTTCCCTACAGTCTTAGACTTGGTTGCTTCACGCACTTTTCACCAGTCTGCCCTACCCCCGTCTGTCCCTTCACTCCCAAAAACTCTTGGACAAGATTACAGTTGGTGGTCTTCCTAGGTACACCACACGAAAGCTGATCACATACAGATATCATTGTTTAGGTATGAATGTACCACCTTCCAGAAGGGACACTGACAGCCATGAGAAAGCAGAAGACAGCAATGTCACAGGAGGAGTTTAGAAGACATATCCAACAAACAATGTTTGCTTGTACTGGGGATATTTGGACAAGATACTGATTAGGGCAGTGACTCTTGAGATGCAGAGAGGGGACGAGAACCGAGGAGGGGGGAACACACTGGAAGGTAAAGGGGACATCTAGGAAGATCTAAATCAAATGAAAAAAAAGGAACTGCCTTCCTCCAAGGATTCCTGACTCTGATAGTTTAAACTGAACTGCAAATGACATTAGAACAGCTCATAGCATTTTTTATGTGTATTAAAGGAAAGCATGGATTTCTAAAGATCGAGCAATATTCATTTAAGGGAAACATAATAAACCATTCTCAAGTGTCTAAAGAGCTACTTGGTGGAAGAATCTATTTTCAACATCCATTATGCTAATTAACAAGCCATTATTTTCACCACTGGAGATCCATTTCTAACATTTATTATGCTAATTTGATCTGATATAAAACTACAAAAATAGCACAGACATTTGCAATAGCTGTCTCTGGAGGGCAGCCTTCTCATTAAATGTCAGGCGCCTACCCTGGGAGGCAAACTTTGAATAAAGCAGCTGACCACATCTATAGAGTGTCTTAAATAAGCACATAGTACTATCCCACCTTATGTTTTATGTTTTATTAAGCTTTTTAAAGTAAAATAGATTCCTGGGAGATGATATTTTCAATGCGATTATTCACAAAAGGGAAACAACTGAAAACACAGAACGTATTATTTGTGACTTCCACCTTTAGAAAGGGCAGTAAATCCAGTCCTTGTTTTGAAAATCAAAAGGAGGCTTGGGAACATGGGAGTTAGAGAAGCTAACGCCCCAAGACCTTGTGATATCCTACCCAGGAGGACTCAGCACTACCCAGCAAGAGTTGACATGCATTTATTAACTGCTGTTCTGATGATCACAACTTTAATCTTGAATAAGGCATCAAACTTTTTCAAGATTAATTATTTTGATACCTCCTACTCAGCCTACTGCAAAGATTTTTTTTTTTTTTTTTAAGGAGAGCACGGCTCACAGTGGCCCATGCGGGAATCGAACCGGCAACCTTGGTGGTACCAGCACCATGCTCTAACCAACTGAGCTAACCGGCCACCCCCAAAGATTCTTGTCATAACCACCAAATAAAATGTTTTGCAAACTATGAATTATCAAGAAGAATACAGTACTCCTTTGAATCTGTACATTAGTAATAATAGTAATAATTAATTCTACTGTCATTTTTGCGAGTGCTAAAAAAATGAATTCCTTAGGGACAAGCTTTTCACTCCAGCAGTTACGTTACTACCAAAAGTTGTTTATTAAATGCTGACCATATACACCAAATGATACATGCTTGGAATCCAAAGCAGTATGCAACAGCCTGTCCAATCCTCGCCTTGAACAGGTCTAGGGTGTAATACAGACTCACAGACTCTTAGGTCACGTCCGACCCCACCCACCCAATTCCCTTCTACAATGCCTCTGGACAGTGGTCATCTCATCTCCACTTGGACACTTTGGCAACAAGGGATCCATCACTTTGCGAAGCAGCCTGTCATTGGAGCTGAGATCCTCTCCTTGAGTTAACCAAGGTACTTAACTGGAAACAATAGCGCAATATAAAGAGACGTTTGGTGGCAGTGTGAGCCTGAATCATCCACATACGTGGGAGGCAGAGTCATGGCAGTTTTTGAATATGCATTACTGCCTATTCGAAATGTTTGGCTGATTATGACTACTTGATGCTTTGGAAACGCTCTTTAACTGGTTGGAAAACCTTTTCCAGGGGAGTGGGGGGAGGGAGACGAGGGTAAGGGGAATCAAATATATGGTGATGGAAGGAGAACTGACTCTGGGTGGTGAACACACAATGGGATTTATAGATGATGTAATACAGAATTGTACACCTGAAATCTATGTAATTTCACTAACAATTGTCACCCCAATCCAAATGAAAACCTCTTTGCTAACTCACTAGTGGAGGTAGTACTAGTAAGTCCTCACTTGACATCACCAATAGGTTCTGTGACTTTCTGCAAAACATTGCATAATGAAACCAATTTTACCATAGTCTAATTGATATAAATAAAAGTTCCTAGAGCATCTCATCAACGTTATAACAAATTGTGGGGACAAAGCCCCAAAAAGCAGTTTCCAGGCTCTGGGCCTCACATAGAAAGGTGCTGGCTCGGGTAGTAAATGGCCATCAACTGTGATCAGATGGCCATCAGCTGTGGCTAGTTGGCCGTCAGCTGTAACCAGTGAGCCATTGGCCACTAATATAACTGCTGTGGCTGCGCTGGCAGAAAACGGGGGCTAGCGAGAGCGAATTGCAGAGAGGCGGATGCCGCTGGCGAGAATATAGTGATATGACTCCCCTACTTATGGCTCCGTGGGTGTTCCTGTTTGGCCTCACCATGTCCTGCGTTCTTATGTGGGGACCGGTAGAAGAGACCCCGCCTGCTGCTCCGCACGACACAAATGATGCTGAATGAGGGCCTGCTTGTGTGTGTATGTGTACATGTGTATATATATACACAAATATGTACGTATACACAAAGAGAGAATGACAAAGGAAATGAGACAAAATATAAACAACTGGTGAATCTGGTTAAAGGATATATGATAGCCAAACAATTACGTCATCCTCTAACTAGAAGGATCTAGCCTCTCTTTGTTAAAGATCCAGATCCAGAACTCCTCTAGGAATATTATTAGACCAGTGATTCTCATCTAAGAAAAGGGACCCAATATCAGAATCACCCGAGAAGGCATTTTCAGAATGCTCACAAATATCCCTTTGGGAATCGCTGCCACAGTGGGCCACAGTCATGATGGAAAAGCATGGTATCCCTCTCGGGTGTTTAAGATTAGAGGCTAAAAACCACAAATGGAATGTAGCCATCACATTAGGCTACAAAGTATCAGATCAATGTCCTCTCAATTAGGGTCTACTAGATAGTCTCAATGGAGCCGCGGGGCAGCTAGGAGCAATTAGGGAACAAGAGGGAGCTGATGTAAGTTTCACCATAAGGGACTGACAGTTTTCTTGAGCACTGACTCTAACAATCAGGAACAACATAGACTCAGAATAGAGAGGAACTGTCTTGAATGGAGTAGTCATGTTTGCTTACAATTGGTGTGCCAAGTCCTCTAGTGCTCTTGAAAGAGAACAATATGATGACATCATGCCTGTCCAGTCACCTAATTCCAGCATGTCTGAATACCCTAGCTCATTGTATTTCCGTGCCCCACATGTTAGTCAGACTTTCCCAGTATGTAAATGGAGGAGCCAGAAATAACTTTATCCAACAATGACGGAGCTATAAACCAAATCATGTTTTTCAAATGCAGGTCCCAATTCACTAGGGGATCCTAAAATCAATTTAATGAGTCATGACCCAACTTTTATCTAAATTAAGTAGAATGCAAAGAATAAAACAGGCAAATCAAACTACACTGTGCAAAGTCAAGGGAAGTTTTGTTTCCCGAAGCTTTTCAGGTATGCCAATATACGAGTACAAGGGTCACAATATAAATGCTTTTCCACTCTGTGCCATGGTCAAAAATGTTTGAAAGCCACTGTATCAGGTGCCAAGAGGAAAGACAAGGGAGTAAAGAGGAAATGAGAGGAAAAAGGAAGAAATCAGGCCCAGTTGACCTGCTCAAAGGAAAGTGCTGGCTAACAGAGCCGTAACCTGTGCACACAGCAACTGGTGTTTACTGTACTGACACTGATTGAAAGTCATCATGATCATGATCTTGGAGGAAAGAAATCAATCTGAGAAAACAGTGTGAGTTCAACTGATCATTATGTTACAATTAATTGGATAGGACACAAAAATATTCCATACATCTGGGCATCAGTCGCCATAATCATAAAAGCTTGCACTCTAGGAATGCTTTACTTGGAAGGATTATAATAATGTATGCTTCATCAATTAGTTTCAAACATCTTCATCAGACAAGGAGTTAGCAAATTTCTAGGAGCAGAGGCAACACCTGCAAAAGCTCCTTTCTCTTCCTGTTCCCTCTGCGTCACTCACGCCAGCCTTATCCAGCTTTTTCTGATCACATGCATACTCATTAGACCAGATCAAAAGTACTATCCCTTCCACCCAAATCCTCAAAAACAAGCAGAGGAAAAGAGTCCAGAAGTGTCTATAATCGTTACCATTAACACACAGGCAACATGTTTAAGAGAATTTTCTTCCTGTGGTGCTCTCTTAAAATTATTTTAATCTAAGTGAGGAAGTCAGCAGATACAACAGGATCTCATCAGAAGATACAAGAACAAAATCTTTACCAAAAATAAAACATTTTGTAAACATCACAAGAAAATGAAGTAAGTATCATGTTAAAGGTATTGTTTTAAATATTAGTATACAAATGTCCTGTCCTTTTTGTATAAATTTTGTTCAATTTTGACTACTAAAAAATAAAAGTTAGAAAAAAGGTTGGGGTCTTCCCAGCACCAGCATAAATGATCACTGAAAGGAGAGATTCCTCAAGCACAAGGAAAATTGGCAGTCTCACATTATATTTTCATTAGGTACCTTCCAGGATTACCCTGGATGCTGATTAAATCAATGTCTCATGAGCAGTGCAATGATTATTTTAAGTAAATTTATTCCTTCTAGGCCATCCAGATAAGAGACTATTGTGTTACTACAAAACCACCATTTCACTATTGACTTGAGCTCTACAGTGTACTATTGAGATATTTCTTTTATTTTCCACTAGTAGACATAATGAAGCCTTAAGGCTATCAGGGTATTATATACTCAAGTCCTAATAGGTACTGTTCTCTTCAAAATGCTAAAACAATAACATCTTCAAACATGCCTAAGTTTTCGGTTCTCCATGAGCAAAAGAAAAGAGAATCATTTAGGTCACCTACATGAGTTGGGAAACTGATCTCAAGTAGTAGAACATTTTTCTGTTTGGAATAAGACACCCAAATCAGATTACATACACAAGACTGTTTTAAAGTGTTGAGGAGAATGTTAAGTTTAAGAGCAATTTATAACAAAAGCAAAAATAGAATTTAATCTAGGGCAGAGACAGCTGAAATCAGGCTGAACAAGCCCAAATAGGTCTTCAGAAATCTACTTGAAAGACTGAACTTAATGCTCAACTTTGCCTATAAATTACATGAATTTTCATACTAACATTACTAGGTAATAGAAAATACATTGAACAGCTGGTTTTTGAGTTCTGCGCTCTTAGGAGTGGTGCACAGAGAGCCACAGTAAAAAATTTTAAAAGTTTCTCAAAAATGTTGTCTACATGTTAATAATGATTATAGATATCTTTGGACTTTTTTCCTCGTCTTTAGTTGTAAAATATGATCCCAAGAAGCTGAAACCATTACAGAGGGATTCCAGGATTACGCCAGTTCATTCCTAAACCAGTTGGAATAGCCAGAGTCCAAAGAACATTCCAGAATAAAGTCTACTCTGTGATCGCTGTAGCTTATTATATGTATACAGTTGTCCCTGGGTACCCACAGGGGATTGGTTCCAGGACCCCTGTGGACACCAAAATTTGAGGATGCTCAAGTCTCTTGTGTAAAATGGCATAGTATTTACATATAACATATGCATACCCTCCCATATACTTTAAATTATCTCTAGATTACTTATAATATCTAATACAATGTAAATGCTATGTAAATAGTTGTTATACTGCATGTTTAGAGAATGACAAGGAAAAAAGTCTGTACATGTTCAGTAGAGACCCAACCATCATTGGCCTAACTATACAGTACATGTCAGCAACAATGTAACTTTTCTTTCCAAATTATTTTCAATCCGTGGTTGGTTGTATCGGGGATGCGAAACCAGCAGATACAGAGAGCCAACCGTATATCCTTACTTTGCAAAATAGCAATGGCTGTGTTCAATACAGGAGGAAAGTAAGAATTCCTCTCTCCCTTGGCAGTATCATTCTGTTTCTATGAAAACAGCTCTCCCAAACTGTAGGCTCCAAGGAGGCCCTGCATCAATGTCACCAAGCATACCCAGTCTCTCCTTCTGTACATTTTACAGCTGCGAGAGTCTATATACAATAAGTTCATAAACTCCATGAAGGCAGGGACAGCCTTTGCCCATCTATATACGTCACTTACACGTAAGCATTCAATCGTTGCTCACTGATGTGGAAACTACACAGGCCTTCAACCTGAACAGAGTGATCCTGAAGCTGGGTTCCAGGAGAGAACCTGAGAAGGTAGCAGAAAGAAAGAAACCAGCTCTCTACACTCGGGGCACCTGGAGCTGCCCTGAGGTCAACCCTTCTGGTTTTCATTTGTATAAACAGTATTTCCTTTTACTAATCTTAACTAAACATGGGCATTATAAAACAGAGAAATTCAAAATATTGTATTATAGAAAAATTTCTAAATTAATTATATTAACGTTTAACAAAGTTTATAACTAGCTATTCATAAAAGTCATTCTTGCAAATATTGTTCAGCAAGCAATTTTAATTTTGAACAGAACATTTAAAAACAAATATACCTTTGGGTGAGCAGGAAAGTCACTTTAACACTTGGGGAATAATCTTCCGGCGTTGATGTTCATTCTCCTTCTGCCCCTCCCCCACATGTTGCTTCCACACATTAGTGACTGTTCGTCCCCCCAATATTTGCTCTCTCTGAGCTATGCAAATGGAATTTTCACAACTGTTTTCCATTATGAGACGTACTGCACACTTCCACTGACAGGAATGATCGTGGATGATTTTTTTCCCATCTCTAGTTCCCTGGTGGTCAATTCGTCCATCAACCAACACATATTTCTCTCAACTTCTAGACAAGTAAGGAGTATCTCCATTCAGAGCCCACGAGAGGAAGCTGGGAAGCAAAGGGCTTACTGCAGTTAACTGTTCAAGTCCTAGCAATCAAAGACTTACAGGTTTGGGCGCTCACAAATAAAAATGAGGATGCCAGGCTGTTGTCTCTGAGGAAACCAACCAAAACTCACAGCCGATAGCCACAAAACCACGCCATGCGTCACCTAATTTTAGTATAATGCAGGAGACTAGAGGGCACGGTGAAAAGCAATTAAAAGCCATGCCTGACTTACGTTTTTCATCGTCAGCATGCACCAAAGACGCCGCCCTTGACAGAACATCCAACGGTGTCTCCATTCTTAGTTGGAGCCTAGAAGGAAAAAAAAAAAAAAAAAAGGAAAAAATAAAGGAATTTAAACAGAATTTGAAAGACACTTTTAGAATTTTGGTTGTTAACAATCAGAATGAGTCCCCCAAGAAATGCACAGCACTCTTCTGAAGATGAAATTCTTCCTATCCTGTGAAGAAGCTGAATGGACTGGGCTCAGGAACAGATAAAGGGTTAAATTCCATTCTGTCTACTAAGCTAACCCTTGCAGATTCCAGGAAGCAACTCATGTCAGAACGAAAAGACAGGATATTGTGAATATTCATGCCCATGTTATTTGTGCTTATAAATGTTTATGTGTGTGTGCGTAATAACACGCCTGTACAGACATACCCAGTAAAAAATAGTTTTCGGAACAAAGGCTGCTCTATGAATATAGCATTACTACCAGTCTGAGATTTTTGTTGTGGTGGTGGTGGCGGTTGGTTTATTAGTTTTAACAAAAATTACTAAGACTGAACCATTCTGTTCTTTTGCCACCTTAGCTGAGAGATTCTGCAGACTGTGTAGCTTAATGCATGCACTGTACGCACAAAATGTTGTATATGGACTCCATCAGTGAGTTAAATGGTATTTTAAGTTCAATAGGAATCTTTTTTAAAATGTCGTGTTTTATAGTGTACTTAATATCACCTCCACCTCTCACCAATTTATGTAGAACCATATTTTTAAATAAGCCTGATTTTTTAATTGTTTTCTTAAATTACCACATACACGTAAAAGCAAAAACTGCAAAAGATTTAAAGATGGTAGAAAACCTAGAAAACCAGGCTACTTTTGCCCAGTTTTCCTTTTCTGGATTTACACACACACACACGTAATTATTGGGAAAATAGACACACTCTATTAGTTCAACAACTGAGAAAAAAAAATAACTGCACCCCTTAGAGACACTCAGCATTTATTTGGCATTCAATTTAGTGAGGACCTTTGTATGTGCCAGTTACAACATGCAGCAGACCAGCTTTTCTTTGTAATATTCATACTTCAAGCCTCCAAAGAAACATCAGTTCTTAATGTTGCAATGTGATTTCATTCAGTACACATTAAATACCCACTAGGCGCTAAGGCGAGAAAAATGAACACGGCCCAGTAGTTGCCTTCAAAGGGCTTTCAATCTGTACAGCAGACATCCCTACAAAAAAATCTAGCATAAGGGAGCATTTTTCCTTTGCATTGGATGTTCCTATAAGAAAAAAATTGGGGGGGGCCGGCCCGGTGGCTCAGGCGGTTAGAGCTCCATGCTCCTAACTCTGACAGCTGCCAGTTCGATTTCCACATGGGCCACTGGGCTCTCAAGCACAAGGTTGTCAGTTTGGCTCCTGAAGACCCGCAAGGGATAGTGGGCTCCACCCCCTTCAACTAAGATTGAACACGGCACCTTGAGCTGAGCTGCCGCTGAGCTCCCAGATGGCTCAGTTGGTTGGAGCACGTCCTCTCAACCACAAGGTTGCCAGTTCAATTCCTCGAGTCCCGCATGGGATAGTGGACTGTGCCCCCACAACCAGCAACGGCAACTGGAGCTGAGCTGCGCCCTCCACGACTAAGACTGAAAGGACAACAACTTGACTTGAAAAAAAGTCCTGGAAGTACACACTGTTCCCCAATTAAAGTCCTGTTCACCTTCCCCAATAAAATCTTAAAAAAAAAAAAAAGTCTCTGAAAGGGTACAAAGAGCATGCTCCCTGAACAGTGGGAGGTCTGCATGTTAAAAAAATATACGTACATATTTTTTTCTATGACAAATATGTTTGGGAAACACTGGAATAAACCAAATTAACCATCTTACTTTCCTTCCTGTGCGCTTGACATGCTGCTGGACTTGACACGGGACAAACGCAGTGTCCCCTTGAAACGGGACAAATGCTCTGTGCTCAAAATCTCTCAAACCTCACTGGCCATTCTTTTAACTTGAAACATCTCTTAGAGAACACTTAAGGAAATAATGGATTCAGGCAAAATGTGCTCAGTGTCAAAAGAGCAGTAGAAGTAAAGTCCTATAGAAATACAGAGGGATCCTGAAGGGCTTTGTGGAGAAAACAGAACTTGAGCTGAGCCTCTGAAGAACAAATATAGAAGCACTCAAGCAAGGAGGAACACAAGCAGAATCCATTCAGGAACAAGCTGTCTACATGGGCTAGAAGAGTAAAATGGGGATAGTAGATAAGAGATAAGGATGGAAATTATCTGGGGCCCCAGTGGAAGGACTGAGGGCTCTGACAGGATTTGAGCTTGATTTTGTATGCATTAGGGAGCCGCTGAAATCTCTGAGCAGAAATATAACTTGGTCATCTATGTGTTCTACACAAATTATTCGGGTGGCTCCATGTAGAATGGAGCAGAGCCATTCTACGGAATGGAAAACCAAAGGCAGGGTAGAGGATTTAAAAGCTGCAGCTATGCAGAATGAAGAAGATAACGGGGGCGTTATGGGAACAGTGGGGATAAGAGGGAACTGCCAGAGCTTGGGAAAAATCTCAAGATGTGAGAGGAGAGTCAAAGAAGACTGAATGACTGGACAGGTAGTGGTGTCATAAACCCAACAGTAAATTTCTTCTTTTTCAGAGACAGGGAGGATGAGTAAAATCAGAGAGGTATAAGAGAAAAACAAATGACATTCACAATCCCAAATCTTCTTCATAAGATTGAAAAGATCGTGTCCTGAGAGTAAGGATTTGTGAACTTTTTCAAAGGTGGTGAAAACAAAGCAAGGTTTGAAACAGACTGGGAGGAAAACGTTTGCTGAACTCCCAAGAACTCAATAAACATTCTCTTCACCCAAGCCAGTTTCCTATTCAGGCAAGGTTTGGGTTTTAAGTCTTTTATTTTGATTAATACTGATAAGCATTCTACTCCTTAATGCAGTATTTACACTCACAATTCCTTAATTTCCCCCATTAAGTTCAAGGACAATGCTTTCAAAATTCTAAACCCAAACAGATCAATATTAACATATGCCTTAAATTATATAAAGTATGCAGACCCAGAATTCCAGCGTAGATTAGATATTTAAGTTTATTCAGATAGTATGAAATCGAAACCCCCAAGTAACTTATGTTCAAAGTAGATAGATAAAAGAGATTGGATGTTTATGGTTCAACTACAGGCACCTGCCATCTGCTGCAACCTTATTATTGAAACAAACCAATTTTTATTGCAGTTATTCTGAGTTCAACAAAGTACTTGGGAGAGGTTGAAGAGAACAGAAGATCCCTGCTTTTAAAGAGTTACAGTCTTGTTTGTGAACCTAAAGTATGTGGAATAGAATAGAAAAATTTTAAAGAGAATAGAAGACTAAATATAATTTAAAATTAAAATGTGTATTGTGTGGTAAAAGAGATCAGTGTCAGCTAAGTGGTCTTGGGGGGGGTGTTGGTGTGTGTGGGTGTGGGTGGGTGGATGTGTGTGGGTGTGGGTGTGGGTGGGTGGATGTGTGTGTGTGTGTGGGTGTGTGTGTGCGCACGCGCGCGTGTTTCAAAACGCCACACCGAAGGTTTCCTTCCCCCGTTTCTCCCCGCTGGACAGTCAGTCACTCTCCTCTCTGACCTAACTCACCTGCGGATCACAGTTTGACTATTTCCTGGTTGGAAGGACCCTGTCTTATCCAGCAGTCCTGTTGGATCCACAGACAGGAAAGGCACAGAGGCAGGAAGGAGAAGCTGGGACGGGAAGGCTGAGACCAGCCCGGTTAGAATTGCAAATTCTTGTTAAGAAGCAGAAGCAGCTAAATTTTGAGGAGCATGATGTGGGTGGATTTAGGAAAGAGCCGAAGGCTACCCAGCGTAGCAGAGAACAGGCGTCATCTTCAATCCCTGAGCAGGCTGGGGATAGGACGGTAATGACATTTTAGTTGAGCAGTTCTGGGGAGGATGGTTTGACTTGAGGGGGTGATGTGCGGGGCCACTGGGGGCAGGTCAGTTAGGAGACTGGTCTGAGGTAAGGACAACAGCGTCTGGTAATAACACAGTAAAACAGGTGGGAGATGCAAACAAGGCACTAGGCATTATCTAGCCACAAAAGACCTAAGTAAATAAAGGTGAGAGATAACAGTAACTTTTTTAAAAAAAGTCTTCTAAATTTTATATCTTATACAATATCACAGCCCAATACACCCAGTAAAACATATTAGTAACATGGGGGGGGAACTAAGGTTACAGTATTTGTCGGAAGGTTACACTACACTCAGAGGCAGATTAGCATAATGGCTACTTAAAAGGATGATCTTTGAATGCCAATCTGAGTTTGAATCAACTCAGCCACTTCCTGTCTGAGTGACTCTGGAAAGTGACTTTACCTCTGTGTCTGTTTCCTCATCTGTAAAATGGGGATATTAACATCATCTCCCTCAGGGTGTTATGAGAAGTGAATGGGCTTTATATTAAAATAATTTTTTGTGAAAACATGCTAAATAAATTGCAAATGACGGTAAATGTCTTTTTAAAAGACACGGCACTGGACACTACTTTAGATAAGAGTAATTGGGGAAGATTTCTCTGAGATGAAGGAAAGCTGAGACCTAAAGAATGTGAGAAATTAGTCTTGTGAAGGGAGGGGAGGGGGTACAAATAGCATTTGGAAAAAACCCAAGACAGACCAAATCTGGACATGTGAATGTGGAGGAGTGCTGCGACCTGATAGCAGTGCTGGGAGCACAGGGGAGAAGCAGGGAGAGGAAGAGGAAGAGAGGGAGAGGGAGAGGTGCGGCTGGGAGGTGGGCCAGATCACGCATACCCTGCAGGGTATGATAAAGCTGAGATTTTATTCACAGCCACTGAAAAGCCCTTGAATGGTCTGAATGGCTTTAAACGGGGGAGTTCCATGTCTGGTTCATTTTATAGCCTTTATGAACCATAAATCATCTACTACCCTTTGGCAAAAAATTACGCAGCATCTAGAAAATAAATCTAAGTACATCCCAATAGTCTTCTCATCTCTGAGATAGTTTTTACAATATGAGATCATGGCAACCAAAAATCTAATCACTTAGAATGCTAACACCTGGAACTTAATAGCAACATTAAAGTGAGAGGAATGTGCTTCTGGAAACAGACAAAAGTGCACTCTACCGTATTGCAACCTATTTCTGCTCTATCCATTCACCTTCTTTCATGACTGCTGCCAACAGGAACATTGCTCATGATGAATAGAACATACATTTTGTTTTATTTCTTTTTCACGCAATGGTCATGTATTTTCTCTGCTAGCCCACATTCTGTTCCGCAGGATCCCTTATCGTTAATAATATGCTCTTCCAAATAGCTTCCAGTTGAAAATTAGAGAATAGGTGTCGATTCTAAAGCTACTAAAATGTAGAGGGGCATTCGGTGCCAATGACAAGCCTTCTACAAAGCCAGGTCCCATTTTGATCAACGAGACTCGAACACCTATCTTGGGAACAGAGTTATGGGGTGTATCAGATTTTTGTTTTTCAGGCAAGGGGATGGAATTGTAAGATCTGTTATGGAAGTGTTCCAAGGTGAAAGCTATGGCTCCTGGACTGCTTTGCTCCTGGGCTCTTCCAGTAATAGTGGTTAACTAGCATAGTTATGAAAGCGTATGAGCAGGAGGTGAAAACCAGCGGGGGTGGGGGGCAACACATTCAAACCTCCTGATGTTCCTGTCACACTGTCTCTTGGCCAAAAGCCAGAAACAGGAAAAATACCACTATCCTGGGAGACTGTAGCATCTCCAACTTCCAGATGCCCACTCTTCAGTATCCCTAATTCCTACTGGCCCTGTTCCATCACTCTAGTTCCCCATCAGGACCACCTCCTGGGCTAATCCAACTGGGCCTCACTAATAGAGTACAAGTGTGAACTACCACACCCCAGTACAGGGTGTACAGCCCTTTTAACCATGGAGAATTTAGAGGCTTTCACTGGGTATCTTCTCTCTATTAAACACCACATCGAGACGGTATGGAAAAGGAAAAGGAAACTCACTGCCCTGGAGAAACTTCACCGAATGTGATGACACTGGTCGATTTGGGTAGCTGTCCACATCAATGAGAGGAATAAATGCAATGAAATTTGAGACCCGTCGTCCCCAGATTCTGGTGGCCACACACAAGCATAGCTTCAGGCACATCAGGTAGATGTGAGTTAACTCCTCCTAGGTGTCTTCCCCACAGTGTTTCCTAATTGCTGCCCCACTAACTTCTTGCAAGACACATTCTTCCTGTTAACATCTAATTCTCAGACCATCCTCTCTGTTGTTCCCGCTAAAAATATCAAAGCATTTGTGCAATGCTTTTTTCTTGTCACACTTTACCATCTGTTAAATCAGGAGAGCCAGAACTTTAGCTTCAGAAAACCGAAGGTGGGACACTTTCACTCTAATCAACAATGAATCACTGAAAGCTGTTTTGTTCTAGGCTCTACTCTAAATGCCTAACACTAAATGTATGGGCCAGCTAACCTCTCCAGGACCAAGTTTCCTCTCTTAAAGAAAATCATAGTAAATAACATTGCCTACTTCATAGGTCCTACGCTTGGCATGTGGACTAAATGGTATAATGTAACTAAAAATGCCTTGCAAACTCAAGTAAGAAGTATATGTTCTCATTTACCACTACAACCATCTTATAGCTACAGAACATAACACTTTTCCAAAACGCATTCACATAAATTACCTCATCGTATTCTGTGAGTTGACCAAATATGATTATTAGTATTCTCCCACAGATGAAAAACCAACATGCCAAGGATATAAGTGACTTCTTGAAGAAGCTAATGCTGGAATCCAAGGCTCCTGACTCACCATCCAATGCTATTTTTACTCTTCTTAAGCTGATTTTCATAAAGTCCTTCTGGAGAAAAGCACAGTTATTTAGCATAAGTTATAAGAACAAAAAAGTTAAAAAAAAACAAAAACAACCTTCCCTCAGCAACCGAGGCAAACTGACAGTCTGCGCCCTTTTCCCTGCACTTTGAGACATATATCAGGCCAATAACATGATGGCTTCTGAAGGAAGCAAGCCCTCTCCTTCCATCATAAGAAAACCATGCCATATTTTACTTTCCTTGAACAGAGACAAGTATGGAATCACATAAATAGAAACCAAGGCAGGTAAGGTGCTCACACCTAGTCAGTTGATGGTGAGAGTGGGACAAACAACAGAGACTTCAGAGCCATCAGATTCCTGGGGCCACAGCCACACGAGAATTAAACAAAAGCCCTAAGGACTTCAGGCTCCAAGAACAGGCTCAGTAAGAGGAAGGATGGCTTCTACTTAGTCACGCTCAGAAAACCTGTTAACCTGCAACGGATAACTGTTAAGATTATCCAGCAGTGTCCAAGAATTCAACTTAACTCGGATACTATCTACCTGGAGATGGAATCGGATCCCAAAGGTTAAGGGTTCAGCTCCACAAGACTGCCCTCCACTTCAGACACCAGTCACAAGCTAAGGTTGTCACCTGTACTTCTGACTGACTGGCTATAAGTTCCCACTGGCTATTAGACCCCTTCCTTGGGTTCAATTAATTTGCTAGAGCAGCTCACAGAACTCAAGAGAAACATGTTACTTACTAGATCACTGGTTTATTGTAAATGGTAATAACTCAGGAACAGCCAGATGGAAGAGCTTCCATGCCCTCTCCAGGAGGGCCACTCTCCCCGAATCCCCAGGTGCTCACCAACCCAGAAGTTCTCTGAACCTCATCCACTTGTTGGATTTTATGGAGGCTTCATTACACAGGTATGATTGGTTAAATTGATGGCCCTTGGGAATGAATCAACCTCTAGCCCCTTCCCCCTCCCTAGAGGTGGGGGCGGGAATAAAAGTTCCAACCCTCTAATCACTAGGTTGTTCTCCAGATAACCAGCCCCCATCCCCAGGTGCTTCCAAAATTCACTTCATTCTCATAACAAAAGACACCTTTATCACTCTCTACACTCAGGAAATTCCAAAGGTTTGGGGAGCTGTGAGTCAGGAATTGTGGATGAAGACCAAATGTATATGGAAAATTTATTTTAGTCATCTGAATGACCAAATATATATTTCTTATAAATCACAATATCGCAGCCACATTCCTAAATAGAAGCCAGCCCGTATTCAAAATAGTCTTTCAATAGTCATACTACCAAAGATACACCATAAACAGAGGGACCCTTTGCTAGTAAAGCTTTCCTTCTCTAGGCATGTCCCAGGAATGAATATTGACCCCCATTGCCATAATTTGAAGCACCACACCAGGTACAATATCAGGAGGACCCAGCCAGCTTCCGCTGACATCCAATTTCTTACTTCCACACATAATCCTTCCTGAAAATTCACTTGAAGGTCAAATGTCTAAAATTTGAACAATATATCTAACATGTTCTATGCTTATTTTCAGCGAATTAAAAATTCGTGTGTAGGGAGGGGGGCTCACAGTGTGAGGGATATAAATGATGAACGTCTAAGTAGTACCTTGTCTTGTACACCTGAAACTAATAAATTAAAATAAAAAAACTAAAAGGTAATCTAAACTCAACTTTTGAAAAAAAAAATAAATGTGGAGCCTACACCTGTGGAAAAAAAAAAAACACGTGTGTAAAATCCCTAGTTAGGCTTCTTTCAGGTGCTTGCCAACTTCAAGCATAAGCCCCAGAATGAGAGCCAGCTCTGTCGGCAGCCCTTCCATTGTCTTCGAAAACTAAACAACTTGGTAAATTGATAGAGGTATGCACCCTTCCCATAAGGGTTAAATGCTCCAACCCCATCCCTCCCCCCCACCCCCCGCCCCCCGAAACCTCAGCGGGAGGCAGATTTACAGGTTGGGCAGCCATCAATCTCTTCTTTTCCAAAGTGGAACACATTCGGCTATCAGGAACCAGGTAATCTCAGATGTCTGCCATCAACCCAGCTGTGCCTACTGCTCATCTCCACCTCCCATCACATCAACAGAGACTGTGGTCCCAGTTAGCTGGGGCTGAAAGAGGGAACCACTCTGGATGGATATCCCGGAATGAATAGTCAATCAACCACTTTAGGTTTTCTGACACTAAAATAGCCCAGGACTTGATTCTGTTGATCTCCTCAGCCCCAGGGTTGGGTGCAGGGGAAATGACAGAAGAGGGTAAGGATGTGATATTTAGTCTGATGGTCCTGGCAATAGGAGCTGCCAAACAGTGCAACCATGCAATAACTAAAATCCTTAGTTATTATAAAACACAGTTGGGTGTCAGTGTAAACTGCATATGCACAGACTGTATGAAAGCTGACCATGGGTCAAGTTGAGGGCCATCTATGCAGGCTGAAGCTCTAAAAAACGAAACTCAGGTTACAGCATATTTCAGGACCTTGATGTCAGGCTGCATGGTGCTGATGTACAAGTTCTTACTGCTGACGAAAGTTCACCCATCTCCCCAAAGTGTCCCCTGGAAAGTAACTGTATGGTGGGCCCAGACTGACACCACTGCATCCAACTGGGAAAAATAAAATTCACATCTGGACTTTTTGAGCAGCCTAACAATTCCCAACATGTTTTCAACACTGTCGTCACATAAAAATAAACTATCCTTTTCGTTCTCATAGTTAGGCTATTATGAATCTGTCTCTTCATTTTCAAGACCTCGGCGTGTACAGCACCACATATGAAATAGAAGAAGCTTTAGCGTTTTCAGTTTACTACAAATATGCTTGTTCTTGCCATTTATTTTATTTGGATATTGAAATTAACCATTCACAAGTACTGAGATGCCACATTCTCTCAGGGACTTATTATCCCCAAGAATGAGAGACATAAATTTGCATCGTGGTCCAACTTGGCAAACTTCCCATAATATCCCAGGTCTAACTCTCCACTGTTCCAAAATCTCAACTCTCAGCCTATTAACAACCTAGATAGTCTTCGAACGCATGACACCTAGTATCATTAGGAAGCACTCTAGTTATCAACATCAATCAATTCTCGTTACTCACAGTAGTGAGGTTCTGTAGTCTTGGCAAACAGCGAAGACTGAACCATTACTCCTAGAGGAAAGATATGGTTAGGTTCCTGCGAGCCTTTGTTTGCAAGGTTTTTGTCAACTGATCGATACATAACCTTGTTTCAAGAGTCTTTCTGTTTAAAGACACCCTCTTTAATATCTGCTGTTGATTCACTAACATTAAACTCCTGCCAACAGCACTGTAACTCCTGCCTAAACAAAGTTTATCTAACGCACACAGTTTTTCCGTAAGGCACATCACAGCGTCCTTGCTCTTAGGAATACTTGACAACACTTCAGTATTATGCTTGGGGGGCTATTTTACACAGCAAAACCACCAACAAAAAGCCCTCAGATGAGAAAAACATGGCACTAAATGGACCGCAAAAGCACACCTGTTTATAGTAGCAGACCTTAAACAAGAAAGCAAAGCACTGACTGCCTTGTTTGACCTCAGCTGGGAACATGCACTTCAGACTCAAATTTTTCGCCACTCTGCATGTGCATGAATGACTGCAAAAGTGACACAAATACTGATTTCGAGATCACAAAGAAATTGTACACAAGTTTACAAATACGAAATACATGAATAAGAATAATGAGATCAACTGTGTCTATTTATCACACGTGAGGCAGGAGATACAAAGTACAAAGTTTTCTTTCTTTGCAAACTAGCTATTATACTGTATCCCAGGTAGAAAGCATTTTTCTGGGGTCAGCACCTCCCACATACACGCCTTCCCTTACTACGTTGGCGGTTTATACTATCAAGATTTGGCAGTTCAATTTCTAAGTTGTTGTTGATGATTTTAACGTGGAACAGATCCTACATGGCTACAGATTGATTAGCAGCACTCACTTCTCTCTTCGATTAAGCTCCCACATACCGATTCATCAACTTTAGATAGGCTCTCTAAAAAAATAAAAAACAAAAATAAATTTAAAAAAAAGTCACAAATAAGCCTCAGTTCACATATCTTGCAAAAACTTATTACAAAAAAATAATTCTCTTTTGCCAGGTTCTCATAGCAACAGCTTATCTAACACAGGCCAAAAACAGACAACACCACAGTGTCAAAATTTTAGTTACATTAGAATTTTCCAATGTATTTTATTTTTGCCTCCTGAACTTACAAGTCTATTTTATTAAATATATTGAAAGTTGTAAAACATTTATTATGGTTATTTTACTTATTATTTTATGACATCAAAATTATCCTAGAGATACCTGGAAGGGACACAAAGTAAAAATCTTTTGGATTTGTTTTGGCAACCACCAGAGAGGTTGGTAACAAGGCTGACTTCATAAGGAGTTAAAAAAAATTTCCCATTACAGAACTTTTGAAAGTGAAAGTTTTAGTTTCATAATAATCAAGTCTATAAGAAGTGTTAGAGTCTTAAGGTATCGTTCTAAATCAGTTGAGGGGAGTGGTATCGACTGTTTGTGAAACTCTCTCAAATCTTCAAAGACATAAATAACATAACATAGAATACTTTTTAAAGTACACATTATTCCCTGTAATTTCTGAAACTCTGTGATATATTGAAACAGATATTGTCATCCCCCTACACAGGAAAATAAAACACAAAGGTTAAGTAGAAATAATTTTTCTGGTCACAAACTTACTCGGTGACAGAGACAGGACCTGAACTCAAGTCTCCAGAAATAAGCCAGAGCTGTTTTTACTACAATACACACAGAGTTTTGGAATGTAGTCCGTGGTTATTTATAGCAAATTATTTTCTTAATTGTATTGTGTTTTGGTCAACAGAAAAATTAGTTTGCATTCCCTTCCAAATGGAAAGCAAAGGCAGACTGCCCAGAAGTGTGAAAAAACAGTGGCAGGAGAAACCAGTGTGGGATTAAAATTTTGCCAAAGTGAGACAACAAATTGAGGGGTTTACACCATTTTACCATGGGGGGAGAAGACTTTTCAGCCAGACGCAACAGGAAACGCACAGAAAAAAACACACAAAAAACTGTGTCTTGATTACGAGACAACAAACTTCCTAGGAAAGTATTTCTAAACCCATTATTTAAAATTAGAGCACTGAGATTTAGAGATGATAAATCCAGCCCTCAGGCGTCGACCCCAAATCTCTCCTTTAAACTACCCACGCTACTCCCCTCACAGTCATGCGCAGACTTCATTAGCTGCAAGCAGGAAACAATGAACGTTACAAGTCTGTAGACTCAGAGACTAGAGCAAAGAGTTAAAGTTCGGTATGCTAAAATGCTATGCAAAACTGACCTTTACGAATAGGAAAATTAACATCTAACGTGTCTTTGATTGTTCAGAGGAAACAAATGAGAATATTCATTTTTCGTCAAGGTAGGTTTGGGTTTGGAAAAAGATATTCAAACTCTACAAACCCGGCCAGAGTACCTTTCAAACTAAGGGGGCAACCAGCTGCTGATAAAAACTAGAAGAGCAGCGTTCACCCCCACCCCCCAGGCTGCTGGTTCTTATTAACCACAGAGAAGGAAACACCACGAGCAAACCTACAGCACCCATGATCAAAGTGAAACCGATTTTTTAATCATCTAGTTTAAACAGACGAACACATGCCAGTAAAGCGCATAAAACTAAGTTAATAGCCCTAGCAAGTACTGTCATCCTAACCAAAGACATTTCAATGTCTCAGTGTAATGAATCTAAGGAGACTTGAAGCAAAACAAAAAAGGAGAGACCTCTGCTTTTCGGCGAGGCCTGCACTCGGTGCAGGAAGCGTGTGCCGTTTTGTTTGGGGGAGTGGGCAGGAAGTATACGGAGGGGAACGAGACCCGTCCCGGCTGCCCACCCGCAGCCGTCCCGCAGTCCCGCACCACAGCCCTCCTGCGCATCGCCAGGACCAAAGGGGATGCTGGGCACCGGGCCCCCTCCCGGGCCCCGCGCCCCCGACCCCCAGGACGCCTTTCACTCGGGACCCCTACGGGAGCTGGACCTCCCCCTGGGGAGCCCAGGCGCTTCGGTTCCCACCGGGATCCTCCGGCCGCCTGGTCCCCGCAGGAGGACGCCCTGGGTCCCGCTCCCCATCAGCCCACACCTGAGCTCCCGCCACGCCAGCCCTCGCCTGGCCCGGGTCCCGCCGCCCGCCGGCCGGGCTCGCTCGCACTCACCGCGGGGCGGCTCTGGACGCGCCGGCCGGGGACCAGCCGAGCCCCTGGGGGCAGCGGCAGAGGCGGGGCCGCGGAGCGCGCGGAGCGCACTGCGGGGGCGCGCCGAGGCACAGGCGGGCTCGCGCCCGCGCTCCTGCACCGCCTCCCCCCTGCTCACACCCACACGCACCCGCGGACGCGAGCGCGGGAGCCCGAGGAATCCCTGGAATGAGGGGCCGCCCGCTCTGTCCTGTGCTCCGCCGGGCTCCGCCGGCCTCCGCCAGGCCCGCCAGGCCCCGCCCCACACAGGCCCCGCCCCCACACAGGCCCCGCCCACAGAGCAGGTGGGGCCCAGCCCAGGTGCGCCGGCGGGCGGGGGGGCGGGGCCAGGCGCGCGGCGAGAGGCTCGTTTCCCCTTCCCGCCCGCCGCACCTACCCCACCGGTGCGGACGCGCTCGGGCTGCGAACGGCCGCGAAGGGCCCCCGGGAGGGGGCGCCAGTCCCAGAGGGCGCGTGGAGCCAGCGTATCCCACACATCACGCCCTCAAGGCCCGGCCGGTGGGACCACACCTTGGGTGCACATGCACAAATCCAAACGAACCTTTCGTGCGCTCCCAGGTCCCTGCTTTCGGGGACCGGGCACGTTCCCCACACGCACACAACTGGCTCTCGCACCCAGTGGACACAGCACACGTGACACCGACGTCCACGGTCGGGCCACACTCTGTACCCACTGGACTAGCCGCCCCTTAACCTCCACAGCCCGCCGGTGCCAGCGCCTTCGAGCCAGACCTGCGGCACTTCAGCTACTCTCGGCTTCTGGCCCGCACGGCCCCGGCCTCCCGCGCAGACCTGCCGGGCGAGCAGCCCCCGGAAGAGCGTACAAGCCCTCGGTCACCTAGGGCGCGGCGTTCACAGCTGGTCACCCGCGGGACAGCGGCGCACGCGGCGCCTCTCGCCTCCCGGGGCTCCGTGCGCCACGGGTCGCCTACCTGGGACCCCACCGCACCCTCTCGTTACCCACACACCCCCCCAGCCACGTTGGCCAGACAGGCCGGCAGCCACACGTACCTGAGGGTACAGGTCGCACTGGCTTGGGAAGGTGTGTGCTCAGGTACCACTGAGATCAGAACGGCAGCTGCAGTCCAGGACACTCAGGCGCGGCTCGGTTTATTCCCATTACAGGATTTTACACTCCACCAGGAGACACACACACACCAGGCTCGGAAGCGTCTTTCCTCCCCCTCCCTCGTCCAGAGGAGGAAATCAAAACAGTGTGGAAGGGAGGGAGCAGAGGAGGAAGAGACTGAGAGCGGAGTGGATAGCGTCCCCTCCAACCGCTCACACACCAGTGTTTGCTGTGTTTGGCAAACTCCTGGAGTCCACAACCCAATCTGCTCTGAAATGTGCCGGGGAGGGGCCGAGGGGAGGAGGTGAAACATTTCTAATTGGTGCAGGTTCTTATTACAACTGCAGCGTAGACATGTGACCACGAGAAGAAAAGGCCTGTCTTTAATTTTTTCCTGTCATTCTCTGGAGATTTAGTGGTGGGGGGTGGGGTGGGGTGGAGGCCTGATACTCCCCGTCCCCGGCAGCTCTTGCCCCATTGTTTTCTCATACTGCCACAATTAAGAAAACATTTGCTTAACATATCCAGCCACTAACTTCATAAAATAAATAGTCAGAAACTGGACTTCCTCTGGTTTGCTTTAAATGGCTTCATGTTGCTCGCCTCCTGGCTGTTCTCAAACATCGGTCATTATGAGGAGCTCGTACTGTAGGGCTTTCCCTGGGAGAGGTCTCTGCTGAGAGGGAATGATAACCATAAAAATAAATATCAGCTTACATTAATGCTGGGGGGAAATTCTTCGCAGTCTTCAAACTGTTTTCCCATCTATTACCTCATCCAATCTTATAAAGTCACAGCATATTAACTCATTTGATTTTAGCCCCTCTTGGGTAGCAGGACAGGTAGGTATTCATAGCTCCATTTTACAGCGAGATTAGATGGTTTACCTAAAACAGGTAGAGGCGTGGTCTGAACCAGAGCCTGCGTCTGTCTGGTGGCCTGTGGGACAAAGCCCCAGAAAGCAGTTTCCAGGCTCTCTGCCTCACATAGAAAGGTACTGGCTCAGGTAGTAAATGGCCATCAACTGTGATCAGATGGCCAGCAGCTGTGGCTAGTTGGCCGTCAGCTGTAACCCGTAAGCTATTGGCCACTAATATAACTGCTGTGGCTACGCTAGCAGAAGGAAAATGGGGGCTAGCAAGAGCAGATTGCAGAGAGGCTGATGCCACCGGTGAGAATATAATGATATGATTCCCCTACTACGGCTCAGTGGGTATTCCTTTTTGGCCTCATCGTGTCCTGCGTTCTTATGTGGGGAGCACGACCAGAGACCCCACCTGACACCCCGCACGACATGGCCCCTTGTGAAATTAACTCTCCTCCAATCCACACAGGGCCACTATAGATGGGCAACCCAGGTGACAAGTTAACCCAAGCATAACTGCCCCTGGTTTCTTGGTTCCTAGATTAAAATTCACAGATTAAAGTTGGGAAGGCTCCCCGTCTTCTCGAAGATATTTTTTTTATTAAATTTGTTGGGGTGACTTTGGTTAGTTAAATTACATAGGTTCCAAGTGTACATTTCTTTTTTTAAAAAAAAAGATTTTTATTGGGGAAGGGGAACAGGACTTTATTGGGGAACAGTGTGTACTTCCAGGATGTTTTTCCAAGTCAAGTGGTTGTCCTTTCAATCTTAGTTGTGGAGGGCGCAGCTCAGCTCCAGGTCCAGTTGCCGTTGCTAGTTGCAGGGGGTGCAGCCCACCATCCCTTGTGGGGAATTGAACTGGCAACCTCGTGGTTGAGAGCCCACTGGCCCATGTGGGAATCGAACCGGCAGTCTTTGGAGTTAGGAGCATGGAGCTCTAACCACCTGAGCCACCAGGCAGGCCCACGTGTACACTTCTATAATACAAATATATTTTTACTTAGACTCCATGTTGGTTCATCAATAGTCTCAGACTTGGGTAAAAATACTGGGAAAGATCATAAACAGGAGGTTTTCACCTAGCCATATTAGTACAAGGAATGAGAAAAGAGTGAAGACTGCTTGGGCAGATTTCAGGAAGTGTGGCAAGATAGAAAAAGGGTTTTGGATTCAGACAGACCTGGATTTGAATCCAAACTCCACCTCCAATTCGTTATAGGACTTTGGGCATGTTATCAAGCCCAGTTTTCTCATCTGTAAAGCAGAGATAATAATTCTTACCTTGAAGAGCCGTTGCAGGGACTAAGTGACTGGGCTGAATGTTCAATGAATATTCACATCTCCTGCCTTCTTTCTTCCTGCGTTAAATCCAGTCCTTCTGGGGCAACTTATAAGTAGGCACTCACCTTAATCATGGAGGAATAGGAACATGATTTGGAACAAGTAATGCAAATGAATAATGATAGCAACAACACTATTGCACTTTTATAAAGAGGCTCTAGGGGTTACAAAGGGTTCCCACATATCATTATCTCATTTGATCTTTATGACAACTCTGCCATCTGTATGCTGCTAAATGATTTACATTTTGGGGTCAGTGTGGAGGTCCTAAAGCTTCCTCTTTAATTTCCATCACAGCTTAGCGTGAACCTTACTCTACAGATAAATCTTGGGGACAGAAGCCCTTTTCTCATGGCTGTGACCAGTCTTCGACCTTTCCAAGGATTCATCTCACTGCTTCCCTTACCTCAGCATTAGTGCGACTTTGCTCTGGCAACATGTAAGCATGACTGTTTTAGTCTGGCTGTTTTAGTTGTGCAGAAGAGAGAGACTCAAATTAACATAAGAAAAATGGGGTGTGCTGTCAAGATGTGAACTGGAACAGGAATGTGTCTGATACATAGAATATTCACACAATGGAATATTAGCAGCCTAAACAAAAGACGTAGCAGCCTAAACAAAAGACGTACAGTGGTGGTGACCTGCAACAATAGGGATGAATCTTGACAATAGTATGTGAAAAAAGTAAGTTCCAAAAGATTACATACAGCATAATATCCTATTGGTAATGTTAAAAATAAACTGAAAAATGATTGTAGGAGTACATATACCTGCAATAAAGCTATATAAAAAGGAAGGGAATGATGATTCAAGCATTCAGAATAAGGGGTACCTATATAAGGGGACTACATGGGATGGATGGGACAGAACCATTTGGTTAGATGTAAGTTATTGTCAAGGTCTTAGTTTTTGAGTGATTGGGTTCCAGGATTCACTATTAAAAATACCACTTAAGTGATATTTGCACAACAATGTGAGTGCCACTGAACTACACATTTAAAAATGGTTAAAATAGTAAATTTTGCTATTATATTTTACCACAGTAAAAAAATATAAGAAGCTAAAGGGGAAAATGGGCAAATTTCTACAAGCAAAAACAACAAGAAAAAATTTCTTAAGTAGTTAATTTAAAATGTAAAGGCAAGCTGTACATGGACCAGTGACGAGTATGCATTTCAAACCAAGATTTTGTAGATGTACCAAAAGTTTTTTTGTTTTTGTTTTTGTTTTGTTTTTCTAATTGGGGAAGGGGAACAGGACTTTATTGGGGAACAGTGTGAATTTCCAGGACTTTATTGGGGAGCAGTGTGTTTTTCCCAGGACCCATTAGCTGCAAGTCAAGTTGTTGTCCTTTCAATCTTAGTTGTGGAGGGTGCAGCTCAGCTCCAAGTACAGTCATCGTTTTCACTCTAGTTGCAGAGGGCGCAGCTCAGTAGCCCATGTGGGAATCAACCAGCAACCCTGTTGCTCAGAGCTCACACTCTAACCAACTGAGCCATCCGGCCACCCCAAAGTTTATATAAAAAAAAAAAATAAAAGTAGGCTGGCCCGGTAGCTCAGGCAGTTAGAGGTCCATGCTCCTAACTCCAAAGGCTGCCGGTTCAATTCCCACATGGGCCAGTGGGCTCTCAACCACGAGGTTGCCGGTTCAACTCCCGCAAGGGATGGTGGGCTGCGCCCGCTGCAACTAGTAACAGGCAACTGGACCTGCAGCTGAGCTGCGCCCTCCACAACTAAGACTGAAAGGACAACCACTTGACTTGGAAAAAAGTCCTGGAAGTACACACTGTTCCCCAATAAAGTCCTGTTCCCTTTCCCCAATAAAATCTTTTTAAAAATAAAATAAAAAATAAAAGTAATCCAGAAGGAGAAACAAAGTCGGCCCTGAGTCGATCATGGTTGAAGCCAAGTGACGGGAGCAAGAAGGATTGTTATGCTGTTCTGTCTACACTTGCACATTGTTTCAAATTTTTCATATCAAAACATTAAAAAGTTAAAAGGAAAAGAAAGTGCAAAGGACAAGAGGATGCTCTATGGACCATGATTCTGCCTCCTGCCTGGGCCACACAGTCATTGGCCAGACTCCTTCTCTGTTTCTCTGTGCGTCCTCCCCATTTAATTCTTTCTCATCTCTCCTCCAAGGAGCTTCTTCCTCACTTTGGCTCGCTTATTACTCCCTACTACCCCTTTTGGCTTTTGCTCCCACTGGTAACTGACTCCTTTCATGCCTTCATAATTCAAATTGCTCGAAGAGAGAATCTGATTCTTCTCTTTTGACTAATCCATAGAAATGGCTGCAATCTGATCTACCTTGAAGTCGTGTGTCCATGACACTCCGTGAAGTCAGGCATGGTCCAGTGATAAGAAATGAAAAGACATGGGGAGAGGTAGAATTACAGGGTATATAACATAGCCTGGGGGGCGAAGGGGGGACCAGGACCAAGACTGACGTGACCAGTGCAACACATTGAAAGATTGAAAGGCTCTAAGGAATTCAGTTATGTAAGAATAAGATGTTTGCCTTTTCAATTGGTCCTTATGATTTTTTAAGGATCCCCAATTAGTATTGTTAAAAAAAATTCCACACCAAGTTTCCAATAAGTAGTTTATTTTTCAATTTGTCTTTCCATGTCCTACCAAGGGGTGAATAAGGGAAACATCAATGGCTGCCAATCTGAAATGCTGGTAGTGTGCATAGACTCTTACTGTTCTCAATGCACTAACCTGTCAATGAAGAATGTCTTTTTCTACTCCATGTCCCCCTTCGCTTATGATGTGCTCACATGAATCTCCTGGTCTTCCTTTCTTCCCTTCCCTCCAACTTGTTCCACAAAGAAGGCAGAAGATGTAGTTCAGACTCAGTCTCCAGGAGATAGCATGAACCCAGGGAAGTCATTTTACACTTCTGGGTCTAAGTCTCCACGTCTGTGAGGAGCTTAGACCAGATCAGGTTTAGCAAACAGGTTTCATCTTGAGCACCAACTCTGCCTGGAGCCTGTCTTCAGAAGGACTCTGGGGCTGGGCCGATGGCTCAGGTGGTTGGAGCACCGTGCTCCTAATGCGGGGGTCGCTGGTTGGATGCCCACATGGGCCAGGGAGCTGCACCCTCTACAGCTAAGATGGTGAACAACGGCTCTCCGTGGAGCTGGGCTGCCGGGAGTAGTCAAAGGTCGGCGTGGGCTGCTGCTGTGTGCTGCCGTGGGCTACGGTGTGCTGCCATGAGTGGCTGGCAGCCAGCGGGAGCGGCCAGCAGCCGGGGAGAGCTGCCTTGAGCTGCTGTGAACAGCAAACCAACGACCGACTGGCGACCGACTGCCTCAGCCGGGGGGAGCGCAAGGCTCATAACACCAGCCTGGGCCAGGGAGCTGTGTCCTCCACAACTAGACTGAGAAATAATGGCTTGAACCGGAGTGGGGGGAGGCGAAAGAAGGGGGGAGGGGAAAGACTCTGAAGCCATAGGTGAGGTTAAGTTAGAAAAAAAAAAAAAGGGCCAAGATCACTTAGTAATGTCTGCTACGGGAAAGGAGTAGGATCTGATAAAACAGTGATTTCCCTCTTTTTTTTTTTAATCTAGAAGAGCTCTAAAACTCCCTTCTAGCAATAACTTCTATCTTTTCTCGTAGAGTGAGAATAGGTGAATTTCTACTCTTCTGGGCCCAACATAACCAGTGGAAAAACTCAAATGGTCTTATTTTAATGAGAGAATACAGAAAAAGAAATGATCTAAAATCCAGATGGGTACTCGACTTATCGGGGGGATCACTTCATGAATTATATAAATGTCTAACCACTACTCTGTGCACCTGAGACTAATATAAAATACTATAAATGTCAACTACAATTTAAAAATTAAAAAATAAGAAAGAAAAAGAGAAATGCTCTAAAATAATAATGATACCTAACATTTGATACGTACAATGGTCCCAGCACTGTTCTAAGTGCTTTAAGACAATAATTTAATTTAAGCATTACAAGAGCCCTATGAGGAAGGGGCTGTAAATTTCCCATTAAGCAAATGAAGAAACTGAAGCATAGTGGCATTATATAACTTGTCCAAAGTTTTAAAGGCAATAAGGGTGCAATTAGAATTAAACTCTGGCAGTCTGATTCTGGAGCCATATGCTTAGCCTGTCACTTCACATTAGCCATCCCCTGGGAGCTTGCTAGTAATACAGACTCTCGGGCCCCCCCCCCCCAGACCTACCACATCAGAATCTGCATTTCAGCAAACTCCCCAGATGATTCATACTCACATTACACTTTGAAAAGCATAGTCTATACCATGTTGCTTCCTGAAAGGACATTAGCTACCATTACTACATGTTTACAACATGCATGTATTGTGCTAAGCATTATGCTTATATAATTGCATTTAATCCACATAAAAATCATAGAAGGGAAATCCTATAAGATTAATGAATTGATAGATGTCAATATCCTGGTTTTACTATTGTACTTAGTTTTGCAAGATGTTACCACTGGGGAAAAGGATACAAGGGATCTCTCTGTATTACTTCTTAAAATTGCATGTGAATCTACAAGTCTCTCAAAATAAAAGGTATAATTTAAAAATCCTGTGATGTACGTTTTATTTTTCCTACTTCTACCATTGAGGAAATAGAAGATTTAAAGAGGCTAAGTAAGAAGCTCCGTTAGTAATTCAACTTAACAAATAAGTATTGAGGCCCTACTCTGTGCAAGGTCCTGTTCTACTTGTAGGCACTGGGGATAGAGCAATGAACAAACACTGCCCTTATTGAACTATCATTCTTGTGCGGGTGGTCAGAATTCAAATCCAGAACTGGCTTGCCAAGTCCTCTGCTGCTCAGATTTCAAAGATATGGTCACCGGATCGGAACGTGGTAAATAATAGAACTATGAATGGTTAAAACATTAGCAAAATTTCTAGACAGATGTGTACGAAAGCATCTTAACAGTGCAAGGCACTCAGTCAATTCCCTTCATTTCCTTGCAACCATCTCAGAGCCCAGAAAATGAGCCTCACCTCCACTGTGACCCAACATGGATTTTCCCCTTCACCCAACTGGATAGAGTCCAGTGACGAGGCCATTGTGAGTGGTAGTAACCTAAGCCTCCAGCTGCTTGTGGAATTCGATGAACTGTGCTTGAGGGCGATGTTCCAAGGTTCGAAGAGGTACCATTAGAAACTTGTCAAAAAGTCAGTGGTGAGCATTTTTCTGAACATCAGCTCTTTTCACAGCATGGTTCTGAATGAGTCCCCTTAAGCAAGACCAGATTTATGGCCAGAACAATGACTCAGACCTCGGATCTCTGAGTGATACCTAACACTGATTCAAAGATTGGATTTGTCCTCACACAAGGAATTTTCCTTCAAATACTATAAGAACAATTCAGCTTGGCAATATATTTTTGCTGTCTTTCTTAGAGACAAATTTCAGTGTGCTGGGGGCTGGAGATAATAAGAGCAATTTTCCACAGAAAAGAATGTTGCAGATGCTGGATTCAAGGCTAGCGAGTGTTCAGCTACAGTTAACTCGCTACCTACCTCTCAGACTGAATGGTTTGAGTTAGGGAACTTAGCAAAATGAGTGTGTGTTTCGCTTCTGAATGTGGATTCATCTCAAAGGACACCACTACCTCAGAGAGAAATTCTTCAAACCTAAGTTGTCATGCCTCTCTTGGCTCCAATTTCTTCTTTTGCATTCAGCTCTCACGAGCATGTGCTATATATAGGCAGGAAGAAAGTAAACAAGGAAGGAAGGAGATCAACATTACTGAATGCCAACTACAGGCAGACACTGTGCTGGGCATTCTCACTTAAAGCATCCTGTGAGGAAGACAAATGACTCCATTCTACAGATGAGAAAGCTGAGACTCAGAGGGGGTAGTACATTTGCCCTAGTGCAACTACTTGAGTAGTGCAAAACCAAGATTTAAATCTGCTGGCCTAACTACTCATTCAACAATCTTAAAAATACACTAAGTTTATCCGGGAACGACCCCTTTGATAATCTCTAAATAAATCACTGAATCTACTCTTATAGACCTACACTTCAATTCTGAAGGGAAATATCTCCTCCTGGTTTCCTATCCCCTATAGACTGGCATGTGGAATTGGAATTTCCTGGGGTTCCAACATCATTTTGGACATTGTCAAAGGACGGAGAAGCCCGTGGCAGATGAGAATTGCTAAGACTTCGGCATCAGACAGACCAGAGTTCAAACCTTGGTTCCACCATTTTCTGGCTTTATTACACTGGGTACAATCTTGGACACTGATCAAACTTCAGTTTTCTCACCTATACAATGGGGATGATTCCTACTTAGAAATGTGTTTAGAAGACATATGTAGACACAGAAAGACAAATATTGTATGATCTCACTTATATGCAGAATCTAAAAAAGAAAAAAGAAGCCAAACTCTTAGAAAAAGAGATCAGATTTGTGGTTACCAAAGAAGGGAATGGTGAGAGGAGGGGGAATTGGGTGAAGATGGCCAAAAGGTACAAACTTCCAGTTATAAAATAAATGAGTACTAGAGATGTAATATATCACTTAATGATTATAGTTAACACTTTTGTAGTATAGTTGTAAGTTGTTATGAGACGAAATCCTAAGAGTTCTCATCACAAGGAAAAAAAATTGTTTTCTTTTTCTTTTTGTATCTCATTAACATCCATGAGATGATGGATGTTGATGAAATTTATTGTGGTAATCATTTCACAATATATGTAAGTCCAATCATTGTGCTGTATACCTAAAGTTTATACAGTGCTGTATGTCAATTATAGCTCGATAAAACTGAAAGAAAAAAAAAGAAAAAGCCCTAACTGAATTTTGTAAAATTTCAGGGTTTTAAAATTTTTTAAGTACTTAAAAAAAATATTTACATTAATCACTATTTTTTCCACTTCATCATCCACCCAATTGAGTTTACAGCTGATTACTTAAGACAGCTTTAAAATCCAAGTCAAACTTGCTTAGACTGATGAATTCATATTCGCTTGTATATTTAAAAAAGGAGGTGTGTGGTTTTTCACACAGATGGCACAGAAAGCAAAGAAGAAAGCCCCTGCCCCTGCCAGAGCCGAAGCCAAAGCAAAGGCATTGAAGACAAAGAAAGGTATCCACAGCCACACACAAAACAGAAGATCCGCACATCACGCACCTTCCAAAGGCCTAAGAGACTGAGGCACCGAAGGCAGCCCAAGTATCCTCAGAAGAGCGCCCGCAGGAGAAACAAGCTTGACTACTACGCCATCATCACAGCCCCCTAACTTCCGAGTCAGCCATGAAGAAGATGGAAGACAATACACTGTGCTCATTGTGGGTGTCAAGGCCAACAGCACCAGATCAAACAGGCTGTGAAGAAGCCCTATGACAGAGACAGGAGCACATCTGCCATGATTGAAGAACTGAGCGAAAGTCAGGCTGGCTGGACCATAGTATGTGAGGGGGAAAGAGGTTTGAAATAAAGATGGGGAAGTAGACAGGCTATAGTAAGGAATTCAGACTTTATTCTACATGTAACATGAAGCCATTTGAGGGAATTTAGGGAAAGGAGTGACAAGATTTACATTCCTAAGAGATTTTTCTGATGCTCATGTAGAGAATAGACTATGGAAGATGTTTGAGTCCTTTTGGGGTTGCTATAACAAAAATACCATAGACTGGGTGGTTTAAACAACAAACATTTATTTCTCATGGTTCTACAGGCTGGGAAGTCCAAGGTCAAGGCACTCAGCCTACTTGGTGTCTGGTGAAGACTGGCTTTTTGGTGCTTAGATTGTCACATGGTAGAAATGGTACGGTACCTCTCTGGGGCCTCTTATAAGAGCACTAACCCATTAATAAGGGTTCTACTCTCATGACCTAACCACTTCCCAAAGGCTCCCCTTCCAAATACAATCACACTGGGGATTAGGTTTCAACATATGAATTTGTGGAGGGAGGACACAGACATTCCATCAATAGTAGGTAGGCAGGGAAATCAAAGGGAAGAGATAAATTAAAAGACTTCTACAATCTTTCAGGTAAGAGAGGACAGTGGTTCAAAATAGAATAAGAGATTAATGAAAACAAGTGGACAATTTGAAATATATTTTGGAGATAGATGTACTTGTTAAGGTAATGCCAGATTCTATAACAGATAACCCCCAAAACTTGGTGGTTTTCACATAAACTCCAAAGAGGTATACTAGAAGAGCAAGTGGCTCTCCTTCAAGTGGTAACTCAGGGACCCAGAATCCTTCATTTTGTGACTCTGTCAACCCCTGGGGCCCCGGAATCCTTTGCAGGATCCTCTTTTTCTAGCAAATAGATGGAGGAGAGCATGGAGAAGGCATACATGCTTCTTAGGCACTTGGTCCTGAGTGTGGCACATTCACTTATGTCCTGTTGATGAGAACTAGTCACATGGCTTCACCTGGGTGATGGGGAGCTAGGAAATGTAGCCCCTGAGTGGGCAGCCACTTCCCATCAACAGTTCTACACTATGGAAAGGGAGACAGATCTTTAAGGTCAGCCGATAGAACTGGCAAACTTTCTGGTGGATTACACGTAGGGGCTGAAGGAAAGTGAGACACTTAGGATGATTCCTTGGCTTTTGGCCTGAGCAAAAGCAGACGGTTGTCATTAACTGAAATGGGAAGCTGGGGGAGGAGTAGATTTATACTGGGAACAGGGGTAGTCAAGAGTTCCATTTTTGGATATCTATAGTACAAGTTGCCTATGAGACATCCAAAAGGAAATATTGAAAAGGCAGTTGGGTATATGAGCTAGGACTACAGAGGAGGGGTCAGGACTGAAGACTTAAATGTTGCATTTTCCCTTTAACCAGTGGATTCTGATCCTAACACCTCCTTATATAGTGAGCCCCTCGCTGCGCTTGAACTTCAGCATAACTTCACTCTTTTATTCGAGATAATGTTTGTAATTCTTTATTCATGAAATGATAGCTATTACTATTACATGCATTCACTCATTCAACACCTAGTGTATTGAGTGTCTACTATGTGCTGGGTAAGTATGATTAGCAGGGAAGAAGACAGTCTCTGCCTCATGAAGATTGCATTCTAGTAGGAGAAGACAAATAATAAACAAACAAAGAAGTACATACAGCGTGTCAGGTTCCCTGGAGAACAACAGGGCAGGGTGAATGAAGTTGGGGGCTGGAATTACTAGAAGCCGAAAGACGTCTATAAGAAGGACTATTAGAGCAGAAACTGGAAGGAAGTGGAGAGAGTAAATCGTGTATCTATATGGGGGAAGACTGCCTGGCAAGTACAAAGGCTCACAGGCAGAAGAGAACCTGGCACGTTCCAAAAGCAGCCAGGACACCAGTGTGGCTGGAGTGGAGTGGGAACAGGGAAGAGTGGTAGGGGATGGTCAGAGAGGTGGGAGGTGGGCAGGTCATGTAGTAGCCCAAACAGGTTTTTTCCCCCCAGCTCCTTCACGTAACTGGAGAAGGAGGAAGAAAAACAAACCTATTTCTCGGTGCAGAAATCTTTGCAGAGAAAGCAATGGACAATCAAGAACTTCCCATGCAGTTCCCAAAGTGAAACACCTTCAAAGTGGAGGAACTGCAACCAAAATAAGAAAGGGTAACAGTGTCATAACATGGAGCACAGAATGCACAATTTTTCCTCCTACAGCAGGTTTTCTTCACAGTTAGTCACAGCCACATGTGAAGCACTACAAGGAAGCATTTTTAGCAAGCGCCATCAGAGACCTGGACAAATGCTTCCCATCTTTCATGCTTGGAGCAAAACCAGTTGTGTGATTAGCCCAGGAGGATAGGAACATAAAAATACTGCTACGATAAAAACTGTTTTCTGAATTTCAACTCCAAAAACGGAGCCAGAGGCCTTTTATTAGCTTGTTTTCATAAACATCAGAAGAATCTGGTCTAAATGAAAAAAAATTTTTTTTTCAAGAAGACACGGTTTCTCTATTAAATTACCTTGCATGGTTTTCTCCTGATGCCCACTGTAGTGAGGTCCATGAAACAAAAATAATAGCAGCGGAAGCTGGGGCTTTTATCCCTGATCTTGATCACAGTGGGACCTCATTAAATGCTGCTCGTCAATAACCATAAACATGTCAACAGGACTTTATGGATGATGCTCATGAGGTCGTCTTATTCAATGCTGACATCTCTGGAATTGGTCCCGTTTTCTCTATTTTGGGGGGAATGTGTATAGTGGGACATTGTCTGGGGTTTGGCTCCCCAGCATCTAGAGATCCAATTCCTATTTGGGGGAAATTCTCCATTGACTAAATCTACAGGAGCCAAGAGAAGCCACGTGGCCCATTTCGAGCAGCCAGGAGATAGGCAAACAACCGAGGCTCAGGCACTGAATGTTCCTATCCTCAATCTTCTTCAGAGAATGATTTGCAGGCTTGGTGGTGGCAGCAGCAAGAATCCTGGAATGGCAGTACCTGGACCGAAGTGCTGAATCCAGTGCTGTGAGAGTCAGAGCTTTCCCCCCCACCCCAGGCAGTTCTGGAGGCAGCCCTTGGCCACCCTCTCTAGCTCCTGACCACTTCCTAAGTCGGGTTCTCTACCCTTCCCCTCTGTTCTTCAGCTACCCAATACCCATCCAATAAACTCCATTTCTGCTTATATTAACCAGGGAACATGTCTGCTGATTGTAACTCAGAACTTTATGTTAATCTTATGTAATTTGCAGACTCCCATTCATGAACAAAAATTCCCCTGGACTCCCAGAGTTGACTTAAATTATTTTTGTTCTCAAGTGACTCAAATAAGTATACCATAAAACTAAGTATAAACTCCTTAGAGGCTTGTAGCTTTTAAGCAACTATAAAACACAAACACATTTGCAAGCAATGCCACAAAATCAGTAAGGTTGAAATTAACAGCATTAACTTACTATGGCAGATGATGTGTTGTTTCGTGAAACTACATTGCTATTAGTAATGTGAAGATGGAACGGACTGACTAATATGGGTTCATATGTTTGTTTTTTAACTATAATGGGCCACTTAATGACAGAACTTTTCTACCTCTTTTTTCCATTCAAACCATAGTGGACATTCCATTCACACAGCTTGTCTTGGGGTCATTTTCTCTTTACTTTGCACGGGCACATCATTCACAAATGAAAACTACTGATGTTCTTTTGTCATTGGGCTGGGACAATTAAAATTTTTCTACTTAGTTCCAATGTCATTGTAAATATGTACAAATGCAAATACAAGGCCTGAAAGAAGCTAGAAGGGTCATCCAGAATACCAAATATTTGTTTCAATGATTTTTTTTAATTGGGGAATATTGGGGAACAGTGTGTTTCTCCAGGGCCCATCAGCTCCAAGTTGTTGTCCTTTAATCTAGTTGTGGAGGGCGCAGCTCACTGGCCCATGTAGGAATCGAACCAGCAACCTTGTTGTTCAGAGCTTGCGCTCTAACCAACTGAGCCATCCGGCCACCCTCAATTTTTTTTTTTTTTTAAATTAACATCAATAATACTAAATTTTGAAAATTCTCACAGAAAACTCATAAATTCCTGAAAATGCATTTGTAAACTCCAATTTCAGAAATTATGACAAAGTAGTTAGGGGTGTAAGCTTTATAGTTAAAAACAATCCTGGTTTTGAATCCTAACCTCACCCTTGAATAATCTTGGTATCTTGAGCAAGTTATTTGATCTCTCTGCGACTTAACAATTATTGTTCTGTAAATGGGAACAATAATACCCTTCTTTGTGCTCACTTCAGCAGTACATATACTAAAATTGGAATGATACAGAGATTAGCATGGCCTCTGCACAAGGATGACACACAAATTTGTGAAGTGTGCCATATTTTTTCAAACAAGAAGTGTATTGGCAAGGATGTGGAGAAAAGGGGCCTTCGTGCACTGCTGGTGGGATTGCAAATTGGTGCAGCCACTATGGAAAACAGTACGGAGGTCCCTCAAAAAATTAAAAATAAAACTACATTATGACGCAGCAATTCCCTTTCTGGACATTTATCCTAAGAAATCCAAAACACTAATTCACAAAAGTATATGCACCCCTATGTACATTGCAGCAATAGCCAAGATATAGAAGCAACCTAAAGGTCCATGGATAGACAATTGGTGGTACATACGAGTATATACAACAGAATGTTACTTGGTCATAAAAAAGAATGAAATCTTACCATTTGCAACAACATGGATGAACCCTGAGGGTCTTGTGCTAAGTGAAATAAGTCACACAGAGAAAGACAAATACCATATGATCTCACTTACATGTGGAATCTAAAAAACGAAATATATGAACAAACAAAACAAAAACAGCCTCATAAATACAGAGAACTGATGGTTGCCAGATGGGGGTGAGAGTGTGGGGGTCTGGGTGAAAAAGGTGAAGAGATTAAGAAGTACAAATTGGCAGTTACAAAATAGTTACGGGGTTGTGAAATACAGCCTAGGGAATATAGTTAATAATATTGTAATGACTATGTACGGTGCCTGGTGGACACTAGACCTATTGGGGGGATTACTTCATAAATTATATAAATGTCTAGCCACTATGCTGTACACCTGAAAGTAATATAATATTGAATATCACCTGTAATTGCAAAATAAAAAATATTTTAAAAATGATACCCATCTTTTAGGATAGCTGTACGAAACAAAATGATTGTGTAGCTATTCAATAAATGGTATTAATTATTGTTTCTGATGTCCTAAATGACATTCAGATTGGTTAATATATTTTTGTCCCAGTTCATACAACCAGTTGGTCACAGAGACAAAGCTGGAACAGAGATCCTCTCAACACTTAGCCCTTTGCTCTTTACGGGATCTGCGCTGAGCAGTGTGAGCTGCCTCTGGGGGCAGCTGCAGACCGGTCAGGGCTGTGCTCAGAGGCAGCTGCTGTGTCTGAGGGATTTATGCTCAGCAGGAAATCTCTCAGTCCTCAGGTTGATTCCATTGATGATTCTTCTTAAAAAAATAAGAAATAAAAACTGATCACATTATTCCCCTACCTGAAAACTCCTATGTCCTATTCCTTATACCTGTGGTTCTCTAAATGGGGTCCCCTGATCCTCAGGGACTTGTTAGAAATGCACATGCAAATTCTCAGGCCCCATATCAGACATCCTTAATCAGAAACTCTGAGGGGGTGGGGGACACAAGCTGCCTTTTAACAAGAGCCACAGTTGATCCTGACGCGAGAAAGTCTGAGAACCACTGCTTTATAGGACCAAGTCCAAACGTAGGACAGCATTCAAGGTTCCTCCTGTTCTGGTCTCAGCCTACTTTTCGAGCCTCTTCTAATACTCCTGCAAATACCTTATGCTCCAACACCATTAGACTTTACTCTGTTTTAAACATGAGAGGCCCTTTTACGCCTTGGTACATGCAGTGCAGTTCCCTGAATTGAGTAATTTCTTCAAAAGGTCTGTTCCTCTCTGAAGGCTTCCCTGGTTGTATCAAGGCTGGATGTGTGGCTCTGCTGCCTTTATGCCATACTTCATTACACACACAGGCAGTTACCACGATGTATGGTCACTAACTAGTTACATGCTTGCCTCCACACCTAGATTACAAGAGCCTTGTGTTTGAGACGTCTGGTTACCAATCATTATCCATTGTCTCCTAGTCCCAACAAGAGAATCCCGATTTCCTAGCTCCCTTGCAGCTAGGAGTGGTCCATGAGATGCAAACGGAAGCTGATGGGTGCAGCTCCCAGGAGAGTTCCCTAAGAGGACTCGGGGAGCTTGCCAATTCAGCAATTCAGTGCAGGTCCCCTGCTGCTCTTCCTTCTTCCTCCTTACGTGACATGACATGAGCTGCAATGTCCACCTTGCAACTATGGGGTAAACTTGAGGATGTGCTAAGAATAGTGGAGCAAACAGATAGTAGGAGCCTGGGACATTGGTGACATTGCGAGGCACTGCACCAACTCGAACTTTGTCTCCAGTCTTCAAGTTACATGATACCCAAATAGATCCTTTTCTTATTAGAACCATTGTTTTTTTCCCCCCAGGGTCTGACAATGCAGTTTCTCAAAGGCAGGGCCATCTTATTCATGGCTGAATCTACTGCCTGGCACAGTGCCTGACCCATAGCACATGCTTAATAAATGCATATGGTAGGAATGAAAGAACAAATCCTTATTATTTCTGCTGCAAGAAGAACCAGAACTCATATATTGGGCCAAAAATTGCCTTCCTGGAAAGTCTGGGAAACCACATCAGGTTTAAAAATAAAAAGACAGATCTTTTAAATTTTATTTTAAATTAAAATGTCACAGTTGTAACTTAAACCAGGATAACATTATCCTACTATTGGACAGAAAATAGGTGCTAAACGAAGACATGTGTCACTCCTGCTTAAAATCCCACAATAGTTCCCCACAGCTCTTAAAATAAAGTCCTAAATCCCTAGTGTTTTCTGGCTTCCCACTGCCTCTTTTTCTTGATTTTTTATAATAATTGTACATTCACATGTCATTATAATAAATAATACAGAGAGACCCCATGTACCCTCTGCCCACTTTCCTCCAATGCTAACGTCTTGTAAAACTATAGTATAATATTATAACCAGGACATTGTCATTGATACAATCCACCACTCTTATTCAGAGTTCCTAGTTTTATTTGTACTCATTTATGTGCATGTGTGTGTGTTTAGTTCTATAACATTTTATCATGTGTGTAGGTCCCTGAATCCACCTCCAGTCAAGACGTAGAACGTGTTATCCATTGCTATGATCACACTCACCTCCCTCCTGCTATGCCCTCTCTCTCCATCTCTGACCCCTGGCAACCAACACTTTGTTCTCCGTTTCTAAAATTTTGTCATTTCAAAATGTTATATAAATGGAATAACACAGTTTGCGATCTTTTGGGATTGGCTTCTTTCACTCAGCATGATTCCCAGGAGATTCAACCAAATTGTTGTACATATCAATAGTCCATTCCTTTTATTGCTGAGTAATACTCCACGGTATAGAGGGACCACAGTTTAACCATTCACCTGTTAAAGGACATCTGCACTCTTTCCAGCTTGGGGCTATTACAAATAAAGCTGCTATGAACATTCTTGTACAAGTTTCGGTGTGAACATGCCCACTGCTTTTGAACCCTTTTCTATGATGGGGAGTTCCCTCCTTTATGAGTCCTGCCTACTGAAGAGAGAAGCCAGAAAAACTCATTTTTCCAATGTGCATCTGGGGAGCTCAGGCTCTGTCCATCAGATAGCCATGTGAGATTCTGTTAGAAGTGGGCTATGTGAAGAAGCAAGCTCTCCAGAGAGAATCCATTTTTAAAACAAAGATGAGAACAGAGGAAACCAGCTTTGGTGGGGGCAGCCATGATGGAGGTCTGGGTGTCTGTGTCACTGTAGCCAGTGAGCAGCCGTGACCATAGCAGCAGGGTGGTAGCAATGGGGTCTTTGCTAAAGGTCCTGTGGGGTGGTTTGGGCATTGTTTATGGTCCCGTGGGTTCCAAACCCCACTCTCTGGCCCTCTTGGAGATAGGAACTACCTAATATTCTTTTCCAAATTTATTTTCTGCTTACATAAACTTGAGTGGATTCCATTGTTTGCAACTAAGAACTCTAAGCACTCTCCCTTTTCAGCCTCATGTCTAGTCATTCCTTATAGTCAGTGCTCCAGCTATCCTAAACTACTCAGTTTCCTAAATATAACTGACTGGCATCGCATGCTTCCCTTGTTATGGTGCTTGTCACATTGTATTATTATCGTCTATTTACTTATCCATCTCCCTGTAGGAACTGTAAGCCTGATATTCCCCAGCCTCTATCACGCTTTTACTGCCCTTAGTATATGCTAAGTGCATATTCAAATACTTGCTTATCTTTATCTCTGATGAGATAAAAACCGTGCTTGTGACCAATACTATTATCACCACTTCACCCTCTGAACTAAAGCTTCCTTAGCTATCAAATGGAAAAACACGGCTAAGAGAAGGGCAGTTTTAAAATTAGTGGCATCAACAAGCAAGCAAACAAACAACCCGATTAAAAAACGGGCAAAGGTCTTTGATATTTTTCCAAAGAAGATATACAAATTGCAAATAACCACAGGAAAACATGAAATGCTCAACATCACTAAACATTAAGGTAATGCAAATAAAACACACAGCGAGGAACCACCTCACACCTATTAGGATAGTTGCTATCAGAAAAACCAGAAACAGTAAGTATTGGCAAAGATGTGGAGAAAGTGGAGCCCTTGTGCAGTCAGTGGGAATGTAAAATGGTATAGCTGTTATGGAAAACATATGGTAATTCCTCAAAAAGTTAAAAATAGAACTACCATCTGATCCAGCAACCTCACTTCTGGGTATAGACCCAAAAGAACTGAAAGTAGGGATTCAAGGTATGCCCATGATCACAGCAGCATTATTTACAAGTCAAAAGGTGGAAGCAACCCAAGTATCCATTGATGGATGAATGGATAAACAAATACGGTATGTAAATACAATGGAATATTATTCAACCTTCAAAAGGAAGGCAATTCTGACAGATGCTATACCATGGAGGAACCTTGAGGACATTATGCTAAGTGAAATAAGTCAGACACAAAAGACAAATTCTGATTTCACTTATATGAGGTAGCTAGAGTATTAAAATTCATAGAGGCAGCACATAGGTGGTTGCTGGGGACTAGGGGAATCCTACATTCATATACCTTGGGTCCCTGCCACTAAGGCCTGTTTCCTTTGTTTTTCAATGACTAGGATCCCCAGGAGAGCCCCTGAATTCTGTACAACTCCAACCTACCTAGGGAAGACATAGGGAAGCCAGTCCATTGTTTCTACAGTTGGTCAGGATCTGCTGGCAGATATTTTTTCCTCTTTAAGCAATTTATTCCTTTTTATTTACAGTTGTGTTCAGGGCACATCAAGTCCATAATATGAGAAGTTACTATGAATCAAAGCATAAATACACAAACACAATGTACTAGCCCAAACAGATGTACCCAGACCAGATATGAAAGCACAGGGAGTGGTCATTCATACCCATCGTACCTTGAATTCTGTTGGATCTGCTTGTTCCCATGTTGCTTTCTAAAGATGGCAAGAAATGACTTTGGTTGTTAAGACTACTGTGGCCATATTGGATACTGGAACATCTTAGCATCGGTGTGTGTCCGTGTGAACAGAAGGTTTCATGGAGTCTATTTCTAAAAAGGTTTCTCTATATTGAGGCAGTTGTAAAACGTCTGCAGTTGATCCTTGAGCAACGTGGGTTTGAACTGAACGGGTCTACTTCCACATGGATTTTTTTCAACAAACACCTGCAGTATTTTTGAGCTGCAGTTGGGAGTCTGCAGAAGTGAAGGCTGACTGTATGTATTGATCTGCCCCATTTTATATAAAGGACTTGAGCATCTACGGATTGTGGTATCTGCAGAGGGTCCTGAAACCAATTCCCTGTGGATGCTGAGGGACAACAGCTATCGTTATGTTTTGAGGGAGTCAAAGATTTTCAAACGTGTGGGTCAGCATCCCTAACCCCTGCATTGTTCAGGCATCAACTGTACTTTCCAGAATCAAGCCCACTTTTGGTTTCGAACCCTCTTAGACCCATGTTCTAACCATCTGAAAATACCAACTGATTGCGACAGGCATTCTGATTGTGACTTAGACTCACATCCTAACTCAGTAAAATCTGTTGAAAATTTTTGATGTCAACAAACTAAAGTCCAGTTCACTCTCAACTCATCAGATGTACAGGTTAAGATACTAGTTGTGTAGGTTAAGACTCTTTTTCATCCATAAGAATTGATTTTCTTGTGGAATGACAGCATCCAGAGAGAATTATCTCAGACAGAGCTTGCTCCCAATGACCTACCTGTCACATGGAGGCCCTAGTTTCTCTGTCTCTCTGTCTCTTTGTCTCTCTCTCTCTCTCTCTCTCTCTCTCTCTCTCTCTCTCTCTCTCTCTCTCACACACACACACACACACACATACACACACACACACACGTCTCTCTTTCTCTGATTTATCTGCAGGCCCCATGCTCTGCTTTTGTGGTAGCAAAACGGCAATCACAGATCCAGGTCACGTACTCTCACCACAACATCCAGAGGGAGAGAAAGGGTCTTTTCCAGAAGTTTCCAAAAGAGACTTAACTCAGGAGCCTAGCAAGCATCTCCTTGGATGTCGTTGGTTGTGTCCAGCTCTGAGCCGTGAGCCGAAAGCTGTAGGAGGCAAGTACCTCACCATGACCAGTAATCACTGCTTTAGTGGGGTCAGTCTCCCCAAACCACATGGTTGAGAATGGGGGAGAATGAATTCTCCACAGAACAGTCAGAGCAGTGTTGGCAGAAGATGGGGGTAGACCCTGGAAGGCAACCAGCACATTTCCTTCTGAGCTTCCTCCACACTTTGAACTGACCAGCTCGACCTTGGAGTGTCCATTCGGGACGTTGATTACTGAAACTGCCTTCTGCATTTGCTACTGTTGATCCTACTTGAAATTCCTTATTTTAAATGTTCTCAATGCTGGCTATCATCTGAGTACATCAAAGTGGAGAATCTTACACTTACTCAGGGGATTCTGATTTGATGGGTATGAGGTTGGAGCAGGGGCAGGCATCTGTACATTTACAAAACATCTTGCGTTGACTTTGATGCAAGCAGCCTCCACTGAGAACCACTGCACTAGGCTGCTGTGACATCAGCCCCTCTGGGTCCACTCCTTCATTCCGCAAGTGTTTACTGAGCGTGTACTAGGCGCTTGACACCCAGGTAGGTGTTGAGCATACACAGATGAACAAGGCAGGCAAGCTCATTGTCCTTACGGAGCTTTTGTTTTAGTGAGGGCTGTGGAGAGAAGCAAATAAACAAGAAAATGGTCCAAAGATTTTAGTGCTATGAACCATAAAGGAAATAAATCGGGATGAAGGGATAAGAGGAATGGAGAACTACCCTAGAGAGGATGGTCAAAAATGGCCACCCTGCATTATTCACAGTAGCCAAGATATGGAAACAACCTAAATGTTCATTAATGGATGAATGACTAAAGATGCAGTTATAGGGACACAATGGAATATTAGTCCGCCTTTAAAAAGAAGGAAATCCTGCCATTTTCAACAACATGGGTGGGCCTGGAGGATTATGCTATATGAAACAAGCCAAACATCGACAGATAAGTAATGTGTGAATCCACTTAAATGAGGAATCTAAAACAGTCAAACTTACAGAAGGAGGGAGTAGAATGGTGGTTGACGGGGAGTAGGGAGAGGAGGAATTAGGTGAGTGATGGTCAAAGAGCTCAAAGTTTCGGTTATGCAAGATAAATAATTTCTGGGGCTCTATCAGTATTACACAGCATAGTGCCATAGCTAACAGTATTGTACTTTGTACTGAAAATTGGCTAACAAAGTAGCTCTTATGTTAAGTGTTCTTACCCCACACACAAAAATAATGTTCTTATCCCACACACAAAAATAACTGTTAGGACAGGGGATTGTAATGGGGGTACTATATATCTTCTATTTTGAGATTTGGATCTCTGGTATAATTTTATTTAACAAGTGTAATTTAGCTTGGGACTTTTTGAAAGCTTTTCTTTCTCCACTTCCTTCCCACTAGGACTTAATGATGCTGCTTGCTGTACGTTTACTCTGCAGACCAGTTTCAATGTTTCTGGTTACTTCGGGCCCAACGCTGGCCCTGTGACTTGGGAGAGATTTTTCATCTGTACAGGCTCCACTCCTGGCTCCCACTTAAATCTACATAACATATGCAAAGGTTATGATAACCAGCTTAACTGCTCCTTCCCCACCCCAACGGACAAAGCCAAACTTAATAGATAATTCCACTACAGGCTGAAGCGATTTACATCCTGGTTAGAAAATATAAAACTTGAGACCAAACAAAGACTCCATGCAGTAGTTTGCAGCAGACTCTGCCCAGCCAGCCCTCCTCTTACTTTAGTAAATCGTCCTTGTCTATTTCTACCTGCCTCATGAATTCCTTCATGGCCATCGAGTGAGCAGCCACAATAACAAGGGGGCAGAGGAAGCTTTGGGAGGTGATAGATACATTTACCACCTTGATGCTGCTGATGGTTTCACAAGTGTACACTTTCCCCCAAACTCATCAAGTTGTATACATTACATCCGTACAGCTTTTTACATGTCAGTCATACCGCAATAAAGTGGTTTTAAAAAACTGGCTGTCCTGGAAAGTGGAGAACTTCAGGAGCAGACCTAAAACACGAATGTTCTTCGTGCCCCTGAGGAAAGAGGACGGTCATGCGTTGGACCTGAGTAAGGAAGCTCGTGAGATGAGGAGATAAAATAGGCAGGGCCAGATCACTCTGGGCCCTGTGGGCAGCCAGAGGGAGTTCAGATTTTTTTCTCAGTGCTACGGGAAGCCTCACATGCTCCAATGCTTGTGAGCTGCTTTTTCTCTACCTGCCCTGTAAGTGTTGCTGTTCTCTCAGCCTCTTTCCCTGGCCTCTTGTTCTCATTCTACCTGGGGGAATCTTGATTGCTGTCAGTTGACAATCAAACACAGGCTGCACCCTACTCCTGTCCATCGCATAGGTTCTTCAAATTTGTACAAAGCTCTCCACTCCCGATCTCTCTAGCTTGGCTAATAATACTACCAGCTACCCAGACATCCAACCCAGAAAGCTGAGTGTCATTGTGGGTCCCTCCCTCTTACCTCCCACAGCCAATCAATAACTAATTATTTTATTATTTATTATTTTTTAAAAAAAGATTTTATTGGACTTTATTGGGGAACAGTGTGTACTTCCAGGACTTTTTTCCAAGTCAAGTTGTTGTCCTTTCAATCTTAGTTGTGGAGGGCGCAGCTCAGCTCCAGGTCCAGTTGCTGTTGCTAGTAGCAGGGGGCACAGCCCACCATCCCTTGTGGGAGTTGAACCGGCAACCTGTGGTTGAGAGCCCACTGGCCCATGTGGGAATCGAACCGGCAGCCTTTGGAGTTAGCACGAAGCTCCAACTGCCTGAGCCACAGGGCCGGCCCAATAACTAATTTTTAAAAATCTTCCTCAAATCTCTCTTTTCCTAACTATCCTGCCTAATCCAGATGGCAGTCCCAAACCAGATGACCACAGCTCCTCCCTGGGTAGCTGCAACAGCCCCCTAATCTGTCCCCTCCGCAGTCTTGTTCCCTTCAAATGTGCTGTCCTCACTGTCCACCAGTGTACTTGTTAAAATGTTAAGTCCGCTCAGCATGAACCTGGGAAAGTCCAAACTCTTGCTCCTGGGCTGGTGGAATGCACTTTTTCTCCTTTCTTTTCACTCCTCACCCAGTATTCCTGGCTGTGGCAGATGTCTAAACTAGCATAACAAAAGGAAGCATTGGGAATGGGAGTCAAGGTGCAGAAGGAGATGAGAGTCAGCATAACAATCAATATAAGAGATATGCAGAGAGGGTCACTGTCTCCATTTTGATGAGAAGTCTGGAACTTGTAGAGGCCTCTCCAATTTAACAGCTTCAAGCCGTTTCTCTCTAATGGATCCAGGTAGAAAATACAAAGAGTGGGATATTGGGGAGGGAACATGAAAAAACTAAGGGGATGCAGGAGCCATGGGGAGAGAGAAGAGAAAAGTGAAGGTGAGAGGTTTTGTTTCCCTGGGGCTCTGAGAGGATTTCGCAGTGGTCAGAGGACACACGGAGGACTCACCTGCTCAGGAAGGGGGCGGGGAAGGAAATCAGATGAGAACCGCCTCAGAGTACTCTGAGCACTCTGGATCCTGTCAAGTGGGAACGTTCACTTGAATCTGAATAGAAGTATCATTTAATGTGCCCTTATGACCGACGGACACGTACTTAATGACCAACACTGGGATTGCTTGAAGATGTACCCCTCCTCTCACTATTGAGGGGTCACCATGCCGCCAAAGACCCTCCACCCACACAGCTCTCCTGTCTCATCTTTCACCTTCCGCAGAATGACTGCTGCCCTCCTGTACACGTCTCCTTGCTCATGTTTCTCCAGTATGCCAGGCAGCTATCACTCCCTGCAGTGCTTTCAACCCATACCATAACACTCTGCTGCCCATCTCCTGGCCACTGTCTATATGTATCCTTACCACAGACATTAGATGTTTGAGTATTACATAATAAGGAGAAAAGCCATGCTGGGGCATCACACAGTCCTGGATTAAAATTCCAGCTTCACTGTTTACTCACAGTGAGACCTTAGCAACAATTTTGTCTGTCTTCGTATCAGTAAGATAGAGAGAAGATCACTTCCTGTTGGGTTTTTCTGAGGCTCAAATGGACTTCAAGTGCCCAGCACATAGTAGGTACTCAATAAATGTTAGCTCTTTCTTGCCCTTGAGATACTCAGAAAGTGTTGTTCAAGTTCTAGAGTCATGAACAGCTACTGTTGGTGGGACGCTACCCACAGGATCTGCTAGCACTACTTTTGCTTTCTTTCTTGACTACTCTCTTCATTGGTTGACTTGAGTGCGATTCTCTTTTATTATGTATTGGAAGTGATGCATTTTCCACGCAGAGTAATCAGCAGGAGCTATCATTTACGGAGTGTCTACTCTGTGCCTGGCCTTCACTAAGTGCTTTCCAGGGAGTCTCTTGGTTAATATTCACCATGATTCTTGGGGGTCAGTAGTATTAATCACATATCCTATATGTGTCCAAATCAAAGTTCTGAGATGTTAAATAATTGTCCTGAAGTCACACAGCCAGTAATTGATAGCGTCAAGATAGAAATCCAGTCTTCCAGATACCAAAGCCCATGTCTTTTCAAACAGACCACATTTCCTCTCATGAAAAATACAATAGAATAATAATAACAACAACTACAACAACAATAATAATAGAAATAGTTAACACTTCATGATACCTAATTTGCTGGGAAAAATTATAACTCTGTACATGTATTAATTTAATTAAACTCTGTAAACATCCTATGAAAGTAGCTACTATTACCTGTACTATTATTATCCCATTTTACTAAAACATAAAGAGGTTGAATAACTTGCCCAAATCACTAAGCTGAATCTGTTTGTATATATAATACATTATGAAACACTGCAGTCTTCAATCTGTCTTCGTTCTTCAATGAGCATAAGATCCACGATCAAAAGAGAAAAAGTGGGAAAGTTTTACATACCTTGATGTACTAGAGGGATGCTGGCTGTTATGCTGAAATTAAAGTGAGGGGAGACTCTGAGTGTACTCAAGGTTTGAAAGCCTTGAGTCAAGGCACTGTTCTCCTGGACCTCGCCTGTGCAGTGGAGGCCATCGATCACTCCAGAAGAGCAGGCTAGATACTGAGGGTCACATGGAGGATGAAAGAACTGGGAGACTGAAGTTTGTCACCTATCCCTGGAGACCTACAGGATCATAAGCCTTACAAAGATGATTAGCAGCCCAAGAGAGCAAGGACAGACTCTTCCAACCAGCAAACAGAGCCGGTAACTTGTGCAACCCCTCGGGAGTGTGTCACCATGATGTCACCTTGTTTATTATCCCCCACATGGGAATCAGGCCCCACTGGGGCTTGATTAACTGCCAGCCACAGACAGCAAAATGACAATGCTTTTTAACTTATTCTACACACCATCAGGAGCTCCTCATCTAAAAGTCACTCCAAAGTAAATCACAGGGTTGTTTAATCTTTGCTCTGATTCTGCGATTTAGAAGCAATTCTGTGTCACTTCCCTTCAATCACAGGGTGTGTCACCACTTAAACGCAGTGTGAAAATCATTCATGTAGACAACATGTATTTGTTGAAGTCTCTTCTATGTCCATTCACTAAGTAGGTGCTCAGGACATGTTGGTGAGTAAGAATGATACGGTCCCAGTGGGTTAGGAACTGAGTCTAACTGGCAAGGGGGACACGTAAGAAACAATCAGGGTTCTATTAGGAGTTTTTCAAAGAGGTGTACAGACAGCCCTGGGAGCATACAACGGGGGTCCCAACTGTCTCCGGAGGGCAGAGGATGCTTCCCTGCAGAACAGCTGTCTAACTGAGGCCCGGATGTTGAGTAGGAGTGAGGCAGGTAAAAGAAGGAAAGAACAGCATTATGAAGGCAGGAGACAGCAAAACCCAAGGAATGAAGACCATTCCAGGTACCTCAAGAATAGAGAGCAAGACGGAGAACACCACAGGGAGGCAGGACAGCTGCGCTGGCTGGGCAGATCACACAGGACTTTGTAGGCCCGGTGAGAATGCTGAAGGTTTCGGGGCTTTTTGTCTTTTAATGGCAATAGAAATATCCAAGGATTTTACAGACGGAGGGAGGTGATCGTATGAGCAGTGTGGAGAGCGTATGGAGAGGCAAAAGGGGAGATGGGCACACCAGGTGAGAGGCGACCGCAGCCATGAAGGTGAGAAATAAAGGTGTCTTGGGCGGGGATTGATGTAGTGGGGATGAAGAGAACTGAATGAGTGGGAGAGATATCTAAGACTGAAAATTAGCAGGATCTGGTGAGATTAAAGCGTGCAGTGATAGAAAAGCAATTATTTTTCGTCTTTCTCATAAAAATTATTCATTAGGGATTCACCGGCATGAGCTCGGTTTTACTCTGCTCCCTTCTACAGCAGCTAAGTGGAAGGGGTGATCACCTGTGTAGGACCACGTAGGTTGATTAATGGTGCTTCCACTCTTTTGGCAAACACTTACGGGCATCTTCCTGTGCCAAACACTGCAGTAGGCACCGAGAATACAAACGTAAGTGTGACACACTCTCTATTTTGAAGTGGTATAGCGGAAAGCATATTGGAACTGGAAGACACGGGTTCAAATTCCTGTATCACTACTTCCTGGGAAAATCTGATTAAACTACTTTAAAGTTTCAGAGCCTCAGTTTCCTCATCGTAACATGGGGATAAAAATACCTACCTTCCAGAATTGGTATGTGAATTAATGAAAAAATGTGTGGCAAACAGGTGCAATGTGTGGCTCAATAAATATTCATTCCTCCTATCCCAGTCCAGCGCTTCCACCTTTCAGGTTTAAGCATCGAGACGAAAACCAAATTTTATAAATCAGGTTGAAGAAAACATTCCTCAGTAGAAAACCCACACAGAGATGAGTAACCTAATAATAATATTTTCAGAACACACAATTGTAGTCATTCTGGATGGGCAAGTTGCTGCCCTTTCTGGAAGCTTTTCAATTTAAGGAAATATCTTACCTTCATTGCCAAACAAAGCTTGTTTTCCTCCCTATATTGCAAGCACTTGCCTACTCCTCCCCCCAAAGCTAAGACACCAGCCTACTGCCATTTCTGACAACCCAAAAGCTCATGAGTATAACATTCCAAGACGTGCTGAAGAGTTCCTCGTGGCATTCCTAAAAGCAACCTAACGTTTCCTCCTGAGTCCAACCTCCAACTGAATTAGGAGCTTTCTTTTCTTTCCTTCCTTAATTAACACTTTACTGTCAATGATTTTATTTTTTTGTTTTCAGCATTTGCTTCTTTTTCATATCCATTTTTTTCATTTCTCCCCATTTTTATTTTATTTTTCCAGTTTTATTGAGAAATAACTAACGTACCATTTTTATTTTTAAACATCTTCTCCTTTTATAAAAAACAGACGCTATTTCTCCGTCTATTCCTTAGAGGACTGTAAACATAATCATCTTAAAGTCAGCTTCATGCTGCTTTATTATTTTCATTTGATCAGGAACGAATGCAGCTCTTCATTGTTGATTTGGCTTGGCTCTGTATGTTAGCACTGATTTTCCTTATAGACTTTGGGGTTCTGGTTTGCACATTCATTGTGAAGGCACATTTCCCCTCTTGACCACCCCAGTCTCTCTGCTGCATTCCTTCTTCCCTGTCCAGCAGTTTCTATGTGACTCCATCAGGCTCCTCAGGCTCCTAGATCAGAATTAAGTATTACGTTGGTGCCTTGGGCACCATTCAATATTGGGTTCTCCACGTGTATCCGGGAAATGCAAATCCAGGCACCATGTCTTGCTTTTCCATCTCCCAGGGAACATACCTTTATAAACCATAGGTCCAAATATCTGACAGTTGCAGATTTCTCAGCCTTCTTTCACAGGTGGAAGGTATGTGTGTATGTGCATGTGTATGTGCAAGTGCATGTGCATGTGTGTAAACAAAGAGAACACTCTTTCCCAGTCCCATATCAAGCAGAGCGCCTGAGTCTGGCCTTTCACCATGCTTGGTGCCTCTGTCATTCCTTTTACTACACAAAAGCCTGATTCCTGGTCACCTCTGCCAGCTTCTTCACCCAGAGCCCTGCGGGCCCATTGATCACTCATGCATGTGTTTCATGTTTTCTACACAGAGATATGTATTATATTTTTTTACTGTGGTTACATTTTTCTCTTTCTCATTTAATACTTATCTATCATGTTATATATTTGGAGCAGGGAAAGCCTCAAAGCATAACCTTGTGACACCATCTTGATCAGAAACCTCCCAAATCCTCTGTATATGCCTGTTGGCCCACTTGTTACGTGGTGTCATAAGCGTTTTTACCACTAACTCCACTGCTTGCCCAAAGTCATAGGTCAAGTTGCAGAGCCAGGATTTGAACATCCGTCTACTGACTCTTATCTAGAACACTGAGGAATACAGCCCATTCATCGCCCCATCACCAGTGCCTTGCACAGAGTCTGGCACAAAAAATAGGTGCTCACGTAATATTTTTCGAGTGACAACCTTAGATTCCCATTCCTGTCTTTTAGATTTAGGATAATCTTCCTTTTTCCCCCCAAGCCAATATGGTATCCCAGTATCTCTCTCTTTAGAAATGCAAGGTAAATGAACACCTAATTTTTACCTATTCTGCCTTTCCTGTGCCCAAGGCAAACTTCACAGTCGATCAGAGAACCGTTACTGCCTGGACTTTGTTGCATAAGCCTCCTAACCTAGCACTATTAATTGATGAGCATTTGCCCTCCCAGCGTAGACACAAATTTCTCTTTTACCAACTAAAGGCCCTAAACCTCTTGAAAGACAAAACACAGAAGCATCATAGATTGGTGGTCCTCTTCTATTGTTCCAGAATTTTTACTTCCCACTCTAATTTTGGCCTAAAATGTGAAAATCAAACACATCTAGATATTATACAATTCTGTGATCCTGGGTTGTCTGTAAATATACCACATTGAGAACATTACCTATACTTTCCTATGATAGTATCTTCCATTTGAATAAAATTCACTTTTTTTCTTACATAATTTCACACCAAACAGTGAGATGGGTTTTATTATTCATTTCTTACAGATGAGGCGTCTGAAGCACAGAGAGGTTAAGTGACTTGGCTAAAGTCACACAATACGTAAGAGGCAGAACCTGTACCTAAACCCAGATCTTTTCATTTCTAGTCTTAGTATATCAGCACTATTTTTTTTGTCCCATTGTTTTCCTAAAACATTTTATTTATTTATTTATTTATTTATTTATTTATTTATTTATTTATTTATTTTTAAGGAGGATGCAGCTCACAGTGGCCCATCTGGGGATCGAACTGGCAACCTTGTTGTTAAGAGCACTGCGCTCTAACCAACTGAGATAACCAGCCACCCCTAAAACAATACTTTTCAAGTGCCGGAAACATGAAGACGACTGTCATAATTATTTTTGTTTCACACTATTATCTCGACTAACAAGATAAAAACATTCACAGAATCACTAATTTTTATTTATGACAGATCTCTGGGTTTTTTTGTTGTTGTTATCTTTATTGTTTTTGTTTTTTGTTTTTTTTTACATCCTATAAGTACAGTATTGTGTGTATCCAAGTGCAGTTGAATGCAGTTTTGCATTCTTAGTCCTCAGTGAGGTACCAAGCTCTCACACAGGTTTGCAGAGCTGTCCCAAACAGTTATATTCAATGTTACACAACCCTAGAACTCAGGATCGTGGTGAGTTTCCAAAGTCACATAATCATATTCTTTTTTATAAAGGCAAATGAGTAAACGCATAACCAAATTTGACTTAAGTTGTATACAAGCCTTTTCATACATAAGACACCACAAATCACACACATTTTTTTTTTTAATAGCTTTTTTAGAGCAGGTATCCTGAGTTTTAGCAAGGAAAATACAGTCATTGTGGGATCACGATTTGTATGAAATGCTCCGTGACTCAGACAAGCACTAGCTGACTTCAGGACGAAAACCTTAGCTGGCCTCACCCCTCCTATGGTTTTTCTACACTGTTTTTGTCGCTTTTATTTAAACTAATATTAGCTTGAGCCTCCAGTGTAACTAAGCCTTTGTTCTCTTCCCATTGTTCCTCTAGCAGAACTGGCGAGAGAAGCCTTTTCTCTGGCTCTGGTTAAATACAAACCCATTATCAAGTGGACCCAAGGACCTACTGGGCTCAAGGCTTTTACCACCAACCTTAGTCACCTACAAATATACCTCAGGGACAACAGGGTATATAAATCACCACCCTTGGTATTACTGTCATCATAATACCTACCATTTATTGAGTCCTTACGATGGGGCAGGTGCTCTACTGAGCCTTTTACATGAATTAGCTATTCATGTAATTTTATCCTTCACAACAACTCTATGGAATAGATTCTACAATTTTCTTTTAAAATTTAGACTCAGAGAAGTTAAGAAACTTATCCAATGCCACAGAGCTACAAGAGGTAAAGACAGAGTTCAAAACCAGGTCACCTCAGGTTTCAAATCCTCATGACATCCCACATTAAATACTAAGTGTATATAATATACACACGCAGAAATATAGGAGTTGAGCTGCAGCTGACTATTTGATATAAGATCATATTTTGTAGATTTATTTCAATACTTGTTAATGATTTTACAGTTTTCTTTTCATTTTTTGGAGTCAATAAATATTTTTGGCTCATCCAACACTGGTCAGCTTTCAAAACATTCTTCCGGTCTATGAACTAGGCCTCTGGTTTCTAACAAGTGAAAGATACCATCAAACAACAACAGCATTTAAAGAACATGGACCTGCTGCTCTGTGAAATTCTTATTTTGGGGGACAAGAAGAAGGACAGAGGTAGAGTATGTTTGTAAATTAAACTTAAAATTTTTTAGATCATAATAAACACACATACAGTTGTAATAAATAATAGAGATCCCATGTACCTTTTACCCAGTTTCTCCCAGGGGTAACTTCTTGCAAAACTATAGTACAATTTCCTAACCAGGATATTGAATTGATAGAATTCATGGACTTTAGCTCTTATTCAATGTAGTGTATTTAAAAAAAAAAAACACACACACTTATAATCCATACATCATAAAATTAACCCACTTAGAATGTACAGTTCAATGATTTTAGTATATTCACAGAGTTGTACAACCATTGCCACTAATTCCTGAACATTTTCATCATCCCCAAAAGAAATTCCTTACCCATTAGCAGTTACTGTTCATCTCTGGTCCACCTCTATCCCTGCTAAAAACAGACCTCCATTAATCTAGTTTCTGTCTCTATGGATTTGCCTATTCTGGACATTTCACACAAACACAATCATACATATTATACAACCTTTTGTGACTAGGTTCTTTCACTGAGCATAATGTTTTCAGTTTATCCATCTTGTAGCATGAATCAGAATTTCATACCTTTATAAGGCTGAATAATATTTTATTGTGTGGGGGATATACCACATTTTTTTTTTAACCCATTTACCAGTCAGTGGACTTTTGTGCTGTTTCTGCTTTTTCACGATCACAAATAATGTTGCTATGAATATTGCTGTACATAGTTTTGTGTGGACATATGTTTTAATTTCTCTTGGGTAGATACTTAGGAGTAGAATTGCTGGGTCACAGGGTAACTCTATGGGACTGTCAAACTGGTTTCTACAGCATCTGCACCATGTTACACCCCACCAGCAATGTAAGAGGGTTCCAATTAGTCCACATCCTCACCTACACGTTCTCTGTCTTTTTTATTATAGCCATCCCAGTGGGTGTGAAGTGCTAGCTTACTGTGGTTTTGATTTGCATTTCCCAAATGGCTAATGATGTTGAATATTTTTTCATGTGCTTGTTGGCCATTTGTATATCTTTTTTGGATGGAGGTAGATTACTTTTGAAAGTCTTGAATGTGCTTGGTGATAAAGTGAATGTGATAACGTGTTATTGCATTTTGATGTTAGAAGAAAACAAAACGTATTTTACCATTTACATACTTACTCATTAGAAATTTTTTGAGCACCTATGATATTCCAGCTATCAGGAGGTACAGGGAAAAGAAGAAACCAGACAGTCAATCATGGGAGGTGGCATAGATAAGATATTACAGTCAGGTTCCTGGCACTTTTATAAATATCTGTTTCTGACTTATCATCTAGATGATTCATTTACATTCCTGGAAGAGGCAGAAAGGCAATGAGACAAGATCCCTGATCTCTAGTAGCTTACTGTCTAGTGGTGAAGAAAAACACATAAATACATCATTGTACTCCCATATGGTCAATACAATGGTGGCAGTCTGTCCAAAGAGCTATGGGAGCAGAGAGGAGGGAGCAATGAATCCTACCGGGCATCTAGGAAGGGTACATAGGGGAGGTAACATTTGAATTTGGTGCTAGAGAATGTTTAGAGGTTTGACAGATGGAGAAATCAGAAGTGCATTCTAGGCATCAGGCATAGTCTGAGCCGAGGTGGAGGGTGTAAAGTAGAGATGGAAGGAGTGTAGAGCCAGGTTGTGTAGAGCCACACGAAGAACTTTTGTCTATAGTGTGGATTTTGTTTTTTTTGTTTTTTTTTTAAGCAGAAGAATGGTGTCATTGGACCTGAGGTTTAAGAGATTACTCTCTGGGGACAGCCAGGTAGATGGATTCATGGGTTGGCAAACTTTGTAAAATGGCAAATAGTAAATATTTTTGGCCTTGCCAAAGTATGATCTTTGTCACAACTTCTCAACTCCGCTGTTATGGTGTGAAAGCAGCCATAGACAATACTTAAATGTATAAGCCTGGCTGTGTCCTAATACAGCTTTATTAACAAAACCAGGTGGAGTGGATCTGTCTTGAAGGCCATGGTTTACTGACTCCTAGAAGAGACCAAGGGAAGAATGAAAGCAAACAGACCCGACTATCTAGAAGTTCTCTCTTTAGTGTTGAAAATCAAAATGGAGCGATGGAAATTCAACTTTTAACAGGCAGAGAGTATCTCTAGACTTCAAGGAGAGTCAGGTCTTCAACATGGGCTGGGCTGGAAAGTGGAACTCTGCTCCCCACCCCCAGGCCTGTTTTCCTACAAGGCAAGGCAGAATTCCACCGCATCGCCAAAGCACATCAGTCATCAAACCACCTGCAGGCTCTTGTGTCAGCAACGTGGAAGGTGTGGAACCTAAACCAGTGACAGTCCTGCCAAGGAACCCACGGCCAAGGCAAGGAGATGCTGAGACAACAGGCAGAAAGTCTTGGCAAAGATCATTTGGTCTGAGACAGGAAGGCTTGATTCCAGTTAATTAAAGAAGCATTTGCTCAGGGCCCCACCTAGAACCCAGAGGTGGGACGCACAGGGGCTCCTGGAGAGCCAGAACTGGAACCTTAGGAGCAGGTGCTTCTCTTGGCCTCTCTCGGGCTACACGGACTCCTCTCTCGCTGTCTGCTGCGGGCTTTGCACACAGGCTTTTACCTACAAGTGCAGCCGGTTCACCAGTCAGCGTGGGGTGGAGACGTCGGTTTACGAGTGGCCCTAACACAAATTTGCAGGCTTTCAAAAAGCCGTTTAAAAGGCTCTGCTGATGAAAACTGCCAAGCTCCTTTGCTCTTGGCTAGGATTATGTCAACTCAGCGTAGTAACACTGCTCATCCCAGACTCATCAGCCACTCTGATTGGCTGCTGGTGACATAATAGAAGTTTACGAATGTGATTGGCGCCCCAGCCGCCGGAGCCGAGCCGCGGAGCAGGAAGGCGAGGACGTGAACAGCGCAAGCCCAGAATGGGAACTGCCATATAGGGAAACGACCAGCCAACATCTTTTAAAGCACTGGGCTGTGTTTTGAATAATAAAGACGTCTTCAAGATTGTGAAATCCAGGTACCCTCCCGAGGTGCACCTGGGTTCCTTTGTGTTGCTTCTGCCTCCCAGGTGTCTCTCTCTCTCTCTCCCTGGAGACTCGCAGACAGGTGCCAACACGTCTGCCTCCACTTCCAGTCCCCTTCTCTCTGCCCAAACCTGCTCTCTGGAGCCTTGAGGCGGGCAGCCAGCTTCTCCCTGTGCCGTTCAGGCCAGGTTGAGCACCCGGGGCCTTCCCTGCTCTGAGTGGCCACAATAACAGCGTCTCAAGCTGTGGCCTTGTACAGCCTCGGGCATCCACTTTGACAAATTCTCCAAACAGCAAAGCCACAGCGGGAGGAATAAACATAACAGAAAACACAGCCACCTGGGCACAGTCGGCAGGGGTGTGTTTTCTTTAACAGGAATAGTAACTAGGGGTTGGGGACCAGCTCACCTGGTGAGTCATGGCACATTCTCTCCTCTTGGCCAGCTACCAAAAGAAAAGAGAACACATGCAATAGCCTGTGGCCTCAAGGGACAACGTGGGGCATTTTAGAAAGGCTCTGGGTTTGCAGAAGAGAACAGCCCTGCACAACACAGCAGGGAAGCTGTGGGGGGTCGGGATTCTGTGCCTGGCTCTCAGCAAACTTGCTGCGTGGGGTTTCCTCTTTGAGTATCTGTTGCCTTATCTGTTGAATAGGGAAACACAACCCAATTGAATCTAGGCCCTTTCCAGCTCAGTTTTTCCCTCCTAGTGGAGGAGTGGTGTTTCAGGAGCTGGATGAAGTGTTCTGAAGCTAATACATGTCCTTTAGTAAGCCTCCTACTATGGGCCTGGCACTGTGCAGGGGCTTTACATACACGAATGCTCATCTTGAGAACAATCCTGCCTAGTAGGTTGTCTCTCCATCTTAAAGAAGAGGAAGCATATTCCAAGCCATTTGGTAACTGGCCCACTATCACACAGCTAATATTCTTGATTTAAATCCAGTTCTTTCTGATTCCAAAGTCCCCCAAATATGATTTATTTTTTCCCTTTTTGATTTGCTTTAAGAAAACAAAAAGCTAATGACCAGTCTTTTGTCAATTTTAACTTTTTCTCCCAACATTGTTTTCTGATGACTACTATCAGGTAATAGCAGAACATCCAAACATATTGGCAAATGGATATTGAAACGAGTGTCATGGAGACTTGGGAGCTGGAATCTGAGTAGCTCGACAGCTTGTTTTCTCCATGAGCCAGTATGCTGTTCTGATTCTGTTATTTATAACAGTATGCACAATTAATAAGCAGGCGTTTCTAGCCCAACCCAGATGCCAAATCCACCAATACATTCCCAGCTATCATGGTTCATATAACGAGAAATAGAAATGCCAGTGTTTCATCATCTTCTGCAAAGGAAGCTGAATTGCACTGCTCTGCCACCTGAAACAGGTTTGAGCAGCCTTGCTCTCCCACTCTATGAAAGCACACTTTATGCACAGGACAAACTTCCTGGACAAAACAGAGCAAGGGAGATTTCTCTCGCCACCTCAGAAGCCCTAACCCTGGGGGTTGTTTTCTTCTCTTCCCTGGAATCAAATGTTCTTCCCTTCATAAGTGCACCTGGAAAGTTCTCCATCAAACTATACCGGCAGGCAGAGGCAGGCCCTCCACCCTGCCAACAGAAGCAGCAATTGAGTTCAGTGTGGCTATCAGCTAGATGGTCCGGCTAGCACACGATCAACTAGTTGCGCCACGAGCAGAAAAGGGAGCGCTTTCCGTGAAGCAACCACAGGCTACCGGCCCAGGCGTGGAGCCTGCACTTTCCTGGCTCCTGAGACCTCCCCTGACCTAACTGCTCTCCCTTTGAGTTCCGGTGATGAGCTGGAATACTTCTCTTATCACTATCTCCCAATGACCTCCCTCCCAACATTCCCTGTGCACTTTGGAGGTCCGCTCAGTGTCTTCCTTCCTGTGACATTCCCTGCCTCTATCCTGAAGATTGCCAATATCTACGTGGACAACTCATCCTTCAACTATGTTTTTCCGGACAGCGTTACAATTTCACCAAGGTGGCCGGGACCTGGCTATTCTGTACTCTCACATCTTTATAAACTGCTATAATTTTTTTTAAAATGTGTGTGCTGAGAAGTTTTAAAATAAAGTCACGCCAGAGTGCTGGTATAAGTAATTTAACTTAGATCTGGATGTCATGATTATTTACTGAACTACTGTGAGCTAAGTAGTTACTATGCGTGTTGTTCCACTGGCTCCTAAAGGGAACCATCTGAACTTTTACTTTTTTATTTAGAGCTAATCTAGCTCTAAAAATGCTTTGGGAACTTGAAAAAAAGGAGCTGAGGTGCTACTCTGTGATGTCAGGATTAATACCACGGCCATTTTACAAATAAGAAAACAGTGTTAGAATAAATGTTGTCCCCAAGATAACAGTCACTTGCATAATGAACAGTTGAACTTAAATCTAAGAGGTATAGTGAGAAGAGCAGAGTACAAAATGGGAAAATTAACACCCACCTGGCAGGGTTACCGTAAAGAAAATGATACAACGCGTGTAACGTGCAGGGGGAAGCAGAAGATACTTCAGCAGTGTCACCTTCTTTCCCTTCTCGTCTTCAAATTCAGAGCTCTTTCCATTACACCACACTGTCTCTTCATCACTGGAACTCATCAGAAAAGATATTATATATGTAAGTTTTATGATGGATAAAATGCTACCACAGTCATTTAATTTGAACCTCATGCCAACCTTTGCAAGGTAGGTATTATCTTCATTTTCCAGAAGAGGAAACCCAAATTCTCAGAGGATAAATGATTTCCCAGGGTCACTTGGTTGATAAGCAGTAAGGCTGGGATTTGAAGCCAGGTGTCACTATCCCAGAGACCACACCTTTCCTGTTAAACCATGCAGTCACTTTCTGACTTGATAAATATGCTTCTATAGAGAGGATATGTATTTCCTTTAGGTAAGTTAATAATATGAGGTGTAATCAACAAATATGGTGAATGTTTAAATAAAAAAAATTATTACAGTAAAAAGACACATTGCCATTAGTCCCCCTTAAAATACTCCCTCTTCCACATTTACCCCATCGCTCTTGCCACTTTCTGAAGCAGTTCTGGAAGTCCTCTTTCATGCGTGTCTTTAGTTGTACTGTCATGGCTGTCTTGATGTCCTGAATCGATTCAAAATGCTTTCCTTTCACGGTCATTTTGACTTAGGGGAAGAGCTAGAAGTTGCATGGTGCTAGATCCAGGAAATAAGGTGGATGAGGGCACACTGTAATGTTTTTATTTGCAGAAATTGCCTTATTAGAAGCAATGTGTGATATGGAGCCTTTCCATTGTGATCACAAAATACGGTGAATGCCGCCGCCAGTGCCATCCAACAAAAAGGCAGGGATCTTCAACACAAGAAGTGGCGCATCGAACCTTCGTAACAGTGTGTGACAAGTTTCAACTAATTCGGTGCAGTCAGTCAGGTGTGAGCTATGGTTGAGAAAAGGTGTGCTGTAAAGTGTGCCATAAATCACCCTCCATCATGACAACGCTCCCTGTCACACATCGCTTCAGGTATATGGCCAATTTCTGTCAAATAAAAACATTACGGTGTGTCCTCATCCACCTTATTCACCAGATCTGGCACCGTGTGACTTCTGGCTATTCCCCAAAGTCAAACTAATTCAGGACATCAAAGCAGCCACCACAGCACAACTAAAGACACTCATGAGAGACGACTTTCAGAACTGCTTCAGAAAATGGCAAGAACGATGGGATAAGTATATTTGAAGCGGGGTATTTTGAAGGGGATTAATGGCAATGTGTCTTTTACTGTAATAAATTTTTTAATTTAAACATTCACCATATTGTTTGATCATACCTTGTATGTGGAAATATTATTATTTGGCAACTGGAAAGTGAGAATGCTTTCCATTTTGTCCTGTGCATAAAAAGTAAGGAGAAATTGAGGAAAGTGTTGGCTACATCAAGTGTAAAATAATCATATAGATTTAAGTTCAAATGCCAAGCTGATGGAAACAACCTGCTTAGTACATTTTTAAAATAAATGTATTTTAAATGTCTAAGTGACAAACATTTCTAAAATTCTCCTTTTTATTGGAAAAAAATTGCATTTTTGTCTTGAATAAAAATATCTGGAAAACATATGTTTGTTGTTCATCAAATAAAACCACCAACAATGGTATTGACATGAAAAGACACATGGGTTAATGAAACAGAATAGAGAGCTCATAAATAAACCTAGCTTATATGGTCAATTAATTTATGACGAAGGAACCAAGAATATACAATGGGAAAAAAAACAGTCTCTTCAATCTCTTCAATAAATGGTGCTGGAAAACTGGAGAACAACACACAAGAATGAAACTGGACCATTATTTGACACCATACACAAAAATGAACTCAAAATGGATTAAAAGCTTGAATGTAAGACCTGAAACCATAAAATTCCTAGAAGAGAACATAGGCAATAAGCCTCTAACATCAGTCTTGGTAATGATTTTTTTTTTGGATTTGCCATCAAAAGCAACAAAATCAAAATTAAACAAGTAGGACTATATCAAACAAAAATGCTTCTGCACAGCAAAGGAAACCATAACAAAATAAAAGGGCAATCTACTGAATAGGAGAAAATACTTGCAAATCATGTCTGATAGGGGTTAACATCCAAAATATATAAGGAACTCATACAAATCAATAACAAAACAGACAAACAAAACACACAAAACAGTCTGATTAAAGAATGAGCAAAGGGAATTTATGTTGGGGTAAAGACAGCCTATTTATAAATGGTGCTGGGAAAATTGGACAGACGCATGCAAAAAAATGAAGCTGGACCACCTTTTTAGGCCATACACAAAAATAAACCCAAAATGGGTCAAAGACTTAAATGTGAGACCCAAAACCATAAAACTCCTAGAAGAAAATATTGGAAATACATGTACAGACATTACCCTTAGTAATCTTTTTACTGATATATCCTCTAGGGCAAGGGAGGCAAAAAAATAAATAAATGTGGGATTACATCAAACTAAAAAGTTTTTTCACAACAAAGGAAACCATCAATAAAACAAAAAGGCATCCTACTGAATGGGAGAAGATATTTGCCAACGATATATCTGATAAGGGGTTAATATCCAATATTTATTTTAAAAAACTCGTACAACTCAACACCAAAAAAACAAACAACCCAATTAAAAAATGGGCAGAGGACACAATGAGACATTTCTCTAAAGAGGACATACAGATGATGGTCAACAGACACATGAAAAGATGCTCAACATCACTAATCATCAGAGAAATGTAAATAAAAACCACAATGAGATACCACCTCACTCTGGTCTGAATGGTTAACAAACAAGAAGTGCTGGTAAGGATGTGGAGAAAAGGGAACCCTTGTACACTGTTGGTGGGATTGCAGATTGGTGCAGCCACTATGGAAAACTATATGGAGGTACCTCAAAAAATTGAAAATGGACTACCTTATGACCCAGCAATTCCACTCCTATCTATCCAAAGAAATCCAAAACAGTAATCTGAAAAAATATATGCACCCTTATGTTTGTTGCAATGCTATTCACAATAGCCAAGATATAGAAACAACCGAAATGCCCATCAACAGAGGATTGAATAAAGAAAATGTGGTATATTTATACAATGAAATGTTACTCAGCCATAAAGAATGAAATATTACCATTTGCAACAACATGGATGGACCTTGAGAATATTATGCTAAGTGAAATACGTCAGGTGGAGCAAGACAAATACCATATGATCTCACTTATATGTGGAATCTAAAGAACAGAATAAACAAAACATAAGTAGACTCAGAGATATACGGAGGGAAAAAAAACAGGATTGCTAGATGGGAGGGGGTGGGAATGGGGAAGAAGATAAAGGGATTCGAAAGTACAAATTAGTAATCACAATATAGCCATGGGGATATGAAATAGTTTGGGGAATATAATCAATAATGTCGTAAAGATTTTGTAGGGGGTCAGATGGGCACTTGTCTTATTAGGGAGACCATTTCACAGACTGTGTAGGTGCCTGACCACTGCACTGTATATCTGAAGCTGAGGCTGGATAATAATGAATGTCAACTATAATTATATATATATATATATATATATGTATATATACATATATATATATATATATATATATATATACACACACACATATATATATACACAGAGGGTGCCAAAAATGTATACGTCTTTTAAGAAAGGAAAAAACTATTAAAATTGTAATACTCGATATATACCGATCACAAAAAATGAATACAAGTCATGTGTATACATTTTTTGGCACCACTGGTATATAGTCACAGGATGTGGAGGACAGCACAGGGAATAGAGTCGATGGAACTGTAACAGCTGTATACGATGTCAGAGGGGCAGTAGATTGGGAGAGGGAGGTTATCACTTTGTGAGGGGTATAAATGTTTAACTGTTACATTATTTTGTACACCTGAATCTAATAAAAAAAAAACCCTCTAAGTGTTGACATGAGAAAAAAAAAAAAAAGAATGTGCAGGGGATTGGAATAGACATTTTTTCCAAAGAATAGATACAGACGGCCAACAGGTACATCAAAAGATGCTCAATATCACTAATGATCAGGGAAATGCAAATCAGAATCACACAATGAGATATCACCTCGCACCTGTTAGAATGGCTGTTATCAAAAAGACAAGAAATAACAAGTGTTGGTGAGGATGTGGAGAAAAGGGAACACTTGTGCCCTGTTGGTGAGAATGTAATTTGGTGTAGCCACTTTGGAAAACAGTATGGAGGTTCCTCACAAAATTAAAAATAGAACTATCGTATGATCCAGCAATTCTACTTCGGGTATCTATCCAAATAAAATGAAAACACTAACTGAAAAAGATATACACATCCCCATGTTCATTGCAGCATTATTTACAATAGCCAAGATATGGAAACAATCTAAGTGCCCGTCACCAGATTAATGGATAAAGATGTGGCACATACTCCTATATACCACGGGACAGCGTTTGTCCTAGAAAAAAAAATGAAATCTTGTCATTTGTGCGAATATGGATGGACCTTGAGGGCATTATGTTATGTGAAATAAATCAGATAAAGACAAATACCATATGATCCCACTTATATGCGGAATCTAAAACAAACACTCCGCCCCCCCCCCCCAAAAAAAAAATGCTGAGCTCACAGACACAGAGAACAGATTGCTGGTTGCCAGTGGCAGGGGGTTGGCGGTGGGCAAAATGGGTAAAGGGAGTCAAAAGGTATGAAGTGCCAGTTATAAAAGAAATGTCATGGGGATGTAATGTACAGCATGGGGACTATAGGTAATAATATTGTATTGCATATTTGAAAGTTGTTCAGAGTAAATCTTAAAAGTTCTCATCACAAGAAAAAACTTTCTGTAACTATGTTTGGTGACAAATGTTAACTAGACTTACTGTGGTGATCATTTTGCAATGTATACAAACATTGAATCATATTATACACCTGAGACTAATACAATGTTGTATGTCAATTATACCTCAATTAAAAAAATATCATTGAAGTCGCTATATTTGTGCTAAGTGGCTGTACTCCTAATTAAAATAGTGAAAATATTACCCCAAATTCTTTCTTGAAATGGGTCACGTCCCAGTGAATTCACAGCTATCTGTTTCAATTTGCTTCATATTCTGGAATAACTCCAGAATTTGAAAAACAAATTATTTGCAGTATGTGGTTCTCCCAAAAAGAAACCTTAAAATTATTTTTGAGTTAAGAAAGATATAATAATGTTAAACACTAGAGTGTACTTACAAAAGAAAAACTTAAATGGAATCTCCTGTGCTAGGGATCAAATGGGGTCTAAATCAGTATTTAAATCACAATGTTAATGCATTTGATTAAAATGTTCAATCAAGGTCTCTGAGCCACGATATAGATTGGAACCCTACTCATTTGGTTTCAATCAGTTTTTCAATATAATAATATGTAATTGGCCAAGGAACAGGGGTCCAAACCTCAAATCCCCAGGGCCAGACAGGTAATGTAAACCAGAGTTTGGAGAGATGAGAAAGTTTCCTCCTTGTAAAATGAGGATAATAAAAATATACATCTCAGGGGCAGCCAGATGGCTCAGTTGATTAGAGCACGAGCTCTCAACAACAAGGTTGCTGGTTCAATTCCCGCATGGGATGGTGGGCTGCACCCCTTGCAACTAAGATTGGAAACGGTGCTGGACTTGGAGCTGAGCTGCGCCCTCCACAACTAGATTGAAGTTCAACGACTTGGAGCTGGTGGGCCCTGGAGAAACACACTGTTCCCTAATAAAAAATTTAAAAAAAAATGTATATATATATATATACATCTCACAATACTGTTATGAGGATTAGCTAATGCCTGGGAAAAAGCATTTAGAGACATGTTTACAGCTGTTAAAACTGTCCACAAAGAGTAACCATTGTTATTCACCAACTGCTGGTTTTGAATGACATCACAACGTCCTAATAAGCTACCCTTTCTTTCACACACCCGTGAAACACCCACAATCTTTCATCCTTCCCATCTGTGATGAAGCTAAGAACCTGATCAACAATATAGCATAGCAGCATCTAAAAGAGGGAAGTAAAACCAAATTGGGATGTTTTTGCTTCATTATTTCCCTCAAAAAACTTTTGTGAGAGCTTACTATGGCTCAGGCATAGTTGACTCAAAGAAACTGTTTTTACCAGTCATCAAACGAAGAGAGGAACAGCCTTCTTCCCACGTCAGGAAGAAACCAGTGTATAGACTGTCAATAAAGCTCCATGACAGCACTGCCCTGTGGAATCTAAATTGTTTAGTAGTACATTAAAAAAGAAGAAAAAAGGAATAGCGGACATTGGTATTAATATTAGCATCAATCATATATTTATTCAATGTATCCACATATTATTTCAATATGCAATCCATATGACAAATTATTGAGACAGTCTACATTCTTTTTTTCATACTAAGTCTTTGCAATGTGTCAGTCTCCACTTATATCATACCTCAGTTTGGACCCGTCATATTTCAAGAGCTCTATGGCCACGTGTCTAGTGGCTATCATATTGGGCAGTACAGATCAATGAGACCTTCAGAGAGAATTGATAAAGTATTAACATAGAAATGTTTAATATTTGAACATTTGTCCTGTATTATAGGGGCTCTGAGGTTTTACAGCTAAGAATGGTCTAGAAGGCCCTTTTGACATCAGCACCACGCAGATTTCCCTCCAGAAATGGAGCAAACATTCTCCCAGTGGCCAGGCCTTTTACTGGCTTGCGGATGGACAAGTAACCCAACTAGGGCCCATGAAACCAGGCAGAGGCTTGCTGGGAGCTGCTGGAAAATTTTCTTGCTTTTCTGAGAGGGCTTCTGAAAGGAGCCCTCTCTGTTTTCCCAAATGGAGATGGGAAAGCATATAGTCCTTGAAGATGTTGCCAGCAGTCTCAGAATTAAGAAGGGAGCTGGCCTAAGTAAGGCACATTTGGGGGTGGTTAGAATTTCAACATGGCAAAGGGCAGAGACAGAAGAGATGGAAAAACTGGATCCTGGATGATTCTGTTAACCTGTTGAATCAAACCAACTCTGAAGCCCACCACACCTCTAACTTTTCAGTTCTTTGAACTGAATGATGAGCCTTTTGCTGTTCAAGGCACTCCGCAGTGGGTTTCCTGTTATCCAAACATTCCTAACGGTTACAATAGGGAAGGCTCTGCAAGGGGATTGTCGCAGCCCCTCACTCAAAAGTCACTGCCACACATCTTCATGAAGAACAAAGAGAAACGTAAAACACCTCGACCCAGGAGAATGTTGATGTGACGCTTCTGACCTTGCACTGGAAAAACCCAAGTGAACAAGGATGGAGACTAGGCAGAGAGAGCCAAATTTCCCTCCCTGTGGCCCCCAGAGCCGCAGGTCCACAAGCATATGCAGTTTCTCAGACCTCTGACTCCGATGTGCCCAAAACTGCAGAACACAGCTACAGGTCTTATGGAAGCAGGACCCAGGTGGTTTTGTATGTAAAGCGGATTCTTCTCCTCTCATGGTAAGTCCTCAAAGGTATTTGGGTCCCCCTCCCCCGCATAAACGTCTAACATACATTTAAAAACATCAAGTACAGTAAGTCCTCATTTAACATCATTGAAAGGTCCTTGGAAATTGTGACTTTAAGCAAAACAACATATAATGAAACCAATTTTACCCTAGGCTACTTGATATAAATAACAGTTAAGTTCCTATGGCATTATTTCTGGTCATAAAAACATCATCAATCTTCTAAATAAAGATGGAAAACACTTCTAATATTAAACACTGAAATAAATGTGAGCTATACATACATGTAAGAAAGATTAATAAAACCAGGTAAGATCATTATTTTCCAACCCACACATTCCAGTTTGGGGTCTAGAGTGGCTGGTCCTATCCTGGCAGCTCTGGGTGCTCGTGAGGTGGGACCCCACCGTGGAGAGGACACCCTTCCATCTCTGAGTGCACTCACACACACCCGCCCACACCCAGATTGGGATAACTTAGACATAACGATTTACCTCATGTGCACAGCTTTGGGATGTGGGAGGAAACCAGGGGACCCAGAGGAAACCTACGCAGACATGGGGAGACCATGCAAACCCCACACAGACAGTGGTTCCGGTTATCAACATTATAGGGAAATGACATCGAAAGAAACGTTGTTCAAGGACTTGCTGTATTATGCAAATCAACGTATCGTCAAGCAATGGGTCAAAATAACAAACACTATTTTGTCAAAAAGGAACACTTTATTCATCTATAGATAATATATATAAAAGCAAGAAAAATCAGGATGTTTTCCTCAGCCATCCTTTCCACATTTTACGCAGTTTTAGTGAACTATAAATCAATGATTTCTTCATGCCTAAAAGAGAAAAGAGACAGTGAGAAAGTTGAAGCTTATTGGGTAAATACTCAGCTAGAGGTTCCGTGATATTTGGACCAGAGACTTGTCTTTGGGGTGGAGCAGTGATGGGCTGACTGAGGGGTTTAAGAGACCCTGGGAGCTGAAGGTTATTAAAGGTTACTGTGATCAAAGTGCGGGAAAAAGATTCTGATTCAGGCATCTATTGTAACAGTGATCCATAGTACCTGAGTTTCTGGAGTAAGTGAATCTTTTGAGTTACGAGTATACTGGCAGCCTTTGAATTTAGTAGCTCTTTTTAAACAGAGGAGAAAGGAAGAACACAGACAAGGTCTGTATGTAAGTGGGCACCCTTGGCCCCATTCTAACTCCCAAAGCCTGCATCCCAGCCACTCCCAGCCACTGCTTCTGTGTCACTGCGTATGCAGCTGATTTTCCCAGAGTGAATATTATTATTATTATTCTAATTTTTTATTGGGGAATGTTGGGGAACAGTGTGTTTTTCCAGGGCCCATCAGCTCCAAATCAAGTTGTCCTTCAATCTAGCTGTGGAGGGCGCAGCTCAGCTCCAAGTCTCGTCGTCCTTTTCAATCTTTAGTTGCAGGAGGTGCAGCCCACCATCCCATGCAGGAATTGAACTGGCAACCTTGTTGTTAAGAGCTCACGCTCTAACCAACTGAGCCATCGGGGCTGCCCCTGAGTAAATATTACTTCCATCAGTTTCTGCCAGGTAGACAGCAAGTCCCGTTTCAGATTTGTTCTCTACAAGTGCCTTCCCTGACTCCCCAGGCCGATTCAGACACAGCTCCTTCTACTCCCACAGCCCTGAGCTGACACATAGCACAGCACTCCCCCCACTGTACAGTGCTCGTCAATTTACAGGTAGTATTACCTGTCCCTCTGCCACACTGGGAGTTCCTTGAGGACAGAGACTTTGTCCTATTCATCCCCATATCCCTATCACCCAGTACAGTACACCGCACATAGTAAGTGCTCAGTAAACACTTTTGAAATTATAGAAAAGACGCACCTTATTCAGATATCTGACCTTCCAGCACCCTTTATCTATTTAATCACAAGTACTTGATGACATCAGAGAAAAAGCTCTCTGGGGGGCTTATAGGAAAGAAGTAAAACGGGGTAGAATAAATAGGATGTTGTTTGTCAGATCTAATAGGATCCTATTTGCAGACAGTATTATGGGCTCGACTTCCTTTGTGTTAAAGATGAGATCATTTAGTCTGTGTTTCAGGGTGTGGCCCAAAGATCCGAATAGTTTTTTTCAGCCATCGTGAGATACAAACTGTGGTCTGAGCTGAATCTGACATGCACATGCCACCAGTGCGCTTTGCAAGCACTGCTGACAAGGTAACAGGATTAGTCCTGGAGGCTCCTAGCACTGGGGTTTGAGCGATCTCTTGAAAATACCTGGCCACGTTACCTGTAAGCTGCCTAGTCCACTTAGGACCTTTTAAGAGGCTACTGCAGGCAGTGGCAGGATAAAAGGCAAGGTACAAGTAAAATCATTAGTGAGTATGTCTAGAAACTCTGGCCTAACTTGTCTACTGACTGACAGGCTATTTGCAAATTGACATAGCTTATTAAGAAACTCAGAGCTCCTTTCCCTCCTCCACCCCTTTGAATTTTCTCCCTGGAGCAACCAGTATGGCACATCTCACCCACTTGAGCGTTGAGACTGGAAACTTACTACATAAGGTGCTTTTTAAATTCCAGCCAGAACCAATCAAGACACTAAGCAGAATACAGGTAGTTGCCTACGGTGAGGTTCATCACAGCAACCCCAGGCCACTGAGTCACAGCTGGAAGAATAGGAATCAACCATTGCAATTCCCAGCTCAACTTTAAAAACTTACTCACAGACTCCTTGGAGCTTCACATTTAAGGTAAATACATAAAGTATACGAGTGGCACCATGTAGCCATTTTCTGCTATTCGCGTAGTGGATAGGAACCTCCCATAATTAAAAACAGTCTCTCCCTTCCATGGCTCTGCCAGTGAGATACTCTCAGAAAGACTGCTGCAGGAAACTGCATCATGAAGGGCACTGGGAGAAGAGTCAAGAGACCTGGGTCCCAGTCCCAGCTGAGCCACAAACTTGCAGTGTGACTCCCCCTCTCTGTGCCTCAATTTCTTTCATCTGCACAATGACTGGGTTGGACTAGGTTAGGCATTTTCGAACAAGGGGCCCACAGACAGGCTTCAGTGTCAGTCTGTGAGCTCTCTGGACCTGTAGCAGTTTGCTGGGTAGGTGCACATGTGCATTTCTGTACAGAGGGTCCAGAGTTTTAGCCAGATTTTCATAGGAGCCAGGATTTGCAAAAGGTTAAGAACCAAAAGATCAGAATGAAGGGTCCTTTCTGCCTTAATATTCTACTTGTAACAAAGATGGAGGACTTAAACTTCATGAACCTTCAACTTCATGGAGTAGGCCAAATTTCCTAAACAGGATACAACAAGCTGCTAACCATAAAAGATAAAACGGATAAATTGGACTCAGTAAAATTAAGAACTTCTTTTCACCACAAGACATCATTAAGAGAGTAAAACAATAAGTCCCAGAGTGGCAGATTTTTGCATTACATACATCCCACGAAACAACCTCATTCCAGACTCTACAGAGAATTCAGTAAGAAAAGGCAGACAGCTCAACAGAAAAATAAGCAAAGACTGGAATAGGCAGCTTACCAAAGAGAATATCCAAATAAGAATATGAACAAATGCCCAGCTTTATTAGTCACCAGGCAAATGTAAATGAAAACTCCAATACGATACCACTACTCATCTATCGAAGTGCCTAAACTGAAAAAGATACATCATACCAACTTTTGGCCAAGGAAGTGCTGCTACAACAGGAACTCTGCTAAGTGGGAGCGTGATTTGGACAACTGTTTGGCAGTATCTACCTCAAACATTCACACACTTTGGATCCAGTAATTCTACCCGTAAGTTTGTATCTAACAGAAATGCACACGTATGCTCACCAAAAGACAGGTACAAAAACATGCATGGCAGCACTACTTGTAATAGTCCCAAACTGGAAACAACTCAAGAAACCATCAAAAGTAGGGTGGATAAATTGTGTATATTCATCCATTGGACTGAAAATAAATGAATACTATTACTCCCAACACCATGACGAATCTTATTGATGACATGAAGAGAGAAAGACACAAGACAGTACATATTTATATAAAGTTCAAATTATGGGCAAAATAGAAACATAGCATTAGAAGCTAGGATAGTAGTTACTCTTGGAGGAGTAGTGGTTGTGACCGGGCATGGGGGTGGGGGGGTTGGGAGGGTTCTGGAGGATGGGTACTATTCTGTTTCCTCATCTGGCCACTAGGTTCATGAATGTGTTTATTTTGTGAGAATTCACCAAATGTATGGTTTGTGCAGTTTTCTGTATACATGGAGATTTTCCATACTACCAGTAGATCTAGAATCTTACATTTATTTAGTCACTGACATACACTGAATGAGTATTTATTGAGCACCTACAGTGAGTGTTTCTCTGAAAATAAAACCTCGCCGGACAATCAGCTCTAATGCGTCTTTTGGAGCAAAAATTAATATAAAACCCAGTCTTATTTTACTATAAGACCGGGTATAGAACAGAATAGAACAGAACAGAACAGAATAGAATAGAATACCAGGTCTTATATTAATTTTTTTCTCCAAAAGACGCATTACAACTGATTGTCCAGCTAGGCCTTATTTTCGGGGAAACACGGTATATATGAGGGGTGTCAAAAAAATGCATACAAGTTGACACTTTGGTCAACGTTGCTCAAGCAGTAGTTCGCCGTAATCAGAAGTGTCTGGATGCTGATGGTAACCACTTTGAGCACCTCTTATAATTGCAGACGTCAAACATGACTTGTATTCATCTTTTGGTATCAGTATATATATTGAATATCACAATTTTAATAGTTTTTCCTTTCTTAAAATGTATATACTGTACATGTTTTTGGCACCCTCTGTATATAAGACACTGAGTGAGTTGTTGGGGATACTGGTATGAACAACAGTTAGGGTCTGTGCCCTCCCACAGTTTACCATCCACAGAATTCTACTTGGCATACATTAAAAGTTTACTTCTGTTTTCTTTTTCCTTTCTAAAAAAAGGATGGTGATTTAGGAAGCATGAATTTAGAATGTGACTTGAGAGAAGACAGACTGCTAAGAGAGAAACTTTAAGAGCCCTCATTGTTCTTGCTCCTTCCTTAATGAATAAAGATGCAACATCTCTTTAGATACATCTTCAGACAGATCTTTACTTATTGAAAGCTAGTCGTGAATTCTGATTAGTATCTAGTCATAATTTTGTTTTGAAAGCATACAGAAATCTACTTCGATATATGGCTTCTAAGGTTTTTCTTCTATTGATTTCCAGCTTGCTTCACATGACCTACAGCAAAGCTATTACCTGTGTAAGACTATGAATTCCCTGTGTGACCTTAAACTGATGGGTCCAATGACAGGAAAAGTCTCCAGGAAACAATGTGAGGCAGAGCTATGACTAGTTGTGAGAGGTCTCCTACCTTCCCATAATTCTGTATTTCAGATCTTTAGGAGAGAAAATCAGTAAGTACTCAACATTCTTCTAATTAATTTCTGACCACAGTTAGATATATCGACAAAGAAAATCTCTTCTGAGGCAGAAGTACAACTTATTTTAAAATTTTTCAGGTTTAAATAATAAGCACGTCACCAGAAAAAAAAAAAAAAAGAGCCTTAGCTGTTATTATGTGTTCTTATTTAAATACCGTGTTTCCCTGAAAATAAGACCTAACCGGAAAATAAGCCCTAGCATGATTTTTCAGGAGGACATCCCCTGAACATAAGCCCTAATGCGTCTTTTGGAGCAAACCTTAATATAAGACCTGGTCTTATTTTTGGGGAAACACGGTATGGAGGTACCAAAAAATGGAAGAAATGTTTTAGTTATATAAGAAATCAGAAGCAGAGGACAATGAATGATCCATTCTATTGTGTTTCAAGAAGGGCTGGTAAGAATCATCTGAGGCATGCCAAAATCTTTTTAGGAACAAGACTAAACCTGTCTTGTTAATTCAGTTGAATATTTTGAAGCTGGAGAAGTAAATATGTATCTGTCCCCAGAGTTAATTCTGATTGACCAGAAAGTCAGGTGGGGGGAAATAAAGCAAGATTTCAAAAACTAAACTCAATATGCTCACACAAATTTCCTTTCCTCCTGGAATGGCACCACCATCTCTACTGCTTCCCAAGCCAGAAACCTGGGAATTATCTATGACTTCTCTTTCTCCTTTACTTCCCATATCCCTCCAGTCACCAAGACCTGGCAACTTACCTTCTAAATATGTTTCTCTTCTCTCTAGAAATATCTCTTCTCTCTGCCTCTACTGTAATGGCCTGAGTTCAGGCTGCCATAATTCCTTACCTGGCTGGCTGCAACCGTATCTAACCAGTTTCCCAAGCAATAGCTTTATATCCTTTTAATCTGTTCTCTATTTGCTAGCTATAGCAGTCTTTCTACAGTCCTGCAGTGGCTTTCCCCCGCCCTCAGGATAAACTCTGAATTCCTTTTCATGGCTTTTAAGGCCTTCCCTTGTCTGGCTGCTGCTTACTTCTCAGTCTAATCATTACATTTCCCCCATTTCTCTCCTAGTTCCCACACCAGAATACTCAAAAAGGTCCACTTCTCTCCAATCAGATTAGAAACATAAAAGACTGCTGCTGCTCGGAATATGACAGTTTGCTTAGCTGGTCTTCTATTACCAGTCTGAGATGTGCTGCCATCTGGGGCTACTCTGAAAGGAGGAGCAGGCAGGTATTAGGAAGCTGGACAGTCTTTCACTACACCTGAGCTGGCTGGCTCCAGCTGCTGATCCCCTTCCCTCACGAGAACTCTGATATTCTGTCTATCAACAGCACAGTCTAAGAGAAGTCAACATTTCTTTTTAAATGATCACATCTCAGGCTAAAATGAAAACAACAGTGTTTGGTTCTGGACGCATTTCTGTACTCACTTCTCTGGGTCTATCTGATGGTCAGGGTGTTTCAAGGGAACTCACAAAGACAGAGTGAAAAGACCGCATGAGAACATACTGCCGTATTATCCAACAGTTGATGAGAAAGGGCAACCCTCTGAGCTGGTCATAGATGCCCGGCTTCCATCTTGTCTAGGAATAGAGTGAGATTTAGCCTAGACTCACCCAAGTTTGGGAATCATAATGGATACTCTCAGAACACCTTGTGAATTGAGTATTAGTAGCCCCATCATTTCAAAAAAGGGCTAATTAATATACCAAGGTTACAGGGCCAGGAAATGAATAACCACAACTTCAAGCCAATGTCTTCTGACCCCAAGCTTAGCTTCTCCTTAGCTACCTGTCTGAACTGAACTGTATTTCAATATAAAAGGTATTCATTGGCTAAGGGGAAGACTGAACATTCGCTTTTATCCCCATTATGAGTAGGAGGTTGCAGAGAAGCAGAAGGATAATGGCTACAAAGGAATAAAAACTCAACCAAGTACACTAGAGATTTTTCACCCAGTAGATGATACGTAACCTGGCTGAAAAACTAAACAGATACAACTTTGGAGACTGGGGGAGACGGATTGAACAAAAGCCAAGGCGGAACAACAACAGCTACGACTGCAACAAGAGGACTTCTAAAGAACAAAGTGTGGGAGGATAGAGGTTCTGCAGCTGCTGTGCAGTTAGAGGAGAGAGACACCGGCAAACTGGCCACTCAGTTCCTTTCATCGCTAGTTTACGCCAGCAGAGACCTGACTAAGGGACAAATACTATTTGAATATAACAGTGCAAAGAGCCACGTTCTAAAGAGAGGTCAGGAAACTTTTAGGTAATGATACCAAAAGAAGAAAGACTAGGCACAGTGCTAGATGCTTGTAGCTATTTAAGATATAATTTTCACAACCTGGTGAGACAGGTGTAATTAGCCCTATGCAATTAAAACTCAGAAAAAAATAGGTAACTTGCCCAGTAGAGTCACAGTAGATCAGTTGAAATTTGAACTCTAGTCTCTGTGGCTCACAAACCCTTGCCCTTAGCCTGGGCTGCCTTCACCATAGCCCACAACTACCATAAACCAGAGAAGCCGAAGCATAAGGCAAGTAAACCTATAGAATCTGAAGGGATCTTATCGCTTTCCACAATTTCTGCAACCTCAGTGCAGGTTACAGACATTCTGTGACTCTGACTTCCTCAATCCAATGAGGCATCTTTAGAAGGAAAGGGAAGCAAGCAGTGAACACTCAGGGGAACCTGCTATGGGCACTCCATGGCCGCAGGAAATCTGGGCTGAGTTCTGAGGTGTTACCCACTGCCCTCTGCTGGCCACTGGAAAGAACGAGTGGAAAGAGGACCAAAGGTTCATTCAAGTTGAAAGGTCAAGAGATGATGGCCTTTGAAAAACCTTTTATTAGAGAAAAATCCAAACTTATCAAAGACTAGTATAATATGTCTCCATGTATATTCATCTAGCTTCCACAACGTATCATCTCATGACTAATCCTGTGTCATCTACTTACCCACTGCCCTCGACCATGTTTTGAAGCAAATCTCAGAATCCTGTCGTTTCATCTGTAAATATTTTAGTATGTATTTCTACAAGAAAAGGAAGCTATAAAAAAACCCCATCATATTACCATTCTCAAAACTAAAAAAAAAAAAATCGCCAATAAATATAGTAATTCCTTACAGCACAGGAAGCCCCCCTAAAAAAAGAACAAACAAAACTCCATTCAGCCTCACCCAAGATTGTAGCAAGGGAGCTGCAATCATGCAAAACACAGATTAACAGCCTGAACCACCCAAGTAAACATAAGCACCTCATCTTCAGTTTTACTGGGATAAATCAGCAGGAATACTGATTAAATATCTTAATTGGAAATGCAAAGCTATTGTACCCAAGTGATAAGAAAATCTTTAGCTGAGTCGATTTGGCACATGTGTTACTAAATCTTTCTTGAATTTTTGGCTGAATCTTTCCAGGAGGGCCACATAGCATCCTTGGGGCCAAATACTTGGCTGTGTATCTAGGCAGCTGGGTTGAGACGTTAGAGGCGTTAGTTACCATGCCAGCTCCCCCAGAGATCAGAATCAGGCTAAAAGGTCATTCCCTTCTTTGTGTTACCTCTGAGCCATTTATGCCTAGTACTTCAAATTTTTATTTACACACCTGTCTCCATTTCTAGATTATTAACTTCTTCAAGGCAGGATGGTGTCTTGTGTTTACTTTGTATCCTGTGTGGCTAGCACATGAGAGACACTCACTACATGGATGGTTACATAGGAAAGACAGAACTAGAAAAGTCCATCATTTGACAATACCAAGTTTTGGAAAGAATGGGGAGAAACAAGAACTCTCGTTTACTACTAGGGGGACTATAAATTGATATAACCAGCCAGGATATCTGGCAATATCCAAAGATATGTTCAAATGCTTAAACCCATGAAACGAGAACAGGATGTTTTAAAATTTAAAAAAAAAGGAATATTCAGAGAACAAAAAAAAGAAAACAAAAAGAGCTCCTGGAAGTTAAAAATGTAATAGAAGAAATAAAAAATGCAATAGAAGGGTTAGAAGCTAAAGTTGAGAAAATCTCCCAGAAAGCAAAACAAAAGAACAGAGAGATCAAAAATAAGAGAGAGAAGAAAGAAAACCAAAATACTGGCCTTGGAGGTCCAATATTGGAATAAAAGGAGTTCCAGAAAGAGAAGACAGAAAACAGAAGAGTTAAGAAAGAATAAAAGAAAAGTTTCTTATATTCTGAGTTTCCAAACGGAAAGAGCAATGAGTACCCAGTATAACAGATAAAAACAGACTCACATCAAAACACATCACTGAGAAATTTCAGATTTAACAGGCTCCCAGAAAGAACATACACAAAGGATTAAGAATTAAGAATGACCTTGGATTTTTGATAGCAATCCTTGAAGTGAGAAGATAGTTGGAGCAATGATATCAAAATTCTAAAGGAAAATCATTTTCAATGTATCTCCAGCTTGAGTCTCAATGATGTGTGAGTGGAGACTAAAGATATGTTTATACATGCATAGTCTCCAAATTTGCCTCCCATGTACTCTTTCTCAGAAAATGACTGTATGGTGTGCTTCACCAAAACTAGAGTGTGCACCATGAAGATAAAAGACCGGAAAGCAGATCCCTCACATACTCATCAGACAGGTGAAGACAATATCCATGGAAAAGGAAGTTGTGCAGAGAAGGAAAAGTATATTAGGTGGCTCACCTCCAAATCTCATTAACATGGTCATACAATGTAAACTCTGGAGACTGACCTTACCAAAGCTACGGTACAACTATATTAGGAGGCCAGAGAGAAAAGAGGGTTCAGTGTGTGTGGTGAGGGTGTGAGGAAGAGTCAAATTCTAATCTACCATAGTGAGAAGTCAACAGCTAATACCTAAAATTGAAAAAGCAGCAGCAATATAAGCTTATTTAGAGAACTGGCAGTGAAAACAAAAATAACCCACTGAAAGTTGGAAGCAGTTGTCTCTGGAGAGGGAAAATGGGGAGAAGGGCAAGGTACTACTGTTTCTGCAATGATATGCATGTGTAACTTTCATTAATAAGAAACATGAAGAAAACACTTGCACACAAGGAGTTACTCAGAAAACTTAGAGGGACAGTAAAGCCTTCCAACAGTAACTCACATAGTCTGACTTTTTTAGATGACCAGATTTCAGTGCTGTCTGCCTGTCTGTATGTTACTGCAGTGTCCTAGTTTATGACCATCAAAATTCAGCATTTCACAAGTACTTTTAGGATACAGACAAAGCTTTACATTTTAACCAGGGGCACTGAGGCCACCCGATCCTGCAGCTTCATTAAGTATGGATTTTCTAAAGTTCTTACCAGCAGTGAAAATGCCTTTGGTGCTCTGTCTTATACTAGAAGGTCTCACGATTGCTGAAAGCCCTGTGAGAAAAAAACCAACAAGGATGCCAAAAAAGCCAGATGTCAGTCATCTCAACACTTTTTAAAACCTGAAACTAAATATTCTTTCTAGTTATCCAATAAAATCGGCAAATCTATTTCTGTCCTGGTGTCATAGAGTGACAGTGAAAAAAGTATCAGGATTGAGGGCCAGGAGACTGGAACTGCCAGCCGTGTCACCCACCAGCTATGTGAGCATAGGCAATACGACTGACCCCTCTGGGCCTGGGTCTCCTCACCTTAAAATGGGATAGGTTAGGTGACCCTCAAAGGTCACTTTAGGACTTTAAATCTACTGAAGGCTGCTAGTTCTCAATTCCAAGATGTAAAAAGATTTAAAAAAAAAAGTTTCTGCCCAGGGGTAAAACTTTCATTATGAAAACACATCTAGAGCGATGCCTCCTCAGTGAGAAGCAGCAGTCCAGTCCCTTGGGCTCAGCAGAGATCACAGCATGACCAGCATCATGTTAAAATGAAAAACAACGAACAAATGATATGCCTCCATATTTATCTTCTGAATAGGTACCCAGTGGTCTTAAACATGCCCTGACAACCTGGGAAAGGTCCCTGAGAGAGAGTGCGTGGAGCCCGCTGACTGCAGCTAATGTTCAATATGAACATATGAAGTAAGTTCTTGCACCATGAAGTAAGTTCTTACTCAGTGAAAGAGGAGAATGCACTCATCTGAGGGAGGGAGTCATTTTCAATTTCCTAATTCTTTCTTTACTGACTGACCTCATAAATTACCTTTAACACGTTATCTCTGAAGATAAGGTTCAGAGTTTTTGGTAAACACTAGGGAGGCCCTGGGGATAATGTGGGGAACATGGGTCACGTCAGAGAGAACCTGCTGAACACACAGTGAGACACACTGAATGGGAGTTGGCTGAGGAAAGCTGTGTTCTTGGCGTTACAAAAGGATTAAAATGTCACCAGTCTCCTTCCTTCTCAGACCACCATGAAGAACACAGACATGTCTTTGAAATAACTTCTAGAAGTCATGCACTTGGGACCAAAAGAAACATTATTTCTCCCCCTTGACAGTGATTTAGGACCCAGGAATCTGAAAATAGAAGTACTTTAACCTCTACTTCAAACAAATGAAAATTTAGATTTGGAAAACCCCCAGATGGTTAGTGTTTTTTTCTTCCTAGAAGCAATCTCTCTCGATCTCTCTAGGTAAGAAAGAATAAAGAACGTGTCTCAGTCACTCAGTTTGCTTTTACCGATGGCCAGCACTTCCTCAACGTCAAATCCATAAACATACCTAGTCGCACCACATCTGCACAGTCAGGGTCATGAGCAAGTTGTAATAAAGTTTCTTCCACATCTCTGTTTTTCCCAGGAGGGTCCATAATATGATTTATTTGTTGCTGTAAGGTTTTGGGCAATGTCATCAGCTGAGTAAATTGTCCTTCTGGGCTTTTATCTATCTAAAGAAAAAAAAAAGATGATGTTTATGGGAAGTACTTTGACTTCTATAAATATTCAAAGACACCGGACTTCTTTTTAAAGTCACACAAACATATATGAACCCCATACCCTAGCAGCATGTTAAGGACACATTCTCATTTCTGAAACTGAAGGCATAAGTGTTCAAGATTTTAAGCTCCTTCAAAAAAGCCAATTCCTTTCCTATAATATTCCATTTCTAGAAGATAAAAGCATAGAATATTTTTTTGAGGATCAATTTCTGACTCCCAGTTTTAAAATTTTTATTTGTCTTAGATGCAGCAGTTAAAAGGAAGTGAGGCTGCAGAGAACATCCACTGAAGCCCCAGCAAATTCAGGCAATCAAATTACCTCTTCCATTTTAAACAAAGGGACACCGGGTAACACACCAGGATCATGCAGCCAACCAAAGAGAGTCGGATCTGAATTTGTGTCTCCTGACTTTAGGGTTTTTTACATACCATGCTGTATTTCATAAACTGTAGGAATAAAGTGGTGACAAAAACTAATCTTATTCACTTTTAATCTCCTGGCACATAATAGGTACTCAAAAAACACGGGTTAAATAAGGGAATGAATAACTGCATCAATAAAACTTAGTTGTCATTATTTCTTAAATAGGAGTTGAAGTTACACCAGTGTTTTTTGTTTCCAACGTACTCTAAAATACATGAAATTGAAAGATAAATATAGAAATATAACATACATAAAACTATGCATCAGACTTTACTTGGAAACCTTTGAATCAAAAGTTGGCCACAGAGCTGTGGCCACACCTAGCTTGCCTAACTCCCAGTCTAATATACTTTACTTCATGGATCTAAATTTTTACAAAATCATGTAAACACTGACTGCCTGCCAAGTTGAGAACCAGTAACACTGCTCTCAACAGCTCATCACATTATTTTCCAAGTAAGAATCTTTTCTGCATTCTTTTAACAAATGCTTAGGTTTTAACTTTAATAGAACACCGAGCAAAATATCAGACAAATGAATGTACTAAATTTTAGATTCAGATTTTCCAGATATGACTAACTTTCTTAATAATTAGAATTTACTTATTCTACTACCTTTTTCCACTCAACAAATATTTATGGAGTATATGCCAATGTCTGAATTTTCTGGTTTTATCTACAAAATCTATGCAAAGAATTACCTATACAAAGAAGAAGAAAATGCTATTATTCAGTGGCTCCAGTAATGATGAAGGGTTTTTTTAACCTAAATATTTCATATTTGTCATTCAGATGGTTCTAAATTCATAGGCTTTGACCTCTACTCAGCTTTGGCTAGATAAGTGACAAAGAAAAAGTGGGTATTTCTGCAAAATATGCTAGAAATGATATTTACGGACTCATATTTTGGGGCCAAGTATTGAGATTGGTCAAAAGGACCTCGTATTACTGTAAGGCTTTAACTATGAAATTTCCAGGAATTTTAGAGATGTCAAAATGGCTTGAGTACTATGAGGAATTAGAAAATAGTATTTGACACTGCTTTCTCTTGAGGAAATGAATGCACTGGAATTTTTGCTTGAAAGCATGTGTTTAAAGACAAAATATTAGGTGACATGTCAAATAAACTGTTAATTCTAATCATCCTTACTCTTTAATTCTTCATGTGTTAATGACATGAAAGTGAAAGCATTCGGTTAAATAGTGAAAGTCAAATTGCATTTCAAAAGCAGATATGAAAGGACTACATATTATATGATTCCATTTATTAGGTTAGTGCAAAAGTAATTGTGGTTTTTGTAATTATTTTTAATCTTTTAAATCACAATTACTTTCCTTTTAAAAATTTTATTGGGGAATATTGGGGCACAGTGTGTTTTTCCAGGACCCATCAGCTCCAAGTCAAGTTGTTTTCAGTCTAATTGTGGAGGGCGTAGCTCAGCTCCAAGTCAAGTCGTTTTCAATCTAGTTTTAGAGGGCACTGTTCACTGGCCCATGTGGGAATCGAACCGGTGACCTGGGTGTTACGAGCACTGTGCTCTAACCAACTGAGCCAATCAGCCGCCCAAAACCACAATTACTTTTGCACCCATCTAATATATGAAGTGTCCAGAACAGGCAAATCCATAGAGACAGAAAGTAAATTAGTGGTTGCCTGAGGGGAGGAGAAGGTAGGGACTGTTAATAGGGATGAGGTTTCCTTTTGGAGTGATAGGAATTTTCTAAAGTTAGATTGTGGTGATGGTTGCACAACTCTGTGACTATTCTAAAAAAATCACTGAATTTTATGGTATGTGAATATATGTCAATAAAGCTGATGATTCTGAAGAAGTAAGTACGGTCACATGACAGTGGGTGCCGTGCTGCACCTCCCAGGTGCTGGCTTTGGGCCAAGGTACTCATTTCACTAGCTGCTGGGGCTCTCTCAGAGGCCCTCCCAGAACTCCTCAGCTGAACTGAGCTGCCTGTACCACTGACTGAAAAATGCAGGAATACAAAGGCCTGCCTGGCCTCTGCTCCATGATGGGAAAACTAGGCAGGGTCATCTCACTCCATGGTACCACCACGGGACCAGATGAGGTCTTTGTTTCAAATCTGCCCAATTCTGACCTTACACAATTGGCACCAGGAATGGTCCTACAAAGCACACTTTAACATGGGGCTGTCATTTTGGAGCAGTCATAGTGTAGTAGGCCAAGTGGAAGCCTTTTAAGCTGCCATTTTCACCCCCTGGCTAAAAGAGTAATTAAAAAATAAAAACACATTCTGGGAGGAATGGCAGAGATTAGTGTCCCCTGTAGACCTAAAGGATGCAGGGGTGTGATGTTTAATTTAATGTGTCAACTTGGCTAGGCTATTGTGCCCTGTTGCTTGGTTAAACATTAGCCTAGATGTTACTACGAAGGTATTTTTTAGACGTAATTAACATTTAAGTCAGTAAAGCTGATTACCCTCCATAGTGTGAGTGGGCCTCATATAATCAGTTGAAGGTCTTAAGAAAAAAGAGTAAAGTCTCCAGAGGAAGAAGGCATTCTGCCTCCAGATTGCCCTCAGACTCAAGACTACAACATACTCTTCCCTGGGTCTCCTGCTTACCAGTTTGTCCTGAAAATTTCACACTTGCCAAACCCCAAAATCCTGTGAGCTAATTCCTTAAAATCAATCAATCAATCTCTCCCCCTCCCCCTCCCATTCCTATTGGGTCTGTTTCTCTGAGAACCCTGACTACTACAAAGGTTGATAGTCCGTATCATAGCTCCATTAAGGCTGGCCCTCACAAAATCCAAATGGATTCTGTAGACTACAGTAGACTGCAGACTGTAGTAGACCACCACAAACTCAACCAAGTAGAAGCCCCCATTGCATCTGCTGTGCCAAAGATGGTAAACCTGCTAGAGCAGATCAACAGAATTGCAGGTATCTGGATAGGGCCACAGACCTGGCAAGTGCATTCTTTCCCATTCCTATTAGGAAAGAGAATCAGAAGCAGCTCGCGGGTGGGGGGGTGGGTGATGAGGGTAAAGGGGATCAAATATATGGTGATGGAAGGAGAACTGACTCTGGGTGGTGAACACACAATGGGATTTATAGACGATGTAATACAGAATTGTACACCTGAAATCTATGTAAATTTACTAACAATTGTCACCCCAATAAATAAAAAAAAAAAAATAAATACTTTATCTATTAGCTAAAAAAAAAAAAAAAAAAAAGAAGCAGCTCGCATTCACATGGGACAGACAAAGGTATACCTATGGTTTGCCTCAGGGCTATGTTAACTCTCTCATCCTCTGCCTTAAGATTTGCAAAGGAAACCAGACTATTTGGACATTCTGTACAATCTCATGCTGGCCCACTACATCAGTGATATGTTGCTACTGTCACCTGCTGAGCAATAGGGGCAAGGACATTGGAGGCCTTGGTAGATATATGCACTCCAGAGGGTAGAAGAGTAACTCTATGAAGTTTCAGGAACCTACTACAGCAGTGACGTTTTTAGGGGTCAAATGGCCTGGAGCATGCTGGGACGTCCTCTCAAAAGTAAAGGTCAATTTATTGCATCTTGCACCTCTCACCACTTAGAAAGAAGCACAATGCCTGCTAGGCGTCCTCAGGTTCTGGAAGCAGCATATTCCACTTGGGAATAATGCTCAGACCCATTTACCACGTGATATAAAAAGATGCCAGGTTTGTGAGGGGCCCAGACCAGATAAGAGCTCTGCAACAGCCCAAGCAGCAATGTAAATAGCTCTGCCACTTGGGCCACACACCTTGTACACTCCATGGTATAAGGTAACTTCAGTGTAAAAAGCAGCCATGGGAAGCTTATGGTGGGCTCCCACTGGGACACTCACAAGGTAGACAGCTAGGGTTCTGGAGCAAGGCCATGCCATCTACAGAGAAGAACCATACACCAGGTGAAACAGCTCCCAGATACCAGACCCTGGTAGAGATGGAGCTTCTAATTGTGCGACATCAAATGGCCATACATCAACAACTGCCCGTCATGAGCTGGGATCTGTCAGATTCCCCAAGTCATAAAGGCAGGCAGGCTCAACAGTGATCCGCTGTAAGATGGAAGAGGTACACTAGCATTAGAAGGGACAAGGCCAGAGGGCACAAGCAAGCTGCACAGGCAGGAAACCTAAACCCCGTAACATTCACTGTGTTATTAGATCATCGCATACTGTTCTGCTTCCCCATTGGCTCACGCATAGGGCCACATGGAGGCTCCCTCGTGACTGGCTTTTGGAAGAAGATAAAGGACGGGCTTGCTTCATAGATGATTTGGCTTACTACCGTATGTACAACCTGAAAACGATGCACTGTAGCCTCACTCAGGGATAGCCTTGAAAGACATCAATGAGGGGAAATCCTCCCAATGAGTCTGCTTCAGATGATATACCTGGTTATCCAGTTTACATGGGAAAAGCGGCCCAAGGTAATATTCAAAGACTCAAGGGGAGTGAAGAATGGTTCGCTGGTTGGTTAGGAGCCTGAAAGTAAAAAGGCTGGAAGACTGAAGACAAAGAATTTGAGGGAAGAGGCCTCTGGATGGACCTATGGGAGTAGGCACAAAGTATGAAGACCTTTGTGTTGTATGACAAGTCCATAAGAGAGCAACAGAAGCGGCAACCACCACCAAAAATAACAATCTAGCCAGTTGATTCAACAGCCGCTGTCATCTTAGTACTGGTACAATGGCTCATAGAAGGGGCAGGCTTGGTGGTGTGGACAGAGGCTCTGCTTAGGCCCAGTATCATGGCTTCTACTCACCACGGCTGACTCAGCTACTGCTGCTACTGAGTCTATCCTGACAGTAACAAGGCCAGCACTACGATCCTGATGCAGGATCATCTCTTGAGACTCACCAGCCACTTGGTGGGCAGTTGACTACATTGGACCCTTTCTACCTGGGAAGGGGCAGCAATTCATCTTGACTGGAAGTGACACATGTTCCAAGCATGAGTCTGCCTTTCCTGCCCACAGGACCTCACCAGTACCACTGTCCAGGGCTTATGAAATGTTTCATTGTGTGACATGGTTGTACCACGCAATGTCACTTAGGGAATCCACTTTAGAGCAAAGGAGGCACAAGCGTGCAGAAATGGGCACAACAGCATGACTCCACTGTTCCTATCACATACTGCACCAAAGCTGCCAGCCTGGTGGAGCAGTTCTCAAGAGGGGGGCCCCCAAAACAAAGAATTATCCAGCTGAAGATGCCAATAGTGTCACTGTTGAAAAACCCTATGATAGAACACTGAAGAACAGCTGAGGCACCGACTTCTGGGAGGAGGGTCTGAGCCACCTCACCTAGACCAGCAGCAGTGCTGGGTGACGGTGAGGGGAATTTAGAATGGGTAGTAGTGGAGGAAGAAGATGGCTATCAGCTGCAGCCGCAAGACCAGATGTAGTGCTGGAACTGTAGCTCGGTCTACTAATCTTATCCTTGTACATTTCCCCAGGATAAGAAACCAATCAGAATCCACACCATGCAGGCTTTCACAGGCTACAGTGGGGAATTTGGGTAAGTTTATCTTCATCGTTAAAGGAAATGTCTTGCCCTTTTCCCCTGCTCAGTTTCTAGAACGTTGGCAGCTAGAGACATTCTTCTCTATCCTCTAACCAGAGAGTAGATGATGTCTCTCTGGAGAAAGTCTACACATACTGGCAATCGGGGTCCTCTAATAAAATAGCTAAGTTCTTGCCCCTTAATCCTATGGTGAACCTCACCAACTGACAAGCCCTGTCATTCACGAAGAACTTCTAGTCTGCAGTTTTAAAAAACGTACTGCTCTTTACAAACAGGCCACAAAGAACATCCAAGCACTTGAGGGAAGCCTCTGACATTACAGATGAGAGTGAATCAACTGAAAAAGGAGGAAAGAGAAACAGACGATGTAAGAGAAAGAAAACAATTCAAAAATTATAGTAAAAATCTTTAAAGAGATAAGCAAAGATAATGTATTCATAAAACAGAATAGAATGTGATAAAAAAGAAAATTCAGAGAAAATTAAAATACCAGCCAGGCGGCGAACCGGGAGACGGAATATCTAGCAACTGGCGCAGCATGGCCAAGCCTTGAGGGGTGCACAGGGAAGCCGACAAACAGGCGGACTTCTTCTGGCAAAATCTCTTCCAGGAGGCTGAGGAATTCCTCCACAGAGTCTTGCCATACACCTGAATCAGCTCTCATGAGAGGACTCCCTCAATGTGGCTGACCTGACCTCTCCCAGGCCCCACTGGACAGACATCCTCATTCCAGACACCCCCACCCAAGAATGATGAGATGGAAACAGATAAGCAAGAGAAGAAGTCCCGAAATACAGCCTTCTTCCTGAGAATGAGAAAGCCCTGGCCCTGCTTGCCTGAGGTAAGCCAGAAGTCTGGATTCTCAAAGGAAAATGCATTCTGGTGATCACAGGGATCCACCACCTGATCCGCAAGATTGAGGACGGAAGTGACTTTAGGGTGGCAATCCAGGAGAAGGTGCTGGCGAGGGTGAAGGCAGTCAAGACCAAAGTGGAAGCCTTCCCGACAACCATTTCCAAGCACCTGACAGAACACGGGGAGGCTGTGGCCCCGGCCTCTAAGGAGACCCGTGTAATTGATTACCTAATGCACGAGCGAGATGAGGCGGCCCCTGGGCAGCTCAGGGCCACGGTGTTGGACCTGAGGGCCTTCTGTGCTGAGCTTTATCCTGTCACAATCAGCAGCAACCTGGAGAAAACTGTCAACCCAAAGGGTGAAGAGAAGCTATCTACGTACTGAGCCCAGGGCTAAAAGGGAAATAAATGACTATGTGTGGGAAAAAAATTAATCAATGGAAGTGTCAGAAGAGCAATTCAAAAAATTATCCTGGAAAGCAGAAAAAAGAAACCCCCAAAAAACAAGAAAAAAAAATCAAACCATGAGGTCAACAACCAACTTAACAGGGATTTCAGAAAGAACAAACTAAGAAAGTGGATATGAAGAAACTATTACAGAAATCATAAAAGAAAATTTCCTAGAATTGAAGGTCATTAATTTTCAGACTAAAAAGGCTCATGAATTGCCAGAATAATGAACGAAAAATAAACATACACAATGACAAAGGCAAATCATCACATAAGGATTCTGGGAAAAGGAAAAGATCTTAAACTCTGTCAGAGAGATAAAAAGTTCTCATCCAAACGATAAGAATCTGAATGTCATTGGACTTTTTAATGCAACACTAGAAACTAGAAGAAATGAAGCTATGACTTTAAAATTCTAAGAGAAAATGATTTCCAGCCTAGAATTTGATATCTAGCCCAAACTATCAATTAGTGCAAGGGTAGAATTTTCAGGTGTACATGGTCTTAAAATATTTACCTCCCTCACAACTTACGTTACTTCATTGAAAGTAAAGTATAACCATGAAAGAAGAACATGAAAGATCCAGAAAATAAAACCTAGTAAAGGAGAGAGGTAAAAAAAATTCTCAGGGTGATAATGAAAAGAAGTTCCAGGAGAATGACTGTGTAGCAAGCCTACAAAACAACCAGTCCAGAAAGGAATGGGAGACACAGGGCTCCATGAAGAATGTCTCCAAAAAAACCCCCAAAACAGAGAATATACCTGATGTGTTTGTCGATAATGGGAAGAGTTTCACAGAATTAAGAGAATATGAGGATGAACTAGTGACATAGGTATGAAGAAAACCCAGCAAGTGAAAAAAAATGAGACAATTATTAACTCCAAGAAAACCAACATTGTACAGGAAAAGAAATTTCATAGTAGTATATCTCAGCAATGAAGAAAAAGCAAGTTGTCATAATAAAGTAAATATTGAATATCAACTTAACCAAAAATTAGGAAATAACTATACTGTATGTGGAGCAAGAAGGAGTTAGGTGGAAGGGGTGTGTGTGTGTGTGTGTGTGTGTGTGTGTGTGTGTGTGTTGATGAGGGTGGCATAAGAGTGTAAAATATCTTCATCTTTCATAGGCAGATGATAAAAATAAAGTATGAAATTGAAAAAAATCAATAAATGACAGTCAAGTCACTTTATTTAGAATTATGGAGATAAACATCCAAAGAATCAGCTAATGAGATGAGAGCAGTTGCCTCTAGGAGCAGTTGCCTCTAGGAAGTCGCACTGAGATGTAGGAAGGCGTAGGAAGCAAGGAACTGCTACGTTTTGTTACAAACCTTGAGATACCACTTGGTTTTTAAACCATGTGCAGATTTACATTCAGGAAAGTGAAAATTAAAAACAAAAAAACTCAATTTGAAGCAAACCCGGCAAAATCTGCTCAATGGAGTGGTGCGTATTCTGGGCACTTCATGTTACTTTTCATTCTTTCCTATGTTTAAAATAATTTCTATTTTTTAAAGTTCCCTTTCAGTTCCACAAATTCCATTCATTTTTATTCAATATATTAGTTGCCCCTATCATTTGAAAGAAGAAGAGCGTAAAAAAAGTAACATATGGGGGTGGCCGGATGGCTCAGTTGGTTAGAGGACGAGCTCTTAACAACATGGTTGCCAGATCAATTCCCGCATGGGAGGGTGGGCTGTGCCCCCTGCAACTAAAGATTGAAAATGGTGACTGGACTTGGAGCTGAGCTGTGCCCTCCACAACTAGACTGAAGGACAACGACTTGGAGCTGATAGGCCCTGGAGACACTGTTCCCCAATATTTCCCAATAAAATTAAAAAAAAAATAAAGTAACAGTATTCTTTACGCAAAAGATAAAAAACTGTGGTTTCTATAGCTTAAAAAAATATTACATCCAAATTATTTTACTCCAAGGAAAAGTTCTTTAATACTTACTTTTCAAATTCTTAATATTATTTTTAAAAGTACCTTGAAAGGTTTTGTTTGATGCATCAAAAGGAGAGTTCCAAGACATACTAAACATAACAAGTGGGGGGAGAAAGCTTCAGAATAATATGAGTCCATTTATGTAAAATAAAAGCAAACAAAAAAAGACCAAAGTGCTTCATCCATGTGCATGCAAAAGGACCTGGAAGAATAAATGCCAAACTGTCAGAAAGGTTCCCTCTGGGGAGGCAAATGGGATTGGGGGTGGAGAGAAGGTAATCTGAGAGTTTATTTTCACTTGTTTTTGATTGGTGATTAATATGCATAGTAAGAACTTCAAATGGCAAAAGAGATATACATGGTGAAGACAGCCGGGCTCCCGTCAGTCAGCCCCGGGTTCCCCTCCAAAGGTGGCCTCTTACTACTAGTCACTTGTGTTACCTTTTAGCATTATTCCAATTATAAGGAAGAACATGTTCACATATAAAACTTACTTTTAAAATTATAAATGTTACCACACTAGTCATACTGATCTAACCCTTACTTTTACCCTTAAAATAGCACCTGCCTTAGAAACAACAGAAGTTATTTTCCACATAGAGTTACCTCCAGTCTGCCTTGCTGGATTTTATACACCACTTGGGGATTCTCCTGTAGTATGTTGCCATAGAGCTCACGAAAGTGGACTATGTTGGGCTTTACAATATTCAACACTTTTGTCTTATCCTCTCCAACCACCATCCGAAAGTCGCCTGGTTAAAACAAACGGAAACACAAATTTTCCATTGATAATCCACAATCTGAAGTCCTGCGAGCAACAGCCCCACATGGATCCTGCACTAATTCACGATGGCAGCATCCCACGTTCGAAACATTTTTGTTCCTTCCTCAAAACTGTGAACACATTACCCAAGGAAGGCAGACGCTTGTTTGGGGAAAAAGAGAGCCTTTCAGATCATAAAGCCCTTTATGACAGTTAAAATACAGTTACCTAAGTGCAAAAGGTAATCATCATTGAGAGCTAATTTGTTTTCATTTTTCCAATGCAGAATCTTCTGTACTTACAAACTTTCATGTTGTGAACGAAACTCTGCCTGTGACCAAGCAAGTAGATGGGGGTTGTTGTGTGTCACCTTAGCCGTGTCCTTCCTGCTACCTACTCAGCTTAGACCTGTCTGCCGTGTTTGCATGAGGGCGTTTGAGGTGCATTATGAATATAAACAACCTTATTATATCTGATAAGGGCAAGAGCAGTGAGTGTTAAAAGTCCTAATATCTTGTTTACAATTAAGATGAACTTGAAAGCAGATCTAATTTTCAAAATTGTAAGTGGTGAGAAATGGGGATGAGTTGAGATGCAAAATAAATAATTCTGAAGGACAAAGAGCAACTTTTGAAACAAATTTAACATGCCCTGCCCAGTCTATGCCTGGGCATAGTCTGCAAGATATGGGGGAAAAAGTGATAAAATGGGAAAACTTGAGTGAATGCCTATTGAAACTTGAGTGAATTCAAAATGGGCTGGGCACATGTGAGCACCTCCCAGGACAAGCTTGGGGCAAACAATGTGGCTAAATCCTTTGTTGGACAGAAAATCGTCTAGGGGAGCAGTGTGGTGGCACATGCAGGCAAGATAATCTGGCTGCTGAGGAATCCGCTGGGATGAAGTGAAAATATAATTTATCAGCCAAACGAGGTCACTTTTGAGAGTGAAGGGGGCACTATGAATAATTACACCAGGACAACTGCAAACTAGGGAAACCAGGACACGTGGTTATCGTGGTTATCTGTGAAGATTTCTTTTCTCATGGGGGGTAGGGGGAGCAAACTGTTAGTTTGTCTCAGAAAAAAACAAAAAGATACCCAAGAGTATGTACTTCAATAAGGAATAAAATACGCTGGGTTTTTAGCTTCCAAGGATCACCTTTTGCTACACTTTGGTGGACAGCAGCTGGGGACTGAAAGCTCCAGGAAAAGACACTTACAAATAGCCTCTAAAACTCAACCTTTGTGACATGAGATCTGACTGTTTAGGGCAATGAGCAGAAATGAGTTCAGGTCATACCAAGCTGCCCAAATATGAATGAATTTATTTTTCACTATTGATTTAAAGGGAAAGAGAGTTACACTCTGGGATGTCTGCTAATGAGGGTATACAGAAATCAGTCTTTTCACATAATGCTATTGACATCATAAACGGATAAAATCCTTCTGGAAAGCAGTGAATGAAGAAACCCTATCTCTGGAGAGTGAGACTAAAGAAATAAATCCAAACAGAGGTTAAAAGGTCACGTTTACTGAGCATCTGGTACCGCCAGGCACTGTTCCAAGTGCTTTGCTGGGTTACCTCACTTAACCCACACAGCCATCCTCTCAGGTAGATACTATTTTAACCCCATTTAGCATCAGGGGAACAAAGACACAGAGATGAAGTAACCTGCATACAACAACTCTTCACACAAGTACTATTTATAACACTGAACTGGAAGCAATCCAAATGTTCAATAGGGGCATGGATAGGCTCTAATGGTACACCCACACCCTACCACAGAACAGTGTGCAGTAATCACACACAGCAGGATGGAAAATGATCAGATAACAATGTGCAGTAAGAAACTGGGATATAAAAGTACAAGAAAACAACTTTATAAAAAAGAACAACAGGAAAAACAAGACAAAGGGACTATATAAAAATGGTTGTTTTTGCTCTAATAAAACAATCTTCTGTGTGTGTGTGTGTACTTTACATTTGCTATCTCATTTATCCCTGGCAAAGCCTCATAAAGAAGGTACTAATTATTCCCAATTTTACATATAAGGAGACTGAGGTGCAAAGGTAACTTGCCCAAGGTCCAACAGCCTCTCAGTATCAGGGTAGTGACATTTTTGGTGACTAGTTTTACTCTACTTTATAATTTTCCTCCATTTCCCTCACTTTTGTCATGTGGGCATATCACTTCTAGCATTTTAAAATACATTCACAGGATGCAGAGACGTGATGACTTGGCAAACGTAAATGGCGAGACAGCTGGATTAAAATTGTACAAATCCTTATGCTTTTATTTAGAGCCTATGAATGGATTTTAGTAATCTTTGAAAGGATGAACTGTCATCAAACTCTGACTCTAACATGGCCAGCCCTGGAATGAAAGATCAGTTTGTATCATTGTTGAGTTCTAAACATTTGTGTCATTTCTTATTTCTGTACATTCAACAAACAAAAAGTTCTTATACTTTAGATAGCAACATTCTGAGAGAGGGACTGTATGTTACCAAAATGTAAAAGCAAACTAATCCCAATCTTCCCCAAAGAATAACTGCATGCCATGATTGAAGGACCTAGAATACCATGGACCCTCTGAGAGTGAGGCCTGGGCCTCATTCATCTCTGTCTCCCTAGCTCCTCTGTACTGCCTGGTACACAGAAGACACATCCAGACGTGTAAGTAAATATATGCTGAATTGAATTCCTCCAACTGCTGTGTAGCAGAACTAGCTTAGCCACAGGAAACAGCAAGCAAATGGGCTTACTACCCATTCCTTTAGAACAGAATAAATAAAATCGTGGGCCCAGCATGAATGAACCAGCATCTGATCGTAAGGATTAATTTTTCTTACTCCAGAGATGTTTGCAACAAAACACAAGGATTGAGAAAAACTGCTGACTTTTATTTTATGCCTCTAATGATGGGTTTAACTCTTGACTGCGCAAGCAGAAAACTGCCAATCTAATACAATGGGTAATCAAAAGGATTAATTTCTCTTTGACTCTGAAATGAGACAAACTCAGAGGCTTATAAACCACCTGTACTGGCCTGCTCTGTGATTGTGGCATGCCACCAGTGGTCAGGGACTTCATCATGAATGTAGGGAGCTAAGGGGCTGTGAAGTGCAGTGGAAAGGCTGTGAGTTTCAAGGCCAGCAGTGTCCCAGGGTGACTGGAGGTGAACCTTTCTGAGTCGGTTTCCTTCTCTGTAAAATGGCTGTAACAATCCTATTACCCTCACAAGGTTGCTTTTACATTTAAATCGATGAATGTATCTGAGAATGCTTCATAAGTAGTAAAGCAGATATTGCTGTTGTGAGATATATATACATGACAGAGGGTAGGCGAAGCCCCGACTCTTGGCAGGCAAAAATTCTACCACTGAACCACCAATGCTTTGCCCCGAGTCTTTGAAGATAAAGACTGGATAACTTTTTCCTCTCTTAAACTAATTGCAATGCTGCTGTCATTTTGGTTCAATGAATATTTGGGTGGCTATTAAGTACCAGGACCTGTGCTAGACCATTGGAGATATAAAGATATATGATATGCTCTACCTCAGGCAGCAAGTGACATGAAAACAGACCTTCAGCGCAGAATACAGAGGGAGTATTTCTTATGTATAGTTAAGAACAGTAGCCCAAACTGGAGGTTGATAATGGCAAAATAATATTGATTCTTAACAACTTTTTTTGATATATAATTCCTATACCATACAATTCACCCACGTAAAGTATACAATTCAATGTTTTTTTTAGTATGTTTAGAGTTATGCGCCCATCTAACTTTAGAAAACTTTGGTCTCCCTAAAAGAAACGCTGTATCCACGAGCAGTCACTCTCCATCCCCTCCACCCTTTCACTCCCAGAACCAAGGCAAAGACTAACCTACTTTCTGTCTCTACAGATTTGCCTATTCTGGACTTTTTATATAACTGAAATTGTATGACATATTGTCTTTACGACAGCATAATGTTTTCAAAGATCATCACGCTGTAGCATGTATTGGTACATAAACAGAAAACTTATTTCTGTTTATGGCTAAATAATATTCCGCTAGATGGATGTACCACATTTTATTTATCCATTCCTCAGTTGATGGACATTTGGGTTGTTCCTACTTTTAGGCTATTATGAATAGGGCTGCTATGAACATTTGTGCACAAGTTTTTGTGTGGATATGTCCTCACTTCTCCTGGGTAGATACTGCTGGGCCATATGGTAACTCTGTGTTTAATATTTTGAGAAACTGACAGACTGTTTTTCCAAAGCAGCTCGACCATTTTACAATTCCACCAGCAGTGTATGAGCGTTTCAATTTCTCCACATCCTCGTCAACACTTTTTCTCGTCTGTCTTTTTTATTATAGCCATTGCAGTGGGAGTGAAGTGGTGTCTCTGTGGTTTTGATTGGCATTTTCCTAATGACTTATGATATTGGGCATCTTTGCATGTGCTTATGTGCTATTTGTATACTCTTTGAAAAATGTCTATTAAATCCTTTGCCTAGTTCTATACTGGGTTATTTGTCTCTTTACTGCATTCTAAGAATTCTTTATATATTCTGGATACTAGTCCCTTAGGATCAGATATGTGACTTGTAAACCTTTTATCCCATTTTGTTGGTTGCCTTTTCACTTTCTTGATGGTATTGTTTGCTGCACAAAACTTCACTTTTTATATAGTCCCATGTATCTATTTCTTCTTTTGTTGTTTGTGCTTTTGGCGTGTGTCTATAAAACTACTGCTTAACCCAAAGTCACTCTTAGTTCTAAGAGTTTTATAGTTCTAGCTGTAACATTTAGCTCTTACATACATGATCCATTCTGAGTTAATTTTGTGTGTGGTGTAAATTAGGGGTTCAACCTCATTCTTTTGCATGTGGACAAAATAATACTTATTTAAACAAAGATGACTAAGGCAGTATTTCTAGGAGGCAGTTTAATGCACCATTCAAAATGCATCCTCAAAAATATCTCCAAGGCTGCAGAAGACCCCCTATTGTCCTAACTCACATGTAGAAGAAAATGAGATAAGAATAAATAGCTGATATACTTAGTGATGTAAATTTGAATCACTTTTTCTTTTACACACTTTACAGAACACGAAATGAATGGGTGTGGGGAGGGATGAGGAGGAATCAGGTTTATGATACCGGTTCAAGGAGGAACCAATATTACAACCATCCATCCATTCATTCATTCATTCATTATTTACTGAGTACCTAGTAAGGGTCAGGTATTATTGTAAGCACTTGGGTAGAGTGAGCAAAACAAGACAAACATCTCTGCCCTCTGCATTCTAGTGGTGAAACACAGACCAAAGACAAACAAATCTATAAACAAATAAAATAAACAGTATTTCAGTTGGTAGAAAGTGCTACGAAGAAAACACAAGCAGAGAACAATGACAGGGACTGGAGGATGAGTCACACAGATCCCTGGGGGAAGAGTGACCTAGGTGTGAACCAGTAATGATACTAGCCATGACAGAACCTTTGTACAACAGTGAAAGGTTAAGAGTGAAGGTTCTAGGGGTGGCTGGTTAGCTCTGTGGTTAGAGCGTGGTGCTCTTAACAACAAGGTTGCTGGTTCGATCCCCTCATGGGCCACTGTGAGCTGCGCCCTCCACAACTAGATTGAAACAACTACTTGACTTGGAGCTGATGGGTCCTGGAAAAACACACTTAAAATAAATAAAAGTTTTTTTTAAAAAAGAGTGAGAGTTCTAGAACCAAACCACCTATGTTCAAATCCTAGCTTAGCACTTAAACGCTATATGACCCAAGACAAGGTACTTAACTTCTCTGGTCTTCAGTATCGTCACATGTAAAATGGAAGCAATTAATAGTAGCTAGTTTATAAATTTCAGGGATTAAACGAGTTAATGTGTGGAAAACAAAACAATACCTGATAAGCAGTAAGTACTCCATTAATGTAGATATTGTTGACAACTAATCCTTCAGGAGTGTTGCATTCTCAGAAATCAGTGACGAGTGCAGAGTTTCAGCAAAAGCTCAAGCTTGCCAAGCACAGAGAAATATGCTTCCAAATTACTGAACTAGCCAATCCCCAATATGCATGTCATCCAGCGACACTGTCTGCGAGATTTCTGATGGTGTGACTGTCATGGAATAAATCGTAATAGCTCTCACTCCAGAGAAAAAGTTTCTTTACTGACTTTTACCAAGATCTAGAAATGGGGATATTTATTCACATTTTAGAGTGCTGGCCCCCATTTCTAAATTTTTTCTTCAAGAATCACTCAACTGGCAACTAAACTTCTTCACTGCTTTATCGTATCCCTAGAAGTAGGTGAGCGTGTGCTCAGACAATCTGGCATGGAAAGAAAGCCCCAATCTCTCTCTTACACAAGAGCGCTTGAAGGTATCTTTCATTCCTAAGGACTGCAAAGGACTGAATCACCTGATCTAAGTATTCTGCTAATTGTGACAGACATTATTTATCAACATGTAACAAGCTTTGTAATTCTTACAACTGACAACATAATTCCACTTTGGAGACTGTGTCCAAGGAAGTTAAAGCCCCCATGCCCTCTTCCCCACCAAAGTAAATTGTCCACAGTGATTCACAGGAGTGTCATTAATGAAACAATTATAAATGGAGCCAACCTGAGTGTCCATCGATCACTGAATGACTGAGCAAAACATCATGTCTCAACCTGGGAAAAACTATGTAGCCAGCAATAATACATAATAATAGTAATAAATCATAATAGCAATCATTTTCTGAGCACCAACTATCAATGAGGTATGATGCTAGGGGTTTTATATATATATTAGCTCATTGAAAACCTTTTAATGAGATAGTTATTTCCATTTTACAAATAAGAAAACTGGGGCTCAGAAAGGTTTAAGCATCTCGACAAAGCTAGTATTCAAACTCAGGTCTAACTGTAGTCTTTCCCTTTCTGAAGTCTAGCATATCAAGTGGCTGTGTTAATACAAGCAAACATGTATCTAAAACAATAATGGCTAACATTTCTTGAGCATTTACTATGTGCCAGAAACTGTGCTAAGCACTTTATATGTACAATTTAATTTAATGTGGCTAAAAAGCTTCTTTAGAAATGAAGAAACTGATTCATAAGGAAATAAGAAACTTGTCCCAAGATGGAAAGTTAATTAAGGGTACAGCTAGATTTGAAGCCAGGAATCTGACTCCAGAGCCCCAGCTTTAAACACTTCACTAATGTTGCCTTCCATGAAGTAATATGTTTAAAAAAAAAATGCAAGGTTCAAAACAGGATGCTTAATTTAAGTAGGTAGGGATTTAGTGTTGGTTATTTTCATGTGAAGTCGCTCACTTCCGTAAAGCACTGCTCTAGTTCAAGCCCTCATCATCATTCACACTCGCTGGTCTCTGTCCACCCAGCCAACACATAATGTACAGAGTGCCTACTATGTGCCACGCAGGGTTCCAGAGGCTAAGGACACAGGATGAACAAACACCGACCGGGTCCTAGCTATCCTCCCAGCAGGCTCCTCCCTGCCTGCACAACTCTCATCTGGGCTCTCCTCACCGGTCCTCATCTGTTGGTGCTCAGTTCAAATGTCACCTCCTAGTGAGCCCTTCCCTGATTACACTACAGGAAAGCATCTCCACCTTCTTTCCCTGTTCTAGTGCTGCCACATGTTTCCTGTCTGACTTGTCAACTAGAATGAAAGCCCCACGAGCACAGGGACCATGCCTGCCTTCTTTACTTTCTTCATCTCCAGAGCTTAGAAGAGTGCTTGGCAGAGGACACTCTTGTAATTATTTGCTGAATGAATAACACTTCCCCGTTTTCAGTCTCTCTCATCTTGCACAGTGCTGGCAAAATTATTTCCACAATAACCAATCCTGCAATGCTTGAAATGAAACCTTCTGTGGCTCCTAATTGGGTACAGCTTGTCAAATTCCAATTTTTTTTCACTTTGTGTTCAATGCCTGGTCCAACCTAGCCTGGGTCTAATCTCTTCTCCAAAATATAAGAGAGGCAGTGAATTTAAATGGTTAAGAGTGTGGGCTAAAATTTCAGCTTCGCTACCTACTAACTTACTAGACAACCGACTTTAGACAAACGGGGGCCTCAGTTTTCTGTAAAATGCAGCAATAATACCGCACCCAAATCAAAGGGTTGTTGCGAGGATTAAACTAGTTATTAGATCAAAAGTATTGAGTCAGTTAGCTCAGTTGGTTAGATTGTGGTGCTCTTAACAGCAAGGTTGCTGGTTTGATCCCCGCATGGACCACTGTGAGCTGCGCCTAGATTGAAACAACTGCTTGACTTAGAGCTGATGGGTCCTGGAAAAACACACTTAAAATAAATAAAAGTTAAAAAAGAAAAAGAAAAAAAGAATAGAGCCTGGCACATAAGAGGTACCCAATTAAAAAAAAAAATACTGATAAGTGTTGAGAGTCATTCCTGGCACAGAATACTAAATACCATCTTCGCCGGCCACAGCCTTGCACTTCAGTCACATCAATTGACTCCTTCGCTCCTGAACAAGCCATGTTCCTTCACTCCCCCCATGCCTTTTTCACACATGTTACTTTGTAAGTCCAGAACTGACTCACTATGACTGCATATGTTTATTAGTGTGAAGTTCCTTCGAGCAAAAATTTATCTTCAATTCTGTATAAGGTATGAAATGCTGATTCATTTGATAAATGTTAAGGCAGGATCATTACCTAATATTAGTCATTTTAATAGTTTGTCCTTACATAAGAAAGTTCAAGGTAAACCTTTAAAGTTTATTTGGTTTTCCTTTTCTATTCACTTAAATGCTGACTTCTAAGAATAACTGAAGGATTAGAAAGCTTCGTCCTCCACAATTTCACAGGCTCTCACCTTCCACCTACTCCTTTCTCACCATCATTTACCACAGTAACGCCATAAATACTGACCCCAAGGCAATCAAAGTGATCCTTACATACTACATTAAATGTCAGGGGCTATTCTTACTCCTAGTAATACTGACAGATCTTGTCTCTGTCAGCAATTACTGGCAGTAACTTGACCAGTAACATGGAGAAACACTGTTTTCTGTCTAATCCCTCCAGGGAGAAATGTTGAACTTCATAGGGTAGGGCCAACGTATCATCTCTAACTGGAAACAGGTGGAGAACAAGAGTCAAAATTGTGAATAGAGATTGGTGGGTAGTTTCAAGTTTGGACTACTCTGAGGGCTTGGGAGGCTGAGTGGTTTGCCAAGGGGATAGAAACCAATTAGTTCAAGGATAAAGGGTTCTCCGCAGCCTAGGAAAGGCAGGAGGAAAGCTTGCCTTTCAACACATCGCCTGGGGCAATTCTCGTATCTATGAGAGATACTACCTGCAGGGCCTGGCTCTTTCCCTAAGCTCATTATTCTAGTCTAATTCCACCATGTTGTGGCCCAGGTAACCATTAATTACACTGCGTCCTGACTTAGAACTACCATCACATTCATGTTGTTTCAATGGGAAAATATGTTCCCATTACTAAACCACTGGCTTATAGACGACTTTTTGGAAAATGTCTCATACATAAGTTAGGGACTGCATAGCGTTGTAACCAGTTCCCTCTGGAGAGGATCTGCCAAGTACTGTGTCCTAAGTTTTGCAGCAAGAAGAAGCCAACCTCACTGAAATGAGTAATGTAGGACGCGAGGCCAAATTCTCAGATCCAAATCTGGGTTAAGCAATAAATAATACAATGGCAAGAAAACAAGAAGAGACTAGCTGAGAAATGGGAGCGACTGCAGGTTGAGAAGGCTGGACTCAGACACACCAAGGTTTGAAACCTGGCTCTTGGGAAGCAACTCCCTTTCTCCGACTGCCCTTCCCCCAAACAGCTCAGGGCTGCTCTTTATCGCTATTCAGATCTCACCTCAGATGTCACCAGCTCAGAGAGCCTTCCCTGACTATCCATTGCAAAGACAACACTACCCTCATCCTGATTTATTTTCTTCTCTTCATAGCATTTAACTACTATCTGAAATCAACTTATTGCTCCTTTATTATCTGTCTCTCCCTAAAAAGACACAAACTCCAGAGAGACGTTTCATGATGTCATGCTCACTAGTGTACACGTAGGGCCTAGCATACTGTGTGGCACTAGAAGATACACAATAACTATTTGTTAAACAAATAAGGCTGTTGTATGAGGCTTTAATGGTGAAATAAATTACCTACCTACCTACCTGTGTCTGGTACAGTGCTGCTATACAGCAGCCCTTAATAAATATTACAAAAGAAGGAAAGAGGATGACACTGTTATGAGGCAGCAAGTATTCATTAAACAACTTGTATATGTCTCAGAGCACAGCAGGAATCAGGAGTGTAACACATAGTCCTTCCAAGAGGTGAGGCAAAAATCAGGTTGATCGCAGCTTAAATGCTAACTTCAAGTCTGCCAATACTAGGTGAAAGCAGTTATGTCATTTGATAAACTTCTTCAGTCAATGTTCAGAATTTATAGAGAACTCCTAGAAGCTGCCCAACACTGTGCTGATGTTGATTACCTGGAAAAAAGGGAGTGGTCGTGGTATGGGCAAAGTAGAGAACAATTCTGCATTTTCTCCCACAAAGTCAGTCTTTCTCACAGGGAGCACGGGGAGGGAGTTACTCGAACAAAGTGACCCTTTCCCCACATCTGCATGTGGGGAATCCAGGTACACAGCCACACCACTCTCTGCCCCGCCGCCCCCCGACAATCTTTTGTTGAATGGCAGGGATGCTGCCAGATGAAGCTGGAAATAACCAAAGACAGAGGTTATTTCACTTCCTCCCTCCCCAGGGTTGCAATTACAGCAGTGGTCATGATAGGCACGTTTTGGGAAAACAACGCTGAAGAACAAGACCTTTAAGGTCTCTTTCAGCATTATATTTCCATGAAATCTTATTTGTACAGGGATTTAGAAAATGAGCAAACTGCTTTTGCAATCTTTTGAGCATAGAGTTCTTTGACTCATACTTGAAAGTTGGAAAAGAGGATATTTACTTGAGATAGTGGTTTTCAAACTATTTTTTAAGTAGCAGATTATGTTTTTATAAATGAAATTTTACATAGATCCTTCATACATTAAACAGATTAAGTGTGGCACTCCTCTGGTTGCAGCTAGTATGGAGGGGCTAGGGCTCTATCCTCTTAGCTTTCCCCTTGCCCTCTAAAGAAGCCCTTGACATCTCTAAGGAACACAACTGGTTTAAGGGGAAAGCAAGTTAATATTTAGATAAATACATACAGGCACGCATACATATACATACATACACACATAAATAAGGAAGAAGGGAAAGCTTTTTCTTAATGTGGCAGAAGCGGTAGAGTTGGAAAGTCACCACTTTATAACTGGTAAAGATGGTAAAGATGGGTTTGAGCAAGAATCATCAATGGAAGCTCGACACAGAAGGAAAAGCTTGGTGAGAAGCAGAATACTTGCATGATCTTCAAAAGTTACCCCATAGATTTTTTAGAAGGGAGAAAACACTGCTTCTCAGGGCATTAACATCACTGGTGTGTAGACTTCAAAAATGTAAACGTCATGTAAGACAAAGAAAGGCTGAGGAAGCATTCCAGATTACAAGATAAAAGAAACACGACATCTCAATACAATATATGAATGATCCTCGACTGGCTCATGTACTGGAGAGAAAAAAATACTATAAAGGATATTATCGGGACAACTAACACTTAGAATACGGATCGTCAATTCAATAAAAGTACTACATCAATGTTAAATTTCCTGAATTTGATAACTGTACTGTGGTTATGTAAGAGGATGTCCCTGTTTGTTGGAAACCTATACTGAAGTATTTGGCCTTAAGGGGACATAGTATATGTAACCTACTCTCAAATAGTTAAAAAAAAATACATAATACATTGTCTTTACACATACAGAGAGAGCAGTTGTTCTCAAAGTGGATCCCTGAAGGAGCATTGCTAGAAATGGAACTTGCTAGAAATGCAAATTCTTGGGCCCCACCCCAGACCTACTAAAATCAGCTGTCTGGGAGTGGGCCCAGTATTCTATTTTAACAAGTCCTCTGGGGAATGCTGATGCACACTAAAATTTGAACACCGCTGATACAGAGAGAAGGATAAAACAAATATGGTGAAATGTTAAAATTGGTAAATCTGGGGAGAGGGAAAGTGGGTTTTGTGTATTGTTACTGAAACTTTTCTGTAAGTTTGAAATTGTTTTAAAATAAAAATTAACAATAACAACAAAAAGAGTACCCTGGGGTAATCTATGTACAGATGTGGAGAGCATGAGACCTTGGAGGCAAGGAAACAAATCCCGGCTTTCTTGCAGTAACCTACACAGGAAGTAGTGGGATTCGGAACTAAGGTTGCTGCAGCTCCAGTGTATAATGAGGAATGAGGTGTTTCTATGGTCTTCAAACAACAAACCTTGCAGAAAATGTGGGCAGCAAACCTACTAACCTGAATAGGAGAGTCCAGCAATCTCTATAAAGAGGTCTTCTTCAGAAAAGCTTTCAGGGAGCATGAGGAAAGCAGCGGTCACAGCACTCTTCAGATTTTTATCGAGGGCTGACCTAAGAGTGACATTCTCATTCATTGCTACGATTTTCACCTGAAAAAAAGCAGAACATTCAGAAGAAAAATTCCAGAAGTGTATTGTTCAAGCTATGGGTTTACACATGCAAAGGAACTGTCCCAAACTTAGCCCTGAAGGTCTTAGAATCTATTAGGCTGACTGACACAAAAGAATTGTTACTCTACTAAGCAACCCCAGAATCTCCTGTTTTACCCCAAAATCAGAGAAATCATGACACATGAAAGAAAACAAAATAAATATTTCTCGTAAATGAGGAAACTCTCCATGGGTTTTAAAAAAGAAGTCAGTACAAATGGAATAAATGTCCTTTAAGAAATATTTATTTTATAATCTTCTTGTTCTCCACTTAATTTTATGGTGGACAAAAGCATTTTACTTCTTTATTTAGAACTCATCTTTTCTGTTATCTATACATAACCTGAATAGTTCAGGCTCTATTGTGAATTGATTTTGAACTTGACTAAGGAAAAAGGAAAGAAAATTATTAATATCTACAGTAGAAAGAGCATGGGTTTTGGGTACAGATATTGGTTCAAGTCTAGGTAATTACTAGCTGTGTGAATTTGGGCAAATTACTTAACTTCCTTTCTTTTTTTTTTTTTTTAAGATTTTATTGGGGAAGGGGAACAGGACTTTATTGGGGAACAGTGTGTATTTCCAGGACTTTTTTTTCCAAGTCAAGTTGTTGTCCTTTCAATCTTAGTTGTGGAGGGCGCAGCTCAGCTCCAGGTCCAGTTGCCATTGCTGGTTGCAGGGGCATAGCCCACCATCCCTTGCGGGACTCGAGGAATTGAACTGGCAACCTTGTGGTTGAGAGCCCACTGGCCCATGTGGGAATCGAACCGGCAGCCTTCGGAGTTAGGAGCATGGAGCTCTAACCGCCTGAGCCACCAGGCCGGCCCCAAATTACTTAACTTCTAATTTGTAAAATTGGGGTAATAGACATACATCAAGGAACTGTTACAAAGATTGAGTAGGATAATAACTGTAAAGCGCCTAATGTACTAGTGAATGCCTTGATCAATAAAAAGAATTTTTCTCCTGAATACACGGCAGAAGCTGCTGTCTTTGACATTCCCCAAATTCATGAAAATACAAATTGCTCTAGTCTGTTCTGAGATTCTCAGTTTTAAACACTGCACTGTAGTTCAGGGAATGTGTTCAAATCCCACTTCCATCTCTTACTACCTCTGAGACCCTGGGCATAATTCCTTATCAGTAAAATGGGATTAATAACAGAATCAAGCTCATAAGGTTGCTGGGAAGATTAAATGAGATATTACATATGAACCTTTTGCTGAAGCAAACTTCCTTGTGTGTGTTTCTTGGTGTACACTGAGAAAAGTTTCTCTGGGCCAGAGGTTCTCACCTTTTGCAACCATCAGAATCACCTGGAGGCCTTGTTAAAACACATTATTAGGGCCATCCCCCAGAATTTTTGACTCAGTAGGCCTGACTGAACCCTGAAAATGTACATTTCTAACAAGTTCCCAGGTAATGTTGATGCTGCTGGTCCACGGACCTCATTTTGAGAACCACTGTTCTAAGGAATATACTTAGAAGTAGAATTGCCAAATTACTCTACGGAGTAGTCATGCCAATTTACACTGTTTAAACTTTTTAAACCATCATGCTGCTTTTAACTGATTTTCTAAACAAGGAAAGGGCTTGGAAGTGCCAAATAAGAACTCCATATATCTGAAATGTGTCCAGCATTTCTAAATCACTTAGTGCTGTCACCAAATTTTCCTCCTAGTCTAGAAAACACGGCTTACGTTGCCTTTCATTTGTTGAATAGATAATTTCTGACAAAATTAAGCTGGCACGTGAAAGACACATACACTATAAAAAAACTCCAAATTAAAATTGTACTAGCAAGGAAACAGAATGATGTATATCTCAAAGTAGTTTCCTTTTTAAATTAATTATAAAAAGCAATATTATAAAACATAACTATTCTATAAATCAGGCTTTAGAACCTAACTTCTATCTTTTACCTTCTGTCCCTACTTTTTTTCTAATGGAATACTTATAACATAAAAACCTCTCATATGGTAGGTAAGCCACTTTATTCAATACTACCACCTCCTCCCTTGTAATTACAAGGACTTTAACAGACCTTAATGAAGGCTTTCAGTAATTAGGTGAGTTTAGTATTATTGCAATCATCTGCAGAAAGTAAAACCAAGGAGCAGCCCAGTAGCATGACTTGCCTAGGGTTGCATAATGAGTCGATGGCAAAATCAGGTAACACCCTTATGCTTGGCAAATTCAGCTCTAAATATTTTGAATTATTCTCATACATTCAGTCCAGTCCGGTTAACTGCTTTTCTTGAAAGATGATCAAAACAAATGTTAAGGTCCTATAATAACTCATTGATTCCTTGAGTAACTTCCAAACTTTGTATTCCATATAGGATCATGGCTCTAGAAGGGTAATCTCCTCATCTTACTAATGGGGAAAGGGAGGCCCAGAGGGTTAAAAGATTTTCTGAGTAGTGAGTGGTACATGGGACAAGGATGGGGGTCCCCGATTCATCCAGAAATCTTTCTACAACCCTGTGAAGCTTCTCCACTGCCAAATTCTTATCCTTCATCCTCATTCACCAGGTCCTGCTCAATAATTCTTCGCTGTCTCTTTTTTCTGGTAACTTTTACAGAAACTCCGTGAAAACAGAAGCTATTTTGAGATGCTAACAAACCAAAGATGCAAAGAAAAGAGTAAGTTTGGGGAAATGTTCCTATTCAACGAAATACCACTTGTTCTCCAAGAAAGTTGTTCCACTTAGGTTGTAAAAAAGCAGTCTGTTTGCTATTTAAGGTTAAGAGAGTATAAATAAAAAGTATCCTTATTCAAAGGAAAACTGTCAATTCAGAAGACTGCTACTGTGCTGCTCTGGTTCTCCAGTGTAAGGTGAACTAGGAGCTTGTCTCAGCAGCACTGTTATTTGTTGTTCAGAGTGAAAAGCCAGTGAACTCTTGGGTCACTGCCAGAGAGGCCTGGGAAAAAAAGAAAGCCCTCAAGATTCGTGAATAGCTGTTTGTATCTTACTGGGAATGCCCCGACCTGAACTGCATAGATAGCGCTGGCACTACTGCCAAGGAGAAAATCTTTACTGGAAAGAGGAAGGGGCAAGGCTTGAAGGAACTTTCAAAAAGCCCAACTTGAGAGATTTGTGAGTACCTTTCAAGATAGAAAAAAAGGGAAAGTCACATGTAGTCTCCTCTCTAATAGTCACATGGAGACAGTACTTGAATTGCACAAAGTGAAGTTATAGTCACAAAGAACACAGCCCTACCTAGTGTTCAAATACTCAACCATTAACCAAATGACACTCCCTGTAGTTTTCCATTCCAAAAGACCAGAAAGGCTAAATTTTTGTAAATGGTCATTGCTTGAGGACCAAGAAGACAGTGACCATTAGAGCTGGATGAAACCTTATTATCTACCTGTTGCACTGTGGGCTCATCCAGGACAAGCACTGCAGTGTTATTTTTTTTATGCCTTTGGCACAGAGAAGAAACTTAGTTGCCTTTCCAACATGTAAATGAATGGCTCAACCTTTGCATTTCAAAGGCTAGAGGCCCAAAGATTTGCTCACAGCTGGGCAGAGCCAAGTGGCTAGTAAGCCAGGTTTTCCAACTCCTGGTCAGGGATCTTCTACACTGCTGGGATTTTTCTATCCATAAAAAATAATTCAATAAAGTTATAATATGGTGATGGTTGCAAAACTGTGAATATAGTAAACACTGAATTGTACACTATAAATGTTTGAATTGTATGGTATGTGAATTATATCTCAGTGAAGCTGTTATTTAAAAAAGCTATATTACTAGCAAATAAAACACGTTGCAATGAATACATTAAAATACATTAAAATCCTCTAAACAAGGTCACAAAATACCATTGCATGTCAATGTGAATGCTTTAAAAATTCAAGCCAAATTATCTATACATTGAAAACAATACAAAAAATCCAAACTTATGTTAAATAAATTAGGGAAATGACTATTAATATTACATTAGAGTTCTTTTGACTTAAAAAAGGATTGGCCACAAGGTCTGTTAAATACTTTTTTTAATTCCTTTTTTTCCAGCTACAGTTGACATCCAATATTATTTTATATTAGTTTCAGGTGTATAGCACAGTGTCAATTAAATGCTTTAAATGTCATGGTTCTTTACTTGAAAAATGACTCAGAAAGTTAAGGCTACTAAAAACAAAAATGGGTTATCTCCTCGAATATGAGGTAAGTTAATGGCAAAATATGATAGAAATTTAATTTACATTCGACTTTTTCCAGAAATGTCCATCTTTTAAAGCAAAGTACTACTCCCTTATATTTCTCTTTTGTTATTAATAAACTTTATTTTTTAGAGCCGTTTTAGATTCACAGCAAACACTTAATGGAAAGCACAGAGAGTTCCCACACCCCCTGTGTATTTTAAAGACTTAAATTGCTAGTGATTGAGAAATTCTATTGTTTGCAATGTGTAAGGTAATTTTAGAAATTTAGACAATATAATTTAATGTAATTCCTTCTTTTAAAACACATAAAAACAAAGAGTTCACACTTATCGTCTCACAATTCTTTCTTAAGGCAGTCACCCACTTTTTTTTAAATTAAAGTTTATTGGGGTGTTAAGACATTCACCCATTCTTTTTGTCCAAAATGCTGCCAACCCTTTTTCATCAGATTTTTTCAAGTTTGATTAATATGTGCTGCCACCTAGAGGTAAAAAGTTTATTTAAAGACAGTTATGGCTGAGACTTCTCTGGTTAACTGATTTCCATTGGAGAGGGCCGGAGCAGGTGGAAGATTTAAGTCATCCATTTGATTTTTTATTTTCTTTTTTTAGCATGTGTTATGGTCAACATTTTCAAGGGATTTTTAAAATAGCCTAATTTTCTTGTGCTAGATGTTTAATAAGCCTGAGGGACTGTCATTGTCACCAGTACCATGCTCTCTTAGTGAGAAATGCAATTTTGCATGATATGAGTGTAGCCATTACTTTTCTTAAATTGCTGTTTTTATTTTATCAGGATATCTGAGGTTATTTCTAGTGCTTACATTCTGAGATTTCATGTCGTTTCTGTTTTCTAAAGCCTATTTTTAAAGAAGTTTGAAATATCCCAAGCACAAAGCATGGTACAGAGGTAATACACCATTTTCATATTCAGTCTATCATTTTATCTTAAAATAACTCGAGATAGGAAATGACAAAGAGGAAGGAAAGATCATTTCCTGAGTGTCTACTAAGTGCCAGGCCTTTTAGATCTAGGCATTTCTTAAATGCCTTTTGAGATCAGTGCCATCAGCCTTATCCACAGATGAGAATTTCCAAGGCTCAGAGAGATTAAATCACTGGTGCAGGTCACATAGCTGGGAGTGTCTGATTCTAAAACACCCATGTTCTTTCCAGCATTACCATTCTGCTTCCACTTTTCAACATCTTCATGAAGTAGGCAGGGCAAATATTATTGTCCCTGTTCTGCAGATAAATTACCTGAGGTTCCGAAAGACAAAATAAGTTGCCCAAGTTTACATAAACGGCTGATAAGTTGCAGGAATAAATAAGACCCAACGCTTCTTATTCTATGTTCATTACCTGTCTCATCAGGCTACACATTTTATAAATTGAAAAAAAAAAAAAAAACTTGGAAAGAAAATGAGTATTTAAAAATTTCAAAAAAAAAAAAAAAAAAAAAATTTCAGTGACATTTGCTCAGTTATGAATTTTACTAGTTATCCAGCCTAGAAATGAGAAATTCATCTATATAGATACTATGAAATTATTTTGGTGAGCCTATTGTTTGACATTATATAAAAAGAATGTTTTTAATGAAGTAAAAATTACATAAAGTACACAAATCTAACAGGAACAGCTTGACAGATTTTTACATATGGGTATATCCATGTAACTATTGCCCTGATCAAGTGTTTCTGGACGTTTTAATGAGCTACACCATTAAGTTTTAAGTCCAGACGCAAGAAAAGAGAATCTTGACCACCTATGTATACCAATAAAGATTTTTATGACACAACCACGTGAGCTAAGATTGAGCAGCACAGTCACTCTTATGGGAGATATTGGAGAAAAATCCACATACCCTCTTTTGGGGCCTGAGTCCCTCTGACAGCACAAAGAAAATTTTTCCTTGCTGTGAGAGTAGCAACTGTGACTATTTTGCATAATTCTTACAGTTGTATGAAAAGACCCCTTCTCAGAAAATAGACTATAGATCTGCAAAAACAGAAGAAACGTGATATTTGTGAACACATGTCAAAAGTTCAAGTCTTCTTCTCTACTTTCTTCTGTTTTGTTTTGTTTCTATGAAAGCCCAAGGAGACACCTACCCACTAGAGCCTCCTCTAGCAGTATCCAAATGAGGGGAGAACACTGTGATAGGATCTCACTGTTGGTCCGAGGAGGATAATAAAGGGAATCAGAATCCAGCCGTCTCAGAATGACTACCTGGTTCATCCATTTCTTCACCAAATATATGCTGAATGCTTACTATGTGCCAGGCATTGCCCCAGGCACTGCTGGGCTACATCAGTGGCAAACAATGCCTCATAGCACTTACTTCTAGAAGAGAAGGTGATCTGGGTAGAGCTGACAGAGGCTCCACTGAAGCACTGGGCACTTCTTTTGCAATCCTCCCGGCCCAAATGTACTAACTCTGAGCCTGATCCATCCACAGAACTGAAGAATCATTAGAGACAGGAGTAATGTGGGTAATACCTAGACATTGTTTGGCGATGAATTCTGTAGGGAGTAAAAGGAGTCTGAAACTCACTTCTATTTCCTGGAGTTCCATCTCATTGGAATCAAAGATCAAGTCAGGTCAGGTTCAGAGAGGAGAGAGATTCCTACTGGTGGCAGTCAACAAAACACTCACCGGTTTTTGAAGTCTTCCAGCAATGTATAAGTTATTCCAGTTGAGGAGATCTTCAATCAAAATACGAGTGCTAATAACCCCATACTTGATAAGCTGGAAAAGAAATAGACATGAAAAAGCAAAATACCATATTGCTGATTATACAAATGCAAAATATAAGGAAATAAACTTCTGCCCAGAGTAGTCCAAAGCCACCCAAAACACCTACTTTGTAAAAACACATATCTCCACCAAATTTTTTCTCAAAGGATTAATTTCCAAGAATGATTTGTCCCCTCAGGTACATGAGGTGAAGTGACCATAATTTTATTTCAGGTTCCTGTGATGTCAAAGGCCTAATTGCTCTTAGAGGCTCTCCAGTATTGGTCCTCAACGGATTGGAAATAAAAAAATAACCACAGACAGTTTAAGAAGCGATAGCATGATTCATGCTTCCCATTTGAGAAATAAGAAACCTGAAGCTCAGAGAGAGTAAATGATGTGCCCAAAGTGGCACTATTAGTAGCAGAGAGAAAACTAGGTCCCTGAATTTTAGTTTGGGCTTCCAATGTTCATTTCATCACAAAGTACAAGAAAATTTTAATTAAAAGTTTTTACTGACATCCTTTACATGGCAAATTTCTCTTTTGCTGTGGTATATTTCACTTTCATAATTAAAAGCAACATCCAAACATAAAATCTCTTTATCAGTGCTAAACACATGGAATTATGGTCAAGTTCATTCAATAGTAATTTGTACAAACACTGAATGAATATAGTTGTTCCAGGTTACAAAATCCCATTTGCTTCAGCAAATATCTTTGGACTCACTCTGCTGAACTTCAGTGTCCCAACAGCCTTCTCCGGCTGCAAATATCTAAAAAGTAGCTAAAGAATTTTAATTAAAAAGTACAGTCCCGTTGGCATATAATTATGCCCAAATATTTAGTTACTGGGGCTTATAATATTGTTGAAAACTACTCATTAGAGATAGGCTCAGCATAATATTAATTATGGAGAAAGAACAAAGCTACGTGTTAGGCATAACTAAAGTGGACATGGAAGGCTGTGCTAAATACCTTCTTCCCTCCACTCTGGCTACAGTCTTGCAGAAAGCTCTTCTTGCTGCCGGCATGTAACAGGTGGGAGCTAACAGAGACACCGCTGGCCTGGAAGTCAGGGGCCTGTCACTAAGTAGCTGCATGACCTTATGGAAGTCTTTTCCTCTCTCTGAACCTTGGTTTTCTCACCTGCGAAGTGCAAGTGGAGCAGGATTGGACCTCAACCAGAAAAGTAAATATATGGCCCAAAGGCTATGCAGGCATTACCAATCAATCACAGCACTCATTCCTGCCAAGTTCAGATAGGTCTTCAGAATCCTTGTCAAGGATTTGTCCTTGTCAAGTCAGTAAGTACTCCAACCTCCTGCCCCTCAAAGTGTGGCCCACTGACCAGTAGCATCAGCATCACCTGAGAGCTTGTAAAAAAATGCAGAATCTCAGGCTCCATTCCAGACCAACTGAATTAGAATCTGCATTTCAACAAGATCCTCAGGCGATTCATCTGCACATCAAAGTACGACTGCTCTAAGCAATCAGCAGCATCCAGCAGTGTTGGCACAGCTCGAGGAACTGCTCTGTCACGCCTCGCCCAGCTTATCTGTAGGAGCTACCTGATTTAGTCCCCGTTGGTCCTTAGGCTGGAATCCTGCCTGGTCCTGGCAGCCCTCTTAGAGACTGGGCCCCCTCCTCTGACAGACAGTTCAGTAGGGTTCCTGCTGTCAGACAACCCTCTACTGGAATCTGTGCATCTGACCTGCTCTTCAACACCCCCTTGTCAAATTCTACCCACCTGCTGGCACCACATGCTCCCAACTATGATATCCTCTTCACTTCCAAATTCTTCCTGGGAGTGTTGGACCTTCCATATAGATAAGACTAATTTCCAACCTGACCCTTAATAGGCTTGCCTATTCCTCCCCTGACCACACCATTGGTTTTCAAAGTGTGTTTTTCAGATCTGCAGTCTCAATATCATTTGGAAGCTTGTTAGAAAGGCAAATCCTTGTTGCTGAGAGAGTAAACCTTAAAATTTCTCATCACAAGAAAAAGAAAATTCTAACTATGTGTGGCAATGGATATTAACTAAATTTACTGTGGTACTATTCTCATACTATATACATGTAGTTATGTTGTACACCTAAAATTAATACAATGGTACATGACAATTATATCTCAATTTAAAAAAATGCAAATCCTCAAACCCCACCCAAGACCTATGGATTCAGAAACTCTAGGGCGGGGCCCAGCAATCTGCGAGTCCAACAGGCACTCTAGGGGATTTTGATGCACACTAAAATTTGAGAATCCCTTGGCCAAAGGCAAAAAATAAAGACAGTCACACTTGACCACCTGCATCCAGCAGGAGCTTGAACATTTCCTGACTGCAAGAACATACATGTTTAGCTGGTATTCTAATAACAAAGGTTAATGACAACCCAAGTTAAGACAAAGGACCAAAGGCACTTACCCTCCCATCACACAGGATCAACGGATTGTAGTAAACTCCAGCGCCATAGTTATTCTGAACGGTGGTGATAAACTTGGACCCCAAAACTTTTAGGAAAGAGTAATGGTTCCAATTTTTCTTCAGGTTCTTTGAATGCCATGCAACAGGGTCGTCTACTGTGAAAACAAAGTCCAGCATGGCATTCTGGGAGGTGAAGAGAGAGAGAATGATTTTAGTTTTAATTCCTAGAAAGGCACTTAAATAGAGTGGAAAGCTCTAATAGCCTATGCCATTCTGATTAATAAAAGACCTGGGGTTGCCATCAGAAGTGAAAGCAAGTCTCTAGAATCAACATGAGCTTTGTTTTCACCAATACACGTAATAACAGCAACGCTTATTTAACATGTATTGTCATGCTAGCACTATTCGAAGCACTTTATGTATTATACATACAGTAACCCATTTTATCCTCAAAACAATGCTACAAGGTAGGTACTGTTACTATCTCAATTTTATAGGAAAGGAAACCAAGAGTAAGTTCCTTGCCTAAGGACATATAGTTAGGGGGTGGCAGACAGGGTCTGGTTCCAAATTCTGTGTGCTGAACCATTATACTACACTGCCTTTCACCTAAATGTTGCTGAATACACTCTTCCACTTGTCTTCCAGGTGAAATAACCTCATATGGATAAGCTCTACAAAGAATTATGTAAAGGGAAATGTTATTTTAACTCTCACCTACTCATCAACCACTCACTGAGAAACTACAATGAGCTCTGATCGGTCCTGGGGTAGTCTACTGGGAGAATAGACAAATTATCACTGCATGGACTTGATAGAGGAATGCAAAACGTACTAATTTCACTCAAAATTGTGTCAGAACAGGAAGGGGCAATTTTCCTATAAAATCATTCTCCAAGACTCATAAATCTGAGTCTTGAAAAATGTGCAAGAGTTAAGCAGGCGTGATGGAAGTATTAGGAGAAGCACTGGGAAGGAGGAAGAGTCTTGTTAGAGGAAAACACTGTTGTGGATGACAGCTGACATGTTGTGGGTGCCGCATTTGGTTTGGTATGGCTGGAGTAAAATGCAGGCAAGGGAGTGGTGGGAGACGAGATTAGAGACGGAGGCTGGTTGCCATGCTAAGAAATTTTCCTGCAGGAGAAGAGCTCACTTGAAGGAGGAGAGAACAAAGGCCAGGAAACCACAAAGGAGGCTAACTGCAAGATTCCAGGTGAAAAAAGAAAAGGCATCGAAAGGTAGGGCTGAGAGAGACTTAGGTGTTGGATGGAATCTACGAGACTTGTTAACTTCTAGGGAACGAAGATGAGAAAGAGGGAAGGAAGGACCTTTCCTGGGAGGGAATTCCACATCTGCTCAAAGGAAAACTTGCATGGAAAAATGAAGAGGTGGCTATAGGACCAGGAAGTAAAGGCCTGCTCTGAGTTTCCCACAATATGATCCACAAACCACTGGTGACATGTAAGATTTGGGGTGGACAATGTTTTTCAAAAATTTATAATTATGTTACGATTATATTTAGGAAAAATAAGACTATGATCATATTAATTTCTTATATACCTGTAATCTGTAATTTCTCATATGCTGTCAGTTTAAAGAGAATTATTACTTAAATACTAGTATAAGTGGGAAACAGCAAATCCAAGCAACAGTATAGATCGCCACAGATTAGAGCCGGGTATCCAAATCCAGGAGGCCCTCTTGCCGTCCGCACTCTTCCATTTCCTTAGTGTATTAAAGATGACAGCAAACTGTTCGGCTATGCATGGACTACAGCAGGTAGAAATCCAGTTCGGAACACCAGTTGCGCACGTAGGGAACACCTCTATTTAGACTTTTGCTCCTTTCACATTAATTCAGCGAAAGCTCTAAAACCTCGGCAAGAAAAGTCAGTAGTAGCTTCATGTAAATGGAAAGTATTTGCCTGCCATGCTTCTGCGGTCTTCAATCTTGTCTTTACCAGTGGAAGCAAACCATTTTCCTCCCCAAAAGTCTGCAATCACAAGGAAAACTACCGTCGCTGCCGCTGTGCTCAGCCACCTTTAGAGTAACAATGCCTGATGCTAAAGACTCTCGTTACATGACCTGAGCCCGGGGACATGTCCTGGTCACCCACTAACCGTTCTTAGCCCTGGCCCTACAGGTCAGCTTCCTGAAGCCAGGAGACGTGTATGTTCTCCTACAGCGACAGGACAGGCAGTGTGACTCTCAAGCAAGGCTCACCACTAAAATCACCTGCTTTTGAAATCCCTGAAGCCCAGGCCTCATCCCTGACCAAGTGTTAGGTTGGTGCAAAAGTAACTGCGGTTTTTGCACTTCCTTTTTAACCTTTTAAACCGCAATTCCTTTTGGCACCAACCTCATAACGCAGCCCCTGCACAGGTGGAACCCCGGCGTCGGTGTTTTTTTTTTTTTTAAAGCTTCGCAGAGAACGCCCAGGGTGAGCCAAGGCTTGGAACACTGAGCCTGCACCTGGCCATCCCTTCTCGTCCTTTCTTCCATTTTGCCTCGGCACCAGCTTTTGTCTCCGCATGATTAATTGCACCTCCCCCTCTAGACCGAAGCGGACTCCTCCTCGTCCTCCGACACTCAGCTCCCGCGCTCGTGAGGCGAGGCCCGCGTCCCTGCACACGGTGTGACACTTTGCAGGTGACACGTGGAGTGCGCGCACAGGCACCCGGGGCTCGGTCGTGAGCACAGGCCGATGGTCGGCGCGGGGCTGGCGGCGGGCCGGGCTCACCTTCGGATCTGAACTCGGCCCCGCCTGGCGGTACACCCCGGAGCCGTAGGCGAAAGCCAGGCTCAACTCCTCGGGGAAGTGGGACAGGATCTTGCGGAAGGCCACCCCCGAGCTCTGCAGCGCCATGGCGCCGAGGCCAGAGGGGCGGGGAACGAACAGCGGGGCGGGCGGCTACAGGTGGGGAGATGCAAGTCGGGGGCCGGCTCCACCGGGAGAAGGCCGGGGCCGGGGGTGGCAACTGCAGGGACCGGCAAGGACCAGGGAGACGGTCATGCCGAGGAGCCGCCAACCCCGGCCACGCCCCTCCACGCAACCCTCTTCAAAAGCGCAAGAGAAGGCGCTCTCCCGCGTGTGAGGGCGCGAGCGGCTCGCAGAGACCTCTGCTGGTCGGAGGAGCGCGCTGCAGGCTTGCGGCCAAGGCCTGTGACTTCAGCATATGGGGAGGGAAGAGTGTCAGCTAATCGAACGGCTTTTGAGCCTTAAGAATCCTTTTTTTGGTCTCGCCTCAAACCACAGTGTAATAAGATATATTATTAAAACATTTAATTTATTATAAAAATATCGTATTAAAAATTATTTTAAAATATTAAAAATTTGAATAAAACTATAAAACCATGCGTGTGTATTGCAGAATTTTTTTAATGAGTTGAAATTCACATAACATAGAATTGTACACTTTCTGTACAATTCAGTGGCATTTAGTACATTCACAATGTTGTGCAACCATTATCTCTATCTAGCTCCAAAATAGTAGAAGATTTTTCAAGCATTAGGAAAACACAAATGGATTAAAATCATGCCTAATTCCACCACCCAGAGGTTATCACTGTTAAGATTTGTCTGTGATTTCTTCCCATTAGAGCCCATTTGGAGGTGGCAGGTTAGCTCAGTTGGTTAGATCATGGTGCTGAGAACATCAAGGTTGCTAGTTCGATCCCTGCATGGGCCACTGTGAGCTGCGCTCTCCTTAAAAATAAATAATAAAGCCCTTTTCAAGTCTGATGATGGGTATGAAAGTGTTTCATAAATAATAAAGGGCTGCACCAATGTTCTCTGATATTTGTATTTAATTTTAAGGGTGGAGAAGAATCTCTGCCTCTTTGCCTTTGGGATTGGTCTCACAAAAGGCACATTAAATGTTTCCTGGGAGGAAACTGGACCCCAGGTGAGAGCTCACCTCTTGATGTATAACTAAATAAACGTGCTCAAGATCACAGGGCCATTCAGGATGTAGTTTGACTTCCAGGACAGAAACTTTTCAGATATTCTTTCCTTCTTCCCTACGTACAGTGCCTCTCAAAAATAACAGAAGTAGTAATAACTAGATTTGGGTAATGTTGATGCATTTCACATGCATTGTGGGGAAAGAGCTACGAGTGCAGTTTCCAGGCTCTCAGCCTCACGTGGAAAGGTGCTGGCTCAAGTAGTAAATGGCCATCAACTGTGATTGGATGGCCATCAGCGGTGGCTAGTTGGCTGTCAGCTGTAACCAGTGAGCTACACTAGCAGAAAAATGGGGGCTAGCAAGAAGATGGTGGCTGAGTTAGCAAGAGCAGCAGATTGCAGTTAGTAGGGCGGATTGCAGTTAGTAGGGCGGATTGCAGCTAGCAAGTGAGGTTGGTTGGCAGAGACAAATGGACGGCAGGTTGCGGATCGTGTGGCGCCTGCTTCCTGTGTCTCAAACCCAGCCACCAGCGAGAATATAGTGGTGTGACTCCCCTATCTATGGCTCCGTGGGTGTTCCTTTTTGGCCTCACCATATCCTGCGTTCTTATGTGGGGAGCAGGACTAGAGACCCCTCATGACACCCTGCGTGACATGCATTTTTTTATTGAGTCCCCTCTAACTGCCCTGTGGGAGGAGGTTATTGCCTCCATTTTAAGGTGAAGAAGCTAAGGCTTAGACTAAGAGGGAAAGCAATGTGCTTAAGATCACATCAGCCTGTGGCAACAGAGCTAAAACGCAGGTCTGGCTCCACGTCCTACCATTCTACTCTGTCCTTGAAGAGTTTTAAGCAGGGACCTTGTCATGCAGGGTGTCATGCAGGGTCTCAGCTCCCTCTTTCCACATAAGAATGCAGGACATGGTGAGGCCAAAAAGAAACACTCACGGAGCCATAGAGGAGTCACACCACCATAGTCTCGCTGGCGGCTGGGTTGGAGACACAGGAATCAGGAGCCACACGACCCGCAACCTTCCATCCACCTCTCTGCAATCCGCAAACCACACTCCACCGTGCTAGCTGCAATCCGTGCTTGCTAGCTCAGCCACCATCTCCTTGCTAGCCCCCATTTTCTGCTAGCGTAGCCACAGCAGTTATATTAGTGGCCAGTGGCTCACTGGTTACAGCTGACGGCCAACTAGCCACAGTGGATGGCCATCCAATCACAGTTGATGGCCATTTACTACCTGAGCCAGCACTTTTCCATGTGAGGCTGAGAGCCTGGAAACTGCACTCCTGGTTCTGTCTCCACAGACATGTCAGGCTCAAATGTTAGCCTGGATTGTGGTGGGGAAAGAAGCGGCCACATGACTGGTTCGGAAGCTGTTACCATAGTTTCACTGTGAACTAAAGATACCTGGCCTGGGATGATAGAGGCAGGAATGGGATTAATTTAATTTGAAAATTGATTGTTTGGATTCAAACCCTCGGCCTGGCCCTGAGGTCAGTGCTGACAATTTGAGATGACAAGAACTGGGCTGCGGCCTTGCAGGAGCTCAGTGTCTGTGGAGGAGATAGACAAGCAAACCCAGAATACAATGTGCCGTGTGAAGCTGGGTACCCAGCGCCCTGCAGGACCTCTGATGAGGGAGTATTAATCAGTTCAGAGTGTGCGAGGAGAGACCAGAGGAGGTTTCACAGGGATGGGGTCGTGCAGGGTGTCATGCGGGGTCTCAGCTCCCACTCCTCACACAAGAACACAGGATATGGTGAGGCCAAAAATGAACACCCATGGAGCCATAGGTAGGGGAGTCATACCACTATAGTCTTACTGGAGGCTGGATTCACAAGACATGCGACCTGCTGTCCGCTTTTCTGCCAACTAACCTCATTTGCTAACTACAATCTGCTTCTCTGCAATCCTCAATCCACACTTAGCTCTTGCCAGCCACCATCTTCTTGCCAGCCCCCATTTGCTGCTAGCATAACCACAGCAGTTATATTAGTGGCCAATGGCCAGACTTCCTGGACTTCTTATGGTACCACCAGTCTTCCCGGACATAGCCAGGGTTTCTCAGAACGCCACCAGTCCTTCTGGGCACAGACAGACTTCCTGGGCTTCTTAGCGTACCACCAGTCTCCCTTGGCACAGCCAGGGCCTCTCAGGGCACCACCACTCTCTCTGGGCACAGCCAGACTTCCTGGGGTCAGTCAGGGTTCTCAGGGCACTGCTACCCTCTTTGGGTACAGCCAGACGTCCTGGACTCAGCCAGGGCTCTCAGGGCACTGCCACTCTCTCTGGGCACAGCCAGGGCCCTCACATATTCTCCACAGTGGCTGGCCGAGACACAAAAGCTTCACTGGTTACAGCTGACGGCCAACTAGCCACAGCTGATGGCCATCTAATCACAGTTGATGGCCATTTACTACCTGAGCCAGCACCTTTCTATGTGAGGCCGAGAGCCTGCAAACTGCTCTCTGAGGCTCTGTCCCCACAGATGGCATCTGAGCCAGGCTTTGAAGGATGAGTAGGAGTTTATCAGGCAGAAGATAAATGGGAGAGATTCTACCAAGGAAGAATTGGTAGGACACGGGGACATTAGTAATAGGTGACATTTGTTTATTTACTATTCCCAAACACTTTCTATACTTATTTCTTTTCATCATTTTACAGATCCCATGAGGCAAGTTCTCTTAAGAGTATCGTTTTTTTTTCTACATGAAGAAACAGTGCCCAAAAGGAGAAGCAAATTTCTCAAAGTCACACAGTTAAGGGATTTGAACCCAGGACTCCTGAACTGCAAAGGTCAAGCTCTTTACCACCTTGTTTTAGTGCCTTCTAAAATAGGCAACTTGTGAGGCAAGAGAAGGAAATGGGAAATCAGCTGGTTCTATTCCATCAGACAAGGTCAAAAAGCAGCAGCAGTAGCCAAAGGGACAACTGAGAGCAGGCAGGATAAGGGAGATAGGAGGGAGACACAGTGTGTCTCAGCCTCTCTATATGAGCATAATCATTCTGGTTCTTTCTGATTAAATATCATCCTTTCCCAATTGCCAGAATCTGAAAAGCATTTACTGCAGAATTACACTGAAACCTTTCACCCAAAGACAGTGAATAAATCTCTACCAGCCGTGTTACTGTTTTTTTCCTTTCTTCCCTTGAGGTAAAAATTCAACTCCGTTTTTTTTTTCTTTCTTTCTTTTTTTTTGCCCTCTCTCTTTGCAAAAGTACTCCATGCTCATAAAAATGTAAACACTACAAAATTATGTATACCATTCCCCAGAGATTGCCACTGATAATCTTTGGTCCATATTCCTCCGGATAGTTTTCTATGAATATATTAACATTAATAACATTTTTAAATGGAATCATAGGATAGAAACATATCAGGGACATCTTTCCATGTCAGAACATATAGATCTGTCTCATTCTATTTATTAGCAGCAAATTTTTCTAAAATATGGATATGCCATCATTTGTTTAAACATTTTTGTATTGACAGAGTATTTCCATTTTTCATACATGTAAACAATGTTACAGCAAACATTCTTGCAATATAGACCTTTGTGTACATGTAAAAGTATTGCTATAAAGTAGATTCCTAGAAGTGAAATTGCTGGCTCAAAGTATCAGCACATTGCTAAAAGCCCCTAGAAAAGATTGTACCAATTCACACTTCTACCAATGGGGTTCAGCCCTTGATATAAATACGAAATTCTGCAGTTTCTCCATTCCTCAGTCTTACTGGTACAGGCTTTCATACCTAATTATCAGTTATTTTCACAAACATTTTCCTTTCTGATAATGCAAAATCACCAGCTGCAAAGTTCCATCATATTCTTATGTGCATTTTGCCTCTCCCCAGAAAGAGGCAGAAGCAATGTAGCAGAGAATACATTTGTATTTCCAGCAGAAATCTCCCTGCTCCTAGCAGTTCATCCGCTCCATTTTAAATTACCATGACTTGCGAAGTTAGAAGCTATTAAAAAGCCCTAGTGTTCTATCTATTCACTTTAGGGTTCTATTGGAACTCTCATAACAATGTAATAAAAACTTTAACAAGCCATTTAAAAATACAGATAAATGCCACTTGATTTGAGTGAATGTGGGCCTTGTTTTTCTGATTTATCCAGCTATTGGCTTTGTATTCTTTAACAATGACTTTGTCACGTTAGGTTTCACTAGGAGAATGTTCACCTATTTCATGTTTTAGAAAGCCCTGTAAAATATTTATAACCCCTATTCCTCAGTTTTTCTTCTAATCAGTGCTTCAGTAAAGGATAGAAAATGTTTGGGAAAAAATTCCAAGCTCTGTGGTTCTTACAATTAACTGCATGTTCAATTTATCTGCTGATACAATTAACTGCATGTTCAATTTATCTCTGTCTCATCAGAGGAGGATTATTCTATCACATCTGTCCACTCTCAGTTAATTGATGCATCATAACTTGGGCAGATTGAGAGCATCTTTAATCCATCTTTAGTCTCTGAGGTACCACCTGGGTTGGAATCTGGGCCCCAGGAGTTGATAGCTGGTGTGGCCTTGAGCAAGACAACTGAAGCTCTCTGTGTCCTCTTTTCCTGATCTGTAGAATGGGCAGAGTCGTAATACCTACCTTATGGGATTGTCGGGACCGTAAATGAAATAGTGTCCAGAAAGTACGTAGAATGGTGCCTGCCCCAGAGTAAGCTCTCGATAAGTGTTGTCCACCTTATTGAATTCTTAAGAGACAGTATACAAGAAGAATTCAGGAGCATAATTATACCTAAATCTTTACGGCATTTAGCATTTTACACAAAGCTCTTTTCCGGACATAATTTTATTTAATGCTTAAAACAAATCCTGGGAAATAAGTGGACATTATTCTAATCTTACAGAGGAATAAACTGAAGGATAGAAAAATGAAGTCATTTGCCTGAAGTCACGACTAATTAATGGCAGCCCTGCCAATACAGTCTGCAAGTCTAATACTTTTCCTCTTGCACCATAAAAATAACACACATCGATCATTTCCCTGAGGGATTCCTTCATTCTCCCATTGAAATCTTCTCATCCTTTTGTCCCAGCTCAAATATCACCTCCTTTTAATCAGAAGCAATTGTGTTTTTTTGTCCTCTGTGCCCACATAACCCTTTGCTTATAGCTTTCCAGCCCTTGTTTTAAATATCATATGTCTATCAAGAACACTTACAGAAGACTTAGGGACTCTGAGATCAGGCACCATATTTCATTCATATTCTACTTTTTAGGGCTAAGCATCATGCCTGAAACAGTTTCTGCAATTAAGAATATCACAGGCTGATAACAAAAAATAAACATATATACAAAGTAATTATAATAAAATAAGACAACACCTGCACCACAGATGTGGTCAGAACAGCTCTTCAGGTTTCCTGAGAAAGCTTCTTGGGTGGGGGAGGGGGGTTGATATTTGGGCTAGATCTTGAAAGATGACCAGAAGTTCATTAAATAGGAAAGAGTAATGAAAACATTCTAGGGAGAAATAACAGCTTCTACACCAGGTCTTGGGATTCTCGCTCTGACAGGACACTGTGTTTACCAATGGAGTTGCAGAAGACCGTAGACTCTTAATACCCAAGAAACGAACAAATTTCAGGGAACAGAGTAGGTATCTCATCTAAACGGCAGTATATTATAGTCAAGAGTGTAAACCCTGGGTCCAGACTGCCTGGTTTGAATTCTGGCTCAGCCACTTATTATCTGTGTGACCTTGGGCAAGTAGATTCGTGCCTCAGTTTCCACATGGATATAATGGGGATAATAATAGTGCTTATGTCACAGAGTTGTCATGACAACCACCCTGGTTAACATACATAAAGTGCTTGGAAAAATACCTGATGTGTACTGAGCACTAGGTATGCTTTTGCCACTATTATTATTATTGTTGTTGTTATTATCTACTATCCGTGAAATTAAAGCAAGTCATCAACTGCCTCCTTTATCTCTTTGTAAAACTAGCTCTGAATTTCGGGGTAAACTGAGTTAGCAAAGAACCCAGGAAGAGGAGAAAGAATTAATTACTGTATACCAAGCCTGTCTCTAGCCACCAAAGTCTGCACTCTGGGTTGGGTGTAGATTAGCATGTTCCCAAAGTGGGTTACCTTGAATTATTATTATTTGGGGTTATTTGAAAATAAAAATTCCGTTATCAACTAAGTTTAGAAAATTGGGTTAAAAGAGGCAAATAGATTTCTTTGCTGTGGGATTTCTCAGAGCATTATATATTAATATGCATTGCGAATCTCCAAGAGAAAATTGAACATGTAGCATTTTCCATTTTCCCAGACTATGTTTTCTTTTTCTCTCCCTCTCCCTCCTCCTCTCTCAACATCTGCTGGGATAAATGTTCTGTGGCATCAATTTGGGAAATATTGGTGCCAAGAACTCATTTTGCTGTCAGAGAATCATCTCAGTGTCCCAAACCAATCAAGACTAATTACAAAGACCTCTTTTGCCTGAAGGCACCAGAGGATTCCTTAACCTAAGAGAGAAATTGAGGAGCTTCCTGGCACATGAACTGCTGTCATAATTTATGGTTGTAAAAACCCAAGTAAATCTATGCTTCTGATTCTGAGGACCCAACACTGACAAAACTAGGAACAATCTTCTTCTTTAGAATGACACTCTCCAAATCTCCAGGGTCTGAGCGTATGACCCTTTCACCTGGTGTCTCACTACTTTAGATATAATCTGGGCCCCTTCATGGATGGAAGTGATTGAGGAAGAAATACCACAGCTAGTGCGTAAATATCTCTTTGTTCGTAACTTCATGTATGAAACACCAAAGACCTATGAGGACAGTACTCTTTTTTTTTTTTTGACAGTTCTTTTATTATGATGTTATTTTTTCTTTTAATTTTATTTTTTAAATTATCATGATTTGTTGACTTTTTGTTGATGTATTTTTCTGTGAATTATAACACATTAATAGGTTCGTGTAAATGCCACTACATTCAGGATATAGAACAATTCCTTCAGCACCAAAACATCTTTTTGTGTGCTTATTCATCATCTGTAAATCCACTTTGTTGAAGTATCTGTTCAAATCTTTGGCTCATTTCTTGTTGTTGTTGAATGGTTTGTTTTTTTGCTGTTAAGTTTTGAGAGTTCTTTATATATTCTGGATATAAGTTCTTTGTCAGATATCTGATTTGCAAATACTTTCTTCTAGTTTAGCTAATCTTTTCATTCTCTTGACAATGTCTGTCATAAAGCAAAAGATTTGATTTTCATTGAGTCCAATTTATCAACTTTTCCTTTTAAGGATCAGTTAAATTGTGTCATGTCTTATAAATCTTTTCCTAACCCTAGAGTACAAAGATTTTCCCCCCATACTTCCTTCTTAAAGCATTATAATTTTAGGTTTTACAATTGGATCTCTGCTCCATTTTGAATTAATTTAGTATAAGTTGTGCAGTTGAAGACAAGGTTCAATTTTTTTACATATAGATGTATAATTTTCTCAGCACCAATCATTGAAAAAGACTGCATTTCTCCATTAAATTGTCTCTGCACTTTTGTGAAAAATCAGTTGGCTATATTTCATGTGGGTGTATTTCCAGACTTTATTCTGTTCCATTGCTCTATATGTTACTTTCCCCTCTAGTATCACATAATCTTGATTAATGGAGATTTACAATACCTTACAATTGGGTAGCATGATTTCTTAAATTTTACTCTTTTTCAAAATTGTTTTGTATTCTAGTTCCTTTGCCTTTCCCTATATTTTAGAATCAGCTTGTCTATATTTGCAAAAATCCCACTGGGAGTTTTATCAAAATTATGTAAAATCTATAGATCAAATGGGAAGAATTTACTTTTATACTATGTTAGGTCTTCTGATCCATGAACATAGTATGTCAGCCTCTCCATTTATTTAGATTTCTTTTGTAGTTTCTTTCAACACTTTAAATATTTTCTTGCCCTTCGTCAGAAATCTGGAGATTTATTTACTTTGCTCTGCTGCTCATTCCTAATGAGTACACCCAGATCTGGGGTCAAGAAAGAGAAAAATAAACAGGTTTGCCCCACCCCTTTGGGACTACAGCTCCTCTTATCAAAGTTTCCCCCTTTCTCAGAGTGTGAGGCACCCATGAATCCCTGTTGCCACTGCAGTTATTGCCACTAGCACATAATTGCTTGGGGACTAGTGCACAAGAGCTGAGAAGAGAAAAAACAAAAAGGAAGGAAAACCACTAGGGGATCTCTCCCACTTTCTCTGAGCATCAGGACACCCTTATCTTGCACCTAGAGCTATAACTAGAACATTTCTCTCTGTCCATGTGTATGTCCACTTCTAGGTTGGGGTTGTGTTGTTTCTAGGCTGGAAGACAATGGAGTAAAAAAAGTGGTAACACTTTTTCAGTTTAGTGGTACTTCGAATTCTAGGCTTCTTTTCTATTTCAACTGCTAGTATTGACTTTTCAGAGACCTGAATCGAACCGGCAGCCTTCGGAGTTAGGAGCACGGAGTTAGGAGCAGTTGCCTGAGCCACGGGGCCGGCCCCTCTTTGTATTTCTTCTCCCAAGTCTCCAAACTGAAATGGGCAGGTGCTAAGATGATTCCATTCCATTCTCATCACCTCAAAGGGGTGCTGCTGATTTGAGCCCTCCATTGTACATAAGCAAGCCATAAATATGACCACCTGCTCACAGGTGGATTTGAGTCTTGGGAAGGCAAGTATTGAGAAAAGGAAGGGACCATTCCTGTGCTAGGTGCTATCGCATATCTATCTCCTTAAATTCCCATCACAGCTCCAACAGGCATGTGTAATAAACCCCATTTAACAGAGGAGAGAACTGGTGTTCAGAAAGTGGAAGTAATGGGTTCAAAGTCACACTCTGAATATTGGAGAAGGCCACACACCATGAAGATTCTTTACCTGCCAGGATGCTTTTAAATCCCAGGCATCTCCTATCCCTTAGGGCCATGATAGCATCTCCTCTTGTGTGTGCTGACTGTGCACTGCTTCACACACAGCCAGGGTCTTCACTTGGCAAAGGAGGATATATGCTGTGCTTGGCAACTTGACCTGGACCAGTTAACAGTAACAAGAGCTGTAGAAGTAAATACTTACTAGCTTCTGTGTTTTTGGACAAGGGACAACCCCTAAGTTTCTACAACTATACAATGGGGATAACACTATGTGCCTTGTAGGATTGTTGTGAGGGCTAAAGGAAATAATTTTTGAAAAACAGAATTTCTGACACCTGGGGAAGGAGTGGGTGGACTCAGAAAAATGTGCATCTTGCTGACTACTTTTCCTGGCTATGCATCCTTATGTTTCTGAATCTGAGTTTCTTTGTGGGGTAAGAAACTTTAAACGAAAGTGTTTGCCATGGTACCAGTAGACCCTGCTCCTTCTTCCCCTTTAATCCCTAAGTGATCAGTAGATGATGGATGGGATGGATGGACAAATAAAATGGCATTCTACCTACCATAGAGATTTTTCCCAGGACCCTGTGCCTGCCTTCACTTTTATCTTTTTTAGCACTCTCAGGAAACCCCTTGGGAGATGGATACAATCTTCGGTCTACAGATAAGTAAACCCAGAACCCAAGGCTCATAGAGGTGGAGTGATTTGTCCAGGATTCATCTGCTTGGAAATAGCAACACAAATTTCAAACGCAAGTCTGTTTTAGTTTGAGAAAAGGAAGGGGTAAAGAGAGCATAATCAAAAGGGTGAGGGAAAAATGATGTTCTCAGTGGATTTCCAGAGGTAGAAAATGAATAAAAATGAATAGAACTGAATTTACCATACATTACATCCTTCATTCTTCACATTTACATTGTTGTTAATGATTTACACATTGTACAACATTTTTCATTTTAAAAAATAAAAGTATAATTTACATATAATAAAATTCTTCAAGTGGACGTTTCTGCAGGTTTTGACAAATGCAAACAGTTGTGTAACCACTTGCACGATCAAGATATGAAATACTTCTATCCCTTCCTCACCCACTCACCCCCAAATTTACCAACCCTCCAACCCCTGGCAACTACTAATCTGTTTTTAGATCTTATAGTTTTGCCTCTGTAAGAATGTCACGTAAATGGAATTACACGATATTTGGCCTGTTGAATCTGATCTCTATCACTTGGAATATCTGCATAGGATATCTTCAAAAGTTTGCTAGGCACAATTCCTTGGCTATAATTCTCATAAACTCTCTGTTTTTTACCTTCTTTAAGATACAGAAAAAGATATACCTCTGTAATTATCCAAAGGCAACTTCTCTTTAAACAATGTAAAGAAAAGGGAAGGTATGGAGAGAAGGAAGAAAGATTTCAGTTTTCTCTTCAAACCTTCTATGCCCTAAGAAACACAGCAGAGAGTCTGGTTAACTTTTCATAATGTCAGAGATGAAAACGCACATAATCCTTGGGCATAAATCATTTTTGATTAAACCTTCAGGAGACTCCTTGGAATTAGGGCAGCAACTAAAGAGAAATAAGTCTTGATTTTCAGCAACATAAAGACCGATTCCTATAAATAAGGTACTGCCTTGGAATCTAGGTGCGGTGGTGAATTGGTTACAGGTAAGCAGGGCAGATGGTAGATGACAAGGATAATGAAGAGTGTGGGCTTTCATTGGCCAGTAGACATGGAGACCGAGGAGCAAGATTTGTATTCGTCTATTGATTCATCGACCCATTCGTTATCCATCTATCCATCCATCTATTCAACAATTATTTTCTGAGCAAATGTGTTGCATGAAAGTGAACAAGATAAGCCCTCCTGTTACCCAAGGAGGTCATAGGTAAGCGTCCTGATACGGTTGTGCAGGGTGTGCACTGCGTAAGTTCAGGGGCCACTCTACATCATCGTCTCTTATGAGTTGTGCAGTGTATAACCTGCACTGCTCTGCACAGTATAATGATGAAGACAAACAAGCAAACTGGCATTTGTGGTACAGTATTTAGGATAAGTAAGAAGGGAGACTGTGCGAAAAGAGGGGAGGAACACTTAATCAAGTTATTAGACATAGGGGTGGGTTTCAAACAAGGTTTCCTGGAGGAAATGATATCTAAACTGAACTCTGTGGGTAAATGGAGTTAGAGAGGCAAACATGTGGGAGCAAAGAGTTCCAAGCAGCTTGGAAAGCCCTGAAGGCAAGAGAAAGCTTAGTACATTCAGAGATTTGCAAGTAGTTTATGTGGTTGGAGTGAGGAGGGAAGGATGTGAAAAGATTATGATAGGTGAGTTTAGAGGGATTGGCAGGGGCCACATCACAGGACAGGCGAAGGAGCAGACTTCTTCCTGAGGCCAGTGAGGACCAGCTGAAGGAGGGACATGACATGGTCAGAGTGGTTCTTTAGAATGATCGCTCTGGCTGCTGTGTGGAAGATGGGTTGGAAGAGGACTAGACAGGAAGCATGGCGTTTAGTTAGGAGCCTGGGGCAGTAATCCAGGTGTAAGAGGAGAGGGCCTAGAATAAGGTTATGGTAATAGGTTTGGAAAGAAGGGGATGGAGATGAAATACATTAAGAGGTAGAATGTTAGAATTGGTGAGTGGTTAGATGCCAGAAGCGATAGAGTGGCTAGGAATGAAAGGTGACCCCTAGGTGGCTGGCTTGACCCTTGGGTAGATAGCGGGACCATTTATTGAGCTGAACAAGGGAGGTAAGTTTTGTGTGTATGGTGGTGAGCTCCATTTGGGATATGTTGAGTTTGAGGTGCCTGTGGAACGCACGAGTGGAGATGAAGGTAGCATATTTGATGCTCAGGAGAGTGATATGGGGGTCCTCATACTTCTACGGTCATTAGAGGTGATCACCCGGGGAGTAAGAGGAAAAGAACACCTAGACGAGAACTCCATAAAGTGCCGACACATATGGGACAGACTGAGGTCAAAGAGAGAGACTGAGGAGAATGACACTATTTTTCTTCTTCCTACTGCTTACTGGATTGCCAAGTTTGGCACTGGGCAAAACAGAGTGGAATCAGGGTGATCTCTGAGCTCTTAAAACATTCATTACTGCACTCCCAACCATTGGCAGAGAGCCTGGCCAAGAGAGGTACTCGTGGATGTTGGTTGAAAAAAAAAAATGATTGAATGAATACATTAAAAAGTGTGACTATAAATCATCGAGACTTTAAAAACAACATACCAGTGTTTGTACATCCAAAACATGTTCTCTACAAAGCAGTTGCCTTACTGAATATTTATCTCCATGTAGCAAAGGCCTTTTAAAGTATACAAGCAAAGACAGATACCACATAGGCAAAGATCTATACATCTGATTACATAAAAGTAAAAAAAAAATCATTAAAGATTGAAAGGCAAATAATAAACTAGGGAAAGTGAAGTACATGATGTAAAAGGGTTGGCTTTTTTAGTATATGAACATTCCTTTAAAAAACAAGATAAATACCTCAATATAAAAATAAGCCAATGTCATGAACAGGCAACCCACAAAGGAACAAATGCAGATACAAATAAATCTATAAAAAGTTACATCCTATTAATAATCAAAACAGTCAAATAAGATAACATATTTTACTTAACAACTTGGCAATGAATTTTGTACGCTTTTAAAAAATTCATATACTCTTGGTCCAGAAATTCTACTTCTAGAAATTTGCATTAAGGAAACAATCAGTGATGCACAAAAATATATAAATACAAGAATATCATTGCATCATGAGTTTAATGGCAACAAAATTGGAACCAAAAACAATAACAGAAGGTTACAAGTAATTTATGTTTTTGATCTTTTCTATTTTCTACTTTATACAATAAAGATAAATGGCCTTTGCAGTATCAGAAAACAAATAAATGCTGCTTTTTTTGCAAGAGGGAAAAAAGTCACCTTGACCACAAATATTGTTTTGGAGGCCCACCATCATTCAAAATCTTCCAGGGATCCCTATTTAGCAGTCTGAACTTCTGAGACAATAGAAAAGTGATCTTATCACTCTCTAGTCATCATTTCACTTAAATCAAATACAGCTTTGATTCAGTTCCATTGCTCACCTTACTCATCTGCCTCTATACCAAATGACTTTAGGGTCTTGTGAAAAATCACTCTCTCAAAGTATGAAAATGTCCCCTTCACTGAAGAAATACAAAGGAATGTTATTTGGATTTTAGGAATATACATATATATTCTTATCACGGTGCTCAGCATATGGAACTCAATAAATAGTAGCAGTTGTTAGTCTCATTTTCTTATTTGGTTTTATTTATTTCCGAAGTTGTCTAGGAGGCCAGATTGCTGAGGCCAGATGGGTGAATTCTCTAGCCAATGCTTTTGATAAAAAACTGACTCATTCCATCAGTATTTTTGGTTGGACACTCTGTAGCCTCCCACTTTAAAATGTGAAGATTCCAGGACCCAGAGAAGCAAATGAATACTGTCCCATTAACTGCCCTAGCAACACCCATGGACTATGGGAGTGGACATTGTAATTCCTCAACACACATCAATCAACGATCTTGAAGATAAAAGGCTGAGTTTGGGGCTGAGTCTTGGTCTGCCCTCTGTTGCCATCTTGGGGTGGGGAGAGGAAGCACTGCCTCTCCCGCCTGGTAGTACTGTTTGGAGAAGATTGCAACCATGGATTGCATAAATGTCACCTTTAGAGGGAGCCGAAGCTTGTCTGCCCCAACTCCAAAGCTAGGTCTGGAGAGACATGAGAGATAAGTGCATCCAAGCTCTATCATAGCTGCATGACCTTGAGCAGTCACTTTTCCTTTCTGAGCTTCATTCTCTGTTAAAAACATATAGTAATGGCTATTTCATGGGGGTGTTATATGGTGAATTGAGATAGCAAAAGTAGTCACCTAAAATAAGGTCTGATACACCGCAGGTGCTCCACAGATGGTATAACTAGTAAAAGATTCAAAGCACACGATTAGGCCATACTTCCAGGGGGAGGTGTAAAGAGATCATAAATAGGACTGGTTGGGGTGGGAAACTCTCTTGGTCTTTTCTTTCCTTGAAATTTCATGATTGCACTTTTCTTTCTTCCCTCCAGTAAATTCAGTACTGAGGCTGCCTCCCCAACAGGCAGGCTCTGGCCTCCTGGGAGACCTACCAGTGTTGGAGAGAGTGAAAGAGAGCGGGGAGTGGAAGGCCTGGGACAGCAGCTCTACACAGAGTCAACAAAAGCCAGGATCAGAATGTGGGGCTGCAAAAAGGGAACCAGGGATAGCAAATAGTTTTTGTGTGGCGTACCCCATCTGATTTGCGGCGCGTGGGAGGGGTGTGCCTGAATGTGCTGAAAAAGAATCTGGGGACGCATTCAAGAATGAGTGTTGTCTATGGAGTATACAGATGTTGTATTATAAAGTTGTACACCTGAAATTTACAAGTGCTATTAACCAACGTTAGCCCAGTAAATTTAATAAAATAAATAAATAAAAAAATAAAACAAACGAGTGTTGTGATCAATTAGCAATGTCTGCTGTGGTTGTGGGATAGGGAACTGGTGACGCATATGCCGCATATTGGCCCCTTTGTGGTCCGGCAAAGTGCTATTCAATTGTGGTCCATGGGCCAGGACTGATCCATGAACTGTCTGGAATGGTGTACAACAAGGTAGGAATTGAAATTGAGAGGGTTTAGAAATTTGTATAGCAATATGAGAGAGTAATTTTATTGAATCTATTACATTTAACTGAATCTATTGAATATTATTGAGTCTGTTGAATCTAATAATAAAACATTCAGGCTTTTATTTTGTATATCTTTTTTCTTTTCTTTTTGCTAGTAATTCACTTTTATTGTATTTTATAAAATTATCGATCTATGACAGATTGGAAAAAGGAATGGTACTTCATTCACCATAGACACTTTAAGCAGCACTGGCTAAGAGGCAAAAGGGCAAAAGGAGTCTTTTCTGCTCCTATATGGACCTCCAAGCTTATTAGACTAGGAGACAATAGAATAATAAGGAATGAGTATTGCTTAGGTTTATGCAAATCTCCCTCAGGAACCTGCTGCGGTGGCTGGTGAAGAGTTCAGAAGTTTGGAATCCTGGCTGCCCGTGGCTCAGAGAATGGTCAATAAACTGAATACTCCAATTTGTTATTTTACCTTTTGTCCTCCCAAAGGTTGATTACTTTTGGGAAGACTATGATTATGAGAAGAGAATGCACGCATGTGGGTTTACATGCCTCCCGTGTGGCAGGCCCCGAGATGCACCATTGCATGACTGACACAGGTGCGAGGTGTGGTGGACTGCCTGCTATCTCCGTTCTGCTTCTTAGAGCTAAGAGTACATTTACCTCCTCTATTCAACTTAGCTATAGATTTGAGAAATCTGATTTTTATAGCAGGCTGTGCAGTTTGTGGAATGACAATTCCCAGTAAATCATTTATATTGAAATCATAAAATAAGAAGCTTCTGGTAGAGAAAGCAGAGAAAAGTTGAAGGCTTAGCAGAAAATTGTAATCATGTGGGCCGACGAGGCACAGGAAGGATGGGTAGGTGGATGGCAGCCCTGCTCCTCACCCCAGAGATCGTTCAACTCCACCCAAAAGCAATAATATCTTCTCTCCAGTTGAGGCTTTGCACAGTGGCTCCAGAGGCTCCATTCGCAGTCAGTGTGGGACCTAGTGTTTGTAGAGACCGCATATCGTTGTGGTCTAGAGCCTGGGATGGAGGGAGATAGACCTGAATTCAAATTCTGATCCACTGCTTACTAGCTGTGCCATTTTGGGAAAGTTGCCTTACTTTTGTGATTCACAGTCTTCATTTTTAATTTGGGGATACTGTTAGAACCTCCTCCCAGAGTACTTGGAATTTAAACTGACAAATACTGAGAGCCTGCTGGGTCATTCCCTTAGCACATTTTCATGTGGTGGGCTCTAAAAACAGTTGAGCTGGAGTGAAGAAGAGAGACTGTCTGCTCCCACTGTCTTATGTTTTCAGTTGGGGAAACCAAAGCCCAGAGAGGGGAGTGAAATTACCTAAGATTAATTAGCCAGTTAAGGCCTGGGTTGGGTCTAGACCCCAGGTTTCTTGACTTGCCCGCTACCGTGTTTCCCCCAAAATAAGACCGGGTCTTATATTAATTTTTGCTCCAAAAGACACATTAGGGCTTATGTTCAGGGGTTGTCATCCTGAAAAATCATGCTAGGGTTTATTTTCTGGTTAGGTCTTATTTTTGGGGAAACACTAAAAAAACTCAATAGCTAAAAATATTCAATACTGCTTTGTCATCCAAGTTCAAACGTGCTCTGAAACCAAAATGTTTCCTAGGTTTTAGCTTACTTAATGTGTGTAGCCAGGGTTGTAGCTTGAGCCTGAGGCTTCAGATCAGAATCTCTGCTCACCAGATCCCCAGTGTCTCCTGGGAAAGAACTCATCCTAGGGGGGAGAGGGGGTGCCCAGCATAACCAGTTTGACTCATTAGTAAATTCTGGTCGTCGGGGGGCTGTGTGCACAGGGTGGTGGTTCGCACTCGGCTCTGGGCTCAGCCCCACACACTTATGTCGAGGTCCTTGCCAAGTATGGGATTTAGTGATATGTTTTACTAAAAATTCTAGAATGTTTTGAGCATGAGCTGCACTACTGTGTGACAATTCTAACAGAGGGTAACACAAAAGGACGTGAGAAGCGTTCATCCCACTTGGCTGCTACCTCACAGGGCAGCTTGACCACCTATAGGCTTCAGCTCTGGCAGATGTTATTGTCTAGAGGAGACATAGGGACACTCAGTGGGTTCACGCAGGAGCAGGCAGAAGCCTTTCATAGTGGAGACAAGTCTCTTTGAGATGTAGTAGACACTGCGAGTTGCCTACCCAAATACCATTCCCTCTTCTTTGCTAACTGAACTACCATTTTGTTCAGAGGCTATGTATCTGGCCCACATTACAGATGTGGTCTAAGCCAACTACAACAATTCCATACCCTACTTTCCCAGGCTCCCTTGAAGTTAGAAATGACCACGTGACCTAATTCTGCTCAATGCACCCTAAGGGACAATCTGTTCTGGGGACTTTTGGGAAAGTGTTTAGGATATAAACTTGGGGGCTCTGGCTCCTTGCCTTCCTGCCTTAAATGTGGATTGACAACTGGAGCTGCAGCAGCCATTTATTTAGAATCTATATTAGGTGACTCAGGCAAAACAAAACAAAACAACCTACTGTTTGTTTATGACACAAATGTCAGTTTCTTTGTTTTGGGGGGCAGAAAGCATTCCTAACTCAATAAATGAGCACACATAAAGAAAGCATGTTGGGGATCCCAGGAATGTCAGAATTGGGAGGCAGTTGGGTTCTACAGAGAGCCCTGGTGTTCTGCATAGCAATTTGGATTAAAGCATAATGCTTCAGAAATGAGCTCCAAAGAAAGAAAGATTGATTTGATAAGAGGCATAGTTATTGGAAAGGAAGCAGCAAATATATCACCATTTGTAGATATTATGATTGTGCACATTAAACATCCAAAAGAACCTAAACAAAAACAGTTAAATTAAGTGAATTTAGCAAGGTCACTGGATGCAATTTCAGTGTCCAAAATAATTTCATTTCTCAATACTAGCAACAGACATGTTGAAAATGAAATTTAAAAAAAATCTATTTATAATGGCATAAAAGGCCTCAAATATGTAGGGATAAATTGAATCAACCATGTATAAGACCTACAAGCTACAAAACATTATTTAGAGAAACCAAAGAAGATCCAAAAAATAGAGGGGTATTTCATTTGGAAGATTCACGATTGTAAGATTGCAATTTGCACCAAATTCGCTTGTGATTTTAATGTAATCCTAATTTTTAAAAAATCCCCACAGGTATTTTGGTGGAGATCGACAAGCTTGCGAAAGAGTTAAGAAGAGACAAAGCAATTCTAAAGAAGAACAAGGCTGTGATAATCACTATAGCTTTGTTACTGTCGGATGTGAAGATGTACCATAAAGTTATAGTAATTAGGACAGTGTGGTATTGGTGCAAGGATAAACCAACAGAATGGGCTAGAGTGGCAACGACACAGATGAATCTCAAACATTATGAGAAAGCTAGACACCAAAAGTTATATATTGTATGATTAGATTTATATCAAGTTCAAAAATGGTCAAAGATAGTAGGATCTTAGTAGGAAATCGGTTACTGGTTACCTGGGGATGGGAGTAGGGACTGGAACTGCACAGGTGGCATTTCTGGGGTCTGATCCTGTTCTGTTTCTTAATCTGAGCATGGGTACTGAGTTATGTTCACTTTACAAAAATTCTTTGAGCCATACACTTATGACTTGTGCACTTTCCTATATGTCTGTTTTTCTTCCATAAAATGTTAACAATTAAAATTTTAAAAGAGTGTGGGCTCTAGAATCTGACTGGTTGGTTTCAAATCCTGACTTGGACTCTTACTGTCTGTGTCCTTGGACAAGTTACCCAATGTCTGTGTCTTGGTCTCTTATATGTAATTTGGAGATGAAAATAGTACCTGCTTCATATAACTGTTGTAAGGAGCAAATGAATTCATACGCTGTGTCTGGTAACTAGTAAGCACTCTATCAAGATTGGCTATTATTCCTATTATGTGACCAATTGGCAACCCAAGCCTGGTGAGAAACAACAGTTACAACTTGATAGCTAGGGAAAGACCTGGGAAGAGATTAATGTCGGGGTTTTATAGCCAAAATTATTTAAAAATCAAGATGGTCTCGCAAACAATTTCTTGTACACTTGCTAGCTAAAGATTTTCCAAAGCAAGATGATCTGAGCCACCAAGAGCTTGAAATTCACCATGGAGTCCAGTTATTCATTAGCTTGTTAGCTAGCTCTGAACTTGGGGGAAGAGGGTACCTCATTAGCTTGCAAAGTTAAAAAAAAAAAAAAGCAATTCAAATTCTCTGCTCACTAATTTGTTAGCTAGGTAAAAGCCTAAAATTCAGGACTGCTTCCAGCTTTTTGCTTACAGTTGCCCTCTCCAAGACATTCCTAGTTATGAGTTCCTAAGGGGCAGACTTAGGATTTGTGACGATTCTAGGTCACTGCTGACTGGGAGGACCTCACCTTGTCTTTCTCCTGGCTGTCTGCCTTTAAGCCTTGTCTCTAATTAAGGATGGAAAGCGCTGGCCTCCTGTGACAGGGTTTTTAGGCTTCAGAGATCAGCTGGGGAAGGTAGAGAATGTTGTATCCTGGGAATCACCTTGGTGGAGGACAAAGAAGTGTGGAGGCCCTGCGGCGGAGGGACAAAATAAGAGCTAGTAACAATTCTGCTCTTTAGAACAAAAGCCTGCCAGTTGGTTCAAATGTCACTGTTCTTTTTTGTTTTAAAGATAGGAAATTAAATGACCACACCTGTAGTTGTTTCTGCATGAAGGCTTTGAAATACAGGGCTTGTCTTTCCAGATCCCCGGGGCAAATTAAAACAGCAGAAAGCTCTGATGGAAAACCAAAGACAAGCTGCTCAGAATAACGTCACTTTCTCTGGTGCTAGCATGCTTCAAAGCCGAGTCCATTCACCCGTTTTCTCTCTTCAGGGCCCTGCAGCCATCTCAAAGTCAGTCCCTTTCCTAGCTGGAGAGGAGGCACTTTGGAGAGATAAATGTGGGTACCAAAGAACAGCTGGGCTCAGCGGGGATAATTATTACACGGCATAGTCAGAGAAAGAATACATATTTCTTTCTTTGTTTAAAGGCCAAAGTGGGCAGTGATCTATGAGGCTCAGCTACACAGAGTAAGAATGAAAATATCAAGTGGTTAAGAGCCAGTGTTTCAAACCCAGCTGTGCCACTTAATAGCTGTGCGACCTTGGGGCCTGTGAACTACAATCCCCTCACCTATTCAGAGGGGTCAAGAGTACCTACTTCATAGGTGGTGGTGGGGATGGGATGAAATGAGAAGATGCGTGGAGAGTACTTAGCACAGCGTCTAGTACATGGCAGGCCCTCCATAAACAATAGCTTTTGTTTTTATTATTCATGTCAAGTGGTGCCTCTCATGGCTTCTGAAATTACAGCCAGTCTTCTTTGACATCCCTTCTCCACGTTGCGTCTTCCAAATGAATTTTGTGGTTGGAATGTTTGTCTGTCTCCGGTGGTCTGGCATTCTAGTTAATCAGGCCATGAACGTCTGTCCCATTGGAGACATTTCACCAGAATAATTGGTAAGAAATTGAGTTAGGGGCTGCTACAGTTTTCTCAAGGTCATCCAATTGTGCCTCTCTTACATCAGGCCCGGGCAGCCTGGCTTTTGTCTCTGTCTTCAAAAAGCTGTGAGTGTGGGTGTGAGGTGAGTTCAGTTGTCGGCAGCTGTTCATGCCATTTGGAGGGGTGCCAGTGAGAGACAAAAGTAGCAAACACCCGTGTTTGTCTGCTTTTGTCTGCCCACAGCTGGAAGAATAGAGCGGGGAGCTCTCTCCTAGACAACAACCTGCTTATGAGTATACTACTAGCCTGGCCCATTCGTGCTTGCAAGTTCCAGATTTGGACCCCAGCCGTATGCTAGTTCTTTGTGCCTTATTTTTGGGGTCCTCCCTCAAGTGATGGTAATATTAGAAATAGTAATATCAGTTACTATTTTGCATACTCTTCTCACAAGAGATTTGGCTATGGGATCACATCCTGGCTTGGCCATTTATTAGCTCTATGAATTCCAACTATATAACTTTTACTGAAACCAGTGGTTCTCAAAACTCGCTATACAATAGAATCATCTGGGGAGGTTTTAAACATTCCGATGTCGAGGCCACACCCCCTAATAATTACACCAAAATCTGTGGGGCAGAACCCAGGCATCAGCATGTTTAGCTGACGCCCATGCGCAGCTACCTGAGGATCAGTGGATGAACTCTCCCAACTAGTCCCTTGCACTCAGAGCAGCCTTAGACCAGCGACCTCCCATGTCACCTGGGAGCTTGCTAGGACTCCTGGACTTCAGGTCCCACCTCAGACCCACTGAATCAGAACCCCCGGGTGATTCTCCTGCATATTAAAGTACATAGAAGAAACACAGGTCTCATCAGTTAGTGAGGGGTAATCACAGCCACTGCGCTTCTCAAACTGCTCATAAGAGTCCCTGGAATGCCTTATGAGACATTCAGTAGGCTCACTCCCACTGAATCAGAATGTCCAGGATGAGAGTTTGGGAATCTATATTTATACCATGTTCCCCCCAGGTGATTCTTATAACCAGGCAAGTCTGGGAAACATTGAATTACAATCCTCAAAGAATTATTGTCAGGATTAAGTGAGAAAATAAAGCTCTATTTTCATCCTCATTATTATTATTATTATTATTATTATTGTCATATATTGAGTATTATTGTATGATACAATGCTAGCTGCTTTGTGCTCACTTTGATTGAATGAGATAAATATCATTGTCTCCATTTTACAGAGAAAGAAACTGAGTTTCAGAGAACGAAAGTGACTTCCTCTGGGTCACACAGCTGGGGCACGACTTAAACCAGGCTGAGTCCAAAGCCTGAACTCACCACTGCCTGCTATCAAGAAAGTTCAATTCATGTTTTTCTTTCCTTTCAGAATAAATTCCACCTTCAAATCAGCTATTGGAATTTCAGATTCATCTACCTATTCACATACCCATTCACCTGGCTTACTCATCAAGCATTTATTGAGCACCTACTTGTGGGTGAGACACTGTGCCAGGCAGTGAAGATGCAGCTGAACAGCACTGGCATGGCTCATTGGAGTGTAGGATTCAGTGAGGGAGACAGGCAGATGATATACAGGTCATCCCACAAGTGGTTAATTAATTACAATTGAGGCAAGTGCTGCAAGCACCGCATGCGTACTTTGAAAGCACAATATATAAGGGACCTTAACCTAGTCTGTAGAGCCAGGGCAGGCTTCCTGGAGGAAGCCACTTTGATACTGCAACTTGAAGGATGAGAAGGAGTGAGTGTGTGAAGAGGTGAGGGAAGAGTGTAGCAGGCAGAGGGATCAGCCTGTGTGAAGGCCTGGCGGCAGGATGTGTTTGTGAGGCTGACAGACTCAGGCTCCCAGCTTCCGACCCAGGGTTTTACTTACGTGAATGCAGTATTTGCCCTGGTGCCAGAGTGATCTAAAATACAGACATTCCCAGTCCTGCCCATCGTTTAAAAACCCTCCAAAGTTCTCTTTTCTCTGACTAAATCAAGTCTCAACACCTTGGCCAGGAAGTTATTCTTTTAAAGGGAAATTTTAAATTAAATTTACTGGGGTGACCATGGTTAGTAAAATTACATAGGTTTCAAGTGTACAATTCTGTAGTACATCATCTATATATCCCATTGTGTGTTCACCACCCAGAGTCAGTTCTCCTTCCATTTGACGCCCTTTACCCTCTTCTACTATCCCTCCTCCCCCCTTACTCTCTGGTAACCACTAAACTGTTGTCTGTGTCCATGAGTTTTTGTTTCTTTGTTTGTTTGTCTTGTTCCTTTTGTTGCCTTCAGTTTTATATCCTACGTATGAAAGAAGTCATATGGTTCTCGACTTTTACTTTCTGACTTATTTCGCTTAGCATAATAATCTCAAGATCCATCCATGTTGTCACAAATGGCAGTATTTCATCTTTTCTTATGGCTGAATAGTATTCCACTGTGTATATATACCACATCTTCATTATCCAGTCATCTATCAAAGGACACTTTGGTTGTTTCCATGGCCAGGAATTTAAGGCCCTTTATTGTCTTTTCACTGCCATCTTGATGATATATATCTCATGGTCATGTCAAACTATGTACAGTTTCCTCAGTATCTTTTTTTCAATGAGTCTATGTCTTACCATAAGTGACTCATGATCTATCTACCTGTTCTCCTTTCCTTCCTTCCTTCCTCCTTTGCTCCTCAATACAGAGCTCAGATGTTGTTCCTTTTATACCATTACCCAGGTAGTTATTTGACCCATGCTCTGTGCTCCCATGATACTTTATTCATACTTTATAATAGCCAAGGCTGACTATAAACACATGGGCACCTAGGGTAGTATTTTATCTAGGATAGACCAGATTATGCTTTAGTAGTAACAAATCAGCTCTGAAATCTCAGTGGTTGAACTTAACAAAAATGTATTTTTTTAACAGCTGTATTGAGATAAAACTCATGTACCATAAAATTCACCCATTTAAATTCAGTGTACAACGTACAATTCAATGGTTTTGTAAAATTTTTTTTTTAACTTTTGGGAAGATTCACTTTTGGCCTGTGCTGCATCTAGAATTAAGGGCACCTTGTGTTGGCTAATATGGGTATTAACATGCAAATGGCAATGTTAAACTAGATACAGCAAATGGCTTTTAATATATTCACAGCACTGTGCAACCATCACCACCATCTAATTTAGAACATTTTCATTACCTCAGAAAGAAACCCTGCATCTATTAGCAGTCTCTCTCCCAACCCATCCCAAGGCAACCACTAATCTACTTTCTGTCTCTCTGGATTTCCCTATTCTGGACATTTCATATGAATGGCATCATATAATATGTGGCCTTTTGTGTCTGGTTTCTTTCACTTAGCATAATGTTTTCAAAGTTTTCCATTCTGTATCATGTGTCAGTACTTCTTTTATTTTTAGTGCTGAATAATATTCCATTGTTATTATGTACCACATTTTATTTATCCACTTATCAGTTGATGGACATTCGGGTTGTTTTACTTTTGACCTATTATGGACAATTTTATTTCTTGATTGGCCAAAGTCCATTGAGACTCCATCCAACCCCCATCCAACCCCATCCAACCCCCATCCAACTCCATCTGCTGACACTCAGTGATGTAGGCAGCTTCAGATTTGTGGCTCCATTGTCTCAACATGAGGCCCCCACATTCACCGTGACAAGGGGAAGAGAGAACTCACACCTGCTCTTGGGTGCTTAGGTCTGGAAGTGGCACATGTTGCCTCTACTTACAGACTGCTGACCAGATCTAGTCACAGGGTTTGGGTAGTGCACTCTTCTTGGGGGCTCAGAAAGAGAAACAGGAGAACCAGATACTGGTGAGCACAAGTAATATCTATCTCAGGCAGGCTAATAATTTGGCATCCCTTCAAACAATTATTCTTCAAATATTTGTTACAAGGGTATTTAGAGAAGAAGCTGAATGGTGTTGGGTGTTAAGAATGAAAACAAATAGGTCTCCTCTTGGCAGTATTTAGTCTTTCTGTTGTCCAAACAAAACAGCTCTGGAATCAAACTAGCATCTCCATTCAGCAATATGGAAGGCCTGTTGTTAATCTGAACCCTCCTCCCTAAAAGATGACTTAGGGACCTATAATTATTGGACCACTCTTCTTAGGTGTCTTATCATCTACTTCAGTGCTTCATCAGAGAATCCTTCCTAACCATGTACAGTACTCTCCTCAGAAAGAATTCTAAGGATGGAGTAGTAGAGACAGCTAACTGCCTACCCAACATCCATTCTCCTTTTTTTTTTTCTGAGGCTGGTATGGTAGCAAGAGCTAGCTGCCTACCCAGTTACCCTTTTCCCGTTTTTTCCTTAATCACAGGACTCTGTTGGGAGTAACACTGTACCCACATGAAAAACTATATTTTTCAGTCTCCCTTGAAGATGAGTGGCCAAATGACAGTATTTGGCTGGGGCGTCCAGGAAAGCTCTTTCAAGGCCATTGACTGTGCTGAGTCACCTCTTGTAATCTTGCCTCTTCCTACTACCTGGAATATAGATGTGATGGCTGGAAACACAGCATTACTCTTTTCACCATGAGGTGATTTTGAGGATGGAAGCTATTGGATAAGCAGCACTGCTTGATGATGGACCTGTCACATCTGTCATGAACGACCCACCTCCAGACTTCTTTTAGGTAAGAGAAAGAGAAGAAAAAATAAAAACGGAGTTGAATTTCTGATGTACACGGTGTTACAATCAGTCCTCAGCTCCAGGCGTGTGGCAGAGGAAATGATTTGGAGAAGGAGAAATGAAGATAAAAGGCAAAAACGGATGAGGATGAGACAAGGGCATGCATCCTAGGAACATGAGGGAAAGTTTGAGTGCAAAGGGAGGGGATGAGAAAAGAGAGGGGCAAGTTAGAGATGGTAGACAAAGGCTGGTTATTGGTCAAGAGAGCTGATGTAGAGTCAGACAGTGCTGAATTTAAATCCTGGCTTCATTCATTACTATTATAGCTATACGATCTTGGCATATAGTAGATATTGAATAAAATGTAATAATAATATTAATAGCAAAGAGTTATGTAACACACTTGATGTGTCAGGCACTGTTCTAGGTGCTTTACATGTATGAACTCATTGAATCCTCACAACAATGCTCTAAGGTAAATACTATTATTAGCCACATTTTCTAAATGAGCAAACTATGGCACAGAGACTTTAGGTAACTTGACCAAGGTCACAGCTAATAAGTGTCGGAGCCATGATTTCAACCATCTGTGCTCAAAACTATACGCTATTAAAAAAAATTCTCTACTTAGCAAACTGATTGGGTTTTCAAAGTCTGCTCCTAAATCCACTTGTTTTGAGTCCAAAGTGACACCGTACAAGTGACGCTCTGTTGACAAGGAGCAGCGTTGATGAACTTCTTCTCTGGTATATGCTTGTTCTAGTACATAACAATGCAAGGTTGACAATAATTACTATTATTGTGATTAATTGAGCACATACAAAGCATCGAATGCCACTCTAGAAGCTTTCACTTATGCTCTTTTGTAAAATTACTAAATTAGTCTTATGAGATAAGTAATACTATTTCCACTTAGCACATGTAGAATTTTGAGCCCAGGTTGTTGAAGCAACTTGTTCAAGTTTTCATGGGTAGTAAATGATGGAATCAGGGTGCGGAATCGGGTGTATTTGAAGGCAAAGCTGGAGCTCTTTCCACAGAGTGACATTTTGCTGGGGGTGGCAGGTGGGAAAGGCTGGGCAGAGAGTGTGAGGAGGGAGGGCAGAGGACAGAGGAGATAGGAGGGCGGTGGAGAGGCATGAACTATCGTCAGTACAGGCTTAATGGGGACCCAACTCAGTGTTGCTCCAAACATGGGAATTAAGGCTTTTGGGCCTGCTCTTAGCTTACCTTCAATTGTCTCTCTGTCAGTGTAACTGTGAAGTTTTACTTATTACCTTCTTAATCTCTAATAGCAATTGGTTAATTGCTAAGAGTAGAAAAATCAGAGGATATGGATACCTGCACTCTTTCTTTAGTGTTATCAATAAACAAATGAGTCCTTGGAAAAATCATTTTACTTCTGAGTTTTACTTTCTCTTAAAACAAGGTTAAGATTATATAGGACAAGGCGTTGGGAGGATCAGATGAGACCATGTAATTGATTTCTAAGCATTGTTTATTTGTATTCAACTAAATACAGCACTTGTTACAAACTCAAAATTTGTCAGTAGTGGAAAAAATTAGAAGCCAAAGAGAATCAAAAAGATAAAAGAATATAAATATCCTTTATGATAGGCTCCATTGGTTGGTTAATTTGATGCCAAACTGCCCCACAGTTTTCCCAGCTTCCTTTGCAGCTGGGGTGGCCATGTGACCCAGTTCTGGCTAATGAGATGAAAGCGTAAGGCTTTTGCTTTTCCCGCTCCAAGGAGCAGATGGGGCTCGTGCCATCTCTTGTCTTTTTAATGTGGGATGTAATATGTGGAATTGCAACCATCTTGAGACCACAGGGAAAGGCAAAAGGAACTGCACAGATGGCTGGCACTGACAATGCTGTCTTGCTGAGCCAATGCCAGCAGCCACCTACCTCCAGACTTCTTATTTTGTGAGAAGAATAAACTCTTGTTATTTTAAGCCACTGTTAATTGGGTTTTCTGTAACTTCCAACATCACTATTGCATTGATATGCTCCTATTATCCAGAGATCATAACTGATAACACCTTAGTATGCATCTTTTTAGATCTTTTCCAATGCATACACAGCAGGAAAATATTTTGAATTATGAAGAGGTTGTTTCTCCCAACACATGCTACCTTGTACCTTTTGTGTTCACCCACCATTTGGGCATTTTCCTGGCACTACCTATGTGGTACAATAAATAGTCTAGAAAAACAAAAAGCCAAAATTTTGGCTACTCCTAAGGTGACTTAAAAACCTGTAGCAGGGACAAAAGTTTGGAAGCCGAAGTACTTTTGATTCACAAGAATGAGGATTTTTTTTTTTTACAGAAAAAGGAAAAGGTTTATCTACAGATTTGCAACAGCTTGACTTTATATATAAAGAGCAAACATGGAAGCCTCAGAGCACAGTATTTTGAAGATAAAACCTGGAAGAAAGAAGGATGCAGGTACAAAACAAGAGATAAGAGTTGGAATATATGGAGAGAAAATGGAACATTGGAGGTATGAGACCAGAGCTGACATATTACCTAGGTTCACAGAAGGAGCTCCGAGCTCTGCTCCATCCCTAGACTGGGACTGGATATTAGGAATTGTAAATAGGTTGAGAATATGAAAACATAAGGCACTTGAGACTCTTCCCAGTATATAAGTTCATTCAAGTTGCTCCATGTCAAACCTTGTATTTTGAGGGGCAAAGTAGCCATTTCCTGGGTGGGGGTGGAAGGGCTGAGAGCGTTTTTTTTCAGATGTGGGAAAGTATCTAAGAACTCCCCCATGGACCCCCCTGATGGTTACCAAATGGGCTGAGAATGAATTCGGATAAGGTAGACCAGGTGTGCATGGACTTCTCAACCGACAGCCAGAACAGACCATAGGTTATTAGCGAGGTTGAGGAGACTCAGATACGGTGTCTGACTGCACCTGCAGGCTGGGTCGGGGGAGGGCTCAACAAGGAAACAATGGATTCTGCCAGCACTGCTATCTGTGAGACAGCTGCTTCTCCAGCCCTCATCCTGAGGCCAGACAATTCAGTTCCTCCCCTTATGTTTCTGGCAGCCTTTTGAGCTGCTGTCCAAGCACTGGAGCTCAGAGTGAGTGAAACCATCAGTGAGTAAGTCTGTGTGCAGGCCCTTTAATAAGAGCTCCTTGGACTCCAGCCACCCTCCATCTCACTCAGCCACAATTTTCACTGGTTTTCACAGCCAGAAATTATGGGAACTTCTCTTCCCAGCATTGGAACCCTGGGCTGGGGAGCCTCTGGGAGAACCCTTGCTCCTCAGTGGGGACCTCTGCAGCTGAGATATCCCTCCCATTTTTAAACTGCCACTCATGGGTATGGGGACCAACCCATTCCACATCTCTGCCCCTCCTACCATTCTTCAAGTGGCTTCTTCTGTATGTCCTTAGTTGTAGGACTTTGGTTCAGCTGGACTTCAGGTGATTCTCAATGATGTTTGTTCTATAGTCTTGTTATAATTTTGATGTGGTCATGAGAGGAAGCAAGCACAGAGTTTACCTACTCCACTGTCTTGACCAGAAATCCTTTTTCTTTATTGTAGATGATCTTTATGATAAAATCGTAGAAGTCAAATTTCTAGTTATATTAGGGATGTTTGCTCTGCAGGTAAAAAAAACCCCCACAAAAACCCAAATAATAGTGATCCATTTTTATTTTATAACAAAAGATTCAAAGGAAGCAGCCTGATAATGCCACAAAGGACCCATAGTTTTGCTCTTTCTGCTCTGCTTTGCTTAACTTTTTGTCTTGTCACCTCATTGTTACAAAATGGCTACTGCAGCAGTAGATATCACAGCAGGATAAAGAGGAGAAAAGCAATATTTTTTTCTTTTTTTAATCAGGAAAGCAACTTCTGTTTAAGACTCAATAGCCAGAACTAGATCACATGTCTGTAGGTCTCTAAGGGAGGGTGAAAAAATAAATATTTAGTTTTCCCAGACTTTTTTGGTGGAGGCAGTTAAGGGAGAAGAGTGTTGGTAGTAGATTTTGGGTTAATCAGTCTGGCACACAGCGCCCAAATTTCTGAGCATTTTAAGAGAGTTGATCTACAGAGGTAACTTACTTAAAAGGGCTTTATAAATCAAAAAATTCTGTACAAATTTGAGGTACGTAATTTATTAGAAGTGATGCTGTGTTTCTCAGCAGATCAAATATGTAGTTTTGTTGTTAATCCCTCGGTAACTGCTTTGCTAATTGGCCACCTCTTTTCAGAAAGACATTGTTAAAAAGCTTTTCTTTTCTTTTCTTTTTTTTTTTTTTTAACAGAAATAGCTTTTCCATACCCAGTGACCAAATTACTTGTTTATACTCTGTTTTGATATTTCAGCCACCTACCACTGGGGTGTCAGAGAAACAGCATTAGGCATGGGGTCCAAAGACCTGAGTTTATTTCTTAGCTCTGTCACCTGACCACGAGGAAGACAGTTCTCCAGGCCTTGGATTCCTTACCTGTAAAATGTGAAAAATAATTTCTACTTCATGGCATTGCTAGAGAGACAAGATGAGTTTATGGATGAGAAAATTCCAAGAAGTGGAATAGAGATACTGGTATTTGTTGTTGTTTAGCAGTCACTCTGACTGGTCATTTTGAGAACTGTTGAATCAAGGCAAGAGTCTGTGGTTTGCTGGTAAACAAACCAGGATTTGATGATCAGGTCTTCTAATTTTCAGTTTACCAAAAATGTTACTGTTTCTCCAAGGTGGGAGGAAACCAAAACTTGATTTTTAGTATTTGGCAATATCCATGAAATAAAAACTCTCACTATGGCCGATTTCTAGCTACCAACAGTTTAACAAACAGCTGCAAAACTTCCAAATATTTAACAAACCTTGTTAGCTGGTGCAAGCCAGCTCCAGCATACCAGGTCCCAGGTCACAGAATCAGCCCCCTTGTAGCCAAGTGTCCTGGCTGAGCCAGAAGCAACATTTGGATACACCTGGCAGGTAGAGTTATCAGTCCTCTCATTTCATTCTCCCATTTTCTAATGTCTATTTTCACACACACACACACACACACACACACACACACACACACACACACACACAGATTTGTGACAGAGATTTGTAAACTCTAAAGGGCCATCCTCATGTTAGTTGTTTAGTGAATCAATTTTAGTAGTGAATAATTCTAGGCCTACAAAAGTGGAGAGAAGTCGTTGAGAACTAATCCTGTAAGTGCTATTCATTTGATTAATAAGAGACAGGAACCCAACTCAAACTGATTTAAGAAATAAGGAAAGTCTATTGGCTCACAAATTGAGACGTTCAGGGCTCACTTCAGGCAAGGCTCGATCCAGGTGCTCAAACAATATAACCGGTTCTCACGCGGGCTTTCCTTTCACAGTGGCAAAATGGGTGCAGGCAGTTCCAGGTTAGCAACCCTGGTTAAAAGAGAATGCTTCTTTCATGATGTTCCCAGTAAAATTCCCAGGAATTTCTGATTTTTCCATCTGGTGTCATGTGCTAATCTGTGAGCGAACCACAATTAACCAAAGAAGAATGTAATCGCAGTGGCGTGGCCTGAGACTTATACTCATTCCTGGAGCTGGAGATACCGTCTGCCTACATAAAGCAACGGGCTGAGAATGAAGGAGGCTGGTTCCACAAAGGAAAAGTGGAATTCTGCTACCAGAAGAAGAGGGGATCAGGGCTTAGCCTACCAAAACACCAGATGTCCACTGCCATTCTGACGTGCTTTCTGCTGTCTTGAGGATAGCCGCATGGCATGAAAGACAGACATTCCAATTATAGCTCAAATATCCCTTGGCTTCACCAGCCTGTAGTTCCCAAGGAGGTTGTAGTAACATTAATACTCATTTTCTTCAGTTTAGAAAATTGCTTTTAAAGGTGGCTCCTGTGATATTTCTCTCCCCCCCTTCCCCCCATGCTATTTCTGAAAGTCCCTCTAGAGTATATCCACATAGACTCACAAATTAGTCAGGGCTACTGTTCTAGCAAAACTGCCCAGCCAGTGCTCCGCTCTTCATTGCTATACTCCAAGGTCAGAAAGATGAAAAGGCTGTGGACCCTGCTCCCTGATCCTAAAGTCCAGGTGGGAGGTGGAGTGAACCATAATGCTATGCACTCAAAACACTTACTATAGACAAGGCATTTGACATGTCTTTTCTCCTTTAATCCTCCCAGCAACCCCTTTGAGGTATGTATCATCACTTGTACTTTACACATGATAAAACTGGTGGCTAAAAAATCTTCTTTAGGCTAACTCAGTTAGTAAGAGGTAGAGCCGGAATTTGATGATCAGGTCTTCTAATTTTCAGTTTAGTACTCTTTCTCATCTCCCTATCTACCTTCCAGCCAGAATCCAATCCAATCCAATTTGATACTATCCCCAACCCTAGAACAGTGCTTCCTTCCCAAGAGATAAAGTTCAAGGAATATAACAACTTATACATGTTTCCCAGAGGGCCACTGGTCTGAAGGGATGAATTCATTAGCATAGGACAGTGTTTTGGGCGGACTTGTGTCCTCCAAAGTGCATTTGTTGAAGGCCTAATTCCCAGTGACAGTATTTGGAGACAGGATCTTTAAAGAGGAGATTAAGTTAAAATGAGATCATTCGGGTGGGCCCTAATCCAATATGACCGGTGTCCTTATAATAAGAAAAAATTAGGGTACAGACATGCATCTGTAAGAAGACCATGTGAAGACACAGGGAGAAGATGGCCATCTCCACGGCAAATGGAGAGGCTTCAGAAGACACCACCCCTGAAGACACCTTGACCTTGGACTTCTTGCTTCCAGAATTGTCAGAAAATAAATTTCTGTTGCTTAAGGCACCCAGTCTGTGGTACTTTGTTATGGCAGCCTAGCAAAGTAATACAGACAGGAATAGCTTGGAAAGAAAAGAGTCAAAATTAAACGGTATTGAGATAGAAGAATAATGCCTTTTGTTGATTTTTTAAAAATAGTCTAGGTAATAATATATGCATGTTCAAAAGGCATAAATTCTCCCTCCTATCTCTGCCCCACCCCCACCACCACCTGGTTTCCCTCTTGGGAGGAAAATGGTTACCAGTTTCTCATGTTTCCTCCCAGAGTTATTCACTGTTTCTACACAAACGAGCACAAATGTATATTTAAATTATTTTTCTCACCCTTTACACACTGTTTTGCACCTTGTTTTTCTGTTTAATGAAACATCCTGAAGCTCCCACAAGAATGACTTTAACAAAGCATGTTTGGAAAGTTCGAGTGAATCATCAACATGATTAAAAACTAAAAGCAATGCATTAACACAGCACCGCCACACTGTTGGATATTTTAAGCCTGCTGCATTAGGTGGAGCAGGGAGGAGACGCATCACAAGCAGGTGAGCTGGGTACTATCTGAACTGTTAGCACACCAGAGAGGAGCCTGCCTCTCTCAGGAGGGCACACCTTTGGTTATTCACTCCCCTCTCTGCCTTTCTATCCCCCTACACACAAAGTAGGTCAGCTGGAGAGACACTGCCTTGAGCGAGCAGGAGGGAGAATGGTCCATGCTGAGTGGGAGGGTACAATTCTGGGCCCATATTGGGATGCCATCTGTAATTATAGACTCTCAGAGCTGCAAGAGATCTTAAAGATCATCTTGTCTAATTCCTTCATTTTATAGATGGGGAAGCTGAGCCCAGAGGGCCCCAAAAGAACTTATCTAAGGTCGTAGAGCTACAGGGGGACAGAGCAGGGACTAGAATGGGGACGTCCTGTCTCTCAGGCCAGTGTTCTTTTCATATTGCCACAATGCCTCTCTTGGTTCTGTGGTCTTTTTCTAGATGTCCTAATTCTACTTTGTCTTCTTTGCCATCCCCTTTATATCTCTCCTTTGCAATTAAAAATAAGAGAATAGATGTTGAAGTCAGACTGCCTGGGTTTCAACACAGGTTCCACTCACCAGCTGGGTGGTATGGGGCAAGTTAATTAGCCTTTTAGTGCTTCAGTTTCCTCTTCCATAAAATGGAGATTATATACCCCTTAGGGTGGCCCCGTTGCACGGCTCCAAGCAGCACCATTCCCGGCACAGTCCATCGCGGAGACAATTTATGAGTGATACCACATGGAGTTGTGCAGGGCAGTGCAGTGCACAGCCTGGGGGGCCCCCCGTGGTGGTCCTGGCTGTGAAGAATTAAATAAGATCACGCTTGTCAATCTTTTGGCATATTAAGAGCTCTTTAAATATTGGCTATCATCACCATCATTATTATTATCATCATTTTTATTACTATCATGAAGAACCAACTGTCTTATCTTTAGAAGCAGCAAGGAATGGGAGAACTGAGGAGAAAAGTCATCTTTTAATAAGTTCCATTTCTGTTGTGAAGATAATAAGCATTCTGTACAGAATACATGGAAAACGCATATTAGAACAAACCAAACAACAAAAATAATAACTCCACCAACCAGAAATAACCTTTTTTGATTTATGGTGTATGTTTTTCCAGACTTTTTTTTTTCTACGTGCTTTTTCATGTACCATACGTTGGCAATGCTTTCCTACGCTAATAAATTTTTATCTACAACATCAGCTTCAATGAGAGGACTACAACATAGTGGTTAAGAACGTGGATTCTGGATCTAGATGGCCTGGGTTCAAAGGTCACCTCTACTACTTATTAGCTGTGTGACTTGGGGCAATATAATTAATCTCTCTGTACTTAGTTTCCTCAGTAAAATGAGGCTAATGATAGTAACTTCTACTTCATAAGTTTATTGTGAGGATTAAACGAGATAACATATATAAAGTCCTTAGAAAAGGACTTGGTACAGAGTGTCATATTATGGTTTTTTGGATATGCTATAACTTGTTCAACTGTTCCCCTATTGTTGGCCCTTTGATTTTCCATTTTTTCTTATTATAAATAATGTGGCCACAAATATTTTTAACCATGTATCTTTAAGCACATCTATGGTTATTTTATTAAATTCCTAAAAATGGAATTGCTGATTTATAGAGGATGTGCTTGCCAAATTATCCAAAGTTTGTACCAATTTACATTCTGGCAGCATTTGAAAGGACAAATGAGCAGCATGAGTCCCTGGGGTCCTGGGAAACAGAATAGGGGTCTGTGCGGACACAATTTGGGACTAGGAAATATATTTTAGTAGTTAGTAGATCCATGTAGTTCCCTGGAGATGTTATCCATGTTTACCCTTTGCAACCTAATATCATGTTTACCAAACTTCAACCGTTTAAGTACCACCTTCATGATTTTTTTTCTGTCCAAGAACCATCTATACCATAATATATTTAATATTTAAAATAAATGTACTTAAAAATACATTTACTTTAAAAGAAAATTTTAAATCACTACCATAAATATTAAACCAGAATCACTCCCATAAAAAGAGAGTAACTTTAAAAATAAATACAACTAAAGCAAATGTTAGAAGGGACAGGCTTTGGGGGGATAGATAAGAAAGGTGAAGGGATTAGAAAGTACAAATCGGTAGTGACAAAATAGTCATGGGAATGGGCTATACAGTATGGAGAATATAGTCAATAATGTTGTAAAAACTATGTATGGTGTCTGATGGGTACTGGACTTACCGGGGGGATTTATAAATTATATAAATGCCTAGCCACTGTACTGTGCATCTGAAACCAATACTAAATAACATTGAATGTCAATTATAATTAAAAAAATATAATCACGGAATGTATAGTACATATAGGGAATATAGTCAATGGTATTGTAATAGCAATGTACAATGTCAGATGGGTAGTAGACTTGTTGGGGTTATCTCTGTGAGGTGTGTAAATGTCTAATTACTAAGGTTTTTCTTTGTGTACACCCGTAACTAATAATAATAAAAAAATCAATCAATGAAGCTCATGTAAAAAAAGAAAAGAAGGAAAAAAAAGCAAATGTTATTAAATTGTATCTAGACATTGTTGCCCTGGAAGGCTCTGAGCTCCAGGCCCTGAACTTCGCATTGTGAAAGAGGGGGACTGGCAAATTAGCAAGTGATGGAGAGCTGTTAAAGACTTACCAAGCGGGCACTTTCTCCTTGGTATCGTCGAAAAGATTAAAAACGCATTGAAAATGATTTTTTTCCCAGGGGAGACATGTGATTTTAAGTTGCAGGACCTGTGAATTTACCTCCTAAAATTGTCTCTATAACCATCATTTTCCTCACTCTGGGAAACATCAGCCAGAATTGCCTCACTAAAGGACAGCTTCCTAGATGTGAAAGAACTCTTACTACACACGCTCATGTAATTTTTTTAATAACCGTTATCAAGAGAATGCTATGTCATCTCCATTTTACCGATGAAGAAATTGAGGCATAGAAAAGTTAACTAACATGCCCGAGACTGCTATACTAATTGGTGGGAGGGCTGGGATTTGGAACACAGGTGTTCTGGCTCCAGAGTCTAAGCTGCTAAATAATATATGATACTGGCACTGGTTGGTCTCATTACCCGTTAAGAGCTGCATCCCGAGTCTCTCATTCTCATAGCTGTAAAGGTATATTTAGACAATGGGGCTCACCGTGGACCCCCTTAACCTTGTCTGATAACTGGCTTCTCACCTTGCTAGTTTGACCCTTCTTTAACCTTGCTCTGACCTTCACCTTTCCTTGTTACCTGGGCTGGTGACTTGGAGATTATGAAATCCTCTGCTGGCACGGATGGCTGAAGACCTTCTTGCACCAGGGATGCTTGGGTCCACAGGTGAGTGTTACATTTGCGTGAGCTTTCTGTGGGCTACAGTAGGGAGGGGAGTGACTTTGCCAGGGTTACAGAGTGAGTTAATGAAAAAGCCTGGACTAGAACCCAGATCTGCTGAGTCCTACTTGGATCCACCACATCCTGTAACTTTAAGTTACATGGACAATTTACCTTCATAACAACTTTACCCAGCAATCTTGGGAAATGGGTACATATTATTGCGAGTGCTTTATAAATGGAGAAGCTGAGGCTGTGCTCAAGTTCACATAGCTAATAAGCAGCAGAGCCTACTATACATGTCAAAGGAAATTCTGTCAGAAGGAACATGCTTAGGGCTAGAACCCCGTCCTGTCTGGCTTTAGGTAAAGATCTTTTCCTACAAAATGCCCTATATCCATTTCAGCCTCTTCAGTTTCCTAGGTCCATTATAGCTCCCATTTCCTAAGACTTTTGATATTATCTCTTCTCTAGTAGGGATGGGGAGTGGTGCCAATTATGAGTGATTCATACTAAAGTGTGAATGACTATACCTAGCTTCATATATTTTCCCACCTGGTGTGTTTGCACTTAGACAGGATGCTCTCTAGTACAACTGAGGGATTCACTCTAACTAACCTAAAACTTAGAGGCATGATGCAACAATAATCATTTATTATCTCTTGTAATTTCTGTGAGTTAGGAATTCAGATAGGGCAAAGAGGAGAAGTCTTGACTCTGCACCATGATGTCTTGGTCCTCGGCCACAAGATTCAAATGTTGGAAGCAGCAATCATCTGAAGACGCGTTCACTTACATGACTGGTGGTTGGTGCTGGCTGTAAGCTGGAGCACCAGCCTGAATTTCCTCTCAACATGGTAACTGGGTTACATGGGCAAGTTACAAGAGAGAGCCAGGCAGAACAAATAGTGCTTTGTATGACCTAGTCTTGGAGCTCATGCAGTGTTGTTTTTGCCTCATCTCCTTGGTTGAGGCAGTACCTGTCGATGTAAGAAATGTCCAAATCTGTAGAGAATTTTCATAAGACTTTATTTGAGCCAAATTGATGACACATGCCAGGGAGCAAGACATCAAATGCTCTAGAGAAGAGTTGTGCAGCTTCTTTAATGAATTTTGAAATTAAGGTGGGAACGGGAACTGAAGGAAGATTAAATGGAGGCAGGAGAAAGCAAGGCAGGGGTCCAGGATAGTCAACAAGATTATGTGCTCTCTTGAGGGTTAATAGTTCTGGCTCTTCAAAGGTGTGTTAACCTAGATGCACAAGAACAATGGACAAGGTTTGCTTAAAATCTTTTACTAAAGGAATTATAGGTCTGGGGCGTGACCACCCACCATGACCTGCCCAGTTAGGAATTTATGATTAGATCACCCTGTGAGGTTACTTTCCACAGAACCCCTGCTTTTTCATCCACATACCAAAGGTGCACCCAATTTCAAGGGGTGGTAACATGGGCCCTTCTTCTCAATGGAAGAATGTCAATGTCACATTATAAAAAGAACATGTGGGGGCCGGCCTGGTGGCTCAGGTGGTTGGAGCTCCGTGCTCCTAACTCCGAAGGCTGCCGGTTCGATTCCCACATGGGCCAGTGGGCTCTCAACCACAAGGTTGCCGGTTCAACTCCTCGAGTCCCGCAAGGGATGGTGGGCTGTGCCCCCTGCAACTAGCAACGGCAACTGGACCTGGAGCTGAGCTGCGCCCTCCACAACTAAGATTGAAAGGACAACAACTTGACTTGGAAAAAAGTCCTGGAAGCACACACTGTTCCCCAATAAAGTCCTGTTCCCCTTCCCCAATAAAATTAAAAAAAACAACATGTGGGATGAATATGTATTGGTGCAGCTGTCTATGGAAAATACATTCTGGCACAAGTCTCTAATGGTGGGGTTTCATGCACATGTCTGGTCTGTGGAACAGACCTTTTGGGCAATGGGGGGGTTCCTCTTTGTGTGGCTCCAATCAGATCCCTTTGCTCCTGGGGTCGCTTTGCTCCAGCTTTCTGCATTCATAATTCTGCTTTTCTCTGCTCTGCATTTATACTGCAGTTAGTTTGTGATCCATTTTTCTCCAAGGGATCAGACAGCTCTTACCACTGATAGATAGTCAGGGGCATGATCCTACCTTCCAAGAGGACTTGACATTGACAATAAACAGAAATAAAAAGTGTGATCTGTTTCTGTGCAGATGGTGCCCAGCCAGTAATGACTAGAAAGTTTCCTGCTTTGAAGTTGGCCTTCCCTGGACCCGAGGAGATGCTTAAAGACTTAAGCTAAGCTCTGGATAAGGGAGAGTGTGTTTTGGGAGGTGGGGATCTATTCAGCAAAGTGGTGGCAGTTCCAGAATTTCTGTGTGAGGGGCTTTATGGGTAGCGATCTGGTTGGAAGAAGGGATAGGAAGTTTCATTTGCGTAACACTTTACATAGTAGAAAACATTGTCTATTTCAAAGATTTGGAAACACGGGTGGGGGTGGGATGGGCATGGGGGAGCTGTCTTAGTTTGGATTTGACCAGAAGCAGTCCCTGAGATAAAGATTCAAGAATAGGGAAGTGAGACAGCAAGGGAAAGCAGGCAACAAAGGGCATGTCATCAAGCCATCTATCGTGGATGAATGAAGCTTATCTTGCTGGGGGGAAAAATGACAGCCAGTGTAAGATTCTTACCTTCAGTTATCCCACCTGAGCAGTGACAGCACTGGGGTACTGGTATTCCAATGGCCATGAGGGCTGCTCCTCTAGGGCAGAGGTTAATTCCATCCTGCTGTTCTGAGCAAAGCAGGCTTTAAAAGCTTTAGAGAAAGCTCTTAGACAAAAAGAACTGGCAGTGAAAAGGCTTCTGATACACCCCCAGGTGGTGAGGAGTATAGCAGGGCATTGATGATGCTTCCTACGGGTAACTATCCCAGTTTGCCCAGAACTAAGGGGGTCCTGGGATGTGGGACTTTTGAGTTTTAAAAGGAAGGTTCCAGACAAACCAGAATGAGGTGGTTACCGTAACTACAGGGGCAAAACAAAACAGGAAGCTAAAGGCCATCCAATCACCCAAAACTACTGTCTGGAAAGAAAGGGTCAAAAAAAAAAAGGATTTACTGATGATAAAAATGTTCTGAAATGAGATAGTGGTGATAACTGCCCAATTTTTTGAATATACTAAAAACCACTAAATTGTACACATTAAAAAGGTGAATTCTATGGTATGTGAATTATATCTCAATAAAAAAAAGATTCCTATAAGGATAGATGTATATATCAATGGAATAAAATTGGGAATCCAGAAATAAACCCTTATTGTATGGTCAACTGATCTTTGACAATGGTCATTGGATTTTGGACCCACTGGATAATCCAGGATGATCTCATCCCAAAACCCTTAATTTAATTACATCTATGAAGACCTTTTATTTTTTTTCAAATAAGATTGTGTCCACAGGTTCTGTGGATTAGCATGTGGACATATCTTTTGGGGGAACCACTATCCAACCCACTACAAACCCTATTTTACAGATGATGAAACGGTAACTTACTAAAGCAACACAGCTAGTAATAGCAGAGCAGAGATGTGAATCCAGGCTGTCTGGCTCCAAAGACCATGTTCTTAACCACGGAGAAATAAAGGGACAAGACCAGATAAGATGTCTCCAGCTGCATGGTGAAGGATGGATAGGACAAAAGAGGTTGGTGTCACGGAGACCAATCAGGAGGGTGTTATAAGAATCCTGGACAGACAGTAAGGAAGGATTTGACTAAGACAGTGACAAAGTGAATGGAGCAAAGGGAAGAGGCTGTCTGATCCCAGTAACTGGTTCCTCCCCAGGCTTCCACGGGGGAGATTGGGTGGTCCACCTGAGCTTCAGGCCACAAAACTTGTTTCCTTGGGGGCTGAATTATGCCTTTCCTGCTACTCATGGTGGAGATGAGATGGAGGGATAGCCTGAGAGACACAGCCGTACAATCACTCATCTCCCTGTCCCTCCTTGCGTACACACTTAAGTAAGACTTGTGAAAATTAACTTCCAAAGGTGGTCTGGACTTGGGTATGTGTCTTAGCTTAGGTGTGTATCTTGGGTAGGTGTCTGGACTTGGGTATGCGTTTTAGCTTTTGCCGTAACAAAACACCACAGACTGGGTGGCTTATATAACAGACATTTATTTCTCCCATTTCTGGAGGTTGGAAGTCCAAGATCTACAGTTGGCAAGCTGGAAACCCAGAAGAGCCAATGGTAAAGTTCCAATCTGAGTCTGATGTTCTAAGAACAAAAAGAGCTGATGGTGTAAGTTCCAGTCAATGTCTGAGTAAGAACGCAGAAGACTGAAGTCTCAGCTCGAAAGCACTCAGACGGAGAGAAGGAATTCCTTTTTACTCACACTTCTCAGGCCTTCAGTGAATTGGATGAGGCCCATGCACATTGGGGAAGGTGATCTGCTTTACTCAGGCTACTCATTCAGGCTACATATTGATCTGATTCAGAAACACCCTCACAGACGCACTGAGAAATAATGTGTGACCAAATACCTCGCCACCCCAAGGCCCAGTCAGGTTGACACCTAAAACCGTCACAAGTCAGAATCTGTCTTAGTTCAGGCTCCCATAACAAAATGCCATAGCTTGGGTGGTGTAAGCAATTCAATTTATATTGTCACAGTTCTGGAGGCTGGAAGCCCCAAATCAGAGTACCAGCGTGCTTGGGTTCTGGTGAGAACTCTCTTCCTCACATGCAGATGGCTGTTTCTCACTGTGTCCTCACATGATAGAGACAGAAGCTCTCTGGCATCTCTTCTTATAAGGGAACGAATCCCATGACGAGGGCCCCCACATTCATGACCTCACCTAAACCTAATGATCTCACAAACACCCCACTTCCAAATACCATTACATTGAAGGCAAGGGCTTCAACATATGAATTTGGGGTGTCGGGGGGACACAATCCAGTCCATAGTGGTGTGAGATGGAGGAGAGCTGTCTTTTATCATGACTTCCCTCCAAGCATCAGTAGCACTCTCTGACCGCAGCCTAAAGCCCAACTCCTAAAATCTAGCCCCTGCCTACTTTCCAGAAATTACCTCCTATGTTCAATTCCCCTACAATTACCTTCTGCTCTATCAGGTGACATGTGGTTTGTACCAGTTATTTGAGAAGCAAGTCTAATAGCTAAAGTCACAAAAGTAATGGATTTTGCTTGGCCAGTGAGACTGAAAGGTGAATCTTGAGACTGTAGAATCAGGCATGGCCCAACAGAAAAAGCAGGGGATTGGAACCCAACAGATCTGGGTTAATACTGTGGCTCTCTCCCCTGGTTCTGAGACCTCCGCCAAGCTACTTAACCCCTCTGAGTGTTGGAGTTCTCACTTACGAAAAAGGAATAGTAGTAATACCTATCTTGGGGGGTTGTGAGGATGCAGTGAGAGAATGCTTCAAACACCGTCATTTATGAGTCTTTCTGGATTCTTCGCTCTGCTTGTTGGTGTAGACAAGCCCGAGGGGAAACCAGGTGATACGGCTGAGCTGACTGAGAATTTTTCTGAATGCAGCATCCGTTTGGGGGAGAAGAGCTCATTTCACTGAACCTTCCTTAGCCAGAGGGAGGAGTGTTTTGGCCAAATTTCAAGCATTTTCTCTCACTCTCTCAGCACACTCAGAGGCTGCCGCCTGGGAGGAATCCTGTAACACTGTAATTATCCGTGTCTGGCTTCCTGCCTCATCCTTCTCTTATCCACAGCTGACATTCCCATTGCCCCCTGAGGCCTCAACACCACCAGCATCCAAGGAGCTCAACAACACAGGGGGTGGCACCATCATTACCAATGAAAAACTATTTTCATGGCTTATATTTATTGTGTATTGACCATATGCCAGGTACTGTGCTTCAAGCTTTACATGGATGATCTCATTTAGTCTTCCCAATAAACTTAAGATGTAAGTATTGCTATTACTCTCATTTTACTGATGAAGAATCTGAGGTTCCAGAAATTTATGGAAATTGCCAAAGCCCCCTAAGCCTTAGCTGATTGGATCAGGATTGGACAACTGACCCAAGCTGGATGATTTAGATTCTCTCTCCCAGAGATTTGGAAATGGATTTGAGACAGGGTTGTTACTTATAATGGAGATAGGTAACCTTGGAAACTATGGGGTGGTCTTTAACGGCCATATACACACAAAGGTAGAAATTCTGTAGAGAGAAAAGAATGAGGCAGACACAGAGAAAATAACAGGGAGGAATGGGCCTTTGGAGAAAGGAAGGTGAGAAAGAGACTAACTCCTTGGATTCCTTAGTTATATTTTTTGCCTGTGTTAGTCAGGACTCTAGGAAGTAAATGATAGGAATCTGAAGCCTACTGGCTTAAATGAAAGATAATTTGCTCTAAGAATGTTTGCTCTAAGAATAACACAGGCTTTAGGTATGGCTGGATACCATTCTCAATGCTGTCAGTAACCTCAATGTTGTCTCCATTCCTTGGATTTACTTCCTTCTATGTTGGTGTCAGCTTCAGGCAGGCTCTTTCCATGGGTGTAGAGAGGTGGCTGTTGGAAATCCCAGGCATAGATTCTTACACGTTCATCCCCAGCAGAGGGTGTCTCTTTCCCCAGAAGTTCCAGGGAAGGTTTCACCATTGAGCTACTGGCTGTCTTGGGTTTTATGCCCAACCTTGAGGCTATTATCACTGTGTTCAAAAGATGGAATGCCTAATTGGCCACACGGTTCCATGGGTTAGGGTCAGTTCCACTCAGATCACAGGGACTTAAAGTGGGGAAAGGTGGATCCCCAAAGAAATTATGGTGCTATCTTTAGAGGAAGGAAGACAGGGCAATATATACAATAGATGTTAATCACATGCTGCTGTATTAGAATAAATTCCTTTCTTTCAGCCAGCTTAAGGTGATTTTGAGGAGGATTTTGTGATCTGTAACCTAAAGGATCCTTGACTGAGATAGCCAGATTACTACCACATGCTTCTAGATCTCTTGCCCTACTTTCTGATACCCTTCTCCAACTAGCCATCAGCCCCAAGAGCTTGTTCCACCTGCTCTTTCATATAATTGAATCACAGGTAAAGATGGCTGCATTCTTTCCCTTTCCACTAGCCTGATGCAGACGAGCATCTTGGAAGCCATGCTGACGATGGCAGAGCCTCGAGGTAGGAGCTTGGTTTCTTAAGGAAGAACCACCTGCTAATCAGGCACACATGTTGGAATACATATACACAAGAAATAATCTTCTACCGTGTTAAACTTCTGAGATTTGAGCGTTGATGCATTTTAGCAGATACCATCCAAGCATCTTCCAATACAAAAAGGAAGGCTAGGTTAAGGAGTTTACACTTGATTTTCAAGGCTGGTTAGCCTTACCAGTCAGGGGTCTTAGTTTCAAACAACAAAAACCGGCTCTGGATTCTATAAGCAAGAAAGGAATTAATTGAAAGGACACTGGGTAGCCCTCTGAATTGCCAGCAAGGTTAGGGATCCCGGATTGGAAAGCAGGAACAGAAGGAAATTATACAGCATAATTACAGGCAAAAGTCAACCTCAGAACCAGGTAGTTGGGGACAGTGTCACTCTCACTGCTTAACACTGGACATTCCAGTTTGAATGGCCTACATCTCTAGCTCTGGACACCTCTACCACTCCCACCCCTAGAAATTGGGTGTTGGGGCTGCTCCTCTGTTTCATCACCAATTCCAGGTTCAAAATCCCAAGAGGGAGCATCAGTTTGGCCAAACCTAGGTCACGTGTCCAGTTCTCTAGTTGCCAGAAGATCTGAGAATGAAAGTATATCTGGACTTTTTGGCTCCTACGTGGAGGGTCGGTGGGAGGGGAAGCAACTTTGATGTCCATCAAGAGTTAGAGAGTGAGGTATTTCTCAAACTAGGAAGGGATCAACCAAACTGCTCCTCTAAAGTAATGAAAACCCAAATTAACAGCAACAACAACTATTACCATTATACTTACTATGACTACTAAAACAAATGTCCTCTTCAAGGGCCATTAAAGGGTTTCAAGTAGGGAAGTGACATTATCAAATACACTTTAGAAAGATTCTTTTGTTGGTTAAATGTGGATTGGATTAGAAGAAGGCCAGGCTGGGGGCAGGGAAACAATTGAGAAGCCACTCAAAATGTGTCTGTGGAAGAGCTATACCCAGCATCATCTGGGAGCTTGTTAGAAATGCAGAATCTGGGACCCCACTCTGACCTGGTCTAGTGTAGGACTCTTCAAATTTTAAGGTATGTATGAGTTACGCAGGAATCTTCTTAAAATACAGATCCTGATTCAGCAGGTCTGGGGTGGGGTCTATGATTCTGCATTTCTAACACGTTCTCAGGTGATGCCAGTGCTATTTGTCCCTGGATCACACTTGGAGTATCAAGGTCTAGGTCAGACAGTCAGGCTTGACCTGGGCTGGTGGCAGTGGGATGGAGAGCTTCCAGATTCCAGAGCTCTTAAGGACTTGGAATGGACAAGATCAGGTGATTGTTCTGATGAGCGGAGAAATCCAGGACGAATTCTAGCTTTCTGGTTTGGATAGAGTGTGGGCAATTTTCTTTTCTTTTTGCTGATCTTTTTTCTTATAAAGAACCTGCCATACTTGTGCATTAAAAAGAGGAGATGGAAAAGAAATCAATGATACTGTAAGAAACTCAGGTAAATAAGGTGGTGTTTTAACATATAACAAACATTTTAACTTTTGAAGAATAAAATATGCATTTTTCTGTTGAATAGTTTTTTGGGTACGATCTATGCTGAAATGCTATGAATTACAGAGCTGCTAGAATCCAGCTTCATTCCCAAGAAGATTTAATAAAACGTGATATCTTTTCCTCCTCATTAATTTAAGAACTAGTCATGTTATACTAGGTGTGACATACCGCTTTCTCTTCAAAAATACTTTCCAAGGAGTTGATTATGAAAACATAAGGGCGATAATGTGCTTATTTCAATACCGAAGACAAATAATTTCAGTGACTCCTAAATGCTAGGGTGAAACATTAGAATATTAAAGCTCCATTTGTTGAGAAAGAAATCATTTTCATTCTTCTCATTAGACTTCCAGTTGTTTTGGACATAATTTGTTCCTGAAGTTAGGTTAGAGAATTCAGTAAAACTAAAGGAAGTTTCATCCTCAAACTTTATTGAAACAATATCCAACAATCAGTTGACAGATTGAGGAAGAATTGATTGCCCTTTAAGAAGAAGCAATGGTTATAATAACTAATATTTATTGATCCCTTTCATGCACCACAGAATTTGTTGGATTTCTCACAACACTCTGAGGCAGTTGCTTTTAATTCCCATTATTTAGAAGGGGAAAACAAGCCTTAGCGAAGATCAGTGACTTGCCAAGTTCTCCCAGATGGTAGGTGACGGAGATGACACCTTATCCAGGTCTGACTGCTTGAAGAACTGTGACCCTTAACAATCCACCCCAAATCTAGAATGTTAAGCAAAATACTATAAGATACAACCTCCAAAGCTTACACACGAGGAAAACAAAGTTCAGATGATTCCGGGTCCACTGTGGTTTCTGACGCACCATGCTCCTTTCACTGAAACTGGCCCAAATCTATAAAGTGGCTGACATGGATGCTTTATTATGCATCTAGGTGGTTCCCTGTTGGTACGGCTTTGAGACCTCTGAAAACTTTGTTTTCCCCAGGGTATGCTTTACTCCATTAGATGGTCTCTGCCATTAAATATTCACCTCTAACTTAGGCCATTCTTATGTCCTTGTTAAAATGCAGTTGCTCAAGCATTCCAATGTGAATATGTGCACCCTTTCCTGCGAGCAGGTTTTCATTGGAGAAAGGGAAATGAGAAGGAGAACGGGAGCATACTGAGATGATTCTTGAGGCAAGAGTAAGAGGAATAAGGAAAAAGGTGAAACCTAGGGGTCTGAGGACCTGAATGACAAATATCTTCTGTAACTACATTGCTGAAAAAGTGATTTAGACAGAACGACGATGTGTCAGATTTGGGGCTGTTTCTCCAAGCATTTTGTAAAAAAAAAAAAAAAAAAGATAAATCGGGATAAAGATAGCATTAAGCAGATCTGATTTCTCTAAGATCACCTACAAATACAATGTAAATGTGGAGCATTAGCTACAAAATGCTTGGAGAAACAGCCCCAAATCTGACACGTCGTCGTTCTGTGACCCTGAGTAAGTCCCTTAACCAAAGTTGCTGTTGTGTCGGGCAAGAACTGAGGGTTTGGCTGCTGGGTAGATGATATTTTTCAAACACTCTGAACTCTTCTAGCATTAAATCCTTCTAGATCCTATCCATGCTGGACAAGCTTTGAATAAGGTTGACACTAAACATGCTTCCAGAAACTTCTCAACTCCCAGTGGCTGCTCTGTTTCATATCCCTCTCCGATTAGTGATCATTAGTGGAGCAACCCCAGTTATCCTTAGCATTCTTGTTCAGCCAGAGAAGTCTCTGCCACGCTCCTTTTCCCAGAGGGGTCCTTTCTCACCTCTGGGTGAAGCAGAAAGAAAAAGAAACAATTTACGTAATGGTGTGATCACACTGATGCCTCAAGCTCAATTTTCCCTTCTATTACTACATTTTTCTGACAGCTAGTTTAGAAGTTGTTACCAATTTTTTTTTCAGCCAGAGAGGTTTCCATTATAGATCCAATTTTATCAGAGGATGACTTTAAAGAGCACATTTAAACAGAACGTCAGATTTTTAAAACAGAGATAGATAATGAGTGCTTTTTCACCAATGACACAGATGGGGAAGAGGGTGATTCCTCCTCTGAGGAACCTAGTGAAAGATGTTAATGATTGGTTGGGAATTGCCCCAATTAATCTTATGGGTAAAATCCTTCTTAAGGCAGTTTACCTTAGACTGTGGCTCAGCTTGGCACAGACCTATCTGTGCGACAGACTTATCGACCCAGCTGACCAAAGAGAAAAGCCTGACAAAACAGACTGGGCCTGGACATTTGTGTAGCTGGTGAAACCGAGGGTTTGACACCATTCCTCAAACCTTGAAGAGAGCTGCTCCCTGTTGTTATATGGCCACGATGGAAAAGAAGAATGAGTTGATTAAGCTAAAAACTGGAGAAAAGCAGTTCTGGGAAAAGAACATGGGTTTAAGAGTCAGAAATACCTGCGTTAAACAAAAACCTTTGAGGCTGAAAGTTGTCCCAAAAGGCAGAATTTATTGAACCATATGCCAGCTAGAAAAAGGACCAGGTCCTGGAGCATGCAATCTAAACCACCAGCAGCAGGGCTAGATAGAGCAGACAGACATATCTACTGTCCTGGAGTTGAGGGCCTCTTTTATACAATGAGCTTGGAGAAGAAAGTAAGTTGTTTTGAAAGAATTTACATTGCTTATAGTTATGGTGGGACAGGGAGAGGTGAAGTGAGAGAAATTCTGGGATCGGCATATAATCCCTAATGCTTCTGGATTGGTTGTGGGCAACAAGCAGGATAGTTCATGTGTAAGCAAGAAAAAAATGCTTTGAGCACTTACCATATTCCAGGTCATTGCTAAGTGTTGGTTGGATATTCACTCAAGAATAAGACTTAGTTAATAAGACACAGGAGCTCATGGTCTAGTTAAACTCTATTTGCTGTTTCTGAAACTTCCTCATTCTTTTCTGTCATCATATCATATCGATGCTCTTCCTGCTGCCTAGTGAGACCTTTCTTCTTTCTCCTGTTAAAGTAATTTTGTTTATCCCTTAAAGTCCAGCTTGGTTGTAAAATATTTCTTGATCCCTTGAGGCCGAATTGAATATTCTTGTTCTGTGATCCCATAGCACCTTGCGTATAATTCTATTTTAACACTTACTGTACTGGGGTTTTTACAAAAATCCAGACGAGGCCACAGGCAAAGATCAAAGTCTGGGAATGGAGCCAGGAGTTCAGACCTGGGAGATAGATTGTTTGGAGTGGGTTAGGATCAGATAGCAGTGGGATTGACTGGCCTTGTGGGATTGCTCTGGGTATCAGCTATCGTTTATAGCTTGCTTTTAAGGTCTGGCAGGAATATGATGAGTGGGTGAGATGGTCTTTTTGAAAGGTTGCTGGGTGGAACAGCCATCACATAGTGCAAAATGCACATATTGAACTCTTACCATGAGCCGAATTGAGCCACAGTTATAGATTAGTATATTTGGAGCATTAATGGAATTTTCCAGGAGAATTTAGGGCCGGAGAGCCCTGTACAAGTCAACAGAAATCTATAATTCTTGGATATCAGAGGCTTTGTGAAGTAAGGAGAATAACTACAAAAGAGGATTTAGAGTATTTGTTTCTTATGAATCTTCTGAGATCAGAGAAGGTGACTGCCAGCAGGGAACGCAGACACAGCCTAATAGGTGTCGAGCTGGGGGAGTCAGAGGTCTAGGACTCTGTACCTATGCTGCACAGCCCCTAAGCTGTCATGCCCACTCTCTTCCGAGCACATGCAAGGTGCCCTTCATGCATTTAGGATATGCCAGACATTGTCCCAAGCATTTTTCATGCATCATCTCTTGGAACCTCAGAAAAACCCTATGAAATAATGACTACGATTGTTCCCATTTCACACATGAGGAAATCAAGGGTCATAGAATGAAGTCAATTGCCAAAGTCACACAGCTGGCACAGACTAGATCTAGAACTTGAACACCAAATCCTGTGTGATTGATCACCCCATTATACTCCCCCACCTTGCCTCTAACTCTCTCAGTTACCAACTTTATTTGTTTTTCCATGTATGCCTTTGATGTCCACAGTGTCCTTTCAGCTAGTACCCAGGGTCTTATTGATTCTTATTTAAAAATATTTTTTTGTTCTTTTTTTGAACTTTTTTTTAAAACCAGGTAATATAGAAAAACAGTACAAAATTTAGAGATACAAAAGAGCATATGGACATTTCCCCATCACTCAGTTCTCTTATTATGCCTGAGGTTTAGAAGTCGTTTGTATTTTCTTTCGTTCATGTTTATTACTTATTTTGCTATAGAATTGTTGTTTTTTCTTATTAATACGTAGAAGCTTTTTAATATGTTAAAGGAATTAGTCCTATGCCTGTGGTCCGAATTGCCGGTATTTTTCTCAGTTTGTCTTTTGCCTTTTGAATATCAGAAGGTTTCTTTCCATGGAGAAACATTATGATGGTCAAATTTATAAATTTATAAACTTTATGGCTAGAATACGTCATTCTTAGACAGCTATTCCTCCCTCCAAGATTATTAAACAAAATCCCCTACATTTTCTTCTATTACTGTTTAGTTTTGCTCCATCTGAAATTTTTTTTTTTTGCTATAATGTGTAAGGCATGGATCCCATTTAAGTTTTTCCCATGATAACCTCAGTTATTCCAACAATGTTTATTGAATAACCTTGTTCCTCACTGATTTGAAATGCCACATTTATTCTATACTAGATTTCTGGATATGCTTAGGTTTATTTCTGAGCTTTTCATGTATTGATCTGTCTTTTGATGCACAAGTACTACATTGTTTAAATTATTGCAGCTTAATACCATGTTTTAATATCTGGTAGAACTAGTCCCTCCCTTTCTACTACTCCTCCTTTTTAGAATTCTCCTAGCTATCTCTGGTTGTTTATTTTTCCATATGAATTTCAGAGTCAATTTGTCTAGTTCCCCCCTCCACAAATCTGTTGGTATGTTTCTATTGGAATTGTATTAAGTTTACAGATTAATATAGAGGTAAATACAGATTAATATAGAGGTAAATGATTAATATAGAGGTAAATATAGAGGTAATATGTTGAGTCTTCCTACCCAAGAAATACCTTTCTTTTTCAAAAATGATTCTTTGGTGTCCCTTAGTAATGTTAATTCTTTTAAAGTAAAATTTGCATACATCTTGTTCAGTTTGCTGATGGACAATCTATCTTTTTTTTTTATTGCTATCCTAAAGATTCCCCACCTTTCCTCTTATTTCTTAACTGGATATTGTTTTGGCAAATATTTTAAATCTCTAGTCTGGCAATATTGCCTCAGGCTGTCTTGGGAAATATCACATCTGACCTGACTTGGGTTCTAGCTCCTGCCACCAGCTTTCAGGCAAGACCCAGACCCCTTGAGACAGAGATGGCATCGGAGGGTTCTGACAGAGGGAATTCCCTGTGCATACAAATAAGCTCCTCTAGGATGGCTGCCAAGGATACTAAAACAGGATGATGATGTTATGTATGTTATAAACAACTACAAATCTGTACGAATCCAATGCTGTTTCATCCACTGTCACGAGTCCATCCACACCAGGGCAGAAGATGGCAAAGTAAAGTTTATGTTGCTTTAATCTGAAACTCTTTGGATAGATTCGTCTTTGGATAGACTTATCTTGGTGTCCTAACCAATTGGTCACCTAGAGGAAATTGAGGCAGCATTCAGTTTTATATTTTCTAAAGATGCGGCACTATTTTCTCCTCAAATCACAAAGGGCAATAGAGCGTCGAGTGTCCTCCCAGAAAAATGGAATATTGGACTGGTACTGGAATTTATCAATGTTCATTAGCATTCTCAAACATCACTAATATTTAATGAACTCCTGCTATCTATGTGCCATCCTGTTCTGGGAGTCGAGGACACAGAAATGAATAATGTCACAATTCCTGCCCTAGAGAAGCCCACGGTCCAGTGGGGAAGTTAGGCAGAAAGTCACTATAATAAACAAGGATACATATTTCATAGAGTTGTGTTCAACATGCCCCAGGAGTGCAGAGGAGGGGGCTGTGAAATTTATTGGAGACTAGAGGTATTACCTGTTGATTTGGACCTTGAAAGATAAGGAGTAATTAGTTAATTTGGCAAGGGTGGTAGATGGTACGAGTACTCTGAAACTCTCTACTTGAGAGCTAGCCCTGGTGAAGAGGTGGGCCTGGCCCTTGCACAGGGCAAACTGCTGGGGCGTTAACGCTCCCAGGAGCAGTACTCAGCTAATCTCAACTGGGATTTGGCAGAAAAATGCTCTAGTGTTCTCACTCAATGAGTGGGACAGCTCCAAGATGTGTTCTACAACATCAGCCACTAGTGTTGCTCAGTGGGATTGGGCCCCAGCTGTCCAAGGTGGTACCCTGCTCGCTAATGCATCTTTTCTTCGCTTCCTTGCCTCCCCAGTCTCAGTTGTCCATATCCCCACTAGTGCTTCCTGGGATCACCTCTTCAGCAAACTATTTGCACTCAAATCTTAATATGGAGGTCTGCTTCTTGGAAACTGACCCCAACACAGCAAAGCATGGGCAGAGTGCATTCTGGGAAGAGGAGACAGCATTAGCAAAGGCACAGATGTATGACAGAGCATGCCTTGTTTGGGGATCAGGAAGTTGCGTATGGCTGCAGAGTAGGTCAAGGAAGATTAGGAGATAGCTAGAAAGGTAGAATGGAGAATCGTGAATGCCTGGCTATCCTCTGTGGAGGGAGGATGGTGGGTTTAGAATGGAAATTTTAAAAAAGTCCCCCAGATGATTCAGTGATGGGCAGGGGCACTGTCTGGGGAGCAGAGAGAAAGAAGACCCTGTTCTCCTCCTCTCTGGTACTTTTTCCTAAGGCTTAGGGCTCTAAGTTTCAGATCTGCAGATCCCTGGGGCTCAGTCCTCCCTCACCCCAATGAGTCTCCTGCCTTCATGCCGAATTGGTAGCTGTCTTCATCACCTGCCAAGCCTGTTGCCAAGGGTTCTGCTGCGGCAGTCGCTGGAGGTGGGCGGAGCTCAGCCAACAGCCGTCAATGCAGTTACCAGGCCTGGGACAGCTGTCTATGCCCACTGGCTACACAGACCGAATTTTCCTTTCTGCAGCTGTGCCTTACCGCTCACCACTTGCCTGTCTGCACTCTCAATTCGGGGCTCATCTGAGGCTTCCTATTCAGGTGGTCATTAATATTCACATCCTGTATTGGCTCCTGTCAATGGGGGAATTGGAAGGCATTTGCAGAGGAGGCTGGAGAAAGACCAGGTACTTTTACTATCTGCCTGGCTACAGAGATGTGGTATTATTTTGGAGGAGGTTTTCATAAGCAGTCCTGTGCCTTGCTTTCTTTTCCTTCTGTCTTTCCTTTTATTCTTTCCTTTTTCTTTTTTCCTGTCTTCCTTCCTCCTGCCAGGCCCTGGACTTGGTATTTAGGATTCAGAAATGACTCAGTCACAATCTCTGCCTTCAGATCACAGTCTAATGAGGAAAACAGAATATGACCTAATAATTACAGTACTGTGTGTTGAGTTATTTATGCATTTTAAATAGTTGGTGAATGAATAAAGAAAAAAAATGAATGACTATTAGGGCGCAGAGGAGAGAGGCACAGTCAGGGAGGTCTTCATAGAGGTGGTGGTGCCTGAGCTGCATTTGGAAGGACTGGTTATAATCACTCCACCGGCTAATTGCCAGGTACCTTGCTAGGCTCTTTTAGCTTGAATCCTCATGACAGCACTGAGGTAGATAGCCCTACTTTACAGAGGAAGAAATTTGGGAGATTTGATAAAATTGTCTAAGATCATAAAACTGTAAATGGTACTCTCAGGAACTCACAACAGCTCAAGCCTGTAGTTGTTCCACTGCACCGTGCTGCAAAGCACGGGGAAGTGTATCCCAAATAGAGGGAACAGCTTGGGCAAAGGCTTGGAGGCACACTAGAGATGGCACAGGGGCTGATTTTCTGGAACCCTTGGCTGCCATACTCTCTGAGTCCCAGCGCTTTCCAAAGCATTCATTATAGCCTGTAGGAAAAGAAAGTAGCAAGTGAGTGTTCAACTCTTCCTCCTACAGGGGAGAGTTTGAGTTTGAATCTCAGCTCTCCTGTGACAGACTGTGTGACCTTGGGGAAGTCTCTTCCCGTCTTTGAGTTTCTGTTTCCTCATTTGTTTAAATGAATGTACGATTCCTACCGTGTGAAGTTGTAAGAATTCAAGGCAATGTGTGAAGCTATCATTACTGTTGATCTGTTCAAGGTGACTTTAGGATCCCCAGGACTGCCTTATGATGGAGTGGTTGAATGAATCATCAGGCAAGGGGACTTGTAGATAATGGATAGGGGAAGCCTTCTATCTTCCAAGAAATGAGGGTGCTGGCACAGCACACAGCCTACTGCTAGCCTGTTTCAAATGGACCAGATGCTATTTTGGAGATGAGAAAAGACATTCTCTTGACACTGCCAACGTAGGGAGAAGATAAAACCAAGAAATAGGAATACTGACTCACTCCTGATCAGAAATACGGACCGGCAAGCCAGCCAAGTGTCTTCAGCCCTTCGAGGGCCTCTAACTCCGTCAGAGCTCTGCGGATGTGCCGGGGTGAAGTGAGCTGGCAGGTGGGGGAGTGCTGATTGGGTTTTCGAGCTGAATCACACACTGTAAAACAACAGTCAAGTGTTTGACCTTGGACTCTGACTCTGTTTTTCTCCAATCCCTGGAGCTGGCTGTTTTCTGTTTGTTTGTTTTTTCTTTTTTTTTTCGTTTTTATTTTTCTTTTTTATTAAATTTATTGAGGTGACAATTGTTAGTAAATTTACATAGATTTCAGGTGTACAATTCTGCATTACATCGTCTATAAATCCCATTGTGTGTTCACCACCCAGAGTCAGTTCTCCTTCCATCACCATATATTTGATCTCCTTTACCCTCATCACCCACCCCTTACCCCTTACCCTCTGGTAACCACTAAATTATTGTCTGTGTCTATGTGTTTTTCTTTCTCATTTGTTTGTCTTGTTCTTTTTGGTTTATATACCACATATCAGTGAAATAATAGGGTTCTCTGCTTTGTCTGTCTGACTTATTTTACTTAGCATTATACTCTCAAGATCCATCCATGTTGTCACAAATGCTCCTATATCATCTTTCCTTAACGCGGAATAGTATTCCATTGTGTATATATACCACAACTTCTTTATCCATTCATCTATTGAAGGACATTTTGGTTGTTTCCATGTCTTGGCCACCGTAAACAAAGCTGCAATGAACATTGGAGTACACGTGTCTCTATTGGCTGTTTTCAAGAGAAGAAGAAATGGGGCCAGCTGCTCAGAGCTGGCCCTGGCACTAAGGAACCTTTCCCTGAGGACAATTGTACAGGAACTCATACAATGTGGTGTGTATGTGGGAGTACTTCTCAATGTACAGATATTTACATTAAGGAGCAATGTCATTAATGCCTTATGCCATTTCACCAATAAAGAACAGGATGTCGTTTTCTTTTCTTTTTTGCCCAAATCCTCGGATTCCCAGCAGAGCTGTGATAAACCATACATTCAAAATAAAACCTTCACATAGAATCTCAGAGGTCCTGAGCCGATGACTCTCATCCTGACCTCGTCATTTTTACATATGAGGAAATGAGACTCAAAACAAAACTGACCTCAGAACTGACTTCAGAATATAGTTCTTAATCTATTACGTGGGGAACCAGGGATTCAAATATTTGTCTCCATATCAGAACATAATTTTAATTACATTTTTTTCTTTAAAATAATTTCTATCATGAATATGTACCTATCTTGTGCCAGACACTGTACTGGGCACTATTTATACGTGATCTCATTTAATTTTCTTCAACAACCCAACAAAGAAATATGAACCCTACTTTATAGATAAGGGAACTGAGTCTCATTAAAGAAATTGCATGAGATTGCCTTGTTAATAAGTGGCTGAGGCATAAGATAAACCCACATGGGTCTGACACTAAAGGTCTAATCAGTCTACAGTCTGGGAGTGGCTAAGCAGGACTGGGGAGGCAGGGGCTGTCCACTGTTTCTGTAAACACAACAGTTCATCCTCTGGTATGTTGTAAATATCTCTTCCTGCCACCCGGAAGGTGCCTCCTTGAAGAGGAACTGTACCAGAGGTAAAGGGAGGGGCTTGCCTTCTGTACCGACTTGGTACAGAAAGCTCAGCCTTGGCCCTGAGTTGGATTGAATGCTAAGTGGAAAACGGTGCTCTTCCATTTATCCGTGAAGCAGCGTGTAGATGCTGCTCATATGTGCATGACACCAATGTTCCCTTATCACCATAGCAACAGCCAATACACCAGCATCCCTAATAGGCCAGAGCTGCTTTGTGGGGAACTGTGGTCCAAGTTGGGTGGGAGTAGGAGTGGGGTGTATGGAGGGAGGGGTGTCTCATCAACTATCTTCTTCTTGCTTGAGTCTAGCTTGTTCCTGGGGCAGGCAAGTTTATATAGTGTGCCAAGCCTCCTGTGTCTGCAGGATTTAGGGCAAAGGGAGATGGCAGGGACTATGAGGAGAGTCCAGGAGGGCGTATTATTTCTTCTGTGGTTTGCAATAAATGTGTTTATTAGGCAAGCTGCTGGTGTGCGATTAGGCAACCTTTCTAAGGGGTCTCTCTGTATATCCTAATGGAGAATCTCATGAGCTTTGCAGGCAACTGGAGTCTTCCAGCTCTGCGGCTTTTTAGTTCTGAGATCTCATATTGGTTGGTGTAACCTCTAGAAGTGTAATTGCTTCATTGGTAAAAGGGACTATGTAACGCCTCCCTTATGGGAGATTAAATGCGATAACACATGGGCAGTGTCTGACATGTAGTCAGATCTAATCAGTAGCAGTTATTATTATGTCCCCAATATTGTCAGATAAATGGAGACTGGACAAGGGATCACCTCTGACTCCCTTACATCAGGGACAGACTTAGAATTTGTGCCCGCTGTGTCCTGGGAGCTCCTGCTTCCTTCTCTTTTCCTAAGATCATCTCTCAGTGCTCAGTGCTAGCTCCCAACACTTGGCTTCTGTGTTCCCTGTTTCAGCCTGGTGATATCAGGTGCTTGTTTCCCCCATGGGGCTCCGCTCAGAGAATCTCCCAACACTAGACCCTGGGGATCGCTCAGCTCAACTCTCTCTCCCAAGCTAGGAAATGGAAGCCTGGAGAGAGAAGTTAAGTGCCTTGTTCAACATCACCCAGAAAGGTAGAAGCCATTAGTTGAAATGTGTATCACATTTATTTTAGCAGGTATGACTAAGCCTGGGAGTAGCTGCAGAGAAGGTTGACCTCATGCCTTCCATGAATTTTCCTGGGTGTGTAACATTCGGATAAGGACGTATAGGGTATTTCAGTTGTGATACTGGTGAATTCCGTGATTTCCCTGGAGTCAGAAATATTAATAGCTAACATTTACACAGTGCTTTACAGCGTATAAAATATACTCAAATACTTGATCTTAATTAGTCCTCAAAATAGTCCTTCAAGGTCATTATGATAATTATCACCAGTCTTTCACAGAGAGGAAACTGAGGCTGAAAAGTGATTTGTTCAAAGTTGCACATGAGGCAGATTTAGAAATTGAACTTACGTTTGTGTGATTACTAATTATAGCAACTGGCCCAGCTGACATGGCCATCTTTGGAGAATTCAAAGTTGGGGACAAAGCTGTCCTCTATACAGAGGTGGAGGAGGAAGGCATCCACACATCCACATGGCTAATTGTCAAGAAGGCCCACCTGAATGGAGGTGACAAACTCTCAATTCAATCAGGTTCTCCAAATGACAGGTAACAAGGTATATAAAAGGAAATAATGATAAAGCTTTGTCATTTTCAAAGTGTTCAAATATTATCTCTTGAGAGGCCCAAGTTAAATCTATCCCTTCCTGTTTACATAAGAGGTCCAGAGAGTTCAACAACTTGTTGAAAATCGCAAAGCCGATTAGTGATGGAGCCCGGACTAGAATCCACAGTTTCTGAATCCCAAATATTTTCTGCTTCTCTTCAGGGCAGGTGGGTCTGAATGGGATACCTGATCCTGAGAATTGAGCAAGGGCCGAGGGTGGCATGCTCCAGCAAACTTCCTTGTTTGGGAGGACACCCAGTCAACAAGTGTTTTGCCAGGTGGCTTGGTGCACCAGGTTTTCCTTTAAACTCTGTATTTGAACTCAGCCTGCAGAAGGCACTTCAATTGCTTCTCAGTCTTGTACCCAGCCTTTCTCCCTTTGAGCTTTCTCTGCTACATTCTTGCTCAAGGGAAGAGAGAAATAAGAGCTGATCAAGTATGTAAATTGGTTCTTGATTTTAACAGGATTCTTTCATCTGCAGTTGCCAGATGTTTACTTGTGTTTACAATTCAGTGGGAAGATAAAGATTACACAAGGAAGCGCCTCAAAGAGTCCTGGGCTTCTAGAACTGGAATTCTCTGATATTCTGACAGTTGGCTTAGTCAGTCCCTGAATCATTAAAAAAGGTGGAGAAGATCCCTCCACTGATTGCTCTGGGAGGAATGCCTTCCACCTGGAGATGGGGAATGGCTCGTTGGTCTTAGGGAGATAGGCAGTAAAGGCCCTAACTGCATCAAGATTTTACATTTTGTAGCATTTCCAAATCCTGTTCCCCTTTGAATTCTATGGAAAAGGCAGCACAAAATATATAGTAATCGTGCTATATTCTCCCTGTATCTGGAACCTAGGTCCATGGGTAAGGATAAGGAAGAGATTTTCTTTACAGTTCATTAAAAACCCAAGCCCATTTATAATAAGTGCTTTTGCATGCCACAAAGACACTTCTTGGCAAAAAGTCAGTGGAGCATGGGGATACTGGTTTAAGCAGATGTGATTTACGGTTGTGCCAACTAATGAAAATCTCCTGATCATATACAACTGATTATGACCACCATGCCCAATTATAAGAAAAGTCTGTTCTTCCACAAGTAATTCTTATTAAAAATCTACCAGAAAATAACTTAACTAATTAATGGAATTTGATACATATTTTATAATGGTCTTGTGGCCTTCCATTGTATTAATGAAGGAATCTACAGCTAAGCAGTTCTCTGGGAACATTCTGATCAAGCACCCAAGATTGGGACACTTACTGAGTGTTGGATATTATATCAGGCTTTGTAGATCATTCTGAGAGAAACAGAAATAATTCCTCCCTTTGAGGTTGTTTGCCATCTACAAAGAAAGCTGGATAGACAGTAACACATACACATAACACAAAATTACAGTCTCTCAGAGCCTCTCTTACACATATTTGGATGCACACTATAATACAATACATGCCAGGTACTATTCTAAGGCTCAAGGAATACAGTGATAATACAAAGAAGGTCTTTGTCTTCAAGGAGATCTATACATATAAGTTATCCAGTCCAGCTTCCCTGACTTTGATCTTGCTATTCCCGGCCTTGGTTGTTCTCTCCACCTTGTTCTGGTTGTCTGAATGCCACCCATTTTATAAAGCCTGGGCTCTGCCTTCCCTGTGAAATCTTCTCCTACCCCATACATCTACTCTTCCTCTGGCTCTTCAACACTCACTGCCTGCTTCACTTTCTGGTTACTCAGCTCTTGTATTGCTAGTTATGTGTCCACATGTTTATGACTTGTCTTCTTAGAGGCAGAACTTGGGTTTTCTTCATCTTTGAATCTCCTTTACCCTCCAGTATCTCGCATAATGCCTTGCATGTATTAGGTACTTCAAAATATGTTTGATAATTAGTTGATTTTTAAATATTATACAAGTTAATGCAAGTTAATGGTTAGGGGGAATTATTTAGTGAAATATATAAAAAAAAAACCCAATCATCCAAAAAAATTAAAGTGGTACAGTGTTTGAAATGCTATCACTAGAGATTTATGCCTTTGGAAAAGATTCCTCTAAAGTCTCTAAAAAACACTTCCTAGAAGGGCAATACATTAAGTTTATTTCCTTAAGTTATTAGTGACTTCGTTTTATTTTCCAATAGACTTGAGAACTGAGTTGGGTTAGAGTACAGTTCGATTCTCAAACAACTGAATCCTTACTATATGTCAGGCACTGTGCTTGGTGTTGGGGTCCAAAGATGACTAAGACACAATCCTATCCTTGAAAAGCTTACATTCTAGTCACCAGAATGTTTTATTATAATTTCTTCAGGGCTATGGCAAAGCCAAGTATAGGAGATGAAACACTTAGCTCACCCTGGAAGATTGAGGGAAGGTTTCCCGGAGGAGTCATCAACTAGCATTCCTCCAGGCTTTCTCTGCCTGAGTGCTTTTCCCACTTCGCTGCTGGTAAACTTTTGTAGCTGCCTCAAGACCCATCTCAAATGTCACCTCCCCTGAGTGATATCCATAAGCCTTACAGGAAGAATGAACCCCTCACTCCTTGGTGCTCCTAGGCCGCCTTGCTCAACTGTATTATAGCATTTCTCACATCTTATTGTGGTCAATTGTTTCTATGTCTATCTTCCCCACTCTCTCCTCTAGCCCACATAGATTGCGGACTTCCCACAGACAAGGGCCACTTCCCATTCATATCAGTCAATCCAGCTCTTACCACTGACTGGCTCGTGGTAGATGGGAAAACCACTGTATTATTACAGTTGGCTAGAGACCTCTCAGATGTCATTGGGTCTCTGGCTCAGAGCTGGAGTGTACATCTCCTTGCTCCAAGTTGAGGGCCAGGTGGGATGGAGGAAGCAAGAACTGCCTGCCAATATTAGTGACAAGATGCTCATTGATTCCCCTCTGCCCAATAAATACTGAGAACTAGTTAAAGAAAGAATCCAGCCAACACTAATAGAATACGTACTCTGTGCCAGGTGCTTTACATACATGATCTCATTTACTCTGTGTAACAACTTAGAAAAGTTATTTCCTTTTATCAGACGAGGAAAAGAGGCTCAGAGGGCTAATTTGCCCAAGATCACAAATCACCCAGAGTGGTCTGAATGTAAAGAATGTCTGCAGTGTGCTGTTCTTATGCAATACAGGGATTAAGTATATCTCATGAGAGTTGAAAATAAAGGTCCAGGGGTCACACAAGATTTAGGGAGTATACATGGGAAGGTGGTAATCAGAGAAGTCTTCATGGAGGTCCAGGCTGATCTGGCCAATGGATACACTGGAAAAAACAAATAGAAAGATCTTGGAGAGATGGCCTTCTATGTACTACATAGGATGTACCAAGATCTGACAGGGAGGTGAACACAGAAGGGGGAGTAGAGCCTTAGATATCCTATTTGGGAGCCCTAGGGAGGCCGTGTGTGTATCTCCAGCCTTACACATCGGTTCCTCTCTCTGGTTAATGAGGAGGGGAAAAGAAGTACATGCTCTTAGATGAGCCATCCTCAAATGCAGGCATCAAAAACGTGCCCCACACATCCTTCCAAGACTCGGTGGAGAGGATCTATTTACCCTCTCCTCCTCAAAGTACAAGAGATGACCCTTTGCTTCCCCACTGGGACTCGTCTCCATCACCTTGGGGTGGGGGGATGATTTTCTCCCCAGCATTGAGGAAGGGGAGTAGTTCTTTTCCATCTCAGCATAGGGTGTGTGAGTGTGTGCACGGATTGTTTCTTCCTCCCTCACGTGGGGGTTGGGGAGATGACACCTTTCCCCCAGCTCTGGGAAAGGAGATGGTTCTTTTCTTTCTCACTACAGCGTGCGTGTGTGTGTGTGTGTGTGTGTGTGTGTACACACACGCGCGCGCTCAGGGAATGGTTCCTTTGAAGGCTCTCTCCCCCAAAGAATGGGGACAGATTCCTTTGCCTCCATCTCCGGTGGGACACGGTTCTTTTCTCCCCAACCAAAAGGTGATAGGGGCTTTTAGCTTCCTTTTCCCTTTTCTTGAGGAGCAGGACTGGCTCCCACGCCCCCCCCCACAGAGCGACACTCAGGTTTCAGGAGGCTTGGCCGTACCCCGCTTCCAAGTCCGCAGACCCAGGAGGCCGGCGACTAGGCGCCCCAGACGCAGGCAGTGAGTCGGGGGCGGTGCCGGCTCTGCGGCGCGGGGCGGGGCCTCCTGTGGCCCCGCCCCCGGCCCCGCCCGCTCCCTGGCGCTGAGCTTCGCGCCGCGGGGCCCACCCGGCCCAGTCCGCCGCGGGTGTCCGCCGGGCTAGCGCGCAGCGGACCGAGCATCGGCCGCCTCTGCCTCCTCAGCCGCCGCTGCGTCCCGCCGCCGCCGCCTCCGTCTCGCCCTCCGTGCTGTCCGGCCCCGCCGCCGCGCGCGCCCCCAGCCCCTCCAGCCAGATGATGAACTTCCTGCGGCGCCGGTTGTCGGACAGCAGCTTCATCGCCAACCTGCCCAATGGTTACATGACGGACCTGCAGCGGCCAGAGCCCCAGCAGCCGCCGCCGCCGCCGCCCCCCGGCCCGGGCGCGGCCTCGGCCTCGGCCTCGGCCTCGTGTGCGCCCCCGGTCGCCTCTCCGGGCCCCGAGCGGAGGCCGCCGCCGGCCCCGGCATCCGCGCCGCAGGCGGCCCCGGCGCCGTCGGTGGGGAGCAGCTTCTTCAGCTCGCTGTCCCAAGCGGTGAAGCAGACGGCCGCCTCGGCGGGCCTGGTGGACGCGCCCGCGCCCGCGCCCGCCGCCGCCAGGAAGGCCAAGGTGCTGCTGGTCGTCGACGAGCCGCACACCGACTGGTAGGTGCCCGGCCCCGCCGCCGCCGCCGCTCGGGGCTCCGGGCTCTGCCGGGCCGCGGGGGGCGGGGAGGCCGCTCAGACCGACAGCGAGGGGGCCTGCGGGGTCCCGCCGCGGGGCGCGTGTGCGCGGGGCGGGGGCCGCGGGCGGCCGGGGCAGCGGCGTCCTCAGGCCGGTTTCCTCACGCGTCTCGGCTCTTCCGAGACCCCCGAAGGAAGGAGCGACTTTATGTAACCGGGAAGAGTCTGCAGGAATAGTTTGCTTTTGAGGGGGATACTAGGCACGGAAAAGCTGCGATAAAAATGGTGCCACGTCGCCGAGGGGACGTTTTCAAACAATCACAAAGGGGTCTCCTGGATAAGCCGGGATTGAATTTGGAAAGGAAGTGGGTATTTTGCGGGGAGAAGGTGAGAAGGGTATTTTTTCACCAGTCCCGAGGGATGCTGATCTCAGTATTGACATCAGTCAAGGGTGGGCTTGTTCCCGGGCATCACTGCTGAAGTCCGTTTAAGAATCATAATAACATTCTTGTATTTTGTGCAGCGGGGAGGGGATTTGTGGATTTTTTTTTTTCCTCGTATGTATGTGGGGAGTGGACTGATGGTGGTTTTTCCAGCTGGGAAGATGATGACCGAGGCGAAATATTCTGGACCATTAAAGGGCCACAAATAAAAAGAGATCTGCCTTAATGCAACAGACAGGAACTGCAGGAATAATAATAATAATTATTAATAATGATAATAATAATGATTATTGTTATTGGATATTCCAACGTAGAATGGTACAGGCTGGGGGAAAATGTTTCCTCTAGTTGGTAAAAGCAGGAATGAGATCTAGTTAAGACAAATCAATTATAAGAGGTTCTATTTTATGTAGCAGGAAGTTGACCTAGGGGATGGTTGGGGTCGGTGGTGATGGGGAATTGCCTGGTGAAGGGCTTGAAGAAATGAAGAGTCCGGGTTGCTTTTTCTTCTGGAATACCAGAAGGCAGAAGGGTTGTTTTTGTTTATTTTTCTTTCTCATAAGAGTTGAGGTTGGAGATTGGACCTGAGTGTTTCCTCCCAAGGGGGAGGCACAGAGGTACCGCAGAGCTGTTTATCTCCATTTCCTCTTTGGGTTGCTTCACTGCTTTTCTCTCTTATCATTTTCTCACTGGGGGACCAGGCGGGAGGGAGAGCTGGCATGAGTGTGATAGAAGTGAGGTGTAAATGTGGAGATGCCCTCCTGCTGGCCCCTAATATGCCCATTCTGAGTCGTCATTTGGGTGACTTGTGTAGTTGGCTTTTTCTCGAGACAGTGGAGTAGAAAATCTGAGGGGACCTTTGTTAGGAGAGGACAAAAGCACAAACTAGGGTGTAACGGGCAAAGCATAAAAATGTAAACGATGGTGTCGTGACAGCCCCCTAGGAGAATTACTCTCAGTTGAAATCAACAAGTGCTTATTAGTGGGAAGGGAAGGTAACTAAGCTTTATTGAGCATCCGTTATTTGCCGGACTCGGTACTAGCTGTGCTAATATATACCTCATTGAATTCTCACCACACAGGCTTAGCAAAAAAGTAAGTAATGTATTGGCAGTCATACATCCAGCAAGTGGTAGAACCAGGATTTGACATAGCCCATTTGACTCCTGTTTCGCCCATGTACTGTTATATTGCCTCATTATTATTACTCTGTTATTAGCAATATTAATCATAGGCTCCCTCTAGGGGCTTGGCAGTGTAGGGGCCTACTCAAATTTGGGAAACAAAATGGAAACATGAAAGAGTTAACAAAGAGGAATCTAGAATTATTAGCTTAGACTAGTATTTTAGGCATTCAATAAATAGAGTGAATAGTGAGAGCCGAAGTTATTAGAGAAAGCTTCACGAAATATGAGTCTTGAAGAAAGGCCAGGAAAAGACGGGGAGAACTGGGAATGACATTGGTTCTTCATTTTTCTATGTAAGAATCTGATCCTCCTGCCTTGTCCTGATCTGTCCAGTTGAAGGCATTTGTTTTGGATCTAATTACCAATTAGGTACCCACAGGTAGGAAAATACTCATTTGTATGGGTATGATGAGGCTGTTGTAGATTTGTGTTTAGTTCTAACTGCTTCAGTGGCTTGAGATTTGAAACTTTCCTTGGACCCTATTATTCTCTAGGAAGATTATCTGGCATGAACCAGGGAATTTGCCTTGCCCTGAACGCTAGACTTCTGATGGAAGTAGCCACCGTGTGCTGACTCCCAACCGTTTTCTGATTTTCTCTGAAGTAATAACATTGATTTATTAAAACTCATAAACCTAGTTTGAGTCTAGTTCTTGACAACAGTTCTGTGCTTCTGTGTTTCTGTGCTTCATAGCAGTTCTCAGAATTGTCTTCTAACATGTCTAAATTTGTTGAAAACATCTTGGTTAAATATTGATGAATGCTTTTATTGAAAGGTCGCTGAGTTAAGGAGCAGGTGCCTGCTAATGACAAACACAGTGACTTAAAAGGTGCTTTTTGCTCTAAACGCTGATTTTAGTAAATTTGTCTCACAGTTTAAGCTACCTAGATAGTATTCAGTGAGCAGGTGTCATTATATGCCCAATATTATTTTCCTGGGGCTTGAAGAGGAAGCCAGAGTGTAGTCTCTCAGTGGAATTTAAGACTATTGGTCCCATCTGAATTATAAAATGATAAAATAAGGAGGGTTTTAACAAGCATTTAAATAATTGGGGATTTAAAAGAAGGGCTTAAAATAGGTAGCCTGTCAGAGAAGCCTTAATACACAGCAGATTCCTTTGATTTTCTATCAGTGTAATGTGGGCAATGGAATTTGGGGACCTTACCACTGACCAAGTTGATGGGGAAATTAGAAGGTGTTTCTCTCTCCTTCTTTTGCTTGAAATGTGTTTTCATCGGTTGCTTGCGATATTTAGATTAATTGCATACTAACGGATCACTGAAAAATGTATCTGTCTCATTAAAAGAATTAAATAAGCTTATTATATACCTTATTAGTAATTATTATTAGTGGTTTATATATGTAAACCACTAATTATATTAACATATGTATATACATATATGTGTGTGTGTCTATTTTGAAAATGCATCTTCTTTTAAGGTCAGATCTAAATTTGAGGTACAGGTTAAGACTAAATTTTAATAAATGATCTTTGTGCTTAAACAAGGAACAAGTATCCATTTGTATGTTTTTTTTCTGTGTATTACACTCACTGGTGAAGAGGTAAGTTTTCTCTCAGATTCTCCCCTATCTCCCTTCCAGTGATTCCAATCCCAGTAACAGAGTTTTTCATCATAGCATGTCTCAATGTTTGATTTGAAAATCAGTACAGCACAGGCATTCTAAAGATTATCTAGAGACTGCAGATATGACAAATCCACAGATGTTTATTGGACACCTTCTCTGGACAGGGTATATATGCTAAGAAAAGTGACACATTGTATTTGTTTTCTAAGATCTTTCTGTCCATTTGGGGGGATATGATGAATACATGTTTTAAAAGCTTACTAAAAACTACCCCTTTTATTCAAAGCATGGTCCTTGGATCAACAGCATTGGCATCAGCCAGGAGCTTTTTCAACTACAGATTGTCAGGTGTTACCTCATGCCTACTGAATAATAATTTGCCTTCGAACAAGTTCTCCATGTGATTCACATGCACATTAAATTTAAGATGTACTGAACTAAAGGATATGTGATTAGTGCTAAAGGTATAGCAACAACACCAACTACTATCATTTATTGAGCAACTACTATACGACAAATGCTTTACTAAGCTCTTTACAAATATCATTTAATCTCTACCACAGGAATGTAAAAATTTAAAGGTGAGAGAGATGGACGTGGCCTAGAGTGGGAAGGGAATGCTTCATGGAAGTAGTGAGATTTGAACTGAGCCTTGAAGAATTTGAATCTAGAGATAGGTTTGGCTCAGTCAGTATAAGAAAACTACAGTGGCAGAAAGATGGAGACAACAAAGAGACTGGATTGATGTATTATCTAGGCAGCATCTGTTCCTATTCTTTTCTGGTGAGTTTTTCGGGAATTCATTAAGAATAGGGGAATTCAAAGTAGCATAGTGCTTGTGACTGGCTCTAGAAAAATATTAGAATTAGAATTTGGGGAGAAAGCTCAAATGAGCTTCGAGGCTCTTCTCTGCTAAATATTTATGTGTTCTGTTTCTGACTAATTACAAACATGCCAATTCCATTGTTCATAGCAGCAGGAGCCTAAAGCTTAGAATTTTAGGTTATTAGAGCTGGAATATCATCTGGGTTACTTTATAAATGGGGGAAATCTTGATCTAAAGAGGGACAGTGACTTGTTCAAGGTTACTCAACTAGTTGATGGCAGAACCAGAACTAGAATCTAGAACTTCAGTTTCTCTGCTAAGCTTTTTTTCCCACTATGCCACAGTGCCGCAGTACCACAATACCCCTTTATTTTACTTTCTGCCTTCCTAATTTTGTTTTTTTCTATCTCTGATTCTCTAAAAGCTGATAGGGACTTTTGGTCTTATAATTAATAGCATTTGAACTCAAAGGAACCTGAATCATCATCTAGCCCAGAGAAAGGGAATGATCTGCCCAAGGTCAAATAAGAAGTTAGTGAGAGAATGGAGACTAGAACTCTCTTCTAACTCTGACTCAAGTTTCTTTCTACTTTTAAGTCACTCTTTGAGTAGGTCCCTCAAATGTAATCCTTTTTTTCCCTTAAAAATACTATTTGTGTCTGCTTCTTTTAAAGATTCATTGTGGAGTTTTTGGTAAGTGCTTGAAAAAAGTAACCACATGAGCATATCACACTATACGTACACCAGCAATTTCACTTTCTTATTTATATTATTGATGTTTCAACAAAGGTCATGGTAAAATGCATGAAGGATACTCTTAGAGAGCCTCTCATCAAAATCTAACAATATGGGCTGGCTGGGTGGCTCAGGTGGTTGGAGCGCCGAGCTCCTAACGCTGAGCTCAACAGTTCAATTCCCACATGGGCCAGTGAGCTGCGCCCTCCACAGCTAAGATTGGGAACAACAGCCCTCCCTGGAGCTGGGCTGCCGTGCGCAGCCAAAGGTTGGGATGGACTGCGGTGGGCTGCTGTGGGCTGCCTGGGCTGCTGTGGGCTGCTGTGAGCAGCTGACCAACGACTGGAGACCGACTGCCTCAGCCGGGGACAGCACAAGGCTCATAATACCAGCATGGGCCAGGGAGCTGTGTCCTACACAACTAGACAGAAACAGTGGCTTGAACCAGAGTTGGAGGAGGGGAGAGGCGCAAGAAAGGGGAGAAATGGAAGAAAGGGAAAAGAAATAAGAAATCTAACAATGTGATAAAATTAATAGGACTGTGCTGCAGTGATGGCCTTTCTTTCAGGGACCTGTTTTTACCTTAGTGTCCTAAAATTGCTTATTGTGTTTCTGTACCCAAGTTCAGATCTGTAGTAACATTACTCTTTTCAATACCTTGCTAAGAAAAAAGTAATGGAGGCCTAATAGGAAGTTTCCCAGAACTGCATACCTTCCCCTCAAATTTACAAAACAGTTGTTTTTTTTTTTTTTTGTGTGTGTGTGTGTGTGTGTCCCCTGGTCTCTTTCCCCCTTCCTTCTGCCTGGTAGATGACAGACAACCTGACATAGCTGCCTATCAGCCTGAATCACCCAAATACCTATGTGCTATTTTGCAAGAGATAAACGTCTGCCTAGTTTTAATGTTTGTATTTTGGGTCTCTTAACTGAGATATGATTTCGTGCGGGTGAGCATCTAACACAAGGCAGGTACTGGGGATATACGGATAAGTTGGGCATAGGCCTTGTCTACTGAGATCTTTGAGTCCATTAGGGGAAGGGACAGACATTTAAATAGGATTTTGATATAGTATGATAATTAGTATACATAGGACACATACGTGGTCTGTCCTGAGAAATGAAGACATGGTTAAAAATGTCTGTACCATTAAAAATGTGCCATGTGTATTCTTAAGTAAATCACGTTGTCTCTGGATTTTGAGTCTCTAAAATCTGTCAAATGAGAGAATTGAAACAGATTCTCTACTTCCTTTACAGCACTACATTATTTTTATGTTACAGTTTTTGTGCCATTTTCTTTCAAAAACTTTAGCTCTATAATTTATTCTATATGGTAATGCTTATAAATCTTTGGAAAAAGAAGCTCATCTTCTAGTTCTTTCCATTCAGTACCTCCTTCTTACAGTATTGCTACCCTGTGGTATCCTGAAAAAAGGGGCCAATCCTGTCATTCCTGCTGTGTGTGTTTCCTCCTCAATGAAGGAAATTGGAGATTTGTGGTTGAATTCTTCTGTGCCTGATAGATCTAAGATTTCTCTGTCTCTGTCTCTGTCTCTGTCTCTGTCTCTCTCTCTCTCTCTCTCTGTCTGTCGGCCAACAGCATTTATTTCTTGATCCCTGCCATGTGCACTGTCCTTTACAGTTTACACAGCATATTCTTACCCATTGTCTCATTTTATCTTCACAATGATCCTGAGTAGTAGACTATCCATTTCATAAATGAATAAACAGACTCTAAAAGAAATCACTTGCTCAAGATTATATAGCTATTAAGCTGAAGTGTCAGGATCTGAACCCAGAATGAAAAAAAAAATCAATTTTCCGGCAAAAATTAGACGATTTTTTCTTATAAAAAAGTTCTTTTGCAAAAGGATTTACCACATAATTCATTTAAATAGTAAGTGCCCTACTGCCTTTGAAATTATTCAATTTATAAAAATATTTTATACACACAGCTTTTTCTGGATGATATCTTTTGCATAGAATGAGGGCATGGATAAACACAGTGTTCTCAGGATGGAGAGTTACATCCTGTTTTCTGTGTGTTTAATGACATGCACGCTATGTATACATCTCTAAATCTTGTGAGTGAGACCTTTTGCATGCTAATTGGGTGACATTGCCATCCTTTGTTTTAATTGTCCATATATGCAATTGAATACCAGGAGGCTACACAAAGCTTTTTAGAGAGGAGAGGATGATATAGAAGGCTTTTCTGTTCTGCAGACACTACTTCAGTGCAGTAGGAGGAAGTAGCATAGAGTAGGGTAAGTGCCCTATAGAGAGAATAAAGTGAGCAAGCACCACAGATACCTGGAACTCTGAGAATGCCCATGCAGCATGACTAAGAATAGGAAGTATACTGGCCTTGGTATTGCTTGACAGTAGGTATTTCTTAAATTTTAACCAGTTCACATAACATTGTAAAGCAGATTATGATTGTATTCAATCATCCTACCCGTTTCTCCTTTTTTCAGCAGCATGAAACAATATGAATGTGTAGGATTGAGGATCAAAAGACCTAAGGTTGAGATCTGGCTTCACCATTAACTATGACCCTATCACAGTGGTGGAACTGCCTGAGCACTGTACCACATCCCATTCAATAAATTTTCATTGGAAAAAGAAAAAAAAAAAAATTTCATTGGGGACCTTCTATATGCCAGACACTGTTCTAGGTTCTAGAGACAAAAATTTGTTTGGTTATCAGTAAAAAGGAGATAATATTTCATAGCATTGTTATGAAAATTGAATAAAATTAGGTTCTGAAAAAGTAATTTGTAAAGGGTAAAGAGCCATGCTAATGATTGTTGCATCTTTTCCTGTTTACAAATGCAGGTACCCAACCTAACTTGGTCCATTTTTTTGATTTCCCCAAATTTTTTGTGCAGGTGATTGTCTCTTTTGCACACTTCAGGGATGTGGAATATTTTTATTTTTATTTTAATTGAGGACTACTGTCTCAGACAAAATCATTGGAGGTTTTCTTTTGTATTTTTTACAAGGCAATGTAATTTAGTTAGATTTTTTTCTTTTCTTTTTTCATTTTTAGAAGAGAGAAGCATTATCAGTTTGACTTAGCTATACGAGTATCTAACAATTAGGGACGGTACCACATAAATCTTTATTTTATTTAATAAATGAAATGAATTCTAAAATATCTGTACTTCAGTTTCACTTGTAACTAATTAAGGAAGGGTAGTTACAGAGGGAAATGAAGGAACAGAGATATATACAGAATGACTTTTTTAAAACTTTTATTGGGGAACAGTGTCTTTTTTCCAGGACCCATCAGCTCCAAGTCAAGTCATTGTCCTTTAGTTGTGGAGGGCACAGCTCAGCTCCAAGTCCAGTTGCCATTTTCAACCTAGTTGCAGGGGTTGGGGGGCGCCAGCCCACCATCCCATGCAGGAGTCAAACCAGCAACCTTGTTAAGAGCTCGCACTCTAACCAACTGAGCCATCTGGCCGCCCCCAGAATAACTTTTTAAAGTGGTGCCTGGGAAACCAACAAGGAATAAAAAGAAATTCTAACCAGTCAAAAACGGGGTACCTGTGTTCTTTTCCCCTATCCAATACATCTTTTACCTTGCTTTCAGAGTATTCCTAAATGAAACAAAAGCATTTCACCGATCTTATAAAGTTAATTTCCTTCTTAACTTTCTTCTCTATCATACTATTGCTCATTAGGCTTACTTACAACCTGGCTCCAGCTTATCTTTCAGACTTTTGCTATACTTTCAAACTTGCTACACTTTGGATTACCCTCCCCCTGAACACATACTTGATTTTCAGGATTCTGTGCTATTATCACACAGTTGCCTTTGGAATGCTCTTGTTCTAGTTCTCTTACCTCAACACTCATTTTCTTTATTCCATTTTAAATGTGAATATTGTTTTAAAAAGACCCATCCCTTGCTCAAAATTTTATCCCTTGTTCCTTCTATTCATAATCTCATTTTCTACTGGTTGCTTCTACCAGTTGCTCCATCACTGTAAATAAAGAAACAAGCAAAAAACTCCTCACCTTCTTAATCATTCTTCCAGATGTGAAAGAAAAATCTTAGTCTTGTATGTACTTCTTTATTCCAAATTTGCCCTCCTGCATGGAAATTGGGCTTATGCCTTCTCCGTAATACTGAAATTTGTCTTGCTAGGTAACCGAAATCCGAAGGAAGGTATCATTCTATGCCTTCACTGCTGGGCTTGACCCTGTTCATCTTCCATCTGAAGGTCCCTTGTCTTCTGCTTTCTTTGTTCTCTTCCAATCTGTCCTTTTACAGTTCCTTCTTGCTCTTCTTCTTTGCCTTTGTCCACCTCATTAAATGTGGGTGTTCCCAGGGCCCCATTTTTTGCCCACTTCGGTTTTCACTCTACAACACTCCCTGGTCCATCCACTCTCAATATGCCAGTTACCTCCTAAATGCAGTCAGTTCCCAAATCTTTACCTTCAGCCAAGAACTTTGTTCTGATCTTCAGGCAGAGGTTGCCTGCTGGACATCTCCATCTGGGTGGCTAAAGGTAACTCAAGGGCATTTGTTCCAGTATTGAATTCCTTCTTTCCTTACTATTCCAGTTCTTTTCCTGTTCTTTAGCTAGATTAGAGAGCAATGGTTGTCTATTTCAAGTTCTTACTAACTTTCACCTAGTACTTCTGCAGGTCTCATCATGACTTCCACTTAATACCGTGTTTCCCCCAAAATAAGACCTAGCCGGACAATCAGTTCTAATGCGTCTTTTGGAGCAAAAATTGATATAAGACCCGTTATTATATCACATCACATCACATCACATCACATCACATTGACTTGGTCTTATATTTTCATAAAATAAGACCAGGTCTTATATAAATTTTTGCTCCAAAAGACGCATTAGAGCTGATTGTCCAACTAGGTCTTATTTTTGAGGAAACAGGGTAGCTTGAATGAACTATTTAAAATGAAGATTTGACCTTTTCACTCCTTTGCGTAAAGCTTTTTAGTGCCTTCCCATGTCTTATAGGTAAAGTTCATGTCCCTCCCATTATTTGGCCCCTGCTTACTTCTCCAACTTCCTCCTAACCATTTCCATCCCTAAACTTCAATTTTCAGTGAAACTGAACTATTTGCAGTGGTGTTCCTTCTTGTCTTTGTTTATGCTGTCTACTCCTACTGCAATTGCCTCACCTCCTTTTTCCTGCCTTTTCTTGACTAAACTCATATTTATCTTTTGAAACTGAGCTGAATATTTCTTTTTCCAGAAATCCTTCTCTGGATTTAGATTATAATCTCCACTTAGATTATATTGGGCATCTATGCCCCCACCATGCCCTCTTTCAATCCAGTGGACAATTCTGGATAATATTTAAGACTCGACACAATGATCTGTTTATGTGATAGAGAGTTCTTTGAGGACACGCTTACTGGTTTATTTATTTTTTTGTATATACATTAACATCTAGCAGAGTGTTTTACAAATAATTTGATGTCAGTAAATCTTTGCCAAATTGCGTCGAAGAGAGAGAGGAGACCCAGAGAATGAGAAAAGGGATAGAAGCGAACAGTATACAGAGAGAATTATTCTAGGATTTGAGGTAAGATTTTGTGTTATGTTGGAAGTCATGCTTATTAGCTACAAATATAATAAACTTTAGAATACTTTGGCTCTTGTACTCTCTGAAATACAAATTAACTTAATTACTAATTTTTGACTAGTCCAAATCATAAATATTTTGAGATTTAGCTCTGAATGAGAGCCATAGCAGCCCACAATACTGGAGAGTATTATCTAGTCCATGCAGCTTTGAGCAGAACAAAGAAAATGAATAAAACTGAGGACCAAGTTTCTTTTCCCTAACTCATATTGATGCTTGGCTCTCAGGGAGCCCATTTTTCTGAAGTTAATTCTGCTTTCTTGCCATATCCAGAGAACTTTCCCTTCAGTGTGAAACTCCAGTCTGGGCCACCCAAGCTGCTTGTTTCTTTCTCTGTAGTGACAAAATTCCTTTAGGTTATCTGAAGCATAGTAGTTTTAGAGAACTGAAACAGCATTGTGACTGAAGAATGTTGAAAATACAAAGTAATCTCTTCATGATTTGACTCTACCTTTTCAGTCTTACCTTACTTTGATTCCCTGCCCACTTTGATATAGTCATGATAAACTACTGAGATTTAACTCGATGTGCCATGCCCCTACATCTTTACAAGTATTTATACTACTTCTCCCTGAAAGACTTTTTTTCAGCTGTGTCTTTGCCTGGACAATTCTGGATAATCTTTAAGACTCAAGTCAGTTGTTGTTTCTTTTAGAGTCTGGACTAAACTTAATCCTTTCTTAAACTCTTTCAATTTGTGTTAGAAACCATTATAAACTTGCTTACCTCTCATAACAATTAACTCATTGTATTATAATCTGGTTTTATTTGTCTGCCTTCTTATTTCCCCACTTTCAAACAAGGAGATCCCCTTGAGGGGTATGACTCTAATTTCACTATCTCCAGCCTTTGGTACGCAAAGAAGGTTTTTAGTAATTATTTGTTGGACCAATCAATGACTTATGATAAAAATTATGAAAATGAGAATGATGAGCAAAGCAACTCTTCAGCTCCCTGTAAATATAAACAAATAATAACGGGGATGCTAGTCTGTTGTTTAGAGCTCAGTCCTCTTAACAACAAGGTTGCTGGTTCAATTCCCACATGGGCCACTCTGAGCTGTGCCCTCCACAACTAGGTTGAAACAGCTACTTGATTTGGAGCTGAAAAACACACTTAAAAACACACCTGGAAAACCACACTTAAATATATAAAAAAATTTTTAAAAAGTAGTGAAACACATAATAGCTGCATTAACCAAAGTGACTAGTCAGTAAGAACTGGTATATATTAAAGTCTTTTTTTTTCTTTTTAGAAGAAGAACCAGTGAATGTTTATATCACTTTTGGGTGAAGAAAACCTATCTAAATATAACATGAAAGTCAGACAATAAGAGGGTAAAAATAGATTAAATTTGACTACGTGGAAAATTCATTTAAAAAGTACAATAGAAATTACAATGTGGGAAAGACCTTTGCTGCATGTATAACAATTTAAAAGAGTTCTTACAATCATTTTTAAAAAGACAAACATACTACTAATACAAAAATAGCAAAGTACACAGTTCACCACAGAAGTACAAATGACAACAAAATTATTAGAAATTCTATCTTCTTTGTAATAAGCAAGTGAAAGAAAATACAAACCAAAATGATCTTCTTCTTTTTTTATTTAACTTAATGGTATTGGCAAAAAAAAAGAAAATCAAATAATAATAACTTGCTGGTGTGAGAATCAGTTAGCAGCATTTCTGTAGGGCCAGTTGTAAGAGGAATCAAAAGCCTTATCAACATGCATCCATTTTGATCCAGCAATTCCACATCTCTATTTTAAAGTAATCAGAAATATGTGCAAATACCCCTTTATAATTATGTGCTTAAGGGCCAGCCCGGTGGCTCAGGTGGTTGGAGCACCGTGCTGCTAACTCTGAGGTCGCTGGTTCGATTCCCACTGGGCCAGTGAGCTGTGCCCTCCACAGCTAAGATTGTGAACAGCAGCTCTCCCTGGAGCTGGGCTGTCGGGGGAGTGCAAGGCTCATAATACCAGCATGGGCCAGGGAGCTGTGTCCTACACAACTAGACTGAGAAACAACAGCTTGAACCAGAGTGAGGGGAGGAGGAAGACGGGGAAAAATTATGTGCTTAAAATCTTTTTTATAAACTGTAAAGTGTTAATGATTGGTGCTGGGTTAGAATGTTCTGCACCCTCCCTTACGTGGGGCTGACATGTACCTGCTCTGCCTCCCTCTCTCTGATTCACCCTTTTTTGATGTGCAAACACCCCATGCTAGCTAGCTCTTTCTTTCTGGAGAATAGCTATTGTGCTCTCTACTTCTTCCCCTCTCCTACCATAGGCAGCGATGTCTTTGTTCACTTGAGCCTTTCTTAAATTTTAGGGTCTTTTGTTTTCTTCCTTCTCTTTAGGAGCATTCTTCCATTCCAGTCCTTCCAAGCACAACTATTAATATAATCCCTTTCCAGGATATATACCTCTTATTTGTTTGTCTCTTCAGGGGACCTAACAACTTTATATGGTAACGTTAGCCTGATTTAATCCTGTACAAAGAGGCTTGGGCTTTGTGGGAGGAAATTGAGGTCTCTTTCTCTTTTGTGGACTTGAGTCCTTAGAGGGCCCTCATAATAATAAATCAACTGAAGACCGTGTTTCTTTTATTCTTCCAGGTTCCAGTGATATAGAGTCTTTTCTTTTTGGACGCTGTGATGCGACTCTAGGGAAACATATGGATATATTTCCCTCTTCAGTCCCTATCACCCTCTGATGAATAGCTGATGGTGAGATTTTAAGTTCTACAGAGTCCTATGTTCACTAATATTTAAACTGTTGGACAGAAAGGCACCAAATTGATCTGCTAATTAATCAGCAAACAGCTACTAATTCCAGTGTGTTAATTGTTATGAAGGTTATAAAACCATGAAATACTTGGCATCAGATAATTATAGAATATGTGTTTGCAGTTTTGAGAACTTGTACAGAATCTCAAGGAAGCAAAATTAGCATAGGATAGTGGAAAGAGCGTGCAAACATCTAAAATATCCCTATTCAAATGACTACTCTGCCAACTAACTTTTTGTGTTACCATAGGCAGTTTAACTCTTTAAGCCTCAACTTCTATTTCAAAAATTAGGGATTTGGGCTAAATCATCTATCTTCAGAGACCCTTAGAAATCAATTTACTTCTGAAGGTTGGATTGTTCAACAATGTAAAGAGTTGTCAGAGAAGGAGGAAATAACTGTGGGCTGAAGAAGTCAGAAAATGTTTCACAGAAGGGGTAGGTCTGAGCTAGTCTTTGAAGGCTGAGTGGGATTTAGATTAGTGAGGAAAGAGAGGGATTTCTGTTAAAAGGAAGGGAAGAGCAAAAGCATAATAGCAGTGAGTAAGGTATGTGTAGAAGAGATTAGCCTAGTTAGCTTAGAGGTTACAGGGCAGAGAAAACAGGAAGAGAAGTTTGGATAAGCAAGGTGGGAGAAATGATAATACCTAATGTATTGGGTGTACTATGCTAGGCAGACACTGGTCTAAGTACATAGATGTAGTAACTCAATTACTAGGTTATGAAATAGATTACTATTATTAACCTGATTTTGCAAATGGTGAAACCAGAGCTCGTAGTGAATCCAAGATTTGAACCCAGGTGATCCAACTCCACTCAGTGTCTTAACCACCATGCTCTGTAATCACTAGATAACAGTGTTTTCAGTTTCTCCTTGCTACTAAACAAACACCTTGGTGTTTCCTTTCCTCAGTGATACAGACACAGTTTTGATCTTGGGCAATATCTTGTTTATTCTTAACTTCTGTGTCTCCAGCTATACAAAGGAGATAGAATATATCTTAAAGGGTTCTTGGGAGAATCAATTGAGATAAACTCTGAAAATGTCTAACGTGACTGGCACATGGAGATGTTCAATAAATGTATCACTATGCCAAGCAGATTTTCAGAGCAGCTTTAAGATAACAGTTTACCATCTGAATATTTATAGGAGCCTTCAAGTCAAGTAAAATAATTTGTAGACAGGTTTCCATGACACTAAAAATAATTTTGAAAAATAGGACAAACCTAGTTGAATATTCCTTCATTTTGTTTGGAGTAGTTTGTTGTATGTAGTTTAGAAAACACTGATTACTAGTGTTTTGAAACAGTCTCTGTAGAAGATGTTTTTGCAGTGGCTTATTTGTAGATACCTCATACTTTGAGCATTATCATATCCGTTGTCTCGTTTAATCCTCTGTGCAGTAGTATTTCTGGGGTAGTAATTAGTGCTATTCTCATTTTACATATAAAGGAATTAAGATCCAGGGAAGTTAAGATGGTTACCCAAGCTCACATAGCCAGGGAGTGGTGAGTCAGGATAGAACTCAGGTCTTTGACTTTGGATCTTATGGGCTTCCTAGACTGAGTTCCAAGTGCCACAAAGCTAGCTACTCTAGTTGGAAACTTGTATTAAGTGCACAAGAATATCAGTTCTTCCAGCCATTTTACAAACTTCTTTGTTTTCCAAGGATATTTCGTTTAGTGAGTTCCCTTTAGTGCTACCTTGTGTCAGAAATTGCTGACACAAAAATACAGGGTCATTGCACTCAGCTTTGACCCTGGAAATTGTATCATTTGTAATTCTCTAATAAGGTCATATATTATAATTTATTATGTACTTTGACTTGCATGTATCATCTCACCTTAATTGTCACCTTAACCTTGGGAGGTAAGTTGGTATGTTTTCCCATTTGGATTAGGAACAGAAAACCAAGAAAACCAAGGCTCAGAGAGATTATGGTTTGCTTAAAGTTACAATACGAAATAGGTAAAGGTGCATCTAAGATCTAGATTCTTCTCTCTCTACCCTTTTATCCTTACTGAATGCCCCTTTTCTTTATATAGCTGAACTCCTTTCCAAGATCTGCATTAGTTAATTATGATGCTTTTGCCTAAAAGCACCAAAGATGCATAAAAAGTTGCTTAAGCTGGAAAGGGCCTGTATGGTCTGTGACAGGTGCTGCGTAGATCAGTTGAAAAATAGCATAAAGGTTGTCTGCTTTCTCTCTGTGTTTTTGTTAATGCTTATAATGCTTTTATGACTTAGAGTCCTCTGGTGCCTCTGGTATATTTCAGACTAGTTTTAAGTTGTCAGGAAAGGGAATTTTCACTCCAGAGCTCAGTTCCTTTAACGGTTCTTATTTTCCTTTGTACCAAGAAATTTATTTCTTAACCAGAGCGTAGGGTGGTGTCAGACTTAAGTTCTTACTGAAAAAGGCTGTTTGCTGCTGACCTATTTTATTCTGCCCTCTTTTTTTTCATATAGCCAGTCTCTCATTAAACCCCACACTTCCCTTATTTCCATCTATAGTTACATGGAAGGTTCTGGGAGTCAAAGGGCAGTGAGTTTCGGGGTGGGGAAAGTATATGAAGCTCTTGTCACTTCTGACTCCATGTGTTCCCTGAAAATCCTGGGAGAACCCTGCTACTGTGGCCACTTGCCATGACCCTGTGCTTTTCTCCAGATCCTTTAGGAGCAAAGATCTGGCCAGTGGCCTCCTGGGAAAGACTTCCCAAAGACATTTTAATGGGTTGATTTGGTTTTTCCCATAGTTGGAGCTTAGAAACAGGTACATAAAGATCAGCCTTTTGTTTGTTTTTAATGGTTCCCCTTCCCTTCTTGGTGGTGTTTATTTATTTTGAGGTTTTCCATGTATTTCATTCATTCTTGGATGTATTATTCAATTGGAACTGGTGCTATAATACTAAGGACAAGAGACATTGTCCTGTCTTCACAAAGCTTACACTTTTGTTGGGAAGATAGGCAATTAAACAAGCAATGTAATAAAGTGTGACTTATAGTCACATGATTAAAAGAAGTTTTAAATAGAACGTTTCTCTCATAATTTTACCATAGCAATAGAGCACCTGCTTTCACATTTTTCCATATTGTCTTCCAATATTTCTTCATATGTAAACATATTTTTACATAATTGATTGTTTTCTAGCTATAATTTCATAATTGTTTTTTTCACTTATAAGTAATTTTATATATATTTACATATATTTTATATTTTTTCATAGCTGCTGTACCATGATTTAACTATATTTTATTAGAGAACTGTATTGACTTCCAATTTTTCACCATTATTACATAGTAAAACCATAGGCTTTCTCAATTTTCAGGAAAGGAACTACTTCATCAAAGATTATGATGACAGGGCCGGCCCGGTGGCTCAGACGGTTAGAGCTCCATGCTCCTAACTCCGAAGGCTGCAGGTTCGATTCCCACATGGGCCAGTGGGCTCTCAACCACAAGGTTGCTGGTTCAATTCCTCGAGTCCCGCAAGGGATGGTGGGCAGCACCCCCTGCAACTAAAATTGAACACGGCACCTTGAGCTGAGCTGCCGCTGAGCTCCCTGATGGCTCAGTTGGTTGGAGTGCGTCCTCTCAACCACAACGTTGCTGGTTGGACTCCCACAAGGGATGGTGGGCTGCGCCCCCTGCAACTAGCAATGGCGACTGGACCTGGAGCTGAGCTGCGCCCTCCACAACTAAGGCTAAAAGGACAACTTGAAGCTGAACGGCACCCTCCACAACTAAGATTGAAAGTCAACAACTTGACTTGGAAAAAAAGTCCTGGAAGTACACACTGCTCCCCAATGAAGTCCTGTTTCCCTTCCTCAATAAAATCTTAAAAAGAAAAAAGTAGATACTGCTATACTGCTTCCTATAAAAGGTTTTTCCAGTTTGAAGTTTATCAACCATTTCACCTCGCTTTCTAGCACATAATATTATTATGTTTTTAAATGTTAATATAATAGGCATAAAAGCAGTATTTGAATATTTTAACATGTATTTCTATGAGAAACAGACAAGGTTGAATGTTTTCCCTAATGTTAGTTTATAAATATGTTATGTTATGTGAAACCATTGCCTTGTCTTTCGGCAGTTTACTTGTTGATTTGCTTACTTGGTGGTTTGATTTTAAATGGGACATTATTCATTGTCAGTCAGGAGGAATGGAAGACAGTGGCTAGAATGTCTTCTGGGGGATTAGCTCTAACTTAACAAAAATTTCTGTGATTGTATCATCAAGCATCAGATTCTTTGAGCTAAAATCACTACCATGCGTTGTACTGACACCTGTAGGGTCTACGCTAGGCTGTGAGTTCCTTCAGGGCAAGGGCCATGTTTTATTCTTTGCCTCATCATTTAGTAGCCTGGCTGAGAGTAGGCCTTAAAACATGTTGAAGGAATAGGGGTACTAGATAGTCTCCTCCAAATATTCTTACATCTTCTTATATTGCCTAAAATCTCACCATTTAAGATTCATTCTTTGTGTCTTAAAGACTTTCTAATCTTGGAGCCTTCTAGGAATTTATTCATACTTATTGGGGGATGAGTATGGTGGTCTTGGGTAACATACTGGAGATTATAAACACAATATAAAGCAACACTCTGTAGGGATGGAATATAGAACAGACACTTGGTGATGGAAGAGTGGAGGCGGATGAGAGAGATACTCAGAAGATGAGTAGGGATTTGTCAGAAATAAACCTCATCTATTACAGAGAATCCCAGGAATATGAGAGCTGGAAAGTAATACTAGTGATTCCCTGAGCTTGGTATCCTGTGTGTAAATGTAGATGAGAATGCCTACTTACCAGGGTTATTGGTGAGACTATTGAAATTATGTAGGTTATGAAAGTGTTTTGTAAACTCTCAAATGCTATGCAAATAAAAAAATTATTGTCATCACCATCATGTAAGAAACCAAGAATACAGATATAATATTACTTTAATTTTTTTGCCAGGAGCTAAATTTATTTTTCATATTATGTAGCCAATCTTTATCATTTGAAGATGAAATCAAAATTTCTAAAGTATTATTCCCCCCCCGCCCTGCAAGGAAATAGTGAGGAAGGATGGAGGATTGGGGGGTAGCTTTGGGGAGTGAATAGACTTTGTTAAAATTTTTATCACTTTAGCAAATTATGAGCTTCTTTCTTCCCAAGTCCTTTCCTAGAGAAGAATGAAGCACAGCAAAAAGAAGAGGACAAAACAGCATGAGCATGGTAAAGCGTGAGTCATGTGTAGAGGCAGTGATTTGATTGAAGCAGTGGTTTTATTTATTTATTTTTTTGGGGGGGGTATGTTGGGGAACAGTGTGTTTTCCCAGGACCCGTCAGCTCCAAGTCAAGTCATTGTTTTCAATCTAGTTGTGGAGGGTGCCGCTCACTGGCCCATGTGGGGATCGAACCAGCGACGTTGGTGTTATGAGCACTGCGCTCTAACCAACTGAGCCAACTGGCCGCCCCTTAAACCACCACCCGCAGTGGTTTTAGATTAGGAGGAATCATGAACTGATCCTGGAACAGTAGATTGGGATCTGCTAAGGAGAACCTTGAACGCAAAGCTCAGAGAATTTTACATTATCCTGTAGTCATTTGTGATGAGTGAAGGTTTTGGAGCAACTTGATGAGTGTCTTGCTTACGAAGGTTTATCTGGAGATTTATCTGGAGACAGTGTAGAAAATGGGGAGGAGGGAAAAATTGTACAGGCCTAGAGATCGATGCAGGAGCATGTTTTGATTGTCCATCTGTGATACACTGGAGGCTTGTAATAGGACGTGGAAGTGGAGAAGAAAGAATAGATACAAGGATGTCAGAGAGTATAGTCACAGGCTAAAGGAGCTCTGTGACCTTATGACATTCAATCTGTTTTTTTCTCCCAGAAGTTTGTTTTTCCTGTAAACTTAAAAAAAAAACACGTTGAAGTCTATAACATAGCCAGCATCTGCTAAGCGTCTGTAATACCCTTTTCAGTCATCACTGCACTTCCCCAACAGGTAACCACTATTTTGACTTCCTTCACCACATATTAATTTTGCCTAGGCTTTGAGCTTTATTTCAATAGACTCATGCAGTAATAAACTCTCTTAAGTCTGACTTCTTCTGTTGGACGTTATATTTATGAGATTCATCTGTTTTCTTGCATGGAACGTTAGTTCATTCTTTTTCATTGCACATTTGTATTCCATTGTATGACTATCATAATTTATGTCTTCATTCTGCTCTTAATAGATACTTAAGTTGTTCCCAGTCTGGGGCTGTTATGAATAATACTGCTCTGAACAATTCTTAGACATGTCTCTTGGTGAATGTTGACTCTTGTTTCCTCCCCATGAGTGGAATTTGCTGGGTTATGCCATATGTATGTTGAGCTTTAGTAGATACTACCAAATAGTTTTATAGAGTTTTACTGAGTTTCTCAGTTTACACTTCCACTAGTAGTGTATAAGAATTCCTTATACACTTGTCAATACTTGTGGCTTCGTCACCTCAGGTTCTGTAACAAATACCACAGACTGGGTGGCCTAAACAGACATTTATTTCTCCCAGTTCTGGAGGCTGGAAGTCTAATATCAGGGAGCCAGCATGATCAAGTTCTGGTGGAGTTCCTCTTCCTGGCTTGTAGATGCTGCTTTCTTATGTCTTCTCATACGGTGGAGAGAGCCCTGGTCTCTTCAACCCCTTTTAAGGGCACCAATCCCATCATGGGGCTCCGCCCGTATGACCTCATCTAAACCTAATTACCTCCCAAAGACCCAACCTCTAACTTATCATCACATTGTGGGTTAGGGTTCAACATATGGATTTTGGGGGTGGGGTACATGCTGTCTATAATGAGTTACATAATAACCCAGCATTGCAGTATTTTAAATATCAAAGACTTTTATGTTATAAGAAACCGTATCTAACATAGAGGAGAAAAGGACTACTGGTTATTGAATGCCTGCTACATACCAGGCATTCAATAATGCTGGTATGAAATGCTTTTGGTTATATTGTCTCATTTAATCAAGATAATACTCATGTAAACTGTGAGATCAGTGTTACTGTATTGATTTTTACAGGGTAGAAAACTGAGACTCACCGGTTAGTCAGGCAGCTCATAGTTGCCATCCAGACTCTAACCTAGATCTGCTTGAATCCAAACCAATCACATAACATGGAAATACAGTTTTTCAGTGAGTTGTTTTCCTTCTTTTTTTTTGGTGGATAGAGGGTGGTCTTCTTGATGACCCTGAAAGCCCATTACATAGGTGGCCCTCTTTTGAGATCTAGTACTTTGCTGGCTTTGCAAAGAACAGCCTTCCGACCAGGTACCTCCCCCTACATTGTGCCCTTTCTGCCTCCCCACGGAAGCTCTTAGCAGCCAGTCTTCTGACTATCTCAAGGTGGATATTATACTGCAGCACCCTCTGCCCCAGCTGGCAGGCTGACAGAAGAACCTCCCCTAGAATGTTTAAGGCTAGCCAAGCCTGTAAATTCTCTCCCATCAGTTTTCTTGTAGCTATTGTCCCCCAAGAGTAGGAAGGCGGGAAAGACATCTAAAAGAGCTAGAAGGTAGGAGACCTAGCTTCCTGCTACTAATACTAAATTGTTGTATGCTCTTGAAAACCACATTGCCCTTCTCTTGACCCAGGTTTTCTAATTGATAAAAAGAGGGGGCTGGATTGGGATTACTGGTTGCGTGGGCCATCCTCAGAGCCAACTGTGGGAAGATACAAAGAGGAGATACTTTGGATCCTCTGTATAGTATGACAACCAGAGCAACTGTGGTTTCATTTGTTGTATATCTGTTGATCTTCCTTCTGAGATTTTAATTAAAGCAAAGGATTATATGACAAATATACGCTTGAAGTCCACTAGAGGAGACGATCTCTGCTAATTGAACGTACCATTTTGTGAAAATGGAAAACTGTGAAATATTATGAATGGGAAAATTAAATGAGCAAAATTTTCACGCTTAACAATTTTTAGAAATATGTACAAGGACTTCATGCTTTCCTCTGCCCACCATGAGGGAATGGAGGGAGTATAATTAGTTTTGTGTAGGGTACGAGGTTGGGGAAGGACTAACCAAAGAGGAGGCATCTGAACTGGACTCGAAGAGTAGAAGTTCACAACGTGTATTAGGAGACTGGGGGGTCTCCTCCAACGTGTATTGGGAGACTGGGGTGGGGAATAAGGCATTTCAGGTAGAGGAATGAGGTAGGAAGGCATAAAAAGATATTGGTGTTTTGGAAATACCGTGTTCTTGGTGTATGATGAAAAGATGGAGAAAGGAATGCTAGGAGATGAGGTTGGGAGGGTCCCTGGGCTACTTTATAAAGGGACTTGAACGTTATAGTGATGAAGACTAATGAAGAATTATAAATATCATTTGAATTAGCCTTGCCTAATAAATTTTGGGCTCCTCTAGACTCGGGCCCCCTGCTCCACACAGCAGTGTTTGGATGCTAGCTGTGGTGATGGCGGAGCTCACACACTCAAAAGTGATTTTAATTAGAAAGAGCCTTGGTGACCTGGGGTCTCCATGAATGTCTTCTTCTTAATTGGCTTAGAGTTTTGGATATATGAGTGTGTGTAAATGCCTCTGTAAAAAGAAAAGGCAGGGGAGGGGGAGAGGCTCTGCCGATAGGCAGCAAGTCTCCACACGAATAAACTCAGTGGTGTCCATACCTTTTTTAAACTCATCATCAGCGGTGGAAGAGGCAAGATTGTAATTTTACCTCCCGTGTGAAATATTAGTCAGCCTTGTGGCTCAGGCTTCCCAGCTCTTCTCCATAATAAACCTCATTCTTTCCCAAGAAATATGTTTATTTGTAATGCACTCCATTTGTCGTAATTGGAGCAGCGTGCCTTTTCATTCTCCTGTCAATTACCCGTCTCCCTGATATAATGAGCCTGTGAATTGCATTAGGTTGGGAATCAGGTTCCTAATTAAACACGTGAGAAGATGTCTCACTATGGCCCCTTTTTAATCATTTCTGTCCTTGAGATGTCCCTAGATCTCATGAGTCCTATCCTGGTTGAGGACAGGTTTCAGATTGGGGCACAGTACCTGCCCAGTTAGGGCAATATTAGCTTCATCCATTTTATAAAACAGTGAGAAGGAGTGAACTGACATCGATGGAAAAGTTACTATGACCTATGTTATCCTTACACTTACACTTTCAAAGAGATGTTATTGCCATTTTACAGTGAGCAGATGGTTAAGTAACTTCCCCAAAGTTACATACAGCTGGAAAATGACAAATGAGGATTTAAATCTTTGTCTCTGACTTCAAAATCCATGTTTTTTCCACTTCATGACTTTGAAAACAGAGTAGTTGTGCTATTAGAATCATAGCAATTTTTGTATCTCAATGGAAAATGTTTAGGGAGAGGACTTTAGGCATCAAGGTCAGAAAAGAGGTTTTGGAGAATCAGCACTTGATAAGAAGAGTAACCTTCATGAAGTATACAGAGTAAAGAGTTATAAGTAATTCTAGTACTTACCTCACTTTGGGAACGAAACATTATGCTGTGGCCAGTGGTGAGTGTAGATAAATTCCAGGTGTGAGGCAGAGTAGGGAGCGAGACTCATAAGAAATGTAGCTGGGGCTTTTTGTTTAAAAAAAGTGGAGATATAATTTGCACAGCATAAAATTCACCTTTTAAAGTATACAATTCATGGGTGTTAGCGTATTCACAAAGTTGTACAACCATCACCACTATCTAATTCTAGAACATCATCATTCCAGAAAGAAACCCCATATCCATTAGCAGTCAGTCTCCATGACCCCTTTCCCCAGTCCCAGGCAACCACTTATCTACTTTGTTTCTCTCTGGATTTGCCTATTCTAGACATTTTATGTAAATGAATTATGCAATATATGTTGCCTTTTCTTATCTGTCCAGCTTCTTTCACTTAGCATAATATTTTCAAGGTTCATTCACGTTGCAGCATGTGTTAGTACTTAGTTCCTTTTTATGGAATTTTATTCCTTTATTCCGTTTTATTCCATTGTATTGATGTACCACCTTTATTTATCCATTCATCAGTTGATAGACATTTGGGTTGTTTCCACTTCTGTGCTATTATGAATAATGCTGCTATGAACATTTGTGTATAAGTTGTTATGTGAACATATGTTTTCAGTTCTTATAGGTATATACTCTCGGGAGTGGAATTTCTGGGTTCTATAGAAATTCTATGTTTAATTTTTTGAAGAACTGCCAAACTGTTTTCCAAAGTGGCTGCATCATTTTAAATTCCCACCAGAAATGTACGATGGTTCCGTTTTCTCCACATCCTCAAAGACACTTGTTATTGTCCTTTTAAAAAAAATTATAGCCATCTTAGTGTGTATGAAGTGCTGTCTCACTGTGGTTTTGCTTTGCATTTCCCTGCTGAATAATGATGCTGAACATCTTTTCATACGCTTGTTGAGTATTTGTATATCTTCTTTGGAGAAATGTATAAATTCTTTCCCATTTTTTAAAACTGGGTTAATTGGATTGGTTTAATTGGGTCTTTTTTGTTGTTGAATTACAAATGTTTTCTTCCATTCAGTGGACTACCTTTCCATTTGTTCCAATCTTCTTTTTTCTTTCAATAATGTTTTGTTGTTTTCCTTGTATAAATCTTGTACTTCCTTTTAAACATTTATTCCCAATAATTTTGTTCTTTTTGATGCTATTGTAAGTGGAGTTGTTTTTTTAATTTGTTTTTTAAATTATCAATTACCAGTACATGGAAATGTAACTGATTTTTGTATATTGATTGTGTATCCTGCAACCTTGCTGAGTTCATTTATTAGCTCTAATAGTATGTATTCCTTAGAATTTTTTACATACAAGATCATGTCATCTATAAATAGAGATAGTTTCACTTCTTATTTCTAATCTGAATGCCTTTTATTTCTTTTTCTTGACTAATTGCCCTGGATAGAATCTCTAGTACAATGCTGAGTGAAAGTGGAGAAAGCATACATCTTTGCCTTATTCCTGATCTTTGGTGAAAGCCTTTAGTCTCTCACCATTTATATAATATTAACCGTGGTTTTATTCATAGATGGCCTTTATCAGGTTGAGGAAGTTCCCTTTGATTCCTAGGTTGCTGAGTGTTTTTATGATGAAAAGATGTTGGATTTTGTCAGTTGCCTTTTCTGTGTCTGTTGAGATGATCATGTAGTTTTTGTCCTTTATTCTATTAACATGATATTTTACAATTACTGATAGTCCTAGGTTGAACCAACTTTGCATTCCTGGGATAAATTTAATTCATGGTATATAATCCTTTTTATTGATTGCTAGATTTGGTTTGATAGTATTTTGTTTATTGCTGGGGCTTTTTGCAAAGTGTGTTTAGTAGATCTTTTGACATTATGCAGAGAAAATTAGAAGATGCCTCATATTATTTTACCAACTGCACTGTGCTACCACCATACGTACATGATGTATGTAAAGGCCTTACATACATTATTTTATTTAAAGTTCTACCTTTGTGCTAGGTGGAGGTCACTTAATCTTCTACTATATACTAGGTAGTGGTGTTTCTATATCACAGAGGAGAAAACGAAGAGGCAAAGATTTTCATTTTTTGGGTTGTTCACCTGGCAGTCATGGAAAAGTGTAACAATACAATCACGTACAGTACATAATAATAATGAAATAATTTCATGGGGGATTCAGATGATTGGAATTTGATAAGAGATGGGTTGGCAAGTTTGTAGCTGTAGAAAGAAAAGGTGATAAAAGTAGACTTTGGAGTGGAAACGTAGGAGGTATGAGGTCTTTGGATTACCAAGATATCTACCGTGTTTCCCTGAAAATAAGACCTAGCTAGACAATCAGCTCTAATGCATCTTTTGAAGCAAAAATTAATATAAGACCCGGTCTTATTTTACTATAGTATAAGACCGGGTCTATAACATAACATAACATAACATGACATAACATAACATAGCATAACATCAACATAATAGCGGATTATATTAATTTTTGCTCCAAAAGACGCATTAGAGTTGATTGTCCGGCTAGGTCTTATTTTCAGGGAAACACCGTAGTTCTGCTGAATAGGAGAGAAGAACGATAACAAAATTCTGCATAGTGATTACAGTTACGTGCCACTTCAAAACAGGAACACATTCTGAGAAAAGCATTGTTAGATAATTTCATTATTGTGTGAACATCATAGAGTGCACTTACACAGACCTAGGTGGTATAGCCTATTGTTCTTAGGCTACAAGCCTGTATGACATGTTACTGTATAAAACGACATGAGATTAAATCAAGCACAAGAGAAAATGATGCAATAAAGAGACGTGGTAAGCATGAGATGTATGAGGTGCTGCTGGCGTAACATGGCATACTATTTTACAGCAAACTTTTTTTTTAATAAGTAGAAAGCACACTCTAAAATAGTGATAAAAGCATAGTATAGTAAACCAGTACCATCGTCATTTATTATCATCATCAAGCATTATATTCTGTACGTAATTGGATATGCTGTACTTTTATATGACTGGCAGTGCGGCGGATTTGCAAGTTTGTTTACATCAGCGTCACCACAAACATGTGAGTCCTGTGTTGTGCAACATATGACGGCTACAACGTCACGAGGCAATAGGACCTTTCTAGCTCCATTATAATCTTATAGGACCACTGTTGTAGATATGATTCATCATCGACATTTTGCAGTACATGACTACTTCTGATGGAAGCCAGGGTGAGGCAGGAGGGTGTGGTACGAAGCTTTGATGGCAAGTTTTTACCAATGTTAAGTTCTCTTACAGTGAGTGGTAGGTCCATGAGTGTTCTTTTTAGTAATAAGCTTTATAACTTCTACATACATCACATTTTAAATATATCCAACACTTCATTCAAAAAAGGAAGAGATAAAAGAAAGGTAGGGGAATAAAGGAAGAGAATCAAGTCCCAGCAAGGAACTGCCTTAACAATGGAAAAGCCAGGCAGCCTTTGCTTAATGCGTATTGTATTCTAGTCATCTTGCCCATTTGGTGTTATTAGGGGAAAACGTTGCTTCTCTATTCTCTTCCATAACCTATAAGTGAAAGGTAATTTTTACAGTTGGGCTTTGAGAAGAGGAGAAAAGATGAAGCTTTGAAACAGATTTTGTTTCTGCTTCTCAGAGGAGAAAGTAGTGGGTGTGGGAGTGGGAGCTCATGTGTCCAGGCTTCAAACTTGGCAGACAACTCCCTCCGAGCAGATGGAGTGAGGATTTCATCGCCTGACAGACTGACTCAGACCTGCTTCCCTGCAGCCAGACACTACTGAGTATGGCATGAATCTCTGTAAAAGCTGCAGGATCATGTTATTCCTCCATTGACTCTAGCAGTGGCGAACTCTAACCTTCCCCTATGAAGAGCTGCCCAGGACTCAGGCGGACCAGGTGTTCCTGCAAGGATCTGAAGTGTTTGCCCTTGGTGGTTTTCAGGGACAGTGGCTTTTGGTGGGCATTTTTTAGGCTAAAGTGTTCAAGCAATTAAGCAGAAGTGTGACTTCCAATGGATGGCTCCCCCAATCCATATTGAGGATTTTTACGTTGGATTGGCTTGCCTGTGTGTCCTCTATACTTCTTTCCTGCCCTGAGATTATGAGAAATGTGAAATAGAAGCTTCTATATATAGTCCAGTGATTGGTTTAGTGAGGTTAGCACAAGAAAAATCCCTTAGAAAGACTTAGAATTTATTGCCTAAGAAGTAAGGAGCTTTCCAGAAATTACAGATCTTGCTGCCAGTCACGATTTTAGCAACTAGTGAAGATGTACGTGTTCTGGATTAGGGCCACAGGCTTTTAGCTGGTGTCCTTGACTTTAGTCTCTCGCCTGCCAATTTAGACCGTAAATGCAGCCAGGCTTTTCCCCCCTAAAACCTTGCTTTATCATGGCAATCTCCATTGAGGTTCCTCCGGGAGCCGCTGCGCTGCATCAAGTCTCGGCTTACCTACCTAGCTTTGAAATGTGTTATGTCTGGCCTTACTGTCTTGTCTTCCTCCCCAGCATTCATTCCTTTCTTCTCTAGCTAAACCCTACGTGTCCTTTAAGACTTAGATAAATTTATTCCTCCTTTAAACTAGCATTGCTCACTGTCTTCTCTGTTCTATCAAACATATGTAGTAACTTCCAAATAATTTAGTGGCAAATTGTTTCGTAATCTTTATATGTATATTAGTGATGGACTGTGAGCCTTTTGAAGTTATGGACCATGTTTCCTTCTCCTAACTCCCCATGGTATTTAAGGTGGCACCTGGCACATATCAGTACATTTGTTAAATAGTAAAACGTGTTTTTTTTGAAAGTTTTTTTTTGGAAAGTTTTTTTTGAAAGTTTTGTGAACAATACCGAGTATCTGTATTTTATTTTAGAGTTCACAAAATGCTTTCACATTTATTATCTTACATAATTCTCCCCCAAATTTTGTGATACTGCCATTTAAAGATGAAGAAATTGAATCTTAAAGAGTTGATATCATTTACCCAAGGTCTCACAGCTGCTAATTGGTGTCGACAGAGCGCGAGCCCAAGTTTTTGGGTTTGTTGAAAATGCCACCTTGCCTCAGGTTTTTCATAAAATCCCAATTTTGCTTAAGGGATTTGTAGATATTGTTATTCAATACCATGGAAATAGTCTGGGAGTTCCATGAAAAGTTAATGTCTTCCCGTGAACTAGATTGTTATAAAAGATGTTGTGAATGTTTCAGACTCAAAAGCATTTGAAGAAGGAAGGTATAGTGGGTTGAATAGTGTCCCCCACAAACTTCACGTCCCCCCAGCACCTCAGAATGTGACCTTTTTTGGAAATAGGGTCTTTATAGATGTCATTACTTAAGGATCTTGAGATGAAATCATCCTTTATTTAGGGTGGGCATTAAATCCAGTGACTAGTGTCCTTATGAGAAGAGAGAAACAGGACAAGATCATGAGAAGACGGAGGCAGAGATGGGAGCTGTGTAGCTGCAAGCCAGGAACAGCAAGGATTGCTGCTAGCCACTGGAAGAAGCAAGGGACCGATGGTCCATCCAGCCTTCAGAGGGAATGGAACCCTGCCAACACCTTGATTTCAGACTTCTAGTCTCCAAAACTGTGAAAGAATACATTTCACATGTTTTAAGCCACTACATTGTGGTAATTTGTTATGGCAGTCTTAGGAAACTGATATAGAAGGGAAGAAAAATTATTTACTGAAAGGGCTCTTATATAGCAGGCATATTCTAAGCACTTTAGTATGTCATTTTACTTTATCTTCCAACAACTGTATGTGGGTAGAGGTTATTTATCCATATTTTACAGGTCAGAAAAAGAAGGCTCGGAAAAATAAAATAGAAAGCTCATATTTTTAGAATATTCTATCATTCTGTTTTCAGCTATGTACTTTCTTCTGTTGATTGCCTGAGGAATTTATTTTGTGGCCCTGGAGTGACTGGGCACTGGATTGTGATGGCTCACCCCTACTAGATTGGTTAGAGATGTGAACGGTGGATTAGTCAAGAGGGCCAGAACTCTCATACGACCTTTCTTCTGGGACTGACTTTCAGCGTCTGTCTCCCCCAACGTCTTACCTGTTTCTCTCCCCTACATAGTCACACTTTCTTCATGAAACTTTTCTAAATTTCTCTTTACCTAATATTCTTTCTATCTCTATCTCTTTGTCTCTCTATCTCATCTGAAACTCCATAGCAGTTTATCCGGTTCAATTTTATTCCATTTATCACAGTCTATCTTTAATATGTGATTTCGGCCTGTTTCTTATTTGCCCAGGTGTATTGTAGGCTTCTTGAGGATGAAATCTTGTCTTGTTCATTTTTGTATCTTCCGTATTGCCTGCTAGGAATCCATACTCATAACATCTGCTAGTTAATTAGTAGTTGAATTTATTTTTCTCTCCTTCCCCTTCCCCACTTTCCAGGTTCCATGCCAACCTTTGGAAGGCAGAGTTCATCTTTGGTTTCTCTCTGTCTTCTCAGTGACATCATTATCCCTTATGGTGTAGCCCACACCCTGTATGGGCCTTTTCTGCTGACTCTCAGTTCTCTTCTGAAGTGATTGCTCTATTCCAAATCACTTTACAAGAGATCTATCATAGCTCTTTCACATGTGTTATAATCATGTTACACGTTTGCCTCCCAAACTGCAAACTCCTCAAAGGGTTTTTCTTCCTTATTCTCATGCCCCATATGCTTAGCTTTTTGCTTCACATTCATTAGATGTTGATTGAGTGAGTAAATTAAAGATGGTTTTTTCTTCCTAGGATGTTTGTATTTTCCCAGGAAAACTGGGAAGCCCGATAGGACTTCCAAATCCAATTGAATATGGTGGTAGACTTTTAAAAAATATTAACAATTAGTAAGGCAGAGGTCTGGTTTGGGAACCTTTGATAACCCTCGTGTTCAACCTTATAGGTTACCTTTTATTTTGTATGGCTGGTCCTGCCAGACATAGATGGGAAGTAGATCATTAGGCCAAGATCATCTTGAAAAATGATCCTGAAACTCTCCACATGGAGCAAAATTGTTTCCTGGAAAGTTCTTTGATGCTGTCTTTTCATGAAAATAGCTTATAAGAAGCAAAACATTTTCAGCTTCAGATAATTCAAGGTTTAATGCTGATTGAAATCTTCTTTTATGGTTTTTCCTCCAAGAAGAATAGAATAGAATGGAATGGAAGAGAAGCAAAGGGAAGGGAAGAGAAAAGAAGAAGAGTATAGTATAGTATTATAGCATAGCATGATAGAAAGAACACTTAATTGAGAGTCACAATGCAAGTTCTGGGCCCAGATATGACTCTAATTAGTTATATGATTATAATGGACTTTTGTTGTTTCCCCCTCCCCCCACCAAAGTCCATTTCCGCTTCTTTTAGTACCAGTGCCCAGATTTTCCTCTGGGGAGCCATTTCCTCCTCAGAACTCAGGCCTTGTGCTTTGAACAGAGCCCACTTCACTGGCTTCAAGGATGGGCATGTGATTCATGCCTTGCTTATTAGAGTATTACATTCTGGAGATTGCATTAGGAATGGGCACTGATTGTAGTTTGGATCTGTGACTCTGACTTTTGACTAATTTTTTTGGAAAAGATACGGATTCTTTTCATACTCGATATGAACCTGGAGGGATGTAAGACTGGGATCCTCAGGAGAAGTTCTGCCTGGGAGTGAAGCCAAAATAGAGATGAAAACCAACCAGTTTCTTTTTTTTAAATTAAATTTATTGGGGGTGACAATGGTTAGTAAAATTACATAGGTTTCAGGTGTACAATTCTGTAATATGTCATCTATATATCACATTGTGTGCTCATCACCCAGAGTCAGTTCTCCTTCCATGACCACATATTTGACCCTCTTCTACCTCCCCTCTCCCCATTTACCTTCTGGTAACCACTAAGCTGTCCTCTATGTCTATGAGTTTTTGTTTGTTTATTGTTTGTCTTGTTCATTTGTTGCTTTCAGTTTTATATCCCACGTATGAGTGAAGTCATATGGTTCTCGACTTTTTCTGTCTGACTTATTTTGCTTAGCATAATAATCTCAAGGTCCATCCATATTGTCACAAATGGTACTATTTCATCTTTTCTTATGGCAGGATTCTATTGTATATATGTACCACATCTTCTTTATTCAGCCATCTATCGAAGGGCATATTGGTTGTTTGCATGTCTTGGCCACTATAAATAAAGCGTCAATGAACATTGGAGCACATAAATTTTTATGGATATTTTCCGATTTTTTTTTGCAGAGATACTCAGGAGAGGGATTGCTTGGTGGTATGATAATTCTAGTCTTAATTTTTTGAGGAAACTCCATGCTGTTTTCCATGGTGGCTGTACCAATGTACATTCCTACCAACAGTGTATGAGGGTTCCTTTTTCTCCACAGCCTCTCCAACACTTGTTATTATTTGTCTTGTTAATGATAGCCATTCTAACCGGTGTGAGGTGATAGCTTATTGTGGTTTTTATTTACATTTCCCTAATGGTGAAGTTGAGCTTTTTTTTTCCTCATGTATCTGTTGGCCATTTGTATGTCTTCTTGGGAAAAGTTTCTGTTCATGTCTTCTGCCCATTTTTCAATGTGAGTGTCTTTTTGTTGTTGAGTTGTGAGTTCCTTATATATTTTGGATATTAGTCTCTTATCAGAGGCATTATTTGCAAATATCTTCTCCTATTCAGCAACCAGTTTCTTTGAACTCCTAAAATCTATTAAAATCAAAACCTGGACTTTTCAAATATGAGAATTAGTAAACTATATTTTTGCCTAGTTTAGATTTGCAAATGTAAGAGTCCTTACTGAAAAAGTGACTCTAAGCAAGCTTTTCTGAGCCTTCATTTTATTATCTTTAAAATGAATACCCTGGGCTCATTAAGATATAGATAGGCTTCTAGCTTCGTACCTGTTGAAAATAAATTGGATTTAAAAAAATCAGAATAATGCAGATTGGTGGCTTGGTGTTCTTGGTGCTAAATTGTCATTGTGTTTTCCTATAGTTAAATCTGACCACGGATGTTTCAATGGATTTTAAAATCATGGCACTGTCACTTACCATCGCTGTAAACTTGGCCAAATCTTTTAGCCTTTGAGTTATAGGTTATAGTTTCTTCTCTTATATGCTGATGCTGACAGCCCTCTTGCTCAACTCACAAAGTCAAATGGTGGAATAAAATCAGGGTCAGAAGAGAAGTCTAATTTGGACCTTAAGGGATCGATAGGGTTTAAATGAGGAGAAGAAAAGTAGAGGCATGAACACGAACAGTGTGAGCAAAAGCAAGAAAGAATGGGAATTCTTCTGTAAGTCAAACTTGTTTAGACTCCTGGTGGAGTATTATATAATTTTGTTTTTCCCACTACATGAGCAATTAGGATATTGAAAGATTTGAAATAAGATTCTTATAGAAAAATAAAGGGTTCTAGAAATATGACTGAAAATTTAGTTAACTGCCTAAAATTATTTGGCTCTGTGGTCAAAATAATTCTTAGCAACTGTTTTTCATTTTATCAGAGGAAAGAACTACGGGAATAGGTATGAGATATCTAGAATCTGATGAAGACATTTTGTTAAACATTAGAACCCGTCAAAATAGGAGGAGTTCTCTTTTATCTTGGGTCATGATCATCAAATTTTACAGTAGTGTGTGGAGGCACCGAGATTTCTAGATGAGCAACTGGCATCCCTTTTAACTATAAGTCTACCTGGTTGTGGTTCTTGTTGTGAACTATTGCATGTTCCTGCAATTGGGGAATAAGAACAATACTTACAACATATTAATAGATTTTCTATATTTTATTGTGCTATGTGGCATTGGGTTTATAGAATTCATAAGACTTTAGAGCTGAAAGAGATATATAACAAATATTTATTGAATACTAGTTGTATGCTATATACTGTGCTAATATCTTTGCATATATTATTTAGTTCTTGCAATTACCCCATGAGATAGGTATAACTATCATTCCTGTTTTATGAATGAGGTGATTGAAGATTATAGAGGTTAAGAAATGTACCCAAGGTCATGCAGCTAAGAAGTGGCAGAACTAAAATCATTAAATATCTGATTGTATGCCTTAAAGATTATATGGTTCAGAGGTTCCCAGTCTGGGCTCTCTAGGTGTTTAGTAATCTAAAATAATATCAATCCAGTGTCATTTCACTATACCACCACTAGGCGGATGTACCAGAAGTGTAAAAACATGTGCTAAAAATGAATTTAAATGGAGTTGACTGCATTTAGTATTTTGTGTATGTTTTTTTAACTTCAGTGCCAACATAATGACTGAGATGTGATTATAATAAATTAGAACTGTCAGACTTTTAAGATTTTTTTGATGCAATAAGAGTAGATAAAAAGTACATAATTAATTTGTCCTTTCCTGCAAACAAGAATTTAAAAATATGTTAAAATCAGATGGTAAGAGTGAATGAGGAGAACTGTATTTAACTTTTTTTCTGAGTTAAATAAGTAAATGGCTATGCTGTTTTTCTATCTGAATAGATTTTTCTGTCTTTTTTGGGAAGGATTCCATAGCTTAGCGAGACCAGCACACTGTGCCACTGCTAATAACAATCATTTGTGTAATGTTTTACATGTTACAGAGTACTTCCACTTATGTTATACCTCAGACAAAATGAATACTTCCGTTTTCTGTGTTCCCGTAGTTCTCTGCACATAGCCCTGCACTGTATTGTAACCTATATTTTCATGTTATTTGCCCTCCACAGCCCCTACCCCACTCCCAGAACAGTGCTCACCGTGAGCTGGTTTGTGGACCCAGTGGAGTTGGAGAACTGCCATGTTGAGTGGTTGTGAGCTTAGGACGGCCACCTAGAGGCACAGGAGAGAACTGTGCACAATTCGAATCTGCTAGAGTTAAGCAAAACATTAAAATCAGTTATGCTTAGAGATAAAAATAGAGTGTGAATTTACAGTATAGTGTAGTGGGAAAAAGGCAAAGCCTTTGGAGTGAGAAGACCTGGATCTGAATTCCTTTCTTCCCCCATTTACCAGACATTCATTCATCCTCAGAGCACCCTGCACTTCTCCTTAATAGTATTTATTTACAACTGTAATAGATAATCATTTGTCTAATGATTACATTTTTCACCAGGATATAAGTTTAGTCAGTAAAGAGACTGTCCGTATTGTCCACAGTTGTATTTTCTGCACCTAGCACAGCAATCGGTATAGTTTAGCTGCTCAAGAAATATTTGCTGAATGAATAAGTGAATGAACATCTGGTAAATTGGGGGGGGAGGGAGTGGGTTAAAATTGGCTTGACCAAATCTGACAGGTTGGAAAAAGTTTCAATGAGGATACTACATCTAAGTTGAGATCTGAAGGATGAATGGGAGTTGGCAAGACAAATGAACAACATTCCAGGAGAAAGAACATCTCTGAAGCTCCTGAAAGGGAAGGAGCATAGTTAGTGTGAAGAAATACAGCACTGTGTGACTGGAATGTAGAGAGGGGGAGAGTGCTGTGAAATGAGACTAAACAGAGGTTAGATCATGCACAGGCTTATAGGCTTTGCTAAGGATTTTATGCTTTATTCTAATAGAAATAGGAAGCCATAACAGTTTTTTTTTTTATTTTATTTTATTTATTTTTTTTGTTTTTTTTTGTTGAGAGCCCACTGGCCCATGTGGGAATCGAACCCGCAGCCTTCGGAGTTAGGAGCACAGAGCTCTAACCGCCTGCGCCACCGGGCCGGCCCCAACAGTTTTTTTTTTTTAAAGATTTTATTGGGGAAGTGGAACAGGACTTTATTGGGGAACAATGCGCACTTCCAGGACTTTTTTCCAAGTCAAGTTGTTGTCCTTTCAGTGTTAGTTGTGGAGGCGCAGCTCAGCTCCAGGTCCAGTTGACGTTGCTAGTTGCAGGGGGCAGAGCCCACCATTCCTTGCGGGACTTGAGGAATCGAACTGGCAACCTTGTGGTTGAGAGGACGTGCTCCAACCAACTGAGCCATCTGGGAGCTCAGCGGCAATTCAGCTCAAGGTGTCATATTCAATTTTTAGTTGCAGGGGGCGCTGCCCACCACGCCTTGCGGGACTCGAGGAATCGAACTGGCAACCTTGTGGTTGAGAGCCCACACAACGAACAACTGAGTCATCCGGGAGCAGCTCAGCTCAAGGTGCCGTGTTCAATCTTAGTTGCAGGGGGCGCTGCCCACCATTCCTTGCAGGACTCGAGGAATTGAACTGGCAACCTTGTGGTTGCAGTCCACTGGCCCATGTGGGAATCGAACTGGCATCCTTTGGAGTTAGGAGCATGGAGCTCTAACAACCTGAACCACCGGGCCGGCCAGCCATAACAGCTTTGATGGAAGAGAGCCATGATTAGATGTTTGTTTTGAAATGACTACTGTTGCTGCGATCTAGTGGAGACTGGATTGGAGAAGGGGAAATGTGAATGCTGGGAAACCATTAAAAAGGTTATTTTGGAAACCTAGGAAAGAGATGACAGTGGCTTGGACAAAGGTAGTGGCAGTGGAGAGGGAGAGAGGTAGAATAATATGGGAAATATTTAACAGGTAAGATTGTCAGGACTTGATTGATTAGGTGGGAGATGAAGGACAGGGAGATAGCAAAGTATGTGAACTAGGTTTCTGATTGGGCATCTGGGTGGATGGGGGCTCTGTTTACTGAGATGAGGAACAGCAGGGGAGCCTGAAGGAACAGGTTTTAGGAGATGATGAGGGTTACTTTAGACACATTGTGTTTGAAGTGCCTATGAGACGTGCAAGTAGAGGATGACTATGGGCAGTAGGGTATGTGGGTAGAACTTCAGGGAAGCATGTTGTATTCCATAACTGTTCCATGAGATGACAGAAAGAACTACTGTATTATTTTTTTCATGACTGCGTGGTGTTTCATTGGATATACTAATATGTGCCGTAATTAACTTAAGGAAAAGGTAAAGAATATGGAGAGAAAATAATCATTGATAATGGAAGTTTCCTTTAAGAAAAGGAGGATATGAAGTCCAGCTCACAGGTGGTTTTAGTATTAAATAGGAGGAGGGCCGCCTGATTTATTGTTTTAACAGGAGGGATGGAGGAAAATATGGATGAAGGTACAGAAAGTTGTGTATATTAGATGGTGGGAAGTTGAGGATGTATTCATCTGGTGTATTCTATTTTCTTTGTTAAGTAGGAGGCTAAGTCATCTACTGAGAATGAGGAAGGAAGGAATGAATGGAATGAGTAAGATTTGAAATCACCATTTTCTTTTGACCCACATGATTTATTGACAGTTGATGGCCTTGTGGAGGTGCCAATCTCCCCATTGTATGTGTCTGTATTCTTACTGGCATTTCTCAGCAACTTAGGGACACGTTTGGAGAATATGGATAATTGAGCTTATCAAAGGTTTTTGAGGTGGAGAGGATGAAAGGGAAAGAAATTTAGGTTATTGAAAGACTAGGTCAAGGAATCCGAGTTGAATAAGAGTCCAAAGAAGATAGGAGGGGAGTGATGGACGGGGATGTGTTTCTCAAGCTTTAGAGTGCAGGGAGGGAAAGTTCGGATGCCTTTCTCATTTGGTTGTTGTAGGTATTAAGGAGGCAGCATGCGAATATTCTCTTTAATTTGAAGAGAGCTATTAACAGGCTTTTTGCTCTATGCTGTTCAGAATTAAGGTGGTTCGATAAGTTAGCAAATAATTGGTGTGAGAGTATTTCAGTTTTCTTTGTACTTGATTGGGAGACCCTCTACCAGTTATGTACTTTGTATAGTCCAACCTTTTGCTGTGATCTACAGGCAGAATGCCAATAATTTGTCTCTAGTGGACTGAGCATTTTCTGTGTTTCCCCCCAAGTAAAAGATTTAGCCTCTCTATGCTTCTTTAAAATGAGGCAATCAGTGTTTGCTATGTTGTACTTGCCCAAGGCGATACTATGAGATTTCGTTGTTTTTAATTTACAAAATTCTTTGAATTCTTTTGAGACTGTTTTTCACATATAAAGTATTCATTTTAGTTATAGATTCCAGTGATTTACTATAAAGGTGGTAACACTGACAACTAATTGTGTGCTAGACCTTGTGTCAGTTACCTAGTCAATAAGGCAATAGGTGTGCCTACTTAGTATTTTAATATAGTATTTCAATATGGTATTTCATTTAATCCTTTCAGCAGTCTTAGGAGGGCATATACTATATTTCCCCCATTTTACAAATAAGTCAAGTTAGGCTTAGGAAAGGTAAGTAATATGCCCACATCATGCAGCTTGTAAGTGATCGCTGGGGTTCAAATCCAAGTTTGTCCCATTTTATACCCCTGTTCATAATCACTGGAATTGCAGCAGTCGACACAGTAGTGTCTACTTTTAGTCATTGTGTCAGCTGGTTTATTAATTTTGCAATCACACGACACCTAAGCCCTGGAAGCTTGTGTGTCAGTCTTTTGAGTTCAGTGTAAGATGGGATTATCAGGGTGTTTTGAATTTGTAGATGAGACGTGATAAAACTGGAGGTACTTGAAGTTTAAAAATTCTCATGGTCCCATATTTATCATTCCTTCAACAAACATTTACTGAACACTTAGAGTATGTCGGGCCATTGTGCTAGGTGTATGGCAAGTAAGACAGTCTGACTTCTTACTGGTTTAGTATAACTTTGGGAAATTTAACATTGGGGCTCAAAAGAGAAGCAGAGAGGAATTGTGGAAAGAACATTAGATTGAAGGTTGAGAGACCTAGGTAGCTAGGTTTTAGTCTGGTTGCCAGAGTGCTACAAATGGCTTGGGGGTTGTATAGGAAATGGTACAGTACGAACTATGCAGTAGCCAATATGTGTTGAATGAAAACCATGGTTTGAATCATTTTGTTATGCAGTCCTGTGATGTTTTCTGTTATGACATTCTTCTCTTTTGTTCACTCGTATATCCACTATATATTTGTGCCACACCTCTGCAAGGGTGATTGATAGATTTGGAAACAAGTTTACACCAGAGTGGAAAGGCATATGCCAGGCAGAGATGGAATCAGTACCCTGGAGAGCTCCAAGCAGGCGTTAGACCTGCAGACCACCAACCAATCTTAGCAAGTGTTCTTTGGCTATTAATGGTTATAAATCTCTTCAAGAATCTTTGAATGTTATCAGACCCTTAAATTACTCTCTTCATTTAGTGTAGGTTCCTTGACAGTGATGGCTTCAGTTTGGAATGATTTCATAGGTTTGTAGACTTGGAAAAGTTTTTGGGATCATCTCATCTAACTTCTTCATTTTAGAAACAGAGATCCAGAAGGAGAATAGTAAAAGGATAAGTGCCTTGTGAAAGGGAGTACAGTAAGTCATTAAAAAGACCTAAGAATTAAAGTCTTTTGACTCTCAGGCTAATGCTTTGTGTGTGATGATGGACCTACCTGTCTTTGATTGTTTAAGTGTCCTCTCAATAAAAGCAGTTCAGATAAAAGAAGTAATAAATTTTACACAATATTTTTAGCAAAAAATGATAGCTTTCTGGATTAACAGGAATTTAAGATGACTGCAGAGGACTGTGGCAAAGGGATCAATAGTGTCCGTTTCTCTAGTTACTCTTGGTGGCGTTCAGTGGAGAGCATTCTTTATTATAGGGACACAAGCAGAGGGTATTGTGCTGAGAGATGAGTTGCTATGTGGGTCTGCACCTCTGGCAGAGGCACAGGGACTGATCATTTCTCCTCTAGAGCTACTACTGGTCTTCTAGTTTTGGGTGGTGGTGGTCTGTTCCTCAAATTGCTACTGCCCCAATAAGTTTTCTTAGTACAGATGAATCCCCAAATGTCAGAACTGAAAGGTTGTAGAGATCCTGTGGTCTACTGCCTTTGTTTTGTGGAGCACTTTTAGTTCTGAGCTGCTGTCCAACAGTAAGTAGATCTTGGGCTCTGAAACTGAACACTCTGACTGTTACTGCATCACCTCCCTTGGAAGTGGCTAACCAGAGATCTTCTCTGGACCAGAGGGCATATTTCTTAAATGGGTTCATTGCAAAGGATGTCATTTCCAGCACCCACTACAACAGCATCTGCTTTAAGGCTGTGTGTGCCGGAGGCATTCGGCTCTCACCGCTTCAGGCAAAAGTCTCAGCTATTCATTCAGCTTCCCCAAGAAAGAAGCTTTCCAGAGGCCAGATATCTTATTAAATCACTGTATACTGGTATATCCCAGGTAGGCTACTGCTTCTGAGTTGGCTCCCCGGTAGTTTCCTCTTCCATTCTGTTTGTTTATGTGGTGCTTTTTAATGATGATAATTCTTTGCTTTTGACAAGTGTTTTGGTTTTAAAGTATATTGACACTTCCTTATTTAATCCTCACACCATCATATGAGATGCATATTGTTCTCATTTTAGCATTTAGATTCAGCAAACATTTATTAAGTGCTAGCTACATGATATATATATATATATATATATATATATACATCATATGTAATATATTATATATGTGTTTTATATATATACATATACATATACATATACATATATATATGTATATATATATACATATATATATATATATATATATATATATATATATATATATATATGACTTTTAAAAGCCTCCAGTATTTATCCACATTTTACGGAAGAGAAACTAGAAGTTTAAAGAGGTTAAGTAACTTCTGTTCCATTTCTTTCTTTTTTTTTCTTTAATACCTGTCACCTGATTAGAACTGTGCTTAGCACTTAGGAGAAGTAAAAGACATGTTTGCTGTTCTTCAGAATTCATGCACTGTCTGAGGGAGTCAAGATTTGTAAAGATGGAGTAGAATTTAATCAAATGCTAAAAGTAATTGTTGGTTATACGTCCAAGAAAAAAAATTGACTGTTGGAAGAGTGCGAGAAAAATAAAAATCTGAATGGATTAGAGAAACAAACACAAACTTTATAAAGAGGAGATAGAATTTAAATTAAGGGATCTGGAGCCATTATAGGTCCCTGATCTGTGAATAACAGATTGATAAAGAGATAGGTTAGGAATATTAAGCTAGATAAAGAGATTGGTGAGAAGAGAGAATAGAGGCGGGAAAATAGGAGGTTTTTTGATAAATCAAGATTACCCATAGGAGCGAGGCCTGGTTGGGTCTTCTTCCTACTTCCTACGGAAAAGAGAATTGTTTTTCAATGCCAAAGGATCATAACATTTTTGAAATTCTTAGCTTTAGCCGTCAAAAGTTCAAATAAGTAGTAGGTTAAGGGATTTGGACTCATATTCCACTTCTCTTTCTTTGACCCCCAAATGCTGCTTTGATCTTGCTACTGGTTCCCATGCCTCTTCTGAAAGCTGACCTTTCTATTTTTCAATGTATTTCCACACACATTGTTTCATTTTGTCTTTACAACAATTCTGCTGCAAAAGGCATGGCAGGTATTATTCCCATTTGACAAATGAAGAGACTGAGACAAAGGTAAATTAGACAACTTATACAAAATCATACATTGAATTACTCTAGAGCTGAGAATAGGATTCTGATTGAGTCATCCTTTCTTCTCATTACCTGGCAGAGGAAAACTTAGTTCTCACACTCCTCCTCTACTCTCCTTCCATCAAATTCATCCATCCATCAAATTCAAATTCTCCATCCGTCAAAATAAGTACAATTTGTACTTATGTCAGTGATCACTGTTTACATTATTATAATTATGTAAATATTGTTTCTGCAGAGCTCCATGACATACTGTACTATGATTACAATGCTTACCTCACACAACTTTTCTTCTCTGGAGTTAATAGTATTCTGATGTTTTTCTTTGAATAATTTTTACAAACTGAAATTTAAAATTTTTATAATGTTTCATCAGAATCCATCGTATACCTGTAACTTGGTCCATATTCCTTAGACAACAGAACATGAGCAATCATTAAATGTGAATCTTTTATTGGAGGTGAAATCCCAGAACAGCAAGAATGAGGGCAGAGGGGAAGTGAGGCAGGAGAATGCGAAGCAAATGCAAGGTGGTGCGTTACGGCACGGGCCACTGCTTCTCAACAAGCCTTGAAGAGATAACCATTGGTCATTTGGCAAGTTCACCTACTTACTGGCTCAGGACATTTTCATATGGACTATGCTGAAAATTGTTATAATAGTCTATCTGAAAGAAGGAAAGGGATTTTATCTGTTGCCTCCAGGGTTTTTTCTGTCTCCCATTGGTTAAAATCTGCCCCATGAAGAATAACCGCCATCCCCATTCTTCCTGGTTGCATTGTCAGATGTGTCTGGCAATTTGGGGGCAGGGAGCATGATCCTACCTTCTACAGTGTGACACTTCATTTGAAGCTGAAAGTTGTGGAGGAGCCAGAGACTCAGGGTGTATAGCAAGAGGTGGAACTGTTTGAGCTCACATAGAATCACTATGGTGGTAGCTGAAGTTAGAGCGAGTAAAGCTAAACAATTTTGTCAAGGAGCAAGGGATGTGTCTAATACAGTCAGTTACTAACAATCTCTGAAAAATCTACCAATTCTTCCCTCTCCCATTCCCTGTCTGGAGAGCTCCCTCCCAGAAACCCCTATTCTGTTTCAGTCTGTACTGTTTCCTATGTAGGCATATTGAATCCTGGGACTTTTTTCCCCCCTGCTCTCCTGGGGAGTAGCTACTGTTCCATGGATTATACTTTTTCCTTTTGGCTTTACTTTATTCTCTCATTCTACAGGAGCATATCTTCCAGGAGGTTTTTCAAGAAAGGGTGCCTAAGAGATGAATCTTCTGAGAAATTGCAAGTTCAAAAATGTTACTCTACTCATACATTTGATTCACAGCTCAGTAGAATACAGAATTCTAGGTTGAAAATAATGTTTCTCCAAAACTTAGAAAATTACTGCTTCTATCTTCTAGCATCTCATATTACTATCAAGAAGTTTAATATGGATAGGTCAAGAAGGCAGAATTCAATATTTAAAAATTTGACAAAGACCTATAACCAAGATTACTCAACCTAGCAAAGCTATCATTTAGAATACAAGAACAGATAAAGAGCTTCCCAGACAAGAAAAAGCTAAAGGAATTCATCACACTAAACCAGTATTATAAGAAATATTAGGGAGACTTTTTTAAGATTAAAAAAATGTAAAAAATACAAATAATAAAATGGCAATAGCTACATATCTATCAACACTTGCTTTCAATGTAAATGGATTAAATGCTCCAATCAAAATAAAGGGTGGCTGAATGGATAAGAAAACAAGACCCTACAAGAGACTCACTTCAGATCGAAAGACACACACAGACTGGAAGTAAAGGGGTGGAAAAAGATACTTCGCGAAAATGGAAATGAAAGAAAAAAAAGTCTAGAGTAGCAATACTTATACCAGACAAAATAGACTTTAAAACAAAGGTATACCAAGAGACAAAGCAGTACCCAGTAATTCCACTTCTGGGTATTTATCCAAAGAAACTCCAAATGCTACTTGGAGGGGACTTGTGTATTCATAAGTTCATTGCAGCATTGTTTACAGTTGCCAAGATTTGGAGGCAGCCTGGGTGTCCATTGAGGATAAATGGATAAAGAGGAGGTGGTACATATATACAATGGAATATTGCTCGGCCATGAAAGGGAATGGGTTCTTGCCATCTGCAGCAGCATGGATGGACCTGGAGGGTATTGTGCTGAGTGGAGTGTGTCAGACAGATAAAGACAGATGCAGTGTGATTTTATTTATATGTGTAATCTAAAGAACAAAATGAAAACAAATAAACCAAACAGAAACAAACTCATAGATACAGAGCACATATTGATGGTTGCCAGATAGGAGTGGGGTTTGGGGGGGTGAGTGAAAAAAGAAGGGATTAAGAAGTATAAACTGGTTTTACAAAGTACATCTGAAATTAATATAAAATAATATTGAATATCAACTGTAATTGAAAAATTAAAAAGGGGGGGTGAAAGGGAATCGAAGTTCAAATCTCCAGGTATAAAACAAATAAGTCATGGGGATGTAATGTACAGCATAGGGAATATAGTCAGTAATATTGTGACAATGTAGTTATGGTGTCAGACGGTTGCCGGACTTGTCATGCTGATCACTTCTTTAGGTACATAAATGTTGAATCACTGTTGTGTTCACCTGAAACTAATATAATATTGTACGTTGGTTATATTTTAATAAAAATCTTTAAAAAATTTAAAAGCTTGATGCCTGATCTTTTGGATATATAGATTTTTTGTATTTAACAATTTAAGAATACACATTTTTCCCAAATATACTTGGAGCATTTTTAAAAATTGATATGAACAAGTCATAGAGAATATATCAAAAAATTTCAAAAACAGATACAAGGAGTGATCTTTGATTACAACGCAATGAAATTAGAACTTGATGTAAAAAGATAAATTTTAGAATTCCCCAGGTATTTTGAAATATAAAAAAAAACTGCTAAATAATTCACCCAAGTTTAAAATACCTAGAACTAAATGATGATGGACACATTACATAGCAATATTTGAAGGATAAAGTAAAGGTGGAGTTTTGAAGAAAATTGCTATTTTAACTACATTAGATAAGAGAACTTTAAAAATAATAAGCTAAGTGTCTATTTTATGAAGTTAGAAAATGAAGAGAATAAACTAAAAGAAAAAATACATAAAAAAGTATGGATTTCCATGCACACAGTAAACACCTGCTGGGGTTTTGTGATTGTGTTGACTGTGGCTCAGCTTTGGGAGAAATGACATCTTTGCAATGTCAATTTTCCTGTTCATAAATATGATGTATCCCACCATTTATTTGATGTTTTTATAACTTCTCTTAATTTCATTTTGTGGTTTTTCAGTGTGGAAGTCTTTCACATATTTTATTGCTTTTATCTCTGGGTGTTTGGTGGTTTTTTTGATGCTATTACAAATGATATTACTCTTTGAATTTTATTATCTATTTATTGGTTGCTGGCTCATAGAAATAATTTTTTATATAAAAATGATAAAATTAGAGTATTACCATTTTCCAACTCCCAGTGAATTAATGTATATAGGCATTGGACATCAATAGCTGTTAATTTCACAAAAAAGAGGGATAAGGGGGGGCTGGGTGGCTCAGTTGGTTAGACCGCGAGCTCTTAACAACAAGGTTGACGGTTTAATTCTCTCTTGGGATGTTGGGCTGTGCCCCCTGCAACTAAAGATTGAAAATGGCAACTGGACTTGGAGCTGAGCTGCGCCCTCCACAAGTAGATTGAAGGACGACTTGGAGATGATGGGCCCTGGAGAAACACACTGTTCCCCAATATTCCACAATAAAATTTATTTAAAAAAACACAAAAAAACAAAAAGAGGGATAAGCAGACATTATGAGTTCCTGATACAAGAACATAAAGGGATCTAACATGAGTCTGATCTGGCTCTAGCTGCCAATTGGTAGGACACACAAAGGGCCGAGGAACATACTGATGATCTTCCTTGTGGAAAATTCTGCATGTGGGTCAAATAAATGCTCTAGGTTCTTCAACAGATCAACTGTAAGGAAAAGAAACAGATGAAAGGTGAAACCTGTGGAGTAAAAGGCTTTTAGAAGACGCATACAATGTGTTTGTTTTGTTTTTCTTTTTTAATGGCAGCTCTAAACTATAGTGTCTAAGAATGTACACTTAGACGCATATATATGGAAGTGATTGCTTCCAATAATCACTTGGAAGGAAGGGAGGAGGTTAAAGTTGGGATAGGGTACCCGGGAAGCTGCTGGGGTAGCAGGCCAAATTCTGTTTCTTAACCTAGATGGTGGATACATGGGTGTTTACCTTATACAACTCATTAAACTCATTAAGCAAATCGTGTTTGTTGTTTTTTTTTTGTGTGTGGCTTTCTGTATCCTGTATCTTTATTTACAACATAAAGGTTAAAGAATAGAATGTCTTCTGTGGTCCAAAATAATGAACAAGAGAATTAGTGGGCAGAGAGGAAAAAGAAGGGACCTTTATATATTTAAAAAAGTTTTAAAAACTATTCTATGCTAGGCTCTGTGTTAGATGTTTCTTAATATTGGAAATGAACTACCTCTGTTTTACCGAGTCTCATACTGATTAAATAACTTGCTTGTGGTAACGAGTAGCAGAGTACGTACATATTCAAGCCAAACCTGATCTGGTTCCAAAGCAGACACCTACTTTCCTCACTGGGTGATGCTGTCAGTAGAAGCGTAAGTAGTACACTAATTTCTGTGTAAATTCAGCATCTGTGGTATTTATCCTTCAGTTAGTCACCCTTCTGACAAGTTATGTGTTTTGTGTATATATGTGTATATGGAAACGTGTATATTAAATTCTCTTCCCCCAATTGATCTACTTTTAAAAGGCCAGTTGTTTTACACATCCTAACAGAAAATAATAATAGTTCTAAGAACACAGCATCAGATATAAAAATAAGGTGATATATTTAAATCTCCTGTTTTATGGGAATTGTTTTTCTAGTGAAATATGAACAAAAAGATTTGAAATGAGTTTCAAACATAGTCCAGCAGCTGAGCGTACCAGAACAATTGTAAACATACAGAAATACAGAATACAGGGAAGGATTTTATTTTCAGCATTTTATGTAGTGTTGATTTTAGCTCTGAACAATGTATAAACGTGGATTAGACATGCCTGTAGGTTCAAGATTCAAACTGTTATTTCTTTGGCTTCAGTTTTATTTTTTAAATTAAATGTATTGGGGCAACATTGGTTAATAACATTATATAATTTTCAGGTGTACAATATTATAATTTGACATCTGTGTACTTTATTACATGCTCATTACCTGAAGTCTAGTTTCCTTCCATTACTTGCAGTTTGATTTTAGAAAGTTGGTTTTATAAATATAGTTTTAATTTTGACTCAGATTTATTTCTCTTAGCATTTTATCTGTCGATAACTTTATTTGTACTCTTAATTTACAGGGAACTGATCTCTTCTACTCTCTCTGTTGTTCTGTTTTTCCACTCCCTTAACATGTTTTTGATACTATGAGACAATCAGGGAAGATTGTATGAAAAAATGTAATGAAAATACTTAAGCATATAAATTGAGTTGGTTCTATAATTTAAAAAGTATTAAAACTAAAAAAAATATATAAATATACTTAACATTCTATTTTGATCATTTTAGAGCATACTTTTTCAAAGTGTGATACTCTGGACTACTTACATCAAAATCACCTAGATGTTTACTTTAAAAGCCCCCTCCAAAAACAAAAGCATACTCTATATGCTATATACTTATCCCAACCCTTCTGAATCAGAATCTGCATTTTTTTAACAAGTGCATGTGCCTAGAATTTGATCCTTATCCTTTCTTCAGTTTGATCCTATTTATTTCTTCACTTGTTTGAATTTCTTGTCTATAATGTCTATAATGATATGTAGACATCAGTAGGCCATTTGGAAGTTGATTTGATAGACCATTTGCATATTTTTTAAGCAATAGATTTCTGAAGTAAGTTGGGGATCTTAACAGCATAAATACATTTTTCTTTCTAACAAATGAATAATCCCTTTAATTATAGTAAATGATTCCTGAATGATTCCCAGCTGTATTATCAAAGACATTAAATTAAGATATGCTATTATGCTGTGTGTATATAGTATAGGACTAAAAAAGGAATCAGGGCTCAGAATGTCTTTTCCAAAATGAGTGTCAGTTATTTCAGTCATTAACCTTTGTGTGTGTGTGGTATAAGATAACAGTAATTTACTTCTTTTCCTGACAAGTAATTGTTCCCTCTCTGTTTAGATATGCCAGTGGCAGGAAACTCTGTCCTGAAACAAACGATTCCTTGCAATGATACATAATTTGCCTCTGTTATTTCCACTTCTTCTAATATTAGCCCTTCTGATAACAATTAGCTCTAGCATATCAAAGTGCACCCAGTGAATAAGGCAAAATAAAAGCATTGGGGAAGGGAATACGAAGGCAATGCTAAAACAGGGAGAGAAGGATGGGCAGAGAAAAACCTAGAAAGGAGCATCGGTCCTGGAGATCTATTTGATAATTTTGCTTTTCCTTAACTAGTCAAAATATTCTATTGGAGTGCCATAGCAGTACTGAGAATGGCTTCTAAATGGAGCACTCCCCATTATCAGCCCTCTGATCCCACCCCATGCTGTGTCCCAGGAGTCCCTTCTCATTCTAGCTTCATGCTGGTTCCAACTACTTTTTCATCTTGGAAAACCATCTAATGATAGCACTTGAGCCCCGCATTGCCACTGATTTGGGTGAGGGAGCCTTGGTATTTGATGAAGAGCTGATCCACTATTGAGGCATATCTAAATTTACCTCCCTGGTTACGTGCATCCCAAGTAATATGTTGCCCAAGTGATTCCTCAAGAGAGCAATTGTAAAGTATAAGGATGAAACTGAAAACAGCAGCTTATTATCTTCGATATATAAAGAGCTTAGAAGTCATCATTGCCATCCTTACACAAGGAATAGCTGGCCAAAATTACAATCCATAACTTTTCATGGACAGTAAGAAATCAGCAATAAGTAAGTTTTCTTATCAGAGAACTGAGTTTGCTAAAACATGGAGAGACACGGGCCGGCCCGGTGGCTCAGGCGGTTGGAGCTCCATGCTCCTAACCCTGAAGGCTGCCAGTTCGATTCCCACATGGGCCAGTGGGCTCTCAACCACAAGGTTGTCAGTTCAACTCCTCGAGTCCCGCAGGGATGGTGGGCTTTGCCCCCTGCAACTAAGATTGAACACAGCACCTTGAGCTGAGCTGCCTCCCGGATGGCTCAGTTGGTTGGAGCGTGTCCTCTCAACCACAAGGTTGCCAGTTCGATTCCTCGAGTCCCACAGGGATGGTGGGCTGCGCCCCCTGCAACTAGCAATGGCAATTGGACCTGGAGCTGAGCTGCACCCTCCACAGCTAAGACTGAATGACAACAACTTGGAAAAAAAGTCCTGGAAGTACATACTTTTCCCCAATAAAGTCCTGTTCCCCTTCCCCAATAAAATCTTAAAAAAAAAAAAAAAGGTATAAAAAAACAACAACATGGAGAGACTGTCAAATTCAGAAAGTCAAAGTTGAGATCTGTTTACTTGAAACAAAATCAAGATGAGATATTTCTTGTCTCTTCACTATGAAGATTCTTTGTCTTGAACCTTTGGCATTTTATTTATAATGTGTCTTGGTGTGGGCCTCTTTGGTTTCATCTTGTTTGGGACTCTCTGCACTTCGTGGGCTTCTATGTTTATTTCATTTACCAGGTTAGAGAAGTTTTCTGTCATTATTTCTTCACATAGGTTTTCAATTCCTTGCTCTCTGTCTTCTTCTTTTAGTACCTCTATGATGTGAATGTTGATTTGCATGATATTGTCCCAGGGGCCCCTTAAACTATCCTAATTTTTTTGGGATTTTCTTTCTTTCTACTGTTCTGATTGGGTGTTTTCTGCTATCTTCCAAATTGCTGATTCACTCCTCTGCTTCATGTAATCTACTGTTGATTCCCTCTAATGTATTCTTCATCTTAGTTATCGTATCCCTTATTTCTGACTGGTTCTTTTTGATGTTTTCTATCTCCATTTTTATGTTTCCTATTTCTTTATTGAAGTTCTCCCTGAGATCATTGAGCATCCTTATAATCAGTGCTTTGAACTCTGCATCTGGTAGATTGCTAGTCTCCAATTTGTTTAGTTATTTTTTGGGAGCTTTGTTCTGTTCTTTTATTTGGTACAGGTTTCTTTTTTCTCCCTATTTTGGTTGCCTCCCTGTGTTTGTTTCTATGTTTTAGGTAGAGGTACTGTGTCTCCTGGTCTTAGTAGAGTGGCCTCATGCAGTAGGTGTCCCATGGCGCCCAGTGGCACAGTCTACCTGGTCACCGAGCCAGGTGCTCCAAGTGTGTGCCTTGTGTGGGTTGTGTGTGCCCTCCTGTTGTAGTTGAGCCTTGGTTGCTATTCACACATCAGTGTGAGGGATTGACTCTCAGGCTGATTGGTTTGTGAGGATTGGCCTTAACAGCAATGCAGGAGCTGTTGTGGAGGGGCTGACCCTATGGAGCAGGATTTGCTTTAGGCAAGGCTAAACAACCCAAGGCTATACAACCCTTCTGTGTATCTACCCAGTCTGTGTCTTTGGGTGCCTCTTTCTATGGAGGTGGTTGGGTGTTGCTCTCTGGGACCTCTTGGGAAGGGCTCTGTTGCAGGCCAAGTTCAGCCACAGCCTGTGCCCTGCCGGGGCCCACTTGGTATGAGCAACAAAATGATCTGCAGATGATTGCCACTTGTGCTGGGCTTGGAGGTACCTGGGAAAAGCTAAGCTGTGAACCAAGGCTGGCTGCTGCTAGTACCACACTTAGGGCTACTTTGCAAGAGGCATGGGGCATGCTGAGGCCAGATGCTGTTTGTTTGGGGATTGTGAACGTTTGAGATTTTGGGAAAGTTCACAGCATGAGCCAAGACAGGCCATTTGGATGGAAAATTCACTGGAAGCGGTTTGGGTGGGCTTACAAGTTGGGGGGGGTGGTCTCAGGGAATCACCAGGGCGGGGTGAGTAGTGTTAACTAGGTTGATGGAGACTCAGATATGGAGCCCTCCTATGTCTGCATGCTGGGTGTAGGGAGGGCTCAACATGGGAACAACGACTTCTGCCAGCACTCTGTTGATTGGACCAGGATGCACAACAGAACCAAGTCCGGTTAATCCCTGGGAACCAGACATTGGGCCTGAGAGGCACTAGTTTGAAGCACTGAAAAGTCAGGGATGAAAGAGAGAGAAACTCTGCACTGCAGTGTCTGATTCTAGTTCTTCAAGAGGCCCAGCTCTTAAGTTCTCTTGATATCCCGTAGCCTTAGAAGAAACTTTCCTTTTCCTGTTAGGTAATTTACAGTGGGTTTCTTTCTTGTTATCCAAAGAACTTTAAGACGCCACTTTCCTTCCCAGCTTGACTAAGTTTAACTTAATTATATTATTGCACATCTGTGTAATACTTCATAGCTTAGTGAATACATACTGTCGTTAATGATTCTCAATTTGATAACTGGGGAAACTGAGGTCTAGACTGATGCAGTGACTTGCCTAAGTTCTTTTTTTTTTTTTTTTTAACTATTTTTCAGTATATTCTGTTTCTTTTTTTTTTTTTTTAAGATTTTATTGGGGAAGGGGAACAGGACTTTATTGGGGAACAGTGTGCACTTCCAGGCCTTTTTTCCCAAGTCAAGTTGTTGTCCTTTCAATCTTAGTTGTGGAGGGTGCCGTTCAGCTTCAAGTTGTTGTCTTTTCAGTCTTAGTTGTGGAGGGCGCAGCTCAGCTCCAGGTCCAGTTGCCGTTGCTAGTTGCAACTGATAACCTTGTGGTTGAGAGGACGCATTCCAACCAACTGAGCCATCCGGGAGCTCAGCGGCAGCTCAGCTCAAGGTTCTGTATTCAATCTTAGTTGCAGGGGGCGGAGCCCACCATCCCTTGCGGGACTCGAGGAGTTGAACTGGCAACCTTGTGGTTGAGAGCCCACTGCCCATGTGGGAATCGAACCGGCAGCCTTTGGAGTTAGGAGCACGGAGCTCCAACCGCCTGAGCCACCGGGTTGGCCCTGTACCAAATTTTTATTATGATAACATGGGAAGTGATAATGAAGAAAAAACTAATTTCAAGGTAATAATGCTAATAGTAATTACCTTTTGAATCAGTCATTACTAGGTGCCAGACATTATGCCAAGTGTTTTACCTGTATTAATTAGTTCTTACAACAATCCTATTAGGTAAATATTATTTCCTGCCAAGGCTAAGGAAGGTTAAGTAACTTGTTCCTTAGTAGTAGAGCTGTATTTTAAACCCACATCTGTGTTATTACGGAGCTCTTGAACCTCCCATTGTGCTGCTCTGGAAACGAATTGGGGTCACCTTTATAGCCCAGGGATGCTAAGATTACAATGTCACGTGCCTTCTAGTGACAGATGATTTGGAGGAACAAGATTGATCAAAGTTAACTGTGGCCTGGGAAATTGTGTGGTTTTAAGCAGATGGTAGCACCGGGGAGGAAGGGGTGTTGAGAGAAGGTTGAAACAACTGTTGACCAATGGAATAAAATCTGACAGAGAGAGGTGTTGGCAATAGAGTTATAGTTTCCTTTCTGACTTTTTTTTTCCCATTAGTTTTACTACTTACTGCAGGATTGCAAACAGGGCACAATCTCACTACATAGCCTGTCCTCCATAATATATTCTAGAGAACTAGTTACTGTACGAGGTAAGATTAAGCACTGAGTTTGATGCCAGTGATTCAATTGAGATGAAATCACTCTGAGGAAAGTTCTTGTAAGAGTAAGTCAAACTTTGCATAGAATTTTTCAGGCTATTTGTCATCCTAATTGTGGTGGAAGAACATGTTGAACTATAAGAATCTGAAAACTGATAGTTTCGAGGAATGATAATTTAATTGTTAAATAGTATGAAGAAAGTAAATAGTATCACTTATTAGTGTATTTTCACTTATGAGAGGATTTATCACATCTGAATTTTAGACTTAGAGCAGTTTTAGACAGAAAAAAAAACAAAGTTTAGTCAAAGGTTAATCTGCAACGTCAGCCTGGCAGTGGTTGGCATGTAAATGCTTGATAAATGCTCATTGAATAAACAAGTGAAAAGCTGCCTTTTATTTCTGCACATACAAATGTCTTTTCTAATAAAATGCTGTAAGAATGTCCATAATATCAAATCACAAAAAGAACTACTTGAAAGGAAAATGGAATGTGTAATATTATCTTCTGTTGGTTTCTGAGGGAATGAGCTATTGTTGTTCCAGATTTTTTGTAATTCTACAATAAAAAGGTAGCTGAAAAATGATATGCTTTCTTTTGGCATTCCTTAGTATAGCATATATTATTAGGTTGTTCATTTTAGATATCTGAGCTTTTAGCTATTTCCCTTAATTTTCTTTTTTTTTGTTTTGTTACTAATGCAAATCGCAAATGTTCTGAAAGAATACTTGAGAAGGCAATTCAGATAGTGATCAGTCCTTTGTAATAGACCAAAAGAATGTGTTCTATACATTTCTAGGTTAAGAAAGGTCCTGTAATTGAGTTGATTTCTAACAGTGCTGGGAAATTTGGGAATCTCAGAAATTTTTCTCAGTAGCCATCTAACCCATTTCTTCTGCCACCATATATGCCCCTCTCCCACCAATCCCCAGCTTTTTCCTGTGTTCAAATTGTTTGCCTGATTATCTTAATGGATTGATTTGTAATCTTTTTTTTTTTTCAGTTGTGGCACAGTGAGTCATTCTTACGAGTTCTGGGAATGGTAATACCCTCCCGAATTCAAGTTCCTAGACGCCAGCCAAGGGCCAGCCTCGCAAAGCAGGCCTTTCGAAGGACGGCAGTCTCAGGCCTCTTATGTTAGCTCTTTTCTGCAAAGGATGGTGTTAGTAAGACCTTTCTAAGGTGCTGTCAGAAGGTAAAATAGGCTAATTTAGGAAGTAAAGATTACCTTTTTACTAAAAGGTATTTACAAATAAATTGTATAAAACCTGTCTGAGAAGTTTTAGAGGAGATATATCCATTCCTAGTCTCCAACTCTGGGACTTTTATAGTACCCTGATATATGTTACCTTGTAGTTTCTTTTTCCCATGTGTTAGTTTTTTAATACACAGGAAAATGGCACTGGATTAGAAGTCAAAAGACCTGAATTTTGACTTAGTGCTGTTATACTTGACTTGTCTCCTTAATTTTTCTTATCTGTTTATAAAGGAGTTGAACTTTTTGATCTCAAAGTTTCTGCCTAGTTCTTATGTCTCTGCTCCTTGAGAGACTCTGTTGGATTACTTTGATTGTTAGAAAGTTCTTGATGATATTGAGGTAAAAAAATCTACTTACCTATAATGACTAACCATTCCTGTTCTTAATGTCATTTAGACAGTTCTACTTCATTTTTCACGTAGAATGCCTGTGACTAAGAGTCTCACTGCTTTGGTGCTGATGCTAACAAATCTCACAGACTAAAGTTTCAGTTTAGCTTCTTACTCTAGGTTGGTAGAACTGGGGCAATGAGGAATAGGAAAACTCAAAGGGAGAGCTAAGGACGATAGAAATATTTGTTTTTTCCTTCCACAAATCTGCCGTAGACTTACAAAGCCTTCAGGTTCAGGAAAATACTCAGAAAATACTAGAAGTACTTGAATGTTCCTGAAACCCCTGTATCTCTATAACTCCTGTCTCTGTGGACTGTAGTGAGTCTCTCTGAGCATAAAAAGCCTGTGTGTGGGCTGCTCCCACTGAAGATGGCCCTTCACGGTGTATTCTACCTGGTGATCTCTGGGGAGGGTGGCGCACAGCCCAACCATCTGCTAGTTTTAATCTGTCTGGAAACAGGAGCCCATTGGGGTTGAGGAAAACCTAACTCCTCCATATATCTAGAAGAATTACCACGATATCTAAATTTCACCCACATATGCTGCCAATAATCTACCAAGTAGAAAATGACCAAAGCTAGGGAGCAAGAAATCCTTGGAGGCCATGTAATGTTTTTCATGGGTTAGAGTGGGGGAGAGGAGAATGCTGGGACAGTTCTTTGTCCAGACATGTTTCTCCCCATTCACATAATTCAGAAATCCTATTTAGAGCATCCCTGTTAGGTAGTCATCCAAGTTTTAATTAAAACTACTCATTGATCAAGAGTTTATTTTTGCCTCTTTAGACAATCCATTGGATCACTTTGAATATTATTTATAATGTTGAGGTGAAAGCTGCTTCCCTGTAATATCTAACCATTTCTAATTTTCCTAATTATATCTCTTGGTGTCATTCACTGCTCCATTTTTTTTTCTCTGAGGAACCCTTCAAAATTATTAGAGAGTTTTATTTTTTTGTTTATTGGTATCCTCTTCTACCTTACAGGTGCCTCTGGAAATTGTAACCTATAAATCCCATATGCACATTAGTTAATCAGGTTCTCTCCTCCTGGACAGAGAATCTAGAAGAAATAATAAATTTCGGACCAATCTGGGTGAACGGTGTTGTAGCAGCCTTTAGGAAGCCTAAGGGCATTAAGTGTCTAGGGAGAGACATGGGAAAATAGTTGGGGTGTGGTAGAGGGTGCAGAAAGGTAGACAAGTCGTCCTAGCAGTTGCCTGTTACCTGAAGGTTAGTGGAGTACAAGGGGGGAAATCCAGGGCTGGATTCAGGGGTCTTGGGTTTTAGTCTTACCTTTGCTCCTGACAAGCTCTGTCATTCTTGCCAGTCACTTCTGGTGCCTAGTTTTATTATCTATAATGTGAGATAGTTAGATTAGAGAATTTAATAAGCAGTAGGTAGCTCTGAAAGCACTATAGGCTATAATTAGCAGAAAATAGACTAAAAGCATTTAAAGAAAATTTCTGCCTAGACATCTGATTTGGCCTCCAGAGGACACATATCTTTGAGACTAGCAAATTAAATTTAGAACTCTTTTCTTCTTCTTTTTTTTTTGGATGGGCCCCTTGGTCCTTATGAGTTATAAAATCAACAGCTCCTTAAGCGATCTGTACCCAAAGCTGATGAAAAGAGGAAGTCTCTGGCTGTGGCCTTCAGAAAGCATAAGCTGTTTTCCTGCAAATATGTTGTTATCTATAAAGGACCCTAAGGAAACTCTAGCTTGTCTCTGAATAGCCAGGCAGGACTTGCCAGGTTTGGGGTAGACCATGTAAATAAAACAAGACATACTCAAGGTTTCATGGAAGCATCAAATACAGACATACCTCGGAGATACTGCAGGTTTAGTTCCAGACCATTGCAACAAAGTGAATACCGGCAAGAAAGCAAGTTACATGAATTTTGTGGTTTCCCAGTGCCTATGAAAGTTATGTTTATACTGCATTGTAGTCTATTAAGTGTGCAGTAATATTATGTCTTAAAGAAAACAATGTGTATACCTTAATTTAGAAATACTTTATTGCTAAAAGATGCTAACTGTCATCTGAGCCTTCAGTGAGTCATAATCTTTTTGCTGGTGGAAGGTCTTCCCTTGATGTTGATGGCTACTGACTGTTCAGGGTGGCAGTTGCTGAAGATTGAGGTGGCTGTAGCAATTTCTTAAAATAAGACAATGATTGCTGCATCAATTGACACTCCCTTTTTCAGAAAACGATATCTCTGTAGCTTTCAATGAAGTTCAGTAGCGTTTTACCCACAGTAGAACTTCATGCAAAATTGGAGTCAATCTTCTCAAAAACACTGCTGCTGCTTTATCAACTAAGTCTATTAATATTCTAAATCCTTTGTTTTCATTTCAACTTTCTGCACAGCATCTTCACCAGGAGTAGATTCCATCTCAAGAGACGAGTTTCTTTGTTCATCCGTAAGAAGCAACTCCTCACCTATTAAAGTTTTATCACGAGATTGCAGCAATTCAGTCACGTCTTCAGGCCCCACTTCTAATTCTAGTTCTCTTGCTATTTCCACCACATCCAAAGTTACTTTTTCTACTGAAGTCTTAAACCCCCTCAAAGTTATCCAGGAGGGTTGGAATCAACTTCTTCCAGACTCCTGCTAACATCACTATTTTGACCCCTTCCCATGAATCACCAATGTTCTTAATGGCATCCAGAATGGTGAATCCTTTCCAGAAGGCATTTAATTTACTTTGCTCACATCCATCAGAGGTATCATCGGTGACAGCTATAGTCTTGTAAAATGTATTTGTTTTTTCCTTTTTAAAAATTTTTTTTATCAGTTTCAGGTGTACGTGAAATGCATTTTCTAAATAATAAGACATGAAAGTAGAAATTACTCCTAACTCCTGGGATGCAGAATGGATGTTGTGTTAGCCAGCATGAAAATATTAATCTCACTGTACATCTCCATCAGAGCTCTTGGGTGACCAGGTGCATTGTCAGTGACCAGTAATATTTTGAAAGGAATCTTTTTTTTTCTGAGCAGTAGGTCTCACCAGTGGGCTTAAAATATTCAGGAAATTATGTTGTAAACAGATGTGCTGCCATCCAGGCTCTGTTCTTCCATTTATAGAGCACAGGTAGATTTAGCATAATTCTTAAGGGCCCTGGGATTATTGGAGTGGTACATGAGCACTGGCTTCAACTTAACATCACCAGCTGCTTTAGCCCCTAACAAGAGAGTCAGCCTGTCCTTTGAAGCTTTGAAGCCAGGCATTGACTTCTCCTCTCTAGCTGAGAAAGTTCTAGACGGCATCTTCCAAAATAAGGCTGTTTCATTTACATTGAATCTGTTGTTCAGTGTAGCCACCTTCATTATCTTAGCTAATCTTCTGGATAACTTGCTGCAGCTTGTACATCAGCACTGGCTGCTTCCCCTTGCACTTTTATGTTATAGAGACAGCTTCTTTCCTTAAAGCTCATGAACCAAGTTCTGCTAGGTTCAGACTTTTCTTCTCCAGCTTCCTCACCTCTCTCAGCCTTCCTAGAAGTGGAGGGAGTTAGGGCCTTGTTCTGGATTGTGGCTTTGGTTTAAGGTAATGTGGCTGGTTAGATCGTCTATCCAGACCACTAGAACTTTCTCTTCAATATTTCTCTTCAATAGCAATAAAGCTGTTTCAGTTTCTTATCATTCATGTGTTCAGTGGAGCAGCACTTTTAATTTCCTTCAAGAACTTTTCCTTTGTATTTACAGCTTGACTGTTTGACACAAGAGGCCTAGCTTTTGGCCTGTCTTGGATTTCGACATGCTTTCCTCACTAAGTTTAATAATTTCCAGCTTTTGATTTAAGTGAGAGATGTGTGACTCTTCCTTTCACTTGAACACTTAGAGGCCATTGTATGGTTATTACTTTTTAAACAATTTTTATTAAAATATAGCTAACATGAAATATATTAGTTTCAGGTGAACACCATAGTTATTCAACATTTATAGACCTAAAGAAGCCCAGCAACCGTCTGACACCACACACTATCACAATATTATTGAACATGTTCCCTGTGCTGCACATTACATCCCCATGACATATTTGTTTTATACCTGGAAATTTGAACCTCTTGTTCCTTCACCTTTTTCATCCCCTTTTAAATTTTTCAATTACAGTTGACATTCAATATTACTTTATATTAATTTCAGGTGTACAGTGTAGTGGTTAGACATTTAGGTGAGGGCGATTGTAGGGTTATTAACTGACTTAATTTCAATATTGTTGTATCTCAGGGAATAAGGAGGCCCAAGGAGAAAGAAAGAGACGGGAACAGCTGGTTGGTGGATCAGTCATAATACACATATTTATTGATTAAGTTTGCCATCCTATATGGGCGTGATTTGTGGCATCTCGAAACAATTACAACAGTAACATCAAAGATCACTGAGCATAGATCACCACATCAAATATAATAGTAATGCAGAAGTTTTAAATATTGTGAAATTTACCAAAATGTAACACTGAGATACAAAGTGAACAAATGCTATTGGAAAAACAGCACTGATAGACTTGCTCGACACAGGGTTGCCACAAACTTTCAATTTGTAAAGAATGCAATATTTGTGAAGCCCAATAAAATGAGATATACCTGTACAGACACTGGATTCATGTAATTTAGAGCAGCCCAAAAAGAGAGCGGACACCATGGATTAGAAAGAATACTGAATTGAGAGTCTGAAGACTCAAGTTTAAGTTCTGGCTCTGCCAATATTTTGCCAGTAAGAGCTTGAGTTACTGAGTTTACTTTTCTGTGCCTCAGGATCTTCAGCAGTAAAATAAAAGAGTTGGACCAACTTTCAAGTTTTAGTGTCTGAGAGTTGGCAACTCAGAAGTCAGGAAATGGAGCTAGAATCCCCTGGACAGAAAATAATCTTAGCTGTGGGTTTTTTATAGATGCCTTTTGTCAGGTTAAGGAAATTCCCTTTGATTTCTAAGTTGTTGAGTGTTTTTATCATGAAAAGGTGTTAGATTTTGTCAAATTCTTTTTGTGTGTTTATTAAGATGATCATGTGAGTTTTCTGTTATACAATTAAAAGGTGTATGCACTACACTGACCCATTTTTGTATGTTGAACCAGTCAGAAATGAAGAATACAGTGACTGAAATGAAGAATACTACAAGGAATTTTTGTATTTAAATTGAATTATGGGTATTATTTATGCTACGTATTTACTTATGGAAAAATAACAAAACCTCAAGACTTACTGGTAATTCAACAGTGGTCTAGTCTCTGTATCTTGCTCCTTACTCAGCATCACTGTTGGCTGTTTATTGGAATAGAAGGTTTGACTATCAAATAAATGTAAGGCAGCAGCCTGTAGAACTATAATATTTACTTTAAAGCCTTACTTGGAGGTTGTGAGATAGGTGTGGTATAGCAAAAGGAACATAGAACTTTCTAGTAAAAAAATTTCTGGATTTGAGTTTCAGAGCATTATTACTGTAATTAAAACAATGTGTTACTTGCATAGGATAGACATATAGATCAATGAAATAGAATTGCTTGTCTCGAAATAAACTCATACATCTATGGTCAATTGATTTTCAAAAATCCCACCAAAAAAAGCTCAGGACCAGATGGTTTCACTGGTGATTTCTAGCAGACATTTGAAGAACCTGATTCTTCCAAAAAATGGAAGGCGAGGTAACATTTTAAATCTCATTTTATGAGGTCAGTATTATGTTGATACCAAAAAAAGGTACAATTAAAGAAACTTACAGATCAATATCCCCTGTGAACACCCTTAACAAAATAATAGTAAATTGAATTCAGCACCATATAAAAAGGATTATACATCACAATCCAACGGGGATGTAGCCCAGGAATTTATGTGTTTTATGTCTGTTTTATAATTACTATTTCTTTGTTGAAATTCTCACTAAGTTCACTGAGCATCCGTATAACCAGTGTTTTGAACTCTGTATCTGGTAGATGGCTTGCTTCCATTTTGTCCTAATGGTGAAAGACTAGGGTGACAACAAGAACAGCAGGACGTTCCTTTCCAAGAGTCTGATAATGAAGCTTTACTTCCTGTTGTACCTTCGCCAAATTGAAGTAATGGTATTTTATCTAATTGTGTCACTGATAGACTAGCCAGGTAGTGCTTTTCTAACTTTTCCTTCACAGATCCCAAATGACAGAGGAAGATGAACCCCTCTTGTGGAAGAGGGGAACGGCATAGCACTAGACAGTTTACTTCAAGTTGAGTGATAGGTATATTTAAAATGTTTTATTAAGACAAACTCATGTACATTTAAAAAATTCTATTACATGATATATTTTTGTTTGTTTTAATGTCAACATGGTGTTTTAAATTATTTTTAGGGAAAGGAGAATTGAAAGTTTATTTCCTCTCTCTTCCTCTCATAATCTTGTTAGATGGAAGGGTTAAGTCTGGAATAATATTAAACATTAAATTGTTATAGTAGTTTATTTTCAGAGGCAACATTGAAGAGGACTTTCATTTAAGTTTATATTTTTATACTGAATTTATTACAAGTGGATACTCAGAAAAAGTAGGATTTTTAGAAACACCTACCTTTTCTCCCCCAAAAAATCATTGTGTAAATTGCTACTGCAGGAAGAATCTCTATGTACATTCTGTTGAGATATGTACTTTTTGACACATTATTCCAATTTAAGGAGCGTGGGGCTAGGAGAAGATGACAACTTTGCCCTAATGTTCTCTCAGAGATATTTTGACAGTTTATACTGAGTGATACCTTTTAAAGTTAATGTTTCCCAAATTCTTACCTATGACACTTATGGGCAAATTTGATTATTTCAACTGTGGGGGTGTGGAAAGGAGGTATGATTGTTACATTTTTTTGAGAGGCATCGTGCTATAACAGGAAAAGGACGGGTTCTGGAGTGAAAAAAATTTATCTATCCATCCATCCATCCATCCATTCTTCTATCGCTATACAAAAACCCAAAACAAAGTAACTCGAGTTTATTTATGAGTTATGAGGCCTTGGCAAGATATCTAACTTCTCTGAACTTCCATGGCTTTATCAGAAATGATCCTTATACTCATTTAGGGTTGTTAAGAAAATTAAGTAAGATAATATATGTATAAATACTGAACATAGCATTTGGCACATAATAAATGTTCTTTGCTTCTTTCTTCTTGTTGAGGAAGCACTTTATTCCTTTCAAAAAGCTTCATATTCAAGGTCTGTTTTGATCCCCATAACTTAAGTGATATCATCCTTACTTTAAAATGAGGGAAAGTGACTAGACTGGGAAGGCGACTTATTTGGGATCACTTCTAACACAAGAAAAGAGCTAGGTCTTGAAGCCAGGTCTTTTGATTTGTCATAAGGCTCTTACTCTGTACTTAATTTTTCCCTCTAAGATCAGGAACATGATAAGGGTGGCCACTCTCACCATTTTATTCAGCTTTTAATGGAGATTCTAGCCAGGACAATTAGGCAAGAAAAAGAAATAAAGGCATCCAGGTTGGAAAGGAAAAATTAAGTTGTATTTCATTCACTAACAATGAATAATCTGAAAATGAAATTTAGAGAACAGTTCCATTTATAATAGCATCAAAAGGCATAAAATACTTAGGAATAAATTTAATTAAAGTGCAAGACTTATACGCTGAAAACTACAAAACATTGTTGAAAGAAATTAAAGAAGATCTAAATAAACAGCAAACATTATATGTTTATGGATTAGGAGACATTGTTAAGATGGCATTATTCTCAACTTCAAACCACAACAGAGCACCATCCAATAAGCCCTACAAGTGGCACACCCAATGTATGGTCTCTGCAGGCACCAGAGCCCACTGGGGTGAATCTTGCTCTGTGGGGTCAGCCCCTGCACAACAGCTCATATGCTGTGGTCATTGCCAGTCTTCACAGCCAGTAAGCCTGACGGTCAGTCTCACCTATGATGTGCCAACAGCAATCAAGGCTTAATTACAACAGGAGGGCACACACAGCCCACACAAGGGACACTCTGGGAGCATCTGGCTCAGGTCATCAGGGAGACTGTGCCATGGGACCCCACAAGACACCAACTACATAAGACCACCTTGCCAAGCCTGGGAGATATAGCAGATCTACCTAATACATAGAAACAAACACAGAGAGGCAGCTGAAATGAAGAAACAAAAAAAACAAGTAAATGAGAGAACAGGATAGACATATAGATCAATGAAATAGAATTGATTGTCCAGAAATAAACCCATACTTCTATGATCAATTGACTTTCAACAAGGGTGCCAAGATAATTAAATGGGGAAAGAAGAGTCTTTTCAATAAACGGTTATGGAGCAACTGAATATCCATATGCAAAAAAAATTAGATTGGACCTCTACCTCACACTATATTAAACACTAACTCAGAATGGATCATAGGCGTAAGTATAAGAGCTAAAACTATAAGATTCTTAGAAGAAACTATATATGTTAATCTTTGTGACCTTGGATTATATAATAATTTCTTAGATATGACACCAAAAGCACAAGCCATAAAAGAAAAAAAATTGAGACATTTCATCAAGATTAAAAATGCTTGGGCTTTCCAAGACATTATCATTGAAGTAAAAAGACAACCCACAGAATAGGGGAAAATATTTTCAAGTCATTTATCTGATAAGGATCTAATAAACAGAATATATAAAGAACTCTTATAACTCAAAAATGAAAAGACCCAATGAAAAAATAGTCAAAGGATTTGAATAGACATTTCTCTAAAAGAACATATACAAATGGCCAGCAAACAGATGAAGTGATGCTCAACCTTATTTTACCACCAGGCAAATGCAAATCGAAATCACAGTGAGCTATTATTACACCACATAGGATTGTTGTAATCAAAACGGTGGACCATAATAAGTGTTGATGAGGAAGTGGAGAAATGGGAACCCTCATACACCGCTGCTGGGATTGTGAAATGTTGCAGCCACTTTTTAAAAGTCTATCAGTTCTTCAGCAGATTAAACAGAATTACAATATGACCCAGAAATTCCATTCTTCAGTATAAACCCAGGAGAACTGAATATATATATATATATTTCATTATTAAAAGTTATCCACAATTTTTGAATATGAAAAAAAATTGAATATGAAAAATGCTCATAGCAGCATTTATTCATATTAGCTGAAAAGTGGAACAAACCCAAATGTTTACTAACTAATTCTAATTCTAAGGCCTTGCTTCTCAATAGCATGGCGTTATTTGGGAGATTAAAAATGTAGAATACCAGGCTCAACTCACATTTACTGAATTGGAATCTGCATTTTAATGCACTTCCCAGGTAATTCATATGTATATTAAAGATTGAGACGTATTCTTCCAAGTTCCCTAAATTGTTTGGTATGGGGATTATGATACCAATTAACTTCAAACATAGTTAAAGTCAACAATATAATTTCAAGAATAACCACTGAAAGGAAAAACAAATAGCATTATATAGCATCAGAAAATTAACAATTTAAAAAAGAACGGACAGGAAATGAGTAAAAAAGATGTATGGGGCAAATGAAAAGCACAGTTAAGTTGAAACATAACAGTAATCCCAATAAATGTGAGTAGCCAAAATTTGCCAGTTAAAAGAGAGATAGGTTATCAAATAGGATTTAAAAATAATTGAACTATATGCTTTTTACAAGAAACACACCCAAAACATAAGGTCATGAATGTAAAAATTACTATATATATATATATATATATATATATATATATATATATATACATACACCAGGCAAACACTAAACATCAGAATATTAGGGTAGCGATAATACCTCAACAAAGCTGTTTAGAAAGAAAAAAAGAATGCTAGAGTAGCCATATTAATATCAAACAAAATATATTTTAAGGCAAAAGTTTCAACTCAGAAGATTTAATTATTCTACAATAGCCTCAAAATATATAAAGCAAAATTGAAGAACCTCAGGGAGAAATTTACAAATGCAATATATTTGTCAGGAGGTTTCAACACATCTTCATTATTAGAAGTTCAAGCATCAAAAAAGCAGTGAAGATGTAGAACATTTGAACAACATAATTAACATGCGTGATCCAATGGCACATATACAGATCCTGCACCCAGCAACTAGAGAATAGAGATCCTTTTTAAGCACGTGAAACATTTTCCAAAACCAAACAACAAAACTTAAAATAACTAAGAAGGAAGAGATGGAGATAAGAGTGCTACAGATAAGATGGACTTTAAAAGATTCTTCTTTTAAATTTGTCTTGGTTTTCAGCATTATTGGCACTAAGTGAGTGCAATGCATGTCATCAGTTTCTGGAGCCTTGATTATCCATGTGAAGCTCATCCATTTTTAAAATTTGCAGATACTGTTGTGAATTGAGAGGGAACTGCTTGTGTCTTTGATAACATAATTGAATTGTGTGAGCAATCTGATTTCGTCTGTTCATAAGGTTTAAATCAGGAGAATGCCCACTCATGTCGCAGCCGCAGTGTTAGACAAGGGCTTTGGATCTAGTCACTGGAGCGAGAAGAACAGAGATTTGGGAATCCTGCGGCGGAACCCTTTCTTCAGCATTGTTGACCCCTAAACTTACACCTCTTTGCACATCCAAAAGCTTGGTAAAGTAATTTTTGGCCTTTGGAAGTATACCTCACCCGCTCATAGCCAGAAGTAACCTCCATCTCCTCTGAGGCACTACACTCTTTAATCTATGCACACTGTTTGGCACAAATGGACATTTAACAAATGTTTGAATGACAGAATAGAAGGGAGAGAGGGAAAAGGGAAGATATATGCCTTCTAGGGGTTTTTGTTCTGGGTAGCACCCCAGGAAAGGAAAGACACCTTGACTTAATTAGAAAACAGCCTTGCCCTAGCGCACATCTGGTGCTTTATAAAGGAAAGCATTAGAAGCTTCTAGTGAAACAATCCATAATATTCTCAAAGACCTTTCACTGCAGAATTCACATAGCTGCATTTGAAAATTTTCTCTCAAAATTCCTGGAGAACATATGAACTCTATTGTACTACAGGGAAAACTTTTCTAACCTGGCTTGAGTATCATCCCAGCCCCCAACCTTGCCACCTTAGTAGAACTATGAACTCATACAGTTCCTCTGGAAATGATTTGTGGGGTTAGTGTTCTCTTGCTGCATAGCAACACCCATTGGTTAGCTCGCAGTTGTGTAGGTCATTAGTCTGATACAGTGTGGCTGGGTTCTCAGGGTATCGTAAGGTCCAAATCAAGGTGTCGGCTGGGCTGAGTTCTTGTCTGGAGATGCAGGGGGAAAATCTGCTTCCAATTGTATTCTTGTTGACAGAATTCAGTTTTTTATGGTTGTAGAACTCAGATTCCCGTTTCCTTGCAAGCTGTCAGCCAGGGGCCAGCTCCTAGAGGCGACCAGTGTTCCTTAACACGTGGCCTTCCACCCAGGAAAGGCAGGGCAAATCTTTCTTGTGCTTCAAAACTCTGACTTCCTTTTCTGCTGCCAGCTGGAGAAACCTCTTTGCTTTTAAAGGGCTTATGTGATTAGATTAGGTCCACCTGGGTAGTCTTCTATTATTATATATTAAAGTCAACTGTGCCATATAATAACTATTCATGGGAATAAAAGTCATATTCAACAATCCTGGGATGAGGGTGAGAAATCTTAGAATTCTGCCTACCACATTTCTATATATTTTATCTCATTTAGATCCTAAGAGTGTTGAGGACAAGTTAATGCCTAGCACATCATAACATTTAGTAAGTAACTGGTATTTGTATCATCAGTGACTGAAAATGAGTGTGTTAGAAGTTATGTATGAGATTTGCAATCTTACTATTAGCTGGAGGGGTGTGTGTGTGTGTGTGTGTGTGTGTGTGTGTGTGTTTGTGTTTTAGGGGTGAAGACAAGTTGGATTAGATAGTCTTTTACATTCCAATGTCATATATTATTTCATATACTGTTTCATATACTATTCAACTATTCAAACATACTATTTTATATAATCATATGCCTTATTTTGATTCCAGCTACCCAGCAGAAGTATTCCAACTAAAGTAAAAAATACAAAGTTAGGCATCAAAGGGACTAATCATTTCTTCCTGGTACCCAGATAGATACCAACAACAGCTTCCAAGACAAATTTATCTTTGGAATTGAAAATCTATCACCCTGGGACTATTTAATGTTAATATTTTCCTTCCTGCTTGAGTAACTTTTAACCTGTAGCTTTGAGTGATGGGTGTTATTACAATTTAATGACATTTGTTTTGGCCCTTATTGACTATCTGCTCAAAAAATAGATTAGCGGATACTTATCTCATCAGAGAGCTTGTCTGTGTAATGATGTCACTATAATCAGGCTGGGTAATGTAATTCTCTGCTTAGCTTAGTTGCTAATGGTCATCCAGAGAGGTCATTCCCATCTGAGATGACTCATGTAGGGGCTTCTGGAATATGGTACCGTATTTTAAAGAATGCCATGTAAGGAAGAGCAATATGATTTATTCATCATCTCTGACCTTTCAGTGCAGGATGGGTTTTAACCCAACATTTCCTAAAATCATTTCACTATCGAAGCCCTGCCACAGAACACCCAATAAATTTCATAGAACAGTTGGGGAAAACTGATTCTTTGTAATCTAGGAAAATAAGACCAACTCCTAGGAGCAGTATATAGTACTCTTCTCAGAGGTAGCTTTAGACATCATCTGGTTGAACTACCATATTATAGTCAGAGAATCTGAGGCCCTGCAGGATATAAGAAACTTGCCCAAGATAGTGAGTTGGTAACAGAGCTTGGATAAAAATAATCCAGATGTCTTTCCTGTGCTTTTCTCACTACCGTACAGTTCTAAACAAACTGATAAAATCACCTAGCTACTGTGAACCATAAGCCCTTTTTTGCTGAAGATGGTCATACCTTTAACATTGACTGCCCTTCAGTTTGAGAATCGGAGTGGGAAGGGGGCTTTGCCTTAAAGCATACATACTGGGTTTTTTTGTTAGTTTCAGGTGTACAAAACAATGTAATAGTTAGACATTTACACCCCTCACAGAGTGATAACCCTCCTCTGCCAATCTACCACCCCTCTGACATCATATACAGCTGTTACAGTTCCACTGACTCTATTCCCTATGCTGTCCTCCACATCCTGTGACTATAATACATATATAGCTGACATTAACTATTATTCAGCTTCAGCCTCAGGTGTACAGTGCAGTGGTCAGGCATCTCCACTGTCCATGAAGTGGTCTCCCTAATAAGACAAGTGTCCATCGGATACCCTACAAAATCTTTACAACATTATTGATTATATTCCCCAAACTGTCTTTCGTATCCCTGTGGTAATCTTATGGTTACCAACTGTGCTTTCTAAATACTGGTATTTAATTAGAGAAGATAGCTTTTTCCAACACTGATTTCTTTCTCTTTCTCTCCCTCCTTTCCTTTCCTTTCCTTCCCTTTCCTTTCCTTTCCTTTCCTTTCCTTTCCTTTCCTTTCCTTTCCTTTCCTTTCCTTTCCTTTCCTTTCCTTCCCTTCCCTTCCCTTCCCTGCCCTGCCCTGCCCTGCCCTGCCCTGCCCTGCCCTGCCCTGCCCTGCCCTGCCCTGCCCTGCCCTTCTTCCCTTTCCTTCTTTTTTATATAGAGTCTCTTTTAAGTGAAGGTTTTGTCTCCCTGCTTCTTCCTTCAGGAATAAAAGCAGTTATTAAGTCGTCAGACTCCAAGGTGAACTTATTCAGCCATCTTATTTTCTAGCATCTGTACTATTGGAATGCGTGTTTTAAGTTGGGACCTGCATTGTCGCAAATTATTTAGTGTCATTGATTGATTGATTGATTGATATAATCAGTTCAGGTGCCATTTTCCCCAGCTATTTACATAAAAAATATTGGGAGAAACTCCTAGATAAGACCCCTGTGTGATTGTTGGTAAAGTTTGTCTCCTTAGAATCTATCTAATGATGTTGAGCATAGTTTCATGTGTTTTTTTGTGTGATTTGTATGTGTTCTTTGGAGAAATGTCTATTCAAGTCCCTTGCCCATTTTTGAAATTGGGTGTTTGTCTTTTTTTTGTTGAGTTGTGAGAGGTTTTTTTTTTTTAAATATATTTTGGATACTAAATCCTTATTAAATATCTGATTTGCAAATATTTTCTCCCATTCTGTTTGTTGTCTTTTCCCTTCCTTGATGGTATCCTTTGATGCATAAAAGTTCTTAGTGAAGTCTAATTTATTATTATTATTTTAGTTACTTGTGCTTTTGGTCTATATCTAAAAAATCATTGCCTAATTCAAGATCATGAAGATTTATCCCTATTTATTTTCCCAGCAGTTTCATAACTTTATATCTTTCCGTGTTTCCCCAAAAATAAGACCTAGCCGAATCATCAGCTCTAATGCGTCTTTTGGAGCGAAAATAAATATAAGACTGAATATAATATAATATAATATAATATAATATAATATAATATAATATAATATAATATAATAATGTAATACCGGGACTTATATTAATTTTTGCTCCAAAAGACGCATTAGAGCTGATTGTCCGGCTAGGTCTTATTTTCGGGGAAACAGTGCACTTAAAGCTATGACCCATTTTGAGTTCATTTTTGTATACAGTGTGAGGTAAGGGTACAACTTCACTCTTTTCCATGTGGGTGGATACCCAGTTGTCGCGGCACCATTTATTGAAAAGACTGTTCTTTCCCCTATTGAATTGTCTTGGTACCATTGTCTAAAATCAATTAGCCATATATGTATGGATTTATTTCTGGACTTTTCATTCTATTCCATTGATCTCTATGTCTATTTTTATGCCAGTACTACACTGTCTTGATTATTGTAGCTTTGTAGTAAGATGGATTATGAGTCCTCCAACCTTGTTCTTCTTTTTCAATATTGTTTTAGCTATTCACAGCCCCTTGAAATTACATATAAATATTTGGATCAGCTTTTTCATTTCTGCAAAAAGGACATTAGGTTTCGGTAGGGATTACATTGAATTTGTAGAGCACTTTGGGCCTTCTTAACAATATTATGTCTTTGCATTTATTTTGGTTGTCTTCAATTTTTTTCAGCAATATTTTATAGTTTTTAGTATACAAGTCTTGCACCTCCTTGGTTAAATTTGTTCCTAAGTATTTTATTCTTCCTGATGTTATTATAAATGGAATTGTTTTCTTAATTTCCTTTGAGATTGTTCATTGCTAGATATAGAAATACAACTGATTTTTGCACGTTGATCTTGTATCCTTCAACTTTGCTGAATTCATTTATTAGCTATAAATTTTTGTGGATTTTTTAGATTTCCCTATATATAAGATCATATTATCTTTGAATTAGTTCCCTTTTTACTTTTAAAAATATATTACTCATTGCATCATATTACTTCACTGAGAGTACACATTACCATAGTGTGAGAAACATATTTCTTTTGTTTTCACTTTGTAATCTGCAAAGTGCTTTTACATCTAATTTTCTTCTTTTAATAACAATATTAATATTGTTAATATTTCAATAATTAATATTGTAATATTTCATCTTACAGATAAGAATACTAAGGCTGTCAGAGAGTTTAATGATTTATTGAAGATTCACACAACTTCAGTGAGAGCTAAGGTCTTCTCACTAGAGGTCCAGCACTCTTTTGATTAAACTCCAATTCTTTCATATTTTTCCTGTAGTCAATAGAACTTAGATCAAATAGTTTTCTTATGAACTTGCGAAGCCTGTTCTACGGTTAGCGTCAATACACAGTAAAATAAAAAGTGAAAGCTACATATGCGTACAAAACAAGACTCATACAAGAGTGTTGATAGCATCTTTATTCATAATAGCTCCAAACTGGAAACATCCTTGCTGTCCATCGATAGAGACTATATAAACAAATTCATGTTCATAAGGTCTTGCAATTAAGTTTGCAAACTTGTTGCAACGATGTTGCTCACCTTTTTTTGATCTCAATGGGATTATTCATTATGAATTTGTACCAACTGGAAAGACAGTTAACCAAGTTTACTATTTAGAGGTGCTGAAAAGGCTGCATGAAAAAGACAGCCTGAACTTTTCACCAACAATTCATGGCTCTTGCATCACGAGAGTGTACCAGCTCACACTGCACTGTCTGTGAGGGAGTTTTTAGCTAGTAAACAACTGTATTGGAACACCCTCCCTACTCACCTGATCTGGCCCCCAATGACTCTGTCTTTACCCAAAGATAAAGGAAATATTGAAAGGAAGACATTTTGATGACATTCAGGACGTTAAGGGTAATATGACGACAGCTCTGATGGCCATTCCAGAAAAAGAGTTCCAAAATTGCTTTGAAGGGTGGACTAGGTGCTGGCGTCAGTGCATAGCTTCCCAAGGGGGATACTTTTGACTGTGGTGATATTCAGCGATGAGGTATGTAGCACTTGTTTTACCCTGTTTCCCCAAAAATAAGACTTAGCCAGACAGTCAGCTCTAATACATCTTTTGGAGCAAAAATTAATATAAGACGTGGTCTTATTTTACTACAATATAAGACTGGGTCTTATATTAATTTTTGCTCCAAAAGGCGCATTAGAGCTGATTGTTCGGCTGGGTCTTATTTTCGGGGAAACACGATAGGATGAGTTCTCAAACCTAATTGTCAGACCTTGTATGTCATAAAGCAAGTACGGTATAATGTTGATGATAGAATCTATTAGGTTGGTGCAAAAGTAATTGCGGTTTAAAAGGTTAAAAATAATTGCAATGATGGCAATTACTTTTGTACCAACCTAATAGGTTGTGGATTCTCTGTAAAATTCTTTTAACTCTCAACTTTGCTATATGTTTGAAATTCTTCATTATAAATGTTGAAGGGAGGAAGGAAACCAAATTTGGAAATCTGCTAGTTCCTCTTTGATCATCCTCTTCTACCCACTTCTCCTCAGCTTCATAACATGAGCATCATGGGAGATACAGGCAAATGCTGGAGAAGATGAATGTAGTAGGAGTTCACTCATCAGGTTCCAAGCTAGCATGACAATGTTCTATTAACCCTAACTTCTATGTTACCCTGTGACTCTGTTATCACCCAGAGTCTTCTACATATGCTCCCAAGAAATTTGCCTTTCAGTCCCCAATTTTATTCCTAATTACTGAACACAGTTTCTGTTGGAGAACCATCGTAGTGCCCTGAAAAAAATTTCACCTTTGTCATTCCAAAGAATCATCTAATTTTCATCTGAACAAAGGCATTTTCGCAGAAAGAATAGTTAGTTGATTGAGAAGTAGGAGACTTGGATTCTAGAGTAGACTTAGTCAGGTAAGTGACTTATACTACTTGCTCTTCAGGACTTAAGGGAATGAGTGATGAGGTTTTAGAAGGCAAGGACCCGTTTCAGCTCTTGAATCCTGCTCTATGGACAGCCCTAGTTTAGGACTTAGCCCTGGAAGTAAAATCAACTCTAGGGGAAAGAGCCCACAGCCAGTTTTCAATAGTGGTATAAGAATAGTTTCAACCTTCATACCTTAGACTGTTTTTCTACTTTTCCTATACAAAAGACTCCAAGGAAATCAGCTGTGAAAAACATGAATTTTTGTGCCATATGTCAGATGAAACCTTCCAGGGTTCAGGAATTCCCAGTATTAAAGACCTCTTTAATCCTTTCTTCATTCTGCATTTTTAATAATCTGTTCTAAGGTCTTTCTTAAACAACCAGTTCCTGAGAAAAGGTATGCAAGGGAACTATAGTTCCAATTTACGTAAGAACTTAAATCCTGAGGGCTTCTGGCTGAGGGCATTTGATGTTTGCCTCCCTAATTTTACATTAGACTGAAAGATTATGTTTTTGGACTATTATTTTGCTCCCTAGAATACCACTTTATTTCCCGTAGCATTTAATATAGTAAATAGGATATAGTGGGCATTCTGTTAACTTTTGATGAATGGGTAATTGTTGGCTTCCTAAGAGCAGGGTCTAGAATTACTTATCTCTATATGCCCATCTCCTAGTACAGTACCTCCTAGCATAAAATAGATATTCAATAAATTTTTAAAGAATTAAATTGAGATTATTACTTCACTTTGAAGGAAATGCCTATGCTTTTAACTACATTTCTTAGCCAAGAGTGTCACGGCCGTGAATGAGTCATTGAGCCAGGATAAGAGGGTTAATAATAGCCCAGAAAAGATAGACTGATCTTCATCGCTAATTTGTGGGGCTACATGTCAGCTCTTTTTGGAGAGGTGGCCTAGATAAAGAGTAGCAATAATGAAACCATAGCCCCTAGACAACAAAAATTGTGGATCTTCCTGAACTCCTGGGCAAAAAGGAAATGAAAACTTCTCCTTATTCATGTTTTTGGGTTTGACACTAGGGATTTTTGTGAGGGTGCTGTGTGTCCAATTGCCAGCAGGGAAGCAGGGAGCCTGGTCAGAGAAGGTTGGGAGAAGAGTAGAAGAGAATGGGGGCACTGTTGGGAGAGGGGAAAGGGGAACAGGTAGCTAAGGATGCAGAGCGAGAGGAAGGTGACCTGAAAGAATAGTGAGTGGCTGTGGCCTCGCCCTGGTTTTGTGACTGGCAAGTGATCTGGTGGCAAATGAATGTTTGCTGGAAAGCTCTTTCATCCAAGTGGCCAGAATGTCCACCGCATTAGGTTTGACTTTAGTCAAAATCAACTAACCCTTTTCTAGTCTTGTGGGACGTTGGGATCTAGGGTGAGTTTTACATGTTTTATGGAGAAAGAGGGGAAGAGGCATTAAATAACAGCTAGCCTCTTCCACAATAAAGATTCTCAAAGGAGTTCCTAATATTTTAGAGAGGCTTTCCTCTTGTTGATAACAAATGTTCCTGTAAATTCTAGAATCTAGGGCATTCTTGATTGGAGTGTAACCTCAGGGGGAAGCAGAGGTCATTGCAATTTCAGTGTCACCCAAGAATTTTCTATAGATTAAATATATTGGCTAGAAGTCACATAAAATCAGTGCAGTTAGTTGCAACCACATGCCCCTTTCCCCACTTTCATGGATATGTAAAAAGACTCACTTAAATAATCGTGATTTTTCCTTGCTCACTGAAGCTTCCAAGAACAAAATCATTGGTTCCAGTGTTTATTCCTAGGGAAAACTACAAAGCAGTTCCTTCCAGTTGACTACTGAGTCATTCAGCATGTATTTATTGAGTGACAACTTTGCTAAGTGCTTTGGATTCAATGTTGAGATAGACAGATTTAGTTCCTAAATTGTACCTTACCAAGTTACAGTCTTAAGGAAAAGGAATACCTTATTTTGTTTAAATCTGGTCTTAAAATCTACAAAGAAATGCTGGAAATTACTTCAGATATACGGCTCTGGATGTTGTGCCACTCAGTGCTGGCGCATACAAGATCTCATCACTCATTGTTTACAAAGGCCCTGGGAGACAGAGAACTACTACATCCCAGCCCACCATCTCACATAACATCTGGAACTGGAACCAACAGTGCTCTGGATAAATAATATAAGTGGGGAGTGCCAGAATCTGTTATATAACCTGCTAAAAATTCTGCCTTAGGGTTGCAGTTAGAGTTGTCAAGTTTTAAATTCTCTCCCCTGTGTGTATGTGTTTTCTGCCTTTTGCCCTTATGGGAAAGGATAGAATTTCCTGCCCAGAAGTTAGTGGCAGCCTTCCACAGAGGCAGCCTTCATGGACTGAGCTGGAAAATGGATTCCCACTTCTTCCTGTGTTGGCCCTCTGTGCCACATTTTACTTAGTCTTAAGTCTATGCTTCCCCTTCATGGAAAGTGTTAAATGATACGGGGGTTACACAGAAGAATATGACATGGAAATCAGCTAGTATTCCTTGAACTGTGCCTTTTCTTCCCTACGAACATTGAACTTCGTCTGGTTGGGGAGATGGGACATGTATAGGAAGAGCTAAATAAAAATCAAGAGCAGGAAGTGTCAGATCAGTGATGTTTGTGCGGTGAGTGCTAACGTGGAGTAACGGAAAGAGCAGTGAGTTGACAGTGAGAAGACCAGCTTCAAAGGCTCAGGTTCGTGTCCATGAGCTGAACTTTTTTGGCTTTAGTTTACTCATAAAATGGGGATGACGTGCAATCTGCCTAACTCTTAGGTTGTAATAAGGGTCAAGTGAAATATTACGTGAGAAACTTTGGAAAACAAATTAAAATACAACCACAGGTGGAAAGGTATCTTATCCCACTTTAAAGACGAGGAAAACAGACACAGAGAGACGAAAAACCTTGCTGAGAGACCCAGTGTTTGTGATGAAGTAACCATTCAGAGTTTATGCACAAAATCGAATGACTTAATTGCATTTTTCTCCCTTTTTCATAGACCTCGACACTACAAGACTGTTAAGTAGCCATTTGGCCCCATATAAAATGTTTTGATGTACTGTGACAAAGCTTGAGTCCTGGGTATTTTGGTAGGGATATACTATCATCTTATACATTAACACAGCACTCTGATAGAAGTGTAACGCAAATTGCAAATGTGGCCTGAGGTGAAATTTAAAATTTTCTAGTAGCCACAGTATAAGAAAGACGTCAAAGAAAACAGGTGAAATTAATAATATATTTTATTTAACACAATATGTCCAAAGTATTTTCATTCAACATGTAATCAATATAAACCAAATTATTAAAGAAATATTTACATTCTTTTTTCATACTAAATTTTCAAAACTGGGTGTGTATTTCACCTCTCAGCACATCTCAGGGGCGCTGGACACAGTTCAGGTGGGTGCTGCCCTACGGAACAATACAGCCTTCCACAGTCTCCATTGCCCCCACTTCTCAGTTCTGGCTTTCTAAGCTTCATTCCTATTCCTCACCATTTTCTGTTTCTTTTTTTAAAAGATTTTTTTATTGGGGAAGGAGAACAGGACTTTATTGGGGAACAGTGTGTATTTCCAGGACTTTTTTTTATCCAAGTCAAGTTGTCCTTTCAGTCTTAGTTGTGGAGGGCGCAGCTCAGCTCCAGGTCCAGTTGCCTTTGCTAGTTGCAGGGGGCAGAGCCCACCATCCCTTGCGGGCCGGCAACCTCGTGGTTGAGAGCCCACTGGCCCATGTGGGAATCGAACCGGCAGCCTTCGGAGTTAGGAGCACGGAGCTCCAACCGCCTGAGCCACCGGGCCAGCCCACCATTTTCTTTTAATGGATCTGTTTATTTTCCTCTCCTTTGGTCCCTGGAGAAGCATGCTTTTCTGTATAAGTGCCAGGCATCCTTCTTTAGTCAGGTAAAAAAAAAATATCTCCTCCTCTAGCTGATATTTGAAATCACCTAGTATTTCTTGAACTTTCCTTCTCTACGAACATTGAGCTCTTTTGAACTGAGCTTCCCATCTCATTTTACTTATGAGTCTGTCTCTTCCACTAAATTTTGTACTCCTTGAGGACAAAGATAGTGTTTTATTCATTTTTATAATCCCAGCAACCTAGAAGTTTCTGGCCCTTAGCAGAAATTTGATAAATTTTTAATACTTGAACAAATAAATAAGCTTTTCCTGGAAACCTCACTAGCTCTTTTTTCCTCAACAGTGATTTTTCTCTCCAAGTTTGTGTTACAGAGCTATGCTGTTGCACATGTAGGCAACCCTTGTTATTTGTGGTTTTAATTATTTGCAGAAAAGCAAACAGGCAGAATTTTAGACATATTCCACAGTTCTTTCTAGAAACTCTTTCTTCAGTCACTTTTCAGGTTGTCTGATTTTACCTATGTCGGGTAAGACTTTGGAATCTGTTAGTCTTGGCTCTTTAACTACCTCCTTCTCGATTCCTGACGTTTCTCCCAGGTTCATTTCCTCTCCCTGCCTTCATACTTGTTTTTGCTCTTTCTGTCTGACCTTCCGCCCACCATGAATTTCTTATGCAAATCTGGCCCCAGTAGGAGCTCTCTAGTAGCAACTTGTCGTGAAACCACAAAGTCAAAGACCACTGAACTTAGAAAGGACCTTAGAGATTCAAGTCCAGGGGTCTTCACATTTTTTTAAGTAGCTGAATTTTTTTCAAACAAAACTTTAGGCAGAACCCTATATATAAAACTGGTGAAAATGGAGCTTCATTGGTTAAAATGGGTTGAGGGGTTCCCAGAGATAGTCTGGGGCTCCACAAAACGTGGTTTGAGAACCACTGGTTTAATTCAACTCCCTCACAATACAAATGGGGAAACCAAGACCTAGAGAAATGAAACAACTTGCTGCTTCATCCACACACAGTAAACTAGTGACAGGATCTGGACTAGAACCTTGTTTCCTTTCCAGGTCAGTGCTCTGTGTTAACCACAATTTACTGTTTAGAGCTTCATTTCCCAAGGGGAGAAAACAGTAACAATGAGTCTTTTATATTATCCTGCTTGATGAGATCCGACAGGGTCCCTGTCTTCTTCCCCACTTGTAAATCGGCTTGGCCCCCTCTTATTATTGTTTTTCTCTAGAACCCAGGCTGGGGCTTGCCTTAGCCTTTGTTCTGTTCCCAGTTTTTGTGGTGCCAAGATGGATGGGAGAGATGTTTCCTGTCCCTTGGCTAGTCTGGCTGTGTCTTTCAGAAGCAGCCGGATGCCATGGCCAGGTGTGTCTGTCAGGGCCTTCCAAGCCCTTGGAGGTGGTAGGTGTTTATAACCGCAATTTCCTCATTATCTTCTGTTTTTCACAGGCCTCTAGCCACTACCTGAGGGAATATATCTAAGTCTCTACTCTGGGAGTCATCAATCATTCAAAGCTCTCTGTGGTCTGGCCATAATCTACCTCTGTATTTTTATTTCCCAGGGTCCCTTTCACACGTCCTCTTTTCTCCCAGAGTACTGTGTTTTGTCCCCATTCTCCTCATCTTCACCTGTTATATTACTCATCTTTCCAGATCAGGCCTAAATGCTATCTTCTCAATTTCCAGCCTTTATGGTACAATCCCCCTCTGTTGTACTATTATAACATTTTAGCCTCATCTCCCATCATTCCCTGCCTCATATTTTACGTACAGTAACTTTGCATATACCATGTTGTTTCTCACTTCCATGCCTTTGCTTATGCTGTCCATTTGCCCAGAATTGCCTGCCCTAAGTTTTACTTCACTTTGCCTGGCTAACTCCTATTTGAATTTAGGATGGACTCAGGTATGACTACTTCCAAGGTGGCTTCCCTGACTGTTACCTCATTGAGTTTATTACTCTCAGAACAGAATATACCTATCTCTCTCTTTGTACTCACACGCTTTTTACATTTTATCTATTTGTTCCTGAGTCTCACACTAGACAGTGTTCCAAGATATCTATGCCTTATATTTCCTATTTCTAGTATCTAGTAGCATCTCACTAATAGCAGATGCTTAATAAATATTTGTGGGGTAGATGAAGAAATAACTTTTTATACCATTATAATGGTTTGAATTATAGTCTAATTTTTTTGTAACTATTTGTCTGCCACTAGACTACAAATTAATTCTGTGAGGGCATGGAAAGGGATTGAATCTCACTCATCTTTTTGTTCCTCACAGGGCCTCATTCACAGTAAGCATATCAGTTAGGGTTCTCCAGAGAAACAGAACCAATAAGAGATATATAGATATATTTTAAGGAATAAGCTCACATGATTACAGAGACTGGCCCATCTAAAGTCTGTAGGGCAGGCCACAGGCTAGGAACTCGGGAAGAGTTGATATTGCAGACTCGAGACTGAAATCTGTAGGGCAGTCCAGCAGGCTGGAAATCCACGCAGGCAGGATTTCTGTTAGTCTTGTGGCAGTATTCTTTCTTCCCTGGGAAACCTCAGTTTGCTTTTAAGGCCTTCAACTGATGAGATGAAACCCATATACATTATCAAGGATAATCTCCTTTACTTAGAGTCAACTGATTGTGGATATTAATCACATCTATAAAATACCTTACAGCAACATTTAGACTAGTATTTGACCAAACCACAGGGCACCATAGCTTAGCCAAGTTGACACATAAAATTTAATCATCACAGTAAGTGACCAATAAATGTTTGTTGAATTGAAATATGCTTTTGAGCTTCTTAACTGAAGCTTGGAAAAAGAGAACAATCTGACTTCTGTTTCTAGCAGTCATTTGAACACAATAACCTGAAAATCCTCCACCATTAAACTCCCAACGGCTCTGAATAGAAAAGAAAAACATTCTTTAAAGTGCATAACTGAGCTTTCAGGAATGCAAGGGACCCCCCCAGGGGCTGAAAATGAAGACAGACTGAGCAGTAAGTCTATGAGATGATGTTGTATGATGCCTCTTGGGATATCTGTTTTGGTAACTTGGGACTTGGATTTTAATACCCAGACAGGAACGGGAGAGGAACACTCGAGTCTTTACAAGACAGGCATTAAAACTGATCCCCCAAGTGAGACTGGGACATTCAATGAAATGGTGGATAGAAAAAAATCTCTAATTCACGGACACAAGAAAGATGTGTATCTCAGCTTCTGCTCTAGATTGAAAAAGGCAAATAGATATAGGATAACACCACTTATATAAAGCCCCCAACAAGCAAAAGAGTCTACATATAGTTTCTAGATATGTACACATACAGTAAAACTATATAAATATGTACGTGAAAATAACAAACATTAATTCAGGATCCTTAACCCCGAGTAGAAGAGGCAGGGGGAGGAGGTTGGGGAGGAATGTGCAGGACATTTCAAGTGTATATTCATGTTGTATTTCTTTAAAAAAAAAAATCTGAAGAAATTTTCGGAAAATATTAAGATTTGACAAAATTGGGTGTTGGATAAATAAGTATTTGTTATGTCATTCTTTGAATGTTTCTACATGCTTAAAATCTTCATTTAGATAAATATTGAATCTAAATTTGGAGAAAGACGCAGAGCTGCTTGAGGAGTCCAATTAGTTAAGTTTATTTCTTCCACAGTGCGGCATGATTTAAAGTGATGGCAGAAATTTAGATCGATTCCGCGGTGCCTGATCAAAATTCATAACTTTAAAGAAATAAAGATGTGCATTTCTCCAAGATCATGTTTTCTCTAAGTGGTAGTTTGCCAAGAGAAAGTGACTCTGAATAAAGTCTTAGATTTGTGCAATTTCCAGTACTTCCTGCTTTACTTAGGGTTGATCTAACCAATCCAGAATTTCATTAAGTTTTTAGTCGTCATGCCCTAATAACATAAACAGAACATTTTCTTCCAAGAGGGGGCTTCAGGCAGAGACTGTTTAACAGAGTACAGGCAGTGTAGCATGTAAAAATGAAGTCTCAAGGGGGCTTGCTCACTGTTTCCCACAGGGCAAACATGTACGAAAAGGAGCAGACTGGTTTTATGTAGGCAGAGCCAAAAGCAAGCAGCAAACTTCAAGACAGCAAATTTTGGCCTAGTTTAAAAACCAGCTGTCTGAAACTGGAAAACACACACACACACACACACACACACACACACACACGCACGCACTTGAAAAATAATAATTTTTCTGATGACCCCTTGTTATGAATATTATAGGTTCTTGCATTGACCTAGTTTCGCGTTTTCTACCCATGAATGATAGAGAAATAGACTATTAAGTCTTTAAGCCATTCAAGAAATATAGCCATGTACCAGAATTGTTGACACAAAGGGAGAAGCTACTCTTGTTTTCAGGATTTAAGCATTATCTTAGGAAAATCTCCCAAGTACAGAATCTAGAACCTGGGAAATAACATTTAAGTAGAAATCGCTTTTCAAGAGTCCTATCAAGATTTCTGTTTCATTATTCCCCCAATTTTAAATTATAGGCTTCACAGGTCTTCAGAGCCTTTCTCCTGGTCACTGGCAAACCACAAAGTAAGGAACCAGCTCCATCATACCTTTTAGCCTTATCCATCCCTACTGCCCTGTCACTTCTTCTCTGCCATATGCACGTATTATATCATAACTGTGCCACGGCTTGACAGGCCTTTGTGAATTACACTTTCATACTGCAATACTTTTGTTTAAGCCACTTCTATACTTGAAATGCCCTTTCCACATCACATATTGAAATCATACTGTTTAACTCTGATACTGTCAGAGGCTGAAAAGGCCTTTAGAAACCATGTGGTTAAATCTCCTCATTTACATATGAAGAAAATGAAATTCAGACGAATTCCTAAGCTACGCAAAATTTCTCCCATTCATCCTATAATCAGAATGTGTTACTCCTTTTTCTGTACTAGAGCACAAACAGAAAATCACATATATAGAATGGAACCTTATCTGTTCTAAATTAATAATACCTTTGATGCTTAAGTATCCTTACTCTAAAAGAGCACAAAGAATTTTTTTTTAATTGTGGTAAAATACACATAACGTAAAATTTACCATTTTAACAATTTCAAATGTACAATTCAGTACTGCCAAGTACGTTCACATTGTTGTGCGTTCACCAATCCCCAGAACGCTTTTAATCTTGCAAAACTGAATCTCTGTATCCATCAGACAACAAATCCCCATTGAACACAAGGAATTTCAGAGAGATGTTTTATCATGTAAGGTATTCTAAAAGAAATAAAGAAATTTTTAAAGTATATATGTCGTAACTAAAAATAAACTGAAACTTTAATTTCAAGAGTTGGAGAGTTATTTAGAGGCTTGGTGAACAAAAGATATTTCTCTTGAAAGCCACTGTGGGAAAAAAGAAGAGGATTAATATTTATAATGGTTGATTCCTTGTTTCCCCGAAAACAAGACCTAGCCAGACAATCAGCTCTAATGCGTCTTTTGGAGCAAAAATTAATATAAGACCCAGTATAATTAATACAATATAATATAATATAATATAATATAATATAGCATAATACCTGGTCTTATTTTACTATAATATAAGACCAGGTCTTATATTAATTTTTGCTCCAAAAGACACATTAGAGCTGATTGTCCAGCTAGGTATTATTTTCGGGGAAACACGGTTATTAGTGAGAAAGTTACCAAATTGTATCTAATGGTATTAGTTGTCTTTACTGTTTTGTATAAGTATCCATTTTAAAAGCTATATTTTTATTACAAAAGTTGTGGATTAAAAATGGAGTGTGTACAAGTTCAGTGACTGAAGGTAACCTCACAGGGTGATCTGATCATAAATTCCTAACTGGGCAGGTCAGGGTGGGTAGTCCCGCCCCAGGCCTGTAACTTCTTTAGTAAAAGTTTTTAAGCCAGCCCTGTCCATTATTCTTGTGCATCTAGGTTAACCCACCTTTGAAGTGCCAGAAGCAATCCTCTTGTCCAGACCCTTTGAAGGCATAACCACCCTCAAGGGAGAACCTCATCTTTTTTAACTGTTCTATTCTTCTTTCTCCCACCTCCATGTAACCTTCCTTATGTGCCCTCTTTAAATCCAAATGTATAAAAGAAACTGCAAAACTCATTCTTCAGAGTATTTGAGATCTTGCTTCTGGGTAATGTTGTCAGTGTGGCTAAAATAAACCCTTATCAAATTCTCTACAGGTTTGGATGTTTCTTACATCGGCACAGCCATACTTCTTAGGAAGCCGTTTTAAAATAGTAATAGAAATTATGCTCAATTGTTTTTTTATGACAAACTTTCATTTAATCTAATATTAAAATAGAGAAGCGTGCATAAAAGTGATATTTTAGAAAATTAGTGAATTGTGAGATCAAAAAGAATGAATCATCTTTTAAAATCTTTTTGAATAATTCCATATTTTAGAAGTAGTGTGAAGTGGTTAATAAGATCTGTTTGTATGGTCTTGAATCCTGAATCCACCACTCAGTAGTTTTATGACCTTGAACAAGTTAGTTTCTCTGTGCCCTAGTTATAAGCTTATTGTACCCACACTATCTATCTTATCTGTAAGATTAGGAGATACTGCAACCTTCCTTACATGACTGATGTGAGCATTAATTGAATAAGGTGTGTAAAGTCAGCATAGTAACTAGTGCTTACGGAGTACTGGATAAGTATCAGCTATTATTAATTTTACTGTAGTTAATATAATTCTGCTGCTTGAACTCTGGGATTAATAATCTACTATACTTCTGTTAACACAATTTATTTTTATGCTTCTTTGTGCCAGAGCTGGGACAAAGTGTTTCCTTCCCTCACCTTCCACCCCGGCCCCCCCACCCGCCTGTGCAGTGCATACTGCTGGACAAATAGTAGGTACTTAATTGAATGAATCTTTGTTGAATGAGTAAATGATGAAGATATTTTAAAAGATTTACAGAATACATTTCCTCATAGCAGCACTGAATAATAGACTCCTTTTCAAAGGAATGTATCTACACACTAAGGATAAAATGAACTGGATTTTCAGACCAATCAGTGTAGGGTAGTTTTTTAAACCATTCTTTTGGGCTTGTTGAATGTGAGGAGTATTTGAATGGATAAATAGAGGTGGCTGAAAGGATGGGCAAATTCAGTGAGGAGGAGGGAGTCAGAACAGCACCATAGCTCTTTTCACTTTTATGCTAATGCATGAACTTCTATCCAGATCCATTCTGGAGTAAACATGGTGTAATGACAAAAGCACTGCATTGAGAAGAGATCAGCATTCCCACAGGGTTCCCACCGTATGACCTTGGACCATTTTTCCTCTTTAAGCCTCAGTTTCTTCACCTGTAAAAGCGAGAGGCTGGTATCTAAAGTCCGTTTCTCCATTTAGAGTATGTGTGGTTCCATGCTGCTAAGCTTCAGTGCATCTGGGAACCTGTGGCATGTCTCTTCCAGGACAGTGCCAGTTCTTCTCCCAGCCTGCCAAAATTCAGTCATTAATGCCTATTCTGATGAATACTATCTCCCCCTGAATTGGTGCCAGGTGGAAAATTGTAGAATGGAATGTGCCACCTGGGTTTGGATTTGGAAATCCAAAGTGTTGTTGCCTTGAGGTACAAGGATGTTTCTGAAGAGCCATGGTGGTGAGTAGGCTGGTAATACCAGTCACGGCAGTTTGCACTGGGACCAGGAAAAGAGGGCCAAGTCTCCTGTGCTAATAGAATGAGGGGAGAACTCTTTTTTCATTTCCTTCTAGTGATTTGCTGTGTGAACCACGCCCGGGTGATGCAGAATCACAAACAGAATCAATGCATCAGTAAAGTGATAAAAATAAATAAAACTTTCATGTACTTCCACAATGTTTAGCTATTTATATTCCTTATCATAACTGATCTCACAAGCATTCTGAATGCAAATCAGGTCCTCAGTTTTCACATCCTATAATATCATTTAGGGAATCTCTGTTGAATTCGAATGGTCTTCCATTTTGGGGAGATTTTCCTTTCGTGCTCTAAGGAGGTAGAATGGAAAGGGAATATGGTCTGCTTCTAACTAGGTGTTTGAGCTTGACCTAGTCAAGCATTTCCTCTCTCTGGGCCTGTTTCCTCATAAACACAAAGCCTCTAAGCAAAATTTCTGTCTCGTAGATGGCTAAGGGAATGTGTTATTCATGTCTCATATGAGAGTAAAATCTATTATATAAACATTTTAATAACCGGTATGTTGATTTGTTTCTAAAATACAGCATTAAGAAAGAGGATGGTCTCATTACACATTGGAATAAGTGACCATATGTCTAATTTATAAATGCCTGAACAGCATTTCAACAATGCATCCATTTTGTTGAAATGCTCTCTCTCCATTTCAAAGGACTCACACAGGCACATTGTTTAACCCAGTGATTTTTACATAAAAAAAAAGGAGGAAGAAAAAGACCTAAAATATGTGGATGGATGCTGTGCTAGAGATTTATTTATTTGTTCAACAAATAAATTTTTTTATTTAACAAATATTTTGACACTTAACATGTCCCAGGCATTGTCACAGATTTGGGCGTAGGACTGATACAGCAGTTACCATGACAGCAAGGGCCCCACTGGCACGGAACTTACATTTGGGTTGGGGGAATGAATAATAGTCAAAGAAATTTTAAAATAAAGATAATGTCTATAAAGATAACATAGAGAAAATGACTGGGAGGAGAGGGGACTACCTTAGCTCAGGTAGTCAGAAAAAAACATCACTGAGGAGGTAATGTGTGAGCTGAGACTTAAATCATGCAAAGAAAGATCTGGGGTGTGGGGACAGAGCCAGGAGTGCAGTTTCCAGGCTCAGCCTCACATAGAAAGGTGCTGGCTCTGGTAGTAAATGGCCATCAACTGTGATTGGATGGCCGTCAGCTGTGGCTAGTTGGCCGTCAGCTGTAACCAGTGAGCCATTGGCCACTAATATAATTGTCGTGGCTACGCTAGCAGAAAATGGGGGCTAGCAAGAAGATGGTGGCTGAGCTAGCAAGAGCAGATTGCTGTTAGCACAACAGATTGCAGCTAGCAAGTGAGGTTGGTTGGCTGGCAGAGAGAAATGGACGGCAGGTTGCAGACAGTATGGCTCCTACTTCCTGTGTCTCCAACCCAGCCGCCAGCAAGACTATAGTGGTGTGACTCCCCTACCTATGGCTCCGGGGGTGTTCCTTTTTGGCCTCACCATGTCCTGCGTTCTTATGTGGGGAGCGGGACCCCGCAGGCTGCCCTACATGACAGGCTTATTATTCAGGGAGCGGGAGCTGAGACCCTGCATAACATGGGGGAAGGTTATATCTGGCAGCAAGTGCAAAAGCCCGAAAGAGATGGTAAGTTTAGTGTGTTTGAGGACTGCATTAAAGGCTGAGTCATTTAAATCTAACAAACTTTAGGAATAGCTATTATTATTATATTATAGGTGAAGATACAGAGAAGTAAAGAGCCAAAATTCAGGAAGTCAGTTAAGGACCTGAGTTGTAAACCCAGCTTAGTCTGGCTCTAAAATGCTTTTTCCACCATGCCATGCCACTCAGCAATTAATTAAAATGCGGAGTTTTTGAGTTGGCTTGAATAACTTGTTTCTCTGCAACATGTAGGGAAGGTACTCTTTTTCTTTTTGATTCAAGGAGTGTGTATACTCTAGCTGAAAGGTGTAAATGGCTGTTTGTTTTGGCATTTGATGAACACACAGTATTATGTATTCTTGTGTGATACTGTCTTATGTATTGTGGCTCCTTGTTCCCTCAAGTCCCTCAAGTGCGTGTCCTCTGCCAGGAATCAAGCAATAGGTTTTTATTAAGGGTGTTGTGTTGGGCTGAATGCCTGTGTCCCCAACCCCCCCACCTCCCAAATTCATATGTTGAAGCTCTAACTCCCAATGTGGTGGTATTTGGAGGTGAGGCCTTTGGGAGATAATTAGGTTTAGATGAGTTCATGAGGGTGGGGCCCCCATGATGGGATTGGTATCCTTATAAGAAGAAGAAAGACCAGAGCTCTCTCTCTCTCCACCATGTGAGAACGCAGCAAGAAGGTGGCTCTCTGCAAGCCAGGAAGAGGGTCTTACCAGGAGCTATTAGGCTGACACCTTGATCTGGACTTCCCAGACTCTAGAGCTGTGAGAAATAAGTGTCTGTTGTTTAAGCACCCAGTCTATAGTATTTTGTTATAGCAGCCCAAGGATATCTATCTATCTATCTATCTATCTATCTATCTATCTATCTATCTATCTATCATCTATCTTGTATCTAGAGATAATATAAAGATAATATATAGATAATAAATAGTTTATATTGTCGATATATCTAAATCCATGTGTAAGTGCACTTGCACAGTGTTGTTCAAGTGTCAACGTATTTTCAGTCAGCGGCGGGGGGTTTTTGACTGCATTGTCAGCACCCCTAACCTGCGTGTTGTTCAAGGGTCAACAGTGTATCTATCCATCTATCTATAACTAGAGGGAGAGAGAGAGAGAAAGAGAGAGAGAGAGAGAGAGAGAGAGAGAGAGAGAGAGAGAGAGAGAGAGAGAATATAGTTAGACTATATAGAAAGAGAGAAAAAGATTTATTGTAAGAAATTAGCTTTTAGTTATGGAGGTTGCTGAAAAGTCTCAATGTCTGTCAACAAACTGGAGACCCAGGAGAGCAGGTGTTCGTTTCAGTTCAAGTCTGAAGGCCTACGGACCCGGAGAGCTGATGGTGTAAATATGAGTCCAAATACAAAGGCAGGAGAAGACAGATGTACCAGCTCAAAGACAGTCGGCAGAGAGAGTAAATTCTCCCTTTCTCCACCTTTTTGTTCTATTCAGGCCTTCAATGGATTGGATAAGGCTCACTCCCTTTGGGGAGGGCAGTCTGCTTTTATTTAGTCTGATTCAAATGTTAATCTCTTCCAGAAAACATTCCTCACAGACACACCCAGGATAATGTTCAGCCAATTATTTGGACACCCATTGCCGTGTCAAATGAACACATGGCATACTATCCCAGGTATGCTTTGTGTGACAGTGAGTGTTTGGGGACGAGAAAGGAAGCATAAGACAGCGTGTACCCTCAGGGGCTTCTGTAGGGAGGAAGAGGTACACACACAGGAGAAATCTGGGGGTGATGCTAAACTGTCTACTTCTACTTCCACGGACAAATGAATGAGGTTCAGACCAAGCTTTCAGAGGAAGGAGAAACCACTGCAGGAGGGAAGAACAGGGAACATTTTATAAGGGAAGTAGAATTTGTTTTGGACCTAGTGAGGAGAGAGGTGATTCCTTTTCTTTTTCTTTTTAAAAATATTACTTTTCAAGTGGTCTTTAATAAGCTTTAGGATGCATGCTAAAATAATTCGTAAACTTTGTACCAGGAAAAAAAAAGTGGAAGAAAAGCAGAAAATCTAGGATTGCGTCGCCCAAACATTTGTGGTGGAGGTAATACAAGTCCACAAAAGTTCTGACTTCCCAACACATTCCATTAACCCAGCATTATTAGTCTGACACCAAACGAGACGGACACTGCAAGAAAAGAAAAGCACAAGCCAAAGTCCCCAATAAACATAGATGCAACAATTTTTTTAACTTTAATTTAATTTTATTATTAGTTTCAGGTGTACAAAACAATGTAAGGTAGATGCAAAAATTTTTTAACAGCATTTTAAAGTTGGCTTCTATGATATATAAAAAGGATCATGCATCATGACCCAATAGGATTCATCCCAGGGATTTAAGTTTCATATAACATTTGAATATCAGTGTAACTCACCACACCAGCAACTGTAATGAGAAAAACAATATGACCTCAATAGACACATGAAAAGACTGTGAGATTACCTTTTTGTGTGTGTGCTGCAAACACTTAGCAAATTTTTGTGCTGAGAACTGTTGGCAAATTTCAAGTATACAATCCAGTGTTGTTAACTCTCATCACCGTGCATTCCTTAGATCTCCGAAGCTCATTCATCTTGCATAAATGAAACTTTGGACTCTTTTATCAACATTCCTCATTTCCTCCTCCCCCAGCCCCTAGCAACCACCATTCCACCATCTGCTTCTAAATTTGGCTATTTTAGATTCCTCATATAAGTGATATCATGTAGTATTTATCTTTCTGTGTCTGGCTTATTTCACTTAGGACGAATCTCCAGGTTCATCCAGGTTGTTGCAAATGGCAGGATTCCCTTTTTAAGGCTGAGTAATATTCCATTGTATGCATATAGGCATCATATTTTCTTTATCCATTTGTCCATTGACGGGTAACTTAGGTTGTTTCCATATCTTCACTATTGTGAGAAAGGGGTGATTTCTAGTGGACCAATGCACAGAGGCATTGGTTTGACGAGAGGTAGTTGAGAAACAATGTCTGAATGGTAGATTGATGTAATAATACCATTTAGTGTTTGAATAGTATTAGTAGCATGGGGTTCCTGCATATGCTTCTGGAGCATGTTGTTCACTGCATAAGGGCATCATTGACTGAGGAGACCGTGGTGGGTGGGGGGCTTGTGAAACACAGCCCCACAGTCTGCTTGTCGAGCCAAATCCCCTGGTTCAGGAGTGTGTTCACCTAGAGGAAGGGGTACTTTTTTCTAATTCATACAAAGACTCTGCAGCAGTCAGTCTTGCAGGAGGAAAATAGTGGGAGATAAGCTTGAAATAAATGGTAGGGCCAGATCATAAAGGACGTTTCTTTGTATCTAGACTGCTGGTTGTAAACGTACAGTATTGATGGTTGGTAGTGGTGATTGTAGGTATGATTTGTTACCATACACTGGAGTTAAACTTGGAGATTTGTCAGTGCTAGGAGCCCTATTTATCTGGCATAAAATAAATCCATATCTTTTGAAAATTATATTTGCTCGATGTTTCTCCAAAGCAAACTTTATAACTTACCCACTTTGCTCCGATATCAAATCAGCCTGATTTAATTTTCTAAGCCAGTCATGGAAAGAGAATCTGTCCCATGACTGCAAAGCGTTCTGTTCTGTAGTTCCACTATAATTAAGACAAATGCATCCAATCTTTCCATCATGTGTTCTCCTGAGTTACAGGGTTCTTATTTCTGTATTTGATAATTTGGTTATCTAGTGATACTGCATCATTTAATTATTTCCCAAAATAGAGATCTTCAGAAAATCTGCTCAGAAAAAAGTGATTTGCTGTTCCCAACTAAAGTCACATCTGGGGTGTTTACTCAGAAATTAGTCATCTTCAGAGCTTTGAGATTGTTGTTTTTCTTAAGGAGTCTCATCTGCCACCTAAGGCTGTTGAAGCCTTCCTTTACAACACTTGAAGGAATTTTACAAACTCCGGAGAAGGATTAAGTTGATATCCTCATAGAGCTACGAGTATAAGCCCCAGACTCAGACTGAGCATGGTTGCCCTCTCTGATATTAAACTCCAAATGTCTAGCTGTATTCAATTTAATAACTGCATAAACATTTCCTTAGCATCTGCGATGTGCCAAACATTGGGAATATAAAAATGAATAGAACACTGTCCCCATCTAAAGAAGTATAGTCTCTAAACTCGATCATCAGAAGCACTGAAATTTAATTTTACTAGCTGGCTCTGCCACCTACTAACTGCTACTGTTAAGCAAATAATTTGATTTATCTGAGCCTCATTTTCCTATAAAACCAGTAACATTGAGATGACGTTCCTGTATGGCATGAAACATTGTGAGATTAATTTGATTATCAGGGATGAATGATGTACGAATAGTCACTCAGTGTTCTCTTTCCCTCTGTCATAACCTTCTGTCCCTTTTGGATTTTTACCTTCACAGACTGAAAAAGACTCATTATTTCAGCCTTTGCTAAAATCATGGCCTTTTCATTTTGTTCTGTTTTTGCTCTGGGCTATTTCTGCTTTCATCATGTCATTTCCAAATGTCTGGATATGTGGACCTGATACACTGTATTACAAGTACAGTGTGAAAGTACTGAGGGTTGTCTAAGATGAGCTTAGAGTGTAAGAAACCCTTTTTTATTCTGGGTTTCCGATAAACTTTCTGATGAAGACCAACATTTTTTCACCTTTTGCTCTCTCAGTCTTTTTGTGTTTTGTCTATGACATCTCACAGCACTGATGTCTTAAGAAAACAATTTTCTGTCATTTCAAGTTCCTTTCCTGGATTGTAGTTGAACACTCATGATCTTCTGATAAGATCATTTCCCCTGAATGTTTTCTTACACTTAGTCACATTAAAACTCCTCTGCCACTTTTCTGCCCACGTCCACATCGTCTTTCAGTTTATCCCTAATCAGCTTGGCATTTTAATCCCTGGAGGAGCCGAATGCCATCTGCAAACTTGGCAATTTCCCCATGCATGCTCTTCCAGATCATTTATGTGAATGCTAAGACACCATGCAGCTTGCCTTCTATCTAAGATGTGCCTTAGTTGCAGAGCATTTGATTTAACAACTTAATCACTGAATTAATAATATGAAGGACCAGCCACAGAACATTGCCTTTATCCAGAAAAGTGTTCACTTCTTCTTATTCTTTGTTTCTTATTCCTAAACCAATTATCCATACAGAATTTCTCCATGTACTGAAAGAAGCTTTATGTTCATGAATTAGATAACAAGTCCAAATTTGAGGTAAGAACCCCTTTACCAATGTAAGGTCCTACCTATTTTAATTCTCATTTATGTCTGTGTTCCAGAAAACTGTAATAGGAACCTATACCACTTTATATCACTTCACTAAATCCAGTTTTTTTAATATCACTATCATTTCCCAGCTAGATTACTAGGCCTAATCAATCAAGTGGTCAATTGAATTGCCAGGTAAGTGCTGTCCAATAGCTGTTGGTTTGCCTGTGCCAGTAAAACAGCAAATCCCGAAGCCTAGTTATTGCACCAGCTTCCCAAATGATCTTGAGTCCTGGCTTGCTCCCTCCAGTCTCTTCTGTATTCCAGACAGTGTTCTGTCAGAGCTTAGGCACCTAGGATCATGTCATGTCTCTGCTTAAAAACTTTGATAGTATTTTTGGAGACAGTTGGGAAAACTTGAATACAGGTATACGGGAAATATTGTGGGTTCAGTTCCAGACCACTTTAATAAAACGAATATTGTATAAAGCAAGTCACACACATTTTTTTTTAGTTTTCCCTGCATATAGAAGTTATGTTTACACTGCACTGTAGTCTATTAAGTGCGTAGTGGTATTATGTCTAAAAAACAACATGCATACCTTACTGTAAAAATACTTTATTGCTAAAATTGCCAACCATCACCTGAGTCCTCAGTGAGTCATAATCTTTTTGCTGGTGGACGGTCTTGCCGCAATGTTGATGAAAACGCAAATACTACAAAGCGCAGTAAGATGAGGAATGCCTGTGCAGACTCAGTAAAGTTCTTAAAATTATTATTAATTATTAAATAATAAATTAATTATTAAAAGTCATTATCCAAGGGTAGGCAAATTATAGAGAGATAGTAAACAAGAGGTTACCAGGAACTGAGGAGAGAGGAATGCAGTTATTGCTTATTGGCTCAAGAGTTTCTGTTTGGGATGATGAAAATATTTTAGAAATAAAGATGATGGTTGCACAACATTGTGAATATACTTAATGCCATTGAATTGTGCACTTAAAATGGTTAAAATGGCAAATGTTGTTATCTATGTTTTGCCACAAAAAAGCTTTTGTCACTATCAGTTAGAGATAATATTTAATTTTATAAGAGAAATGACATGATATTTGGGATTTGCTTTAAAACACTCCAAAACAATAGTCCCAACAGTAGTTGAGGGTGATCGATGAAAAAAATCAGCAAGATGTTGATAACTATTGAGGAGAGAATTTTCTACAATAAAAGTTTTTAAAAAGTGTTTTGTGGGCTACTAATTAAGTTTCAGCTACTCAGCCTGACATTTGAAGCCCTTTGCCAATCTGTCTCTTCTCTTTCTCTGAGGACTCAGCTCTCACTGCTCAGCCCACAGTGGCCTTCCCTGCAGGCGGTTGGTCTGCGCACTGCTCTGTGCACTGCTCTATGCTCAGACAGCCTCTGTGCCTCTGCAAACTTCACCTTTCAGTTCTGCTTAGGTGGTAGATTCCTACTCATCCTTTAAGACTCAGCCTTCCCAGACTTCTCCAGGCAGAGAGAACTCCCTCCGCTGGGGTCCCACAGTTCCTTGATTATACTCCTGCTACAACTTATACCCTGTATTATGATTTTCTGTTTATGCTTCTTCTCTCCACTGTGAGCTTCTTGAAGGTAGAGGAAACTTTTCACTGTATGTCTTTCTGAGCTATATGAAACTTTTGTTTTATTTTACGTATTTATTATTATATTAGTTTCAGGTATACAAAACAATATAATGATTAGACATTTTTGTTGTTTTAGTTGTGTGCTTTAAATGTTTTTTTAAAGGAATAGGTTGAAAGTTGGAAATGTGAATACTGGTTATAAATCGTAGAGTTGAAAGAAACCTTAGCAATTGCCCATAAGATATTGGTCTCCTTTTCTACACTATGTTTTCTCTGTTTCTCATCTGCTAATGCATTTTTACATTTGTAGCACCTACCACTGAGTGCTCAATAAATTGTCGCTGAATTTACTGACAAACCACAGCTTTTTTCCCCTCCAGATTGCAAAAAGCCAAATATCTAGCTTGGAGTGTGTAGACTCACACTTTTTAAAAGAAACCATTCATTTTCAGCCATGGCATGTCAGAGCTGAAAAAAAGGAGCAGGAGGGATGTCCTTGGACCTGTGCAATCTGGCTATTCAGCGGGCTAAGTGGTACCGGTAGGTGAGTCGGGACTACCGCGTGTCTGCAGTACACATCTTGCCAGTAGGTGGCGGCAGATGCTCACAAATTCTCTCCAAAACCAGCAGGCCTGATTTTACCCTTTGAGTGTAGGATGAGAAATAAGTATCCTCTACTATTTCTAGTTTATTTCCTAACTTCTTGATGCCCAGAGATGCTTGCCTGAAATAACAAGTCCTGAAATAACAGTTAGAGACCGTGAGAGCCAGAAACTAAGCACCTTGTTAAAGGTAAATGTTCAGACCAGTGCTAAGTATTTACTGTGCTCGGTTCCAAAGCTCTAAGAAAGCTTTCTCCTCTCCAAGTGCCTTCTGGAGCCTGCAAATGTATTGTTAGTGCTTTTATCGTCTAGCTTGAGGTTTTTATCCTTATGCAAACCTCAGTCACCTAGGGAGGATTTATACTCGAGGTTATTTTAGGTCCTTTCGTTCCAATTGGATGGGATTAAGAACAAATTTTCATGTAGGGAAGGAGAGGAAAGAAAGAGCATCACACCCTGAGATATACACATGTGAGAAGCAAGGAGAAGATGGCTGGGCTTACAGAGACAGACTCAGTCCACTCAATCCTGAGGTGGCCTCTTCTGGTTTCCTACATCTGTCCAGCCAAAACTGTCATTACTGATGTCTCCAGTCAATAAGCCAGCCTGATTGTGAATTTACTAAGCACAAAGCTCTGCGAAGAGGTTGGAAATTTATAGATACAATGATTATATTTGTACACGCTTTAGCTCAAAGCATATAATCTTACAACAGGAC